>NC_137458.1:15109096-16418387 GCF_964235325.1 Thermobia domestica | reverse complement strand
TTTGGAATTCTAATAATTTGGGGAAACATTTTATCAGAATGGGATAAGCCTATAAATTCGGAACATCTGAGAGCCCTATTCATGTTCGATCTCCTAATTGAAAATTACGATTCTAAAACTTCTGAAACCACTTTCAAACATTTTAAAAGCAGCAAAAATGAAACACATTTCTGTAAAATTTGTCCCATACATCACATATATACATATTCGAACTCAATAATAACACACAAATCAAGTTCTGAGCATATAGGTAATTTTTTCTTTTTCTTTTTTCTTTTTTTTTTTTTTTTTTGTAAAACATCACTTAATGTCACGAAAACTTCGTATTCAATTATTAATAATTTCCCATATTTACTAAATATGTTTGCATAAGCAAATTTGTATCATGACCTACCGAGAAATGTAGGGCCGGAAATAGCGAAAGCAGTAGTACAGATGGTTAGGGAGCAGAGGGCAATAGGGTGGGCATCGGTTTGGTTTTTGCGTCATAAAGTGAGGATGTACTGGATATCTGAAATTTGCAGATAATTTCATAAAAATTTGCACGTAATTTTTTTACTTACTCAAGTGGTCAGTCCGCTCAATTTTATCGAGACTTTTTATAAAAATTGTCACTAATACAGGGCAAGTCAAAATGATGGACCCGATTTCAGAAATTTATTCTGTGAAAGCTAATAAATATGTAATTGATAGACTTGCGCTTCAAAAGGTTAACTCTCAAAGTTTAGTTTCCATGCAGTGTTTCTACTTTCTATCGCTAGGAGTCAGCAGCGATCAGTTAAGGAAAATGACGTTGACTGGAAAACAGTAGGGATGAGCACGAGACGAGTCGAGACGGAGTTTTCCTGAAAAAAATCGAGTCGAGACACAGGTCTTCCGATAGATAAAAATACATTTTTCGAGTCGAGACGTCACTTTTTACAGCACATTTTCCACTTTTTACAGCACATTTTCGAGACGAGACAGACTCAAATCTTGTCTCGTGTGCATCCCTAGAAAACAGAGATCTTTCTGTGTGCTTTATCATGTAAACAAATCTGTGATCAGTGTGCAAAGGCATTTCCGTACCAAATATTGGAGAGACCTACCGACGGGGAAGGACATTGGTAAGTGATATAAACATTTCAAAGATTTGGGTTGCTCTGTAAATGAAAATCGACTGGCTTGATACTGAACACAAGGCTTAGCAGGAGATAGACTATTGGCTTGATGTGTGCCGTGTGTTATGCAAGGTGCACACATAGAACACTTTTGATACACTATGTGATCAAAAGTATCCGCACACCCCCAAAAACATACGTTTTTCATATTAGGTGCATTGTGTTGCCACCTACTGCCAGGTACTCATTATCAGCGACCTCAGTAGTCATTAGACATCGTGAGAAAGCAGAATGGAGCGCTCCGCGGAAGTCACGGACTTCGAACGTCGTCAGGTGATTGGATGTCACTTGTGTCAGAAGTCTGTAAGCGAGATTTCCACACTCCTAAACATCTCTAGGTCCACTGTGTCTGATGTGACAGTGAATTGGAAACGTGAAGGGACACATAAAGCACAAAAGCGCACAGGCCCACCTCGTCTGTTGACTGACAGAAACCGCCGACATTTGAAGAGGGTCGTAAAGTGTAATAGGCAGACATCTATCCAGACCTTCACACAGGAATTTCAAACTGCATCAGGATCCACTCCAAGTACTATGACAGTTAGGCGTGAGCTGAGAAAACTTGGATTTCATGGTCGAGCGGCTGCTCATAAGCCACACATCACGCAGGCAAATGCCAAACGACGCCTCGCTTGGTGTAAGGAGCGTAAACATTGGACGATTGAACAGTGGAAAAACGTGTGGAGTGACGAATCACGGTACACAATGTGGCGATCCGATGGCAGGGTGTGGGTATGGTGAATGACCGGTGAACGTCATCTGTCGGCGTGTGTAGTGCCAACAGTAAAATTCGAAGGTGGTGGTGATATGGTGTGGTCGTGTTTTTCTTGGAGGGGGCTTGCACCCCTTGTTATTTTGCGTGGCACTCTCGCAGCGCAGGCCTACATTGATGTTTTAAGCACCTTCTTGCTTCCCACTGTTGAAGAGCAATTCGGGGATGTCGATTGCATCTTTCAACACGATCGAGCACCTGTTCATACTGCATGGCTTGTGGCGGAGTGGTTATACGACCATAACATCCCTGTAATGGACTGGCCTGCACAGAGTCCTGACTTGAATCCTATAGAACATCTATGGGCTGTTTTGGAACGCCGACTTCGTGCCAGGCCTCACCGACCTACATCGATACCTCTCCTCAGTTCAGCACTCCGTGAAGAATGGGCTGCTATTCCCCAAGAAACCTTCCAGCACCTGATTGAAACTATGCCTGCGAGAGTGGAAGCTGTCATCGAGGCTAAGGGTAGGCCAACACCATATTGAATTCCAGCAATACCGATGAAGGGCGCCACGAACTTGTAAGTCATTTTCAGCCAGGTGTCCAGATACTTTTGATCATATAGTGTATGCTTGAAGAAAACTCTGACAGTTTGCCTTTCTTAGCAGTACATGTCTCATAAATGTATATTAGATTTCACAGAATACATTTCTGAAATCGGGTCCATCATTTTGACTTACCCTGTAGATCAGTAGTTTGTAAGATACTAGCGTCAAAAAAAAGAAAATGGAGTACGAAGTCTCCATTAAAAAGAATGTTTATTAGTTTGGGACTCAAGTTCTTCAGTTGTTTTCTTTTTCTAAGACGGTTTCACAACTGTGTGTACTATTCTGTTAACTATAAACTAAATTTTTCTTACTATATCCGCTTTCTACTTTTGTCTAGGATTGGATGTATCTACAGCAGTGAACTACTCACTACAAGATGGACTGGAGTTTCACTCTTTGGTTTCTAAGGACATTCCAATTAGAACACTTTTGAGTTTTACTTCCTTATTCAACAGCATGGTTATGAAGGACGGAGTCTACTATTAACAAGGACCGGGGTTTAAATCTCGTGTCCAGAAAAATATGCATGATCAACTCTCACAGTATACCCGTTCTCTACCGGAGAATCTCAACCTTGAAGTCAAAGACTAAGATAGAGAGAGAGAACCAAGAGAGGTTCTGAGGAGGTTTGTATTCATACATACGACATGCGTTCAAAAATAAACCGAACTTTTGTTATACTATCTTTATTGCTCATTGTACAACATTTTACCCCTCAGAGTACTCCCCTCTACTGGCAATACACCATTCCTAACGTTTCTGCCATTTTTGAGAAGTTTCCTGGAACGTACTTTCTGATGGGATGGTGTAGGTCTTTCGTCGCATTGGCCTGAATCTCCGCTATAGTTTTTGGAAATGACGTCCTTTCAAAGTATTTCAAAGTTTGGGAAACAAGAGAAAGTCTACTAAGACTAAGCCCGGAGAATGGGGGGATGGGGCACACCGGGAGTCTGATGTTTTACCAGATAACTGCGGATGAGGAGCGACGTGTGAGCCTGTGCATTTGGATGGTGCACCATCCAAATCTGGTTTCCCTACAATTCAGGCTTCTTCTTGCGGGCAGTATTATCCATCAAACACGCTAAAATGTCCTGGTACATTTCCTTGTTCACAATCTAACCACGTGGTACAATCCGCGGCAAAAAACCTGCAACATGAGGATGTAAGTTTATTGTGAAACTACGCCTAACAGCCCAGGGAATGAACATAACGTCTAAGTGGAGCGAATCACGCCAGAATAAACCTCGGCCTCCTCCCGTGCACACTTATTTTGGAGCAGAAGACTTCGTCATTTCACAATAAACTTATATGCTCGTGTTGCAGGTTTTTTTGCCGCGGATTGTACAAATTCATGATGAATAATGAGTTTCAATCAAAAGATACAACCAGTATCACCTTGATCTTTGGCCAACTCATTCAGTCTTCCCCATATGCTTGGTTAAGCAATTGAAATGTCTCTGTAATATTTTTACCAAGTTTGTAGCAAAATTACACACACACATACACACACACCAACACGTTGTTCTTCAAGCTCTTTCACTGTCACGTTGTCACTAATTCGACGAACAGCTTGTGCGCGTGCTCACTTCAGCGGTTGTAGCTCGGTGACTAACGGTCATGCCGAAACGAGACAAACGACAGTTTGTTGTCTAAGCCTGGCGCTACGTCTGCTCAGTACTCGCAGCGCGTTCCCCGACGTGCTATCTCGAAAGTTCGGTTTCTTTTCGAACACACCTCGTACATGCCAACAAAGAACTGAAAGTTTCAGAAGGTGGCTAAAACTGATCACAGAGAGGCTTTAGTCCCCTGGCCATCTTGAGCTACGGACCTCCCTCCGAGAGCTGGATTACAGGACCACAACTAATTCGGACATCGAAAGTATTTGGATGATTAGAGAAAGAAGGAGAAAAACGTATGAATTGAGAAAAGTCCATAGTAATAGTTGAATTTAAAAAATGGCGATAAATTCTAAGTGCTTTCAATTGAATTATGAATTAGCAATTTCCTGTCGATAACATCTTAATACAATATCTGTGGCAGTGTTGGTAATCGTGAGCGGATATTTGCTTTACTTCCGTGATAACGAAAGCAGAAATTAAAAATTGTTTCCCGAGCAATAAATCCTGTAAAGGAATTAATCACCTTTCTATTTTCACAAGTAAGAAAAATCTGTTAGCGCATTGCTAATATCATAAAATCAGCGAGAAACATTTAATTATGTTGCACTCCTGACATTTTATTTCCTTTCTTTCCCATAGTTGATATCATGTTCCGATTCGCCTCCCACGAGAAGATGAAAAAGTAGAGATCGTACAGATGTTGAAGCTGGGTTTAGTAACCTTATCTTGCGTCACATCAGCTGTTCTGAGAGAAAACACCTGATTCATGATCGAAGCGAAACGAAACTAAATCTCAACTGAGAAGGTGAGCTCATAGTTTCTATTCGCCATGTTTATTTACTGCAACAAAAGAATAACGCTAATAGCATGTTTCATAGGAAGTTTATATAAGAAACGGGGGCGGCACCCAACAAAACATTTTTCTCCAATATAAATCCTTGAATTTGGCGTGACATTCCCGGGTTCGATTCTCAGTGGAGACTCATGTGGTACGTTAAGCTGTAGACCCACTTCTCATATAGCCTCGCCGCTGAAAAGGGACCCTAAACTGAAAATCAAATCAAATTCTTGATTTAATAAAATAACATATTAGAATTGCTAATGTACAGTACGTTCAATTTTGAGATATACCATTTCTAATACTTTCGAGCAGCGTTTCTTCCAGACATGTTTTTGGGGGAACACTGCCCCCCGGAGGAAAAAATAATACGTCTATAATATAATACTAAATACTAAGTGAGCCCTTCCGAATACTAAGCGGACATTAACCTGTTATCTGGACATCCGAATCAAACCTAGTCCTTTCAATAAACATAAAAAACATGTTCATGCACAAAAAGTTAGGTGCCATGGACAATGGAGTAAGTCCCTGGGGCCCATTAACTCTGTTAGAATAAAGAAAATCGTAGACTCGCAGTGAAATAGCTATTGTGCCAAAACTGTTTATTGGAAAGTCATGGTTTACACTTCATTCTCTTCAGAATGAAACAAGCTTTCCAGAGGTGCTATGTATTGGGGCCCATAACGCACCTGAACAGGGAAATTTGGGAGAATGTCGGGAAAATTTCCTCCAGAAATCCCTTCCATGAACTTTGGACCCCTCTGGAGTGGCCCCGGGTAAAAGTACACATTCCAAATGTATCTCGAAAAATACTATATAAGGGGATAAGAAATGTATGTACCATGTTTTGTATTGATACATGGAATAGATATGAGGGAAAAGCTTGTATATCATCTTAATGGTAACGAAATCGATTTTCCAGAGAAAACAATATCGAACACGGAATCTGAAGAGATTTTCTTTTATTACAAAAAAAAAAAAAAAAAAAAACGGTTTAGAACTCGGTATCGAAACCAATTTCCAGAGCAAATCGGTTCCAACCCCAAAACAAAAATTGATTTTCAAAAAAAAAAAAAAGTTCTGATTCTGGAACTATTATTGACAGGTTACTTGCCGCAACTGAGAAGCATCCATGCTCAATGGTCTTCCGCTAACCTCTTCGTCTTCACGTACGATTTCTCTGTTTTGATATCGTCCATTAAGTCTAGTCTCTTTCGTCTCCTCCCTCCATTTCCTGCCACTATACCGTCTAACACGTCCCTCATAATTCAGTTCCTTCATACTCAATGTCTCAACCAGTTTCTTAATAATATATAAAATATTTCTTCTCTCCCCACCCCCCACCATTTCTAACACCTTATCATTCGTTTTCTATTCAATCCATCTAATTCTCTCAATTCTTCTCCATACCCACATTTCGAAAGCTTCCAATCGTTTCTAATCATTTTTGAAGCATTTTATGAGACTTTTTCTCAACTTTTTATTCAAGGTCTCACAAAACACTTTTCTTCCTCCTAAAGGCTTCTTTCGCCATTCCTATCTTTGCTTTTATTTCACGTTTATACCGGTACTTCATATCATCACTAATTTAATACTACCCAGGTATCGAAAACTAGTCATCTGTTCTATTTTCTCCGCTCCTACTTCTATATTTAAGGATCTTTCGAAATGTCACACCTCAGGTAAGGAAGAGTGCCTCGGACACTGTTCGGCGTGGGCCTAAGGACCTGAGTTTTTAAAAAATACTTCTATGAAATCTAGCCCGTGGATGAAATGATTGCTGTTTGTTAGAAAGTTTTTAAATTACTTTCTCTTTTCATCATTAAGGGTTAATAAAAAAAAATATAAAGGAAGGAAAGAACTACCTCTGCTCAACTCTCGTACCGGAAACCCGTATTAGTACCATTTAATAGAAACAAGGAATCCGGTTCCTGTAGCTTTCTTAATGCAGATAGTGAATCATATCATATCACTTATGACATCAATCTTTTTTCTTTTCTTTTTTTTTCTACAAGGATTTCAAGAGACTAAATACGTAACCTAAATTCCTTTTTTCTTACTATTTCATATCCAGACGACAATCATTGTTGAAAATCCAGAAGCGAAGAGAAGTGCGTCTCGTACTAATGACGAAGCATAAGAATATAACGGATTCATGCGGACATCACTCAAAAAGAAAACGGCGTCACCGGAAGCATGCATCACTGCTAATATACTTTGGTCTTTGAGGTCAAGCTTAGGACAATGACACACTAAAAAAAGCATAAGACTATATTTCAAATAGACATTTATTGGATGCATGTCAATTGGAAGCATCAAGAACTGTGCGATTACAAGATAAGATATTAGGATAAAATAGAGAGGGGAAACCAGTTTGCGAAAATAAAGAGTCCATGACTGGTTGATACTTATTATTAGAGAAGCTGACAAGGAAATACTTTAGAGGCACGGTAGCTCAGTATAGAGCGCTCAGCTTTGCTGCAAGGGGTCCTTGGTTCAATCCTAGCTCAGGTAAATTTGTTGTAAAGCAACTTCGTATCCTTGGGTTTTGTAGGCTTCTCACATTTCTTGTCACATTCTGATTCCCCAAATATTCACTTTAATTATAGTGGCCGCATGGAGTCGTGAAGCTTCCTAGATCGATCAAGTTCAGCACTCAATAGAACGCTAAAGTGTGTCCCTGTTATCAACCTCATCCATGAAATGTTGCTAGTGTCGTCTCTCGCGCTACACGAAGAACATCTCCCGAGGGTACAGTGTTGCCAGATTGCCCTTAGGTTTCGTTTTGTTTATGTTTGTTCTTGTTGTTGTTTTATATTTTTGTTATTATTGTTGTTACCATTTAATTCAAATAATTGTTAGTGTTCGGGTTATCAAGGGTGCCGATCCTGGTGGGGCGGGGAATCCGGGGCCCAATACTCATGTGGTCCCCGATGCATTTTTATGAATATGTATTTTTGATTTTATATGTATTTTTTTACGAATACACAATATTTGACATAATTTGAATGTAATTTGTCTTAACATCCTTTGTCTGCAACCAAACACATATCTGAATACCCCCCCCCCAGACCCAGTTACAGAGAAATTGGCGCCCTTGCGTGTTATAGTTCTTTAAGTGTTTTTTTTAATCGTTCGTTCGCCATGTCTTTTAGTTTGGCAACATTGGTGGTGCACTTCTTTTGTTTCACTTTTCCTCAATTGTGCGTTCGAAGGCCAGCTTCACGAATCGTGCCGAATTCTTCCCATGTATCACACGTGAGGCAAAGCAGCTCAATGATTGGTGTAGAGCCCAGGCTTCACGACTCCTTGCGGTCACTATAATTATCCGTCTCCTTTACCCTAAAGGGCGTAATCGTGGGACGTTACACTAGAAATTTCATGTCACTTCATTTCATTTAACTACTCGCGTATACACCTTCCGCTATTTGTGATCAGAGTTTTCGAGTTTCTTTATTGTCAAAAGACATGAAAGAGAGAGAATCGTCTTATATACGGAGGCTTAAAACAGTGTCGGTCATGAGACGAGATGAGGCGGGAAATATGTTTTTTCGTCTTGTCTCGTCAATTTTATATAAGTCTCGTCTCTTTCAAACAATTCTTTCTAATCTCGTCTCGAGTCTTGGACAGGTTTTCTCGTCTAATCTCGTTTTTATGTAGAAAATTTGTTGTGATATTTTTTTCTTAATTTTATCTAGAAGTTGTCCTAATCCTTCTGTATCACGAGAGATCTATGAAGGATGTGATATAACAGTATTTGAACCATATTTATTATTGGAACATACGAGGTGACATCAAAAAGTTTCGAGGCTAATTCTGTAACAGAACAACAGATGGCAGCGCAAATTTGCACGCATAGGCATAGGGAGCATCGGCCTTCATTAAGTCAGTGTCTCAGGAGACGTTGTCCTGTGTACCAGAGATGGAGTGGGTCAGTGGGTCGGTGGGTCAAGTTTTCTTGGTGGGTCAGTGGGCCGTGGGTCAACAGCATGTGACCCACTGTGACCCACGACCCACCGTGACCCACCACCCACCATGACCCACTGCGACCCACCACCCACCATGACCCACTGTGACCCACCACCCACCGTGACCCACTGCGACCCACCGACTCAGTATGATCTACCGACCCTCTCTGCTCATTGCATTGTAGACAGTATCTTCTGAAGACTGGTAAATTTGTCTCCGTTTTACTTTCAAGACCTTCATTTCCCTTTCTTTTCCACTTGTTTCTGTCTACTTACCTGAGGTGAGTATATCTAACCAAGTGAAAAAAGAACTTCAGGCACTTTTGGATATTGATATTTTTAATAGTAATAATAGCAATAGGACTTCCACTACTACTTGGCTTTCGAGACCTGTGAGTTTTTAGAGCTAACTACTGGAAAAAATACATTTTTGAATCACTGTAATATATAAATTATTATATAAAAAAATTGAATGTAACTATGTGTGCCTGATCATCACGGTCAAATTTCAAAGTCAAATGAAATTACTTTTGGTATATAGTTAGGCCTTAATCCAAACTGGAATGTTATATTGCTTTTATTATAATGCATAATATCCTAAGGAGGTAGTGAGGATCCGAATTTTTGCGAAAAAAATGAGTATCTCGCAAGCCGTTAAACTTACGGAGATGAAATTCAGTGTATTAACTCTTTATTGAAAATAAACAGTGTGTGTCCTAGCATTTTTTAAAATTCTTCTTTATGTGGGGGGGGGGCACTTTCTTTATATGGAAAATTGGTATTGAGTTTTTTTGTAAAAATGATCGAAAACGACCGATGTTATTTAAGAAAAAAAAATTAGAAACAAAAAATACAGTGCTTGGCTTCATATATCCATTGCTTTCTGCTATAATAATTGCTGAAGCTTATGTTTATTATTTGGAGCGCTTACAGCACAGGGCAATCAACCCATAAAATTGTGAGAAAAATAGGCATAAAATTTGTACTGTAAGCTTAATTACACGGAAATTTGAAGTTTGGATTGTACGCATAATTGTATGGAAAATTTTACACTTTTTCTCCCTTTACGTTGGTCTACTTACTTTGATTTAGAACTTTGAAATTTCATCCTTTTTTCCACTGAAAAGTATTGATAATTCAACAAGAAAATAATTATACTATGATAATTTAATTGAAATTCATCGTAATTTGGCACATGGCAAACAGCAGTGTGGTAATTGAAGTTGAAGAAGGAGGGAAATTCCCATTCAACTCTGAACACTGTCCAGGAACCTCGTTCCCTTTCGCTTTCTAGACGGGGGAGGGAACTTGGTAATGGTATCAAACCTTCATGTGTAATTACAAAAAATAAATTTATAAACAAATAAGAAATCATCAGTTTATCAGGCTTTAATTGATAATTTATTAACAAGATTCCCTATCAAAGGCGTGGTAGATGAAGTTTCTGTTCTACATGGGTCGACATTACCAACTGACATGGTCGATATGGAAAAGATGTTGTATGGTGATAGAGAGATGATACTTCTTGCTGAACCAAGAAAAATCGTTATCAGACTTAAGTCTAACAAGTAGATTGTCAATGAGAAGTGCAGAAATCGGGTAAGAAATATTATCAATACACGACAGAGTGCGAACGGAAATTTCCCCTTATGAATTTAAAGATGACTAATATTGGAAATATACTAAGTGCTCAAACATTGTCTAACTTGTTGCTCATCAATGTTAATGGCCCACCGCTAAACAAGCTCAAAGTAGACGAGCTAGTTATTTCTTGGCTGAAGGATGGACATCATTCCACTGCGGATGATTTACCGCCAAAAAGTTACCAACAGGAAATAAATCCGATTTCAGATTTGTTTTAAGGTGGAAAATCACGTGTTACGGAAAATGTATACTTGTATTACTAATTGCTTACTTGTGTTATTCAACTTTGTACCTAATTTTTAGTAAGTCTCTTCTTTGCTTTAGGTAAACTACTTTGAATAAATATTCATAATTATTGCAATTATGCATATTTGTAACTTAAATTTAACATGGTGTTTTAGTGATTACACAAATTACAATTATGAGCATACTTTATGGAGATGCTCCCACAGAGGGTAACCGAGCACCTTTATACCCTATGAACAACTGATTTTTCAAGTCTTTTGTGAGAAAAATACTGTGAACTGAGAAACCATAACCGTTTCCATATTGTACAGGGGTATTTTCCTGCGAATAGAAGTTTCTTGTGGAATGCGTTCAGAAATTAACACCTGAAAGAATACTCTCTTAGTACAAGTATATTTTAGGCACACACTAATTTCCCCCCACCTCGAACTGTTTCAATTTCCTCACTGACAAACACTTTACCATTTTATATCGTAAAGGTCAGATCCACCGTTATTGTAACAGAGTGGTGCTTGAGCGATTGACTAGAAATTCAAACTCCGATTAGTGACAATTTCACAGTCTTATTTTAGTACAAGTGTAAACTCTTTAGTCAGTTTAGAAGAGGCCGTGGATCGTGTTCAGAGTTGATGAAGATGGATTTTGGTGAGTCAGAGTAGGTCAAAGTGGATTAGAGTGGTTCATGGTGGATGGTGGGTCAGAGTGGGTCACCGTGGGTGGTGGGTCAGAGTGGGTCACCGTGGGTGGTGGGTCAGAGTGGGTCACGGTGGGTGGTTGGTCAGTGGGTCGCGGGTCAAGTTTTCATTGACCCACGCCAACTCTGCTGTGTACACTGAAAACTATGCAGCTAGTGTTATTCTGATAACGTGCATTACCACGATCTGCGATTTCATCATGAATAGCATCTGGAGCGGACGTGAAATTATGTGTGAAACTGGGCAAATCCTGAACAGAGACGCTTGACATGATTCAGGAAGTGTACGGCGATCGCCCACGATCCTAAATTAATGTTTATACAAAAAAAAAAAAATAATAATAATTCGCAGCACATAACTATGAGAGTAGCTGATGTTAAACAAACAGGAGAATTTTAGGAGTATGATATGAAAGCGAAAATACTGACTACACTTGGCCTTTTCAAAAGTGTGTTGTGTTACTCATGAGACATAAATTTTTCCGGGGCCGCGGTGGCTCAGTGGTAGAGCGTTCACCTCTGGTGCTTGGGGTCCCGGGTTCGATCCCAGCCCCCGCCAAGTGAACTTTGTGGTGGACAAACACCGTGTGCGTGGGTTTTCTCGGGGTTCTCCCGTTTCCTCCCACTTTCTTCATTTCACCATTTCATTCATTACTCATCATCACCGTCTCCATTAGCTTAACCGGCATAACCGTGGGACGTAAAACTCAAAGATTTAATTTCATTTCATTTTTATAAATTTTTCCGTTTCGTATCGAAACCGATATGAAAACTGCTACTTTTCTCGTCTCGAATTTTAAAATGGAACCTCTTCCCCTCTCCTGGGCAACACTATATATTAGTTTTTTTTTTTTTTTTTTGTTTTTTTGTTTTTTTTTTCGTGAACAAAACCGATGTGTTTAAATGTATTCACATTGTCTTCCCGAAGCTCCGAACTAGGACTTTCATTTAGGTTTCGGTACCGGGATCATAAAACAAATTTGATTTATTTACCATTAACACAATGGGGTATTATCAAACATTGTTAGGGGTCATCAAGTCAAGGAGCCTCACGTAGGCAGGTTGTGTAGCCAGAAAAAAAAAAAGCAGGAACGCTTTCAAAGTTTTAACTGGAAATCCAATCGGAAAACGACCATTAGGAAGACCTGACGCACAGATGGGAGGGCAATATTAAGATGGATCTCGCAGAAATAGGAATACAAAGTAGAAACTGGATCCAGTTGGCTAAGGACAGAACTCGATGCAGAGCTTTCGTGAACGCTGTATTAAACCTCCGAGTTTCATAGCCCATAGAGTTAGTTAGTTTTATAGGGTTGCCAACTGTTGAAAATGGAAATACCGGACACCCTTGTGGAGTACGTATACTCTTAAGATTGTGACGTCATCGCTCGTCAAAAATGTTAACAACCTGAAAAATGGTTCCTTCACATAAAATTGAGAAATTTTGAGTTCGAATTTAATAATTTCAGTTACTATTGAAGCACTTATTAAACTTAGTTATTCCAGTTTTGATTGAGGTCGATACATGTAATTTTTGTAGTCTACCATCAATAATACATCATATTTCAAACAGAAAACCAAATGTAATTGGCAATATAATTACAGTATGCATAAAATATACTTGAAAAATAAGTCTTATCAGCTTCGCTGGGGATGTCTCATAACACCTACATGCTTTTTCTGCGTCTGGATGCATTATTTAAGGTTAGTATAAAGGGACCAGTTTTACCAATAGATGTCACTACAGTCTTCGTATCTCTCCCATGTATTTTTTACCTTTCACGAAAATTTACAATTTCTTTTACAAATTTCAACCTAGAGACTTCAAATTTTTAGAGAAGGAACTTCGTAACCTAGTAAAGGGAACAATCCGTACCGATATTTTATTTAGATTTTTTTTTCATTGTTGAAACAATTCGATTGTTAGAGGTTTGGATATTCATTTCAACAATCAAGTCATTTCAACAATGAAGAAAATTCTAAATAAAATATCGGCACGGGTTATTGCCTTTGATAAATTATGAAGTTCCTTTTCTAAAAAATTGAAGTCTATAGGTTGAAATTTGTAAGAGAAATCGTGAATTTTCGTGAAAGATAAAAAATACATGGGAGAGATACAAAGACTGTAGTGTCATCTGTCGGCAAAACTTGTCACTTTAAACCAACCTTAATTGGAAGATGTAGCTGAGGATGAAACAGTGTTAGCTGCGCTCTTGAAAATGTACTTTTGTTGATACTTAGCAGTTTTGATAAGTTCAGTAAATTTTCCTGCCTTCAATTCTTCCGCTAATTCCGCGCATAACAGGACTAGTAAGAGGGAAAATTACCGGGCATTTAACGTCTGGTTTGAAGTCGTACCGAATACCGGACAAGGAGGACAAAAACCAAACTATCCCGTAAAATACCGGACACTTGGCAACTCTATAGTATTAACACCCTTGGAAACAAACATATGATTATAAAGTATAATAATGGCTAGCAGGCTTAAAGCAACGCTTTGCAAAACAATTCACATGTAATAGAATAGTTTTATTATGATTAAATTAAAACAAAAACTAAGTTAGTAGGTCATACACTTTCAACAGTAGCATATTTCATTTTATCTTAAGCTTTGTATGTGTTTTTGTTATATGCCTCTACTCTCTCTCTCTTTCTCCATTCAACGACCAGAATTCTCGGAAGCATAAAATATGAATCTATTGTGTTTGTGCATGATATGCATCTCGAATAATTTTTTTTTCTGTTTTTTACTGGGGAATAACTTGTAAAAGAAGTTGCATCAAGCATCTTTTCTGTGCAAAAGTTTTTTTTTTTTAATTTTTTCTATAGAAGTGCTTAACTTTATTATTATTATTATTATTATTATTGTCTCATATGGTTGAGAAGAATCCACAACACACACAAATTGTGAACTGAAACCTGCGTTGTAGTTTCTACTTTTATTTCTTAATTTTTTTCCTTAAGTTTCCTAAAGAAAAATTAAAGTTTATCGCATTTCATGGTCAGCAGGTAATACGCGTGCTTTCTAGGTGCGTAGACCAGGATTCGAAACCCGGTGGAGATACTTTCATCAAATACAAACTCCAGTACTGGTTCGAATTTTCTTTAAACATTAGGTCCCGTCTTACATAGCCTCTTTGTTAAAAGGGGACGTCAGGCGGCACAGTGGCTGAGTGGTAGAACGATTACATCTGGTGCACAAAATCGCTGGTTCGTTTGCTGGCTAAGTAAGTTTGTAGTGGAAAACACTTGTGTCCACGGGTTTTCTCGGAGTACTCCCCCTTTCTTCCCACATTTTCATTCCACCGTTTCTTTCATCATCATTCACTTGCCTCAATCATCGTCTCCCTTAGCCTAAAGGGTATAATCGTTGGACGTTAAACTGAAAGATTATTTCCTTTTATCGTACTTACTATTACTTTAATCAAGTTCTTTACATCTTTACTGGCACTAGACATGTTCTCCATGGCATAATCAACAAACAAATGAAAGGGAACCCCACACTTTTCCAGTGGTATTGACAATAATATTGACGAGCCCATTCTTATTTCAATATTATTGTTAAAGGGGCATACTCACGGGGGTCTACCAGGTCCGGACCAAGGACGCCAAGGGCCCGGGTCCCCAAAGCTCATGTGGCCCCTTATTGTATTTATGAATATAAAATATTTCGCTTAATTTGAATGCAATTTGTCTTAAAATCCTCATATATAATATACCTTCTGCATCTGAATGGGCTCGCCCAAATTTACAGAGAAATCACCATCCTTGGTCCGGACCCGAGAAAAACTTCCTAACTCAACATACATTTGTCCACTTTTTCAATAAAACTCTACTTGTTTAACAGGGAAATGATTGATGTAACATGAAAATTTGATCTGTACTCTTTCTCATTAAAACAAGTTATATCTTTTTTTTTTTCTGAAAATATAGATGGAAGTATTTTACAATTACTTATCGTCTTTTTGGGTGCAGAATAATACCCATTCAACACTACATAGACGTAGTGGCTTGCAGTACTGGACCTCCCAAACAAAGCTTCAAACCCTCCCAACAAAAATTTCTTCTTGCGCGCCTGTTGTTACGTAATATTCCCCTCAAATCACAGTATTGATGGTTCGATTTCAAGATTTCCAAAGTTTCTTCAATATTGCACGTTAATCGGTCAATATCGTCGTAATACTTTCAATAATATTGGCAACATTTCTAAATATTGTCCGTATTACACGTATTGGGTCCAGACCCGTAGCCAGCCCAAAAATTTAGAGAGGGCCGGGTAGAAGTTAGAGGGGCCCGACCCAATCATATTATGCTTCATCACCATATTATAGTTCATTTGCAAGTCTATCGTGAAATTTTATGGGGGCCAGCCAAAGTTTAGGGGGGCCCGGCTCCCTCGTGGATACGGGCCTGGTTGGGTCCACTTACAAGTGTAGCAGAAGGTTCAAAATTTGTCTGCCTGTGATATAGGCCAACACAATTTGCTGCGTTTTGGGTTGCATACCGTTTAGGCAATTGTATTCAGAGATGTAATGGAGCGTGTACGGGAGTATACGGCGTATACCTACCTAATAATCTTTTAGTCCAACGTATACTCACCTCAAATTTATGAGAGAATGAGCATATAGGGGTAAGTACATGCTATATTTTCGAAAACGGTTGAGTGTATACCCACGAAAAATTGTAGCAATACATCACTGATTATATTCAACATAAAACGATATCTTCCACATTCTCATACCACTAATTATTTCACAATCCTTCATTATCATTAATCATCTGTCTCCTTTAGCCTAGAGGGACATAATCATGAGACGTAAAACTGAAAAATTTCATTTCATACAGCCAGTTCGCAAGATATTAACCCAAACCTAAATATAACAACCCTTACTTCAATAACAACATCTTTCAGTATAACGTCCCATGATTATGCCCTTTAGGTTAATGGAGACTGATCATTAAGCTAAGAGAATGATGATAAAATAAATTGTGGAATGAGAATGTGGGAGGAAACAGGAGTATCCAAGAAAACCCACGGACAGGATGTTGTCCGCCACAAACTAACTTGGGCGGGGATCAAATCAGGGACCCCATACACCAGAGGTAAGCGTTCTACCACTGAACCACCGTGGTCCCCTCCAATAATAATAATAATAATAATAATAATAATAATAATAATAATAATAATAATAATAATAATAATAATAATAATAATAATAATAATAATAATAATGTAAAACACATGCCAAGGATGTTCTATGATAATATTGTTCCTCCTTATAACCTCTTGAGGTTAATGTCACTTTTAGAGATTGGATTTAATTAAACTTTTAATGACTCTGATTTCCTTCTGCGGTAAATTGGTTAAAAAAAAAAAAAAAAAAAAAAAAAAAAGCTAAGCTTCGTTTCCATAGCCGTCCCGTAGTGTTAAGTGCATAGTACAGCTTCATATTAACCTTGAATCTGCAACGCATTCCTCTCCAAACATCCTCTTCTTCTGAGCTATTCACCATGCAATCGGTATATGTTCCGCTTTTTCAAGCGTGCTCTGCTCAATGACTAGAAGAACGTACACAAAAAAAGATGCAAGTATCAGGGGGACTTGTATTCATTACATCTACTTCAAAGCGTTGGTCCATCGAGTGCTTTTTTTTTTTTCTGGTTTGTGCTGCTATGATGATGTGAAGAAGTTGCACTCAGCGCAAACGAATGATGATGGTGGTGATGATGTGTTTGTGTAAACCATCGGGAGCATCTGTTTTGTTGGATCCCATCATAATGGCTGTTGAACATTACGGGGTTCTGTTCGGGTGTAGTCAGCAACTATGGCTACGGTTGGCTGAAGGAGCATAGAAATAACTGTTCTCTTTGCCTCGAAAACCACAGCAGCATGCATTGGAGGCTCCGGCTCTCACGGTCTTTGTCCTCCGCACAAGAACACAACTTCCTACTTTTTCGCTTCCATTTCCATTTTTTGAAAAAGAATATTTTAATCTAAAGAAGCTTTCTTGTCATTTTTTTTTCCTCCAACAAATATTTCTTTTCACTTCTTCTTTCCAATTCTCAGCTATTTCAACAACTATGTACTTGTATTACCACAGACAAACCAGATGAACAGTTTGGACAGCACTGAACAGACTACAAATATTTTATAGAATTATCCTACAGGTGGCGTCAGAGTAAAATCGAAGCAAAAGCTGTGGTTATGAACTAAAAAAAAAAAAAAAAAATATTTATTCTTCAAAACTTTTCGATCTATATATTAAAATGCTAGGTTTATATGTCTGTGGACAAGAAAAGTTTATATATATGTTTGTTCCCAATTCTTTCGACAATGAAATCTCGAAAACCACAAGTGCTAGAAATGTGTCGTTTTCACTGTCGATTTCAAATTTTGTGCAGACTATCCAGTTCTAATTGAATATTTAAAAACATGACAGTTATTTCTTTATTACACTTTTAAGGGTATACTCTAAGTGTAGAAATTTCAAAAAAGTAAAGCATAATATCCTACGAGTTATACATTTCAATACCAGATATTTGCATACGGAGTTACATATCTCTCAGGCGTTTGTTTTATGGCCAAATGATAACGAAAAACGAAGTATAACCATTTCTCCAGGCTAAAATGAACCTTTATTGCTTAGAGTGTTTTGTCCAATGAACACTATATATCACTGACATTATAACTAATTGTGTATGTAATGTATTTGCTTATTGCATACTGCATACAAGAAGAAACAAAATACTGATCATACATGAATTAGAAACTCCAACCGGAAGTAGGCTTAAATGTTGCAAACGGTGCTAGATATTGAAAAAATATTTGAAAAAATCTCCCCTTTATAGTACCCCTTGCCAACTTTTAGCAAGGCGTCTTTCACTTGTGTTTGTAAAGGAACATGTACAGATGTTGTGAGGAATGACAAGGATATATATGTGAATGATGCACTGTGTGGAGAGTGCAGGCTCAGCTAATTTATATCTTAAAATTATACGTTTATACCTGTATGTGGGCAATTCCTTTAGACAAAGAGATCTCAGAAACAGCAAGCTCTATTTTCGCTCGACCATTCCAAATTTTGTGTAGATTTACCAGTTTTCATTGAAACTTCCAAGAAACGTGCCGTTACTTTTCTATTCAACGTCTTAGAGGTACTTTTGAGCCCATAAAAATAACTCTTGCTATGGCGTGTTATATAAAGGAGATCAGAAGAATGGCTCACAGATAAAATGCTTGTCTCTGGTATGAAATGTCTCTGTCCAATCCCCGACCATGTTCGTTAGTTATGTCACCATGATAGCAAGGGTGTACCCAGATTTTTTTGCTAGGAAGGGTCTAAAGTTTTTTTTTTTTTTCTCGGGAGTTAAATAGCTCTATGTATCATTAAATCTGCGTTATTCTGCACCCGAAAAGACGATAAGTAATTGTAAAATACTTCCACCTACTTTTTTTTTTTTTTTTTTTTTTTTTTTTTAATGATAGAACTAGATTGTTTTTATAAGGAAAGGAAGGTGTAAAATCAAATCTTAGGCTCCATCAATCAGTTTTCTATTAAACAAGTATAGACATGTTTAGAAAGTACAAATGTTAGTCGAGTCACGAAGTTTTATTTGGGGGGGAAGGTCCGGATCTGGTGGAGTCCCCTGTGGATGTGCCTCTCCATGATAGTACTATTTTTCTTACGAAATAGGAAAAGTACGTTCGTTATTTTTATATTGAAAATAACCACAGACCAATGAATTATAATCTTCTGCACACATATTTACAAACATATGAGGTCTGTACTGAGATTATCTTAGTAGCTGAGGTTACATTACTCTCTTTCTGCTAATAGGAACTAAAAGATACTGGACTTTTTTTTTTTTTTTTTTGTATTATACCAAGGATGTTATAAAATAGAGGATCTGCCCATACGTACAAATATCTTCATCATATGAACTCAATGAAGCCGAAAAAAACAATCGAGCATCGTCTGAGCCAGCACGTCTGATTGGCTACTCTCGTTTTCGCCATGATTGTTGCCTCAAAACATTGCGATCTTATTGGCGCGGAGTGGGCAGAGTGGGTGTGGTGAAGCTGTGACGTATGGCTTTACGATTTTGTTGTATGGGCAAATCCTCTATTTTATAGCATCCTTGTATTATACATGGTTTCTGCGTATACCATTCTACAGAAGCATCCACGGTCGATGGGGTGGTTTTGTAATTTTGTTCTCTTCAAGGTGAGATAGAAACGACCAATGCTGTGAGGGTTGATCTTGGAAAATGGTCTATGTCTAGCCGCCAGATTCACACAATTCAAGCCCCGGACTCTTCATTACCATGCTGATGCATAACGATAGAACACAGAAAGACTCAATTTTCAATAGAGTTTAGTGTACTTCTTCAGTACCAAGGATATACAAGACATGACCTACACACAGTTTAATTTGGAATTCAAAATATCACAATGCATTTAGTGCTCTTCTGTCAGGAATCTAACCCTGGTCCCCGTCACCTAAGGGTTACGCGTTAGCCATTAGATTATTAGTAGAGGGGATGCTCTGTAACTTAAGAGATCCTTTGTGGGTTTTCTCGGGAGTTTTCCATCCCTTCTATTCTATTCGTTCCACCAATTTCTCCCTTCATCATTCAATTATGTTTATCATCGTCTTATTTTGGCTACAAAGTATAACTGAAGAAAATCTTATATCTTTTAGTTTAACGTCCAACAATTATGACCTTTAGACTAATGGAGACGGATAATTAAAGCAAGTGAATGACGATGGAGTTGGTGGAATGAGAATATGGGAGGAAACTGGTGTACCAAGAGAAAACTTACGGAAACGATAACCCACCACAAGCTTACTTGATTGGGAATCGAACCAGAGAACCCACGCACCTGAAGAAAGCGCTCTACCACTAAGCCATCATAACCCCCAGTATAACTGAAGAGTAGATTATGTTATTAAGTATCATTGAGGAATACTTTTTTTTTAAAACAATGGTCTTCGTATTTTTACTTTTCACCTCAAATATGACACATTCATGCAACAATTGCCAGAAAGTACATAATATTGTTGCACTTTTTTTTTTTTTTTTTTTTTACATCTACTGTGGAAAGGAAACGTAATAATGGAAGATAACTGAATACCGGAAACGATATGTTGCAATTAGACGCTAAGAATTAATCGTTTTTCCTCCAGTTACACAATATTTATGCTCGCTAAAGATCTGAATGAAAACTTCATCTCCGTGGTGAAAGTAGGTCCATTCTAACAGATAGTGTTATGAAAAGATACTTTAGAAGAAAAAAAGTGCATACCAAAGGCATTCTTCCATTTTTAGACTTCCTTTTCCGCTGTAATTGTCTTTTCTCAGAAACAGCAAAAAATAACTAGCAGAGAGGAAGGGGGATTGTTGTTCTTGCTCTTTAATAAACGTCTTCTGGTATATTGCCGATGGCGTCAAGATGTCGCCATGCGTCTACGTAAACAATCATATACGATTAACGAATATATTATCTGTTTCTTCATGTCTAAAAGTTGGTGTCCAGGCTTTTGGTGAAGAAATTAGGTTCTATATTCAATGGTTCGGATTATATGTTAAAGCTGTTATGCCCATACCGCCTCATACAGCTCCGGTGCTGATAAATGATGTTTAACTCCAACCAATAAACTTTTTTAAAAAAATATACGCGAAGCTTTGAAGCAATTAAGCCGTCTAGCTGGCGATCGATAGGGTATGTGTGGTCAGCACCAAGGATCTTATAAAATAAAGAATCTGCCCATATGTATCTTTATGCTATTAAATGAATGAAGCCAAAAAACAATCGAGCATCGGCACGTCTGATTGGTTACTCTCGTTTCCGCCATCGTCTGATTGGCTACTTTCATTTCTGCCATGATTGGTGGCTCAAAACATCGCGATCCTATTGGGCGGAGTGGGCAGAGTAGGAGTGGTGAAACTGTGACATATGGCTTCAAGATTTTGTTGTAAGGGCAGATTCTCTATTTTATAAGATCCTTGGTCAGCACATTGCGTTTCCCATTGTTTTCTTCCTGGTTTTCTTGGCAAGCGTCCGAAGTAGTTCTTTCATTCAATTATCCTGACAGGAGGCACGGTGGCCTCAGTGGTAGAAGGTTTACCTCTAGCCCTTCGAGTCCCTGGTTTGATCTCTGGCTAAATGTTTGTCGTGAACAACATCACGTCTGTGGGTATTCTCGGGATACTCCTTTTCCTCCTACATTTTCATTCCGCCAATTCTTTCATTATCATTCACTTGCCTTAATCACTCGTCTCCCTTAATCTAACATGCACAGGCATAATCGTGGGACGTTAAGCTGGAATATTTCATTTCATTATCTTTATCCTGACAATGATAGGTAAACGCTACAGTTCCAACATTACCTGATTATCTTAAATAGTCATCGTCTCTTTCGACAATTATTATTATTATTATTATTATTATTATTATTATTATTATTATTATTATTATTATTATTATTATTATTATTATTATTATTATTATTATTATAACAATGTCCTTTAAAAGTAAGCGAAATAAAGCTACAACTTATTTTTATTAATACATTTGAATTAGCCGGGTTTTGTCGTACACACACACATCTCTCGATCCCGCATTAGCCATGATCAGTACTAACCATCACACTTAACAAACCCATCCCCTCTATACCTTAAAACAGTTGTTTCCATTTCTAACGCCATAGTTCGGTGCTTCTCTTCTTTAGTAAATTAAACGGAGAGGGGAAGGAGCGGGCATGAAACTTGATGTTCAGGAAGAGCAGTGGCGCCAAGCGACGAGGATTATCGATACTATAGTCAATTGATTTGCAAGTGTGTCGGTACTTGTGAATCCATGACCTACGCGGATACTGTCAATACGTTCTTATTGTAGTATTCTCCTACGTATCTAACAAGGCTACCTGAAGACTCCTGAATTTGCATTAAATTATGGCAGAGATTAAAAAAAAAAAATAAATAAAACTCCTCGTGATAAGGCCCTCACTCATGCATTGTACTCTTGTGTAAATGGATGTGCATGAGGTTGTAGGTACAATTTTCGCTATAGATATACAATGTTCAGTGTTGATCTTATACAGTGGGACCACGATAACTCGAAGCTGAAAGGAATAGGCACACATTCGAGCTATCGAGTTTTTCGAGTAATGAGGTGGCCACGACAAAAATTCGAGATACCGAAGTTCCGCGTTCCTCATTAAAAGTGACTATTTCACGTCTATAACTCGAAGTTTTATTCGTTGAACTTCTACCACTCGAAGTTGTGAAAGGTCCTTAAATTAAATAAGATGACTAGTAGAAGTGAATAGAAATGTGGGAGGAAACGGAAGTACCCCGAGAAAATCTACGGACACGATGTTGTCCACCACAAACTTACTTGATCGGGAATTAAAACAGGGATCCCACGCACCAGAGATAACCACTCTACCACTAAACCACCATGTTCCCTCCCTACACAGAATATAATGAAACCACAAGGACTATTCCTAGAATCTAATGTGACCATTTTAATCTACTCACAAAGAAGACAACAACACAATACAATTTACTGTTCATTATAAAGAAAAAACATATTACCTTTCACATTGACACGATCCGCCCTTAATATTATCTGACTTTAATTTCTAAGTGATTACAAAACATATTATAGTAATAAATAATGATGTAAATAATAAAAATGTACTGTTCAGCACGTGTCGAAATGGCTACGTCACACTTTCGGCATTTGTTTACTGTTTGGTGCAAGTTCACATATGCTCTCTTATGTGAACTGCTGACATACGTACGATGCGAGACACATATATATAAACATTAGTTATCATCAATGAATCAGTTGGGAACAGTTCCTTGCATTTATTTCTTCTTCTACTCCAACAGACTGATGACGTCATCAGTTTAAAGGACAGTTGATGGTGGTGGTGGGGGAATACACGTTGAACAACATTGCATTGGCATGCACGATCAACGACCCTCGGACTCTGAGACTTACTAAGAAAATGCTCACGTTCGTAAATACCAGAGCAACATTAAAGCATTAAACATGTTCTATTTTATGTTTTATTTATTTACTAATCTCTTTTCATAATGAGATCGCAAGGTCCTTTTTAAAATGAGAACTGCGAACTGAATCTTTAACACCTGTTTTTCTCAGTGGTTAGCAGCTAAGGGACACAGATCTTCAATGATAGAGTGCGTACTTCTGTGACAAGAAGTCCCTGATTTGTTCTCAAGGGCCTTATTCTGTAACTGTTTGAATAAACGCAACGCAAAATTTGCGTTTTACTTTGTGAACGCACGTCTAACAGTCATAATACAGGGGTATCCAATAAAACTTCCCACATTTTAAAGGTTAATAAAACAAAAGGTATTGAAGATAGATACTTGTTTATTCAAAAATATAAAAATGATATTGAAAACCGTTTGTACTTATTCAGTTAGATTTGCGTCGTGAAATTAGTTAGCAATTGACAATACAATTATTGTAAATAACATCCAATAAAAGCACCTACTTCTTTGATCGGATTTAGCGCTTTCAGTAGAGGGGCAAGAGGAGTGAGGGTCAGCGCTTCCGCTCACCTCTTCTGCCGTTTTCAGTTGTCATTATGGGTTTGGTCAGGAGTTCATCGGGTATACGCAGTCGTAATGTTTTTCAAAGACAGCAGTTTGGAATCACAGTGCAAAGAGCTTTTCGTTTCAAGTCTGTTGTTCCATGTAGTGAAAATGTTCCTGATCGGAAGACTGTCTTGCGCTGGGTTGAGAACTTCCGAACGATAGGTTCATCGTTGAAATATCGAGGTTGTGAGACAGTGTATTCCCCAGAGACCGTTCTGTAAGGAAGCATGCTGTAGTTGTTAAGCTTTTTTAGGAAGAGTGGAAGAACACAACAAAGTAATTACAGACTGTTTTCAATGTCATTTCATGTTTAATAAACAACTTTATATTTTCATTTTTTCTTTTGTTTTATTCGCCTTTCAATCGTAAGAAGTTGTTTTGGGTCACCCTGTACCTTGTTTTTTAAGCCTTGAAATACGGTTTGCAATACAAAGACTGTTACGAAATGAGGCCCTAGGTCATGTGCTTTTGTGATGGACAAGATCGTTCCGTATGTTTTTTGAAGTTCTTTCACATTCCCATTCCACCGTATCTTCCATAACTATCCACTTCATTTAGGCTGTTACACACTTGGACCATCCTGGTTTTTAAGCCCCTTGATTTATATGGAAAAGTAATTTCTTGTTTTCTTCCAAGTGATCGGGAATTTTAATGGTTTAATTTAAGCGATTTCTTCGGATCTATTTAAATGAACGCTCACTTTGTAAAAATGAACTTGTATTATTATATGCACATTTAATATTGCTTAAAATAAATTTCATTTATAAACCTACACACTACACCACGTGAATATGTTTGGTTTGTATGGCGTGATATTTCCTCAATTAATATTGAATTGAAAAGTGATAGTTGATTTCTACTTCCGGTTTTAGTTAGAGTATTGTGTGTGCAAGGAAAGGTGGCTTCTGACAGTTGGGTAGAGCACATAGCGTACTGAAGGCGCTGTTGCCAGAGGCTCCGCAATAGAGACAGCAACTCTGGCGACAAGCGTAAGACATTTAACAAGTCGTCTCAACTACCGGCAACAGCGCGGTCAGTGACCTTCGTTGCCTAGCAACAGCGTGAAAGAATACTGCTGTGATTGGCGAACAATTTTCCCTCTCGTGTTGTTTACAACATGTGCGGCTATATGTCAAAGGCCACTTTTCAGTAATTCAATAATAGATGTGCACTATATTTTTGGGGATGCTTAATTGATTGAAGAAAACCGCTTCTCCCTGTCTATCATCACTTTTAGTCTGTAGCGATCAACCTTAGAACCTGGTAAAACATTCATCTCTGGTGCATTGGGATCTCTGGTCGATCCCAGCTCGCGCCAAGTTTAATTTTGTGCTGAACAAACACCATGTGCGTGGGTTTTCTCGGGGTTCTCCTGTTTCCCCACACACTTCCATCATTCTACCATAAATCATTCCCATCAACCACCGCCTTCTTTAGCCTCCGCGGCATAAGCATGAAATATATATATATATATATATATATATATATATATATATATATATATATATATATATATATATATATATATAAATTCAACCCTAGTGTCGGAAATGATTAATTTATACCACTTCCGGTTTACACTTATCACTATCTGTTATTTTTCTCTACGTAGATCAATACTGAAACCGGAATATGTAATGCATTTGTATCACTTCCGGTTTTAATAGACAGTTAAAGATGAAAATAAAGTGAATTCTCGAGACCTAAATTGATTGTAGTAAATCACTTTTCACCTCTCGAATCCTCCCCCTCCCCTTCCCCGAAGAAATAGAATACTTTTCCGTATCAGTCAATGCACTTTAACCTAAAGAGCAGGTCCGTATCCATCGTGGTCTAGTGGGGCCGGGCCCCCTAAATTTTTGCTACCCCCCTAAAATGTTCACGCTAGGCCTGTAAATGAACTATAAAATGGTGATGAAATATAATATGGTTGGATCGGGCCCCCCTAACTTCGACCGCTCCCCCTACATTTTTGGGCTGGCTACCGGCCTGCTAAAGAGTGCTATAAGCATACGACGCTACATCAAACGTTTGTTTGTTTTTTAAGCACTTAGACAAGAAATATTTATTTGCATAGTTGAATGTGCAGTGGTTACTCATTCAGAACTATCATTTAAAAAAATGCTGAAGCCCAAGAACATTTATCGACATGATGTCAACCAGCAGAAATTCATACGAAGTGGGATCGAACCAGAACCCCTTCATATCTAAATGCTGTTACAAGTATAAGGGGCATATTCTTGTGTAAGTACCAGAGATGGAGTGGGTCACTGGGTCGTAGTTCAAAATTTGTGAGTGGGTCGTTGGTCAACAGGAAGTGACCCCTGCGATCCACCCATCGTGACCCACCTGCACATCATGGCCCACTCTAACCCACCGACCCACTATGATCTACTGATTTACTCTGCTCACGGCATTGAAGACAGCATCTTTTGAATACTTTTAAATTTATCTATATTTTACTTTCAATGCAAGATCTCCATTTTTCCTTCTTTTTAATTTGTTTCTGTTTACTTACCTGGGATGAGAATATCTAAGTGAGAAAAGAATTTCAGGTATTTTTGGATATTGATATTTGTAATTATAATAATAGCAATAGGACTTAAAACTTGGCTTTGAAAACAGGGTCAAATTTTACACTTTTTTCCCCTTTACCTTGGTCTGCTTTACCCTGATATGAAAATTCAAATTTTACAATATTTTCCATTGAAAAGTATCTGTAATTCAACAAAATATATGATTATTAGGTTGAAATTCATTGTAATATGCCCCATGACAAACACATTACCATTTTATATCGTAAAGACCAGACCCATCGGTGTTGTAACCGAGCGGTGTTTGAGTGGTTGACCGTAGAAATTCAAACTCCGATTAGTGATAATTTCACAGCCTGGTTTTATTACTAGTGTAAACTCTTTAGTCAGTGGAGAGGAGGACGTGGATCATGGGTCAGAGTTGATGACAATGGGTTTTGGTGGGTCACGGAGAGTAGTGGGTCAAGTGGGTCAGGGTGGGTAGTGGGTCAAGTTTCCATTGACCCACGTCATCTCTGGTAAGTACTGAAGTTCTTTATTAAACGTTTTTAATTGTCAATACTTAAGTTCGTTTACAGAAAATAAAATTGCGGAACATTCAATTAACTGTTTTGTTGTGTTACTAAATGTTTGAACTTTATAAAAACGATTGCAATAGGCGTTTAAAACATCTAAACGTTTAATCATAAAAAAATCGGTTCTCGAGTCCTACTATAAATTACCCGGGTTCGAATTCCAGGTTAAGCTGTAGGTCCACTCGTTGCTGAAAGGAAAGTTAACATTTAATCAACGAACCTAATACAAATTAGAAACCTATAGAATTTTTTAGGAGAGTAAACAATACTCTTGGCCTCCCATGAACAGAGGGATAAATTAGAATAATGCAATATATTTAAGTCATTCAACTCATTTTTTGTGATATCACACAATCAGCGCTGACTGCTTTCATTATCTCCACTTTACAACATGTTCTGCCTTTGTTATCTTATCTCGCTCGCTCAATGGGTGAGTAAACTTTATTATTCTAAAAGAAGAATGGGCAAACGTAGATAGCAAATCACTTAGTACTCACTGTAGAACATGGAACATAGAAGGAGTAATTGCCACAGGGGATGGTAGGCAGGATTTTTTCACCAGGCAAACAGTACATTATCATTCATTATACAGATTTTTGCAATATTAAGAAATTTAATGGACTGAAGAGTGTTTTTAGATACAAGTTCGTTTATCGCATTTAAATGAAATTGGTCACATTTGAAAATCAAAAGTGTATTGAAAACTAGTTCCTGCAATTAGCCCTAATAACACTAAAAAAAAAAAAAAAAAAAAAAAAAAAGTTCCTGATTTTTTTTTTCAAGTTAGGATCACTTTTGTTATAGATATGCTATATTGACTTGATCCCTACTCTTCCGTTGCAAGCGCTGCTATCGGCTGAAGTAATTCCACTCGCTTTCTCAAGCTTAGCAACAGCTGAACCCTTATTGGGTCAACGCGTGGGTGTGTGAGGGTATGAGCGTTAGTTCGCATTTTTGCCACGGCTCAAGACATTTTGGCAGTACAATAGTCAGAATATTCTACGGATCATCCTACTCCTGTTCCTTTCGAAAGCAAATTTATTTATTTATTTATTTATTTTTGTAGCATATGCCTCTATCTGTTTTTGGGGTCAATGTTCAACCTAAGAGGACCACAAGGACACAACCTTGGGGAACACTTGTGGTTCGCGGACCACAGTTAGAGAACCTCTGCATTAAGCTATAAGGTAAAAGATAGACGTTAAAACTTAGATAATCACTAGTTACTTTAACAAAAGAGAACTAGCTAGACGGATAATAGATCAATGCACACATGGTAAGCGCCAGCGAGGAATTTTTGTCGGAAATGTCCTTCAGATGTATTACTCACCATGCTTTATACCATATATACAGAGACCTTCATATGTATTTACACACGTAACAACTATTAACAGTTCAAAATACGTACACTGAATTCTGAGAATTTTGTCCTAGGAGGATGGATGTATACACCTGTAAATGGTCTTTTTTTTTTTTTTTTAATCCATTTTCCTTCAGACAAAAGTGTGAATTAAAAAGGACAGTTCCTCGCCAATGATTCACCGTTGAATAATTACATGAACCGTTACACAGTACACAGAAACTTCACTCACTTTGACAAGCTGTAAACGTTGTTTTATTTCTTGTCATCTCAGCACGAGAACTTAACAATGCTTTGTTCCAAAGATGCACGGGTGATCATGGCCTGAAACTGGAGGGCACGTGATGCAGCGGTAAAGTGTTTAAAAGGTCTTTGGTTCGATAACAGGTTATGCGAGTTTGTGGACAATGTCGTACCTGTCAGACTCGTAGCTTGGGAGCAGCAGTGGATCTAGAAGGTAAAGAACTAGGGGGGCCAACCAGACCCCAGTTACATAAAGAGTTTGCTATAAACTTTCAAAAATATACAAATACAGTGAAACCTCCCTTAACGGACACCTCTATAATACGGACACCTCTATAATACGGACAGATTTTTTTGTCCCGGCAAAAATATATGTTCTCTTACGGATCAAAACCCTCTCTTTTACGGACACTCTCAGATACGGACGCGGACAGTCCTTTTTTTCCACACGTTTCAATAACCTCTTCATAACGGACAGGAATTGTTCTCGGTTCTGCGATATATTACAGTATTTTCTCCATAAGTGTATCTCTCATGAGTGAATCATCAAACAGAACAGCTGAACTTGAATTTTTCCCGCAATAAACTCCTTTCTGGCGGAAATCCTAGAAAATTTTGAATAAGTAATAACACTCATGCAGGGTTAGTCGTAAGGCCAGGAATTCTATGCGAAAGATCTTCCCTTCCCTAACAAATTTAATCCTTTTCGTCTGGACCTTGCATCTTTATCGACAGTTTCATAGATAACAAAACAAGTATTGTTTGTTTTACAATAACATTTTCAATGAGCAATGTTTCCTCTCATACTTTTTCGGAAAAGAAACATTTTTCTTTTACTCATGATACTGGAACAAGTGTGGGTTGGAGTTTTCCCGGCTTCCTTGTTCATTTTCTCTAAAAGGATATTCTTTGTGATTGGGCCTGGGTCAATAAACATATGCACCCCGAATAGCTTGCCTTTTCATCCATTCTGTCAACGAAGATGCTGCGCCAGTACAGAAACACACACACACATGTTTCTTCTGCAATCGTACTGAGGATTTTAGAGGACACTTGCTAATGAGTTTTATTACCGTTGTAGAGAAAAAAACCATGCCTTTTTCGTTAAACATTGCCCAGCAATAATATGATTTAAGATAAATGAATTTCTCCTTCATCCCTCCCAGTAATTCAAATGTGTACTAAATAAGAGTATTTTCATATTGAATTTTACGTATTTACGCTAATACAAAATGTATTTACTATATATTACAGCATACAATTACTGTTATGAGAAATTAAACTTCTGTAACCTCTCTATAACGGACACCTCTCAGTAACGGACAAAACTTCATGTCCCATTGGTGTCCGCTATTGAGAGGTTTCACTGTAATAGCTTTAATTATTTTTATGACTCAAAAAACTGGGGGCCTAGGCCCCCGGAGCTAGATCCGCCACTGCTAGAGAGGCAGGGGGTTAAGCACCTCTGAAATTTTCAGTTGTTTATTGGAATGTATACTGTATATGAATAAAACTGAGTTACCCTCTGCCCCTATTAATTGGCTAGCCCTCACGCCTTTGGTGAAAGTAGAGCTGCGTTCGATTCCGATGGAAGAGCATTGGTATTTTGAACACCTTGCAATTGTTCGGATACCACCTTAAGCTGTAGGTCTTTGTTTCTAGTGATGAGCAAATGCAAGACCCAAGACCAAGACTTGAGTGGTCTTGGTCTTGCACTGGAACCTTAGTCTTGGTCTTGGTCTTAGTCCTGCAGGTGTCTCATACAGCCTCGGTGCTCAAAAGGGGTGCTAAACTTCAACTAATAAACTCACAAATCAAGTTAACCCTCCAAAAGTATCTCCTCCCTTCTTGTATTCTGTCTTACAAGGTACATTCGCGAGGTGTCCCCTCGGGATTCGTGTAAAATTGATTCAAATGCAAAGTTCTCCGTGGTCCAATGTATATTGTACTAATTTTAGCGGCCCATACCGTTAATTATAAGTTGCATATTTATGAGCCTTCATATATATCCAGAATTCAATCATACACTATTACAACGCTCGGACACAAAATTCATTTTAATTTCTTTGTAACTGGACATGAATGTGGGAATATGCAATACAAAATGGATCAAGTACTGCTTCTCTGACACATGTTACCCACCCCGGCAGCCATCTTGGATCGTCCATATTGGATTTAAATTCCGGTTTTTCAAATGGAACAGGTGCAAGTGATACATTAAATCCATGTACAATTTTCTCGGAAATTCATTGGTGTAGTGAGTTTTGCCATAGCTTGTACCGTTTGCAAGGTATTCCATGTTAAGTGTCAGGCACTTCACAAATATTGAACCAAATAGAGAGTTGTGCAGGGTCCCGTGTGTATATGTAATCTTTTACGTGATTTATCGTTGATGAAATATTCTCTGAACGTACATACATACAGACATACCAGGCACGTAGCCAAGGGGTGGGTCCAGGGGATCCGGATCCCCTCCCTTTGGATCCAGAAATGAAAAATATTAAAAGGAAGGATCAAACAAAAAGAAACGAGAAAAAGATGAATCAGCGTCAAAAATATAAAGCTACAGCAAGCGCTTGGTTACTCTTTCTTATGAGGGGCTTTGTGTGGAGGAAACGGGGGGAAAGGGGTTAAGTTGAAAATGGATATTATTGTAACGAAGCATTCCGAATTCCATCTATCTCCATGCTAATCCTATGGACTACAAATAACGATATATAAACCGGTTCGATAAGATAGAGTCTCAGGTAAAACTTAAGAAATGCCCAGAATCGCCAATAATTTGAGATATTTTGAATTTTGGGGCAACAGTAATCCATTTTATAGGATGTCTTTACTGCCGAAAGAGATCTCGTTGCTATCCTCATTTTATTGTCCTCACAAACCAATATGGGTATATTACCAGTAAAATAGTTTAGATTGATTGATACCCTGGTGTTTAACCACAGTATTTCATGTCACGCCTCCCCAAATTACGAAATCCTGGCTAAACGAACGAATATATGGTGCCAGTAAAATAGTTCAGGATTATCGAGCCCTGGTGTGATAACTACAGTATTTCGTCCCTATTGAGAAATCCTGGCTACGTGCCTGGACATACAAATGTCAATACGGATATGGTAGGTCTTCACCCAAATCTGGTCGTATCTGGATTTACATGAGGCACTTTGACCGTAATACTATACTTCCTTGTCATAGTATAACATAGAAGTAATAACAATCACTCAAAGAAGATTATAACACCAATGTTGTGAAGAAAACTGAAATGAAATCTGTAAGTTTTACGTCCCACGGTTATGCCGGTTAGGCTAAAGGAGACGGTGATGATGAGAGATGAGTGTAATGAAGAAAGTGGGAGGAAACGGGAGATCCCCGAGAAAACCCACGAACACGGTGTTTGTCCACCACAAAGTCCACACGGCGCGAGCTGGGACAATGTTGTGAAGAGTTTGTTTATACCTACAGTATTTTCCAGTTAGAAATTGTTTTTATTTGTCAACATCAAAAACAAAAACCAAACTGATATTACTCTGCAATGTCTCTTCTCGAAATGCTTGAAGGGATTTAACATGAAATACCTTCCAAACGGTACAAACTACAGTAAAATTCACTACATCAGAAAATTCTATATGAATTTGATGTATCACTTGCACTTATTGCCGTTTGAAAATAACGAAAGTTGAATCCAATATGGAGGATCCAAGATGACGGCCGGGGTGGGTGACGTGTCAAAGAAGCAGTAGTTGATTCAATTTGTTTTGCATATTCCCGCATCCATGTCCAGTTACATCTAAAGAAACTAAAATGAATTTTGTATCCGAGCGTTGTAGTAGTGTATGATTGAATCCCGGATATATGAAGGACCATAAGTATGCAAATTACCGGTATGGGCTGCTAAAATTAGTAAAATATACATTGAGTAGCGGAGAACTTTACATTTGAATCAATTTTACATGAATCCTGAAGGGATACTTGGCGAATTTACCTTCTTAGCGTTCTTGCTAAAGGAATGGTATCAGGGCGTTTTCTCGGGTTTTTCCTATTTTCCCCACTTCGTTATTTATTAAATAGATGAAAAAACAGCAGCGTAAGCAGAATTTCATCCATGGGGGGGGGGAGGTTACAAGTTTCGAAGAAAATGTCACTGCTGATGTTTATATACAGATTTTAATATGACAAATGTTTATTTTTCCTAATCTTGTTCATGGGCAGGGGCTAAAACCAGGAAACCCCCATTTGATACACCACTGGTAAAAATGGTAAATTAACCACGACTTCTTATTAAGTTACCAGCAGGCAAGGCAGAATGAAAAAACAAATGTGCCGTGTTCGCTTGTTAAGAACGTCTTAAAAATAGGTGATCAAATCAGTCTTTGTTATTTGCCCGCGATTTTCAAATTAAAATGGAACAGTTTCATCTTTTGGTGTTTACACGTTACGAAAGCCATAAACGGTTTTAACACTCGCATTCTGATAACGCAACAATTCCTTTGGAAGTTAACAACTCAAGTTTTATGTCAGCAAAAAGCGTCGTATGTGTGTGTGTGTTCTTGCATTTCCAAGCGCAATGTGTATGTGTTTTCTGTTATAGTGCAACTTCAATGACTTATTTCCGGAAGTAACAGTGTTTGACATTCGGAGTCATGGTTGGTGGTTTTGCATGATAACAGGATGCTACTAAGACCAATTTCAAAATTAACTTTGCTGACGCCCTTTTTACGGTTTGAACCGGAAACAAAAAAACAAAATGCGAAGTGCCTTCAGTTTCATCAGATCTGTTCAGGTACAATTCGACTATTGTTATATTAGCACGGTGACTTAGTGGTAGAGTGCTTACCTTTAATGGCTGAAATCCCTGATTTGATACCAGGTCAAGTAAGTTTGCAGTGGACAACATTGTGATCATGGAGTTTTCTTCGGGATACTTCCGTTTCCTCCTACATTAGCATTCCGCCAATTCTTTCATCATCATTCACTTGTCTTAATCATTCGTCGTCACTAGCGTAAAGGGCATAAGTGTGGGACGTTAAACTGAAATATATCATTTCCACTACTGTTAAGTTATAGTCCGATAAATACATTCAATCCAAAGTGTTGTTATAGAATAAGAAATTACTTCTCGGGTTGGTGTCATAATGGTAACGCTGCCGTTTTTAGTATTCACTACCTGAATCCGTGCTATTTACACAGCTCACAGTTCTAATATGAGCGTGAATCTCCTTCCCACTTCTCACTCTATCTGTGCAAGTCCCTTTACGAACACAAGTAAAGGACAGGAAGACTCTCAAAGGGAGTGAATTGCTACAGACAAACATATAAATGTAGTATTTTAATATATAGAATGTTGGTGGAGAGTTTGTGGCTAACTTGGATAAGTAATAGATGATACCATATGCAAATATTTTTTTCTTACAATTCCATATCCGAGTACGCCTCATTGTGGGTCCACAAGCCTTCCAAGTTGCCAGGTTGTAATAGCGCCTGAAATGTTCATCAACTCGCTATACGTAGTTCCTCTACTCACAATGGTATCAACCTTAACGTTTTAGTGGCAATATTAAACTAACAGGGTCAAAACTACACCTAAAATGTGGAATAGAAAAATAAAGACTTGAATGAGAACTGACAAGTCTACAGCGCCTCAATACAGCCCCTCATTCACATATGAACATGAATCTCCTTGTTATTCCTCACATCTGTACATGTCCCTTTACAGACACAAGTGAAAGACGTCTTGATTAAAAAAAAAAAAAAAAAATGGCAAGAGATACCATAAAGGGGAGATTTTGTCGATTACTTTTTCAATATCTCGCACCGTTTGCAAGATTTGAGCCTACTTCCGGTTGGAGTTTTTAATTCATGTATGATCAGTGTTCTTTTCTTCTTGCATGCAGTATGTAATAACGAAATACATTACACACACAATTAATTATAATGTCAGTGATATATGGTGGACAAAACACTCCAAACAATAAAGATTCAACTTACTATTAGAGTGGAGAAATGGCTATCCTTCGTTTCTCATTATCATTTGGCAATGAAACAAACGCCTAAGAGGTAGAAAACTCCAGTATACAATTATGTGGTGTTGGAATGTATAATGTGTAGGATATGATGCTTTAGTTTTTTTCTTTTTTAATTTCAACACTTCCAGTGTACCCGTAAAAATGTAATAAAGAAATAATGGCCAAGTTTTTTAAATATTCAATTAGAACTGGAAAATCCATACAAAATTTGCAATCGATCAGTGAAAACGTCATCTTTCTAGAGCCTGTAGTTTGCGAGATCTCATTGTCGAAAGGATTGACCACAAACATATAAACACACATAAACATATAGTCTAAAAGAACTCCAAAGATGGCAGCACCATTCATTCGCATTGATTTTGGAGAAGTTTTACTAAAATACACAGGCTTTGAACAATAATTCTAAAACATAAATTTTATGAAAAACATCTATTTAAATAATTTATTTAAAGTACACACACCTAAAATGTTTGTCTCTGTTAAACGTGAAATCACAAATAACCTTAAATGAAAGATTTGAAAGCCAAAGTTATAGGTTGGAGCCCAAGGGTATTTAATTGGACCGTATATTCTCCTACACCTCTTAGCTCTCATTTTTACATTTATACTCAGAACAGGTTACATCCCGTCTCACTGGAAAACCTCGAAAGTTTTAATGTTTCAAAAGCCGGACAAACCTGCCAATAGCGTTGCTTCTTACAGACCAATTCAATTAACATCCATCTACAGCAAAATTCTTGAACGTATTCTCGTTTACAGGCTCCACCAACACCTCTCTGTTAAAAACCTTCTCCCAAATCATCAAGCAGGCTTTCGTCCAAATTACTGTATCAACGACCAACTTTTACGAATGCTCACTATCATAACTGATCATTACAATACCATCAAACCATCCTGCTTAGTATTATTTGATCTTGAGAAAACATTTGATAAAGTTTGGCACCAAGGTCTCATTGCTAAATTGTTGAATTTCAAACTTCCTCTCGCCTACGTCCGTTTTATTTATAATTTTCTCTCTTGCAGATTGACCTATATCTCAATCAACAGTGCTCTTTCACATCCCATCTTTCTACATTCCGGCGTGCCTCAGGGTTCAGCACTTTCTCCTTTATTATATCTTCTATATGTTGCAGACTTACCGCCACTTCCAGACAACATCCAACTTTTTCAATACGCAGACGATACAGCCTTCCTAGCCTTAGGGAACACAGTACAGCAAATTAATACCGCCATGCAGTCTGCTATCAACTCCTTCGTCAGCTGGTGCAACCAGTGGAGGCTCAAGATAAATCCAGATAAAACACAAACATTATTTCTTCTTCCTCCCAGAAAACGTAGTAAAATTCAGAAAAATCCATCTTATCTCAATTTAACCGTCGACGACACTCGCCTCAAACCCGCTAATTACGTTAAATATCTTGGTCTCACAATCGACAAACACCTTACCTGGCGTCCTCATTTAAAGACTGTTGTCGCTAAAGCTTATAATAGATTGAATCTATTACGACGCATAACTGGAACGACTTGGGGCCTCAAATCATCTGTCGTCCTAAACACATACAAGGTTTTTCTCCGGCCAATATTAACGTATGGGTTCGTGGCTTGGATTAACGCCTCTCCTTTTTATTACGAGAAACTAAAAATTCTTGAACGCCATGCCTTACGCATTGCATTCCGCATTAAATTACCCAGCCCTACACATGAACTTTATGAGCGCCTAACTTTTCCCCATATTTTATACCACCTCGAAACTCTCCGACTGAAGTATATTACTAAACGGTTCGAGGAACGACATGCCCTCCTCTTAGATACTATGCATTTTGATATAGCTTATACCCCTTCTCACCCCCTTCATCATACTTCACTTTCCCTTCTATTTTCATTATATCATTACACTTTACCCCCTGATCATCCCGATCTTCATGCCGTTGCTGCTTATAAAACTGACTATTATTCACCTCTCATCTTTCCATCCTATGTTGCACAGTAGTCCTTTTGTTCTAACAGGGTTCCCACTGTCTCCATCATGGTCCTGAGTCACCCCAGGACCGGAAGATAAGCTCATTCGTCCACTAACATATCCCACGTGTTGTGATGTCCGATGCACTTCATTTCCATCTCATATATTCCCCTCATTTATGATTATAGCATTAAAGCTATAATGTCCTTCATATGATCTCATAACCAAATAAAGGCAATGCCATCGCTAGAACTAGTACCTACTCCCCATGCTTATGATTATAGCATAATGCTATAATGTCTGCAGTTGTATCATACATTCACATCTATTTATCTTCGTAATATACCTGTTGTATATTATTTTTTTTGTTGTTTGTTATTAAAGCTAATAAATAAAGAATGTACTCATAGACCAGCACTATATACCTTCTATCCACAATCCTCTTCCTTCTCTTCCCATATAAAGGGCATAATCCTTTGGGGGAGCTAGCCATCAAGCTAGCACTAAAAAAAAAAAAAAAAAAAAAAAAAAAAAAAAAAAAAAAAATATTTAATTGCTATTGTAGCATTTTAATAGATAGATTCTTCCACAAGTTCGAAAATAGGATAATCTAATTACTGTCCGATACAGCACTCGGAGGAAAACCTGGTGAATTGTTTTCTTATCTGTTTCTTTACGGAGCTCTTTGTACTTCTACATACTTTACTATAATTAGTATATTACTAGTTATTCTGTAAAGAATACTAAATACTTATATACTTATATCGAAGTATATATAAGTATTTAGTATTCTTTACAGAATAACCAGAAATGCAATAATCGCAAATTTGAATCAAAGCAATCGGCCTTTATTGATTACTCCCATTTTTCGATGATTATTCCTCAATGGTATGTCCAATCGGGACATGCGACTCCTAGCGATGACAACGCGCGCGCCCGAATTACCATCCCAAATTTGGTTAAGAACAGTAGATAGCTACAGGAATCTCGGAGGAGTATCAAGTCAAACGAATGCCTAAATCGATTAATGAAAAGCTTTGCTTTAAAAACTTGTGTTCGCAGAACAAAACAAAAAGGATTACGCCCTATTTGAAATGCTGAAAATTCTATTTTCCAGTGTTTACAATGAGAATTCGAGCGCCAAATGCTTTTCCAATGTTAAGTCTATGGGCATCGCGTTTTTCGGTGATTATTCCTCAATGGTATGACCAATTGGGACATGCGACCACCCCGTACGACACTTAGCGTGCGCTCTCGAATCAGCATGTCAAATTAGGTTGAAACGGTTCAGGCATCCCGGAAGGGCAGTATCCAGATATCCGAAAGCATGAGTCAAGTAAAGAGGAGCTGCACTCGCTTCGCTCCAATAATATAACTCATTCATTCTTCCTGTTTTTACTATTAGTACTAGTACTATAGAGACACTAAAAAGCACGCCACTGTTTCCCATGCCATGTGAGTTTCTAATAGATAAAACAGTGTTGCCCACGACGCGAGATGAGACATACTATCTTTTCGTATAGTTTCATTTTCTAAATTTATGTACATTTTTTTTCTTATTTTCATCTAGAAATTACCAGAATTCTTCTGAGTCATGAGAGATCACGCGGACGAGTGCGATAAAACATTTAAACTATGTTATTGGAATATGTTAAAGTTCAGTAGGTATAACATCGTTGGCTTCCCGCCCTTGGACCTGCTCGTCACTGTGGGTGTGGTAAGAGGATAACCAATCATCACCCTTGCGATGAGTAAGTTAGACAAATCTGACGGGTGATGATTGGCTATCCTCTTACCACACCCACAGTGACGAGTAGGTCCAAGCGCGGGAAGTCAACGACGTTATACCTTCTGGACTCTAGGTCATGAGTTGCGGACCTTTGAACGTTAATAAATACACTTCATTGTGTTCCCACAATCTCTTTATCAATTTTATAGTATTTATCCTGTGAACGATGTAACACTAAAATAGTGTTAGAGACCTAAGACTTAGGTGAACTAGTGTTGTCCACGAGAGTCAAACACGAGGCGAGAATAATGTATCTTGTCTCGTCTCGAATTTGATTAACGTTTCGACTCGTTTTTAAGGAGACGAGAATTTTTTTTTTCTCTTGTGAAAAACATGATAACATCGTGTTTTTGGGTTTTCTAGTTTTCACATTTTCTACTATCTATCAATTCTTTCACATTCATTAATTTTTGTTCAGGGCTGGATTAACCCATCTGGTGGCCCGGTGCTAATATATATATATATATATATGTATGTGTGTGTGTGTGTGTGTGTGTGTGTGTGTCCTGTGCTGACTTCACCTAATACATTTCTGTAAAAGAACAGTAGGAAAGTTAAGGAAATATGTTCCATATATATATATATATATATATTTTTTTGTCATATTTTATTTTATGATGATTGTATCTTCATGATTCTTTTTAGAAAATCAGTTGAGATTTTGATCAGAGTGAAGGCCCCTCTTGACCTGAAGGCTCGGGGCTGTAGTCCCCATAAGCCCCCCCTTAATCCGGCCTTGCCCTCGTTAATGCCGTCTCTTTTTATGCAAAGGACGTAACCATGAGACATTAAAGATTACGTATCACTTTTCATTTCCAATAAACATATTAGTATCGTTGGAAATGTGTTTCAAACATTTGAAAACGAATATAACTACTCTTGCTTAATTAACTAAAATAAATATTTACTAATTAACTTATGTACCTAACTAGCAGAATACTCGTTCTTCGCACGGGAAGAGTACTTTCATTTTGGACATAAAGTACTAATGGGGGCTGAATTTGGATTTAAAAGGCATCGGAAGTGTCACTTTTCATCTCAGTGATCCCGAAAACTATGGATTTGACACGAATATCGGTAATTTTTTTGATCATTCTTATGTATCTACCCTCTTCTTGTCCTAAGATCCACATTCAAAGCGAAATGATAAAAACCATTCCAGGCCCAAACCTCATCTATGTTGAAAATTTGATCGAGATTGGTCGGGTGGTTCAAGAGTTATTAAGTCACACTTTTTCCACCGCTTTTGCTATTGCTGGAAATAATAGTGAAAGAGTAATGTTTTGATATGTTCCGAAGTTCATCCGTCGCGTTGGTTTGGATGTCTTCCACGGTTGCAAAACGGTTACCTTTGAGGTCCTTTTTGATCTTGGGGAAAAGACAGAAATCCTTTTGTACTAGCTTCCTACTCACCACATTTAGCACCAGCGCATTTCTGACTCGACAATAAATTAAAACATACAGTAAATAAAAGCTTGTCATATAAGCTTCTGGATCATAGATTTTTATACCGTATATAAATGAATAATTATTTTGCAGTCGCTGTGTCAATAAAATTGGTTTGGAGTTAAAACAAGGCATACACGATACTTTATTTTTGTTCGTATTAAATGGGTTTTATTAAGGTAAAATAAAACTCTACCTTGATTAAAAGTTTGCAGGAGAAAAAAAAGAAAATTGGAACACCCAAATAAAACAAATCATAAATCAAGCAAATAAAAAAAAAACACTAATTAGAACTAGTTAATAAGTAAATAACGTTATTCTTACACTTAACATCAGTGTTTCTATTTGAAGTAAATAAATACTTTTCTATGCACAGCCTGACAACCCTGCTTTTTCACAAGCAGAGTATTTTTTTAAAAAAAGTTGAAGGTGCAATATAATAAAAAAACATAAACATATAACAGGGCTCTTTTCCTACTCAGTAACTCAATTAGCACATTCTTTATTTCTTCTCTTGTCCTGAATTCGTTGTACGGTTCTAAGTAGGACAGAAAAAGGCAGCTTAAGTACGCATATGCAACAGGTTCAAGTATTCCAAAAGGTTTAATATGTTTCCCACATGTTTTCACATACTTTTATGTTCGATAAAAAGATACAGTACTCAACCGCGTTCAGCATCAGTCTTTAATACTGATCTTCCAACTTAATATTCATTTTAAGAGAAATATCTCTCAGAAGAACTATATTCTTTATTGTTAAAAAAATAAAAACTTATGAAAAGAACTTATTCTGATGAAAAGATACACACAGAATCTCCAGAGAATTTTACTCTTAAAAAAAAAAAAAACTTTCTACATTAAATATATTCACATATCAAAATATCTCAAGCAGTAATTTTTCTCTAAGTATTTCACATGAGAATTCGTTTCACAATTTATTAGAATTTGCAGCGTTTAATCGCTATGCAACAGAGTGGGTAGGTGATTTGGAGGTGGGTGGAGGGAATTGGTGATTTGGAACGAAATCTGTCAATTTTTCTAGTTTTGTTGTGTGTTTGAATTGAAGAGGAGTGGTTGTGCGGAGAGGTGGATTTTTTTTTTTAAAGCAGGTACATAGCTCTTTTTATTACTGAAAGTATGTGAGAGATACAGTAAAAGAAATAATAAAAACACTAATGTGCGTACGAAGGGTTTAAAAATTATCTGATGTATTATTTTCAATTTCGCATTTAAAGTGCGAAGTTCATCCTATACAAGTTCTCACGAAATCCATCAACTTCCTACAACACATAACAGGAAACATCATATATATATCATTTGTCCAAGAGTAATCAGCGTGTAACATTTACCTGTTGGCAGAGAAACGCATTTTTATAGAATTTGAACTGTAGAGTTGACTTGGAAAAAATTAAAATGAGGGTGACTTGGAACCTGTTTATAAAGAACTAGCGATCACCCCACTAAACAATGTGCCTACGCTTGGAAATAGGCGACTGTTACACTCTGCTTGACATGTACAGTTCATTCCTACCACTTTCTGTTCCCATATTTCCTCCTCTCCCTCAGGACGTCTGCGGAGGGAGCAAAGGGAGAACAATTACCTCCTTGGGTTTTCGAAAAGGGTTCAGTTCTTCGAAATTCATGTCATTAAAAAAAAAATCGGAAATGTGATAACTCTAACGTTTGGCAACATACACATTGGAAAATTTTATTTATAGATAAGAATATTGCTTCAATGCTGCGGAAAGAACATAAAAAATATCTTTCATTAATCTTAATATTGTTGAATTACGATTACTGTTATTCTCAATGGTTGAATTTATTTTGTTTCTTTTATTACAAAAGACTTTAATGTTAACCACAGAATGCTGTTTGAGGTTTTGAGATTAAAGAAAAGAACAAAAAAGAGCATTCCTTTACATGCTGTAATTATAGGCATTTTCTATACAAATAAATAATGTTTTACCAGCAAGTTACAAATATAACCTGGCCACAGGGCTTGAGTATTGTTTTTTCTTTACTGAACAAACCAATATACTTTTCTCTTTCTTCTCATGCCAATATCTACGTGTATATCGCGCATTTTGTCTGCCTTCTCAGCATGAACTCTTCGTCAAAGAAAGGTTTTAAATTACTTCTTTTGCTTTGCTTCTTGGACGCGTGATGCGTGAAAAATCAGTGGGTTTAAAATCATGGGAACCGTATTAAAATACTCAAGTCGTGACCTATGTTGTTTTCAAAAGCGCGCATTTCTGTTTTTTTGTTCTTCACTTTTTTTTATTAGACGTAAAAAGATATGGCCAAATGCAGTTTTACGTACAGAGTACAATACTCTTTCTCTCTCGAATGGTTTAATATTTCATCTCTTTCTTCTCTTAAACCCTGTCTTTTGGTCTACGTTACGCTTGGAAAATGGAATACGTTTCACAAGAAGTAGTGTTTGTTGTACCCGATCCATAACCCCCTACCTCCCCGTGGGTCATCTCTATCCTCACCTTTCCTCACCTCAAAAAAGGAAGGAGAGGGGAAACAGCTTAAACAGCTGCCAGTTCATGCTCTTTTCACACGTCTCCACGATCATCAATAGAAAGGTCTGAATAGAGTGTCATCGACACGCGTTACGGCACGAGGGTTTAGTGATTGGAAATCCTTATTTGAAGCTTTCAGTTGGATTGGAGAAAAACTTGAGATCATGAAAAGTTTCCCATGGATAGATATTTCAATGGAACACAAAGCACAGTAAAATATTTCAAAATACTAAAATACCCAGGTACAAGACAGCCCAGATAAATTCTCAATATTATTAGCATAGGACGAAGGATCACACTAAACTAAATACAAATGCAATGCACTAAATACATTTGCAATGAAAAAAAACTATATACCCTTTATCATAGGCAACCACCAATGATTTGCTGCTATACAGGTTGCATAGAAACAAGAGAATGTCATAGGCTATGCTAATGCAGATTTTGCAACAAAAAGCTACATATCCTTTTATCATAGGCAACAACAGTGCTTTGCTGCTATACAGGTTGCATAGAAACTATGAAACGTCATAACCTAAATACTAATGAACTTTTTGCAGTAAGAAGTTACGTATCCTTTATCATAGACAACCAACAATGTTTAGCTACTACACAGATCGCATAGAAACTACGGAATGTCATAAGTTAAATGCTAACGAAGTTTTTGCAGTGAAAAAAGCTACATATCCTTTTGTAGTAGACAACCAACAATACCTTGCTGTTACATAGGTTGCATAAAAAGTAGGGAATGTCACGGATTTTTAAACTATCAAAATGCATTAAATACATCGTTACTCGTTGAAATGTTAACGGATTAACGGACGGACTGTCTGTTAGCGAACTTAACCTAGATAATCACTCTAGCTATCTATTGCAAGAAACAGAACTCAAAAAATATCTTTCAATCAAGCGTTATCGCATGGAGCAAGAGACACAGGTGTTAACAGTATAATCTTATTAATCCAATTGCATGATCATATTTTTTAAAAAAAAAGTCCACAAATAAAAATGAAATTATTTTTTTTTCAGTGTATCGTCCTACGTTATGCCCTTTAGGTTAACAAAGACGATGATTAAGGCAAGTGAATGATGATGGAAGAATTGGTGGAGTGCGTCTGTCCGTCTCTTTCATGATAACTCTCGCAAAACTTATCCGATTTTAATGAAACTTGTTTGCTTTTCGGTTACGAAACATGCAGAAATAACCCTACTGTTTGAGGTTGTAATCCATCCAGAATAAGAATATAAAACCCACCCACCCATTTTCCAATTTCGCAATTCTAGCAGTACATTACTGCTTGAAACCTGTATAAACTAGTTTTACTGTGCATACTAGAGTTTTATCAAGATTGAATGTCTTTTATGCGTATTATACAGGAAAATTGTTTTGCATGCACTCAGTTGTGACTAAAGTCGGTCAAGTATAATGTAGTAAAAAGGAAGTCAGTTCACCTAAATTTCAAAATTTGCTTATTTAGGTAAGAAATACTGTATAAGGAAATAATTTCTCTCGACAACTTTTCCCAAAATTATTTGATTTTGATGTAATATAGCAATTTTTGTTTTTTCAAGGCTTCACAATCATCCCCACTGCCTGTTGTTTAACTCTATCAAGAATGAAACAATGAATTTACCACCTCCTCCCGCTTTTAAAACAAAAGGTGGGAATGGTGGTTTACTGGTAAGAGTGCGAGGGTTCGATTCCCGGCCAAGTAAGTTTGTGGTGGACAACATCGTTTCCGTGGGTTTTCTTAAGACATTCTCCCAGATTCTCATTCCACCAATTCTTCCATCATCATTCACTTGCCTTAGTCATCCTTCTCCCTTAGCCTTAAGGACATAATCGTGGTACGCTAAACTCAAAGTTTTATTTTATTTTCATTTTCATTTCATTTTTAAAACAAGAAATCTTGCTCCACGATTTAGTGATAATTGTCTGATTTTTAAATAAAATACCGAGTTTTATTGGTAAAGGACAATACGGTTAAAATTTCCAATAATAATAATAATAATAATAATAATAATAATAATAATAATAATAATAATAATAATAATAATAATAATAATAATAATAATAATAATAATAATAATAATAAAATTTTCGCTTTCTTCAAAATTTATAACAGGACTAGTTTATACAGGTTTAAACCAATGATCTAATTCGAGAATTTTTGGTAGGTATATATTCAACTGTTCTCACAAATTCAGCGTATACTCAGCCCCGTTCACGTTCGTTCTTTCGTAAATTTTAGATTAGTATACGCTGAACTATAAAAATAAACGCTCCATTACATCCCTGGTTTTAACCAAAGCTGAATCCAATGTAGCAATATTATAGATAAGAACACTAAATAAATTTAAGTTTGTAAAGCTTTTGCAATTTGGAAAGAAGTTCTCAGGAGTGAAACGCAATATGAACTGTAGGAAAGATAGGACCCCTTGCTTATTTTGAAAGGACAATGTTGGACTTGAGTGGGATCATGCTACTATCATCTGCTAACAGCTTTTGAATAACGTTCTGGTAAGTAGGTGAAACTTTTTACTTTTGCTTTCAACAATACGGTCAGAAGGGTGAGATCGGAAAGACCAGCTGGTGTTGAAACCTGAGCCAAATCCAATATTGAGATAGACACCACAATCTAAAGCTGAATCAACGGCCAACTGACAGCTGTAAGGATTCAGCCAATATATATATATTCCGACTCATTCAATCTTACCAATGGAATATATACGTACAAAGTTTTTGAGGCAGCTGGTGCAGATAGTCACGATAGTAATTTTAACGAAACTATACACAGCATTTTATTAATATTATTGGTAATTTTGTTCAACAAACATTACATCATCTCAGGCCCGTAGTCAGCCCAAAAATATAGGGGGGGGGCGGTAGAAGTTAGGGGGGGCCGACCCAACCATATTATAGTTCATCACCATATTATAGTTCATTTGCAAGCCTACCATGAAAATTTTAGGGGGGCACTGAAAATTTAGGGGGGTCCGGCCCCCTAGGCCCCCAATGGATACGAGCCTGCATCATCTGTTTTCGATATGAAAACGAAAACATCTTCGTATTGTAGAAAGTAAAATTGAGCGAATATAAATAGATAACATCCCTTGAAAGTCGAAGACGAACTACTAACGTGTGCATGCACTTTTTAAATAGTATATGGAATAGCATGTTTATCATCTAGTAATAGAGAATCACTCACCATCGTCCAGGTCACTACTATTCGATAGAAACATGAAATTTAGACAGAATAGTGTTTTTTTTTTTTTAGGGGGGCCAAGAATACGAATTCCTGGTTAGAAGTTTGAATCTCGGCATACAAACTCATTAAAAATACGTATTTCAGCGTTATCCTAAATCCCACTCTCAAAATGGGGAAAGACAGAGCAATTTCTACAATATTAAAATTTTCGACACTTTATTCAGGCGATTCCCAGCGGGAGCTCATGTGGTTCGGATTCCACGTTAATCAGTAGGTCCACGTCTCATATAGCCTCGCTGCTGAAAGGGGCGCTAAACTAAAATAAACTCAACTCAACTCAACTTTATTCACGATATGTCCAACGTAATATTCGTTTAAGTTGGAAGTGTGAAAGTCGATATATATGAAACTCTTAATTAAAAATAAGAGAACACATGTTGCAGAATTTTCGAGCGGAAAACTCCTGATGTTGTGAGGGTGATTTTGTATGATAGTCTATGCACCTGACAACTGTATCGGATTCAAGACCCGGTCAGAATCCACGATAATAGTTAATGCTTTGTCTATCTTAACCTCGGTGCTGCACAAGAGCACAAAAGTTCAAACTCAAATCATAAAACGTACATTTTGAGTTTCTACGAAGCATGCTGGGTTACTCTAATATTAGATGGAAGACATATGCATTGGTGTTAGACGATTGCGCATGTCTATAGAGAAGCCTTACTAAAGCATGTCGTAAATAACGCTTTCTCAAATTAACGTATATTGTGGTGACACATATGAAGACGAAAGAAAATGCAGTCAAATCTTTATATTGCGCTCTTCTTCTCTGGAGTATGCAAACATGATTGCCAAACTTCTCTCTTCCGCAGAAAAGTTTCGAATCTAAAAATAAAATGAAATCTTGCAGTTTAACGTCCCCACTATTTATGGCTTTTAGGCTAAAAGAGACGGATGATTAAGGTAAGTGTATCATTATGGAAGAATTGGTGGAATGATAAAGTTGGAGGAAACAGTACACCGAGAAAACCCACGGACACGATGTTGTCCACCACAAACTACCTTGGCTGGGGAAGTAACCAGGGACCCCACACACCAAAGGTAAGTGCTCTACCACAGAGCTACCTTTCCCCCCCCCCTTCCCCATGTCCAATCTGGTCGAGCGGTCTCAGGGCTAGCCATCGTAAGATCTGTCTGTCGCGGGTCTACTGTAATATCGTTTCGTCATTCATTTCTCATTATTTCCCTTAACCTTAAGAGTCTTCATCCCGGCGAAATTAAAATACCGCTAATTTTACAGTAATTATGTGATATCTTCAAATAGATAAAAGATAATCGAAATGTGGAACAAGATCGCCCTAGACAATATTATCTTACATGAGATACCGTTATCACGACTCACTTATCTGCTTTCGATTTCGAGCCATTTTGAAAATCGACATTTATTTTCGCGTTTCTAAACAGCTGAAATCGGAAAGCCACTAGGTGACTTGTGATAACGGTACCTCACGCAAAATAATATTGTCTAGGACGCTCTTGTTCCATATTTCAATTATCTTTTATCTATTTGAAGATATCACATAATTACTGTAAAATTAGCGATATTTTAATTTCGCCGGGATGAAGACTCTTAACGAAAGAACCAAGAGACGTATATGGTCTAGGAATTAATTCGTGCGGTTGGTACGCACACATTGAAGCTGTAGTACAAACACAAAATACATAAATACCTTAAGAAAAATATTGTCCATCGCTAGCCACCACTTTCGTCCATCTGTCAGTCAATGTACGGATTCCGTGGCGAAAGAAGTCCTCATCCTTGGAAGCGATCCAGTCAGAGACCCATGTTTCGATATCTTCTGAAGAAGTAAACCGCTGTCCAATCAAATCGTTGTTCATGCAATCGAACAAGTAGTAGTCCGAAGGAGCAACGTCTGGTGAATACGGCGGGTGGGGTAAAACTTCCCATCCGACATTTTCTAAATAGGTTTTGACCGGTTTTGCGACATGTGGGCGAGCGTTATCATGTTGAACAATAAGTTTATCATGTCTGTTCTCCCATTCTGGTCGTGTTCTGGCCAGAGCTTGCTTCAAACGCATTAATTGTCGTCGATAACGTTCTCCATTCATAGTTTCACCCGGTTGCAGCAGCTCATAGTACACCACACCTTTCATATCCCACCATATGCACAGCATAACCTTTGCACAGTGAATATCTCGTTTTGGTTGTGATGGACCTGGTTCACCTGGTTTCACCCAGGCCTTTTTTCGTTTAGGGTTCTCGTAATGGATCCACTTCTCATCACCCGTAATAATTCGATGCAGAAACCCCTTTCTGCTCTGTCGTTGAAGCAGCAATTCGCAAATGGTTTTTCGTCTTTCAACGTCTCTGTCTTTCAATTCATGTGGAACCCAATGTGACATCTTTTGAATCATTCCCATGGCTTTCAAGCGTTTGGAGACTGTTGTTTGATCAACGCCTAATGCTGCTGCAAGTTGTTCCTGCGTTTGACACGAATCCTGCTCGAGCAATGCTGACAACTCTTCGTCTTGAAATTTTTTTGGCTGTCCAGCTCGCTCTTGGTCTGCCAAGCCGAAATCACCACTTCTAAACCGTGCAAACCACTTCTGACACGTTCGCTCAGCTAGGGCATGGTCACCATACACTTCCACCAAGATACGATGACTTTCAGTCGCACTTTTCTGCATGTTAAAGTAATGCAGCAGGACACCCCGCAAAAACACTTTATCAGGCACAAATTGCGCCATGTTCACTTAACTACAAACTGGTGTTGTTGACGCTTTAATCCACTGCCCTATACTACGAACGATACGCGATGACAGGGGTTTGCAACACATGTGTGGATACACGGAACTGTGGGACGCTCCGTTCGTTGCGCCATCTCTTGTCCACCCGCACGAATTAATTCCTAGACCAAATAAAATACCAAAATACAATAGTACTTCTGTATCCAATGTTTTAAAAACAAGATTGTACGCACACAAGTATTGTATTATATGTTCCAATGAGAAATTTTGACCTAAGTAATGATCATTGTTGTAACAAAAGTATGACATCTTACTTTATATTGTACGTGAAGATTTAAAGAATTGCTTAAAGAAATCGATAATAGATTTTCTGGATTCTTGTTTCGAATTTTCATGTACGGAATCTGGCAACCCTGTATGTAGATAGGATGAAAATCCCTGTAACTGTTTCTCACGTACAGTACTTCACACCTGTCAATAGATTTACTACACTTTTTATTTCTCTCTAAAAATCACAGTGTAAACTCTTCTTTTTCTTTTTCACCTTTTATTTTTAATTTCCTCGTTTTGAAAGCTTATCGGTTTTTAGCTCATATGTTTTCGTTCCGCCTTACAAATGGTACGTGACATATTGTGTGTGGGGCGATATGGAACCTGTGAACAGCTTAGTAGACCACCGACTGGGTTGAGAGACCTTGTGTTGTTTCTGTGGCCTTGCGCAAAAAAGAATACGTAAACATGTATTTATAAACTCGAAAGAGACGAGGCTGTTTTCATTGTAGCTTTCAGTAACTTCTCTCTCTTTGAGAAACTTCAAACTGTTTTGGTTATTGTTTCTGACATAGCTAGTATTATTACATGTAACTCATAAACAACGGAGATGTTCGAAGTCTTAGTTTAGATTCTACGATATAACGAAAAAAAAAAAAAAAAGTCAAAGATGTGATATATCCAGGCCTTCTTCCAGAATTTTTTATGTGGGAGGGCAAAATCAAAACACTGGGACACTATTTATTGGGTATTCTCCTAGAATTTTTGTTTTTTGTGTGGGAGAACAAAATCAAAACACTGGGACACTATTTACTGGGCTTTCTCCTATTTGTGTGTGTGTGGGGGGGGGGCAAAATCGAAGCACTGGGACACTATTTACTAGGCTTTCTCATAGAATGTTTGTGCGAGAGGGCAAAATCATAGCACTGGGACACTATTTACTGAGCTTTCTCATAGAATTTTTGTGCGAGAGGGCAAAATCAAAACAATGGGACACTATTTACTAGGCTTTCTCCTATATTTTTTTGTGCGGGAAGACAAAATCAAAACACTGAGACACTATTTACTGGACTTTCTCCTAGAATTTTTTGCACGAGAGGGCGAAATCAAAACACTGGGCTTCCTCCTAGAATTTTTGGTACGGGAGAACAAAATCAAAGTATTGGGACACTATTTACTGGCTTTTCTCTAGATTTTTTTGAGAGGGAAAAGTCAAAACATTGGGACATTATTTATTAGGCTTTCTCCTAGAATTTTTTGTGCGGGAGGGCAAAATCAAAACACTGAGATACTATTCACTGGGCTTTCTTCTAGAATTTTTTGTGCAGGAGGGGAAAATCGAAATACTGGGACACTATTTAGTGGGGTTTTACCCAGAATTTTTTGTGCGGGACGGCAAAATCAAAACACTGGGACACTATTTACTGGGCTTTCTCCTAGAACTTTTTGTGTGGGAGAGCAAAATCTAAACACTGGGACAGTATTTACTGTGTTTTCTCCAAGAACATTTTATGCAAGATTGCAAAATCAAAACACTGGGACACTATTTACTGGGATTTCTGCTAGAATTTTTTTGACCGGGAAGGCAAAATCAAAACACTGGAACACTATTTACTGAAAGTATGAAGCCTTCACAGTATTTTTTTGTGTGGGAGGGCAAAATCAAAACAATGAGACACTATTGATTGGGCTTTCTTCTAGAATTTTGTGTGTGGGGGAGGGCAAAATCAAAACACTGAAACACTATTTACTGAAATATGTACCCTCGACAGGAGTGACATATAATCCCAAAGTTATTTTTCTTAGTTCCAGGCTGCCAAGCCTCCTAAATTTATGTCCGAAAAAACTATGGAGACCTGTACCAATCAAGAGATGGGAGCTGTGGTGGGTTAGTGGTAGAGAGCTCACCTCTGGTGCGTACGGTCCCTGGTTCGCTTCCAGCTTGCACCAAGTAGTCTTTTTGGTGGGCAAATACAGTTTGCATGGGGTTTCTCAGTGTTCTCTTGTTTTCTCACACTTTCTCCATTCCACGATTTTGTTCACTATGATCAAAACCGTCTTCCTTAGCCTCGGAGCGTAATCGTGGAACGTTAAATTAAGGAAATCGATACCTCTCTTTGAGCTGAAGGAAATGATATAGGGGAGTCTGAATCCTCATATGCGAATCTAATATATATATATATATATATATATATATATATATATATATATATATATATATATATATATATATATATATATATATATATATATAAACTTCATTTGAGACCCAAGGTCGGATCCAGGATCTTCTGACAGAGGTGCACTTTGAAATCTTTAAAATGCCTTGAGGCATCTGTGATGTGAATGTGGAATTGCCCTGGAAATGCCAGATGTCTGCTATCGGTGAATCCTTTTCCTTAAACCTTCAGAAAATTGACGTAAACTATTACCTTTGCAAAACTCCGCTTTCTTTTAAGCCCCAAACGGGCACATGACAGCAGAAATTTTCGGAAATTGTTGCTATTTTTTAGTGCTAGCTTCTCGTTTTAGGTAGTGTATATTTACAACGAAGGGAGGAAGGTGCACGTGCACCTTTGCACCCACTAAATCCGGCCCTGTTGAGACCTGTCATCTCCAAATTTGTTCGCTGGTATTCGTCATCTAAAAATATCGAGAAAAAAGCTACTTTATTAAAAGACTAAAAAAAAGAACTATCAACTCCCTCAAAGATGGAGGAACCGTACAAGATTATGCATTATCTATGGCAAGTATCATGAGCATTGAACGGGCTCGCTTGTAGTTAAATGATTAGGATTCTAGCCTACTGCACGGAGGAGCCCAGTTCGATTCCCTAAGGAAAAAATATATGCCTCAGACCCCACGCAAATTGTAAGTCCATATCTCAAAAAGGAATGTTTAAAAAAAAGTTTAATAAAAAAAATATGTCATTAAAAATAGAAACAGAAAACCTAACTACCATCTACAGATTTTAGCCATAAGCACCAAAGACCTTGCAAAGGCGTCACCCTAATATCAATATAGGCAATCTTTGTGTGTTATATAAACTGCTGTTTTGTCTGTGATTGTACTTAGTGGAAAATAATTACTTCCGGGGCAGGATTTTATCACAGTTTCGTTGCCACAGGTTGTATTTAACGTCTGGGCCATCATGCAAATCTAATTCCAAGTTAAAACGCTCGGCTTCTTTTCTCTCTCGTATGAAATCCCGTCTCTTTGCGGCAGGGCGGATGCAATCACCGAAGCTTGTTTCCGTTTCGTCCCAGGCAAGGCGAGGGTTCCACACATTCACTTTTACCCACCCTTCCTTCATGAGTTGGCATTATTATGAATGAAAACTAGGATATGTCGGGGGAGAAGGGGAGGGGAACGTAAAAGACCACGCAAGAGCACTTTTTGTTATTCTCTATCAAGAAGTGCTATTATATATCTATTGTGGATGCTGTGTGGGTTGAATCATGGTGTTTCTATACTGAAGGGATTCGTTTTGAATATACAAGGGTGCATTTATGACAGTCTATATAAAAGGGGGATCAAAAAGTGTTTACTCAAGGACCGGTGCTAAATGCTTGTTTCAATCCTTCCCACAAAAGACCCTTGTTCTGTAACTGAAATTTTCCAGACCGGTTAACCATTGGAATACTCTTAACGAAATATTCCATGTGCTGCCACATACAGATCTCAGATTGGATCACCGGCATGGGGTACCTGCCTTGAATGATTGATTCAGATTCTACTTTAAGCAAGAGGTCTGATGGTCTTATTTATTTATTTATTTGTACCTATTACAGGAAATAAATCCCAATTACAATAGGCTTACATATTAGTAAAACATCAGTGAGTATAATATGATCATCGTCTCATATATTCTCGGTGAAAAGTGATGTTTGCAGTCCCGCTTCGGGATTATATAGCTACGCAAATCCAAGCTTTGTCATTTTGGTGCAAAAGTTTTTTTTTTTTTTTTTTTTTTTTTTTTTTTAAGGCATACGAAATGAGTGACAAATAAATCTTTCAACATTCTATTTTACGACCAATACAACAGTTATTGATATTGTTGGGTGGAATGCTCTTACGAAAAATAATTGTAAAAGAAACATCGTATGTGGAAAAGGTGTAAAACTTGCTTATTATTAGGTGCAACTGATGTAGAACTGTACCGGTATAATGTTTGCTGTTTGTTCTTTAACCATTTACAATAAAGCCGATTCCTTGATGTATTACTGTAGAAAAAAAAAGGAAAACCGCTTTAGCACAAACAATTTATCTATGTTTGGCACCGAAGTACTGCAAAGAAACGAATTGACGCCAGCCTTCACCATAGAAGATCTTCACAATTTCATCGCTAATTGTCAAGCAACCAATGTTCTGCCTTAGATTCGAACCCAAATAAGTTTTCCACACAACCCAGAGCCAATCACCGCCCGTGGAAGCCATCTGAAAGACATGGTTTAGTAAAAAGTGAATAATGAAATGGAGGCTTTCAGTTTAACGTCCGACAATTATGTCCATTAGGCTAAAGGAGACAGATGATTAAGGCAAATGAATGAGAATGGAAGAATCGGTGAAATGAGAGTGTGGGAGGAAACGGGAGTATCCCGAGAAAACCCAAGGACACGATGTTGTCCACCATAAACTTACGTGGCCGGGAATCGAATCAGGGAGCCACATACACCGGACGTAAGCGATCTACCATTGAGCCACCGTGCCTCCGCCCAAAAGTGAATAATAATCGAAGAATGGAATATGGGGAATGATTGTATGCAGCATCATGGCAGATTTTGCCTTAGAGAGGGAAAAAAAAAGTTTTTCATGTTTTTCATTGGTATAATATTATCCAATTGTTTAAAATGTATATAAATCTTAAACTCAGGATGTTGCTTCCCAGGACCCACAAATGACTCCTGCTGAGACAGGAAAATTATGATAAAACACACGAATATGATGTTGTTCATCACATATCAAACAAAACCTGAAATTGCATCAAGAAACCCTCGCAACGGACGAAAGCGATCCACCAGTAAATCACTGTACCCCCAGGAGACTCAAATTGATTGATTAATTGAGGTTTAATGGGGACGTCAGCATCCAGACTATTTATCTATTTATCCCCGTCACGATCAACACGGCTACTCAAAACAAATCGTGTTTGAGAGCCATGTTGATCGTGACTGGGACAAATAAGCTGGATGCTGACGTCCCCATTAAACCTCAATCAATCAATTAACCTGAGTCTCTTGAGTGAGGTTTAATGGGGACCTTAGCACCTAAGCCATTTATCCTCGTCACGATCTACAAGATTTGTTTGAACAGTCCGTGTTGATTGTGACGGGGATAAATAGACTGAGTGCTAAGGTCCTTATTTAAAACCTAAATCAATTTGAGTCTCCTGGGGGCACAGAAAAGAACCATTTTGTGTATGTAATAGATCGTACTGTCGATTGCATGAGTCGTATAATTTTCCATACCATTTCAGGAAGAAAAAAAATGTAAAGTCGCGCTTTCCCCCCTTTTTTAAGGTGTAAACAGTACTTCAAAATCTTATCTGTATAAAAGCAGCAGATAACTACAGAAACAGATTATACAAGTATATACATCGAACATTAAAGATATTTCTACAGTTGCACGTGTGAAAAAAAAAATAGTAAAGAAATTTTACCTCAAATTTATTTTAGCACGAAACTTCTCACCTACAAGCTCCCAAAGCGGTTGATAAGCGGTGCTGTCCAAGAAAGGAGACGAGAAATCAGTTTTCCCGTGCCAACTCGAAACTTTTGAGTCTCGGTTTGTAAATTTATGTACAAAATTGATGTCCTGATTCCTTTCTTCATTTCATCTACAAGTTATCAGAGTCCTTTCGTGTCACAAGAGGTCCACAAATGGTGTCATATAACAACATTTCAACCATATTTGCTACTGGAGTATATTGTGTAGTAACGTTGTATCTTTAAACGCTGATGAATGTTATTTATTATGTTCATACAATCTATTTATCAATTTATAATTATTATAGTACAATAAATCATGTAATACGAAAACAGCGGTGTTCGAAATCTTCAACGTGGGGGACACTATTAATATGTCACTCAGGTATATATATATATATATATATATATATATGCACTTTGTGCAGAACAATACTTTTTCATTCGCTAATACAAGTCGTTTATCAATTTTAATTCTTTTTTTATTTTTTAATGAGTTGCTTATAAACAAGAAAACACAAAACTGTAATTAATATAAATGTTTCATAAAGTTTCTATTCCGGTCACTTTTAATCTTAAGTGATGATACAGGAGAATAAAGCCCTGGTATGGCTAGAGAAATAAAAAAAAAAAAAAAAAAAACTAATTTCACAGTTTGTGATGATTTAAAGGCGTTTCGTGTTCTTCTCCTTTCCGCACATAAACAAACAAATAATTCAGGCATTAAAATACTTTGTTTTCCTTAATCTGACTTCACGTTTCTCTTACTATTAATAACATGTTCACTATCAACGAAATTAAAATAACATAGAAATATGTAAATTAATCGCTTATGCTATTTGTATTAGGGATGGCCTTTTTCGAAAAATCTGTTTTTCGATTTTCGAAAATTTCATTTTTCGTTTTTTTCGTTTTTCGCTTTTCAAAATTTTTTTCGTTTTTCGTTTCTCGAAAAATTTTTTTCGTTTTTCGAAAAAAAATTTGTTTTTCGTTTTCCGAAAAATTTTTCGTTTTTCGTTTTTTGTTTTCGAAAAAGTATTTTTCGAAAAAAATGTGGCCATCCCTAATTTGTATTGAGCTTTTGCATTTCTTTGCTTTATCGAAACAAGTGGACACGGTGGCTCACTGGTGGAGGTTTACCTCTGGTACGTGGGATCCCTGGTTTGATACCCGGCTAAATAAGTTTGTGGTGGACAATATCGTGTCCGTGGGTTTACTGGGAGTACTCTCGTTTCCTCCTATATTCTCATTCCACCAATTCTTCCGTCATAATTCACTTGCTTTAATCATCCGTCTCCCTTAGCCTAATGGATATATTCGTGGGAAGTTAAACTGAAAGATTTCACTTATTTTTTTTTTATTTTCGAAACATGAAAAAAATCGACATTGCTCCTTAGAAAATGGGGCACATTATAAAAACTTTTCAACATATTTCAGTAAAAATTCGTGCTGGGAACTGAAATTGATGCTCCGTCTTACTAAAGATATTAAAATTAAAAACAGGTTTAACGATATAAAGAAAGATTGATTACCTCTTATTTGTCAATATTGAAATATCAGTAATGGTAGTACTGGATGGGTTATGTAATTCATACAGTTGCTTGTATGGGGTCAATGAACTGATTTCTATTTTTAGTGAGCGTGACTCGAAGCAGTGTTAAATTCAGGCATCTTCAAGGGGGAGGGGGGCTCAGACCCCTAGAATATCTATACACACTCATTGAAAAATATTTGCTCTTTTCTGTTTATTTTTTTCGGAAATAAGTCTTATTAAAAGCAAACACTTCTGTTTTTTTTAAAAAAAAAAAGAAATTAGTTTCTTCTTTAGTCCAACTTAATAGTTCTAATTAAGAAACCGCGTTCTCGTATAAAGTCGAGGTTAGATTAAAAAAAAAAAAAAAACTTGAAAATTAGATACAGACGCACACAAACGTTTTACAACATTAGTTAGGGAAAATGCCAATATGCTGGTTATTGCTACCGAATAGACAATAACAAGTCGCAGGTATTGTTGCGAGATTTATGCTGATCTATTGTAATCTAGAACAAGTCCTCCCTTGAATTTGTATTGTCCCCTTGTACAAAACTCTAAATTCAACACTGACTCGAAGACAGACAAAATTCTTGATTAATTAACTTATTCGTTTATACGAAGATCAAACTTTCTCTCTCTCTCTCTCTCTCTATATATATATATATATATATATATATATATATATATATCTGGGGGGGGTCCTAGCAGAATTCCCGTTCTTCGCATGGGAGAATGCCTTTCATTTTGGACATAAAGTGCTAGTGGGGGCTGAATTTGGATTTAAACGGCATCGGAAGTGTCACTGTTCATCTCAGCAACACCGAAAACTATGGATTCGACATTAATATCGATCATTTTTGAACATATATATTCCTTTTCCTCCCTAAGTTGCATCTTCAAAGTAAAATGATACCAGGCCCTCAAACCTCCAGGCCCGAATCTCATATATGTTGAAAATTTGGGGTCGAAATCGGTCGAGTGATTGATTCAAGAGTTACAAAGTCACAAACATTGCCACTTTCATATATATATATATATATATATATATATATATATATATATATATATATAGTATTAGTTGTAGTTATTTTTATCTTCCTTTGTGACAAAAAATGCGTAAATGCGGTTGTAGCCTCTGTATCCGTTTGAAAAAAAAAAAAAAAAAGAACGACTGAATCAAATATATAAATATTCACATTGAAGCTATGAGCATCAGGATGGCATTGGACGATGCCCTTAAGCTCAACAAGCAGCTGCTACACGCGATTCGAATTACAAATATATATTTCAAGCTGCAAACGAATCAACATATAAGTATATATACACACATACATGCAGTGATTCACGCACATTCGCTCACGCACAAAAACGTCCATCCGGTCTCACTTCTTCTGTAGGTAAATGACTCAGAACCAACTCACCTTGCTGTAAGATATGTACTTCTGGGTAATACAAGGCGTAATTAGTATATGACACAAAATAAAAAGAAAGCATACCCGCTAATTATTGTCTTTCCTGAAGGTTCTACTACTACATGAACAACAGAAATACTCATCCACTTTTCCCATGAAGTTAGAAAGAAAAAAAAACAGCGAAACTACAGACACTGGCGTCTTCTGCAAAGACAATTAACATATTTTTGCAATAAAAGTAATTTATTTTTAAACCGTATTTGTTTCTTGTATTTCTAATTGGAGAGACTCATGGGCAGAGATGATGTGACTCAGATTAAATTTTCTTCTTCGTGGTTTCGCGGGAAGAATTTGGACGGGATAACTTTAACTCATTTTTTTTAAAAGTAGTATGCGCGTTAGTGTCAGGAGAAATATAACCTGTTGTACTGTATGGTTGCGAAACATAGTCGCTTACTATCAGGGAAGAACACTGACTGAAAGTATTTGAGAACAACATCCTTAGACGAATATTCGGACCCAAGAGGAACTGGAATGGGCAATAGCGGAAACTTCATAACGAGGAAGTACATAATTTATACGGTTTACCCAACATTGTTAGGGTCGTCAAGTCTAGGAGGCTTAGGTGGGCAGGTCATGTAGCTAGAATGGAAGAAAGTAGAAACGCTTTCAAAGTCTTGTCTGGAAGACCAATCGGAAAACGGCCATTAGGAAGACCTAGGAGGAGATGGGAGGACAATACTAAGATGGATCTCGCAGAAATAGGAGTACAAAGTAGAAGCTGGATCCAGTTGGCTAAAGATAGAAGTCAGTGGAGAGCTTTTGTGAACGCGGTATTGAACCTCTGGGTTCCATAGGCCGTAGAAGAGAGAGAGAGAGAGAGAGAGAGAGAGAGATGAAGACGCTTTTCGGATCGCTGTTCCTATCTTGGTCACATCCACTGTGAAATCACCCTGCACCATATCGTTCTTCACCCAAGCTCCCCACGTATTCGGCCGGCTGGGCGTTCGATTCTCACTCAGTTCTAGACGATCCATTCTGGGATCTAAATATTCCGAAGGTCTCTTTACTGCCAAATCATCGAAATCTACTTTCTTACCTTTGTACTACCGGTGTAACTTTTAATCTTCCTCGGATTACTTCATTCTTAATTTTGTCCTTCCTCGTACTTTACACATCCACGTATCTTCATCTCTGCAACATTCGACTTCTGTTCTTTTCTCTTCGTCATTCAATGTTCTGCTTCGTATAAAATGGCAGTAGGTGTCATTACTTTTCCTTTCAGCGTATTGGTACAATATTCCTATCACCTCTCTTCATTTTGTCCTACCACTGATAGTTCTATTGTTTACACCTTCTATAAATGTATTTTCGTGCAGTATCGATCCCAAGTACTTGAATTTCTTCGTCGTTACCGCTTCTCCTTCGTTCAGTCTTTTTTTTTTTTTTTTTTTTTTTTTGTATTTTTCATTACATTTTTGCTCAGTGGGCAACGTAAAAATTCCACCTTGATTTTACTTGATTTGACTGATTGCCCTGACAGTGCTGCTTTCGTTTCACTCAGCTGCATGGTGTCATCTGCAAATAGCATATTCCAAAGTACTAACTCTTGGATATCCCTTGTAAGTTCGTCCATTACAACTGCAAAAAGGTATGGGTTAAGACTAGATCGCTATTGAAGTCCCACTTTAACTGTGAACTCTTCTGTTATTCCACACGTGCTCCTAAATTGCTGTTCTACATCCATTATACATATATTAAATTATACAGACTTATGTGTTCGAGACACAATTCTTCTTCAGTATCCACCAAATGAGGTTCCGTGGCACTCTATCATACGCTTTCTATAGGTCGATGAAAATCATATGGATGACCTTCTGGTGTTCTTTGTACTTTTTCAGTAGCATTCAAAGAACAAATATTGGATCCATTGTCGACCGTCCTAGCATGAAACCAAATTGGTTCTCTGATATTTCAGTCTGTTCTCTCAAGACATAAATTGCATACATAAATTTACAAAACAAGAAAAAATTGAAATGAGACGAGATTAGAAAAACCTTTCGAGAATCAAGACTTTTACAAAGTTTACGAGACGAGACGGAGAAGCTTATTTCTCGTCTCGTCTCGTCTCGTGAGCTACATTAGCAGAAATTAAGATGAACAGTTCATGATGGGTCATTATTGTTGGGCAGTTAAATTTCTGTACTATATGAACAGTTTTGACTAGGTTTAAAAGTGAATCTGGAAAGGTAGGGGGACGAATAACGTCACGGCGTCCCAAGTGCCTATCTTTGCTCATTGTACTTTTTTTAGGAAGTGAAGGGACGCCATAGATATTTATTGGAAGTGGGGGTACGGCATCCTCTCGCTTTCTCCCTTACTTTTACCCCTGGTCCTGACAATAGCTATTAGCTTATTTAACGACATTTTGTAAATTGTTAAATGACCTACTATCAAGTCCTCTTACCTTGATTGTTGTTTACTGAATTATTTACAAAAGTACGGAGAAGTGGTGGAAGACGTTGTGAAGCCCCTTTAAGCAAGTAGGTTGTAAAGTTAGTAGTCTGTGAAGTTTCTTTTCGTCGCTGCTTCCTTAAAATCAATGAGCAATTCACGAAAGCCAACTTTCGTCCCCTCACATTAAGTGCTTCGCCACTATCGTGTGCGATCAATAGATTACGTACGTTTTCTCTGTTTACATAATTCAGAGATATCACAATATACTGTGTACATATATACACACCCAGTACTACGACGAAATTTATGGTTAACGTTAGTTCAATGCAGGTTTATTAGAAATAGAACATCAGAGATAGACACATTTTCTGAATATTTGTTTATTCGTTCGCAAACGATTCTGAAATGCGATTAACATCATAATATTAGAAGTATTGTCTCAGCAGGAACTTAATTTAACTTCCAAGATGATATATCGGAATTATTCCTATGCGTTATACCTGTTTATTTTGCGATGCTCGAAGTTCATTTGTTGTTACTAAATTCCATGCAACGGACAGTCCATGTATATCAACGTACAGGGTGTCCGAACAGTCCCCGTACGCCAAGCTTTGAGTATCACAGAGAGCAATTTTGGTTTATTTATTTCGTACATACTATAGTTGAGTACGTACATGTACGAACGATATATCCAGTGGCATGCTGTAGATATGGATGTACGCATTTCCATGGCCAATTACCGTTCCTCGAAGTGTGTATAGTGCGTTTACTCAACAGAAGTGTAGTTCGGGAAATTTCTTTCAACTTCTTATGCTGATTTTTACAACACCATCCCTTCCTCCTTCCAAAGCTCTTCTGAAAGCATTTGCAAGGTAACAACGTCTTAAGACCCATTGTGTTTGTTCTTTCTTCCCAATACCATGGCTAACATAAAACAGATGTCAGGCAATGTAAGAACAAGGAAGCTGGTTTTGGGAACAGGGAATAGAGGATGCTAAGCGTATGGCTATTTGAGAATGTGTTTTCGAAGCGTTACCCCCTGCAGCGAACGCGACCTAGGTGGCTACTAAGTAATTTTACTTTCGCCAGAGTTATAAATCATACTGTGAGCCAGTCAGGATTTCCGGTTCTTTTTGCCAGGTCCAGGTCTATAATAACAGAGTTCAATACTCTGCACAAAGCATCTTTCCAAGCAGCTGTTTCTTGCTAAAATTCCCTTGTCTGGCAATACGTCTTTCCTTTTTATCCTTCCTTTAAACATATTTTAAACAGCAGGCGATCTTTTGTTCCGAAACGCAGCAAATACGCTTGAGCTGACGTTTTCTCCGCGTTTTTATTGCTTTCGAATTTGCAGCACATTGTGATTAGCCATCCACATTTAAATACATGGTCAGCGTATTACAACCGTACGCGTGAGCCATAAAAACGCTTTGCGAACGCTATGAATAGCCACGGTGTAACTTAAAGGACAGCATTTGGATCTGTGGCAACTGAGCTACTGTCAATTGTTTGAAATGAAGGTTCTGGTTGGCCATTTAGTTATCGGCGGTGTTTTCCACAAGATCCCTCGGACGATGACTTATTTGTGGCACGAACCACCACACACAGAAGGCGGCATTCTTTATATACAAACTGCACTTCAGTTGAAGAAATAAACTATAACTGCGACCATTCGTATCAATTATGGCTTCAAAACCGAAATGCTCCAGATGACCTTGAACACAATAATATTAGGCAGTGCTTGAAAGCAGGGATAGCAGACAGTGTTATCTGTAACCATGGAAGTAATATTACCTACTTTAACTAAAATTACATTCACGTTTGTTGTCTGTTGATACTGAAACCTAGAAATACGGAGACTTCTCGAAAGCTTTGGAAGAAGGGTCCAATATTACAAGCTACTTGAACGCATATTATTCTGCATACAAAAAGACAATAATTGTAAAACCCTTCCATCTATATTTTCCGAAAAATTGACAGAACTAGATTGTTTTCGTAAGAGAAAGAGTACAGATAAAGTGTAAGGTCAAAGTTTCATGCTACATCTGTTTCATTTCCCTGTTAAACAAGTATAGTTTTATTCAGAAAGTGGACAAATGTATGTTGAGTTAGGTGGAGGGGTCTGGACTAGGGATTGGCAAAACCGGTTTTTTCAAAAACGAAACCCGAAAAACCGACATTTCGGTTTTCTCCAAAAACGGTTCGGTTTTTCACCGAAACCGGTTTCGGTTTTCTCCAAAAACCGGTTCGCTTTTTTCGCCGAAACCGGCTTCGGTTTTCTCCAAAACCGGTTTCGGTGAAAAGTTTTGGAAAACATAAAACTATTTATGTGGAAACGGATTCGGTTTCCGCAGAACAACGAAACACTATTCTGCTCAGAAATACTCGTAGGACAAATTTTGGAAAAAATCGGAACCGGTTTTGAAGAAAACCGAAACCGGAACCGGTGAAAAACCGAATCGGCTTTGGAAAAAACGATAACCGGTTTCGGTGAAAACCGAACCTGTTTTTTAGAAAACCAAAACCGTTTTTTTGAAAATTTTCAAAAACCGATTTCGGTTTTCTAAAAACCGAAAAACCGGTTTTTGTGCCCACCACTATTGGACTCAGTGGACCTCCCCGTGGGTGCGCTCCTGGCAATATGTAATAATAACGACAACCAATCCGTCATTTCATCGTGGTAATATAGCACATACGATTATAACATAATTTAATCTCACCATTCTTTAAACGACATTAATAGCTACAATGGAATAAGCTTCGTTGTAGTTATGTTGGAACAATATAGCTTCATAAGGTTAGTACTAAAGCAACACCTGGGACTTCTGACACAACATTTACCCAAAGTAAAAATTACAGGTCAAAAAATTTTACTGGCTGACCTTGAATACACTTTGTGTGAACGAGTCACGGAAAACAAAGTCACCGTCCAAAGAGGACTTCTCAAACTCAAGGTCATATTTTTCTTATTTAGCTATGATTTCTGTCTTCCTGTCAAGAATGACTACGTTACATAAGGCGCATTGATTTCCTTGGATACCAACTTAAAAGATACAGAATTACCGTACAAGAAATATATATATAACAATGTCCTCAATACAGTAAGAGAAATATTTGTAGAGTTGCGTGCAGGCCTGTAGCCAGTGAGTGGTACCCGTCCTAATTTTTGGTTCCTTTAAAAACAGAACCGTTGTAGGGAATTTTTAAATTATCTCAAAACTTGATACGAAGTGCTTACAATTTGACGTTTATTAAATTTAATTTAGTGTATTTTATTCGTTTGTGCGTAAAAATTATATGCTTCATACTATATTCTTCAAACGACTCTTATCATAACACACGAAAAATATGAAGTTGAATTAAGAGGCCTCATCATTGCGAAATTAAAATACCGCTAATTTTACAGTAATTATGTAATATCTTCAAATAGATAAAAGATAATCGAAAAGTGGAACAAGACCTCCCTAGATAGTATTATTGTGCGTGAGATACCGTTATCACAACTCATTTATCTGCTTTCGATTTCCAGACATTTAGAAAATCGGCATTTATTTTCGCGTTTCTAAATAACAACAAACGAAAAACTACTAGGTGGCTCGTGATAACGGTACCTCATGCAAAATAACATCGTCTAGGGAGGTCTTGTTCCACTTTTCGATTATCTTTTATCTATTTGAAGATATCACGTAATTACTGTAAATTTAGCGGTATTTTAATTTCGCAGTGATACAGACTCTTAAATTATGTACTAGTTTTAATAATTGTGTGTTAATGCACTTCGTAATCCGAAAGCTGTGTACACCAGGCGCAAACCCAGAATTTTTTGTTGGGCTTAGCTCAAGCTTCGGAGGGGAAGGGGTCAAATACTACAAGCCACTACGTCTATGTAGTATTGAATGTGTATTATTCTGTACCTGAAAGGACGATAAGTAATTGTAAATGCTATCACTTATATTAAAAAAAAAATGATAGAACTAGATTGTTTTAATGAAAAAGAGTAGATGAAGTGCAAATAAACTTTTCTGCTACATCAAGCATTTCCTTGTTTAACAAGTACGGATTTACTGAGAAAGTGTGCAAATATATATTGAGTTAGGAATTTTTGGAAGGTTCTGGACCCGGTGACCCCCCCCCCTTCTTTGTGGGTGCGCCCCTGGTGTATGGCAATCTCAGTATAGTTTATCCTTTTTAGAAGGAGCTACAACTTTGTTATAAATTCAATAATAATAATAATTAAAAATACGTTTTATGATGTTCCTTGATACCTCTCTCATTAAGGATGCGCACGAGACAAGATTTGTGGCTATCTCGTCTCGAAAATGTGCTGTAAATGTGATGTCTCGACTCGAAAAATGTATACTTTTCTATTGGAAGAGCTCGTGCCTCGACTCGAGTTTTGTCAGGAAAATCCTGTCTCGACTCGTCTCGTGGCCCATTCCTATCTCTCATTGCTTCCTCAATAATCATTCTCTCTCCTCCTTCCGCCGAAGAAATCAGGGTAGCTAGGGTATCGTTGAGTGTAAAGTAAGTTCGTGTTACACTACACCCAGCATCCTCATAAAAACCTTTTGGACTGAGACAGTGCTTTGGAAAACTGCGTTACAGAAAAAGAAACCCAAATAAGAGAATCTCAACCATTGTCACGTCTCATTCTAGCTCTACTAAAGGTCCTGGCAATACTGTCCAAAATTCTATCACAATTCAGATGGTTTCTTAATTGTGTGATCAGTATACATCAATTTCCATCGTCGTCAATTTTGGCTTTCAAGGTCAGAGTTCGCTACTTTTTAACTCAAGTAAGTTCCCAAATTAATCCACCATACTAGATGAACACCTTCTTTGTCCCACCAGGAATGAAACCCTGAACCACGTAGTATTAACAATATGACCACATTAGAGCCAGTGACGACGCTAGCTTTAATTTCTTGGGGACAAATGAGGGACAGCTATACATGTATACCGAAAATAATACTTTTATATTACTTGACCTATCTGACAACACAACATATCTTGGTTGACAGTGGACGGGGTGGACGTTTCCGTCCTGCTCCCTCTAACGTCTTACTGGTTGTAACACGACAATATTTAAACGTCTTTCCGTTTTGAGAGGGCTTAAACAGAGGTGGCCAGCGCGTCGTGAGAGATAGCCCATAATTGCCTGTGCTGAATATTGTTGTTGTTTTGTTTTCCTCTAACGGGCTAGTAAACATAAGTAAGCCATCAGCGATTTTGGAAATGAAAAGTAGCTCTCAATCCTATATACAGGGTGTTTCAAAACAATACCGACAACGTTTGGGAGGTGATTCCTAACACGAAGGTAAGACAAAAAAAAAAAAAAAATAGACCAATGTGGGTGTACAAGTGCTTCCTTTCGGAGTTACAGGCTGCCGAAAACATTAAAAAAATAAAAGAACTTTAAAGGCTTATAGCTCCAAAAGTATGGGACCTAACGTAGTCGGGTCAAGACTTCACTTAGGAACTAATATGTGCGCTATCCAAAAATATGTGTTTCAGAATCCTACGGTACTCACACAACAATTTTTACAGAGAGAGTTTGGCTATGGGCATATAATTTGAAGTACTCACCAACACCAACTATCTCTATAAAAATTGTTACCGAAGTACTGCACGATTTTGAAACATGAATATTTGAATAGGACACATACCAGTTCCTAAGTGAAGTCTTGACCCAACTCAGGAGCGTCATTTCAGATTTTGCTTGGGGGGGGGGCAAGACCGCTTATATAAGTAAAATTTCGCGTTTTTCACTGATTTACTACTATTCTATTGATAAAATGTATATACATCTCAAACTCAGGGGGGAAATGCCCCTCCCTGCCCTCCCTAAATGACGTCCCTGACCCAACTACGGTAGGTCTCATAGTTTTGGAGCTATGGATCTTTAAAGTTCATTTTTTTTGGGGGGGGGCAACCTATAACTCCAAAAGGAAGCATTTGTGTACCCAGGTTGGTCTATATTTTTTGTCTTATCTTGGTGTCAGGAATCACCTCCCAAACGTTGTGATTTATAGATCACGATTGTTGTTTTGAAACACCTTGTATCTATAAATCCCTGGCTTAAGAGTAACCAAGTAGATAGTATATCTGCTGGTTTCTGTTTATGCGATTCCTGGGTCGATTCCCACTGTAATCCTATATTACACTGCACATACTTTCTTATGTAAATGTTGTGTTATGTATTGCTCAGAACTGGGACACGAAACTCGAAACTTGAATAAAGGACTGTATTTTAAACTTCGCTTGTTCTACTCAAGGGCGTCCATATTGAGGTTTCTAAAGAGGGGCAAGTATACGCGACATTTCAAATATAGGTTCAAATTTTGCTATTAACTATTGTAAAAATTCTATTGGGTTTTCGATGTTCCAAAGTACAATTTCCTCTAGGAGGGGCGAGTGCCCCACCTTGCCCCCCTTATGGGCGCGTAACTATTCTCTGGTCATTAAACCTCTAATAAAAAAAGAAAAGAAAAAGAAAGTCATATGCTTAGTGAAGGAAAGCCTTATAATGGTTCAAATTTCTAATGCATACAGACTCCCTTCCACTTAAACACCCTAAAAAGGGATTATTGTTTCTTACTAATTAGCTACTACGAACAATGGCCATATGGTATTATCAATTAGCCTTTAACTTAGCAAGAAGAGTTCCCTGTCCTTTTAATTCCGTAAACAGATGGTGTTCAAACCGGAAGTTAGTTTCCGTTACCGCACGGTATTTCAGTATTCTTTAAGTATTATATATCCTGAAGTAACGTAAATGTTTGTAATTGATGAATGACGCATGGCTTTCACACCTTGCTGCTGATTAGAAGTGATTCAATACGAAGTATTTCTTCTTTGTTTTACAGATAACTCATTTCGAACCAATGTAAACAGCGGTATCTCGCGTAATATCTATATTTTTAAATTCATCTTTAAGTAAATACTAAAGCTACCCTCAGATTGGCTTCTAAGGTTTGTGCTTTAATATATATATATATATAATCAGCCCAATTTTCAGTTAAAGACCAAGATATAGATATCATACGAGATAGTGTTGTTTACTTGATTAAAAAAAAAAAAAGAATTGGCAATATTCTCCACTTTAATATTCTTGCTCAACTGTGATAAGTTATCAGACTCTGAGTAAGCCTTTCCTTTTCCCTCTGACCCCGAAGACAAAATTAGTAGCAACCGCCAATTTATTCCCACTAATGAAAATGCCTTTCAATGGTTTCATCCAAAAAACATTAATTACATCCAAGGGCGCCCGTGTTGTGGTTTCCAAGGGGGGGCACGTATAAGCGACATTTCAAATATAGTTTTAAATTTTACTCTAGATGTTGTAAAAATTCCATTGACTTTTCGGTATTCCGAAGTACGATTTCCTCTAGGGGGGGGGGCGAGCGCCCCACCTCATTTCGTTGGGTGCCTCACACTTTGACTGAACAGCAGAAGCGCATGTGTGTGGAATGGTGTGAAGAAATGCTTGCAAGATTGATGGAGGCAATTCTCGACGCGTCTCTGACATTGTTAGTGGTGATGAGACTTGGATCTATCAATTTGACCCTGAAAATAAACGCCAGTCTACAGTTTGGATCTTTCCAGACGAAAATCCACCCACGAAAGTGAAGCAACCGCGAAGTGTGGGGAAGAAGATGGTCGCAACTTTCTTCTCCAAATCTGGCCATGTTGCAACTGTTCCACTTGAAGTACAAAGAACTGTTACTGCTCAGTGGTACACCACTGTTTGCCTAACAAAAGTGTTCCAGAAGCTTCGGGAACGGCGTCCAAGAACTGGATTGCGTGGGATTCTGATTCATCATGACAACGCGTACGCACACACGGTCAATATCACAATTCAGTTTTTAGAATCTACGGAGGTCAAACTTATGACTCATCCTCCGTATAGCCCTGACCTGGCCTCGTGTGATTTTTTCTGTTCCCCAGGATCAAAAATCGCATGCGTGGGAAGAGATTTTGCAGCCCTGAAGAAGCTGTAGTGGCTTACGAAAATAAACTTACAACACTTGAAGAAAAAGACTGGCAACACTGCTTCCAAAAGTGGTTTTCGAGGATACAAAAGTGTGTACAGTGTAATGGTGAATACTTTGAGAAAATGTAAGTGTTAAATTGATTTTAAGTATGTAAGTTATTGCACATCTCAAAACTTTCGTAGTGACCCTCGTAGTAGACACCTGTCAGATGGTCAAGAAGTTCTTTGGAGAAGAAAAACTCTTCAAATAACCTGCACTTGCCTGAGACAACTGTCAGCCTATTAAGCTAAAACTAGTTTAAACCGATATATAGCAGTAATAATAATAATAAAATCGAATTATTAATTGCATTATATAAAATAACTCTACCACAATCTTAAAAATATTCCTTATAATCGTTATTTTCGCAAGCGCTAATGCTAGCTCGCATAAAGCATGGCAACACAATAGATGATTACATTTGTTACGCATTCCTCTTTCGAAGTGCTTGATAAGCATTTCAATCAGTGAAAAAAATGGAAAGAAATTGTAGTTCCATACCTTTTAAAGCAATCTTGTGTTTGTTTTGGGAAAATAAATAGAAACAAAGTTGAAGCGATCCTAAAAATAAAAAGTCGAAGCAGATCTAGTATCCACCTAAGAATATTTTCCTGTAAGCTACGCTTGATAGGAAAAAAGCACTTTAAAAAAACATATTCATGCCTTTGAAAATTGACAGTTCCAGAAAGGAGTTATGGAACAGTCATAAAATGTAATAAAACATGGAGGAAGACTTTCCAGACACCGATTTTCTTTTGTTAACTCTTCAGTGCCAGCATTCCAGCCTGTAACAATAACAATACGCAGCTCCACCATGTTTCATCACAAGTTCAAGGTCGTCACAAGGGAAAAAGGACGACCCTCCAAATATTTCTCACGCACCAACGAATAATATTGCTTTAAAAATTAAATGCATCTTGTAAACGGAAGGTCCAGTAATTAAGTGCTTTTTAGAATCTGTATTGAACACATACACGACTTTTCAAGAAATAAATAAAATGGTTTGGTGTATATGTACCTTTTTCTATCCACGTCATTATGCATAAATCACATGAAAATATGTTATAATCAGATACAAGCTGGAAGATTGTCCTATCATCTGAAAGATTATAGTAGACCCAAGCCCATAGCGAAAGGGTGGCTAGGAGTCTCATTTCCCATCTTCCTACGACCTCCTTGAATCTCCCAGAAGCTTTGTTTTTTGTTTAGAAAAATAGGTTTCTTTTCGAGACGAACCGAGCCGAGAAATTTATTATAATAGTGATTTAATTTTATACTGGAAACAATGAAACGTGGAAACTGATCTTTGGGGAGAGTTGATCGGGACCTATATCTAAAGGCACCCTCTCAACATTTGCGTGAACTACACTGAGGAAAACTAGAAAATCTTCGATCAGTGTGACCGATCACAGGTTTCGAACTAAAGGCCTTTAGATTGCGTAGTGAGAAAGGGAGCCATTCATATACAATTGTTTCGTAAATTATTAGGAGGTCGCGAGAAGATATCACGGGGATCACGACGATAAGTGGGAGAGATAAATATAATTAGAAACTACCGGTAATACGGTATCGGAAAATATTTTTAAATATTATTTTGAATTTTGTTCTGATAGGCATATTTTAATTTTTATACATACTGTTAAGAAAGACAAAAATAGGCCTACTAAACATTTTCAGCAGGTGCAGAGTTGTTTAGAAATCAATTTAAATGAAAGAGGTACGATATAAAACTAATGAGAACTACACATTAAAATACCAGAATAATAAAAATGCAACAAAACCTGCATATTGAAATACAATTAAAATTGAAAGCTATTCATCTAGTGCAGCAATGTCCGGTTCAATCTTCGTGACGCACACTAACAAGTCATTTAAAATACTCAATAACTTTTTTTAACAACTGTCTAAGTTCTTTTTAACCCAAATTAGAAATCTTTTTTTTATGACCCAAAATTAACAGTTATGAAGTTTTAAAATTTTCAAACGACCTCCATTTTGAAACAGTATGATGGATCACATTCGATATTTGTAATATGAATAAACTGACCAAATTTGGTTTTAAAGTATTCGTTTTTAGGGAAGTTACTGTATCCACTGTATACAAGAAATGGATTCTACTATTATAGAAATAGATGGATATTGTTAAATCTTCACAATAGTTATATTTAAAATCCCACACAAGCTTATTACAATCCACAAATTATAAGACGGTCGCTGGCAAGAGGATGAGATAAAATGGGGATCGTGATAGGAATTTGGTGGAGAAACACTGGGCTACAGAATCTAACCATGTCATGGGATACTGAATTACAGCGGATCCAGCCTGCGGCCGGGAAGCCTACGCCTCCCCCCCCCCAGTTTTTTGAATGACAACAATAATTGAAGCTTATTATTTATATATTTTTGAAAGTTTATAGTATAGTTATGATATACCTATCATAGTCTGGGTTCTTGCTGCCCCCTCCCCCCATTTCATACCTTCTAAATCTGTCACTGCTGAATTAAGTAAAAAAAAATCATTTCCTAGTTTCAGGTAGAATATTACCAATATGGTATTATTAATCATACGTTTTAATAAATAATATGATGACATGTACAGGAACTAAAAGCCGTTTGATTGAAGTAATTCCTTGTTAACCCTGATGATGAAACGTATGAGTAATAGAGCGTAAAGTTACGCTGACACACACATCGGTGACAATGATATGTTCTAGGTGAATCCATTCCAAACACGCTAACTATTTCGTAAATATGATGGCATTACAAAACAGTTTGTTTAAAATACGTTATGTCTCTCTGACTCACTGGGATGAAAGAGGACAATTTTCAGCAGCACAAATTTCAGCTACAGTTTTTAATTTCGTCACAACTTTCATCAATATGTGTTTATGTATTTTTGTTTTCTGAGAAGCGGAAGATAAAAGAAAAAAATTTTTCCATTGCATCAATTGTTTCAACACTTTGTTGATTAATTGGAAGATAAGAATATCAGTTATCTACTGTAGCACTTTTGTTATCCTTTGTACAAATTTGTAGTTTTAATGATGCGTTAGCCTGCCTAAATTTATTTATTTTATTTATTTAACAATTACCAGATACAGCTCTGAGGCCATTTTATACTGGATATCTAACAATAACAACAACAACAACAATGGAAAGGATTTGGGAAGGTATCGGCCAGGGTCTGTTTTAGTAAGTACCATCCCGGCATTTGCCTGGTAGGATTGAGGGAAACCCTGGAAAACCCCAATCAGGATGGTCAGCAGCAGGAATCGAACCCGCGACCTTCCGAATGCGAAGCCAACGCTCTACCACTTGAGAAATTAATATATATATATATATATATATATATATATATATCCCACATGAATGGCAACATTTCTCACTACTCAATCTAAAGGTCTTTAGTTTGAAACCATTGATCGGTTACACCAGGCATGCACCCAGAAATTTTTGTTGGGAAATTTTTGTAGTATTGAACGGGTACTATTCTCCACCCGAAAAAAAAAAAAACAATAAGTAATAGTAAAATACTTCCACTTACATTTTCAGAATATATATATATGTATATATATATATATATATATATATATATATATATATATATATATATATATATATATATATATATATATATATATATAACTAGATTGTTTTTCTAAGGAAAAGAGTATAGATGAAATGTAAGATCAAATTTTCATGCTACATCAATTATTTCTCTGTTAAACATGCATAGTTTTATTGACAATGTGTACAAATGTATTTTGAGTTAAAAAAGTTTTTTTGGGGGGTCCAGACCCGGTGAACCCCCGTGGGTGCTGACCAACTCTCCCCAAGAATCGCTCCCCACGTTTCATTGTTTCCAGTATAAAACTACATCACGACTGCAATAAATATTAAATCATTAATAAATGTTGATGCGTTTCGTATTTAATGTGTACTGCAAAACATTTTTATATTCCAACTTACGAGTTTCTCGCAAGATGATTCAAAATGGCATTTTTAAATTTTTTATTTTAAATGAAAAGAAATGAAATATTTTTGTTTAACGCCCCACGGTTATGTTTTTTAGGCTAAGGGAGGCAGATAATTAAGGTGAGTGAATGATGATGGAAGAATTAATGGGGTGAGAATGTGGGAGAAAATCGGAGTACCCCGAGAAAACCCACGAAAATTTTATTTAATAAATTTAGTATCAACTTTCCAACCGCATCAAATGAAATAGTCTGGAATTATATAAAGGCTTGCAGTTCTACGATTTCCTCTTACCTATTTTTGAGGCAAGTGTGAAGGAACAAATTCTCATCATGTTACTGAAGCTATGCCCACGTAGATCAGAAAAAGATGCTATACCCAGTAGACCCAGAAAAGATGTATGATCAACACACTTTGTTTTATGTGGTTTTCTAGCCTAAAGTTCGATACCCCTTAATTCAAGTAACTGTACAAGCAATCGTCTCACGCTGCTCGATCTAATTAATGATGCTTCTGAGATCCCACAGGGAATCGAACTCTCATCCTAAACACTAACAAAAAGCTAAAAACTATTCGAAAATATCAGTGAGGTGGGATACATTCATACAACGTGCTTAGGACCCTTTGTTTTATACGACTCATTCTCGATAGTACGATAAAACGTAACTTCAGAAGTGGATATAAATAACTATAAGTCACAAATGACAACAAAACTTTTGCCCGTAATGTGAAAATATTTTATTGAGGCATAGATTCATACTTTATTTAGTGAGGGAATGCAGATATTCACAAAATAATAATAGTAATAATACTAAAACACTGATATAGATAAATAGGGGAAAATGTTGGGGAAGTTTTCTTTCAAAGACTGTTAATTGATTACGCATAGCAATTTCTTTTAGTTAATGCATAATTTTTTACTATCTTCTCTTTCATTAAAAAAAAAGTTACATACGCGAATAAAAACAAAATTCTTTAGTTTATCGTCTCTCCGTTATAACCTGAAGGGTAAAGGAAACAATAAAATGCAAGCGAACGATAAAACGACTGGTAACATCAAAGAATTACGATAAAACTCACAGATACCAGTGGCGTACGTAGAATCTCAAGGAGGAAGGGTTCAAGCCCACAAGTTTCATTGCAGGTGTCTGTGTACATATCTTAATATGGTAAATGTTTACCGTGCGGTAAACTCCCCCTTGCGCACCCCACTGACAGACACAATGTATATATTTTAGTCGTATTCAACCTACGATCATATGCAGTGGGTATAACGACGTTTATCCGCTTCGCTCTGAAGTGTTGAACCAAAGTCGATTAGCGGGTGCTCCACGTAAAACCGCCCAGCCTGCATGTGTCCAATTAAACTCTTTATTGTTGTCGGCACAGTCGGTACCAGTAATTGTTGCTATTGATTGCGTGTTGCGGCAGTTAGGTAGGAAAGGGCCGCATTGTTATTGCCTACCCACGACAGCATAAAGCAGTAAAGATTAGATACAGACAAGGGGACGGTTTATTGTGGGTCACCCTGTATCTTTAAATTGCTACGCCTCATGGGTTATGCCCTATAGAATAAAGGGTAATAAAAGTAATTGAATAAGAAGAATAAATTGAATAATAATGTAGGATAAACGGGCACAATGTTGTTCACCACAAATATGACTTGGGATCAAACCAGGGACCAATCCCAAGAGGTTACATCTCTAACACTGAGCCACTGTGCCCCCTATAACACATGTGCTTGTATTGATTTTGTGGCGGGAAGGAATCATGGTGGCCTTAACATCTGGTCTATATCCTCTTAAAATGCTATTTATTTACCTGAATGACCGAATGTTTAGCACATTTCCTGTTCGTAAGAGTGGTTTCAGGTCTCTATCCCGTCTCTTTACAACTTAACTCTCGAAACATTAAGACAATTTAGAAAATATACATCCTATGCAATTACAAAATTAGATAATTCTTCTTGAGATTGTTGTCTAGATGGAAACAGCATATTTTATTGTTAAATACATCATTACGAAGAGTACTTGGAATTTTGGGCGTGTGTAATAGCTAGAAACAGTGGAGATTTCAGATTTCTTCGGGGAGGTTTACAAAATACGGGGTGAAAAATTATACTGTGAATAGCCTATACTGGTAACTCACATTGACAATGAATGGATATATAACGACCCGTGGTGGCTCAGTGATAGTGCGTTCAACTGTGGTGCTTCGGGTCCTTGGTTCGATCGCAGGTCGCGCCAAGTGAACTTTGCCCGAAAGCCCAGAAATCTAATTCCTAATCCTAATCGTAGTGATGGACTAACATGGCCATAGATGCCGAAAGACCAGAAATCTAATTTCTAATTCTAATCCTAGTGACGGGCTAAAATGGCCATAGATGCCGAAAGCCCAGAAATCTAATTCGTAATCCTAATCCTAGTGATGGGCTAACATGGTCATAGATTCTGAAAGCCCAGAAATCTAATTCCTAATCCTAATCCTAGTGACGGGCTAACATGGCCATAGATGCCGAAAGCCCAGAAATCTAATTCCTAATCCTAATCCTAGTGATGGGCTAACATGGCTTAGATGCCGAAAGCCCAGAAATCTAATTTCTATTCCCCTAATTGCCCTTCTGTTCCTTTAGGCTTTAATAACCCTTGTTCTTCAACGCTAATCTTGTTATGGAAGACGGGTTATTACCCTCTTAAATGTGCTTGTAAACAATATCATCTTACAACAGCTTCGAGAATACGCTGCTTAAGCAAATCTTAAGATGCAACAAGTGTCTCATATTGACAAAAGGGAAAATACATTTATATTGATCGCTTTGGTAGCATAGAAAACGCTTGCTTACCTTCGCGGTCAGTACCCCTCGCACTGTGATTCCAGTTTGTGGCATAAACCGCAATTCCACACCTGGTTCGACCACTAGCTCCCCATAATGGTCCACAACAATGTCTTCATGAACAATGTAAGGGCTTCTTTGTTTATCAATTTTCACTCTGTTCGTAACCAAACCTCCCAGCGGAGTTTCACTTTCCACAAACACTATGAACAACGATAACACAACCACAGAATACATCATTAGCATGTTTAACGGACACGTCCTCATCATTATCACGAATTTCATTCTTCGCTTTAAAAAAAAAAAAAATCGCTAAGGCCTTTTAATACGGACGGAAATATTTCAAGAAGAGACTTAACAACACTGTATCACATTCAAAGGCACTTGAGAGTAAGCATTTCCTGGTTTGTATTACGTTATTCCATAGATAATAGAAAATAGATGATCCAGTCGCCGATATCTTAAGTAAATACACGATAGACGTCTCCACAATACACGTCCACGTCCATGTTGTAGCTTTTTTCCTTTTAATAATTTTTTGTTTCTTTTCTTTTATTGTATCACGAAACGGCACCACAGATCTCGCGTTGTTCTCAACAGTAACAACACTCAAATAAGCAACCACTTCTGTGGACTCGGGGCTCTCGTCTCTTCTGGGTGGGGCGATGATCCGCTTCGCCTTTGGATGTTTAAATGTTGAGCACGTGACTCGTGACGTCACGACAGGTATGTTTCTTAACTCTCTCTCACCTGAGTTTTGAAAAACGATAGCCAGGTAGCAGCACAGAATGTAGCGCCACGGACCAGAACAATACGTTGCTGGGGATCGGGAGGAATAGGTTGGAAGTGTTACAGCTGATCTTGGATACAAAGTAACATTCGTTAAACTTTTGTAATATAGAGGGGGTGATGAAAGATTTTTTTTTGTCAAGGTCACTCAAAGAAAGTATGAGTAAGAATAGTGAAAGTGAAGTAAAATTATGCAGGGTACTGACCTTACTAATGCTCTGAGGCAGTGATGTAATAATAGAATTTTAGATAGGTATACACTCGGCCGTTTTAAAAAAAATATATATATGTATAGTGCATGTCCATCCCTGTGTATGATTGTTGTTTCATAAGTTTAAGGTAAGCATCGCTGGAGTATAAAAATATTAGGTAGGTATACGTCAGAGGTATATCCACGGAGGTTCACCGGTGCGGATCCCCTTCCCAAACTTCGTAAATCGACAGACATTTCTAAACTTTCTTAAATGAAATTAAATCTTTAAGATTTACGTCCCACACTTATGCCGGCTAGGCTAAAGAAGACGACAATAATGAGAAATGAATGAAATGGTGGAATGAAGAAAGTGGGAGGAATCCCGAGAAAACCCACGCACATGGTATTTGTCCATCACAAAGTTAACTTGGCGCGATCTGGGATCGAACCAAGGACCCCATGAACACCAGAGATGAATGCTGTAGTACTGAGCCCCCGCAGTCCTAAACTTTCTTTTAAGAAAACTGTGGTTTTTCTAGAAAAATGGTTGGTGTAACTTAAAAAATTGATCTTACACTACATCTTAGGCATATTCTTTTCTTTTGTTATAAAAACAATTCAGTTTTAGTATTTTTACTGGGAATATAGGTGGCAGAACTTTCAAATTACTTATTTATTGACTGTCGCATAATACCAACTTTTTACTACCTAGACATGGTGACTACTACTCCCAAAACTTTGGACACTCCAAACATAAATTTCTGCCCGATATGCACAGTATATTCCTGGATACGTCTCATCAGACATGTACGCAGAAATTTATTTCAGGAGGGGTTCAACTTCAATACAAGGATAAATTATATTAAAACTTATAAAATAAGCCTGGAAAATTATACTAAATTTATAGAAAAGCCGGGATTTCGGGGCTTCTGGGCCCACAAGATAAACCTACTGCATACGTTCCTGCATTCTAACTGTTATTACATATCTTGACTGACGTTATGAGAATGCACTACCCTCTGATCAGTAGCGTACGCAGGCATTTATTTCGGGGGGGTTCAGACTCAATATGAGGATATTTTATATCAAAATTCCTAAAATTAGGCTAAAATTTACACAAAAGTAGAAATTTCAGGGGGGTCCGGACCCCTAGGACCCACCTCCTGCGTACGTCCCTGCCTCTGATGGATCATTTTTATTTTTAAAACTATCAAAATGGATTAGGTTTGGGAAGTTAAAGTATACAAAAAGTGGTATTTTTCAAAAATTCATTTCAAACGGTTCAACCATTTTCTCGTGATAATGGGTCAGACCTAATCGACTTAAATGTGAGGAAAATATTATAGAAATCGTCGCTATCTCAGAAGCGGAACTTTTGAAAGTGCAGAGACACGTGTTCAATTATTTCATTTGCCAAACTTGAGGTGCTCCAGAGATTCCCTATTTTTGGCATACGTTTCGAAACCCCACCCCTTTCCCTTTTAGAAGATGCATTTTTAAACAACATGACATTTTTTAAAAATCCAGTTCGAGGTAGGTATTATGTTCCAAAATTTATGTCAAACGGTTTAACACACCTGTATTTATATTTATAGTGGATAAAGAGAACATTCAGCTTTTTATGTAAAATTTTAAATCACATTCATCCAATTGATGCGCCAGAAAGAACAGAAAATAAAAGGAAATGAGATCTTTTAATTTAATGTCCCGCGATTACGTCCTTTAGGCTAAGGGATATGCAAATTAAGGCCAATAAATGATAATGGAAGAATTCGTGGAATGAGAATGTGGGAGGAAACAAGAGTACCCCGAGAAAAAAACAGGCAGGACGACAAAGAATAGGAAATCCATTTCAAGAGTAGATAACAGATATGAATTTATTTGTCCGTATATCTTGCACTTTAACGTCTCATAATTATGTCCTTTAGGCTAAGGGAGACGGATGATTAAGGCAACTGAATGATGATCAAAAATTGATGGAATGAGAATGTGGAATCAAATCCTTAAGAAACCCCACAGATACGATGTTGTCCATCACAAACGTACTTGGGTGAGTATCGAACCAGGGACCCCACACACTAGAAATAAGCGCTCTACCACTGAGCCACCATGGCCTCCATTTGTCCATACAATAATTAAACATTTAAAATGTAAGATCGTACGTAAGTCCAATGCCCAGTTATATCATGTAAGTAGGAACGTACGCAAGATTTTTTTCGGGAGGTTTCAAAGCATTTCTCGTGTCCAAATGCAATATTTGAATAAGTCATATTCAAATTTGTAAAATTATCCCTGAACTTAGATTAAATTTACAGAACAGTCGGGATTTCGGGCGAGGGAATTCAGAATACCAGGAATCACCCCTGCGTACGCCTCTGCTTCTAAGCTAATTGAAATGAAATGTAATAATTTAAAACGGCGAAGGGACTAGTACAAGAAAAATGAAAGAATCACAAGAAAATTATAGACTCAATGTTGCCTATCAAGAAACCACAAGCTCCATTAATATATTTATAATATGTTCAAGGGTAATGATGACTTTAGCAGTGGCTATCCATATCCTGTTTAAAATCTATAACACTATCGAGGTTCTTTCGTGACGGGAGATAATATTTGTCTCGTTGCTGACGCCTCCATTAAACAATCATGCTTTCATTATTTTATTCCCTAAGTTATATGCAACCAGTATAGCAGCAAAGAAATGTTGGTTGCCTATGAAGAATGATATGTAGAAAAGTTACTATCCATATCTCATATTCCATACATGGAATCATAGGCTTCTCTTTACTGTCTTTAGCAGTTTATTATTATTATTATTATTATTATTATTATTATTATTATTATTATTATTATTATTATTATTATTATTATTATTAACAATAATATAATGTACTCGAAAGTTCAATCAGATTTTGAAACTAGAAAGAGAAAGGCGATAAAATTCAGGAGGATATATCTCGAAAACAAACAATAGTTCTCATCAGCATCCTGGCACGCAGCCAAGGGGTGGAGCAGGGGGATGCCCCTCCTAAATTTTCGTTGGCGCTCTAGATCACAGTGCATCATAGTGCTCTATATTAATACAAAAATACAATTTATATATTTGTTAGAAGCGCCTTATTATTTGATTCCCGGCGGAGCTCATGTGGTTCGGATTCCACGTTAATCAGTAGCTCCACGTATCGTATAGCCTCTCGCTGCTGAACGGAACGTTAACTCAAACTCAAAAAAAATATTTTAATCCGTTTTTTAAAAAGTATGAGATGAAGAAATGTAGAAAACAGTTATTTATTTGTCATCAACACAACAGGCACAAGCTCAATTATAATATTGGTGTATTATAAAATAAATTTACAATGGTTTTCTTAAATATATTATAGTTCATATTACAGATATCAATTTCTTTCTGTTCGATAAATATTTTGTTATATGAAGAGCACATTCTCCAGATTGCTGACTTCAATTTATACGTTAGTCCTTACTTTTTTTTTTTTCAATAGAACAGACCAGAGTTGTCAGCACAAGCTTTAAATGTCGGAGCATGATCAGATCCATACAGTTGAACCCGTTTTGAATTAATTTATGCAGAACAATCAGATCTACCACATTTCGCCTTTCTTCAAGTATAAGGATACAGAAGTTGTCTATTAGCGTAAGATAGTTTCCGTAAGATGGGTAACTTCAAGTTGTCTTGTACGTCAAGTATTTGATAAATTTAGATTGGACCTTTTCCAGTTGGTGTCGGTATTCTTGTTGCGATGGGTTCCAGATCACAGCAATGTATTCCAATTTTGATCAGACATAATACGGATATTTGAATAATACATTTTTGTTAGTGTAGTTTAATAATACATTGTTAAACTCCTTTCCAGTTCAAATTACGAACATTAACATCTTTAGAGGTTCGTTAACTACGTTCACATGATTATTAAATGTTAGTTTCGTAACAAACGGCTGAGTTTAGTTTATTTAATAAGATCTGATTTATTGAGTAATTAAACTCTACGTCAGTTTTGATTCTAGTAAACGATAAAATGCTACATTTATTTATGTTTGCACTAAGTTTATTAAGGGAACACTAATTAGCAACATTTTGTAAGTCATGTAAATCGAGTCAGTCATGGACGATTTTTTATCCTAGCGTATATTTTGAAATCATCCGCAAACAACAATTTGTGACTTAATATGATCAGAGAGATTGTTAGTGAATAAAAGAAACAATAACGGACTTTGGTTGGAGCCCTGTGGAATTCCAGAGTATGCAGTAAAATCAGTTGATTTAAACTCTTTGTAGATAACATTTTGTTTATGATCGCTTAGATATGATGCAAAGAACTTGATCAAGGGAGGAGAGAAATTATAGTTACTTAGCGAATTTAACTTTTAACGAATTTGCTATAAAGTCTGTGATAAGTGCAAGGTTTGTTGTTGTTGATTTGTGCGGAATAAAGCCATGTTGAAATGATGAGATTACTGGTTGTATATGGTCAATTATTCGTCGGTATAGGATTTGTTCAAATACCTTTGCAAAAGTAAGTTAAATTATATGGGCCGGTAGTTATTTATTTCATTTTTATTATTGATCTTTGTATTGGGTAAATTATAGATGACTTCCATTTATTTGGGAAAACACGTGTTTTAAAGAGAGGTTTAATGCGATCCATAGAAGATAAGTAACTGCATCTATAGGGGTCTACAGCCTTTTATAATATATGCAGTTCTTCCATCGGGTCCAACAACAATTCTGGGCTTTAATTTTTTAACTTTCATTTCTGCTTCACAATATCATAGATAAAATGTAGCGAGCGAATGGTGCACATTGAATGACAGTAATTCAAGTAAGTGCAATGGCGCGAAATACATGAATTTATAAAAGTCCGAAGTCAGAATACAAAACAATTGTCGAAACAAGGTGATTCCGACTGAAGTAGGGATGTTCTTCGTGTATCTCGGAAGATGTTTAGGAATTAGCAACTGAAAATGAGATTGAGAACTTAAAGAAAAGCAACAGAGAAGACTACTTTCAAAACATAGCCTTGCTGTGTAAGTATTTCTGTTCCTCAGTTGCTACACTGAGAAAAGTCTGTTCTCCGGGCAGCGGTATATTGTACGAATATGCGGAATCCTCTTGCTTACTACAGAAATCAGTACGGAACATACGTTATCCGTATGCTACATATGCACTGTCCTTGGATGTTACATCATGCCGTTGCAGAATGACTGACATCTAACAGTTTTCCGTATATCACATACATATACTTACGTTACATTCCTCAGCTATATGTTATATACGTCCATTTGTACGTGAGATCCTGACCGCCTATATTGTTTTATACGGAAATCATGTATAGATGGAACACTTATACGGAAAGTATTATAAAACATGCGTTTTCAGCTATACGTCTGCTGTATGGTAAGTCCAAAAACTATAGGAATTACGCATGTACCCTACCTTCTCAAGTGCGCCACCTACATTTTTTTCTCAGTGTAGAGGATACAAAAATGGGTATTATTGACTTTTAAATTTAATCAATGCTAATGTCGAACATCGACCTTTTGTATGCCCAATATACTTTTATATTTTATTTCTGTATATTTTTACTTTCTGGAGCGACAATCGAGAAAAAATGATCATGAAAATAACACTCACAAATAGTTGTTTTGGTGCCACGATATTTGAATATGATTTCGTATTTATTACATGTCCTGCATTCAAATATAGCATTAGTTTTTGCATAGGAGCTCAAATTTCTTATATTGAAATATACGTTACACTGTATTATGTAATGTACATTTAGTAAAATTCATGGTTCAAATAAAACAACTAAACAATGAGTTTTTTAAAAATTATATTATACACATATTATTACATACAAAAATAGAGAAGAATGTAATCGATTAAACCAACTAGTCACTGAACACTTCGGAAGCTTCTTTTCCGTGACATTCTTGAATGTATTTCGAGAGTCCCTTTGTAAACTCCAGCAGTAACCTGTCATCATGTGCATATCCCATTTTCGTTGGTAGCGGCTCTGCATAATTTTAATATCCTTGTGAAATATTTTACCTTGTTCCTCATTGGTGTCTTCTAAATTTTCATGAAAATGGTCTGAGTAAATAGTGGCTAGTAAATAGTGAACTAACTGGATGGGAAACTGACAATAGAGGAAATAAAAATAGATACCAATCCTTTTAGAACTGCACAATTCGGGTAGAACTTCACGTTAAAAAGACACTGATCTAGTAAAAACGTAGAGCAGATAGAGAAAAACTGATTTCATATTTAGCTTCAGTGCTCCAAATATAGCTAAAATGAGTTTTAAAATGCTAAGCATACACACACACACACACACACACACACACACACACATATATATATATATATATATATATATATATATATATATATATATATATATATATATATATATATATATATATATATATATATATATATAATTGTAGCCTTGTGAATCGAATTCAAAATTTCAACGAATTTATATGTGTCGTGACTCCTACATGCCGGACCTCTGGTGCTTGGGGTTCTTGGTTCGATCCCAGTTCGCGCCAAGTGAACTTTGTGGTGGACAAACACAGTGTGTGTGGGTTTTCTCGGGATTCTCCTGTTTCCTTCTACTTTCTTCATTACACCATTTCATTCATTTCTCATTATCACCGTCTCCTTTATCGTGCACGGCATAACCGTGGGAGTGGTATATAAAACAAAAATTTCATTTCCATTTTTTTTTTTCGGAAAAAGGAATTTTTGGATGTCTATCCATCCATTTATTCATAAACTCGCTCGTCCCGATGTATATACACTTACATAGAGGCCACACCATTCAATGTATTCAGACAGAATTTGAAACTTAACTTTTTTATAAGATCATCTAGAGGTGTTCTTTGAACTTTTTCCCCGCTTCAAAAGTTTACTGGAGAGTGAAAAATCAAAATTTGCAATTTTAACGAATAATTTTGTTTATATTATTATGTTATTAACAATATATGTTAATAACCCATTTCAACTGAAAAATCAAAACTGGTATTTTTGGGGCTGAGATTTTCTTTGGGCGGTTTTCTCAAAAACTTTACACACAATTTTGATATCTTATAGATATACAGGGTGTTCGGAGTAAATTTAACATCGGTGGTGAAAACCTACAACGGGGTATATCTGAATCAAAACGAAATACAGTATATTGGAAACACGAAAAAGTGACATAAAGATGATAACAGTGAAAAGAGAAATCAATCACAAAGGAATCTCAGCATTACCAGCTGCGTCGAGGCGGCGCCTGAATCACACATGCGGTACACATAGTCTCCCGCGGAACAGCTCAAACGCCTCCCAAATCCTGTCGATTACTTGGGTCCTGATCAGCGCCGTAACTTAGATTTTTATCTGGGGGCAAGCATTATTACGCATATTTGGCCCCCTATAAAAAGTTGTTTTTCTAATTCTTGGACCCCTCTTTTCATCTTTCTCTTACTATTATGGGCTCCTTAGCCTGTGGGCCCTCCCGCACGGTAAGGTCTGCGGGGCCGTTAGTTACGCCCCTGGGCCCGTTCCATACATGACAAATTAATTAAGGGGACTATATTGCCAAATCTCAAAGCCATAAGAATAAATATTATTTCTAGGGCCCCTAGTAGTAGACTTTTTGTAATGAAGTGGGCCAACGACTCATATTTGTTTTATTTACGTTTATGTGCTGTTTTGTTTATGTAATGTAGTGAATCTGTTTGATGCTTCATTTATAATTTCATGTTCGTATCGTATATGGTTTAAGAACATTTTGTCTTAAAATGGGCCCCCTCGAACGGCTGGGAGCTTCCCTGGGGGCGCATTTGCCCCTCTTTCCCCCCCCACAAGTTACGGCCTTGGTCCTGATGTTACAGGCAGTGCGGTTGATGGCTTGCTCAACCACGCCCCACACATGCCTTATCTTATAAGCGTGTTTCATATCTTATAAATGAACACCTATGACAATATGATAGATGCCATTTCAAGTGAAAGACCAAGAAGTGGAGTAATTAAGTCTTCGGGGTAATTTTTGTTTGAAGTTTTCCGAACCGTCTATTATAATTTTTGTTCATATTTCATAAATAAATCTCTTAGTAATCACTATAACATGACTTAATTTTATAAATAGGAGCGAGAAAGATTAGTGCGATGGTCCATATCCTTTATTATTTCTTTATTAAATATCCGTTTAAATACGAGTTTTCCGATATTATCATTTAAATAGTAAAGAGTATTATTATTATTATTATTATTATTATTATTATTATTATTATTATTATTATTATTATTATTATTATTATTATTATTATTATTATTATAAGTATTCTGCCTTTTGGCAGGTCCTGGGACTAATGAAATTTTTTTTTTAATTATTATTATTTTAGGTTTGGGCCTGGAAATGTTTCTTCCTTGTTTCTCGATCTTCAGCTTCCTCTTTTAACTCCCAATATTTTCTTCTATCTTTCAAATCATCGATCAGCTGTATTCTTCTTCCTATTCTTCGTTTTCCTTCCATCTTTCCTTCTATGGTGGTATGAAGAAGACAATTTCCTCGGAAGATCTTTCGAATCAAATTGACCTTCCTACAAAGGATGCTGGCTAAGAGCGCCCTCTTCTCTCCTAACTTTTTCAAAACATATTCGTTTCTTTCTCTTTCTGTCCATTTTATCTTCTCCATCTTCCTCCAATACCTCATTTCGAAGTTCTGCTATTTCTTCTCTAACTTCCGTAAAATCCAAGTCCCTGAACCATAAAGTCCAATGCTCCAGGTATAGCACTTGACTAATTTCTTCCTTAGTCCAATATTGAACCTTCTAGTTAGGTCTAAGATGATGCTTCTTCGAGAATGCTTCTTTGGCAATGGCAACTTTTAACCAGATTTCTTTGGTGCCGTAAGCGTCTCTCGTCAAAATATTTCCCAGATACTTCAAATTATCGACCTCTTCAAATTCTCTTTGTTCTATTCTGGCCCGTAAGAATGCGTTTCCATGGGATATTTTCATGACTTTTGATTTTTCGATATAAATTTCCATTCCATATAGCTTCTCAATATCAACTATTTTGTCAATCATCTCTTGTAGTATTTCTTTGGTTTTAGCTATAATAACTGTATCATCTGCATATCTGATCTTATTAATGATCTGTCCTCCAAGCTTGAAATTTCCAATTCCCATTAATGCTTCCTTCATTAAACATTCGCTGTAAATGTTTAATAATCGTAGCGACATACTACATCCTTGTCTGACTCCTCTTCCAATCTCCATACTATTGGTTTCTTTTTGATTCAAGCGCAATTTCGCTCGTTATTCTATGTATTATCTGTCAGGAAAGTAAATGTACACCTATTTTTCGATTCTGGCATTCCTGCGCTCCATCCGTGGAGAGTATGACAATTAAATCAATCAAATGTTTACAGAGGGGCAAAGAGAAAAGTTTAATCTGAATAAGACATTGCAGAGGGGCACAAGCTGTGAATACGAATAGTGCATAGTGTAAATAAAGTACGACACTGAAAGAGAAAGCCAGAATCAGCTCTTAATCGCAGAAAAAAAGAGAAAGAATTGTCGAAGTGGGAACATAAAGCATAAATATTATAAATACGCCGACAACTAAAGTTTCAACACGTCCTGATCTTGGTGTAGTGGTTAAGGTGCTGGCTCACAAATGCAAAGGACGCCAGTTCAAATCTCCGGCAAGGTAGTTTCTAATTTTTCTTTCTTAATAATACATACAGCTCATGAGAGATAGTAAAAGAGGTTGTATTTAGTCTTTCGTGGCAATTATTATTGGTAATGTTTAGTACTGATAATACTTTTTGTCTTTGCGTATTGCTTTTATTCTTTTCTTCATTTCCAAAGAGAAGAATATCCGAACAAATGCCACCAAAATTCGTCTTATTTTGAATGTAAACGCCATTTGCAATTAGTGAAGAATAAAAATTGAACTTTTCGACGTAGCTGCAAAAAAGTTAAAAAAAAAAAAAAAACATGGAAGTGGAGGGGTTCGAATCCATACTCATGGTTATTAAAATAGAATTTCTACATATCTTACACTTCTCGACCACGTTTCTACGTTAGCAAGTAAAAGGCTTGTGTTTAGGTTAGGCTGGTCAATACATTTTGCAAAGATGTCCGGTTTAGTTCTGACGCAGCACAGGTGCGAGAAGGGAGAAAAACACTTTTTCTCTCTCCCTCTGTGTCTATTTATCTATCTATCTGTATACGTATATAACGCTATTTGTGAATGCCATAACCACCCTAATTTTCAGCGGATTGAGACGAAACTTGGCACAAACATTAATTGTTGAAATATCTTGATGAGTTTGTTAACCAGAATAATCAGATGAAAATGTTCAAAATGGCGGCTTTTCAAACTCTTAAAAAGTTCCAATGGAACCAAATTTCGCCCATAAATAGGTATTCAGAAAGTTTGAGTAACTTTTCCTCTTTTACTGAAATATTTGTGTGCAGGGACTTATCCTCTTTCATTGAAATATTGGACCCGATTAATCGCCTAAAAAAGGTTCACGCCCTTTCGCTACGGTCAGGCTTTTTTTTTTTTTTTTTTTTTTTTGCAGGAGGAGGGTTATTTTCGTATCGGAACAAGATGATTGTTAGTGATGATATGAAATTCCACATTGAAAGTGAAGTAACTAGTGAAACGTGTAATTTGAAAGAATAATATAATAAATGTGCTTTCCCCTAACACAGAGAACTGTAAATCATGTATTTCGCGTTCGGGAGCGTGAATGGCTAAGAGTGTTGTTTGATTTGCCTTTTAGTAACACATTGCATTGCAAATAAAGGTAGGCAACATTAATGGTAAGTAAAATAATAATAATAATAATAATAATAATAATAATAATAATAATAATAATAATAATAATAATAATAATAATAATAGGTGTGGTTTGTGGCAAGGCAATATCTTCCTCAATTCTTCTTCAAACGTAATGATTGTAACGCCATATCTCCCTTACAAACAAAATATTAGCAATTTATATCGAGTGAACGGGAAATTGTGGAGTGATGGGAGCAACGTTGGACAGTATGCACTCATAGTACTCAGAAAAATAATCGATTTCCATGCAAAATGAACGAAGAGTCATTGTCATGGGGAGTGATGGGGCTACGGCAGAGCCCTCTTTAGGAAAAATGTCGATAACTTATATCGAGAGAACAAGGGGTGATCGTAGGATGGGACCAACGTTGGACACCGTGCACCCATAAGGCGGATCGAAAAAATTAGGGGGGGGCGCCAGCTAGCCTTACTTATTTTTATATAATATAAAATTATATTGTCCAAATACACACGCGAGTTAGCTAGTAATATTTCATATTATTATTATTATTATTATTATTATTATTATTATTATTATTATTATTATTATTATCAACAGCGTCCTTTCATTACGTGTGCATGTTTGACATGAAACCAAAGAGAAGATCCATCATTCGTAAAAGGAACAAGAATAGCCTGTTACTTTAACTGTGAAGGACGGCGAAAATACGAAAAGAGTGTAGCGAAAAGAAACAATACTTTCTTTCAAATGGGATAAAAATCAAGCCCAGATAGATTCGAACTCGCATGGTCGGCGCGAAAAGCCAGTGCTTTGTCCACTATTTTTTTTTAACTGACTCACCGAACGTGTTTCAGTAACTTACTTATTGCTAATTTTACTTGCTTTTTCTAATAACTTATAACGAACGGGATACAGAAACATCGAGGACATTTAAAAATCATAAATATTCTCCCGCCGAGAATCGAACCCGGGACACCATACACCAAATTCGCACGTGCTAGCCACTAGACCAAAGGGGAGGGCAACGCTCACCCCCTCTGTCGTTAGGGATTACGACCACTGTATTGGCAGCTATCACTTCTGTGGGTTGTATACTATGATCGCATGTTCCTTCTTTGCTGGAAGAGTTAAACCTACATTCTATGTAATACATGAGGTATTTAGACCTACATGCTCTTCATATAATGTAATAAAAGGGCCATGCTGGGAATAAGAAAAAGAACATTCCTTGGACAAAACGGAAACTATTGGCATCAGAAATATTTATCTACGAGGCATGCGCAGTAGTATATTTCAGAATAGTTACTGTTTAGTTCAGTAAACGAAGAAAGGGGTATAAAAAAGCAAATATGTCGCGTCAACGAGACCGACCAGAGTTGACAGAGGCGGAAACAGATGTGTAGTAATACAACAACTTGGTTAAATTGATAATTGGTAGATACATGCATAGATACATGCATAGATACATGCAATTTCTGGTTAGATACTGAAACTCCTGTCGGATTTTAATACATGACGTATTGCAGGATACAAAATGCTTTGCATTACTTATTTGTTTGTAGACAGTTACTAGCTTAGTGTTCTGAAAGGTTGTGTATAAACTAGGGATAGCCAATTCCGGAATTATTACTTTCCGTACTCCCGAAGGCAAAACCGGACAAATTCCGGAATTCGGAAATTCCCATTTTGGAATAATTCCGAAATTCGTCCAATCCGGAATTCGGAATCAGAAATTTCTGATTTCGTTAACATTCCGGAATTCGGAAAAATTCGACACCGAAAGAGAAATCCAGAAACAGCAGGTAAACGGAGAAAAAAGAGTGGAAATTGTTAAAGTGGAAACAAATTACAAATACGAATAGGGATTAGCACGAGTCGAGCCAAAATTCGACTCGACTCGGGATCAATTCGAGTCGAGTCAAAGGTAATTTTCTTGACTTGAGTTCCGAGCCAAGTCGCTGTTTTCGAGGTCGAGTTTCGAGTTGAGTCAAGTTTGATAATGACTCGCTCGCTCGTTCAGCTCGTTTTAACTCGTTTTGAAATAATGGCATGAGTAGAGTGGAAAGCGAAAGCCATAAGAAATGTAAGCAGTAATGTGGAATACTTTCAGTGTTGCTCACGACAGGGGTGAATCTCGTCTCGTGATTTTAGTGCATCTCGTGAGGCAATTTTAGTGTATCTCGTCTCGTCTAGATAACGAGAAGACAAGAATTTTTTTATTATTATTACGAGACAGCCTCAAATATCGTAATCACCAATATAAGTATATACTGTAGTTCTTAAAATCAAGGCTGTGACCTGCATGGTCGTATTCTTGAGCCCAAGCAGAAGACCAACTCGGGTAGTGATATCAACCAGTTCGGTTCGTATCAACTGAGCGAACAGCTCCAGTCGGATCGGCCCAATTGAGCCGATAACCTGAGCCGGCTCAGTTGGAACGAGCCATCGACTCAGCTTAATTAAACCGATGGCTCGAGCTTTCTCGGTTGGGATGGGTCACCTACTCGGCTCATGAGAACCGGTTCGAGCCAGCTAAGTTGAAACTAGTCCATCGGCACGGTGCGACTCAGCTCAACTAATCCGATGGCTCAAAATTGGCTCGGTTGGGTGAGCTGTTGGCTCGGCTCACTTTTCGGTTCAGTTCGATAGTAAATGAGCTGTAAGCCGAGCCGCTTGAGCCGTTGAGAAGCCTAAACCCGGTCCCAGCTGTTTTGAACATGTTTGGCTGAAGCCTGTAACTTTTAACAATTTTTGGCTCGAGCCCACATACTTGCCCTTTCGGAACTCAAACCCAGAACGTGACCGATGTCCTTGCCTCCTGAAGACTTCTCGACGACCGAGATCGACAGTCAATTATCTTTTACTATTCAGATATAAACCACATATTTTTTAAAGATTGTATACGGTGTTGATATACTAATAATAATAATAATAATAATAATAATAATAATAATAATAATAATAATAATAATAATAATAATAATAATAATAGTAATAATAATGGCATTAAAAGTTTTAAACTTGCCCTAAAATTTGGCAAAACTTACTTAAAATTAGAGATTTCGGCGAAAGGGTTCCGCACCTTCAAGACACATCTCTGCAACTACCCGAATTTTAAAGTCGAGCGTTCCATTCAAGTTTTATGTAACAGTATTCTACTGTATGTTTTAAGGAAAATAACTGTAATAAATATAACTGAATATCACGCAACAGTAAGGCATATAATAAACTAATTTTTAGGATATGCAGAGGTAAATATAAAAGCTTTGCTACAAAAATACCTACAAAGACCATAATTCAATGATCTCTGAAATACAATGTAACGAAATAGCCTATGAGATTCAGCCTACAGAGCAATTGTTACTTAAAGAATGGACATATACTATTTCGAGAATCGAGACAAGACGGGAAATGTTTAAGATACTTGTCGTCTCGTCTCGATTCTCATCTCCAAAGCGAGACGAAAATTTTGAGTTAGCCTTATCTCGTCTCGAATGTAAAATGTTAATTCTCAGGTTATTTTGTTTGTTTTAGAAGCCAGATGAGAAATTCCTCTTCTCGTGGACAACATTAAACCAAACCGAAATATTCTTTCCAAATGTCACGTTTCTGCTTGTATTGACCTGAGCGATAATTGGCTCCTAGCTTTTAATCTTCTACGAGATAATAATAATTATTAGTTTATTATTATTACTATTATTATTCCTGAAGATTTGATAGTTCAAGTATTGAAACATCCGAGTATTCAAATATCTGAATATAATGAAACGTATGTCATCACCGATCAATCGCCATCAAAAATCCTAAATTAACAAAACAAAAACAAACAAAAAAAAATGCGACGCCAATTCGCACAAGCACCTTGACCACTTTTTTTTTTTTTTTTTTTTTTTTTTAAAAGTTAACTGAGCCACCGAACGAGCCTCAGCAACTTACTTGACCTAACTACACTTGATTTGCTTTACGTGCTTTACTCGGTTAACTGGCTTTACCTAGGAACGAAGGGAAACGAACACAGAAATAACGACGACAATTAAAATCACAAAGGCTCTCCCTCCATGAATCGAACCCGGGACCCCGTAGACCACTGAACCGCGATCGCTACGCGGCAAACCAATCGTATTTAGTCTGGTTACGTTAGGTTTCTTTGTCTCTGCTTGCAAAATTGTGTGTCATATTACTTCGATTCAAAATGTCTTTCGTATTTCTTTTATGATGTCGGCAAAGTTTACATTAATAGCTTGAGTTGTTCTTAAACCGTTGGTTCACAAGTTTGTTTTTTCCTCCACACGAAACTGCAGATATGACAGATTGAATTCTCATACTCTCCGTTTCTTTCAAAGCAGTCGCCTAGTCAAAGTCCTATTTCCGCCACGGAATTCAGGTAAATTCCGGAATTCAGAAGAATTCCGGAAGTCGGAAACAATCCGGAATTTTAAAAATTCCGGAATTGAAAAAACTCCGGATTTCGAAAAATCCGGATTTTACCGAACTCCGGAAGATTAACGAAATCAGAAATTTCTAAATTCCAGATTTTTCCGAATTAGGGAATTATTGAAAATCGGAATTTTCGGAATTCCGGAATTTGTCCAGTTTCACTTTCGGGAGTACGGAAAGTAAAAATTCCGGAATTCGCTATCCCTGGTTTATACACAACCTTTCAGAACACTAAGCTAACTGAATATGTAAACGGCTTTCGTTAAATCCAAGTTCTTATTCCCAGCATGGCCCGTTTATTACATTATATGAAGAGCATGTAGCTCTAAATACCTCATGTATTACATAGAATGTAGGTTTAACTCTTCCAGCAAAGAAGGAACATGTGATCATAGTATACAACCCACAGAAGTGATAGCTGCCAATACAGTGGCCGTAATCCCTAACGACAGAGGTGGTGAGCGTTGCCCTCCCCTTTGGTCTAGTGGCTAGTACGTGCGAATTTGGTGTATGGTGTCCTGGGTTCGATTCTCGGCGGGAGAGTATTTATGATTTTTAACTGTTCTCGATGTTTCTGTGTCCCGTTCGTTACAAGTTATTAGAAAAAGCAAGTTAAAGCACAAGCAAGTAAAATTAGCAATAAGTAAGTTACTGAAACACGTTCGGTGAGTCAGTTAAAAAAAATAGTGGACAAAGCACTGGCTTTTCGCGCCGTCCATGCGAGTTCGAATCTATCTGGGCTTGATTTTTTATCCATTTGGGAGAAAGTATTGTTTCTTTTCGCTACAGGTCTTTTTGCTACACTCTTTTCGTATTTTTCGCCGTCCTTCACAGTTAAAGTAACAGGCTATTCTTGTTCTTTTTACGAATGATGGATCTTCTCTTTGGTTTCATGTCAATCATGCACAAGTAATGAAAGCTGGTAATAATAATAATAATAATAATAATAATAATAATAATAATAATAATAATAATAATAATAATAATAATAATAATAATATGAAATATTACTAGCTAACTCGCGTGTGTATTTGGACAATATAATTTTATATTATTGTGTAAAAATAAGTAAGGCTGACTGGTGCCCCACCCTAATTTTTTCGATCCGCCTTATGGGTGCACGGTGTCCAACGTTGGTCCCATCCCACGATCACCTGTTCTCTCGATATAAGTTATCGACATTTTTCTTAAAGAGGGCTCTGCCGTGGCCCCATCACTCCCCATGACAATGACTCTTCGTTCATTTTGCATGGAAATCGATTATTTTTCTGAGTACTATTAGTGCATACTGTCCAACGTTGCTCCCATCACTCCACAATTTCCCGTTCACTCGATATAAATTGCTAATATTTTGTTTGTAAGGGAGATATGGCGTTACAATCATTACGTTTGAAGAAGAATTAAGGAAGATATTGCCTTGCCACAAATCACACCTATTATTATTATTATTATTATTATTATTATTATTATTATTATTATTATTATTATTATTATTATTATTATTATTATTATTATTGTTGTTGTTGTTGTTGTTGTTGTTTTACTTACCATTAATGTTTCCTACCTTTATTTGCAATGCAATGTGTTACTAAAAAGCAAATCAAATAACACTCCTCGCCATTCACGCTCCCGAACGCGAAATACATGATTTACAGTTCTCTGTGTTAGGGGAAAGAACATTTATTATATTATTCTTTCAAATTACACGTTTCACTAGTTACTTCACTTTCAACATGTAATTTCATATCATCACTAACAATCATCTTGTTCCGATACGAAAATAACACTCCTCCTGCAAAAAAAAAAAAAAAAAAAAAAAAAAAGCCTGACCGTAGCGAAAGGGCGTGAACCTTTTTTAGGCGATTAATCGGGTCCAGTATTTCAATGAAAGAGGGTAAGTCCCTGCACACAAATATTTCAGTAAAAGAGGAAAAGTTACTCAAACTTTCTGAATACCTATTTATGGGCGAAATTTGGTTCCGTTGGAACTTTTTAAGAGTTTGAAGGGCCGCCATTTTGAACATTTTCATCTGATTATTCTGGTTAACGAACTCATCAAGATATTTCAACAATTAATGTTTGTGCCAAGTTTCGTCTCAATCCGCTGAAAATTAGGGTGGTTATGGCATTCACAAATAGCGTTATATACGTATACAGATAGATAGATAAATAGACACAGAGGGAGAGAGAAAAAGTGTTTTTCTCCCTTCTCGCACCTGTGCTGCGTCAGAACTAAACTGGGCATCTTTGCAAAATGTATTGACCAGCCTAACCTAAACACAAGCCTTTTACTTGCTAACGTAGAAACGTGGTCGAGAAGTGTAAGATATGTAGAAATTCTATTTTAATAACCATGAGTATGGATTCGAACCCCTCCACTTCCATGTTTTTTTTTTTTTTTTTTTTTAACTTTTTTGCAGCTACGTCGAAAAGTTCAATTTTTATTCTTCACTAATTGCAAATGGCGTTTACATTCAAAATAAGACGAATTTTGGTGGCATTTGTTCGGATATTCTTCTCTTTGGAAATGAAGAAAAGAATAAAAGCAATACGCAAAGACAAAAAGTATTATCAGTACTAAACATTACCAATAATAATTGCCACGAAAGACTAAATACAACCTCTTTTACTATCTCTCATGAGCTGTATGTATTATTAAGAAAGAAAAATTAGAAACTACCTTGCCGGAGATTTGAACTGGCGTCCTTTGCCTTTGTGAGCCAGCAATTTAACCACTACACCAAGACCAGGGCGTGGTGAAAGTTTAGTTGTCGGCGTATTTATTGTATATGTGTTTTATGTTCGGACTTCGACTTCTCTCTCTCTTTCTTCTGCGTTTAGCAGCTGATTCTGGCTTTCTCTTTCAGTGTCGTACTTTATTTACACTATGCACTATTCGTATTCACAGCTTGTGCCCCTCTGCAATGTCTTATTCAGATTAAACTTTTCTCTTTGCCCCTCTGTAAATATTTGATTGATTTAATTGTCATACTCTCCACGGATGGAGCGCAGGAATGCCAGAATCGAAAAATAGGTGTACATTTACTTTCCTGACAGATAATACAGTACAAGTTGCGAATAAGCCGTCGGTCTCTCCAATTGACTCCGATTTCTTTAAGTAATTTCAGAAGTTTGGTCGAAAGCTTTTTGCCAGTCGATGAAGCATAAACACAACTCTTCCTTCACGCCAAGAACTCGTTCCAATACAATTCTCATCAATCCATCATCATCTCTGGTGCCTTTACCTTTCTGAAATCCAAATTGATTTTTCTCTAACATCTCTTTTATCTTACTTTCCAGCCGCTTGTTCAGTACGCGCGCAATAATCTTTTCAGTGTCGGAAATGAGGCTAATGGTTCAGTGGTCGCTGAACTTCTTTGCTTCCTTTTTCTTAAGTAATAGAGTCATTGTAACATCAAGAAAATCCTTTGGCCATTCTTCACTCAGGTAGATCTTGTTAATATGTGAAGTCAGTATTTTCAATGCATTGTCTCTTAATCACTTATGCAAATCTGCTGGTATGTCATTAGGGATGCGCACGAGACAAGATTTGTGGCTGTCTCGTCTCGAAAATGTGCTGTAAAAGTGATGTATCGACTCGAAAAATGTATATTTCTCTATTGAAAGAGCCGTGTCTCGACTCGAATTTTCTCAGGAAAATTCTGTCTCGACTCGTCTCGTGCGCAACCCTATATGTCATCGTATTCAGTAGCCTTCCTCCTTCGTATGTCTTTGATTGCTTGTACTACTTCCTGAACAAAATTCATTTTCTTAACTACAGATAATAAGAAAAATGCTCAAATTTAAAATTGGAAGATTCATAATAGAATATGAAATGGTATATTTTTATTAGCAAATTACAGTAATACAAGTAGGAGAAACCTTGGAATACAATTCAAACATGGTCCGATCTAAAACTACCTCATATCATACACTTACTGTACTTTCAACACAACATTAATCCTTAGCAATTTAAATAAAATAATAATAATAATAATAATAATAATAATAATAATAATAATACAGAATCTCTGCTGGTGGGATAAAGAAATTGGTACTATAGACCAATGGTTCCCAAACATGGGCGTTAATGCCCTCCAGGGGGCGTTCTCTTTTCCAAAGAGTGCGAAGGAACAAAAAAGGGACAATAGACTATTTAGGGGATGTTAGAAGTTTCATGATCTTTTCATATTGTTGGACGAAAGCCATTACAAATTATCAACAGTTTAGATTTTCTTTCTTTCCTTTTCCTTTCTTTACAAACAATAGTATAGAAACTTCTAGGCTGATTTTAAGAATTGAAAACCTTTTTCTAATTCTTAACACTACTTTATCTAAGTCTTATTCAACTTCGTGCATGAGTGGATTGGATTAAGGGTTTTCACTGCAGCGAAATTAAACTAACGCTAATTTTAGAGTTTTTCTGTAGTATCTTTAAAACAAGTAAAAATGTTCGAAAAGCAGAAACGTAGTGCACTAGACAATACGATTTTGCATGTGATACCTTTACCACAATTCACCTATCTGCTTTTGGTATGTAGCTATTTAAAGAACCCGCAAAAAATGCTAAATCTATCTACAGTTGCAAATCGAAAGCAGATAGATGAGTTGTGATAACGGTATCACATGCCAAATAGTACTGTCTACTTCACTACGTTTCTGCTTTTCGAATATTTTTATTTGTTTTGAAGATATTACAAAAAAAAAAAAAAAAAAAAACCTCTAAAATTAGCGGTAGTTTAATTTCGCTGTTGTCAAGACCCTTAAGATGGCGGGAGGCGATCAGGACAATCAGATTCACCTAAGGAAGCGCCAGACTTGAAAAAGGTTGAGAACTACTGCTATAGACATTATTTTTAAATGTGATTTATTTAAACAAGAAGAAATGAATTATTCATACATCTCTTATAAACACTTGGTTTTTGACCCGTATAATACCAAAGAAATATTATAACTAAATAATATATATAGTACATTCGATCATTATTAAGGAAACAAGAAACGTAAAATTGGATATCTAACAAAATAAGAACGTAGGTGACAAGAATCAACATCCGCCCCTAATAAAGTTGATCTCCAAAAGAGGCTAAAATGAAATTGAGGGGACCGAGATTCATTTGCCATCTTTCATCATTTGGATTAATTTTACATTCAATTTACTATGATACAAAACGATTGTTAGTAACATCACGTAGTGACATGGGTGACTAGGTCTGAACCGCTGAAGATTTTAAACCTCAATTGAGGTGATAAACAAAAATGAAATTTCATTTCCGAGATTTACCCGCCAGCACTCATCATCATCTATGATTTTCATCAATTATTTACTTTAAAATTACAATCTTATTAAAAAAAAAAAAAAAAAACTCAATAATATACTGTAAGAAGTTGGAACCTAGGTCTGCATCTAAAGATAAAGATCCTCAGTTGATGTTAAGAAAGAAAGAAAGAAAGTAAAATCTATGGACAAAAAGTATATTATGTATTTAAAAAGTAACGTCAATTAAATTGTTTACTCTTAGTTTGCCAAAGTCTAAAAATGAATTACTCGTTTTCTACAAAAGCCAATCATTTACAAGCAAACTTGATTACAAGGAAGTATATAAAGCAGGCAAGTAAAAATGAAAGTTGGATTAGCGATTCTCAAATATTTGACAATATAAATGTAATTCCTTTTTATCTAAAACTACCTTTGTTTCAGGAAGCATTTGTTAAATCAATAATTTGCTTTAGAAACCCTGGTAGATACCGTAGCGCAGAGTAGGGTAGGCTAGCACAGCACAGAACAGCGTAGAATACAGTAGGATAATATCTACACGTTGGCCACAAAGCCCCGTTGTCCCTGAAAATACGTAACATAAACCACTAAATGTACGTAAATAACTATATGGAAAGAAGTAAATGACATGAACCACGGGTTAAGTTCCAAAGTTGGGCGTCCGTTTCCAGCAAAATTTTTAAAATTTACAGGGAAGATATGAATAATTTGATCGTTTGTGTGCTTGATAATATATCAGGATCTCGAAAAATATCTTTATTTGTTATATATAAACGGTTACAAACATGGGACTATTCGGCGAGCGGAGGGAACTACTTGGCGCAAGGTAACAGAATAGTTGCATTGTGGGAAAGTAACGAGCATTTATATTATCAACATGGCGGCCAATATACGAAAACGATGCACAGGATGTGAAGTGACTGTGTTAAATTTCGTGAAGCAATACGTTGATAACGAGCAAAATCTTCTAAAACTATGTGAAGAGCATGAATTAATGAATCTAAGAACAAATTTTGGGAAGTATGCAAAGGAGGTGACAGCGAAGAAACGTGGAGAAAGTGATTGTTCTCAGTACAAACCGAAGTACTAAGGTAAGTGAAAGAAAACTATATTAATTAGAGTTCAATGAGGACTGAAAACAACGTGCCCTGCGGGGCTCTAACCCGCCTTCACTCGCTAACGCTCGATCGGCAATAATGTGTGAATTAAATAGCAAACTTTGTTCGGACGTTCAAGGGAACCTCTGTTGTATATGCAAACCAAATGTAACCTCACCTAACCTAACCTAACCTCTCCCTTACTTCACGATGTAACGAAAGGAACCCTAAAGTCAGTTAACAACGTAGGAATTGAAAAATTATGAATTTTAATAGTTTTTATGAAGATTTTGCTCGAAAAGTATTGGACGCCCAACTTCGGAATAAATGCCTGAACGACAATGCTTTCGAGAAGTCTGTCGACCGTCATTCTTATGACAAAGGATAATATGTCGCCAGGTTCTGTGTGACAGTTTGTAGAGCATTGCAGCTTTAACTTAAGCTTGTTTCACAGCTTCTGTCAGTTTGGCAGTGGTATTGTAATTTTTTTTCAACAATGCCCTTTATGAACCCATACAGCGCACTATCACAAGTGGTGAGGTCTGAGCTTTGTGGTGGCCAGACAAGTAGTCCGGCAGACCCGGACTACCACGACCAATCCAGCGCCCAAGAAAGAGTTCCGTAAGATACTCGTGTATGGCGAGGGCATATTGAGCAGGTGCCCCATCATGCTGAAACCAACATGTCTCTTTGATTCCGTGCTTCTCCAAGAGAGGAACAAACAAGTTCTGCAACATGTCCAGGTATCGCTGGTGATTCACAATACCGTGGAAAAAGAACGGCCCAAGACGTGTCTGCCTTCCACGCCTGCCCATATCATTACATGCGGGAGATTCTGTTTCAACTTTTCATAAAAATGTGGATCGTCCTTGGATCAAAAGATCACATTGCGTGCGCGAGAACTCTTGTAAATCGCACACTCATCGGTAAAGGTCACTTTGTCGCGTTTTGGTATCGTGTCGAACATCTGAAGGAATGCCACACATGCCCCCACTCTCCGATCCGTGTCAGCGTCCGATAATTCTTGCACGGGGATAGGTCGATATGTGTGTGGGCCTAAGTCTTGTTTCATGTGCATTTATAAAGTGGTAACGGGAAAACCTACATTAGCATTTATCAAGGCATAACTGAACTTTGTGCCCATCCTGTACACGTAGCGTTCTTGAATAAATAGTAAATTTTGCTCGAGATCAATTACATTGCTCTAGAACATGAGATAATTCAACGAGTACTTTCAATGCATGGCCATATTTCGAATGGATGTGTGATTAGTTTTATTACAAGTCTTAATACGTTTCTTCCGTTTCAGGTCTTTCAGTTTGCTGACCGGGAAAGAAAAGGATGGCTTAGCCGAACGGATTATAAAGTGGCCATTACAGCTCTTCTAGGATTTAAACCAGGAAAGGTAATGGAAGCTATAAAGGGCTATTGTAAGTGATTGTCGGGTTTTTCAACACTTGTTGCAGATAGAGCATATGAAACAACAGAAGAATAAGTTATTTTTGATTTATAGGACAACTTGCACAAATATTTACGCATGCACAATGTTAACACATTTAGAATAGAAAGGCGTATGATTAGGACTGGAGAACGAGCAAGCCAGGAAGAAACAAACAAGCAAACAAAAAAAGTCGCATGAGATGACAGGAGAGGGGCTGGGCAAGATAATAATTTGTAATCGTTTTCAGTTACACGCTCGATCCATCCATAGTAAACACTGGTTCGAATATGCTGTAATGCCTCCATAGGGTGGTGCGCCGTCACCCTTTGGTGTCACTATGGAGTTGTTAATGACCTTGTTCAATTGGGAAACAGTCATTGGATGAGCATATGGAACTAGGCAATTCTCGTTAGTTGCTTTACTTCCACGAAATTTAAGCAGACAAAATACGCTTTCCTTGTCGTTTGTTGCCATATTGCAAAACCTGACTCCCAGCGATCAAATTCGGAACTATCACTCTAGTTATACATGTTTCACATTTCATATTCTGCCTACAAAACAATACTGAAATCTCGACATTCATAATAACCCTGTATCAGTGGCGTACGCAAACATATATAAAACATTTACTATATTAATATATGCATACAAAAATAAGTATAGCTATCTTGTATTTAAATAATACCCAACTGGGGAGTATATGAATGTCAAAATGGGTGTTAAAAATCTTGTATACCTACTGTAATACCCTGACATGTGATTCTATTTACGCACATCAACCACGTGCGTCTTACTACGGAGTACTATGGCTGCAGACAACAGAGACAACAGCGCCACCGCATCACCTGGAGCACCTACATAACCGAGGAGAATTTAATAATAGCCATGAATTTCGACTGATTAGATCCTCTTTCTTGGTTTGCAGTGGAGCCTTGGAGGTGGAAGTACCTCACCTAAACCCAAAGGGCCTTATGCAGAGTCGTTTTGACGTGTGATTATCGTTATACTAAAGGCTGATTACTGAAGGAAACAAATGTTAGTCGAATTCTTTAGAACGGCACTAATCACGCGTCAGAACGACTCTGCATAAGCCCTAAAGCCTCTAGCTTGTAATGGAGCTTCTGGCTTTCCTTCCCTCCTGGCTTGTGGGGGCCGCGGTGGCTCAATGGTAGAACGTTCAACTCTGGTGCTTGGGGTCACGGGTTCAAACCCTGCTCCCGCCAAGTGAACTTTGTGCTGGACAAACACCGTGTGCGTGGGTTTTCTCGGGGTTCTCCCGTTTCCTCCCACTTTCTTCATTCCATCATTTCACTCATCTCTCATCATCACCTCCTCCTTTAGCCTAACCGGCATAACCATGGGACGTAAAACTCAATAATTTCATTTCATTTCATTCCCTCCTGGCTTGCAGTGGAGCCTTGCGGAAACATTCTCTCTCTCTCTCTCCCTCTCTCTCTCTCTCTCTCTGCTTGCAGTGATGCACTGGGAGATTCCTTATCGCAACACCTGCTTAGCTTGCAGTGAAGCATTGAGAGTCCTACTCGTCCTCATGTAGCCCACTTACTGGGGAGTCTCTCCTGAGACCGCCACGTCAAAGGGACATCTACTTTACCCAAACATTAGAAAATTTGTATATATTTTTGTATTGTAGTAGAATTTTGTACTAAAATCTGGTAGTAGAAGAAAATTGTAATTCCGGATTCCGGACTAATTTGTTCTACTTACGCTCCATTAACAGGTGCATAAGCAGATCTTTACAATATAGTATAGTATACTGTTTCTGAATCGTCGGTCCACAGACAGGCATTTCCCTGCAAATTATTATTTTGAAAAGTCTGACTACTATTATTTAAAATAGATTATTCTCATACACAAAGTTATTAAAGCCTGTGACAAACATCTTGGCATTTCAGCTAAACGAATAAAACGCAAGCTCTGACGTGACGTTGCCAAGTGGTAAAGGAGTGTGGCTATGGCTTGGCTAAGCAGACAAACTACAGCGCAAACAGGTGGCAGGGGATAGACGTGGATGTGTACAAAATAAACGTGGCAATACCGCTGGTCTCTCATTTGCTAGCAGCATTTAAAGGGAACTTGGAGCGCCACCTTCAAATGCCAAAATGTTTGGCACGCCGTTTAGAAAATAAATAACCTTTTTCATACTGCACATTACTATGACTTTTACAAGGATAAAGTATACCTGCTTTATGCCCAATAGTCTACATCTGCAGCGCAATCTTTTTGACGAACCATTCACATAACTCTTGTTCCGTCCCTGAGAAAATGTGACCCTTGATGCAATAAAGATCCAGAAGTGAATTTCAGCAGCATCTCTACTTTTCAACAGCGGCCGCCGTGGCACAGTGATAAAGCATTCAACTCTAGTGCATGGGGTCCCTGGTTCGATCCCAGCTCGCGTCAAGTGAGCCTTTCGGTGGACAAACACCGTGCGTGTGGGTTTTGTCGGGGTTCTCCCGCTTTCTTCATTCCAACATTTCATTCATTTCTCATCACCGTCTCCTTTAGCTCACACGGCATAACCATAGGACGTAAAACTCAAAGATTTCATTTCATTTTCCTAACTAACCAACTCTACGGGCTATAGAACCCGGAAGTTCAATGCCATATTCTCAAAAGTTCTCCACTGGCTTATATCCTTACCCAATTGGATCCAGCTTCTACTTTGTATTCCTATTTCTGCGAGATTTATCTTAATATTAGTGTCCTCCCATCTGCTCCTAGGCCTTCCTGATGGTCGTTTTCTGATTGGACTTCCAGTGAAAACTTTGACAGCGTTCCTACTTTCTTCCATTCTGGCTACATGACCTATTCATCAGAACCTCCTAAACTTGATAACCCTAACAATATTTGGTGAACGGTATAAATTATGCAGTTCCTCATTATGAAATTTCAGCCATTCCGCATTTCCGTTCCTCTTGGGTCCGATTATTCATTCCAAAATCTTGGTCTCAAACATTTTCAGTCTACATTCTTTCCTCAGAATAAGCGACCATGTTTCGCAACCACACAGAACAACAGGTATAATTATCGTTTTATATATTTTAACTTCAAATTCCTCGACAGAATTCGCGACGACGAGAGATTTTGAACTGAATAATAATACGAATTCCTGCTTTTAATCGACATTTAATTTCTTCACGAAAATGGGTTTCATTAATATTAATATTTCAAAAATTTTTCTACTTTTCAATATTCTGGAAATGACTTAGATGATTAAAACATTATTGTTGCTAAGTCAGGATAATATAAGGGATACAGTGCAATGTGGGAGAAGAATTCCATCATCTAGAAAATCTAAAGTCTAATGGGCAGAAAGATAGTGACGTACGAATGATACCGCATGAAAGTTGTACCTTCAAAATAAACTCTCTGACCTTATAATATCAAAGAAATTTCAGTAATTTCATATCATTCTTCAACACAAAAGCAAATATATGAGAATTTCATCAAGGTAGGATTCAAACACTCGATTTTATATTCTTTCAGGCAGGGGCGGATGCAAGGGGGAAGGGCGATTGCCCCCCGGAAGAGGAAACTTTCTTATTTTATATATAAATAAAACCCATCCCAGAGTTTGGAGCTCTTAAAGGTACAACCCACCGCCCCCCCCCAAAGTCCGTCCTGGATCCGCCCCTGCTTTCAGGACACGCGTAACTTTTGTGTATATACATTAATATAGTAAATATTTTATTTTTCCATAAAATCTTGCTCAAGGAGGTGTAAAACTCCTACCCCTCCCTGTGAACGCCACTGCTTTAGTATGCGTTAATGTTTTTAAATACATCACTATTCCTGAATATTTTCTCGTTATGTTCTATAGCTCTGAGGAACCATTACGAGTACTAGCAGCTACTTGCACTAAGCTAACTGCATTGGGACGATACACAGAGCTCTCAATATGACATCAACAACTGAAGATCAACGAAAGACTGTTTTTGAATTGCTGGTTAGGGGTTTCAGTTATTTAAGTATGATTTCATTTCAAGAAATGGTAATAACTGGAAGTCGGACCAAATAATATCGATACAACAGATTTTACATCGAAGAAAGTAAAGTAAGATGATCAGGAAAGAAAATATCAATAAAATCACAATTGTGTCTTTGTAAGCACGGGTTCGTAACAGATGGAGACAATCAGGTGTATTTACTGGATTAGAAAGATACAACACGACAATGGAGACAAGGGCGCAGATTTCTCTGTAAATTTGGGAGGAGGGCAATTAGATGCAGGAGGCATATATGAGGATTTTAAGACAAATTGCTTTCAAATTATGCCAAATATTGTATATTCTTAAATACAATAAGGGGAGCCCACATGAGCTTTAGGGGGCCCGGGCCCCCTCGGCCCCCATGAATGGAGAACTCGGGCCAAATCATTGTGAATGGGTAATCTAACTCACCATAATCTTAATTCTAGCCGGTACTGTAATCAATGACGTAACTAAGGGGGTGGGGCAATCGAAGCTTGTGCCCCGGGCGCCGGATTGAGGGGGCGCAAAATTGGGCAAATATTTATTTTCACTATAAGACAAGGGACAGGAGTTTTAGCAAACTAAAGATCATAAAAAAATACCTCAGAAACTTAACAGGACAACAGCGACTCACCTTAGGATCATATCCATAGAGCGTAAGTTAGCTTCAAAGCTGTCTTTTGAGGATATTGTAAAAACCTTTGCAACCAAAAGAGCTCGAAAAGTTAAATTTTGGTTCCATCGATTTAAGAGATTTGTAAAATGTCCGACTATAATACTCGAGACAATAGCTTGACTGTTGTCATAATTAAATATTTTATTCTAAAGCAACAGACTGTTGATTCATTCTACACATATGCACATCCCGATATAATTCCAAAAACATTGTGATTTGCAGTTATTATGATAAGACTAAATCTTATTATGATGTGTTAAGCATGCTACTCACATATTATTTGGAAATCAAATACTAATAGTCTAGCAGAAATTGTCCAAATTTGGGCCATACCTTGCGTGGAGGTATGCTCAATGTTTTTTCCCCCTGTTTCTGATAGTTCAAAGTCCATAGAATCGAAATTCGGAAGGTGCCGGCTCGGCATTGTTGGGCATTTTGATTTACGCGACTTTTTTCAATATGGCGACTTGCGCATCATTTTTATGAAAATGTCATACATGCTATTATAATTCACTTACTACTCAGGCAATTGCAGTGATTTTTTGCACGTACGTTAAGATTGACTAATTAGAGTTTTATATCATATTATCATCCTGATATAAGAAGTAAACAGTGTTTCCAACCTAAAATCTTGTAAAAAAAAAAAATCGAGTTTTGAAAAGTTGAAGCATAATCCAAGGTACATGCTAAATAGGATATTGTCAAAATTTTCTAGTACATTTGGTTTATTTCTGACACAAAAATCAAAATATGTAGAGTATCCAGATAAGTTTTGCGGCTGCTCTGCCCTTTTTAAGTAACGTTCACATACTAATTATTACATATAAACTGAACTCAATATTAATTTTGAGTATAAATTAAGAGCTACTTTACCAATAAGAAAGTTCTATCCCTTTCATAAAATAGGTTGATTTTTTTGTCAGTTACGTAAGTATATTTCGTCTATAGAGTAGTTTTCGTCAGTTAGAGTGAGTAACAGTTAGCAACACTGCTACTTCGTAATCTTACCTTAAATAGGAAGGAAGATGAAGGAAAGTTAACCTAATTTATAAAAAAAAAATAGCACATTCTCATTGATGATGTAGTACTTAAGTTCCATTCAATATTAATATCAGTAAAAAAAAAAAAAAAAAAAAAAAAACCTATTTGTAGAATTACTGGGATTTAGTGCTATTCTGTTAGTACTTTACATCATAATGAAAAAAAAACAAAAAAAACAAAAAAAAACGGTGCTTTCATTGTTAACTTGTTTTTGAAGAAAAACAGAAACTTCTGCATACAGTAATTCTCCAATATACAGTGAAACCTCTGAATAACGGACACCAATGGGACATGAATTTTTGTCCGTTATTGAGAGGTGTCCGTTACAGAGAGGTTATAGAAATTTAATCTCACAACGGTATGCAATACTCTATTTAGAACGTACTTGAATTACTGGGAGGGATAAAGGAGAAATTCATTTCTGTTAAATAATATTATTACTGGGGGATGTTTTAATATATTCGTATACCGGTACTGCAAAAGATAATGCGGGTATGTTAATTTTCTTAAGTACATGTCATCACCCTGTAAACGTTTCTCATTTATTTCAAAATCTCAGAACCTTCTGAAAAGATGCGTTAGGAACCAAGTAATCAGCTAAACTCTTTTGTTTAGTGAAAAATGCATACTTTTTCCTCTACAAGGATAATAAAACACATTAGCAAGTGTCCTCTGAGAATACTCAGTACGGTTGCGGAAGAAACGTGTGTGTGTGTGTGTTTGTGTACTGGCGCGGTATCTTCGTTGGCGGAATGAATGAAAAGGCATATGGGACTGCATATTTTTATTGATCCAGCCCCAATCACAAAGAATACTTTCTTAGAGAAATTGAAAAAGGAAGCCGGGAAAACTCCAACCAGACTTGTTCCAGTATCATAAGTAAAAGAAAAATGTTGCTTCCCCCCCCCAAAAAAAAAAGTAAGAGAGGAAACATTGCTTGTTGAAAAAGTTATTGTAAAACAATGTTTGTTTTGTTATCTATGAAATTGTCGGGAAAAATGGAAGGCCCAGAGGCAAAAGGACTAAATTTGTTAGGGAAGGGAAGATTGTTCGCATAGAATTCTCGGCCATACGACTGACGCTACATGAGTGTTATCGCGTATTGAAGGTTTTCTAGGATTTCCACAAGAAAGCAGTTCATTGCGGGCAGAAAAAAAGAATAATTTTAAATTCAGCTTGAAGCTGTTCTGTTTGATGGTTCACCAGGTCTAGACTTCATGATAGATATACTTGTGAGGAATAATATATCGCATAATTGAGAATAATTCCTGTCCGTTATGAAGAAGTTATTGAAACGTCTGGGGGGAAAAAGGACTGTCCGCGTCCGTATCTGAGAGTGTCTGTAAAAGGGAGGGTTTTGTTCCATAAGGGAACATATAATTTTGCCGGGACAAAAATTGTGTACGTATTATAGAGGTGTCCGTTAAGGGAGGTTTCACTGTATTAGATTCTGAATAAAACAGTTAAGAAATCTTTATAAAATGAGTTATTTTCCAGTCAACTTTGCTCCAGCCGTGTTGAAATTTCGCAAACTGATAAGCTGATTGCTTTCGTATTGGGTATTCAGTCATTCATAGTCAGAGTTTTCGTCGTCGGGATCATCTTCATCGGCGAAATCTTCGTCTGGTTCTTCAGTTATTAAGTTCTTGAGTCGCGTTGCAGGATTTTGACAGTTTACTTCACCAAGACAGCTACAAAAACCAGTACACCTTAGGTTAGAATATGCGAAGTTACACTTGTATGAGCACACAGGACTTCTACATCCGCATTTAATCATTTATAGAAGTTGTGGCGGAGCAACTTCTGTTCCTGTAGGCATCTTTGCTGCTACGAGAGCCTTTGTTGAGCTATCATAACACCATCCATATTGTAAAGGATCAAGAGTAGGACCAGTTGGTTCCACTACAGATCTCCATATTGCACATTCAAGGTATGCTCGTTTCACATGTTTTGCAAAGGCTTCAGTTGTTGGTGGCAATGTTTTAAGAAGTGGAGCAAGTATTGCTTTATGCTCTCCGGAAACAGCACTCCAAAAGCGAAACCTTACGTCTGTCATTGTATCAAAAGTTTCTTTTACATAGCATGATCCTATAAACAGGAGCGTCATTTCAGATTTTTGCTTGGGGGGGGGGGGGAAAGACCCCTTGATATAAGTAAAATTTCGCGTTTTGATAAAATCTATATAAACCTCAAACTCAGGGGGGCAATTGCCCCTCCCTGCCCCCCCCTAAATGACGCCCCTGCTTATAAACCGTGTTGCCTCACTGATAATAGAATCTATATTAACATGTAGAAGTCCTAAAAGGAGTAACTCTGCCTTCTTGAAGCTTCTTAACTATTTTACCTTTATCAATTCCGTAAATGTTTTCTACACTATCACATCTTGAGAGAACGTGAGCTGCTAACAGCTAGTCAACTATGTCCTTATGTTTCATAACTGTTGCTTCTATGTCTATTACCATCCTGTTCGGTCTTGTCGATTCCATAACAACATTTGCTTTCAAACTATAAAGATTATAAAAATGAAGTAGTAGTAAAAAAAAAAAATAAAAAATAAAAAAAAAAACTGTATCATCACAAATCACTTTTAAGTTTTCACAGTTGCAATCTAATACTCTCTTCACAATACTGAACAATTAGTACATCAGCATCTTCATGTTCTGTTCGGAGGTCAATTCGTTCGATCACAACACTGTTCTAAATTTCAAGAGGCATTGCTTGTTGACTAATTATGGTACGGTAAGTGTTTGCAAGTTCTTCTCAGAGAATGGCCACTGTACTACATATTTGCATATTTTGTCTATGAGTCGAACTTTATATTTTTGTACACTTGCAAAACAACATGTTGGGGTGGGAGTTGTGCCATCAAATTGAGGCGATACTTTCTGGACCCTTTCTCTAGCGCTCTTTTGGACCTCGCCATGCTTTTAATGCTGCCTTCGACATATCGATCAAATATGAGACAAACTCTTGAGTGCCTAAGATGCTTCTCCAGATACTCAGAAAATTTAACAACATAATCTCTAACTGTTCCATTTGCTAGCTATGCAACTATCCACAATAGAGCACAATCATAAAGGAATACTTCATCAACTGCAGAGTAAAACCTCTCATGTGAGTTTCTCCAATTGCAACAGCATTATTCACATTAATGTATTTTGATGAGGTTACTCCAGATACTATATTTATAATTTATGATGGGTTGTTGTTTTGGTTGTAGAGGATCTATAAACTGTGCAAGCTTTAAATGTATTTATTCTCAATCATTCTTATCCAGAATAATTCATGCTGGAGATTCCTCTTTGTGATGCATTATAATCTTTTGTGAGTCGCAGTTCACTCTTATATCTTCCATGTCATTTTCTATTTGGTTGAAAATGTGTAGAGTAAGTGCCCATTTCTTCATTGCATTAGGTTTTAGAGAGACCGATAATACCCTCTACCTAGTAGATATGACCATATCGCATAAATGTGTTTTCTATGTACAAATTTGGTTTTCCTAGCTTCAGCAGTTTGGTATGCTTATCCTTTCGATATAGGTTGTACGCAACCATCTTGGATTCAAGGTGGCCATAGATTTTCAATTAAATTTTGTTTACATTTTGACCCGCCGCAATTTTGGACAGGGTTGTCATAGAAAGTCGAGATGTCCTCCATCTTCTTTCACTTAACAAGAGCTTTCAAACGATGTGCTCTCTCTCTTGCCGTTTGAAACTTTTTAGTTGGACCCCACCTGGGACCATGTGGGGACCCTGGGACAAGACGTTTTCACTTAAATCGTTGTATTTTGAAAATAATGCCACACTTCCTTTCCTGTTTTTACATTTGTCTCACCATTTAAGATTTATAGGGGTGACCATGGACTTTTCAATGAAGTTTTTGTTTACATTTTGACCCTCCGCCATTTTGCACAGGGTTGTCGTAGAGGGTCGAGTTGCTGCGTTTTCTTTAATTTTACAACAGCTTTCAAACTATGTGCTACTTAACCCCCATGCCATTTGAAAATTTTGAGTTGGATCCCGTCTGGGATCCTGTGAGGACCTTGGGGCATTTTTTTTTTTTTTTTTTTTTTTTTTTTTTTTATCCGAAGAAGTGTGTCCTTGGAAATGATAGGATATGTATTGTCCGAGTTTTCCACTTACCCAACCGTTTCCGAACAAATGACTCGGTTCAAACTATTCTGCCAGGTAATTTTTTGTAGTTCTTACATTACAAAATATGTTGTAACTCACGATATTCCGCCCGGTGGCACGTATAGCTTTGGGATTCATCTAGTTATAACATATCAAATGCAAACACAATTGTCTCGTTCGGATCTCAGCGGAGCCACTGCGTGACCCTTCCTTGTGAGTATTTGTATCATCAATTCCAGTTCTTAAGAACCTTTCACTCGATACAGACACGTTTCCGTGAGTCTTTAAAAAATTCGATCGCATAAAAACTAATTTTTATTCGAAATCTTTTACAGTAGGTACTATACGGCTATTTTATTCAATCCCTAATGCAATTTAAAACTCACAAATTATTTCTCTATTTAAAAGGAAATTAAATTACTTTTATGAGATAGATTACCAGTAATTAGTACCACCAAAATTGTACGCCACTACGCATTTTCTTCTCCGTTTTTAAGATTTATCTTCTTCTCTTTCATATTTTCTTGTTATATTATTTCTGTGTATTTGTACAGTCAGCGAAAAAAGTTCTTTCCACTTGGTAAAAAAAATATTTTGGGAATAACGGTGGTATAGCTGGAACGTACAGCGGTGGTATGGCAGCTCTGTCGTGACTATGTGGTTCACATACGCGCCTTTGGCGCAAGAAACCCAGCTTCGATTACCGGCGGGAGGCTATGTTGTTTGGATCCCACGTTACGCTGTAAGTCCACGTCCCATATAGCCTCGCTGTTGAAAGGGACGCAAAACTCAAATCATGCGTTTACCCTCGCTTCCCCCTTTGTCGAGTCATTAGTGCATTTGGTGCACGTGGTCCTGGGTTCAATCCCGGTGGGAAAGCACAAAAACTTAATGTCACAATCATCCACTTTCATTAATCATTCGTTGTCTTTTGCCCAAAGGGCACAAGTCTGGGACATCAAACTAAAAATCAACCTCGCCTATCACTAAACCCACATTATACAACGTAACAATGTAAACAAGCAGATTAACTTTTAAGAAAACAATGTGCAATCTGAGATAATACTTATATTTCTTTCCTTACAGTGGGAATGCTATGAAATATTCCGTGATCAATATGAGAAAAAATTAAGCTTCGAGGATTTCCAGCTGATCGCTTTGAAGAAGTTGGAGGCCATTGGTAATGAACAAATAATCAGAAACATATTTCAAGCAATGGATACAGACAGTAAGTATCGGTCAGATGATAAGCATTTAAAATTACTTGACTATATTAGACTATATTGTATTAAAACAAAACGTTGCTTTCAGTTTTTTAAAAAATCTGTTTCCAGATAATGTAAGCATATATGCCATGTCATTTTAAAACATATCATAGATCACAGTTAATGTATTGCGCCCATTATTTACAGGGATAGGGGACCTTGGAACAGTATATTTCTTTTTTATTTTAGAACAGTCACTAGGGATGCGCACGAGACGAGTAGAGACAGAATTTTCCTGACAAAATTTGAGTCGAGACACGGCTCTTCCAAAAAATATATATTTTTCGAGTCGAAATCACTTTTACAGCAAACTTTCGAGACGAGACAGCCACAAATTTTGTCTCCTGCGTATCCCTAACAGTCACAGTTTTTAAAAGACAAAGGTGAGTTCAAGTTACAATATCTAGCCTTCAGCAAGATCGCCCATGTTGTGGTTTCCAGGAAGGAGGGGCAAGTATAAGCGACGTTTCAAAAATAGTTTCAAATTTTGCTGTAACTAATGTAAAAATTCTATTGGATTTTCGATATTCTGAAGTACAATTTCCTCTAGGGGGGCGAACGCCCCTCCTTGCTCCCCCTGATGGGCGCCCTTGGCCTTCAGAGGCCTTGTTTCATCCGAAGACTCTCTCTGACTAGTTCTAATCCATCGAAACAAAGAACCCTGCATTGCGTATTTCATCTCTTGGTTGTTGATGCATCGTGAGCGTAGGACCGAAAGCTAACATTGTGCTGCAGTGGTGAATTTTACTCGCTTCGATGGCCCCCAAGCTCACCCGATATTAACCCAATTGAACAGACACCTTTAGGACATCATTGAATATCAGATCCGAGCTAATAGACACCGTTCGTAGAATTTACAGTAATTAAGTGACTTGGTGTGCAGATGCGGTGCCATGTCTCCAGCCACCTACCAAGGTCTCAATTGCTTCCACGCCAAATCGCATTGTTGCTATCCTGCGAGCCAAAGCTGTACATACTAGATAGTCATAACGTTCGGGCTGGTCAGTGTATCTTAAAGAAAAGGAAACTGTTTTACGTTATTTGGAAAAAAGTCTTACTGACTGATTCGGAGATACAGTAGATGAGAGGTATAAAGAATACTGCAACTTATGGACGACATCGAAAAGAGTAATTTTTACCGTACAGAATAGAATTTCCTAAATTCTTGGCAAGAATCTGCCGGTGATGGCACGCACAATATTCATGTCCATCAGTAGCGTAGCCAGGATGTGTGTTTGGGGGGAAGGGGGGCTAGTGCTGTTATAGGTACATATAAAAAAATTACAAACAAAAATATATATAAACATAAAAATATATATATAAAAAAATACAAACATCAAAGTACCAAAGTACACTGTCGGACCTTTTTGGGGGGGCGGCCCCTCTTCCCTACGCCAAGATGTCCATCATGATTTTAGATGCATATATCCATGAAAAATTACCTTGTTATTGTAGAGATCATCAGTTTTTGCTGATTTTTCCGCCAATCAATTTTACGTCTTTAAATTAGTTAATTTTAGATACTAGAAATTAATAACTTTTAATTCTTATTTTAGAGAAAGGATTCTTGGTGTTGAGAGACTTGGTGAATGCCCAGAACGCAGTTTTTAAGCATTCCTGGAAATCTACAGTCAACGAATTATTCCACGCTGCAGATGAAGATGGCGACGGGAAAATTAGCTTCCGAGAATTTTATCAATTAATTATGCATCAACATCTATAGTTGCTCATTATATTATACTCTTTTCAGAAAAAACGAAGAATAAATAGAAATCATACATTTAATAATTTAAAAAATGTGAATTTTGTTTTATTATTATTATGGTTGTAAATATAGGAGTACGTATTTTTTATTTATTTTTTGTCGGATACATAAGGTGTGTCAACAGTCTCTGAACAAAGATTTTAAGGTAACAAATTTTGTACCTGATCAAATTGATTAAAAATCTAAAAACTGTGAAAACACGTCACTTCTAAGACATGAGGGGTCACGCGTGCAATTTTGTTGGCTAGTGCTATGAATGCAAGCCATGGTGCATGAACTGACATAGGTACTTATGTCTTTGGTAATATAAAAGAAAATCGGACTTCTAGTATAGACTTCAGGACTTCTTTCATATATATACAGGGTGTTTCAAAACAACACCGACAACGTTTGGGAGGTGATTCCTGACACCAAAATAAGACAAAAAGTATAAGTTTGTGGTTTTCGAGATTTCATTGTCGAAAAGATTGAACATATAAACGTCCACAAACATACAAACTTTTCTAGCATTTTAACATATTGATACTAGCCTTAACTCAAAAATATATTAAATTCTGTGTCAATTGTGTGGAAATAAAATATTATTCTGATGCTAGATGTTTTCATGGAAAGTCCAGTCCCAAGCATGCTTCCGGTTACTTTACGTATTTGAAAGGAAGTACCAATAAAATATAAAAGTCAAATGTACAAATTAAACAAACATTTTTACAGTTCAGATGGACATTTATGCAGTCTTAACAAATACAAGGAAAAATTAACTGATTCATACACATATATAGAAAAAATCGGATTTCATACAAACAACATATACATACGATTCATCACACAAACAATATCCATACATATGACACTATAACAGCGAAAATAGGTAAAGCTCTCTTTGTTTATACAAAAGTATGAAATCCATCTAAACACACATCACTAACATTTTACATACAGAGTGTACCAAAAATTACTACGGCGTGATAACTTCTTAAGAATTAAGTGTCCAAATTACTTAAATTAAAAAACTTCGAATCTTTTAAAACAACAAACTTTTTTTTCTTTTTCTTATAGTCATTTGGCCTATTAGTTCATAATTACAATCTCTAGAACTTTTTCTGACGTCATTTGGGCATTTAATTCAGAAGTTATTAGCTCTAAAATGACTTTTGGCACACTTGGTATGTACATATATAAATCACAGACTCATATGAAGTCTTAACTGAAGTGCACTATCATTGGAAAAATACTTTTCTTTGTTAAGCTTCTCTTAGAACTTAGATATTGCTCAGTGTCTACTCCTCAAACAGGTACTGAAAGCATCTTTTAATTACTGAAAGTCCTGGCTAGCGAGCCTAAAGAAGTACGAATCTTTATCTTGTAGTAATACGTCCGGAGATTCGAACTCTAACACCTCTCCATCACCCATGACTAGAACCCTAGGGAAAAAAAGAACATTTTTTTTTCAGTAATCATAGCATTTATTTAGTGTGCGAACAAGATAACCGTAAATCTTATTCAAAGGCATATCACTAGGATAACAGATGTAATCCATATGAAGGGTAAGGGGAAAAAACAAGGAATGTCCATGTGTGTGCTTCAACGAGTGCTTTAGCCTATCTGTTGGTGACTCTTGGTACTATTTCAATGCGTACAATAACGAATGGACAATAGCCTTGTAACTTTATTAAGTAATCGTTTGTGTAATTCAACCTTGTTCATTTTGTACGCCGTTTTCAATATTTAAAAGCGTTTTTTCGAAAATGCAGTTTTGTGACATTCCTTCTTTTTTTTCCCCTTACCCTTCATATGATCTCATACCAAAAGTTGCGTGGGTGTTAGAAAAATGAAATTAAATATTTCCGTTTTACGTCCACGATTATGCCGCCTAGGCTAAAGGAGATAGTGATGATGAGAAATGAATGCAATAGTGGAATGAATAAAGTGGGAGGAAACGGGAGAATCCCGGGAAAATCCACGAACACGGTGTTTGTCCATAACAAAGCCCATGTGACGCGACTTGGGATCGAACCAGGGGCCCCATGCACCAAAGGTGAACGCTCTACCACTGAGACACCGTGGCCTTGCCTTATGGGAGAATTCGTTCTTAACAGTTTAGACTTACATTAAAGTATGTCTACGTAGATACGCATGTCACAGGTGAAAAAAGATTTGCATTATTTACACACTGGTCTATTAAAATATTATTACAATTTGTCCCGTAGACTTTACAAATATGTACTTAGGTAGATCCGTACAGTAAATACGCACCATTTCTTGTTCGAATATAAGAAGAATCGATTATTTGAAATTTAACAGCACCACTATCAGTAGTGTGTACCAAATAGGGTTTGCAAGAATATTAGTTTTATTCCTGTCCTGAAAAGGAAAAGCTTTAACTCTGGCAGGCCTCAGACCTTAGTCTGTTTCGTCATTTGCACTAAACTTGTACTTCAGGAATATTAGTTATACTTGCTCCCCGTTCTTTTGGTGTCTTACAGTACGGTACGTCATAGATTTAAAACCAGAACAGTGGTGGTAAGAGTTTGAACGAAGAACAGTCTTCGAAATATGTGGAATGCTGTACATTGCATATGGAGAGAAAGCTATGATTCAAACCAAGGATTTTATCTGGCATTGTCAATTTTGCGAAGATCTAAAAGGCGCGATGGACCACTCCAAGTATGACTAACCGTAAACTAGTCTTAATGACTATAGCAATGAAAAAGTTCCACAAAAACTTGTTGAAAATCTTTCCCAATCATTCTAGATGATTGCTAAAGATGTTGGAATTAGCAAGGGCGTGATGATGAAGACTGACCTCAAGAAACTAGTGCAAGTTGCTCTTATTGCAAGACAATGTTCTTAATCACAAGGTTATCATTATTTAACAACTTCTTGCAGAGAAAAAGTAACTCCTGTGAGCCACCTACACTAGATTACAAAATATATTTTATTATTATTGGTTGGATGATTTCAAGTTTAGCATTACTTTCAGAACCGAGGCTACGTGAGACACAGACCTACAGAATTATTATTACTAATTCCTAAAAGTCAGACCCCAGCTCAACTGGGACTCTTATGAGTTTAATTTGGATACTAGTTTGTAATCAGGAATCCAGTAAGTTGTACAATCGTGTGGAAAAGTATGTACACTTGGTCAGGATCAGGGTTAGGATTTCTGGGTTTTCGGCATCTATGGCCACGTTCTTAACCCATCACTATGAGGGGAGACGTCCCTCGGCGATCACACTACCCGGGGAATAGGAGAGGAAGCAGCCTAAGCTATTATGTTAGATACCATCCCAGCATTTACCTAGTGTGAATAAGGAAAAACCCAGGAAAACCTCGATCAAGATGGATGGTCTGAAAAAGCTTTTTACACTTTTTCGACTGAGTGTCCTCATGGGAATCGCACGCAGGGCCACTCGGTATGTATACTCATGTCCAAAATTATTGTCGCATGTCTATAAGTATGTTGTTGTAGGAATATAATTTAATAGGGAATTCAAACCGTATTTCTTATAATGTTAGTATGTGTATACTCGGCAAAGACATGTATGTGAAAAATTTCATGTTAAAAGAGGAGTAAATAAGAACATTAAAACGAAAATAAGACTTTCTTGTCCATTTAGCAATATTTTGTTTTACTCATTCTAATTTTCGTATTTATAATTCTTTACCTATGAAATCTACCACAAATATACATTTCCCGATTATACACATAGTATCAGTATTAAAAGTATCCGCAAAATCATTATCAAATTATATTCTTACAAGAAGACAGTTATAGATATGTGACAATCATTTTGGATATGAGTGTATACTTCAGAGGAAGAAGTGTTAAGCACCAAGAAAAAATAAAGTTAGAAAAAATTAAAATAAAGATAAGATAAAATAAAGAGAAGTATTATTCCTGTTTACTAAGTCAAGTCTCGAAACACATGACATATTTTGAATGCATTTTGTGATTCTACCGAAATGCTTTATATAATAGTGTTTATATGTCAACTTCACATTTCTCACGTCAAATGCATAGTATAATAGAACTTATGATTAAAATATTTTTTCATCAATACCCAACAAATAAACTTTATTTGTTGTTACTTATGTAAGTATAAGGAACGATGGAACTTACCTGTCAGAATCCATGACAGTTTGAATCCTATGAGCAATTGTTAATACAGTACTTTGTCGGAATGACGAACGAATTGTACGTTGGATGTGTCGATCAGTCTCCTGGTCGACGTTCGCTGTTGCTTCATCTATGCACAAAATCTGTAGCGGAAAACAAGTACAAATATATATATTTTTAACTTGGAAATTTTCATTACCTCACCCTTACTTAATCTCAATCCCAACAGAGTAATTTCAAAGAAAACATGCCTTGTTTAAGTAAACTGAGTTCTTTTTTTTAATGAGTTAATCTGAAACATTTTTATTAAAGTTGGAGTGAATTTGCCTCTTTGCCCTTTAGTAATGTTAACCTGCCATAAGCTTTGCACTTCACTGGGAAGTCCACGTAAAGCTTTGGTTAAAAACCAAAACAAATAATCACAGTCAATTACTAGAAACATCTGATATGGGTAAAAGAGTATTAAAATAACATAGTGAAGTGGTAACTTCAGGGAACTGTTTTTATCATTTTTTTTTCTTTCTTTACTGTATATGTAGCTACCCGGATGTGTTTGTGTGGAAAAGGAATTATTCCCCACTCCTCTTCCAGTCTTCTGACAGGTTGAAGTCGAAATACATTTAATCATAAGTATAAAATGATTATTTTAATTATACTCAAACTTACTATTTTGCATTAGTAACATGTATGCTCCCATATCCGATCTTTGTCGGATTTGAGCATGCACGCAATTTTATGCTTTAAAAATCACGTAACATGATTTAATTCGTCCTAACTTTCAGAGGTGGCAGATCAATGCGTTTTCTATTAAGCACTCGCGTATGTCAATGTTAATTTCTTTTCTTTACGATCTATATTCTAAAAATTTTGTCAGTAGGTTACAGACATTTAAAAATAGATGGCCTGTGCATGTAAATACTTTGTGTAACTGCTGGTCGTTGTTAAGATTTGCCTAGTTACGGAATTCCACATGAAATTGACGGAAGATATAATGTGACTCACCTCTCCACATGTTTGAATAAGCCTTGATGTACTGATGAAAGATAAGCGGATCGTTATCCGAAATGTTTAGTTAATCGTTTTGCTACTACTGAAAACATGAAGATTAGTAACTTTGAAGTTAACTTAAATCAATGTTACGTTCTAAAGGGTCCGGCACAAACAATCTACACTTTCAACAGTTGGTAGCTCGCATGGCCGCGAACTGAGCATAAAACCGAGCAGGGTAGAGTGTAGCAAGAAGGATGCCATTTTAGTTACAACGGAGCGTTGGACCAAGACGCATCGCGCTTTTGATTGAATCGGTTTTCAAAAGTGATGATTGTGTAGCAGCTACGCAACGAAAGTTTCGACAGCAACATTGGGAGACATGAAACAGTAACAGAACGGCACACCATTCAGAGAGAGCTCCTTCGTGGCTAAGCGGTTAGCGTACGCGCCTTTGGCGTGGGAGACCCGGGTTCGATTCCCGGCGGGAGCTTATGTGGTATAGCCTCGCTGCTGAACGGGACGCTAAACTAAAATCAACTCAACTCAACACACCATTCAGAGGTGGATTAAGCTGTTTCGTGCTGCACCAAGTGTCCGTTTCGTGCTGCGGCACGAATAAGAAGCCACCGGGATAGCTGAGGACAGTGCGGACACCAGAAAACATTGAGAGGGTATAGAATGCTATTGATAGGAGTCCTAGGCGTTCAGTAAACAAGCATGCTGCAGTTTTACATAGGTTAGACAGAAATTTGCGCCGCATTCTCCACGGCGATTTTAAGTTATCATCCGTACAAAATGCAGGTGAACCATCAGTTATCCGAGTGCGACTATACTTTCCGGAAACAATTCAGTACAGATTTTATCAACCTATTGGACGAAAATAAGGGCATTCTTTCCAATATGATTATGTCGGAAAAGGCACACTTTGAACTGACAGGCCATGTCAACAAAGAAAACATGTGATACTGGAGTAATGTGAATTCACAGGAACTAAACGGAAAACCACTCCATATTGCAAAGGTCACGATTTGGTGCGGTGCTCCGGCTTCCAGGATTATTAAACCTTACTTTTTTAAAGATCATCACAGAAATGCGTTACAGAGGTCTACTGACGATTTTCGTGATTCTTGAATTACAGAGACAGGGCCAACTTCAATAAACCAATTTCAATATGTAAGCAGAAATTAACACTACACAACCTATTTACCTTTGCATTGTGAAGCACAGCTCGTGCTAAACACAGAAGTTGGCGTTGTCCAATGGACAAGAGCTGACCCCTCTCACCAACTTCTGCGTTCAGGCCACCATTTCGTCTAACGGTGGCGGCTAGATGGCATCGCTGTAAAGCACCCCACAGTTCAGCATCTGCATATTGACTAAGGGGATCCAAGTTCTCCCGAACTGATCCTGAGAATAAAAATGGGTCTTGCGGAATGATAGCGATACGTGACCTACAAAATTAATACAATAAATTACAACTTCTTTAAGTACAAACATAATATACACTTGACTTATCTTGTACAAGGTGTCCGAAAGTTATTGTGCAGTGGAAAAAGTGTAAGTTATAATTAAAACGAAGTTGTTCTTAACGATATTGCACTTTGTTTAAAGCATGAAATGAAATGAAAGGATTGTGCATAGTATGGAACACATTCCTGACGATAGAGCTAGGAGTGATCTGATATGTGTTGAGTAATTGCAGTCTTCAGGTTCTCTAGTGTGCGGACTGTTCTCTCAAATCCCTCTCTTCAGCGCAGCGCTCAAAGAGAGAAAAATTCACGGAAGTGAGATTAACAAACTTAGCACACCATGGTTCAGGTCTGTGAGCAGGATCGGTCAGTCCTGTTGGAATTAACCTTCATCGAATGATCGTTTAGCGAACTGACCTAGGAATGACTCCAGAATGTGACTGCGGTAACATCTTGTGCATATTGCCTCGTCAAAGAAAATTATTTCAATGACAAGCGTCGCATTGAAGGCATATCATTTTAAAGATTTCACTGCACAGTAATCTTTCCATCACCCTAGAGTACAATTAAAAAAAAAAAAATCACTGAGAAATCAACGAAGTACATAGGTACAAACTATTTCAATTCCATTGTCCTATTATGCATGCAACATACAGATTCAACCAAACCAAACAATATATATATATACACTTTAATAGATAACAACCGTGAACGTCTTCCCCAGTTGAATGGAATTAAAATAACAATGGTTTTCTATTAACAAAAATCCTTACTTGCATGACTATAAAATGAACTGTAACGTAAGCAACGTTCTCAAAATTGAAATATCACTTTAAAATACTCTTCTTATGCTCTTCAATTGAAAGCGTGTGCCGGCCATTTTGATTCACTATCTTACAGTCATATAAAGAACGAAATTTATTCTCCATTGCTATCTAAATTCTATCCAACTTCAAAAAAGGTACACAATATTATCTGTTAAAATGTGTGTCTATACTTTTTTGGCGCACTTTATATGACGCTTATAAATGATGGGTCATATATAAATCTGCGACTATAGATGAATGTTTCTCATATGTAACCTCATAGTGAGATGCAAGGGCACCTAAAATTATCAGCACAGCCCCATGGACTTAGCTCTATGGGATATTTCGAAATCTAAGGTATGCCTGCTGTAAAACGCCAGCATCTAAATCATCTGTGGGAGAGCCAAGAAGTGCTACTTTGGATTCTCATACAATGAAGGGAACTCAAAGAAACTTGACGGGATATTTGAGGATGTGTTGAAAATGGAAACTGACACGCGGGGAACGTTTCGTATGAACACGTAGATAGAATGCTCCTACCTCTATTATCCATTAAAGCTTGCTACCACATACAGTTTCGAGGCACGCCTCGCCCCTTCGTTTATGTGACTGATAAAGTTTCGCTGCTAGAGATATTGAATGTTAAAGAAATTTTTCATTCCCTTAGATTTCATTTTCTTGAAGATTCTTTCACTCTTCAAATTCCCTGAAGGAAAATCGCCAACGCGCACCGCTCTTCAACCTAGTTCAGAATTTTCCACTAATAATAGATCCACTAAAAATCAATCACACAATTCTTATAATCAGAAAACTTGTCATTTGATATTTTTTTTCTTCTTTTCGTGTAATTACTAGGGCTCGAAGTGACCTAAAATATGACAAAATGGTCAACAAAAAATACATGAATTCTTAACAAAAATTTATTTAAATTTTTAATACATATTTCAAAGAATAGCAATTTCTAAGTTATTTTGCCCTGAATTAAATATCTTTAATACATTAAGCGCCACGCCTCATAATTAGATTTTAATTCCGGGGCTAGCAGTGTTTACTAGCTTATTGAATAATACGTGAAGTTCGCATAACATATATGCACATGACCCCCCAGTAATAGACGAAGTGTGCATAAAATATATGCACATGGTGCTTAAAGTGTTAAGTTGTGTAGCACAGGCCACAGCACATTGTTGAGGAAAGGTCAAATAATTCTCTTCCCGTTTCTAATATTGGCAATAAGTGAAACTTGTCTAAAATATCATATAAAGCTAAAATACGGTTCAAATATGCATTTATATGACCAATAAAACCGTATTTTCCTTCACGAGAGCCAGAAATGTGTTTAGATTTAATTGAATATGTAAAAAGATGCCGGCATAAAAATATATCATAGAAACTCAACCTTTAGTGATTACAAATTACCGCAGAAGTTACGGCTTTTTTTTTTTTTTTTTTTTTTTAATCTATTTGAATACTCTACTTATAGGTTCTAAAATTTACATTAACTACGAATTATATACATTGGGGAAGCGGAAGAAGTGAACGCAAAAATATTTTTAAAGAAGTCTAGATATAAATCCGAAAACTGTCTTTTTAACACTCGAGATTACAATATACAAAAGACTGTACATAATGTTCTAACACAAGGAAGTCACAAGTCTTGCAATGTTTCAACATTCCATACAGGAGGCGCGTATATACATCGCAATCGATCGTAAGTACAAGGTCAAACTGGTCCCCAAGATGTAACATGACAAACGGGATATTTAACGCGGAGGCCGCACTCTGTTAGTATCTTTCGTCAGTTTTTAGTACAGTGACGATGACTGCCCAATAACGTCTGATATATGAACCACGGCACAGCAACTCGTTGGTTCCAGAAATTTCGTGCAAATTGTAAAAATGTCGAAAATCATCTATGGTCCAACCGGCTCGGGTAAAAGATTCTGAGGTCATACGATACGCCGTTGAAAAAAAACGGATCACCAGCACACGACGACTTTCAAACTAACTGGCCTGCAGTGCTTCACCTTTACGAACTCAAGAAAACTATCAGGAGCTGCCACATTGCGCCACATGAGTTAACCTTAGCTCAGGTCCAAGAGTAGGCGTATGCCAACAATTGCTCTAAAATCCGTGTGATGTGGGCTTTCTGAAACGGACTGTCACATGCAACGAACAATGGGTGTTCTTCCGAAATCTGGGTGTACAGAAAGAGTAGTTGAGCAAGAATTAACTTACAGAATCGCACGTTAGACAGGCCCGTTTCGAGCATCGAGTTATGGACTGCGTGTGGTGGAACTATGAAGGGGTTATTCACTTCAGAGTTCGTTCCTAACAGTCGCATCATCAACATTAACCTTTATTTCGAACAGTCGCAGCAGATGTGTGCTGCACTACGCCAAAAATATTATGCATTGTTGAACCGAAAGCGAGCCCTGCTGCAAAAGGATAACGCGAAATCGCATTCAGCTCGAAAAACGCAACACAAAAGTCACGAACTTGATGGTATTGAACTGATACCACACCCGACATACAGTCCTGACCCTGTCCCTTCAGATTATTACCTGCTTCGGTCCATGGCGCACCTCCTGAAATCGCAATGCTTCACCAACCAGCAGAAGGTGAAAACAGCAGCGAATGACTTCTTTGTCTTTAATAGGACGTGGTATCGGCGAGGAATTGAAAGAAGTGGCAGGAAGGTGGCTACAGGAATCCGACTCAAAGGGTCATACTTTGAACCTTAACCAGCTTTCACTGCACTGTAATAAATACCAGTATGTTGTGTACCAGAACAGAACAAGACTTATTACTAATTTTTGTAAGTAAACATTTGATGAACAGGCAATCTCGGGCTCATGTCCGTTCCAGTTCAGTTACAGTATGTGCTTTAACTATTAAAAATACATTTTTAACAATCTGATATGATGAAACTTTCACACAGGCTGCTTGGAATTATGTCTGCAGTCATATCGGTAACAAATGGAAGTTTCATTTCACTCTGTGAATCTGCGGTAGACTTCCGAAGTATGCGAATTCAACACTGAAAGAGGAAACTGTAGACCTATAACATTTCGGTTGGACGGAAACGGAATTTGTCCTTTGGAGCGAACCCGTGTCAAAACAGTTTCTCGTTATCCCTAGTTATATTAAATTTTATTAGTTCCGTTTCATTAGAAAAATAAAAGCTGAAATTAAATTTATTCTCCGTATCTTAGATCATTGTTTAAAAAAAACAACAATTAGTTGTTTTAACTGTATTGAAATCAACTGTGGAACTTATTACTTCCGGTTGCAATTGGGAAATAAAATCGGAGATGGACTCACTCTAGAGGTACTGAATCTACATTAAAAAACTACTCACTATGGACTTCACTGTTGAAACCAGAAATCGTAATTTCCAACATTTCTATCAAGGATTAGGATTAGGAATTAGATTTCTGGGCTTTCGGCATCTATGGCCATGTTAGCCCGTCACTAGAATTAGGATTTAGATTTCTTGGCTTTCGGCATCTATGGCCATGTTAGCCCGTCACTAGAATTAGGATTTAGATTTCTGGGCTTTCGGCATCTATGGCCATGTTAGCCCGTCACTAGAATTAGGATTAGGAATTAGATTTCTGCGCTTTCGGCATCTATGGCCATATTAGCCCGTCACTAGGATTAGGATTAGGAATTAGATTTCTGGGCTTTCGGCATCTATGGCCATATTAGCCCGTCACTAGGATTAGGATTAGGAATTAGATTTCTGGGCTTTCGGCATCTATGGCCATGTTAGCCCGTCACTAGAATTAGGACTTAGATTTCTGGGCTTTCGGCATCAATGGCCATATTAGCCCGTCACTAGGATTAGGATTAGGAATTACATTTCTGCGCTTTCGGCATCTATGGCCATGTTAGCCCGTCACTAGAATTAGGATTAGGAATTAGATTTCTGGGCTTTCGGCATCTATGGCCATGTTAGCCCGTCACTAGAATTAGGATTTAGATTTCTGGGCTTTCGGCGTCTATGGCCATATTAGCCCGTCACTAGAATTAGGAATTAGATTTCTGGGCTTTCGGCATCTATGGCCATGTTAGCCCGTCACTAGAATCAGGATTAGGAATTAGATTTCTGGGCTTTCGGCATCTATGGCCATGTTAGCCCGTCACTAGAATTAGGATTAGGAATTAGATTTCTGGGCTTTCGGCATCTATGGCCATGTTAGCCCATTACTAGGATTAGGAATAGGAATTAGAGTTCTGGGCTTTTAGCATCTTTGGCCATGTTAGGCCGTCACTAGGATTAGGATTAGGAATTAGATTTCTGGGCTTTCGGTATTTATGGCCATGTTAGTCCGTCACTAGGATTAGGATTAGGAATTAGATTTCTGGGCTTTCGGCATCTATGGCCATGTTAGCCCGTCACTAGGATTAGGATTAGGTATTAGATTTCTGGGCTTTCGGAATCTATGCCCATGTTAGCCTATCACTAGGATTAGGATTAGGAATTAGATTTCTGGGCTTTCGGTATCTATGGCCATGTTAGCCCGTGATTAGGATTAGGAATTAGATTTCTGGGCTTTCGGCATCTATGGCCATGTTAGCCCGTTACTAGGATTAGGATTAGGAATTAGATTTCTGGGCTTTCGGCATGTATGGCCATGTTAGCCCGTCACTAGGATTAGGATTAGGAATTAGATTTCTGGGCTTTCAGCATCTATGCCCATGTTAGCCTATCACTAGGATTAGGATTAGGAATTAGATTTCTGGGCTTTCGGCATGTATGGCCATGTTAGCCCGTGATTAGGATTAGGAATTAGATTTCTGGGCTTTCGGCATCTATGGCCATGTTAGCCCGTTACTAGGATTAGGATTAGGAATTAGATTTCTGGGCTTTCGGAATCTATTGCCATGTTAGCCCGTCACTAGGATTAGGAATTAGATTTCTGGACTTTCGGCATTCTTGACCATGGCAGGCCGTCGCGATGAGCGATAATGTCCCTCGGCGATCACTATCCGAGGAAAGGGAAGGAAGTAGCCTGGACCTGTATGTTAGGTACCATCCCGGAATTTGCTTGGTGTGAATGAAGAAAACCCAGGAAAAAATGACTCGAGATGGTTGGCCTTAAAAAGCTTTTACACTCTTTTGCGACCGAGTGTCGTCACCGGGAATTGAACCCGGGACCGCTCGCACCAAAGACGAGAGCGTTAGTGAGTACATTACATAGAGCAACGAATCCATACTACCGGTAAAAACCCGTTTCTTGCTGTCTTACCGTTTCTGTTCTATGAAGATTAATATTGAAACCGGTAGCAGTGCTAAATTACCACTTCAAGTTTTAGTAGAGATAAGGGTGAAGACGAAATCTATTTTTGCGGTTATTCAATCCATATTGTTCTTCAAGCTATCTGATAATTTTTTTCACTATTCTTACCGTTTTTGCTCTGCTGTCTATCGACATACAGATTGACAAACACAGGCATTCTGTGAGCCGCGATATTTATAAATTACATCGTTTGAAAGTTTAAAAACAAATAAATATTTCTTTCTGGGAACTTACCGTAACCCTCTGAGACTAATATGTGCAATATTGACCGTATCTATTAAGATTTCTCCTCTTGTCAATTCACTGAGTCTAAACAGCGCTACGAACAGACTGCTTTTTCCTGCTCCCGTTCTACCCACGATTCCAACTTTCTCTGCTGGTCTCGTCTGAAAACTTACACCTTTTAATGATGGAACCAGATGTTCTCTGAAAAGAAATTTTAGTACTATCTGTATATATTACAATTTTATAGATTTTTACTTACTAATTTTTTAAATATTAGTTTAAAAATTGCAACAACCACAGGCTTTCATTACATACTAGTTGAACCTGCACTCTCTACACAGCGCATCATTAACATATGAGTATGAATCTCCTTGTCATTCCTCACATCATCTATAAATGTCCTTTTACAGACACAAGTGAAACACGTCTTGATAAAAATCGGCAAGAGGTACCATAAAGGAGATTTTTTTTATTATTATTCTTTCAATATCTCGAATAGTTTGCAAGATTTGAACTTACTTCCGTTTAAAGTTTCTTATTCATGTATGATTAACGTTTCCTTTCTTCTTGAATGTAGTATATAATAAGCAAATACATTACACACAACTCATTATGATGTCAGTGATATATGGTGTTCATTGGGCAAACACTCTAAACAATATAGATTCATCTTAGACTGGAGAAACAGTTATCCTTCGTTTTTCATTATCATTTGGCCATGAAACAAACGTCTGAGAGATATACAACCCCAGTATACAGACTGTTATGTTGGAACGTATAACTCTTAGGGTATAATGCTTTATTTTTTAAAAAAATCAACACTTGCACTGTACTCCTAAAAAATGTAATAAAGAAACAACGGCCACTTTTTTTAAAAAAAATATTCAATTAGAACTGGACAATCTATACAAAATTTGAAATCGATCAGCGAAAACGGCACGTTTCTAGCACTTATGGTTTTCGAGATCTCATTATCGAAATGATGGGAGACAAACATATAAAGTTTTCTTGATTACAAACATATAAACCTAGCATTTTAATATACAGATTGCATGGATTAATGAAGATAACTTACATTTTAAACTTAAAGGATTTTTTTAAAATACCGTATCGACATACATTCTAGGGAACAAAAATTACGAAAAGCACGAAAATTACGAACATTTCATATACGATACTACAAGACTACGTATACATTTCGATATATATTCTCTCCACCAGAAAAAAAGAATATCCTAATTCTTGCGAATGTTATCAATCAACTATTGGGACAGTTAATTAAAATGACTAGATTTCGAATAAAGTGTGCATACTCCTGTTTTTTGCTGATGACTGTACATGTTTTGACCCTTTTACTGCTAATCTGTAACTTTGTTAATACCCTCTATATATTTGCTTAACTTTGAATGGCAAAATCTATTACATGCTGGCAACTTCAACCTGTAGAGTCGCAATGAGGACTTAGATATGGATTTATAAGAAGAAGAAGAAAAAAAAAAAAATTGACATCACATTTATCACTTCTCAGTAGATCGAGCAAATGAGGGGGTTTGGAGGCAAAGCCCCCAGCTGGCCAAATTTAAGAAATATTAAGAGCTGTACGAAATTCACTGTCGACGCAAAGGGTGATACAAAAGAGATGCGAGGCAGTAGGCCGAGCAAACACGGAGGTCTGGGCGGAGCCCCCTGCTAGCCAAAAGCTAGTCACATACTAAAATACTTTATTTATATGTTTGACTATAGCAATTCATTCCCTTTGTGAGTCCTCCCATCCTTCGATTGTGACTGTAAAGGAACATGTACAGGTATAGGGAGAAAGTGGGAAGGAGATTCATGCACACATTAGAACGATCCGCTGTGTAGACAACGCAGCTGATAAGTGTTAAATCTTGGTCATATTTTCCTGATAGGTACTTCAACAGATACTTCAATTGGCGTGCCAACTCGTAAGTATGCGTACTAATAAAAACCCATGTTGTTCAAGATATCCTTGTATTTACACTAAGTTGTTCAAGTCAGCACATACAAAAAGGCATTAAGTTTATCGTACATAAATTAGTCATTTGGAAAGATACTTAGAATCAACTAGAAGCTTATTACCGAAACTATGTACTTTAACGAAAGGAAGACAAAAAACTTTTTGTTTTACAATTCTTTCTAATAACTAATTTTGTTTATTTTACCTGTATTGCAAGAAGACATTATTGAAAGTGATGACACCCTGACTTGGCCATGCATACGGAGAGGCCATTAATTCCACAGACTTTTCAGAAGGCACCTGGTCTATATACTGATAGGCTCTTTCTACTGCTATCATCTCTTTCTCAGTTTCCGTAAATGCATTTACTACGCCACTCAAAAGGCCAGTTATTGATAAAGCATACGAGATAGCGAGACCAACAAGACCTAAAATGAAAAATTATATAATAATTAGGAAATATTAATCTTTAACTCAATTTAAACACTTCTTTTGTTAATTTAATTACATTTATTTCTATTAACAAACCAAAATCATATCCACGAAGAAATTAAATGTCGACTGAAAGCAGAGAATTCGTGTTATTATCCAGTTCAAAATCTTTTGTCGTCGCGAATTCTGTCGAGGAATTTAAAGCTTAAAATGTATAAAACGATAATCATGCCTGTTGTTCTGTATGGTTGCGAAACATGACCTCTTACTCTGAGGGAAGAATGCAGATTGAAGGTATCTGAGAATAAAACCCTAGAACAAATATTCAGACCCAACAGAAACGGAATGGGGAATGACAGAAACTTCATAACGGGGAACTGCATAATTTATACCGTTTACCAAACATTGTTAGACTCATCAAGTCTAGGAGGCTCAGGTAGGCAGGTCATGTAACGAGAGTGAAGAAAGTAGGAACTCTTTCAAAATTTTGACTGAAAATCCAATCGGAAAACGTCCATTAGGAAGACCTCGGCGCAAATGGGAAGATAATATTAAGATGGATGTTGCAGAAATAGGAATATAAAGTAGAAACTGGAACCAGTTGGCTAACGACAGAAGTCAATGGAGAGCTTTTGTAAACGCGACATTCAACCTCGGGCTCCATAGGCCATAGAGTGAGTTAGTTAATCATGCTTATTTCGATGACTCCTTGTATTTCATTATTAAATGCATCCTATCAGTTCATTCAGTACAGGATGCGGCAGGTGAATCTGACAATTTTTCGCTACAGATGCTGGCAACATTGTTTAAAAGTTGAGTGAGGTATTCTTCTACACAAAGCATTTCAGTCAACAAGGAACAGTCGTCGAGACAACACAGTGCTTTTGTTATATAGACATTTTTCAAAATCAATGAATCTGTCATCATTTCACAGCGTACTTCTTTGGGACACAGATTCATTACAATTGGCGTGTTCCTACATGAAATTCCATTTTGCTGTTAGTATCTTTCGTGCCACGGAATCCGCTGTCAAATGATCACTACGAGGTAGCCAGCGTACGATTCGAACTCCCGTGAACATTGAGTGAGTTCGGCAATTCCCGGTGATCTGCGAGGAAATACGATGTGACCCTGCAATTCACAGATAGCTCCTATCGTCAAATATTGCATAAGGATATGCACTTCCAAATTTTTTGTAGTGCAAATATTAAGTGCTACCGACAAGGTGTCAAGAAGAAACCTTCGTACACGTTTAGTGATAGTTTTAACTCCTCTTCTTATGACAGATGAAGCCCTTTTTTTTTCTACCTGGTGACGTCAATACACAAAACTGCCATTAGTGGCAAGAAGAAAGTCGTTGTCAGCTACATTAAAGGCCTCTGGACAGTCCAAAGATTATTACGTGATGATGTGTTTCTATGTTTATTATTATTATTATTATTATTATTATTATTATTATTTTTGAAGACGATCAGAGTAACCCTCTCATAGTGAATTCAGCGACACACTAACATTCTAAATTTGAGTTGCGTCGACATAGTCATGGTTCCCAGACAATCTGGTATCTTCAAGATGGGCCAAGAGCTCCCCCGTGGCTAAGCGGTTAGCGTACGTGTCTTTGGCGTGGGAGACCAGGGTTCGATTTCCGGCGGAGTTCATGTGGTTCGGATTCCACGTTATTCAGTAGGTCCACGTCTCATATAGCCTCGCTGCTGAAGGAGTTTTCTTTTCTCTCTTAAATTGCCATCGTGTTTCCTCTTTGCAAAGGTTTCCTATTTAAGAATGGGTGCTTACGGATGAACAGAAGCTATAACCATATTTTAGGTGGTAGCGTAGCGGACGAACAAGCATTGGTAAAGGGGCTAAGGAAACCCTGAAACTATCTTACTAATCTTACTAATAATAATCCTTAGCCGACTGGGTTTCCAGTTAAAACTTTGAAACCGTTCCTACTTTCTGCGATTCTAGCCATATCCATATGATCTGCCCATCTGAGCCTCCTGGATTTTATAACCCTAACAATATAAGGTTAATGGTATAAATTATGCAGTTACTCGTTATGAAGCTTCCGTCATTCACTCCGTCGTGGATCCGAATATTCGCCTCGGGATTTTATTTTCAAATACTTTCAGTCTGCGTTCTTCTCTCAGAGTAAGCTATCATGTTTCACAACCATACAGAACAACAGGTATGATTATCGTTTTATACATTCTAAGCTTCAAATTCTTTGACAAAATTCGCGAAAACAACTGAGTTTGAACTGAATAACATGAATTACCTGCTTTCAATGACATTTAATTTCTTCGTGGATACGGTTTTCGTCTATTAATCTTAATTCTAGCTATTTGAAAATGTTGACTTTGTGGAAAGTATTAATTGATATTTTAACGTATTCATAATTTGCAGTATTATGGTCATGGCAAATTTCCATGTATTTAGTTTTCTCTGCATTTCTTTCTATTGCCCTCATATCATCTCTTATCGGATTAATATTGCAAGATGCTACATGTGCTCTCAACACTACGTACTGGCTGTAAACAACTTCAGATGACAATGTCAACAATCGCCAGATAACGAAGATCAACGAAGTCAGCTGACATATCTGGATAAAAGGAGCCACAACAGAACAGACGGCATCAATCTCCACTGATTGATCACCACCTCCACTTTCTAGGACGCCTGGTCTCTGACAGCTCCTTTATCCTTACCACTCTGTAGGACGCCTGATCTCTCAGAGGTACTTACACACACTTCTGGGCTACAAAGAACCTTAGATCCTGTCACTCTCGAACTCTTTGCCTCTCAGTTCCTACAAACTCACCAACAAACACCAAATATCTAAGATGAACTTAATATTTGAACTGTAATTATTTATTACTGTACACAGAACAAGATGATTACAAGGTGATTGTGAAAGTCCAAAATTTTCCATATACCATTTTATGCTTTAACCTAAAGACAGAATTTTGGAATATCATCAGCATAAACCATAACCTGATGAGTGCGCGCCATTCAGCTCTAGGTCCTGGTTGCTATCTTTAATTTCCCTTATGGCATATTCCAAAACAAAATTGAATAATAACGGCGACAACGTTATTTTCGTTTAGTTTGGTATAATATACATTTGATTAGTAATAGTAGTGTTGGTAGCGGTAGTGTTAGCAGCGGTTCTAATTATTAGAAGTGTCAATGATGATAACATTGAAAAAAGAAAAAGAAAAAACTTCACTTTGAAATTCGCAATCATACAAGCATTACTGGCCTCCGAGCTTGTCTTTAGTTGAATCTCACAACCTTAACAACAACGAGACATGTGCTAGGTAACCATTCTGTTACATAGAAGCAAGGAAAATATAATTGTAAAAGTCTTACCTGGATCAGCGACTTCAAACTGATGTTGAATAACTGCAATAACCCCAACCCCAGTAACCATGGCCACTCCAATGAACTGTAGTCGAAGTCCTAACCACTGTGCAGCTGCTTGACCCGCATATTGAGTCTTTTGATTACATTCCAGTTTGTCTTCATTTTCTCTCTTAAACCTAGGAAAGCACTCATAATTAGAACATCTGTGTTTCACTCAATCTATACAGTAATCATGCAAAAAAGCCAACAAAATCGAGCATAGCAAATCATAAGCTCAAACATACTGAAGATTAAAATTAAAATATGAATTTAAAATTTCTTAAGATGACAAGGGATGAGTAAATAGATTCTGCACATAAAAAAAAAAAAAAAAAAAAAAAAAAAAAAAAAAAAAACAAGTAAAAATCTGTTATTCCATCTTCATTTCTCAAAGTCACAACATTAAAATTACTTTATCTCATGTACAAGAATATGCAATTACTCAATGGAAAAGGCACCGTTATCCTCGATTTGAAGTTTTCCTCGGACCCTTTCCCTGGATCACTTTGACATTCACTGTTTTGATCTTCTGCTGGATACTACGCTTCAACTGGCGATCAGATTTGATTTCCAAGCCACCCTCTAAAACCCGAGACAGCCCAAGGGGTGCCTCGGAGGCACCTGGTCAACTTTTAATGCCATCATTCTTAATAGATATTTCATCCCGTGTCCTGCGCTCTACAATTCTTCTATCTCTTTGAAATACACCCTCTGATTGCGTTTCCTAAGCATTTTTTTTTTTTTTACTTTACCTCAGAAAAAATTAGATTATTTTTTATACTAACGTAAAGGCCCAAGGGGTGCCTCTAAGGCTCCTACTGAAGTATGTACTTTTCTAATTATTTGATAGTGTTTATTTTTTATTACCATTTACTTTGGTATGAAATCATTTGTCAAGACTAGCCTCTCCTATTAATGATGGAAAATACAAATGGTCGCGGTGGGTTCAGGTAGCTTGTATATGCAGCAGGCAGTCTCAGAGGCACCCATTGAGTCTTTTAAGGGTAAAATTAGCATGGGCTTTCTCGGGTTACCCACTAACATACCCCAAAAAGCTTCGACATCTCTTGGCTTTGGATTCGTTTTGGGAGTTGGCTTCCTTTAGAACAACACACACGTTATAATTCGTTAGCCAGTCGAGTGTTTTCTTTGCATGCTGGCTATTCGCAGGATCTAGTTAAACAAGAATTTTGTCACCCTGATGCTAGCTCTTGATGAAAGGAACTATTTCCTTCAAACAATTGCTTTGCACGTTTTGACAGTGAGAGTGGGACCCCAACAGTTTTGAGACACCCTTTGACGAGATGGTTATCCATACGAGGACGCGTTTGGGAATTTTGGCCGTGTGCTTAAATGCGACATCATCTGGTGCCGACGCAGCACTAGCAGTATAAAATCCGGAGTTCCCTGGCATATTATGCCCTGTAAATTTAAAGCATTTCTCGTCGTAAATAATGACAGTTGTTTCACTAGTCATAAGCTTCTGTCGCAGTTTGCGGTACTATTTAAGTATCTGTTTCAGTTGCTTTTCACTTTATTTAGAAGCTTTTAGTCTCTTAGGATATTACATGAGGCACTTCTAAAAATTATTAATTTAAATTCTAAACATAGATTAATTTATATGACTACAAGTTACTGCATATATTTCTTAGATGGGAAATGGCCATTACTACTAAAAAAAATAAACAAAAAAAAAAAAAAAAAAAAAAAAAGTACGAAATATGTACATACAAAGTAACATATGAGTCGTTCAGTTCCAAAAGCTCCCAGAAAACCGAGAAAACTGTAGGATCAATGCGTTTCGTAGAACTAGAAATATTTGAGGATGTTCATGTTCACTGAAGTATTCCCAATTTACAAAACATGAAGATCCTACTTTCTTTTTAAGTTTTCTGGGATTTTCTGTAAATGGACAAGAGCCGTTTTGGAACTAGACGACTCATATATTTTTCTATACATTTGCTACTAAAAATTGACTAACAAAACCGAAACAGAGGATTTCGAATTACAGAATAAAAATTCACAACTACTTTTCTTTAGCACAACTAAGCTAAGTCTGGTCCAAACGTAATATTCAGTAGTCCTTGAACTGAAAGAAGCTACCCTGGTTACTTTTGTACTTTGTGCTTGTACGATAATACTGTAAGTAACAAAAATAATTTTTTTTTTTTTTTTTTTTTTTTTTAAGCATAGACTTAAAATTAACTTCTTTCGTGTAATTTCATTAAAATTTACCAAAAGCAGTTACACAAGAGTACTTTGAGAAAAATCTACGTTTTGGGTTAAATTGCAGGCTTTTTCCAGATCAGTAGACACCCTGTAAAACTGCAACAGACTTTCAACCTACAGCGATCCAATACCGTAACCAAAAATGAAGTTTCAATAGCGAAAGAAAGATGGAGATGGAAAACAAGCTCCTATCTCATTAGACTGTCGTGAAAAACATAAAGCAAAATATTTGGTTTTAAGATTAGCGTCCTTTTCAGCAGCGAGGTTATATGAGATGTGGACCTACAGTTTAACGTGGGATCCGAACCATATGAGCTCCTGCTGGGAATCGAACCCGGGTCTCCCCGCCAAAGGTGCCTAATGCTAACCATGTAGCCACGAGGAAGTTCGGGAAAGCAAATGAATAAAGACCTTGTTATATTCCATACAGTGTGTTAGTTTACCTTTGCTGGGCACGGAATGCCCTGATAGTGGGTAATCCAAGCAATGTTTCATTAAAGTGGCTGTAGATAGGTGAGAGAGTTGTGCTTGATAACCGTTTTAATTCCCGAGAAGTCAGCCTGTAATGTTTCTGTAGCCAGTTATAGACAGGGACTAATGGAATCATTACTAAACACAGCCATGGCAATCCATATACTGTTATCACAACTGAACCTGGAAGGGAACAAAAAGAAATTCGTAATCGAACGCAAAGACATATTAGTTGCAATGATTATAAACAAACCTAACTCAAAAATGGAAAATCTTACCTTATTTATATGTACAGAGGTTGATTAGTTTATATTGAGCCAAATTTGAATGTGCTACTTACATAGGAAATGTCTCATTTCCACTACTAGTTGTGTTCAATCTGCAGGACACCTCTACTAACTATTGCCCGGCATCGGAGTTTCCACTGCAGGAGACTGCGTTGCAGCTCGACCATGGGTATTGCATCCCTCTCCTCTTTACAGGCTTTCCACAAGTCGAAGCCGGTGCGGACTCGACGATGGCACAGGCGCCGCTTGAAGAGTCCGAAAGCACCGTAATCCATTGGGCAGGCCTCTGGATTCTTGACGAGATATCAGAGAAGGGAACTGCCGCAATTCCAGTTGCCCACTCCACACGGCGATATAATTCCAACGATGTTATCGCCGTGTGGCTGGATGTCGTGTCTTGATCCAGTTCAACGTGGTTCACTCTGCTGGATCTCACGCTTGTACATTTCAGTGAGAACATAAGTCTGGTAGTAGGAAGCATTGACTTTCGCTCCACCTTTCGGAGACGCAGTTTGCCCCTATACGAAAAACTGGCCACAATCATGAACTCTTCTGGGAAACACTTTGTACATTGGCGGAAGAATGTGTTTTAGGTCTTGGCGTCAACATGTCTTACGTAATGGCACGAACTTCATCACAATCTGTGAGATAAATGCACGCCTGAAGGGTAACAACAAACTTCCACCGATCACCCGCGAGATGATGTTCATACAGTCTCCTGCAGTTCCTTTGTCGCTTAGCCACAAGACACGGTTTTAAGGCGTCCACATTGTTCTTGCAAACGACTGTGAGGCGTAAATCCCTGTGAATGATTCGGTTCATTGTTGCATGCGATGTGCGGCATTTGATCGCCATCGCATGCTCTGTGAAGGAATTTTCGGAGGTCGCCATACGCCGAACCACATGCAAAAGCGGCGGTAACCTCTTCACGGGAGCCCAGGACTGTTGCTCGCGTCAGTGTGGTGAGCCCAGGACTCTGTGCTGCATATTTCTGTACAATACGATTCAAAGTGGCACGACTTACACGAAAATTATTATGCACTTTGCATATTTATACGATGCGCGACGCCATGGACTTCGGAAAGGGTCACAATGAATCACTGCCAGATTCTGTTCAGTTTCGCGGCATCAGACTACGCTCGATCGCATTGCTCTACAACGTGACTAACAAGATACTGTTGCGTGGCAATCTCATTGCGATGTGTTGCGCATGCGCAGTAGAGTTGCTTATTGGCTTCGCCTCAATATAAATGAATCAACCTCTGTATCCTAAAGTAACAATCAGCAATAAAAAACCTAGTTGTGTTTACAAGTTATAATTTCAGCTACTAGTGTTATAATCTTTTACAGAGCACTTAATAAAGATACATTAGAAAATTTTGAACATTGCAGATGGTCTAATAATTAAAAAAAGAAAGGCTCCTACCGTAATGTGATAAATCTTCTAAAAATTAAACATCAGCAAATCATTTGCAGTGTTGAAACAAGATTTGTTGGTAGGTGCATTTCTTTTTAACTTCGAATTTCTGTGAACTGGAAAAGCGCTTTCCTTTTCTAAGTCTATACAACTAATTTCAAAACAATGAATGCGGGCAACAAGGCGAGACAAAAGAAAACAACAATAATGATCCGAAGTCAGGTCTATTTCATTCTTTAGAAGAGAAATATGGCTATAGTGTACCGAAGCATATACTCCTCCTCTGAGACTTGAGCTATAGCAGCAATAAAGCCTTAAACCACTCTTCCTCACAGATCCCAAAAGGACCTCACATTTTTAACATCTTAGAACTTTTTCAGTGCATGATAACCATCCAATAATTATTTTTATTTGGAAAACACAAGTTCTGGAAAAATAGGATACATTTTGAAACAGAATCCAGGCCCTAAGTACTTTTTGTTGTCCTGAAAAGCAATTTGTCCTCCAATGAAAAGTCTTTTTGGTAGACATATTTTAAAGGCAGTTAACATTAGATTTAACTGAATTAGCAAAATAATATGCAAGTTGATGGTACCCGCGGAGAGATTAAAAACATATATAATTTTTCATTTCCGATTTTTGTGCTTTTTACACAATATTTTTATATAAACACATATGAGCAGCTTGGGCGAACATAATGGTAAGTGCCACCTCCGGTGAAATTGAGTTATTACGTGGAATGAGTTGTGATCGAACCACAGAAGAGTATGTAGGTAGTTTAATTTCGGAACTGTCTGCAGATGGCAGGAAAAGCTTTTTTGATATATCTCACTCCATTGAATTGCATGGGAATGGATAACATTCTTTTCCAGTTTGCTCCAAAGTTATAAAATGTGACATATCACTGTATTCACCCGAGCCGCTCATACAGACAGGGTGGTTGTAAATTCAATAGCTATTTTTAATTTAGATTATCCTAGAAACTAGCATCAGCTCTAGCCGGCATGTAATACTGTTTATTAATGTGAGGTTTACCATTTATGATTTCGAATTTGATCCAGTGAAAACCGCAAAATAGCTGCGGTTTACAGCATAGAAAAGAGAGCTAAGATTGGCGCCAGGTATGAAGTTTGGAGGTCGGTGCTGCAAGTGCAGAGATGACAGAGGCAAAAGCGAGGTAGGAATGCAACGCTTAACCCTAAGACAATAAATAAATAAAAAAAAATAAATAAATAAATAAAAAAAAAAACTGTCATAAGAAATTAATGCTCCGTATCACCACGCAATTCCAGTAAGAGCATGACTTGATGACAATTTCTCTGGCGAATGGATTGGACGTCGGGAACCGATAGAATGGCCTGCACCAGCCCTGATCTAACCCCATGCGACTTCTTCCTTTGGGGCTGGGCTAAGGAACAAGTGTATAAGGGACATTAACAATCTTGAACAAAATATCCGTGAAGTGTTTGCAAATGTCCTAGTTGAGATGCTAAGAAGAGCCGTGGAATCTGTTCCTAAAAAATTCTAGAAGTGTGTACAAAATGCGGGTACATACGCTGAAATGTAACTTAATAACAACCAAATGGTACACCCTAATAATGTATTCAATGGAAATAAAACTGTGATAGGTTGTTTACTTTTTGAAATATTCATTGTTACAAATACGTACTGACTTTACAACCACCCTATATATATAATGCGGCCTTTCTCCCAGAGTTTAAAAGAACGCTCTGGAAGAAAAGCCGCATAGTTTGCCTATGCGCGAGACAAGCTTCGTTTTTTGAATTTTTTTTTTTTTACTATGAATTTTCAACAATTTGTTTATTTCACCAACAAGAAAATATATCTATGGTAATTCTTTATATCTTTAACACCTTCCAAGCAATAGAAAAAGCATTTCGTGCTAAGGAAATGCACGTAGGTAGTTGTCACTATGCTATTCTTTCAGTTATACATAAAGATGAGTTGTAAGCAGACCGTTTAAAGATAGTTTTATAGTGATTGGATGGCTAGCCAAAGTACTTCAGAATTGAACAATTTTTCTATGTTAGTGATTCAGGAACGCATAACAGAGTAAAAAGAAATCATGGTTCTATAGAAAAAGCAATTATTTAAATATTTTCTTTTTAACTCGAATCAAAGTAGAGAGCAGCACAATACTTTTAAAATATCTGTTGAAGGAGAAAATCAAATAGAATATAAAAACAATCCATGAAGTGATGTTAAGCGTTCTGTAACAATTCTAACTATATATAAAACTACACGAACTCACTCACTGACATAAATTAACGGGTACTTCCGGTTGATGTGGAAAGTTGAAATTTGACATGATTGTAGCTTTTCGGAACTAACCCACAGAAAATTGCCAAAGTGAGTATTTTTTTAGTTTTTATGGGGGCTAAAGAGGAAATGAAAAATCTCCATGTCATTTAAATAGGCGTTCTCTTGGGATACAAAATCTTATCTTTTAGGTAGTTGAAATACGAAAAGAAACTTGAAATTCGGTAGAAGGCCGTAGGCCAAGCAAACGCGGGGGTCTAGGAGTGGAACCCCCAGCTAGCAAAAGGTTAGTAACCCAAATAAAATTAATAGTTTTCTCTTGTTTTACAAACCGTTATTAACATTTCATGTAATTACAGTTGTTAATTCCATTATGTATTCATACTAATGTGCACCCTATATTTAAAAAAAAAAAAATCAAATAAACGTGGTAAAACTATATACTAATTCCTCGTTATGCAGTATACGGACCACTCTTGGAGACCTTACATCTTCGCCAGGACCACTAAGTCTGCGGGAACCTTATCGCATCCACTGTTTTAACTTATTATGCGCTCGAAATACTAAACTTATATGTTCATTCTTTTAATTTTAGTATTACTATTCAAGACAGTTTTTAACGTTGCAAAAGGATTATTCTGGCATAAAAGATATATTGTAATTAACGAAAAGAAACGAATCTTTTCTTTCGTGATGTGCAGTACAACGAATCGAACAGATTCTTCCAAAATGAAAATTAACGACCCACGATTAAGCCCTTTAAGCTACGGCAGACGATAATTAAGGCAAGTGAATGACAATGGAAGAATTGGTGGAATGAGAAAGTAAAAGGAAACGGAAGTATCCCGAGAAAACCCACGAACACGATGTTGTCCAACACGAACTTGGTTGGTTAGGGATCGAACTAAGGACCCCACGCACCAAAGGTAAGCGCTTTACCACTGAGCCATCGTGCCCCCCCCCCCCCAATATTCTTCCATTTACTGAATGTCTTAATAGTCTAATCCATCTTGTTCTAACTTTATTTTTACGAAAATCATGGAAGTTTGCGCTTCTGACGATACTTGTGCTTGGATTTTGGTTATGAGTGAGCAAATAAATGATCGTGGCCTTAAAGGTCATTTATCTGGTACAGTCCGCAGCAAAAAACCTGCAACATGAGCACATAAGTTTATTGTGAAACTATGCTTAACATCCCAGGGAATCAACATAACGTCTAAGTGGCACGAATCACGCAGGAGAAATCTCAGCGTCCTCCCCTGCATACTTATTTTGAACCAAGAGACTTGGTTGTTTCACAATAAACTTACATGCTCTTGTTGCAGGTTTTTTGCTGCGGACTGTACCACAGGCGCACGAGCGGAGAAAGGGAACAAACGCTCCCCATTTCCTTAATGTTCTGGATATCTTAAAATATCCGACTGAAGACCATACAATTCTGAATAAATTCAATGCCTTCTTCTGAAGAATGACTTAACTATGGAAGGCTACTTATTTCCACAATTACTCCGGGATGGGGGGTAAGCCGCGCGCCTGTACCTCGTTTAGGATTTAGGATTTAGACTTCCGGGTTTCACCATCTATGGCCATTTATCCCGTCACGTATGAGGGATGACTCCTCGGCGAACACACTATCCGGGGAAAGGGAAGGAAGGAAGCGGCCTAGGACCTATAAGTTAGGTACTAACTCGGCATTTGCCTGGTGTGAATGATGAAAACCCACGAAAATCTCATTCAGGATGGACAGCCTGAAAAAGCGTTTTACACTTTTTCGACCGAGTGCCCCCACGGGAATCGAACCGGGGACCGCTCGCACCGAAGGCGAGAGCGTTATTTATTTATTTATTTCTTATTTAAAATGGCAGAGTTAAGGCATAACCTTTTCTTCCACTCAACCATTTACATTTGTCTTTTACAGTCGGCTTTTTTTTTTTTTTTTTTTTTTTTTTTTTTTTTTTTTTTTTACGACGAGAATAAAAGTAATATACAGTTAGGCACGTTAAAGAGTTACCGACATACAGAACAATACATAAAATAAAACATGAAAAATGAAAATGAAACTTATTACATATAAAACAAGCACTAAAACAAACAAGAGACAATGCTAAAGATATGTTAAACTATATAAGGAGAAACAAAGACACCAATATTGATTATATATAACATGAAATACATTCCTATGATTCACTATCTATAGATAAAATGATGCACCAACTTAAGTGATTGTGTATAACGTATACGTTTATACACATGTATCAGAAGGGAATAGAAAAGAAAATAAGAAGAAATAGAAAGAGAAAAAAAACGAACGACTGCATGGTAGCGCAAGGAATAGTTTCGTGTTTAACAACTTTTTTTTCTTTTAACTTACTGAAGACCTTCATTAGAAAGATGTTCTTTAAGTAGACGTTTAAAAGTCAACACTGAACCAGAGTTTCTGATGTATTCAGGGGTGTCATTCCAAGCTTTGGTGGAAAATATTGTGAAAGATTTGGAAAAGAAATTAGATTTGTGCGTTTGAACGGCGAGTGTTGTATTTCCTTTAGAACGGGTATTTAGTGGGTGAGTATCGCCGAGAAATTTAAATTTAGAGGATAGATAAGTAGGTGCCTGTATCTCGTGTGACAAAGAAAATAATCGATCAGCTTAGTCAAGGAAATCGGGCCTCGGGAGTTAGCCAATACGCTATGAACGCTGGTCCGTAATTTAATCACTATCATAAAACAGAGTCAGCAACACTTTTCTCAATGTCTATGTAGATCTTACTCTCAAAAAGGAGGTAAATTATTATGTAGACTTACAGTGCAAAGCTGTAAGACTTACCTAAAACGCTGAAGAACTGAGCCAGGAGAATATTCATTATGAATGGGAGAGAATCGTCAATGGTATACGTGTCCGAAGAAAATCTGTTGAGAATTCGTCCCACAGGAGTAACATCAAAAAAGCTCACTCGAGCCTGAAACAATACACAGAAATTCATTTCAAGTAAGCGTGAAAGTTGTCAAGTTAAAAAAATAAATGAATAAATAACATAAATAAAATAAAAAAGTAGTAATAATAATAATAATAATAATAATAATAATAATAATAATAATAATAATAATAATAATAATGACTTCTTTGGTCATGTGAAGAAAACAATGTCATCAATAAAATGGACTACTCTCACAGCTATAACAGTACCACTTACTTAACAACATACGCACATTTAGTACAGAAATGAACAGATATAAAGATCTGGTAGGCGAAATAAAAAGAATATGGAAATGTCAGAAAGTTACAACTAAACCAATTACAAGGGATGATCGAAACAAAAAATTAAAAAGCCTCTTATGGTTTATGTGTGAGACATAGCTGGAAGATCAACACACTTGATGATAGAAGGCACTCAACAATAGTCCTTGGTGTAATTAGAGCTTTCGTTCAACCGCTTATCATAACGGCAAATAAAATTTTGTATGCCATTTGCATAGAAATCCGCGTTAAGTTCTTCTAGCCACTTTAAAGGAGCGGTTTTGATATTATCACATGCCAGATAATGGTGTCCAGCCAGTGTTTTTTTTTTTTTTTTTTTTAGACCAGGGAAAAAGTGAAAGTCACTGGGGCTAGGTCAGGGCTGTAGAAGGGATGCTCTAGTCGTTCCAAGCATAACGTCAGTAGTTGAAGTGCTGGATGTACTGTTGCGTAAAGGGTGTCATTAACAATATTGGACCGTCTTTCTTTAAAGGCACGACACCACTTCCCTACATGTTGCTTTGAAATTTAGTCCTCCCCATACACCTCTACAGTCTGCCCATGAATGTCAGTAGGTCTATAGTGTTTTTGGCCGATAGGAACCGCACCAGTTCAAACCTGCACTAAGACAGACATCAATTTATTAATCTACAAATAAATTTTTGTTAAGTTACAGTGAATATCATAAAAGTTCTATGCTTCGTAACCTTTTTTTTTTTCGATCGTTCCTCGTATTATACCATAGCTACAGCCCCTAAAAGCATTGTGACACAAGTGGCACAGATAAACGCAAAACATCTGTTAACAAGCCTACAATACTAAGTAATTCTAGACGCCTGTCAAGTAATCAGAAGGGTCTTTGGACAAGAACTTCCAACAGAGACGGACGTCTGTTAATTAACTTAAAACCGGTTTAAACCGATATATAATAATAACCTTTCACAAGATCTATTTTCATATGCCTATAAACAAATTTAGAACAAACACAGACACATAATTTTTTATGACTTATAACATGTTATGTCTTTCTTGCAATCCCATGATGATAACAAGTACATGGTATATACAAGTACAACTTTCATCTTTTTCACTTTTCGCATATTTTTACCTTTCAAATCTTTCTTAAACAGTGTAAAAAGGAAACAAAAAAAAAGTAATTTTTAGTATTAAAATTTTCTACTCTTCTAATGAATTAATTATTTTTAGACAATGCAAAACCATGCTTAGGAATTCTATCATTCTACTTATAGATTTCTGTAATTCCTGAATTTCCTTTAAGCTTCCAATTTTCCAAGTTTTCCACTCTCCCCTGGAGTCTTGGTCACGGAGGTTAAAAACACGAAGAAAAAGAATAGAAACATCAAGGAATAAAAAGGAACGGACTTACCAAAGGAAGTGCTTTGTACAAAAAACACATTGTCAAGTATGACAGCGATCAAAGTACGAAGATGATGATGCAAACTTAAGTGTGACGGAGTCATTTCGTGCGCCTTTCTTGTTCCTTGTTGGAAGATTGCCAACTCTCATTATTATTTTTGGCATGTGAATGCAGTGAATTTTTTTTAATTACCGCCTCCTATTCGTCACTCAACTATCCCTTGTCTAAAGTTAATTTCGGATTTTTTAAATGACTAAATACATTTTCAAAAACCGGTCTCTCTACTTCATTTCTAGCTCCAAATAAAATTTTTGAATCTTCTACCCTGTGTTGAGTGTCTTTTAAATGCTTCGATAAATCTAACACCGGATTTTCCGTTTTTGAATCTCTAATATCCTCCTTTACTCGAACTTCTTTTCGTTTTGCCTATATAACTCTCTTAGCAACTGTTTTATTCAGGGCTCATAGTGGTCTGGTCTCTTGTAAATAGTTGAAAATGGCCAAAAGCACACGAAAAAGTGACCAAAAATCTCATCATGTCCATTTTTTCCTTTCTCAATTTCTCCATCGCCTCTCTCTTTATTGTTTTGTTTCATCTTTTCTTCTTTACTTCTTTTTGAGCTTCCTCCTTTCTTAGGTTTTCTAAGTATGCTTTGTAGTTACGGTAAGTAGACTTAGTAGATGTAAGAAGCTTCTGAGTAAGTGGAACCAGTTCTGCCTTATTTCCGAATTTCTTCATTACAGACATTATATTTAACTTAGCGTTGAGAGCTCTCAAACCCATGAAATATTCAAATTCATCACCTACTCTTAAGAAGAACATACAAGAATCATAACACAAGACGAACATGATGAACCACACAAACACACATATAACGTTGAGCGGAGCGTTAACTATTACGAGAAAACTAAACGACTATTACGATAGAAGAAAGAATAGACACAGAAAGTTGTCAATCCCACCTTGAGAGCTTAAGCATCTACCAACTATCCAATATGCTTTAGAAAGAATAGAAGCTGAAGTGAGAATAAAGCTGATTGTTTTACATGTGGCAGCAAGTACTGAAGCTTTCAGAAGAGTAATGAGTAACAAGTTTCTGCCTTTTTCTATTTATTTTTATAATATTTTTCTTAGAAAACTGCCAATGCAAAAGATAAATCACACGAAAAAGTCATTTTACCTCCCTAAAAAAGTAACTTTTAGTGACAAATTAAAAAAAAAGTAACTTTTAGTGACCAACTTGAAAAAAAGTAACTTTTAGTTAAAAAAGTGACTCCCTATGAGCCCTGTTTTATTTCATAAATACCCGATTTTTCACTGTTTCCCCACTGTTGCTGGAAATTCAGGAATTACAGAAATCTGTAAGTAGAATGATAAATATTTTTAACTGCCTGACACTGCAAACCCAATATAAAGGAAGTATACGGAATCTACTTTAAATTAATTTACACAATGGTTTTCTGAATAATTTTAATGTATATGTAAATATATAACCTTGATTGATTGCACTTTAATACTAGGGATGGCCACAAAGTTCCGGTTCCGTGAGGAACCGGTTCTCGGAGATCCGGTTTTGACGGAGATCCGGTTTTCAGAACCGGTTCCAGACCTGGATCCGAAAACCCGGTTCCAGAACCGGATCTAAGGAACCGGTTCCAGATCTGGATCTGAAAACCCGGTTCCAGAACCGGATCTTAGGAACCGGTTCCAGACCTTGATCCGAAAGCCCCCAAAGACCCGTAAAGGAGGCACAAAGTTCACCTTCAAAACACTGCAAAGAGGACCATGCGCTTGTGCCCTCCCAGCCCAGACCTGCTTGTGCCCCCAGAAAAAAATTTTGATCCACCAGTGGGTGTTTAGCCAAATGAGTTGGCCAGTTTGCCTGTTTAGCCAATGAGTTAGCCAGTTACCCAGTTTATTTAGCCAAATGAGACAAGAGGCCGCCGCCTGGGCGCATGACTGTCGATTCCACCATTTCATCTAGCATACTGTTCACAGCCTGCTAGCAGCTCGGTTTAGCGTAGGGATGGTCACAAATTTTCGGTTCCAGCGGAACCGGTTCTTGAAGATCCGGTTTTCAGACCGAAACCGACGCTATATGGAACAGGGCCTACTATCTAAAAGCAAGCCACTAATTAGGTTCGAATCCTTGAGGTGCGTACAAGTATTTCAAAAATATAAAAGAACAATGATTGTAAATATGTTATTAATTGAACTTCACACATGTTGATTAAGGGCTTTAGTTGTATTTGTTAACGTAACTACCTATAGCGATATTATAATTTAAAAAAGAAGTTGTTGGTCAAATAAGCGTATCTTACCTTGATGATCTTTTTCAAAAGTAGTTTATGTATATTTGTGGCGGCGTGAATTCCACCATAAGCAAACAAAAACGCTCGACACAACGTAAAAATGGAATTCATACCAGCAATCACACCATAAATTGTTAGATAATACGTTACTTCATCTGTTGCCGGACTAAATCCCGCATCGACATCAGTAAGCAGGGAAAACTCAGCAACATTACTATCGTCTGTATTTTTCTCAAGTGTGAGATCATTATCCAGTTGTGAAGTATGAGTTCCGTTAGTAATATTTCTACTCGTGTGGGTTACCCAATAAGAGAGCCACCAGTCGGTGAGATTTCTCGATGACTGCATCAGAAACATGGACATCAGAATGCTTATTCCCAGAAGATGTCCAATGGCCTTCCAGTAGGATTTATACACTGCCATTTGAATACTGCCTACTTCTCTCTCTTCTTCGCCCATTACGCTAGTTTTATCATCTTCACTTGACTCAGCTCCGTCTGCCTTATCTTTATCATTGGAAAGCTGAACAGACTCTAAATCGCCTGTCATATAGTCTTCAGAATCGCTCAGCATATCATTCGGAACTCCTATAATAAATAACAGCATCAATCAAATATTACAATAAATTAGGATAAAATAGGTATAAGCTTCAACAGAAAATAATTGCTAGTGACTGCATTATAACTACGGTAGTATGACTGAACTATGGGTTTTCATTATTTCTACTTTATTATGTTATAAAGGAGGTGAGTAAAGATCGGCATTTTTCCGCCTATGATAGTCATAAAAAAATAAAAGTGTCGACTAAAAGCAGGGAATTCGTGTTATTATTCAGTTCAAAATCTTTTGTCGTTGCGAATTCTGTCGAGGAATTTGAAGCTTAAAATATATAAAATGATTATCATGCCTCTTACTCTGTACGGTTCACACATGGTCGCTTACTCTGAGGGAACAATATAGACTGAAAGTATTTGAGAATAAGATCCTGAAACGAATATTCGGACCCAAGATAGAGGCGGAACGGGGATAGAGAATGGCGGAAACTTCATAACGAGGAACTACATAATTTATACGGTTTGCCAAACATTGTTAGGGTCATCAAACCTAGGCTGCTCAGGTGGGCAAGTCATGTAGCCAGGATGGAAGAAGGTAGGAACGCTTTCAAAGTCTTAACTGGAAGACCAATCGGAAACCGACCATTAGGAAGACCTAGGCGCAGATGGGAGGACAATATTAAGATGGATCTCGCAGAAATAGGAATACAAAGTAGAAACTGGATCCAATTGGCTAAGGATAGAGGTCAGTGGAGAGCTTTTATGAACGCGGCATTTAACCTTCGAGTCCCATAGGCCATAGAGTGAATTAGTTTCAGTTGATAAAAGCCAGCACATCGTATGCATATGAAGTTTAATCATTAAACATTACATCTATGCAAGCTGCACATGAAACATATTATCGCAAGTCACAAAAAGAACTCCGCGAACAGTATGATTGTTGACATTCTACCAGTTTAGATATTTATCCGAATTTGCAACAACACTTTTAGTATGACGCGCTTCATTAACCATTATAGTTCTTGCTTTAGTAAAGACTACAGTTAAAAAGATTATGAACAAGCATTTGTAGTGTACTTAATGAGGTGCCTCAGACTATAGTCCTCGTCATTCGAATTGGCGAATGGCGTCAGCCAATAAGCTCGCAGTGCGCGATTACAAAACCTTCAAGGACGAATCTAATCATTTATGACTGTCCACAAATACAAAGAAAACAATTACAAATGATAAGAGTCCTCCATGAAGATTTAGTAACAGCGCACTGAAAGCTTATTGGCTTATGCCATACGGCAATTTGGGTGACGCGGACTGTAAAATTATTGTTGCACGTTCAAAGAAACATCTAAACTGGCAGAATATCAACAACCATACTGGCTTTTATGGACGCTTTTACTTTTTATGACTGTCACAAGCATAAGTGGAAGGTTTCGGGAAACTGAAACTGACACTTTGTTAAAAATTATATTCATAATTTCTTTACTATAAATCCGCTGAATTATACAGCAATTATTGTTTTACCCCCCACCAGAAAAAAAAAAAAAAAAACAATAATTAGTTATATTTCGACATTTCAAAAGTTTATAATTTTTATGAGCTGAACAACGACGATTCTGGTAAACTTATTTTAACTGTATATTTTTTCTATTATCATTTTCCTTACAGATATGAAATATTTGATGGAAGATAAGTTTCAAAAACGCAAAATTACAGTAATGTAAATATTTAATGAATCAATAACAGAAGATCAAAGTAACAATGGCTCGTTATAAATATAATAAAAGTAAAGGTTTGAATTTGAATTATTTCAATGTGAAATTGAGACGTCTTTCTGGGTTTTGTGTTGTAATATTGTTCTGTTAACAATACAAGAAATCACGTAATTTCGGCTCCAAATTAATAAATCACTAAATGAATATTTTAGTTTTACAGTTCATAATTCTGCCTTGTAGTCTAAAGATATAATAAATTCAACAAGACACATCTTTGAGTTTTAAGACCATGGCTCTGTTGGCTAGGCTAAAAGAGACTGTGATGAGGAGAAACGAGTGAAATGAAGAAAGTGGGAGAAAACAGGAGAACCCCGAGGAAATCCACACACACACACACGGTGTTTGTTCACCACAAAGTTCACTTGGCGCGAGATGGGATCGAACCAGGGACCTCACTCACCAAAGGTGAACGCTATACCACTGAGCCACCGTGGCCCCTCAATAAGAGACAGTATGTGTTAGGAGAACGAAAAGTATTTGCTGAGTCTAACTTCAGTCGGTTTTCCGAAGTAGTTCAATGAAATAAAATTAAGTGAAACCTTTAGTTTCATTTACTATTGTTGTGCTCTGTAGGTTACCCGTACGGATATAAATGAACGACAGCATGACAATAGAAAGAGGAAAGTCGAAACCATTCACCTCTGGGGTCACTGGGTCCAATCCCAGTCAATATGAGCTTGTGATTGAGCGTATCTGTGAGTTATCCCCCGTTTCCGACCACTTTCTCATTCTTCATTCAATCTCATTCAACATTCGTCTTGTTGAACCTACAGGGCACAACCGTGAAACACAAAGCTGAATAAATTCATTTCATTTAATTAAAATCGTACCTTGAGCAACAACCTTGCCATCCTCTAATCGTAGAATCCAATCTGCCGACAGAAGATACTGAACATGATGCGTACAAAGAATTCGAGTCTTGTTGCGAAGAAGGCCTATTATACACTTTTGGAAAATGGTACGTGCTACATGGACATCCACAGCTGACAACACATCGTCCATCACATAAATGGATTTATCCTGAAAAGGGAAATTTATATAACTGATTTTAGAACACTAAATATCAATAAGGTTACACTTACAAAATCTTACTTATATATTATATCTAGTTTAGATAAAATCGGTAGGTGGTATACATAAACAAGTACGAGTATGGGCATAATCTGTGCAGAAATTAATTGACTATAGTTCAGTGCACAAGCGACAAATACAGGTTATTGGAAATGCCCGATGTCGATAGTCATACAAGGCCGTACAAACATTGGCCAGTAATGAGCAATATTACTTATCACTTACAAATGAAACGCTTCAATTACGCAGTATCAGGAAGTCGCCTTGAGCAGATTTTGGCCTCATATTTAGAGTACAGATTACAGTCCAAGAGGTTGAAATCAGGGCTGCCAGCTAGTTATTCGTCCGCCATGGCAACGTTGGGAAAATGTAATTGGAGCCATGTCTGGGTCTACTTTATCTTTTGGGCTGAATCTGAATCATGCTGGAAGACCCGGTGGATATTGGCGAAGAGGATACGATTGAGAAGTTAAACTACAGGACACACATTCAATTTCACAGAAGAGGAGCTTTGTGATTCCACCACCTTGGCACGATACTGCGTTCGTTGCACTCGGAGCGACCGCAGTCTTCCCGGAATACAGTTGCACATACCTGGTTATTTTGGGCGTTCCAGAATGTTTCAGTGGTTAAAATCTCATCCGCAAATAAGATATGAAGCGAATCACCTGTGAACCGCTAAAGAACCTGCTGTGCTCTTATGACCTATACGTAGAGTTAAAATATCTTCTAATGCGTATGTAGGTGTAAAGCCCTAGATCTTAATGCAATATCCGAGACATGGTTCCTAAGTGCAATATCGTTTCTCTCACCATGACATTTTGGCTTCTGCACTGGATTTCGTTGCAGTCAGATGCGCACATTTCTATTGGCCTGTGGAGTTCTTAACAGTACGTGGATGATTCGTAACAGTGGACGCCTGCTGGTATATTCTACATTATCTCATCTTGATTTCGCGTTTTGGCAGTTTCTACCTGGATACTGTCTACTTACGATGGCGTGAAGACTGTATCACCACTTTTGTCCAGCCTGGGTATTTGCATTTCTCTATGCTTTCAATGAACATTAAAGAAATCTACTACAGTTTGAGAATACATTATTACATACAGTATACATTCTTCTAACAAGCATGGAGTTTTGTGTTCCTTTCAGCACCGAGGCTACATAAGATGTGGACTCATATTTCAAGGTAGAATCGGAATCATCGTAAACCGTTCAAATTTCAAGGCTCTACCACTGAAAATCGAACCCGCGACCCCGTACACCAAAAACAAACACGGTAGCCACTAGACCAGCGAGGAGGACTCTTCTATTAAGCATTATGTAAGACTAGCAGAATACCCGTTCTTCGCACGTGGAGAATAGGTTTCATTTTAGACATAAAGGGCTGCATTTTGATTTAACCTGAATACACTGTAAAAAATGAGGTATTGAAATAACATAAAATGACTACCACTTTAGCGTGTTACTTGTGTGTAAATTTAGCAACAAGACATCGACTTCCGAGCATATCATTAATAACTAGTTACTACCTGAGAGTATTTGCATTGGTATTTATCGTTTAATATGAGCAATGCTTTGCAAAATATCTTTGGCACTTATGCTAAGTAACAAATAATGTTCTATGTTTTCTGTAATCGGTCACAATAATATTGCTGTAAACCTGTGAATCGTCTGACAACAGTTACATAGGCAACAGTTCTGCCATCTTATGTTCATATATGCTAAGACACAAGAATAACAAATAAAGAAAACAGATGGAAGCACAGCTATCTGTGTAACTGTTGTCAGATGATTCACAGGTTTACAGCATGTGACCAATTACAGAAAACATAGAACATTATTCGTTACTTGGCATAAGTGCCAAAGATATTTTGCAAAGCTTTGCTCATATTAAACGATAAATACCAATGCAAATTCTCTCAGGTAGTAACTAGTTATTTCATATATGCTCGGAAAGCGATGTCCTGGTGCTGAATTAACACACAAGTAAAACGCTAAAGTTGTAGTAATTTTGTGTTATTTCAATACCTCATTTTTTGCTGTGTAGGAAGTGTCATTGTTCATCTCAGCGACCTCGAAAACTATGGATTCGACATTAATATCAGTCATTTTCGATCATTACTATTATTTCCCCCTCCCCCAAGTTGCGAAGATGAATTTAGATTAAAAAGGCATCGGAAGTGTCACTGTTCATCCCAATGATACCCAAAACTATAGATTCGACATTAATATCGGTTATTTTCGATCATTTTTAGATATCCCCCTCCTCCCTCTCCCCTAAGTTGCACCGTCAAAGTGAAATGATTAAAACCATCCCAGGCCTGAAGCTCATATAAGTTGAAAATTTGATCAAGATCGATCGCATGGTTCAAGAGTTATTAACTTTTATTTATTTTTATATGTATCTTCCCTCATCCTCCCCTACGTTGTACTGTCAAAGTGAAATGATAAAATCCATTTCAGACCCGAACCTCATCTATGTTGAAAATTTGATCGAGATCAGTCGGGTGGTTCAAGAGGTACGAAGTAACAAATACAGTGACTATCATTTATATATATATATATATATATATATATATATACAGGGTGGTAGGTAACTCCACCGTCAAACTTTGGGAGGCGATTCCTTATACGAAATGAAAGAAAAAAAGTTCTAATAAAAATGGGCCGAAAAATGCCTCCTTTCAGAATTATGATCTATTGAAAATTCGAAAAATCATTTTTCAAAACTCCCTAACTTAGAAACTATAGGGCCTATCCCAAGCGGTTTAAGGAATTACACAGGAACTAGTATGTCCTCTATCTAAATATCCATGTTTTATCATCTTCCGTTATCGGTGAAAGGAACAGAAAAGGAAGTTGAAGTATAGGGATACTCCTTTAAGTACTAATGGTGCGTTCGTTTCGGTGGTACCGGTGAATTCTGAAACATGGATATTTAGATAGAGTGTATACCAGTTCCTGTGGTATCATAACTCTGAAAGGAGGCATTTTTCAGCCTATGTTTATTAGAACTTTTTTTCTTTATTTCGTATAAGGAATCGCTTCCCAAAGTTTGTCGGTGGAATTACCTACCACCCTATATATATATATTAAGTTTTGTAATCTGCGTGCTGGCCATTAGACCACAAATGAACTCTAATGTGGAACTTCCTCTATAATTCACATAAATTAATCTTAAATTCAGAGTGCATGAAGCATGGTATCGGCGAGTGCTTTTAGATCTTGGGATAGAAATAAAACATGACAAAACGAGGAACGAGGACAATGATTTGGGAAGGTAAAGTCGAGTGTTCACTGTTCATCCCTCTACTCACGATATCTCCATGATGCAACTTCCTCTTTCTGACAGTCCGCCACTGTTTTCCTACAACCTACTTAGCAAAGTCTAGATCTAAGGTGCTTCCCCGAATGATTCACTTTAACGAACATGGGACGAGAAACCTCTAGTTTAAAAGACTAGAAAGGAAGCCAAATTAAATTTCTGTGTCAATCAAATTGTTGCAAGCTTTCGGCGAAACTTCCGTGTTAGGTATTCTGGGTGGAGATACAGGTCGCTGACATGATCAGAACATGGGCATGTGTAAAATTTCGAAAAAGATCATATGAAGGAAGCACAGAAATATATGCTGCTTCATTACGAAAGTTCCTGCAATTTTCGGGACGTTTTCCTTCCAGAGTCGATATCACGAAAAAGTCGATGTCTTTCTTCCATTTTTTCTAAAAGGTTTTAGTTCAACATTGCATGTACAAATAAATGTAAAACAAAAAGAAATTCTACCTGATAGACAGCTCTAGCGAGAGCAATTCTTGCTTTCTGACCACCGCTCAGAGTAACACCACTTTCTCCAACAGCCACAAGATCACCTCCCGGCAAGTTCTTGATGTCTTCGTCCAAACAGCAAGCTTCAAGAATTGTCCTGGAAGAAACCAATACTGAATAATATATTCACTATATTTGAATAGAAGAAAAAAGATACACAATGATGAATCACACATCTTGCAATATACGTGAATCGCTTGCGGCGTGTCTATCATATTATTAAAGTAGTTCAAACTATTGAAAGTGATCACTAAAGATGGGTTCTGGGATAGGCAATGGTAGTTTACGCCCTAAAAGAGTGTATAGGGCTACGTGCCGTTTGAGATTTGACAGCCGAAAAGATGAAGGTACACGAAAGTCTATTTCGATAATTTTTACTTTACGAGTTTGAAGTAGGTCTTAATGTTGCGGAAGGAACCCGAACTATCGTTGTAGGAATGCCGAAAGGGCAGTTGATCACAGATCCCAGTACAGCTACTAGATGCTACAAGAAACTTCACTCCATTTCAAGATCCTCGCCGACCAGTAAAGGCCAGGTAGGCCAAAACCCGTGGATTTCAAAGTTGTGTGCCAGGCCATACAGGCAAATCCGATGACAAGTATTCAGAGGTTATCAGACGAGCTAGGTACATCACAGCTAAGTGTGGTTCACCTTCTCGACCTCAGCAAAGGTATTCACAGTAGCCGGACTATATCACGAATCAATCCCTGATCAGGCACAGTGCAATACGATGAATGATTTATATTTTTCCGAAATATTAATGTGCACTAACAGTGCTTAAACAAAAGCCAGATGGCAAAATCTGTCGCCGTACACAAGGTGATGCTTTGTGTCTTGTGGAATAAAGAGGAAATAATTCACTACAAGTTCGTTCCCAACGATCGAACTACCAATGTCAGAACAGTTGGAATAGATGTATATGTACGATTGTGTACCGAAAATACCCTTCATTAGTAAATGAAAGCGATTCCCCTACAGCAAAACAAGCAAAACCTCATCTCTCTTGATGATGATCTCTGCTTCATGCAGTTTCTGTTCTCACCTAACACATAAAGAAAGTACGAGACCGAAATATTGTAAATGTTTGACTCATCCTTCATATTAGAATGTAGATCGGCAAACAGGCACACAAATATTTAGGGACTAAATGTCCAAATTTTATATACGTACATTAAATTAAGAATGATTTACATTAAATTTATAGAGGAAAGTTTTATTTTTACGAAGTTATAAAGTAAAACACGGAAAAAAAAAAAACTGAAATCCCGAACTGCAAATCAACGTAAAAGCAAAAAGTTCTCAGACAAATAAAATAGAATAAAAATAGCAGAATATCGTGGGTAAATTTCTAGAAAACTACATGACTGACTATATTATCGCCCTATATTGAAGTAACACTTTTTGAACAGTTTTAGTATTCGAACCAAGAATTCAGATCTTACGAATAAATAGAGTCAACTTAAATGAAAACGGTCATTTGATCAGAATAATAGATTTCTTACATGGTTTACCATTTGAACAGTTCACGTTCTGACAACAATGATAACAAATGAATACAGAAAAGTGATAAGATGCTACAATAATGATTCTTTAAGAACAAATTTGCAACGAAGAGTTTAAAGTCGCAAGGCAGTGGACTATTTAGGAGGCTATCGGGTTCAAACCATTCCACCTGAAATAAGTTTTTTAGTTTTCGCATTCCACGTACAACAATAATCCTTCTTACTATTTCTAAGAATTTCATTGATTCTCTATTTTCTTATACTCTTTGTTCAGAAGTAATATTGTATTTGTCAAATAATTATTATTTTTCTGATCAGAGTATGCATTTCTTTATTAAAAATAAATTATTTCGTAACAGTTTCCATAACCTGGAACATGGAGGAAGTTAGATGTATTTGTCAAATTTCATTCCATCTAAGAACTGCGTTCTTTTTTCTTTCTTTCTTTCGTCCATTCTACTCTTCTGTTTCTTTTTCTTAGTTGTTACTTTCTTTCGTTTCTCCTATCATACTGTCGACCGTTGTTAGTTGTAATTCAAGTCGGCCGTCATCAGTAACACCAAAACTAAGAGAAGCTGATAAGTGAAACTGGTTTTCCACACCAACCTGCGCGGATATCAATAGTTATTATAGCAAACATCCTTTAGTTATAAAGAAAGATGAATGTATGAATTAAAGAAAATCAAAAAGGGGGAATGAGTAGCCCGGGAAATAGGTAGGCCACGAGGATACTTCCTTTTTCTTCTATGAATAGAATAAAAGGTTAGATTCACTGCTAAATTTTTGTGTGTATCATATCACATAAGATTCGCCAGTCTGTCTCTCGTGCCAAACCTTTTGTAGTTTTTGCAGCCAGTATCAGCAATTCATGTTATGCTAGCTGCTGACTCTTAGACAGGGTGTCTACAAAAATTCCAAAACGAAATTTCGTGACCTTTTTCTTTACCAAATCATAAAATTTCCTAAAATTTTCAAGAGCGAATTTGGATGCGAATTAGGCCTAATTTTCATCCATGAGATAGAAACATACTTTACTTGCGATTTGATAGCGTCTAAAGTTGACCATAAACATTATTGGTGGTGAACTTTGACGTTTTACAGAACAAAATTTTTCGATCTGTACTTACATTTGCAATTATATATATATGTATATAAAATCGTGACCCAAAAGCTAAATTTCGTGACGTTTTCGTGACTTTCATGACCGTTTTCTGATTTCGTGACTTTTTCGTGATTTTCATGACCGATGGATACCCTATTAGAGATAGAAAGTAAAAACACTCCGCGGAAACTGAACTTTGAAAGTCAACCTTTCGAAGCGCATGTTTCACAATAACACATGTTTATTTGATTTGACATAATAACTTCTGAAATCGGGTCCAACATTTTGACTTGCACTGTATGCAAAGGAGAACATACTAAAAAAAATAAACTAACTTTCATTAATATGAAGATAACTTACATATATTTATTATGATCATAATTCTTTCCGAAAAGGATGTTATCCCGTAAGGTTCCACGCTGCAACCATGGTTGTTGGGCGACAAAACCGAAACCTACAAAGAAAAGAGAAAATTTTAGTGTAATGTATATTCTTATATCATAAGAATAGTTTATTTTAATATATATATATACATATCAAAACCAATGCTATCAGTAGCATCTGGAATAGTTTGCAAATCTGTATTGAAAACAAGATTTTTTTTTAAAATTCTTACCCTCACTCGCAAAAATCTTAAAGATCTACACTTAATATTTTGTTCTTATTTAAGGTGCAGCACCGATGCTATGATACGTGTATATATAATTTAATGTGATATCAGAATGAAATGATTCCCCATCAGGTATCGAACCCTAGTCTCCAGCACGCTAACCATTGAAGAAAATCGTTCACTCACAAGAAATGTCAATGTATACACATATAATAACAAAACGAAAGATAACTTATAATGTAAACTTCCTACAAGCAACTTAGGTATATTGCTATTTCTATTATGGATTTCCTGAGCGATACGCAAATTTTTACAGATGCTTTATATTTACATACATCCACATAATCAGTGGCGGACCTAGAAGGTGAAAACTGGAGGTCCAGCCAGAACCCAGGCTATGAAAGAAATATCATGAGTTCACTATACATTTTCAAAAATATGTAAGTAATAACTTGAAATTATTTTTATCACTCAAAAACCTGGAGGGCATGGCTAGCGGACTGGGTAGCGTAGTGGTTAACGCATCGGTACGGCACGCGGAAAATTCCGCGTTCGAGTTCCGGTCCAGTCACCTACTTTTTCATTCTTTGTATATTATTGAATTTGTACCTACAGAAATTTGGTGTGCAAAAAAAATCCGGTTGTTACCTTTCCTCATTTATATATAATAGTAAGTTTATGTTGATTACTTTAATTTAGTAATAATACAACAATAAACTAAGCCGTTTGATTCCACGAAGAACTCAAGAAAGACGCGTAACTATCGACTCCGATGCTAACAATTCTGACTTTCTTGGTCCACAATTCACTCTTAAATTCAAGTAGTCTTCCACCAGAACACCGAAATGCTAGATGAAGAGTGAGAAAGTTCCCACCAAAAATCAACGCAAAATCCCATAACCACCAACATTCAACTAAACAAAAGCATAACATTTTTATGATAATATTCTGTAAGAATCCTCGAAATTAAGACATTACCTGAATCTGTATCTGACACACAGACAACACCAGCTTCCTTTCCAACTTCAGCCAAGATTGCAGACAGCAATGTCGATTTGCCACTTCCCACTTGTCCTATCACTCCAATGAATTGTCCCTTGGAGTAGAAACAAAACAAACACATGATTACTTCAGTGATCGCTGTACCTTTAAAATGACGTTTTGTAGAAAGGAACCAATCTAAGAGATAATTATTGAAAACAAACGCTAATTAAGTTAAACATTTAGTAACTTAGCAAACATACAATACATATTTATTATACACGTGTATAAACCATGAGAATATGTCATTAACGTTAAGAGAACTTCTGGTCAATTTTATTTAAACAGTACTAGAAACGCATTCTTTGCTTTTGCATTACGTAACACTCATGGTTAAATTTCTTTTAACAGAATGGCTAATTTACAATTTAAAAAAGGCTATCAACCTTTAAGCTTGTATATTAAAGAAAGCGGAGAGAAAACTCCCATGGATACGGATAGTATTTTGGAATGCCGGAATGAGTTCTTTCACTATTTGCTAAACACGCAGTCAAAAAAATAAGGTTTGTGGTAAAAGTAAAATGTATACAGCAGAATTGTGTATCAGAGTCTACCCGAACAGAAATAACAATTGTTACAAAGAAATAAACAAATACAGTCTCTCGATGTAGGCGATCCTGAGTTAATTTTAGCTGCAGGGGAAAATTATGGAACGAGATACACGAACTCATTGTTTGTCTGGAACAAGGAGGAATTGCCACAGGAGTTGAAAGAATCAATTATTGTTCCAATTTACAAGAAAGGCGATAAAACTGACTGTAAGAGCTGTCGATCAACTACCGACCAGATATTTACCATGTGCTAAATAGTCGAAAAGCGATGGGAACACAACACTTGTCATAAACTCGTTTGTGCATTATTTTGGTTGTATGCGGCTCAAGCAGTTTAATTCTATTTTACTTTAAAAGAACTGTCACTTGCAAGCAGACTACGTTCCTATGTGTGTGTTTTCTCGCTCGGAGGATGCAGGCGACTGGCTTGACCTTGGCCAGCGCTTCTCCAGCCAATCACAGCTCTGTTCGCTCTTACGTCACCCAACACGAAAATCTCACGCGAACAGCGAGAACTAAAGAGATTTGGCGGTAGGCAGCACTAATCGGCGCGAAGACAAGGACAGGAGAACAGCCCAAGAAATCCTGCTGCAAAAATAATTTCTCAATAATGTAATCTACAATTGTATCAACATTTATTTTATCATATATAAAACATCGATATAAAAATTCAGTGTAATACCCAATACCTAACGACAGGGATGTAAGTATGATTAATTATTTAAAAAAAAAAAGTCCATTGGTGCGTATTGATTGTGATTTGCATGTCGTGTCCTCAAGCCTTGTGGTAATCAATTTAAGTGCATGGTACTGGAAATAATTCTTACTTATTGTTTGTGGTGTTTATTATCCTACGAAAATTATGATGCTGAATCTTTGGTGTGTAAGCATATTTAAGGTTGTATTTAGAATCTTTGCTTATGTGTAGTTGGCGTTGAAAGGAGCTATTACTTATAGTAACTTGTTTCATCGTCAACGCTCGAGCAAACATCCTATTTACGACTATCTAATGTAATGTTTGCTCTATTTGGATTACCACCCTATGGAGTAAACGTTATACACTCCGGTACATCAATTATTAATGATTTCAGAAAGGACTAGGACTCGGTTCGTAGGGAAACTTTGTACGACATTCTTACCTAATTTGTATACCAAAGAAATAGTTCGATTAATAAAGATACGTTTAAATAAAACCCAAAGTAAGTGCGAGTACGGAAATACCTGTGCACGAGCTTTCACGTCGAGAATTGCCTGAAACACGGACATGTGTTGTCGCATTATTCAATTTTGTTACTGAATACGCAATAAGGAGAATTCAGGATAGCAATCAAGGCCTAAATCTGAATGGCACTCACAAGGTTATGGCTTGCGTTGATTATGTCAATTTGATAGGAGATAATATGAGGACAATGGAAAGAAATGCAGAGGTTTTATTAATCGCCTGCAGGGACATGAGTTTAACGTCCCATGAAATCTCTCAGTTTAACGTCCCATGGTTATTAGGGTGGGCCGAAAAAATCGAAAGTTGATGAATCGACTTCCGATAGTGCGGCAAACTTGCCTCGTGACCTCAAAACAACGTCTGCGAAATTTCAACGAAATCGGTTAATATCTTGAGGTTTCTCAGAGCTGCCACAAATTTGAAAATTATTCCAAACAAGTTTTAAATTTTTTTTTATTTCATAAAAGTTTTACATTAAACAACTTCCGACAGCAATTAAAATTTACTTTTAATAGTCTTTAGCAACAGTAAAAAATTTCAGCTATATCAATGAAAATTTATAGGTTCCTCAGAACTGTCAGAAAATGACAAAACTTCACCAAAATCCTACTTATTTGAAAATCTTCATAATATTTTAATTATGCCCGCAAAACAAATTCGGATTTTTTTTTTTAGATAACTTGCCAATTGTTCAGTTGGCAACACTGTACGTAGTAAAGAGTAAACTAGTTGGAACTGGTAATTGATAGCGAGCAGTTGAGAAGAGTGTTGTACGTACAAATCAGAAACAATCAATACCTGGCGTTCAATGTGAGGTTAAAAGTTTTGTTTTTATTTTAGTGTAGTTAGATATTAATTCTTAAATCAACATTAAAATAAAGCGTGTTGATCTGTTCTATTTTCTTTGAACGCAAGCCAAGGAATTGAGGTAAAATGTTTTGTTATTTTAGTACAGTAAGAAATTAAAGTTAACGTCAAAATGGACTCCTGCAAGCTAGTAGACAAGAACGAGTCCGTGACCTCTAGGCCAAAGTCAAGCAAAGTATTGTGAAGCGAAGTGGAGTGTCCGATAATCGGACCGCCAAAGGACTTGAATCCTTACAACTTCCAACTATCCTCGATATACTGCGATGTTGCTTAGAAGAGAGGTTCAACATTATAAATGCTGCAGGCAATAAGAAGGACACAAGTTTTTCTGCTATTGCCGAAACAGTTGCAGTAAAATTGAGGAATTGTACCAAAAGTGTTCCATCCCATTTGTTAGTCACGACAGAGTTATCAAGATGATTAAAGGCTTCTACGTGAAGTATATCAGGCACGAAAGAAGAACTACAAACGTGGCAATGAGAAACCGCAATATGCCACTAAACTGGATGAGTTCATCAGGGAAGCTGGGGGAAAACTTTTTGACATAGCTGCTTGCAAGTGCAAGGATTTCAAAACCTGCACTTGTGAAAAAATGAAAAAGGTTCCTCCACTTGAGCAACCCTTCCTTTTGGACCAGAGGACTGCGAGGAAAGGGAAGATTGGCTCTGTGGACAGGAATGAAACTAAAAGGATTCAGCGTAGAGAAGACAGAAGGAACCGTGATTCCATAAGGAAAGAGAGGACTCTCCCAATGGAGGCTACCGATCAGCCGGGCTTCGAATGCGAAACTATGCACATGCACGAAGACGATTCAGATTCACATTCAGAGGAGATGCAGGCAATGGATCTGTCTGAGGCACTAACAGTAAGCGAGCAAACTGACAACCAGCCCTGCTCTTCTGCCAGCACACAATCACCCGCAGGAACAGTCCCAAAATACAAAACATATCGTCATCGACATCACAAATGCGCTTCCATCTGGCGAAAACAGCTTTGGCTAGCGACAGGTTAAGCATTTCGGACCGTGCCACGGCAGCTATTGTCACAAGTGTTCTGCAAGATCTAAAGCTCGTGAAACCAGGTGAAACAGTACTTCTAATCGATAAGAATAAGATTAGAAGAGAGAAGATAAAAGTGAGAGTTTCGCTTCAAGCTGGAAACGACACCAAGGTGAAAGGTCTTTACTTTGACGGAAGGAAAGACAAAACTATATACACTGAGAAAGAAGATTCTAAGTCACATCGGAGGAGCAAGACTGAAGTATGCCGGCCACGTTACACCCTCATCTGGCTCAGATGATAGCATTTTCAGAAGTATAACTGCTTACATGGCGGATATTGGGGACGATCTGGAACACCTTATCGCTGTAGGTTGTGATAGTACGGCAATCAACACAGGTCCTCATTCGCCGCCTCGAAGAGAAGGTTAACAGACCCCTTCAGTGGCTGATATGCCTTCTGCACCTAAACGAGCTTCCGTTGAGGCATTTGTTTGAGCACTTGGATGGTGCAACCAGAGGTCCACGATCCTATGGGGGTGAGATTGGTCAGCAACCGGAGGGATGTCAGAGCCTGGGAGTAACGACCTTCGAAGCCATAGACTGCGAGCTACCTAACGTCAATACGAATGACCTTAGCTCAGACCAAAAGTACCTGCTAGAAATTTCTCAAGCAGTGAAATCCGGAGTTTGCAGTGACGATTTGTCCAGGCGTTTTCCAGGGCACCTGTCACACTCCCGATGGCTTACGACAGCCAACCGCATTCCCCGTTTATACATAGCAACAGAGAATTTAACACCTCAGTTGAAGACACTGACAGAGTTCATCATGAAGTGCGACATACCCGGATGGTTCACAGTCAAGTGCAATCGTTCAATCAAAGACGGAGCCCGTAATCTCTGGAACATCATTCAGACCAGTAGATATTTGCCAATGAACCTGAAGAACGTAGTGGATAAGGTCATCTCCCGAAACGCGTTCTTTGCTCATCCGGAAAACATTATCCTATCCATGGTGACCGACAATAGGGCGCACATTCGAGAGTTGGGTCTCAGAAGAATTCTGAAAGCAAGTTAGCAAGAGGAAAGTGTCATCAAAGTGTTTGAAGTTCCTAAAATCAATTTTGATGGAACAGATTATGTGGATGTTATTAACTGGATGAACTGCAAATTTACCTCGCCTCCAGTCATGCAGAATGTGGAGACAGACTTTATCAAGTCATTGATATAAAATAAGGGAACAGTTGTAGAATGGGAATTTTCAGCCTTTCCGTGCCACACCCAGGCCGTTGAGCGTTGTGTGAAGGTGGTCACAGAAGCGTCCCAAATTGTATGTGGTTTCCAGAGAAGGAACGGATTCATTCGTGCAAAACTGGCTAGTTAGGCGGCAAGTCTGAAGTTTGATCACCAATCTGACTACAGTGCAAACTAAAAACTAATGAACAATGAACGTTAAGAACTGAATTGTCAAATAATTGAGTATTGTTTTTTTTTTTTTTTTTTCTGAGGAACCTAAAGATATTCATTGATATGGCTGATTTTTTTTACTGTTGCTAAGACTATTAAAAGTGAATTTTAATTGCTGTCGGAAGTTGTTTAATGTAAAACTTTTATGAAATAAAAAAAAATTTAAAACTTGTTTCGAATAATTTTCAAATTTGTGGCAGCTCTGAGAAACCTCAAGATATTAACCGATTTCGTTGAAATCCCGCAGACGTTGTTTTGAGGTCATGAGGCAAGTTTACTGCACTATCGGAAGTCGATTCATCAACTTTCGATTTTTTCGGCCCACCCTAATGGTTATGTCCTTTAGGCTAAGGGAGACAATGATTAGGTAAGTGAATGATGATGGAAGAATTGATGGAATGAGAATATGGGAGTACCCCGATAAAATAAATAGACACGATGTTATTCACAACAAACTTACGTGGCCGAGGATCGAACCAGAGACCCCCGAACCAGAGGTACACGCTCTACCACTGAGCCACCGTGCCCCACCAGCTTAGAAGTAAATGCAGAGAGAACTAAATAAATGGAAATTCATAGTGAAAAAAATATTGGAAACTATGGATATGCTAAAATATCAATTAATACTTACAATAAAGTAGACACTTTCAAATAGCTAGGATTAACATACCAAAACATATCCACGAAGAAACTAAATGTCTATTGAAAGCAGGGTAGTTCAAATTTGTTGTCTTCGCGAATTTTGTCAAGGGATTTGAAGCTTAAAATACACAACACAATAATTAAGTCTGTTGTGCTGTACGGTTGTGAAACATGATCGCTTACTTTGAGAGAAGAATGCAGACTGAAAGAATCTGAAAATAAATTCCTCAGGCTAATATTCGGACCCAAAAGAAACAAAAATGGTAAATGGCGAAAACTTCATAACGAGGAACTGAGTAATCTATATATACAAAAAATGAATGCCACTACGTTTGTGACTTCGTATCTCTTGGACAGTCCGACCGATCTCGATCAAATTTTCAACACAGATGAGATTCGGATCTGGAGTGGTTTTTATCATTTCATTTTCACAATTAAACTTAGGGGAGAGGAAGGGGAGAGATATTTAAAAATAATCGAGAATGACCGATATTAGTGTCGAATCCATAGTTTTTGGGGTCGCTGAAATGAAAACAGTGACATTTCCGATCCGTTTAAATCCAAATTCACCCCTTTATGTCCAAAATGGAACGTATTCTCCCGCGCGAAGAACGGCTATTCTGCTAGTTTATACTATTTATCTAATATTGTGAGGGTCATTAAATCGACGAGGCTCAGGTAGGTCAGTCGTGTAGCCAGAATGACAGAAAATAAGAACGATTTCATAATTTTAACTAGAAAGTTAACAGGAAAAAAACTAGGTACAGATGGGAGGGTAATAAGCTGGATTCCGCGAAAATAGGAACACAAAATAGAAACTGGATCCAGCCAGTGTGAATGCGGCATTGAACTTCTGGTTCCCATAAGCCACAAAGTGAGTGCGTTAGTTAGGTGAACTGTATCTGTGGCGATGAAGCTTAGCGTTTAAGTCGTTGAGTCGATTAATTACACAGAATGAATTAGAGTCGTAAATTAGTAACTAATAATTACTCAAAGAAAGAAACAAGCAAATTTAAAATTTGTTTAAGGGCAAAACAGAATCCATTTTGTGTTTAAGTATAACACTGGCTTACAGTGGTTTTGGTGCCGGGTGTTTCTTAGCTGATTTGAAGTAGAATTGGGACGCTGAATCCAAATATGGCGTTAGTTTTCCCCTAACAGCTTTAGTTTTTGAGATATAGGAATTGCAAGACTGACCTGCTACAACGTTGAAAATTGCATAAGTGCTGTTTTACTGTAAGTGAAAAGAAAACTATGACATTTAAATCTGTTATTTGGAACACTTTGAAAATAATGAAAACCATATAAACACAAACATCAAGTACATAATAACTCTGTAACTACATTTTATAATAGTTTTTATGAATAAAAAATCAAATAATTTGTTCAAAACGATCTATTCAACACTTCGGAAGCTTCGTTTTCGTGACATCCTTGAATGTTTCTTTGCACAGTCTCTTTTTAGGTTCCAGCAGTAATCTGCCATCATATGGGCATCCCATCTTCCTTGGTAGCGGTCCTCCATTGTTTTAATATCTTGGTGAAATCTTTCACCTTGTTCTTCACTCAGACTGCCTACGTTGTCTGGGAAACGGTCCAAATGGCTGTGCAGGTAATGAATTTTGATACTCATATTACATCCAAGTTTTTGGAATGCATTAAGCATCTGGTTCACTAGCTCAACATAGTTATCAGCTTTATTATTGCCAAGGAAATTCTTGATAACTTCTACAAATGAGGTCCAAGCTCTACGTTCAGTCTCATTCATGGACTCCACGAAAGCCGGATCTTTCATGAGTTGTCTTATTTGGGGACCATCAAATATTCCAGCTTTTAATTTTTCTGTGCTGATCTGAGGTAGCTTGTTTCCCATGTAAGCAAAGCACGGCCCGTCCTTATTTAGCGCCTTTACAAACTGCTTCATCAAACCGAGCTTGAGATGTAGAGGTGGCAAAATGATTTTGTCACACTCAACAATAGGCATGTTAATAATATTTTTCTTACCAACAACCATGTCGTCTCTCTGCGGCCACTCTTTTTTTGACCAATGGTTTGCTTTGTCTCTGCTATCCCACAGACATAGAAAACAAGGATATTTTGTGTAGCCACTTTGCTGTCCAAGAAGAAAGTTCACCATCTTTAAATCCACACAAATCACCCACTGATGGTCCTGATATTTAATTTTTTCCATAACCAAAGCAATTGCTTCATATTCTTCTTTCAGTCGTGTTGAATGAGCGATTGGAATTGAGCCATATTTATTGCCATTGTGTAGAAGGACGCATTTTAAACTTCGCTTGGAGCTATCAATAAACAGGCGCCAATCATCTGGATTGTATTCTGGAAGACCCATGTGTTCTAGGAGACCTCTAACATCGTGACAGAATACGAGATTTGTGTCTTCAGTGAAAAATGGTAAAAACTCCTTTTCCCTTGTTCGGTAGAATGTGATTTTAGTTCCTTGTTCTAGTACGTTTTTCTCCTTCAATCTGGAAGCAAGTAATTCAGACGATTCTTTTGAAAGACTAAGGTCCCTAACTAGATCATTTAGCTCATCTTGATTAAACTGTTGAGGAATTGTTGACATTCCCTCATAATCACTGTCACTTCCATCATCCATGTCACAAGAATGTTCACTACGTTCGTTTTCAGTCTCACAAAGCTCTGGCAAGTGGTGAAACGTTGGGATTGGTATTTCATCGGAATGAACAACTGGACGTCTTGCTGAAGGCAGATCAGGATATGTCTACTTGTTCCGGTTATTTCTATTCATACCCGTAACATTTACCAGGCAGAAATAACAGTCATCAACATGGTTTGTGGGTTCCCTCCAAACCATTGGAACACCAAACTTAAGACTTTTTCTTTTTCCAGTTGTCCACTGTCGCAAGTGTTCAGTACACATTTTACACACAATATGTGGAGCCCACGTTTTATCTTGGTCCCCTAGGCGTACACCAAAATATGCATGATATTCTTTTTTTACAAAGTCACTGATATGTTTTCTATTGTCTTTAAATGTGTACTCACCACATATGTAGCAAAACACATCAGGATGGTTAACACAACTTCTTCGACTTGAACTCATTTTATGTTCAGGCCACTAACACGGATGTTAAATATAAAGCCTTAGTATACGCGATACAAGTTATGATTTCAGAACAAAACTCACATGTTCCAACATGTCACTCCACCTGCAAGACAACAACTACGATCCACTAGCCAAGTAGAATACCAATGCAATCTAGTGGACGTTCCTGGAACTACTATATGACTAGTTTCCGTTTAGTACCGACAGATAGCAGCACTAATGAGAAAAGAGCGCCGTTCTTCCAAATAGAAATCTCTATAGAGCACAGTAGGATTTATTTGAGTTGCAGAGTTTATAAGATCATATTCAAACTTGTTATTACGAGAATATTTGTATTTCTTTTGCTTATTTTGTATATTATTGCAAGAAGCATGCAGAAATAGTGGTTACATCATTTATAATTTACATATTTATTTTGGATTGTAATATTTCTTCCACATACATTGTAACGTAAATAACACTACTGGTACAGTAGCCTGTATCTACCAAAGTAGAGCTGATAGAAAAAAACTGCTTACATTATTGCATTCAGCGCCCCACACATAGTTAAAATCAGCTCTAAAATTTTAGGCACCAAGAAAAAATTTTTTTCTGTAGGCCTGTGTAATTGCTACTTTATTCTTTAGAGAATCATAGTATTATTTGCAAATTCGTTATATATAGATCTTAAGTTATTCTCATTTCATACACGAAAACAGCTTCTAATCAATTCTCCTAAATTAACTTGGTAACGCATTCAACTTGTTAAAAATGGTATTCTTCAACCCCTACATAGAGTTGTTTTCTATTCAACTTTCAACTTCGTTTTATATTACTTTTAAGAAGTCAAAATACACAAGAAATTAGGAAGTATATGAAATGAAATCTTTGAAAATGAAATGAAATCTTTAAGTTTTACGTCCCACGGTTATGCCGGTTAGGCTAAAGGAGACGGTGATTATGAGAAATGAATGAAATGGTGGAATGAAGAAAGTGGGAGGAAACGGGAGAACCCCGAGAAAACCCACGAATACGGTGTTTGTCCACCACAAAGTCCACACGGCGCGAACTGGGATCGAACCAGGAACCCCAAGCACCGGAGGTGAACGCTCTACCACTGAGCTACCGCGCCCCCAAATTAGGAAGTATAATTTGCAACCTTCAAGTAAGCATTGTAACTCTATTCTTAACCTGACCAATACCGGACAATACGAGGCACGTCCAGAGAATAAGTGTACTAGATTTTTCCATGTAGTCACCATCCCTCTCGATGCACTTAGTGAGACGACGGATTAATTTTTTTTATGCCTTGGTCAAAGAAGTCTGCCGCCACCTCTTTTGCTCAATTTTTCATCTCCACCTTCACTTCCTCGTCAGTTGAAATTTTTTTTCCACACATGTGCATCTTCAGAGAGGTGAGCGATGACAGTCTGAAGATGTAAGAGGAGAATGTGCATATCAGTCAAAATCGACGGTCTTCCACTCCTTTGCATAATCGTGCACATCACTACGACCATTTTTAAATTCACGACACCACTTAAACACACTCGTATGATTAATAATTCCTTCACCAGAAACTGCTGAGTTCTCGTTAAAAACTTCAGACGAAGATTTTCGCTTCAAAACTAGATAACGGATAAAGTTGCGAATCTCGCACTTCACGGTAGACTTTATCGACATCTTTTACGGGAGACATTAATGTGGCCACAGTTTTAGTCGTACTGACACGTGATTGGGCTCACTAGAAAGGATAGGAGCTAAGCTACACGGCAATGTGACCAGCATACGAATAACACAAATCCCCTATGCTCACGAGGGCCCTAGTACACTTATTTTGTAGACGTGCCTCGTAGTACAAGAAGACACTGTTCCGTTATAAAATGTGATGTAAGTTTACAGCAAGAATTTCAAAGCCACCGAGGAAGGCACGATGACATGTTGAAACTATACGGAGCTTTCAAACTGTAAGACGTATTTAGCGGTAAATTTCTCTAAATCCGCTGGTGTTTGGGTTTCCCTCAGTCCTACCAGGCAAATGCCGGGATGGTACCTACTAAACAGGCCCTGGCCGATACCTTCCCAAATCCTTTCCATTGTTATTGTTGTTGTTGAATATCCAGTGTAAAATGGCCTCTGAGCTGTATCTGGAGATTGTTAAATAAATAAATAAATAAATCCTAGCTAATAAATTATTGATCTCATGAAACTTACTTTTTGCACATGAAATCCAACGTCCTTTAGTTGAAACTCATAGTGGTCGGTCTGCGATGAACCAACTGACTTGTCAATATTTGCAGACGTTGCTTCTGATGACTTCCCCCAGTAGAAGCAGCCACCTTTAACAACAATATCTACTGTAGTGTCCATTGTGGGCATCTCAGTATAATATTTTTTCAAGTCCAAATCTGGAAGCTGAAAGAGTTTATATAAAATAATATAGACGGACGAATCATACAAATGTCCCACAGAAAAATGTAATTACAATTGGAATAACTAAGTCTATAGCAGAGTATCAGATTCATTTCATAGTAACAAATATTTACATTTCATTACCGATTCATACAAAGAGGAGAAATATAAGAATCAACAGGCGTTTACTATCTCAACGAATATAAGATATGACAGATGAGCAATGAGAACAATATTGTAAGTATGCGTTTATTCTTTAATAGAGTCAGTTGATTCAATGAAACTGGTCGGCCCATATAAAGACACTAGAAGTGCCACATTATACATAACGTGAAAGTTGCCCATATTTTATATTTTACGAAGACACTAGAAGTGCCACATTATACATAACGTGAAAGTTGCCCATATTTTATATTTTACGAAGACACTAGAAGTGCCACATTATACATAACGTGAAAGTTGCCCATATTTTATATTTTACGAAGACACTAGAAGTGCCACATTATACATAACGTGAAAGTTGCCCATATTTTATATTTTACGAAGACATTAGAAGTGCCACATTATACATAATGTGAAAGCTGAAGTTCGAATTTTGTTAACGACTCAACAATGAAAGTTTCTCTGCTGCCGTCTCCCCGCCAACAATGCTCCGCATTTGTCCCTGCCTATCACTCCCCTTAGGAGTGACATTTTCGAAAACACCGAAACACGTATTCTCTTTTTTTTCATGTAAGAGTTTATATACCGACTATCACATCTTCAACTTAAGCGAATTCTAACATTGAACACTTTCTCAACAAAGAAAGGGAAAATTGGATTTTATACAAAAGACCCAACTTTTGCCCCTTAGAAGTGGAATTTTCGAAAGCGCTAAAATATGTATTCCCTTATTTTTATTCAAGAATTTACATACCGAATTTTACACTTTCAACTTAATCGAATTCTTACAACATTCGGAGCTTAGCGAATAAATAAAGGGAAATTTCAATATGACTAAAACTGCCTTCTTTTTTCCTTTTGCTGCAGAATTATCACTAACGGTGACGTATTTCATTATTTTTAATTTAAGGTCTACATATTGAATTTTAGAACTCCCAACTTAAGTGAATCCTTACATTCGATCCTCACTAACTGAACAAAGGGAAACTTGAATATCTTATAAACGTCCCTCTTTCTCCTCTCTGGAGCGGAATTATCGAAAACGCTGAAACATGTTTTCTTTATTTTTAATGAAGAGTTCATATGTCGAGTTTCATTTTTCTAACCCAAGAGATTCATGAAATACACCATTCTTAGGAGAAATTTTGACCCCTCCCCCCTTAGCCTCTTAGATGAAATATTTCCAATTTTTTCCCCTTATCTTCGTTACAAAAGGAGTATATTCTCCAAATTTCACATTTTTACCTTTAGTAGTGGGGCCTCTGAGCTCTCTCATGGCTACGCGGTTAGTGTACGCGTCTTTGGCGGCGGAGACCCGGGTCCGACTCCCGGCGGGAACTCATGTGGTTTGGAATCCACGTTTAGCTGTAGGTCCACGTCTAATGTATCTTCTTTGCTAAAATGGATGTACTATTAATCTAACCACTTCGAATTTGGTAGCTCAACAACTGAAAACAAGCTTTTGTCGTAATAGTTTATGTTTTGTCTTACTAGTGTTTCCACTCATCACCATTTTAATAATTTGATTAAAAGGTGTCAATTTCAATATGTAGGTAAATGCCCACTAGTAGTTTTACAGAATAACGAAATATCAGAATAAGAGAGCTCCTTTGTGGCTCAATGGTTAGCGTACGCGCCTTTGGCGTGGGAGACCTGGGTTCGATTCCCGGCGGGAGCTCATATGGTTTGGATCTCACGTTAAGCAGTAGGTCCCGTCTCATATAGCCTTGTTGCTGAAAGGGACGTTAAACTCATAATCAACTCAATTTAAATACCATAATACAGGGGGCATTGAAATCTGAATCACACGAATTCTACACTGAAACATTTAGAGGATACGACTGGTTATTTGTTTTTAAAATAAGTTGTGTTTTTAATTCTTGCACTGTGAACAAAGACGAATTTCACACCGGAACCCAAAGCAGAAGAAAATAGTATTTTTAGGAGGGGAGAGGAATTCTGTTGCTTTCAAGTCAAAGGATTAACGTTGGAATGTGTTTATGAAGTTACTAAATTATGACCATCTTTCTTCTTTTTAGCATACTTTTCACTCAGCTAATCGGATATAAATTTTTTTGCCTTAAGGACAACTTCAGAAATCTACTTAGAATTATTGTTTTGTTTGGGTATGATACTTCAAGACAGGCGAATTTCACAAATACTGAGTCAATATATACTTGAAATATTACCTCTAGCAACCTCTGTACTCTCTTGACTGAGACCCAAGCTTCAACAAGACCATTCAGCACCCACGGAAAGGTATTCAAAGGGAAGATGAGCATATTGAGGAGAGCTATGCTTGTAAATACCTAGAAAACAAGAAGAAAAATATACATGAATCATTTTATTTACTGTCAAAAAGCACATCTGTTACTGCTCAATTACATTTTTTAAAAAAATAATTTATGTGATGTAAATATCTACAATACTGCGATTATGTTATGTGTTGTCTATGATTTAGACAGAACGGGACGTACGCGAGAGATATTGTAAACATAACAATAACTAATATTTATAGAAATTTAGACATTGATAATTTGTATACTAATATTTATTTATTTATTCGAAATGGAAGAATTGAGTTTTGGAGGAATGTTCTTAATTACGTAATTTTGTTTATTTGTGTTTGTTGAAACTTTTTAAGTACTGACTTATGATTATGCACTGACAAATATAAAATAGGTACATCCTTTAGAATATTTATGTAGAGAACAGATGATTGATAGAATATGTGCTTAATTTAAGCAGATTAATTAGGTATGGTTCCAGCTCTAGTTTTTTTTTTTTTTTAATTATTATTTATTTATTCGAGCTGAGATCATGGACTTTTTGTATTTATGGTGAAGTTGTAAGGAGGTGTATTTATGAATTTATTTTTTTTTCATCATATTTGTCAACGCATTTGTCAACTTACATGATATCTTGTGATACGAGTAATGAACTGAAAATACAATCATGGACAAAAGTTTACTAATTAAGTTGAATAGCGTCCGTGGCAATACTATAAAAGATACAAAAACTCCCTTGCTGCTATATGGTCAGAATATGCGTTCAATGTGAAGGACCTAAGTTAAATTCTCTGTGGGAGCTTATATTGTCAGGATCCCATATTAAGAAATATGAAATTAAATTAATTACTTCCCACGAATGACCTTTAAGCTTCAGAAGACGGGTGATTAATTAATGTAAATGAAATGAAATTTTTAAGTTTTACGTCCCATGGTTATTCCGGTTAGGCTAAAGGAGACGGTGATGCTGAGAGAAGAGTGAAATGGTGGAATGAACAAAGTGGGAGGAAACGGGAGAACCCCGAGAAAACCCACGAGCACGGTGTTTGTCTACCACAAAGTCCACACGGCGCGAGCTGGGATCGAACCAGGGACCCCAAGCACCGGATGTGAACGCCCTACCACTGAGCCATCGCGCCCGCGATTAATTAATGTGTATGATGAATAAATAGCTAAATAAGAAAGTGAGAGTCCCAAGAAAACCTATAGTCACTTTTTTCTTAAGTTTAAGTTTAAATGAAATTATATTTTCTAGTTTATTTTCCTACGGTTCCACAGTTATGCCCTTTAGGCTAAAGCAGACCGATGATTAATGAAAATGAAATGAAATCTTGAAGTTTTAGTCCCATGGTTATGTTGGCTAGGGTATAGGAGCCTGATGAGAAATGAATGAAAATGGTGGAATGAAGAAAAGTGAGAGGAAATATGAGAACCCCAAGAAAACCATCCATGCGGTGTTTGTCCGCCACAAAGCTTACTTAGCGCGAGCTAATCGAACCAGGGACCCCACGTATCAAAGGTGAACGCTCTACCACTGAGCCATCACGGCTCCCAGAATGATTAATGAAAGTGAATGATAGTGAAATTAAGGTTTTTGTACTCTCCCACAGAGAACTGAACTCAGGATTATGTACGCGTACACGCGCTAGCCATTAGACTAGCGGAGAAAGCTTTTTTAGTTTAATGTCCAACGGTTTATTCACCAAGGCTAAAGGAAACTGCTGGAAACATATAAAATGGTGGAATAAAGAAAGTGTGAAAAAGCGGGGAAATTCCGACAAAACACACGCACCAGGGATGAAGTGGGTCAACAGAACGTGATCTACTGACACTCTCTGACCTACCGACCCACTTGGCTCAGTGCATTGTCGACAGTATCTTCTGAACACTGGTGAATTTGTCTACGTTTTACTTTCAAGGTTTCAATGTTTCTTCATTTTTCTTTATTTGAGATGAGTATGTCTAAATGAAAAAAAAAAAAAAAAAAAAACTTCAGGCACGTTTGGATATTGATATTTGTAATTGTAATAGTAGCAATAGGACTTACTACTTGGTTTTCGAAACACAGTGGCATTTTACACTTTTTCCCTTTACGTTGGTCTACTTTACTTTGATTTGAGACTTTCAACTTTCATCCTATTTTCCCCTGAAAAGTGTCTGTAATTCAACAAGAAAATAATTATATATTGATAACTAAATTGAAATCCACAATAATATGGCCCACGACAAACACTTTACCTTGTATATCGTAAAGGTCAAATCCATCGGTTTTGTAACAGTGCGGTGTTTGAGCGATTAACTGTAAAAATTCAAACCGCGATTAGTAATAATTTCACAGCCTTCTCATATTACAGATGTAAACACTTTAGTCAATGGAGAGGAGAGCGTGGATCATGGCTCACAATTGATGACGATGGGTTTTGGTGGGTGGTGAGTCAGAGTGGGTTACGGTAGATGGTGGGTCAAGTTTTTATTGACTCATGCCATCTGATATACATATGATATTTGTCCATCACAAAGCCTATTTGGCAGGAACTGGGCTCGAGGTGAACGCTACACTACTGAGCCACCGCAGTCCCGTAGACAATGTTGTCTACCACACACAGCTCGCCTGGGATCGCAAGAGGGATCCATGTTAAGATATATTTGTCTACATCTCATACAGACTTGGAACTAAAAAAAATACATTATACTCCAAACCAACTAACACAAGAATATATGCACAAACACAATTCATCCAATAGTCTTATAAATTTACACCTATTAAAACTGAAAATATCAATTAGTGATAAAAAGTTCGGAATTGTATTATAAGAAGCACACAGTCGCTATATTAAGAAACTTCAACTGGATATTTGTTTAAACTGCATAACAACAGAACCTATCTCTCACGCAACCGGCTTTTACGATAGGAAGAAATAGTAAATAATATTTACAACATGTTGCCTCAATTAAGGCTGTATAAATATGAGAGATTTTTCTTGCTGACACTCTTAATAATACCCAATAACAGCGCGAGCATAGGAAGATTAGCGTTCTTGCTTCGAAATCAAGTGCTCGAATCTCCAGGAATCTGGTTTCGAATCTCGTGGCTCCCCACAGTTTTCCTCAAGCCCATCAGATAGAAGCAGCCAGGGTAGGCTAAATCTTCCTCGAAATTTTCAGTTGTTTGTTGGTATGTATGTACGCATGTAAGATGAACTCAAGTCAGCCCTCCAATAATTATCTTGGACTCTTGTCTTTGCGTTCTGGCTACGAACCTGCCACTAGGCGCGGATGCTAGGAAGATCCTTGTTAAGTATATAGGCCCTGGCTAATTTTCTCTCCTCTTTCCATTGTTAATGTTTTCTGATGTAAAATAATGTTGTAGAAATATTTAAATATCCTCAAATAAATAAATAATATAAAACTGAGTGCAAGCAGATTCCGTTTCACAAAATAAGAATTCTAAAAACCCGTACTAAGGATTATATAGTTTCAGCGACAAATAAAAATAATTCGTGCTTACCCGAGCAGCTGTTAGTTTGTTTCCAAGCAGAGAGTACGTAGTAAAAGTAAGGATGGAGATCAACACAGGTGTAGTGGCCCAAAAATACACACACAGAGCATCCAAATACTTCCTTCCTCTCAAATATTTTAGCTCCAGATCTCGTAATTCTGAAAATAAATAAATAAATAAAAAAAAAAAAAAAAAAAAAAAAAAAAGATTCCTTTATCATTGAACTCGTTTCAGAACACGCAAAAACATTAGAGATATAGGTTTGAGGTGTATGGTCAAGGTAAGTAATTCACAATACATAAAACATAACTTCGATACTACATCTTTATATTTATTCAATAGACACTGATAGCCACTTGGCGTAACAGCCCCTTGGAGGGCCTAAACCGTTATAACGCCACTTGTCAGCGACCAACTGAACTTCGTCTAGAGTAGCGGCGAGCACGTAGTCGGTGCGCTGCGTACTGATGAATTATACAGGGTTATTATAAATGATGGGCCCATTTTTAAAGATGTGTATTTATTAAAGTACAAATCGAAAATGAACAATATATCAATGGAAAGTGGAAGTTTCAAAGTTTTTTTTTTTTTTTTCGATACATTATAAATGTTCAATATGTCCACCGTCTGCTGCAGGGCAAACATCTATACGTCTGACATAATCCTCTGACACACGCGGTCGGCCGGGCCTTTACATACACTTCCAGTCTGTTGAAATTGCGTTGCTACCTACCGTTTCCCTCGGGTGCTGGCTTCCGGAGAACTCTCTAAGGAAACAGCTGAAAACAATTCTTCTCCAGGCTCATACTCTGTTCAGGCGCAGATTGATAATGTTGAAATATAACAAGTGATTTGACATGAGCAACGATGGTGCTTTGGAGACTCAGGTTGTATCATACTTACTTTTGTGTATGCACACGTATACATGTACGTAACTGGCAAGCCGACTGCTCGCAGGGATTCATACACACGTGAATGAAGACGATAGTATTTCCTTAGATGAATTCCTATTTATTAAGCATGCATATATGTGGATACGGAGTGAAATGAGATTATACATATATATATATATATATATATATATATATATATATATATATATATATATATTAACAACACACAAAACTTTCACTTTACAGAGCTTAAACGCTCAAACAGAAGAAGTTGCACTGACGCAATCACATAAACGAAATAATGGAAAATGAAACACTTAACATTGCATAGTAAACGTAGATATGCGCACACTGTATAAAAACACTAGAAACATAGCCCTTGTATTTGATATGATTTGCACTATAAATTTATGATTCGCACCGAGATGAGACTTTCACTGCATGATTAGGACAAGGGGACTGGGGAAAAACAGGAAGCACTAATTGATGAAGTTTCTTGACTCCAAAGAAATGTTACATCCTCGAAAGATGATTGATCACTTTTTGGCTTCACACCCAGAATGAGATTCTTCTTACATATTTGAGTATTCACCACACTCCTTTATCTTAATACAACGACAAAACGTTCTTCCTAATTATTCGTTCCTTCTTCCTACGACGACTTGGGCTCACTCCTCGCTTCTCCTAACGCTTGGGAACAACCCGTTCGCTATACTTAGGGTTGGTAGTGCGTTTGAAACAACTATATTTATATATATATTTTTATATGCTACTACTATCTATTATTACTAAAACAAAGCTAGACAAAGCTTCTAAACTCATAATTATGCATCCTCAAATTACTGAAAGAAACAGGTTCTTGTCTCATCAAAACACCCGGGCCATCCTTTTGTTCTCTTTCCACAAGGCGAAAAGTTTTTGTTTATATTCAGTAAGCGTACTATATCAATTAATAATACTATTCCATAGTGAAAATTGAAATAAAATATAGTGAATATAGAGGATACATTTATTTCTCCATGGAGTAAAAGGAAAAAAAAAAAAAACAAGTTGTCAAGACAAATTAATGGATAAACATATTAGAATATAAAAGGAAAAAAAATTACAATCAGTTGCGGAAGGACTTCCCCACCAACTTCATAAAACAGTAACATTCATGAAATGACATTAATATTGCTTTGTCAAAACATTCTATCATTAAGTCCTTCAAGAGAGAACAAAAGAAAAATTACTTGCATTTCACTTACAGCTTCATCAACAAAACAAAATATTAAATCAATTGTTTAAAGCATTAGATTGACTTATTCAAAGGAGTATGACTATATATCACGAAACTTTCAATAAAAAAAATGTCTATCTACATATATATTATATATATGGAATTAAATAACATTCTTGAGGCCAATGTAATCTCACAGTTCAGGAGGGCAAAGAAGGATCCATAAAAAATAAATGAAGGTAATTTTTCAAATGTCTTTAAATGAAAGCACCGAAATGCAGTATCTCACCTCTATATTATGACAAGGCACCAACTCGACTAATTATTGTTTTTATCAATTACTAATCACGAAATGCGTTTAGTAAAATTTATCAACAGAAATAATGTTATTTAGTAAAATAAAAATAAAAATTTCTAGACTATTACTAACGTAATTTAAAATATCCTAAATGGAACGAAATCATTCAAGGGTCGTTACACGTTGTACAAAATAATAAAGAAATATCAAAGTTTTCTGAATTAATACACAATGCAGATATGACGACGGTATATTGGAGAACACTGGCAACATTTGTTTCGGTCCCGTGGGAGCGAAACTTGGGAGTGATAGTTAAAAAAAAAAAAAAAAAAGTGTTGCAGTCTGAACTAGTAGATTCTTTCCATGACTATTAGATTTTTATACAGTACTATGATACATAAAACAGTTCAGTGGAAAGGAGCGAACGTTGATAATTGTGTGAATGAGTCATTTCACCTACGACTCCTACAAGCCATGAACACTGTTCTCACGGTAGGAAGGATGACGTAATATGAGTACGCGAGAACACGACAGACGACGAAAATTCGTTCACACACAATATCAACTTCAGGTCCAAAAGTATTCCCAATCTTAATAAATGTTGTTATGAAGAAAATATATATGGAACAGTCATGGTAACGAAAACTATAAGTTGGTAACTATTTTTAGGGAAAAAAAAAAATGAGCTTGCTACTACGAAGCACTTTGTCCAGACGATAAACGTTATATTGAAAAACAACAAATTCTTTGTTCCATCATGAGAAACGATAAGAACAACTGAAGAACACCTGCACACAAAGAGAGAGTTGAAGCTCTCACCAAAAGAAAAGTAGCTTTTCTTTCCTAGGAGTAAAATAATGATTTCGTTGCATGAATAGAAGTTAAAAAAGAAATATACTGTTCGTCCAAAAACGTAGTTTTGTGGCCGGACTGACGGTCACAGCGTAAACCAACGCTTAATGTTTTTTCTAGTTGGTGGTCCAATACCGAATTTTGTACGAAATGCCCGTTGCACTACAATTTGTGACTCACTTCTTGCGAACTCAAGAACACAGAAAATCTTGTCCTCCACGGTAGCCATCTCACTCACAACTGAAGGGGAAATGAATGGCGGCCTATTGCCGCGCGAACTCTACCGACCGCTTCGGGAACCATCATTGCCCACCGAAACTTTCAACCTTCCTCTTTCCATTGGTATACAGATTGTTCATTTTGGATTTGTACTTTAATTACTACGAATTTTTTAAAAATGGGTCCATCATTTATAATAACCCTGTATGATGTTTGTAGTAGTGGAATTTTCCATTTAACAGTCAAAGACATCTGAAATCAGTATAACATCTTTGTTTAAAGAACCAGTCACCAAGTGGAATCAGTTTATGAGGTAGTAGTTCATTCTGGTTCCATACAAACTAGCCTTTTGTCCCGTATTAAGTTTTCTTCTTTGTGTTATAGGTCATAAATACTAAGTGGGCTGAATATTTGATTTTGTTTGGTAAACCCCAACACTGTTGAAGTACGAGTTATGGGGGTGTGTACGAGAGAGGGTTGGGAGAAGGGTGAGGAGGAAAATGAATGTCGTATCCTGTTCTCTTTCTCTCTCTTTCCTACGTTCTTGCCACCTTTTCTGATTATTTCAGTCCTTTGAGTGTTACTGATAACGAATCAGAGTACAAATGTTTATTTTATGAGTGTACATGACCTGATTGTAAAAAAGTGTTTCAAGCTCAAAACTTTCCCACTCAATATTGTATTATTTTTTCAAGGAAAGGCGGAGGAGGCCAAAAATAAAATATTGTAACGATTTTTCTCGTGTATTATAAAATGAATTGAAAACAATGAAATGAAGTTTTATGTCAGCTAGCCTAAAGGAGACGAGAAATGAATGATGATGAGAAATGAATAAAATGGTGGAATGAAGAATGTGGGAGGAAACGAAATGAAATGAAAAAATGAAATCTTTAGTTTTACGTCCCACGGTTATGCCGGTTAGGCTAAAGGAGACGGTGATGAGAAATGAATGAAATGGTGGAATGGAGAAAGTGGAAGGAAACGGGAGAACCTCGAGAAAACCCACGATCACGGTGTTTGTCCACCACAAAGTCCACACGGCGCGAGCTGGGATCGAACCAGGGACCCCAAGCACCGGAGGTGAACGCTCTACCACTGAGTCACCGCGCCCCCTGTAGGAGGAAACGGGAGAACCACGAAAAAACCCACGCACACGGTGTTTGTCCACCACAAAGCTCACTTGGCACGAGCTGGATCGAACCAAGGACCCCATGCACAAAACTGTATTGAAGACTGAAATTGAGAACAAGTAGTTGTAACCGCTTTCCGGGTCTGTCCCCCTGCTGTCCCACGAACGAGTACTTTCACGAGAACTGGCTAAGACATCAAAGAACATTTCCAAAAAGGGATTATAGAACTTTTCCCGGATCGCCTTCAGGTCTCAACAATGAGATGAATATCAAGTATCGAGAGGTTCGGATGTCTCGTCTCGAAATCCTCACGGACATCCAGACGATCGCTCAGACCACAACATACAAAAATATCATTCATACATGCAACAAAACAGATTAAATAAAATTATACTTTGCTTATTTATTAAAAGCACTATGTGTTAAAAAAATCACAACACTAAACACTTAACTATTTCCACTAATATAAAATTACACTTCACATTTCACGGCGTGATAGCCGTTTACTTTTGTATCACATATATATGTGGATGAAATATTATATTTGGGGCTCACCACAAATATTTTTCTCACCACTCACTAATGGACGTAGGGGTTAACACTGTGGGGTAACACTGAAGTAATCCCACGACGTAAGTTCCTAGCTGCTGCGAGAAGAATTCATTTCCAGCAGGATAAATGTAGACAGTCGCACTATGTAGAATTAGGACATTGGAGGACCCATTTCTACTTATACGCACAGGGTCAGCGGGCCCGGGACTTCACTAAGTGGGGGCTGGCCGTGATATGTCCTTGATTGGCTATTAGACGTTTGCCCCTTTACTTACTTGTATGGCGAATTTCACGAACGTATTCGCTAAATCGACGCATGGAGAAAACTCTTATTAGAGTTGAGGTGTTCCAGGTGTAAACTGGATTGACCGACTGGTCAATGTTGGCAGTTCATTTTAAAATATAATTAGGTTACGCCACCTGTATGGATATGTGAATTACATGCTAAAACAATTTGTGTTAATTCACAGTTCACTGCTCAAGATGCAGGAAAATACGTCGAAAGCTCGATCGTGAGAACTTAGAGATAAGAACGGACTGGGCGACATGGTTGGCGACGGTCTGGCTGGGTCGCAGTTGGTCTGCTCTGGCCTGATAGTATTTTCATAAGTGATTGAAAAAAAAAAAAAAAAAAACACTTAACTTAGTTCCAAGCAATCATGTAATGTAGTCTTTGCACATTAATGAGTAAGGAAGAAACACTGAGATCCAAGTAAGAGAAATGCGATTATCATACATATAGTTCAGATAATGAATGTGGCCTTTGTTACTCACTAAAATTCTCTCACGGTGAAAAAGCGTTTCAGATATATGTATGAGTGAACGAAAAAAAACTTTTTTGTTCTCGGTTCGTGGAAAACAAATCGAATTATCAGCAGTTCTCTCCGAACAAAAGAAATTGTTTGCGCCGCAAAAATAAAGTATAAATTGAAGAATGATTTCTGTCTTTTCAAAATATACACAGAGCGTCCACAAAAATTACTTATATAACCTAGTGGCTGTTATATAATCAAATCAGTGTTGTGTTCCATATTTAAGGAGGGAAGGGATATCTAATTTTCTTAAATATGAAAAAATAATAATAATTGCGAGAAAAATTGACGTATGATGCAGATACACTTCTTAAGCGAAACCACACACAATGGATTCGGTTTTGGTTGGATTTTAGTTTAGGGTCTCTTTCAGCATCGAGGTTATATGAGACAGGACTTACAGCTTAACGCGGGATCCGAACATCAGCTCCATCAGGAATCGAACTCGGTCTCCAGCGCGAAAGCTAGTCACATCGCCAAGAGAGAACCTGAGAATTGGATTTGGGTCTTTAGCTTAACATGTATGAAGGGAGTCCGGTAATCCATGAACGTTGATAAAAAAAGCTGAGGGAGTACGAAAGTGAAAGGAAATGCGAAAACCCAACAGACATGCACAGGAAGCTCAAGTGGCACTGGATCGAACCTGTGTTCCTTCACACCAAATACGAGCAATACACTTCTTTTGCTTCTAACAATATCAATTTTTATATTAGTACTATTGTATATTTTTAAAAATACGTACTTCCAATTTTCCGTACAAAATGGTCTTCCCATACGTGGAGTTTCAGTGCTCGTATGCCATACAGAATTTCTGTCATCATCTTCACACGGTGGTCTTTTCTTTCCATTAGCTTTGTACTTAAGCTTCCTGAAAATACAAGGAAAAACTACATATAATAATCATTTAAAATATAGCAACTTTTTTCTAATTAAAAATACTTTCGACAAAGAATCTTACTTTATATCCTTCCAAAGCACAAAATATAAATACTAAAATCCTAATACTTTGATACATGGTACATTATAGATTGACAGGGGAAAGTAACAGCAGATGAGAATAAAACACATGGGAGACTGTCAAGAACACTTCTAACAAGTTCAACGTAATTATTACCAGATTTTATTCTTCTCATCTGCTTCTCCCCTCCCCCCTCTCTCTCATACCCTTCGATAATGCTCCAAAGCTCAGAACGAAATAGTGGGATTTTATTATTGTCTTTACTCCTGCTCGATCATCATAACTTTATTTCTAATTATTTTATTCGAGAAACACCAAGAGATGCTTTTATACGGAAACTCTGACAATTTTACGATCAGAATGCAGTAACGGTAGTGGGTGGGTGCTTATTTTATTTTATTTTATTTTATTATTTATTTATTTTACAATGTGTGTGTACAAATGGAAAACTTACTTTATATTTTTGTTGACTTTCTCTTGTTCACAGTAACTTCATTGTTTGTGGCAAGTGACCGGCACCGAAGCTAAATATTATGACTATTGGAGTAAGGTATTCTTGACATATATCATAGAGATAAACGAAACAGATATAAAAGTTAATCTTATCATCAGGTTATACTGTTTTCAATGTAATTACTCCTACCTCGCAATGTTTCTCCAGCAGCTTGTACGTTATTTAATATTACTTCAGAAAAAAGTTTTTGGTAACGAATGTAAGCAACTATACACAGGGTGTTTCAATACAACACCGACAACGTTTGGGAGGTGATTCCTGACATCAAAATTAAGACAAAAGTATAGACCAATCTCAGTGCACAAATGCTTTCTTTTGAAGTTATAGGTTGCAGAAAACATTACAAAATTAACCTTAAGATTCATAGTTCCAAAACTATGGGATCTACCGTAGTCGGGTTACAACTTCACTTAGGAACTAATATGTGCGCTATCCAAAAATATACGTATCAGTATCCTAAGGTATTCACGCAACAATTTTTACACAGGGAGTTTGACTACGGGCATATATGTCAATAATATCTACGGGCACATAATTTGAAATACTCACCAATTACTTCTATAAAAATTGTTGCGAAAGTACCGCAGGATTCTGAAACATGGATATCTGGATACAGTTCATACTAGTTCCTAAGTAAAGTCTTGACCCGACTACGGTAGATCCCATAGTTTTGGAGCAATAGACCTTTAAAGCCATTTTTTCGTTTTCGATAGCCTATAAGGAAGCATTTGTGTACCCAGGTTGGACTATATTTTTTGTCTTATCTTGGTGTCAGGAATCACCTCCCAAACGTTGTAGGTGTTATATATGTTTGTTATTGATGATTCGACGAGTGTTCCAAGCTAATGTTCATCAGTTCATCCCTTAGGACTCGTACTTCTAGACAGTACACCCATCTTACACATTCTCTTAAGGGATTTAACAAACAAACAAACAAACAAAAAAAAAAAAAAGAATAACGTTCCTTCTTCAATTACATTGCAATCTGAAAGTGAGATTCACCACTCTCACTCTTGCCTATCGACGACAATGTCACTTTTATATGGAAATTTTGAGAATTTTACGGTCACACATGCAGTAATGGGGGCATATGATAATTACTACATATGTGAGCATAAATTGCAATTCACCTTATATTTTGACTTCTCATATATATAGCTTGTGGCAAGTAACTGGCACTGATGAAAATCTCATTATTACTATTGGTGTACAGAATTTGTCTCCAAGTTTGCCTTCGAAGATACTTTTAATTCTGTATACCTACGTCATGAAACAGATTCCAGCTATAATTACTGAATTGTAACACAAACCATGAATGTATGTAAAGACACAATGAAAAGGATGTCTGAGAAAATTATAAAGACAAAATATGTTGAGAATTGAAGGAAACTGTACCTATTTTCGACGCAATATATTTGTTGATAGGGATAAGCACTACCGTGAAAGCAACCCCAGCTACGAAGGCAAGCCCAACTTGTTGGTAGAGTAGATAAAGAGCGACAGCTATCTGAAAGTATAGAAAAATATTTCAGTAAGAAGAAAATGAAAGAAGGTTGTAGTGAAAACAAAAAAGCCTCTCTATAAAAATAATATCTCACTTCAAGAAGTATAATAAAAATCAATTTTGAGCAGAGTTAACAAAACTATCGTCTGATACATGATGTATCTTAAAAAAAAAAACATCGTCTGTTCATTTTAGATTATACCTTTTAAAGTACTAGTGTGACGTCCTCCTCCTCTGTGTAATGATTAATCTTAATGATTTAGTAATATAGAAGTCATGTAGTTAATTAAAACAAGTGAAAACAAAAAAGAAATGTTGATAATACTAGGAGGGTAAAAAGAGCCATTTTCTTTATACATACTATAAAATAATTAATTTTAAACATAAAAATACGATATGAGACGAAAAACAAGTAATATACCATACACCAAAAATGAATGTTTATTACTGATATCTGTTGAGCCAAAGTACATATTTGTTAACCAATGCAATAGTGAAAAAAGATCATAAATTAAATCTCAATATTCTACGTGTAATGGTGGCCTGAGGCACCATCCATGATATTGAACATAAACATGTTTGCCTCTGTAAACACAATGTTGCACCTTGAAAATGAATGAAATCTTTGAGTTTTACGTCCCACAGTTATGCCAGTTAGGCTAAGGGAGACGATAATAATGAGAAATGAATGAAATGGCGGAATGAAGAAAGTGAGAGGAAACGGGAGAACCGCAAGAAAACCCACGAGCACGGTGTTTGTTCACCACCAAGTCCACACGGCGCGAGCTGGGATCGAACCAGAGACCCCAAGCACCGGAGGTGAACGCTCTACTACTGAGCCACTACGCCCTCCGGTGTTGCACCACCCTGCATCGGTAGAAAAGTTCTTCTTTTGTACTTACAAAAGTCATTCCATTTTCAGGTATCTGTCCTTTTCTCAGCGTTCCCTGTTTATAATATATGTATGCGGCACTTGATGCTTAACACCAAAATAAAATAATCAAGCAAATGACCAACTCTTCCAAAAACAAACAAGCAAAGAGATGTCAAGTTCTTCAAGCCAGTTGTAGGATAATGAACTAAGATAACCAGTTAGAAAGCTCTAACTTTATATAGTGTTTCCTCCTGTGTTAGTCTTGTTTTCCACTTTTATTTTGGTCACGTAGGCTTGTGTTCAAAACGAGACATCCGTCTTTCTCTTCTAAAAGCAGCCCTTCTATTCTAAGAGGGCTGGATAAATATATTCCACCGAAAGTAAAATATTAGAAGAGAACTTAAAAAAAAAAAAAACTTTTTCCACTTTTTCAACAACATTTTAAAATAACGTCACACTAGCAATTTAGAATATATGTTAGTATTGTTTGTTAGGTAGAAAGGTGGTAGAAACCAGCGTAAACTGCTATAAATAAATTTTACCAGTTAATTCCAAATGCCACTTTCTTTACAATGTACTCTATGTTAAACATTGGCGAAAGCGGTACGTCACCGACTAACTAAGCAATGACTGACACACACGAACATATGTTAGCTGTAAAATAAGGTTTAAATCTTCCTCATATAATTTCTTCACGTATATATATCTACATGGTTTCTTCTCTTCTTGTTTTAACTACCCTATTAACTGAGAATGAATGTAAACAAATGTTCATATAACCCTCTTGGCTGATTGTCATACTACAAATCTAATGAATTTTGGTTCTTCCCAACAATAGGTTACAGGAAAAAAAAAAAAAAAAGACTGCAACTACACAAAATTTCAGAGATTCAATCTCGCTCTTTCTCCTCACTGCGGAAGTCAATACCAATTTATTATATCAAGCTCCTTAAGTCGTGTACTTACCTGGAAAGGAATGCTCCAGAAGGCATGAAAACTAGGACAGGCATTCACAATTCTATCCGTGTCTGTGCTCATAAAATTTACAATCTCTCCAATTCTGTATAAAAAAGAAAATATGATGAGTAATGGGTCAGAAACATCTCTGTAGTGCATTACAATATAAGGAAACACTTTTGGAATTCAATATTGCAAATTCATGACGTTTCTTAAATAGAAAAAAAAAAAAAAATCATCCTGACTTTGAAGATTGCGTAAATAGAAAATTTGGATTTACTGTGAAGCACAACTGAAACTGAAATGAAATTTCTTAGTTTAACGTCCCACTATTATGCCCTGTATGCAGGCCCGTATTTATATATTGTGTGCCCCTGTGCTCTAAATATTTTGCCGCCCCCCGAAAACGACTAATATTAGAGTTGAATTCACAGTTTTTGGAGTCGCTGAGATGAATAGTGACAGTTTTAATCCAATTCAACTTCAAGGTCATACTCCACTCCCCAGGGAAGGAGCGAGATTTTACAAGTAATCAAAAACGACAGATATTAGTATTGAATTCATAGTTTTCGAGGTCACTGAGTTTAACGATATCAGTTTTCATGATATTTAAGTACATCCTCACCCTTTGGGGTGGAGATGGGAGAGTATGACTTTTAAAAAATAATCAAATAAGCTAGCTAATTAGTAACTACTGTAATTAGAGTAAACTAAACACATTAACATATTGTCTCGTGCTTGCGCGGGACTCTGCGGGTTGCTAGCTTTAAATATTACCTTTTTATGTGTCTTCAAAAAATCCAAAATTTTGCCGCCCCCTAAATCCTGTCTCCCTGTGCTCGAGTACAGAATAGCACTTACCTAAATACGGGCTTGCCTGTATGCTAAAGGGGAGACAAAATCAGTGAATGATTATGAAATTGTGTTTATGTTCTTTCACTAGAAATCGAACCTGGGACGACATGCAGCAAAGGCATCTGGAGCGGATTTTATTACACGCAGTTTTTTTTTTTTTTTTTTTTTTTTTTTTTTTTTTTTTTTTTTTAAATGTGAAAGCCGGAAATTACATAAAAACAGTTTTGTGTTGAAATCTAAACTAAGTGTGTGCAATTCTATGATAATAATACTTCCTTAACATTTTAATCATTTAAGAAATTTAAAAAAATTAATTCATTTAATTATGCGAGGGACAATCAGAAATTTCCCAGAATATTGTTCTAGTTTTTGCATTTTTGATGCAACCACAGTGAATCTTGAACAGTGCAGTCCTTAAGTTGCCTAGTTATGAATATGACAAGTGTTTACAGGTCATGACAGTCAGCTTACGACTAGTATAGCTAAACGAAGGAGTTTGTGGTGATCAGTTGGTGGAATCTCGCGGTTCAAACATGCACAAAAATCAAGTTCCTGTACAAATGGGCGGAAATCTGCTTCAGATACATACTTTGATAGCCTTAAAATCAGTTTAGGGTGTCTGTGCTTTACGGAAAACAGCATCGATATCAGTTTCGCCACAGTAGAAAACATCGAAACCAACGCGACTACTGAACTTCGGAAGATAACCAAAGGGGGACTTTCGTCGTGTTTCCAGCAATGGCAGGTAAAGTGGAGGAAGTATGTATGTTCCGAAGAAGCCTACTTTGAAGGGAAATGAAATCTTTAGTTTTACGTCCCACGATTATGCCGGTTAGGCTAAAGGAGACGGTGATGATGAGAGATGAGTGAAATGATGGAATGAAGAAAGTGGGAGGAAACGGGAGAACCCCAAGAAAACCCACGAGCACGATGTTTGTCCACCACTTAGTCCACACGGCGCGAGCTGGGATCGAACCAGGGGGCCCCAAGCACCGGAGGTGAACGCTCTACCACTGAGCCACCGCGCTCCCCCTACTTCGAAGGGGATTAAGTAAATGTGTACTTATATTGTGGTAATAAAGAGCCACAATAAAATTCAGGAAATTATTGATTTCCCCTTGTATATGTATATACGTAAAATTCGACTTTTTTTTTTTTTTTTTTTTTTTTTTTTAACATGTTTGCATATGAGAACGGAACACACTTAAGAATAAAAAAGAAAAACACCTCTCAGTAATTTCAACAATAGAATGCGGTGGCTCTTGCAGTAATAACATATAAACATGAATAAATCTCAGAAATGAACACTGGCAAGCAAATGTAATCCTACAAAATATACAAAATCGAAAAATAATAATGAATTTTGTCAACTCAGGGTCTTTAAGAAAAAGAAAGTCTAGAAATATATATATAGAAAGTTAAAGATATATATATATATATTTCTTTAACTTTCTCTCTTCAGAATGTTAGCGAAAGTTGGCAATATTTATTAATTCCAGTCATAACGTTTTCCATTTTCCTCTTGTAACAGACCAGAACTCCTGTCCGTTTCAATCATGTTTCGTATGTAATTATTTGGATATTATAAAGTTAATTTAGATCTTTGGCCTCATCAATGATAATCTACACCGAAAAGGCTTCACTGCAATGGTGTAGATTATTTCCACAAATATTTTCTTTTTGTATTTACTTATTTCATTCATTTCATGTACACTATGTGATCAAAAGTATCCGGACACCTGGCTTAAAATGACTTACAAGTTCGTGGCGCCCTCCATCGGTACTGCTGCAATTCAATATGGTGTTGGCCCACCCTTAGCCTTGATGACAGCTTCCACTCTCGCAGGCATACTTTCAATCAGGTGCTGGAAGGTTTCCTGGGGAATAGCAGCCCATTCTTCACGGACTGCTGAACTGAGGAGAGGTATCGATGTAGATCGGTGAGGCCTGACACGAAGTCGGCGTTCCAAAACATTCCAAAGATGTTCTATAGGATTCAAGTCAGGACTCTGTGCAGGCCAGTCCATTACAGGGATGTTATGGTCGTGTAACCACTCCGCCACAGGCCGTGCAGTATGAACAGGTGCTCGATCGTGCTGAAAGATGCAATCGACATCCCCGAATTGCTCTTCAACAGTGGGAAGCAAGAAGGTGGTTAAAACATCTATGTAGGCCTGCGCTGTGAGAGTGCCACGCAAAACAACAAGGGGTGCAAGCCCTCTCCAAGAAAAACACGACCACACCATAACACCACCATTTCCGAATTTTACTGTTGGCACTACACACGCTGACAGATGACGTTCACCGAGCATTCGCCATACCCACACCCTGCCATCAGATCGCCACATTATGTACCGTGATTCGTCACTCCACACAACGTTTTTCCACTGTTCAATCGTCCAATGTGTACGCTCCTTACACCAAGCGAGGCGTCGTTTGGCATTTACCTGCGTGATGTGTGGCTCATGAGCAGCCGCTCGACCATGAAATCCAAGTTTTCTCACCTCACACCTGTCATAGTACTTGGAGTAGATCGTGATGCAGTTTGGAATTCCTGTGATGGTCTGGATAGATGTCTGCCTAATACACTTTACGACCATCTTAAACTGTCGACGGTCTCTGTCAGTCAACAGAGGAGGTCGGCCTGTACGTTTTTGTGCTGTACGTATTTTTTTCATGTTTAGGAGTGTGCAAATCTCGCGTACAGACTTCTGACACAAGTGACACCCAATCACCTGACCACATTCGAAGTCCGTGAGTTCCGCGGGGGAATCCATTCTGCTTTCTCATGGTATCTAATGACTACTTGAGGTCGCTGATAATGAGTACCTGGCAGTAAGTGGTAGCATAATGAACCTAATATGAAAAACGTATGTTTTTGGGGGTGTCCGGATACTTTGATCACATAGTGTACATGTAGAGCAGTTACATAGTTTCAGTGTACATGCATTTTGTTCACAAAACTGAGGGTACCACATAGTACGTTTTTGTCATTTCCCTCGAGCTTTTTCTCTGCGATCGAGTTAATTAGTGTAAACTAAAAAATCTAGCTGATCTATATTTACTTGCTTTTCTTTGTTGAATTCGCACCTACAGGGGATTGGGTGTGTAAAAAACCAGGTTGTTTCTTCTTTTCATTAATATATAATAATACAACCGTCAAAAGGTGTTCTGAATGTAGACACTAGATTGACCAAGCATAACAGCTAGGTTGTGGTACAAAACATGTGGTCTAAGTGGACACCATCGACTTCAAGACTGAGAGGGTGTATGGCTGCGGACTGGGTAGCGCAGTGGTTCATGCATCGGCAAGGCACGCCAAAGATCCCAGATTCGAGTCCCGGTTACGTCATCCACTTTTACACTCTTTGATATGAAATTTTTATTTATTAATTATTAATAATAAATCTTTATACTTACGTGAAGTGTGACAAAGACGTAGCACTAAGCGTCAATGTCTTCCTGTAGACAGTTGTAATGATGGATGCACGAATCTTGAGGCCAACTTCAGCCATAAACATATTGAAATGTGAATTGCAAAATGCTCCTACAAAGAACAAACAATTAAACGATTTCTGCGCGGGAGGGGAGCTCAGATTTTCAAAGATTTCTGGGTTTAACTATTAGATAGAAACACATATACAAATGACTAATACAACTATAATAAATATTCGAACAGACATAATGAATTATCTCCTAGCTTAGAAATTATTATACTATTACAAAAACAGTACAACTCGTAGAGAAGGTGAACCATGAACAACTAACATATTACATCCACATTATTAATCTACATAATTCTATGTGAAATAAATAAACATAAGGTTAGCATTGGCATAACTTTAGCAGGACAATGTAACATTGCACAAGGAACATGTTTTTGCTATTGAAGTTATTTATTTGATTTTCCTAGAATTCTATTTATGAATCAAAGGGGTATATCCGGTTTGCCGTAAGGACCAGACTGTGTCACATGATCACGTCAAGTCACGTTGCGTGCTAAAAAGAGTATGGAGATTGCAAATCCAGATGAGAGATATTTCAAGCATGTAATCTCAGCGTAGGGTGCCCTCGGTAATTCGAAGAAGATGCATATACTTTATTATTATTATTATTATTATTATTATTATTATTATTATTATTGATTTTACTCAAATAATTTGACTTTTGACAATAAAACATTTGACTTCAACAATAAAACCATTTATTTTACGCTGGAAAATATTTATTTCATATAAGACTTTTGAAAAATTTATTTTATAAGACATGAATTACATCTTTGTTTTAAATTAACATATATGGTATCCATATTTGGCGAACGTCACTTAGGTTTCTAAGATGACTCAATCTACATTTGTTCGTTTGTCTGCCTGTACCACACACACACTATAGGGTACAACTTTCGGTCTTTTAAGTTTAAATTTTCAGAATACAAGCACGAGACACACTAAACTTCTGCATAGATTTCGGCGGCATACCAACGTAAAATCTATACAGACCATTTATTTTCTATTTTTTCAAAATAGCGGGTATCCACGCTACAAAGCGCAATTTTCCGTCTTTTAAGTTAAGCACGAGACGGTCTAAATTTGCTGTATAGATTTTTTCGGCGATCCAATGTAAAATTTCAAAATGGTGGTCATTTTTTTCAAAACAGCAGTGAACAGAAAATTATTGCAAGTTGTGGAAATGACAATCTTGATACATAAATCACATTTTAACACTTTTATCCAAAAGACATTGAAATATATATATATATATATATAAAAAAAAAAATATACCAAAAAAAAAAACCTATTAAACTAGAAAATATCCGAGAAAAGATTAAACCAGAAAATACCGGAAAAAACCCAATTAAACTAGAAAATACCCGAAAAACTCATATGGGCCCAGGTGGGTTGGGTTTTTTAAAAAAACGGGTTTTTTCAAACCCTGTCTAAATCAACTCCTCTACGCGAACTGTGTTCAAATCTGTTGATGTGCTAGGTACGGCCACTGCTTTCCTCGTTGGTGATGTTTTCTCGACCAGTCGCAAATTTTCGACACCATTCTGCGATATATGCTGACGAGACATTACAGTCTCCCCGTAAACCTCTACCAGCAGCCGGTAAATTTCAACCTCGGTTACATGTTTCGCCCACAGAAATCGAATAACTGAGCCCAATTATTCGCAAGATCAGCTTTCCAAACGAGTCACCATTTGTGTTTACATGTAACTAGCAACATAGGTGGCAGGTGGCTGGAACTCTGAACAGTTACCAATTCAATGTATCAAAATTACCGCACACGCCTCATTCCTCTATAACAGACGAAACTCCAGAAATAGCGACTTTGTAACTTTAGTTCCTGATCCTCCCTCGTATATACATACCTGAAGGAAAACTATAAGCTTTATAATGTTTACGTCGGGAGCTAATAAAAACCGTCACCAAATTCTAAACCATTTCTAGCTATAGGGTCAAAGAAGGCGGTATTTCACCGAAAAGTCAGCACTTTGACTCACGTTTTTTATTAATGTCCTTGTTTGTCAGAGGTTCCTTCTTAAAGTAAAAAATGGAACTTATTGTTGACTACTACTCAACCCGATGGCAAAACTTTGTCTTTCTGCGATGAGCTTTTGTAAGTCAAAAGTTTTCTGCAAGAATTCTGCAAAAATTTTCTGCAGAAGAAACGCTTGTGATTCTTAAAAATACGCTTTACGCGACGTAAAAAAACAGCACAAACTATATTTATGCGAGTAGTCCGTCCATTTAAGACATTTACACATAGCAGGCATGTTTTCATACTTTTCTGTTGGCTATTTTGTCTCCTCTGGCAATTTTTCTGCACAGGCGCGGCAAATTTTCTGCGATCACATCACAGATCGCGGCATGTTCTGCTATGGGGCTACTCAAATAAGAAAATTTAAGAATCAGAAGTAACTGGAATGAAAGCAGCACAGATAAATCTGGCTACTGGATTGGAAGGCAACTCGAACCTCAACCCGGACCGCACGTAGTGGATCTACCCATTGTACTACCTTTCTGTCTTTTGACACTATTCTTTAAACTCCTACTGACAAGAAATTACTAGCGATTTGTAGAATACTCCGACTACAGTAAACATTTCGATAGAACAACCTTTAGCAGGGTGTCTACTAAAATTCCACAATGAAATTTCGTGACTTTTTCCTGACCTTTTCTTTACCAAATCATAAAATTTCCTAACTTTTCAAGGGCGAATTTGGGTGCGAATTAGGCCGAATTTTCATCCATGTGATACAAACGAACTTTGCTTGCGATTTGGTAGTGTCCAAAGCCTACCATAGACATTTTTGGTGTTGAATTCTGATGTTTTATACAACAAAATTTTCCAATCTGTACTTACATTTGCACAATTAAAAAAAATCGTGACCCAAAAGCTAAATTTCGTGACTTTTTCGTGACATTCGTGACCGATGGACACCCTGTTTAGGCACTGTTGCATAATTATTTACCTAAACTTTCATTAGCAGTATTCTAACTCTCTTTAGAGTATTAGTTGACTACTATTACTAAGTATTACTTAACTACTAGTAATACTTCAGTACTGAGTACTAGAGGACACATAACTTTAAAAGAAATGTATACTAATGTGTCCTCAACTGGGATCTCCTCTGTTGTTGGATTACTTTTACCAACTGCTAGTAAATCGCTGGTTCTTAGAACTTTGAGGAGCAAAGTACCCAAAAGTGAAATCTAGTGTCACTGGTACCTCAATTGATAAGAGAAATCGAATTGTAAAAGGTCAATATGCAAGGCATGTGTACCCGCCACCCGCCAAGCGGGTTTTGTGATGGACAACCACCATGTGTGGATTTCATTATCATCACATTCTCCCTTAGCCTCGGAGCATAAACGTGGGACGTTAAACTAAAAGAATTCTTCCTCAACAATTAAATAAATACAGTATACTGATGAATACCAAAGCTTAGTTTACTCTCCCTTATATGTTGCTTCATCTTCAGCCAACTTCACACAAAGCATGAGCTGAGTTTGAGAGTTTGTGTTCTGCGTCCTAATGTAACATCGACATTACGAGAGACGGGACCTCATCTTTACGATTCCTTGTTTAATATATTATACATACGAGGGGCTGTCCGGAAAATAACAGACTTTTTAAAATAAAAAAGTAACAGAATGAAAAAAAATGTATTACATAGATTTGAAAGGTACACTCTTACGCTATTTTTCCACATAATCGCCACGCAAATTAACACACTTATACCGTGGCACAAATTTTTCAATGCTGTCATGTTAGAAATCTGCAGCCTCCGATTTCAACCACTGGCTTACATCGGCATACAGTTCAGCGTCAGTATCAAAGCACTGTATAGCGAGCCGTGTCTTCATTGCTGGGAAGAGATGGTAGTCGCTCGGCACCAAATCCGGGCTATATGGTGGGTGATCGAACATCTCCCTTCCAAATCCATCCAAGAGATCTCGGGTACGCTTGGCAATGTGCGGACGCGCATGGTCGTGAAAAACGCTCATTATTCCATGTCCGTCCACTTCACACAGTTGGAGATGGATTTCAATTGCCTTGTAGTTTTCTGCAAATAAAAACCTAATCCCAGAACGCACCTCACAAGAGGCGGGATTTTCTATTGCAGCACATTGTAACACGTCACAGAAAACACAGAGCGTCACGGTCCTCACGCTACCACAACTGGATGCGTACTGAGTCTGTTAACGTTCTGACACCAAGATGGCGACTGTAGCCCCACCCACTGCCGCGATAGACTAAAACATCTGGGTCTTTCTGGCCATCCCTCGTATATATAAATATTAAACAGAAAATGTGGTCAGTAAGTTAAAAAGAGTGAATATAGCCTTTTAATATGTTGTTAAAAAAAGAAATAATCTGGGTATAAACATGAAATTTTAACACTGAAGTTCATTTAGAAGCTAACTGAAGATGAAAGCAGACTGAGCTTTCGAAGTTACACGAAGCAAACGAAACTACGACACATGAAAGGAGCGAGCCAATCTCTTTAATGTTAACACAACGTGTCAGGCGCTATCCTTATTACATTTTGATATAAGTACTTACCAATTAAACTAACAAGAAAGAGGCCACCAGCAAATAGATAACCGTCAACCATCCGTTCGCTTTTTGTTTCAATGAACGTGACCAACTTATTCAGCAATATGGGTCCCATAAATCCTGCGCAATCTCCAATAAACTTGAGCAATCCAATGCTATAAAATTCCCATCCAAAACACTTGTGTAAAGCTCTGACTAAAGACACTGGACGTCTAGGGACATGCACCTCTTCTTCAACCGGCGAAATTAGTCCATTATCGTCACTGTGATCTACACACGGGCGTAGGTTCATCGCAGATTCGAATTTGGAACAAACATGCGACGACGAGAGATTAAGAGGAAGGTCATAGAGATCATCTGGATGCTGTAGTCTTCCTTTGACACCTTTATTCATTAAAGGGTTAACCCAGTAGAAAATTAGCTTTGATAGGAAAGTTGATCCTTCTTTGGCTACTCCCAAATAATACGGATCACGATCTTCACAGAATCTACTGTAAGTGTTGGTCCTGCTACATAATAATGGCTGTTGCTCAGAGGCAGTTGGAGTAATTGTATGACTCAATTCCTCATAATGACTAACACCAACATCTGCATTAGGAATTAGAGATATAAAATAAATAGACTGCATGCAAATCATAACAATGCTAAAAGCATAGCCCATTCTTAAAGCAATATTTTCGGAATCATATTGTATCACATGAGACCTTAAAGCCACTGCCTGTATTATAAAATTAAACATCCATAATATGCACATTACGGTAGGTCCTCGCGGGCTATCACTGAGTCTTGATCTCAACGCTAGGACATAACACAGATGCATAACCCATGTAAAGCATTGTACACCAGCCACAAGGTAATGGGCCAGGTACATGTCTTTCGCTCGTAGAAGTAAAGATAGGGAGAGATACAATGCAGGAATTAAAGCCATGAAAACGGTGACGGTACTTCGACCATAGATCACCCATATTTGAGTCCGAGGTCTAACAACCCAGTTGCTGTGATTGCCCCAGTAGTAAGCGGATGAAACTGCCAAGAGAGCTAAAAGGGGAATTTGTAAACAAATTTCTTGGAAGCATAGTCCTAGATCTTTGTGCGCTTTAGACCACACCGTGAAGCCAGAGGGTCCACACAGCTCTTCCCAGTTGTTATCCACAAGCGAGATCATTCTGTTGTTGTTTGAAGATCAAAATCGGAGCACCATTACACTGAAAAAAAAATAATGTAAGCTACATTAAACAAAGGAATAAGTAATCATAAATAAAATATACAAATATAATTAACAACAAACAGTGAATAAAGTTGTTTTGATGTATAAGCAGTACACTTATCCTGAATAGATAGATCCAAAATATATTATCATGAATAAAGCTGAATGTTTTTTTGTCCTCTATATAAATTAACATTACTAACTTTGTACATTTATAGGTATCACATAATTCTACGTAACTTTAGCAAAGAAACCGTACAACAATGATAATCAGAAATATAATTTTTATATGTAATGTTTGTCAGCTATACAAACTCATACCGCTGAAAATTTGAAATGCATTTTGGAACACAATACGTACACGCCTCGAACTGAATTTTTACCATGTCATCTAAATAAATATGCATCTGGGTGAAAGCAACGTGACGTACGTAACATGTTGACTTCCTTTTCTGACTTTCTTTGAGTGTAACGGCCTTCATAATGAAAATATCGCTTTACTTCTTTTTTTATAGACAGATAGGAAATGCAGCTTTAAGGTGGTATAAAATACACACCAATCAATTACCAAAAACAAATTGCATAAATGTGCAAAACGTCGTGACGTACGCACAATGAAATGGACATTGAAGTCAGACATCGAGAAGAAAACGATAAATTCTGCTCTGCTGTTGCATGTGTATGCTCGAAGAAAATTGCGTATATAGGTGACTACTGCTATGCTATTTCTGCATTGTAACCGAAGTTTTTGATGCATCGGTATCTTAGAAAAAAAATCATAACTGGCGTGACGTACGCACATATTTCGTGACGTACGTAACAGCGTGCACTTTGACTAGAAGAAACAATTGTGGAGTGGAGACTCAAAATTGAAAGTCTCGAAGAGAGATCGATTGGAAAGCCACAGAACAAATATAAATTACTGATATTTGTTGATGATAACGCACAGTCGTTTGGAAGTAGCAGACATCGCAAAATTCAACATAGTATGAAAAATATAAAAATGTGCATAGAAATGTACAGTGTGCATTTTAATTAGTAATGTTCAAGTCCTTCAGGTACTCGTGGGCAAAAGTGTAGCGATCTCGTTTCTCACGGGGTTTTGGAAGAACTTTCTGGATGCGATTTCGTTCCACAGAATCAGTCATCTACACGTGGATGACGTATCTTTTCCCTGATCACTTTCACGCATGTATTTCACTCGGTGCATTCCATCACTTTCGACAGCAGTTACGTGTCCCACATATTTTGTCTCGGTCCGACTACATACACCACTGCAACATAACTTCCGATTTTGATGTCAACATTTTGGGAGGGAAGCTATTTGTCTCTGACATTATGCGAAATATTTTTCTCAGGTTCATCTCGATCTGAATATGTATCACTTCCACTAGTGCTGTAAATTGCAATGTGCAATTGGTACGAGTTTTTCAAGATCGGCACTTGTGTTTCATATATCACAGCAACAAACCTTTTAGCAGGAACAACGTATCTTGCGGACTTGATTGTTTTTAGTTGCTGTAAGTTCAGGTCCATGAAGTATATAACAAAGAGAAAGTCGTAGTTGGCTGTGTCTTGATGCAATATAAAAAGGTATTCAATTTGCTGGGTATTTTTGAGAGCGACGGAATGGAAATCACTAGCGTTTTTCATTATTATTTTACCTTGAAGAATACGGAACCAAACTTCTCTTTTCATCTTTGCTCCAACTCCATCATGTGCCCATCTTCCTTGATAGCTTTCGTGAAAGTTCCACTCTGTTGGTACAATTTCATTTAGTAGCTTTAGAAAGACAATGAATTTCCGGTTTTTAAAATGTTGGCTCGCTCTGTCTGTCCACAGGTGTATTTTTTAATGGGCAATTCCAGCAAAATCTTAAATCATTGAAGACGGCTACTTGTAAAGTACCATGGTTTTTCGTGTGAGATATTACTCCGTAATTTCGCTCTCCATTGCTGAAGTATGCTACTGTGATGTAAATAGTGACAGTAGGATCGGCTGCTTTTGACCAGTGGGCGGCCATAACTTCGTATTGATGCTTAATTGCGTAATTTTCTGCGAAGTCTGTCTTCAAAACCACTTCATCTATATTTTCATTTCTTCTTTGAAGGTGCTCAACTCCTGGTTTTGTCTTCTTATGTTGTATATGTGACACCGATACACTAGTAACTGTTTCTCCAGTGAAAATGAACAATTTCTAGGGTGCCTCTCTTCAACTGATAAACTTCAACCAATTCCTCACGATCTTCCGGTTCACACAACAGACCTTGGATGTATGTTTTACGTTCGTACATGTCATGCACTTATTCTTCATACATATCTCACTCTCTGTATCGCATACACTTCCCTCAACAAGCACGTTCTTTGTCATTAGTAGCTGGTTCCATTTCACTTTGGCGCCGATCATTTTTTGAATGTTCTCACAGTATCGACAAGCAAGACAAGTGATCCACTTAGATACAGTAATGCATTCTTTGGGGCGAAGGTTTAGGAAACTAGTTTAAGTAATAGGTATATTTTTGCAAATTCGGTAATGAAGAGCTTATGTGTCTCGCTGATGTAAAACATCATGCATCTTTCCTTTTTCCCATCATTGCTGTACATGAAAACGATATCCTTTTTCCCAGGGAGCATTCGGAATATATTGTCACTCTTGTAGAAATTAATTACGATTGCTTTTGCCTTGCTTCTTAGTACGATGCTTTTACATTGTTGTGTTTTCTTTTGTGACACGCCAAACTGCTCCACTATTTTTTAACCACCCTGAGTTTTCTTCTAGGGCTATGCTAACGATGCAGCATTCTGATAGCCCATACTCGATCCAGATAGAACAGATTCTTCTCGGTTCTTTTCGCTGCGGACTTCTGCATGCGTATTTTTGTCTGTCGACGCACTTTTTGCCTTCGATGCTGTTATTGTCTTTCGGTACTGCTGCATTCTATGCTTTTCTTTCTCACGATTTTCTGCTTTTTCTTCTTCACTTAACTTCTCTAGCGTTTTCCGTTGTAGACTTCTGGGGCTAACTGGTGCCATATTTATATATGGAAGTTGCAGAAAAGAAATGACAATGGTGCACTTTAACACACACCATAACTGAAATCAACGCTAACACAATCCTGTCTCTAATGAACACGTAGCAGTCGATGCAGTGATGCCATTTGTACTAACAATACTACTCGATTCAGGAACAATTAATATATATTGTTTCCACTCCTAAGAAGGCTAGTATCAGGCATGACTAGACATTATTTGCCGTGACGTACGTAACAAATACCGTTATGTTACGTACGTCACGCATTCAGTTCGTTGGTCACGTACTTTATTGGCTAACCAGATGTCACAAACGTTTGCGGTAAATTCCTTCTGTTAGAAGGTATGATCTATTTGAATAATTTAAAGAATGAAAGTTGTCCACGCGCTTTTCATTGTACAGGATAAACTTAACCCCCTTTTCCGTGACGTACGTAACATAACACCACGGGTCTTCTCGATTTCACTGCTACTAGCGATGCCTACCCACATAGAGCTGAAAATTTCTGTTTTGGCCTGGAAGGTAACGTTCCATAGACGACATTTCTATGAAGAATTGTGAAAGTATTGCACAGATGCTCAGTGGAACAATAACTAAACAATGCACTTCCCTTTCATTTCACAACAGCACATTAATACACTTTCTGTTACAAAGAAGCTGATTACTTTATAATAAATAACAAATTCTGCAAACCATGTAACTACATTTTATTCTCTTTCTATTGATGTATAGCATGTTATGGTGGAAGCATTATGGTTTTTGCCCTTCAATGTCCTGAATTGTTTGCTTTTACCCATCTACTAAGGGGAAGACGTTTCAAAATTTATGTCAAAAATATACTATCTCACGAGTCCCACACATTAGGGATATAAACTCCTAATTCAAAATAATTAGACACTTGTCCTAGCGTCAGGATTGTGAAAAACCCAGCCCAGTGGTTTTTACTGGGCAAAATTGGGTTTTATTAAGTTTTGTACCAGGGTTGGCTGGTTTAAACCACGGTGGTTTAAACCAGCTGTTTTTTTTTTAAATAAAAAACTGGTTTAAACCAAAAAACGAAAAATGTTCGTAAAAGTGTAACTATTCCTAAAATCTTGATGAACACACATTTGTGGATTATCACGTTTCACTACCATATATTATTCGTATTATATTCAGACCTAAATATCCCATTCATTACTCAAAGAGATTATATTACAAAAGTAACCTTTTTTATGTAACTTTATGCATGTTTCTTTTGTGATTTTTTTTATAGTTTGTTATTATTGTTATGCAACCAAAGGAAAATTCTAAACATTGTTTCGTTTTGATAATGTTTACTATCGATAAAATACGTCGAAATGCTGTACTTTTTGGGAGGGGGGTCATACAAACCCCACGAGAGGCAATTATTGAAACCACAAGAATCTTTGGTAACTATTTATGTATAAATGGGTCAGAGCCAAAGTGGACTCAAATAATTCGTATCTTTATTCATTTTTCTTACTGATATGCAAAGTAAGTCGTCATATTTCTTTAACTTAGACTAATAAAAGTCATAGTGAACTGACTTCGACTAAATTAGTTCTTCTGTAGTACTTTGAAGTTGTCCATATGTAATTCTGTATAATGGTTCCACTTGTGCAATTGTTTATCTTTTGGTCCTGAAATGACTGTTGACGATTACATTAACAAATATGTAAAGATCAGTCTAACGTATTTTTATCAGGAATCCTTTGTGAGTGAGTCGGAACACGTATCGCATTTGTGGTCAATTAGTCCTAGTTTCGAGTTCAAATGGAGGACAATTTCTCTTGGATGTAAGCCGAGATGCGGTTTGGATTCCCCTTTAAGCTTATGTGACCCCTTCCAGCATAACCCGGTTGTTGCATACTAACACCAAGGCGAAACAAGGTTATTTCTGTCCATATGTGATATAAATACATAGAGCATATTATTTAAACCAAAAAAACCTGGTTTAAACCAAAAAAACTGTTTTTTTGGTTTTTTCAATAAAAACCATGGTTTTTGCCAACCCTGTTTTGTACGTACACCTAAAGCCACATTAATACTTAAAATACCATTTAGGCATTTATGTTTTATTGCACATGAAACTATGGAATTCCCTTGTAGGGATGGGTGGCACATCTCTGACGCGGGTTCTTGGTTTGATTCCAGCTCCCAAAAAGTAGGCTTTGTTGTGGACAAACACCATGTGCATAGGTTTTCTCGGGGTTCTCTCGTTTCCTCCCACTTTCGTCATGCCACCATTTTCATTCATCTATCATTATCGTCTTCCCTAATCTCGGCCCATAATCGTGAGACATTGAACCTAAAAAATAAAATAAAATAAAAATTAAAAGAAATGTCGCACAAAGGAATCCGCAAAGCTCCATCCGCGTTTCGTAGGCCGTTCTCTTTCCATAAGGATTCCATGACTGCGAGCTGTATGTGAGTAATTGTTTTATCGCAATTTTTTTTCATAAAGTCAGGTTATCAATTATGTGCAAAGTTTCATTGCTTATCATTAATTAACCTAAAACACACCTGTTGCAGTAATTTTGCAACAGTGTTGGCAGAGGCCGCATTTCTGTCCCCAAAAAAAAAAACATCCATTTTACGGGCTCCATCAAATAGCCTATTTATATTGCAACACTGCATCGGCTTTGTCACATTTTCGTAGCAATGGATAAATGTTCATGTATACTACACATATACCAGGATTTACCCACAGGAAATCAGTTTTCTGTAACTGAATATCGATTTTTTTTTCATTTCGTACATTTTTTTAAACATTTTCTTTATTTTTCCTTTGTTACTACACAAAAATGTTACAAATTCCAACATAGGTCATGAACTCCAAAATATTTACATAGAACACGCTTAAATTTTTGTCCTATCGATCTTGGCTCAGAAGATATACGCAAGCAAACTTTGGGTTGCATAACTTTACGGACACACCGTATATTCGTTTTGTGGCAGTGAAATTTAGACTGAGTAATATATATCGCTGCTACCAGTTTTGTTCTTTTCAGGACGCAGTAGAATAAGTTCATACAGATCGTACTTTAGTTTAAGTCTATATTAAACTTAGCACGCTGTAAATAAAAGAGTAACTGAACAACTTATTTTTACAAATTATTATAAACATGCACCAATTCATAGTGTTAAACAAATATAGTTTTCGTCTTTGGATATTTCAGAAGAGAGGAGAAAGTTATCCCATTTGAGACTTATATTTGGTGTATTGAATTAAACAATACAATGAAATGAAATGAAATCTTCAAGTTTTACGTCCAACGGTTATGCCGGTTAGGCTAAAGGAGACGGTGAAGATTAGAAATGAATGAAATGGTGGAATGAAGAAAGTGGGAGGAAACGGGAGCACGGTATTTGTCCACCACAAGGTCCACACGGCGCGAGCTGGGATCGAACCAGGGACTCCAAGCACCGGAGGTGAACGCTCTACCACTGAGCCACCGCGCCCCCTGCACAATACAATAATCTTCGTCTCTTACTCTTAGAGCACCCAACTGTGTGGGTACAAAATTTTGCCTAAGACAAAACCTCGCCATCCCGTCATAGCGATTTCCTCAGTGTAAAATGTCATTCAAAATATTACTGTATGTATATACACTTAACATAGCTTATGCAGTTGAACCTGTATTAACAGACAAATGTTTTGCCCTGGTAAGAATATGTGTATTGTAGGGAAGATCCCTCTATTTCACGAATAGTTAAATATCAGCACGAACAGTGCCTCCTCCAAAACATCTTAGTAACATGCTAGTTTATTACCTCATAACGGAGAGAACTAGCCTCAATTCAAACGTATTTAACGCAAAAAAACTTCGCCTTTCTACACTTTAAAAGAATGGCATTCCCCAACTCGTGCCAGGGCTCCAGAACCAAGTACCTTGTTTTAAGATTTAGATTTCTGGACTTTCGGCGTCTAAGGCCATTCAGCCCGTCACGTTTTGAGGGATGACGTCCCTCGGCGAGCACACTATCGGGGGAAAGGGAAGTAAGAAAGGATTGGGGAAGGAAGGAAGCGGTCTGGGGCCTATAAGTTAGCTACCACCCCGACATTTGCCTGGTGTGAAGGAGGAAAACCTCATTCAGAGTGGCTGACCTGTAAAAACGTTTTACACATTTTCGACCGAGTGCCCCCACCCGGGAATCGAACCCGGGACCGTTCGCACCGAAGGCGAGAGCGTCAGCGACTACCTACGCGGGGTCACTACCTTGATTTTATCTAAACTGTGATAAAGGTAGAAAAAACGAACCTTTTGGGATTCTAACCCCCTTCGCTCACTCAGCTACATTTTGTTAAGTAAATAACACTGGAGATCTTATATGTACAAGATTGGAGAAGAAATTAAATATCAGCTCTTAAAAAATAAATCTGCGTATAAGACAGTATGCAAAAAATTCATTGAAAATTGTTTAGCTGTTCTCAAGTAATGATGACATAGCCAATGTCGATTTAAATGTCGAAAGAATACTGTCCTCTTCCTCCATTAAAAGATGAATTTTCGAAAACGATAGGACATTTGTTCGACAGAAACTCTCATATTATTATTATGGCGAGGTTTTGTCCGTATGAAATTTCCATCATACACCCTATTGACAAAGACGTAGTAACAACAGAAAAAGCCTTTTAAGTTTACTCCAAACTAAATGAAATGAAATCTTTGAATTTTACGTCCCACGATTATGCCGGTTAGGCTAAAGGAGATGGTGATGAGGAGTAATGAATGAAATGGTGGAATGAAGAAAGTGGGAGGAAACGGGAGAACCCCGAGAAAACCCACGCACACGGTGTTTGTCCACCACAAAGTTCACTTGGCGGGGCCTGGGATCGAACCCGGGACCCCAAGCACCACAGGTGAACGCTCTATCACTGAGGCAGCGCGACCCCTTTACTCCGAACTAAGTTGTAAATCGTATCCAGAGAAGACTCGAATACGGACAGAAAACTGGTTAATGTTCTTTCTTGACAGTACGGTATGTTATTAATTTGATTTTATTACTTTATTTTTATTTATCTATTTATTTTTTGTAAGAACCCAAGTTAGAGGGATTTTCAACTCTGTACGTTTGAAGTGGAAACTCTTATAACAAATGATCCCATGCTGATCCCAAAATAAAATTTTGCGGACACATTTGTAAGTTTGAATATTGTATTACATTTTTTTTTAATTTTCAGAATATGGCTTTTTAAGTAAATCAAATTCAAAATTTGGGTTAAGTTTCGAGTTACCCCTCCGCTTTTTATAGAAATCAGGAAAATTTAGAGGAGAAATGAGGTAAGAAATGATAATTTGAAGTTTTTATTTGATGTTTAGGAATGTAAATTCGGCAGGAGAGTTATGTTTAATACGAGAAAAGATATATGGAAGGTAGTACTATTTGCCGGATGCGGAAGCATTCGCGGAAGGTTTCAGCAGCATGGTAGTTGTAAAATATGGCGAACACGTGTAACAGATGCGCAAAAATAATGAAGAAAACCTTTTAAATTTTTGTGAAGTCCACGGAGTACTGAAGTTAAGTGAAATGTAACAATTTTTAATACTTGAGCACTGATTTTTGTATGTTGCAAAGTCCAAGGGCAAGTCTGGACTGGAGGAGAAACTCTAAACTTAAGCCCAAAATTTTGATTTTTTCGAAAAAAAAAAAAATTCTATAGTCCATATAGAATTTTCCATATGGGCTATATAGAAAGGTCCATATAGAATTACAGTCCATATATATATATTTCCATAAGCTTTAATATGGTAAATTAATTAAGGTCCTCGATCCTTTAGGTAAGCCGCAAATGCCAATCGAATAAATGTCACTCACGCAATTTTTACGTAAATTTGGTGAGCTTTGGGGCTTTGTAATTTCGAAACCGGTTTAAAAATCAACTTGAGCTTGATAGCGCCAAGAATAAATACCACTGCAATCTGTAAAGGTCGATCCGGAACCGTACGTTGATTCGATATGAAATGGTTCCGTGAAGCAATATATAGTCATTATTTCACAGCAGAACCAAATATAGCGTAAAATATGCATAAAATGTAACTTGCGGCAGGAAAATGAAAAGAATGTTTTTAGTTTAATGAAGCACGATTATTCAGTTTAGGTTAAAGAGGATGAAATATCAATGAAAATTAAATTAAATTTTTTGTACTTTTCCACCGGAAATTGAACCATGAACGTGCGCACCAGGGACACGCACTAGTTACTAGACCAGCGGGGAGGGCAAGGTAGGGTCTTATAGAGTAGGATAAGGTTAGGTTAGATAAACCTGTTCCAGTTTTAAGTCAGGGCAGGGTGGAGAATCGTGCTAGCGACGTTAGGCATGCGCTAGAGGTGTGCAAGGGCCGGAATTTTTAGCCCGGGCCTGGCCCGTGAATTTATAATGTTGGGCCCGACCCGACTCCGAAATATATTTTAGCATTTGGCCCGAGCCCGTGCAGACCTCTAATATGTGCGTAAGCGAGGATAGTGAAAAGACATGAGTTTTTGCAGTGCTACGAATTCCTATAGCACTTGTAATGGTTTGATACTAGTAACGCTTCATTTGTAAAATAAAAATACAGTTCTTGTATACTGTGCAGAAACACTATGCCGCTAAAATAATACTGTCATACAGTACTTTTTCATATGTACGCATTTATTTGAATTGACGTTTAGCACCTGTAATGATATTGCTCTATTACCCCTATCTTATAAAAATAAAATACATTAATATTACTATTTAAATCAATCGCTTGCAGCAATTTGCTCCTTATGAACGTCTTTCGATATAGGACGTTCAATTTTACCTCTAAATTTTGCAAAATGTGGGTACCTAAACTTAACCTGTACCGCGCTTTTACTAATATGCTCGCACAACGTGATTTATCTTGTGACCCACCAGGATGGGAAGACTCAGGTAGATAAGATCGACGAGTAGTACCGAAATGTACGGCGGCTGTATAATCGAGCTTACTTGCAGTCACTATAGACAAATCGGTAACCCATGTACCGCACGTCACTACAACTACTTGGTTATTTCAGTGGGATAGGTTTGTGGCATTTACTATTTCATGATTACAATTATACTGTAAACATTTTCGTCCTTCGTGGGTAAGCTTAAATAAAATCAGGATTCTGAATTCATTACCAAACTATTGGTCTAAAAACTATTGGTAATTTCGGAAAGAGTAGTTTACAACATGGATTAATTTAATAGTGAAATTTAATAAGTGACATTTAATTTCGGCAGTGAATACTTGCTAGTACACCAAATACGTAATTATACTTACACAAACAATAGCATGTCAATTCGCATAAATCTGCATTTGCTTATGACTCATCAACTGCACTTAACATCATTGCTTATTATCCATTAACATCAACATAATACCCATAATACATCTCACATGACATGAATTCGGGAGCAGCAGCCGGTCGAATCCACGAAACATTTAATTCCGCTGCGCAGTGTGTAGGATCATTTTAAATGTAAGGAACTAGCTTCTTTAGCAACACTACTCCATATCGCTTCACACTACTGTTCACCATTACCTAAGTTAAGGTTCTATTTATCTGGGAAAAGTATCAATGGATCTGCAGATTAATTTCGTACCATCACCATCATCATCATAGGTATTCTGTCATTATTTGCAGGTCACATGCTGCAACTGAGAAGCTTCCATGGGCCACGGTCTTTCGCTAACTTCGTCTTCACGTACGATTTTTCTGTTTTGATTTCGTCCATTAATTGTAGTCTTCTTCGCCCTCTCCCTCTTTCCTGCCACCATATCTCTCTTTCCCCGATGCCTTTCTCCTAAAGATTTCTTTCGCCATTCTTATCCTTGCTTTTATTTTACGTTCACATTTCATATCATTACTAATAATACTACACAGGTATCGAAAATCAGTCACCTGTTCTATTTCCTCCTCTCGTTTGACACAGAATCCTTCGTTCCAATCACCATACCTTTTGTCTTTCTAACATTTATTTTTATTCCATACAGGGGCGGATCCAGGGGGCGATCGGGGCAATTCCCCCAGAAGAGGAAACTTTCTTATTTTATATATATAAATAAAACCCATCCCAAAGTTTGGAGCCCTTAAAAGTAACAGTATGACAACCAACTGCCCCCCCCGGAAGTCAGTCCTGGATCCGCCCCTGATTCCATATTATTCACAGCCCTTCTTCAAGTTTTCTAACATTGTATTGATTTTCTCTTCAGATTCTGCAACAAACACAATATCATCTGCAAATCGCATTCACTTAATCATTCTACCTCCTATTAAAATGCCGTCTTCATTTGGTAGGCTCTCCTTCACTATCTCAGACAGTGAGTTATTGGACAGGGTTGAATTAATGTGCACTAAGCAGACACAGAATTGCAAATGATTTTTCTTCAAGACTTGAAACTGGTAGATTTGGGATGGGGATGAACATTCTTTACGGCAAAACATTAGTGTAGTTAGTCCAGGAATTGCGAACGAACATCCCATTCGCCGTTTGTCAAATTTCGTTCCGGTGGTACAGTGTTGAAAAATGAGGTCCATAGACACCGACCAATATCATGTTTGGATGAGTTCTTTAAAAACGTGATGGAAACGGACCTTCAGCAAAGTGCTCGTGCCATTGCAGATGAGATAGACATACACCATACCACTATCGCTTGGCGGCTCCGTGCAATCGGTAAGATAAAAATTGGATTTGCGAGTGCTACGTGAATTGACCGCAAGCAACAAAGATCGCCGTCTGGGGGTGTAGAGTTTTCTGAGTGTAAAGAATAACCAGGAAAGTTTGATGAAAAATATATCTGCTACAACTATGGTAAACGGTCAGGATACTGACCGGCTAAAGTTCACTGCAGTTTCCAAAACCCTTTCTGATACACCGTATTCTCCTAACATCTCTCCCACTATCCCTTCCAGCATTTTGAGCACTTTTTGGGAGATAAAACTTTCCCTGATAATGAGACGGTGCAACATGCATTCTTTATATCATGCATTCTTTAGTCTCCAGATTTCTTTCATCTTTTTCCTATACGTCCGAACCCGCTCCCACTAGCATTTCAGAAGCCTCTTGGGGGCGCGGTGTTTCAGTGATAGTACGTTCACCTCCGGTGCTTGAGTCCCTGGTTCGATCACAGCTCGCGCCGTGTGGACTTTGTGGTGGACAAACACCGTGCTCATGGATTTTCTCGGGGTTCTCCCGTTTCCTCCCACTTTCTTCATTCCACCATTTCACTCATCTCTCATCATCACCATCTCATTTAGCCTAACCGATATAAGCGTGGGACGTAAAACTTAAAAGATTTCATTTCATTTTTTTTCAGAAGCCTCGGCAATTGCTTACCTAACAAGACTGACACTGGTGAAATAAAAGAATGTACAAAGCATCACGAAAGAGGGGAAGGATACATATTTTCTTTTATCTTATAAATTACATAAAAAATAATTCCACAAAATATCTCCAACTTCATATTGCTCTCTGTAAAGTAAAATGTTACTGTAGTATTAGTGTTGATTTCGAGTTTAACGTCCTTTTCAACCGCGATGCTATATTAGACGGGATCAAGTGATAAGAAAATTAAAAGAAGAAAATATATTGTGATAAGCAGTAGGCCTACGAATGAGATGAAAAACCGATTTAAGTATTATTGGTTACATTCTGTACCAATTTTCGTAAAATTCTGGGTAGAAAAATGCAACAAAACGCAAAAAGTCATAATGTTACGCCATTTATCACAAAGAAAGTAGTAGATCTTTGTTCTGTGTATACGCAAAGTTTTACGGAATGTGCTCGTATTTAGTGAACCCTTCATTTCCCTTCATTCATACTCTGAGAAGCATGATATTCCAAGCCCAAAGATAAACAATGGTGAACAACGATGTAGTAAGTGACAGGAAGTGAAGTGGGTGTGCTACTTTTATGTAATTAGTGTAATGAATTACTAATTTTTAGCAGTGAATCTTTCCTTTTAGTTTGTGTGCCTGTGTATTTTATTAAATTCTCGTGTGAGAGTCATAATGTTCCAACTAGCACATTAACTTGTAACACTGACCATAATTCAGTGAAATTATTATCTTTGCTCGTATTCTGGCTAATGAACACAAAAGTTTACAAAATGCCTGCAATAAAAGATTCCAATATTGTGAAAATTGCTGTGGAAATGGAAGATCAAGTTCCACAGCTTATCGAATTTAATCAAAAGCAACCATTAGCTGCTATAATACAGGAGCTGTGTAATGGCTGGGGGTTATCAGATCCCGATCAATATGCTTTACAGTTCTCGGAAAGTAATAACCAAAATTATATTACCGAAAAGAACAGAAACGAAATTAAGAATGGTTCTGTCTTGAGATTAACTCATTCCCCATCGAAAACTGCTCACGATATCCTGCAAAAGCTCAATTCAGGAACCAATGATGAAAAGACACAAGCTCTGCAGAAATTGTCAAATCTAAGTACTGATATGACGTTTGCTTTAGAATTTATAAACAAACAAGGTCTAGCTCTAATTATTACGTTGGTTGAGGGTGGCAAATGTAAGGGTGCAATGCTAGCTTATTCATTGGTTTCATTTGTCGAATTAATGGATCATGGTATCGTTTCATGGGACATACTTGAAAGTCTTTTCATTAATAAAGTTGCCAGTTACGTAAATAACCAGTCTGTGGCTCAAGATGCAAAGATAGTTCAAGCATCGCTATCAATTTTAGAGAATATAGTTTTAAACAGCACCGGAAAATATGGGCAAGTTGAAAAAGAGGTTACATTCCCAAATTTGGTGATGCATTTACAAAGCCAAAACGCAGTTATACAACAGAACGCGATTGCGTTGATAAATGCTTTGTTTCTGAAAGCTGATGCAGGAAAAAGGAAAGCAGTAGCTGCTACATTAAACTCAAAACAAGTGCGAAATGTGATTTTAAGTAATATAATTCAGTCAGCGTCTGGACAGGTCGGGGCAGAAATGGCACATCAATTATATGTGCTTCAGACTCTGACATTTAATCTCTTAGAGCAGCGAATGAATACAAAAATGGATCCTCAGGACCAAGATGCGCATGATAAAATTAAAGAATTACGGAAGATAGCCTTTGATACTGAGAGCGATGCCTCAAATAGAGATGTAACTGCTAGGCGACAAGGGATATTTGCTAAAGATTACAAAAAACTTGGCTTTAAGTATGACATCAATCCAGCTTTGGATTTTACAGAAACACCGCCAGGCATGTTAGCATTAGATTGTATGGTCTATTTTGCACGAAATCACACTGAAAGTTACACAAAAGTGGTGCTGGAGAATTCATGCAGAGCAGATGAGCACGAGTGTCCTTTTGGACGCACAAGTGTCGAACTCACAAAGTTGTTATGTGAAATTCTTAAAATAGGGGAACAACCAAGCGAGCAAGGACAAACTTACTACCCCATGTTTTTCACCCACGATCATCCCTTTGAGGAATTCTTCTGCATCTGTATTGTTCTGCTTAATAAGACATGGAAAGAAATGCGCGCAACAATAGAAGACTTCGTCAAAGTTTTCAGTGTGGTAAAGGAGCAGATCACTCGTGCTCTTGCATCCTTGCCTACTACACTTGAAAAGTTCCGCTCCAAGTTGCAGCTGTTGACATACTCCGAGATCACTAATTTGTGGCAGCAGGAGCGAACAAATAGGGAGGAATGGGAATCTCATGCCCGTCCAATTGTAGAATTGAAAGAACAAATTACTCCAGAGATCATGGAGTTAATTCAGCAGCAGCGACTAGGATTTCTTGTGGACGGAACCCGATTTATGAAGTACTCCATGAGAGGACAGGTGAGACTTTTTTCTCTTCTTTAATTTTTGATCATTTTTTGTAACATTCGTAAGTATAGAATTCAATAACATTCGTAAGTATAGAATTCGAGCTAAAAACATTGTAATAATGATGTCATTCCTTGCCTGTTATCTTTTTTCTTTGTGAAGGGTCGTGTTGGCTAACACTTCCACTGCATTTAGCTATAGTTACATATTCTCGCTTTCAGTGCCAAACCTGATTTTTTGTTCTTTTTTCATTTGTTGAAAAACTCAGGAACTTACCAGTTTCCTCTTGCTGTAAACATACATTCCGGAATATTGCCATTTTCCTGCATTTAAACCAGAAAAAAAGTCAACTTTTTTTATTATTTACCCATGACAGAATTTCGTAAACATGAAACCTGTAACATATCTTTCAACTAGACATGATTTTATTCTACTAAAATAAAAATATCGTTCCTTTTTTAAATGATCCTGTATTCGAAATCCGGAGGGAGGTGGGAGGAAATGGAAGAAACCCGAGAAAACTTATAGAGGAAGCACAAAAGAGTCTCCTACTCCTGAGTTAGCTTGATTTCTTTTCAGATACCAGGTACGCTATTGCAAACCTTTTTCTCTGCCAGATTTAATCCTAAATTTTAGCTCTAAAGCTAGTCATTCTTTGTGTTTGTCTTACAAATAAGATTAGGTTTATGAAAATTAATAGTTGTAATAATATCGGCGTGTAGTAGCTTTCAACAACAGTGTTAGAATAATAGCATTCTAAAGCTATGTATTAACGTTTATTGAGCTGTGCTTAAGCTAATGATCGCCCGACACTCCTTTGGAGTGACTACTTGTAGAAACAGCTAAGAAAACCTTCACCTAGTTTTGGACAGAGAGGGTCACTGAAAACTTGTAGAGGAGACTTTGGGAAAACTCATTTTGGGAGAGTGTTTTCATGGAACGAAACGAATCTTCCGTTTCCAGTTCAAAGTTAAAGTAGTTTACTAGGATTTAAGTTTGAGGTTAGTCTATTTGATACTCTGGCGGTTTTCTATTTTGCATCTTAAAAGCGATCCTTGTTGTCTCTAGCTTTCTCTTTTAACCCATTGACTGTCGCACTAGAAAACATAATATTTTTCTAGAGGGACAGTGTTCTATTACTAAAACAGATTAAGAACTTGTTGCAACAGTAAAAGGCATAAGAAATTAATATTTTCAGAACCCAACTTCAGAATTTTCCACCTATCAGATTACATAAATGTTACAACAAGGCAGTGTGAGTTATATTGGACTGATGCAGCGCCAGAGAAGAATTTTTTTTTTAACTCACATGGCAGTTGTGTTAAACATTATCATAACCAAATGAAAATGGATGCTTCACGTTGCTTGCTTCCATTTCCTTTTTTAATAAGTAAGTATTACACACGTAGTGATTCGTCCGGGGACGCCGGACATAGTAGGAGAGGCCGGGATAATAAGAGACAAAAAAAAAAATAAATAAATAAATAAAAAAAAATAAAATAAAATAATAAAAAATAAAAAAATCTAGCACTTGTATTTGAGGAACTAGAAAAAAATGTATGTGATTGTACTAAAAGAAGTGAAACCTGCTGATGTATTAACACATTTTTCCGGTTGAGTTTTTATGAAGAAGAAAAAAAAAAACGAAAATTTTGTTACCGGTAAAAGTCAGTCTCTTTTATTAGGGGTAATAAGTGACAGGGCTCTCACTTCTCATGCAAATAGAGTAGAAAATGAGTAAAAGCTTTAAGAAACATCTTCAGACAATTCTGAACAATTTACTTTTTTTTTCAGATCTGAAATATGTACTTATGTTCACGAAATATCAAGATTTAACAAATGAAATTCAATAGTTCGTTCGGAAATTTTAGTTGCCTGAGTATTAAATATCAAAAACCATTTAAAACAAAGTATAGTTGAGTTTTACGTAATCTAGATACATCATGGACAAAACTCACACTACCAAATAAAAAAAGAATGCTGGCAAGAAATTTTCTGGAGAATGTCGAAAATAAACTTAAAAAGTGCCTAAATTTGCAATTAAGAAAAAACACCGTATTTGAAAAATAGTTTTAGCTAACTTAAATGGATTGAAAAAGCTACTAAATTGTAATCGTACAAGAAGAAAACATTAAAAAATGTTGTAAACCTATTGTTGATCAAATTTTATGTAAAATGTAGCCTATGTAGAAAACTACATTTTCGAAAAATATATAAGATGAATATTAAACCTTTTACGATGTACATTCGAACGATCATATAAAAAATATACAAAAGAGTTAGGAAATGTTATGCTAGCCTATGTAAACTCTAAGTTAACGTTTAGAAACCTCATAAATGTAATTTAAACTTTAGTGTAACATAATTATAGCAGGTAGACCTTATTAATTATCTTAGGCTGGACCACTTAAATAAACATATGAAAAATGTATAGGCCAAAAAGAACTGTTGGCATATAGGCATGAGTTGAACAAATGTTAAGAATAGTCCTACAAACACCTAGGACTACCAAAAGAAGAGGAGTCATATTTAATCTATCTGTTTGGTTTCCAAAGTCCTTTTTCACTTTGCTATAAACACAACGAATTTTTTTAGAGCTATTCTCTGGAAATCTGAAATGGCCCATTTCCATCCAGTTTGGACCTATCATAAAGCACAAATTTGGATGTCACTGTGTCAATGTCATCATAGGCAGGCCAATTGAAACCACTTAGACCTTTTTCCAAAAATTAAACCTTGCATGGTCCTTCATCTGGGAAAGAAATAGCCCTCCCAATATACCAGTCAAGATCATAGTGCACGGCGTAATACATTTCTAAGCAAGATTCTGCTCTGGTTGGATCAATTTCTTCTGGCAAACTTTCACCAGTTGATGGTGAAATTAGTTGATCCACTGTCACTATCTATGCGCAGACTCTGACTGGATTGCCAGAGGAGTTTTCCTATTTACATTCTATATTTAAAAAAAAAAATAAAAAAAATAATAAAAAAAAAAGTAGCAGGTTATACTCGTCACATACGCTAAATAAACAAAGTTTAATTGGGGTAATAAGAGACAGCTGTCTCTTATTACCCCTTCAAAATTTCTAAAAGGGGTAATAAGAGACATGCCCTCATATGACCTGAAATGCAATGTTTCAGCATTTTTCAAAACTTCACATCAATCTTCATAATCTTAGTCACAAAGTTACATAGCAGTCATTTCCACATTTGTAACTCACTTTTCACAATAAAATTTTATTTTAAAACAGTCACGAACTTTCGTGGTAAGTTCAAATTGAAGGTATTTTTGCATCGCGTGACAACAATATAAAAACTCATATTAGTTCATAAGTACAAATGGAAGTAAAGGTACTGACGATTTCATTACTTATTTTTTTATATAATTTTGATTTGATATTTAGGATATTTTTTGGCCGTGTCTCTTATTACCCTGGTCTCCCCTAGTAATAGGTAGAAGACGGGACAAAATATTACGTTTGTGACGTTGACTTTAGCTTGGTAGCAATTAAGGTAAAACTTTTATTTTTATCCGCATTTTCAGTAGTGATTTGAAAATGGCTTTAACTTTGTTATTATCAATATTTTTCAACACGTTCGTTGCTGCAATGTAAAACTGAGTTTGGATCTCCGTGCATTACGAGTCACCGTGTGTCTCGTTGAAGGTTTGTCCGTCGATGCATTACGAGTCGATGCAGCAGTGACTTGTGCAGTCGTCCACTGATCTTATTCTGAGCTTGTCTCCACAGATGACGACACGGTATTTCAGATTCACACTGCAGTCATTTGTCGACAGAATCTGAAGGTACATTATGCCAAAGCAGGACGCGTCACCGGTGACTCGTGTAACACGTGAATGCTACAATGTTAAAAATCTATACAAACGAAAATACCACAAACGCACAGAGGTAATCCAATGCATAAAATGGCACCGTGCGGAAATAGAATATCGCACTATCAACCGGTGAGTCGTAACGCAGCGAATGTGTAAAGGGAGTTCTCACCAGAGGCATACAAAGAGGAGGAATTACGAGTTTTAACCCCACCCCCACCCACCTTCAACAATATATTGTAAAAGAATAAACATTTAACCTATTAAAATACGTATTAAAAATGCTAGAGTCTTTAAACGATATGAGCTTCAGTGGTTAAACCCCAGTTGATGAAACTGTATACGGGACTGGTTTTCACCAGTTACTTCTCTTTATATTAATCCCAAGAATGTTTTCCTTTGTTGCTTTTCCCTACCTTTACTTATTAGTGGAGTCTGTCACAAAGAGTGATAAGTGCTGCAAACCGTAAAATATTATAAGACAGAAACATTAAAATAGTAAACGTTATATGTAAACACTACTATTGTTTAACTTACTATCATTTTATGATATATAGATATAAAGGAGATTAATAATCAGATAGATAGCAGTGCGTGTCCCTGTCTTTCCAATGTATTTTGTAGGGATCAATAACATTCAAGATAATTCAAACCAATTCGAGACTTAAGTATTCAGACTTTGTCCATACACAAGTTGAATCATAATTTGAAAATAATCCGTGAAATTTCTCTGATGTATTTGGTCTAGGAATTAATTCGTGCGGTTGGTACGCACACATTGAAGCTGTAGTACAAACACAAAATACATAAATACCTTAAGAAAAATATTGTCCATCGCTAGCCACCACTTTCGCCCATCTGTCAGGCAATGTACGGATTCCGTGGCGAAAGAAGTCCTCATCCTTGGAAGCGATCCAGTCAGAGACCCATGTTTCGATATCTTCTGAAGAAGTAAACCGCTGTCCAATCAAATCGTTGTTCATGCAATCGAACAAATAGTAGTCCGAAGGAGCAACGTCTGGTGAATACGGCGGGTGGGGTAAAACTTCCCATCCGACATTTTCTAAATAGGTTTTGACCGGTTTTGCGACATGTGGGCGAGCGTTATCATGTTGAACAATAAGTTTATCATGTCTGCTCTCCCATTCTGGTCGTGTTCTGGCCAGAGCTTGCTTCAAACGCATTAATTGTCGTCGATAACGTTCTCCATTCATAGTTTCACCCGGTTGCAGCAGCTCATAGTACACCACACCTTTCATATCCCACCATATGCACAGCATAACCTTTGCACAGTGAATATCTCGTTTTGGTTGTGATGGACCTGGTTCACCTGGTTTCACCCAGGCCTTTTTTCGTTTCGTAATGGATCCACTTCTCATCACCCGTAATAATTCGATGCAGAAACCCCTTTCTGCTCTGTCGTTGAAGCAGCAATTCGCAAATGGTTTTTCGTCTTTCAACGTCTCTGTCTTTCAATTCATGTGGAACCCAATGTGACATCTTTTGAATCATTCCCATGGCTTTCAAGCGTTTGGAGACTGTTGTTTGATCAACGCCTAATGCTGCTGCAAGTTGTTCCTGCGTTTGACACGAATCCTGCTCGAGCAATGCTGTCAATTCTTCGTCTTGAAATTTTTTTGGCTGTCCAGCTCGCTCTTAGTCTGCCAAGCCGAAATCACCACTTCTAAACCGTGCAAACCACTTCTGACACGTTCGCTCAGCTAGAGCATGGTCACCATACACTTCCACCAAAATACGATGACTTTCAGTCGCACTTTTCTGCATGTTAAAGTAATGCAGCAGGACACCCCGCAAAAAACACTTTATCAGGCACAAATTGCGCCATGTTCACTTAACTACAAACTGGTGTTGTTGACGGTTTAATCCACTGCCCTATACTACGAACGATACGCGATGACAGGGGTTTGCAACACATGTGTGGATACACGGAACTGTGGGACGCTCCGTTCGTTGCGCCATCTCTTGTCCACCCGCACGAATTAATTCCTAGACCAAATATGTTTGTGGCCAATTCGTTTGACAGTGATATATCGGAAACCACAAGCTCTAGAAAGATGCCGATATATCACTGTGACAGTGATATATCGGAAACGGCTCTAGAAAGATGCCGATATATCGGAAACGGCTCTCTATCGGAAACGGCTCTATATGCCGATATAACGGTTTCAACAGTCGTTATATCGGCATATATAACGGAAACGGCTCTATATGCCGATATAACGGTTGATATAACGATATAACGGCATATAGAGCCGTTTCCGTTATATCGTTATATCAACCGTTATATCTGTGAGATATCGTTATATCAACCGTTATATCCGTGATATAACGATATAACGGAAACGGCTCTATATGCCGATATAACGGAAACGGCTCTATATGCCGATATAACGGAAACGGCTCTATATGCCGATATAACGGAAACGGCTCTATATGCCGATATAACGTTATATCGGCATATATAACGGAAACGGCTCTATATGCCGATATAACGGTTTCAACAGTCTCTGTATTAAAATGCTAGGTTTATATGTTTCTGGCCAATTCTTTTGACAGTGATATATCGGAAACCACAAGCTCTAGAAAGATGCCGTTTTCACTGGTCGATTGTAAATTTTGTGTAGATTGTTCGATTTTAATTGAATATTTGAAAAAAAAAAATGACCGCTATTGCTTTATTATATTTTTTAGAGGTACACTGCAAGTATTGAAATTTTAATAAAGCATCATATCCTACGAGTTGTACGTTCCAACACCACATATTTATATACGGCCGTTATAAATCTCTCCGTCGTTTGTTTCATGGCCAAATGATAATGAAAAACAAAGGATAACCTTTTCTCTACTCTAAGTTGAATCTTTATTGTTTGGAGTGTTTTGCCCAATGAACACCATATATCACTGATATTATAATTCATTGTGTATGGAATGTATTTGCTTAATACATACTGCATGCAAGAAGAAAGAAAACACTGATCATACATAAATTAGAAACTCCAACCGGGAGTAGGCTCAAATCTTGCAGACAGTGTGAGATATTGGAAAAATAATCGAAAAAATCTCCCCTTTATGATATCCCTTGCCGACTTTTATCAAGACGCTTTGCACTTCTGTCTGTAAAGGGACATGTGCAGATGTTGTGAGGAGTGACAAGGAGATTCATCCTCATACGTGAATGATGCGCTGTGTAGGTTCAGCTACTGAAAAATAGGGAAAAAATCGAACACTGCACGGATATTATTTCTTCAACCTGTTTTTGGATAAAGTTTCAGTATTCATCTGTTGGGCTTGATGGAATTATTTTGAATACTTTTACTCCACATAATATACATTAAAAAGATAGGGCATGTGTTGAAAAATGAAATGAAATCTTTAGTTTTGCGTCCCACGGTTATGCCGGTTAGGCTAAAGGAGACGGTGACGATGAGAAATGAATGAAATAGTGGAATGAAGAAAGTGGGAGGAAAGAGAGAACCCCGAGAAAACCCACTAGCACGGTGTTTGTCCACCACAAAGTCCATACGGCGCGAGCTGGGATCGAATCAGGGACCCCAAGCACCGGAGGTGAACGCTCTACCACTGAGCCACCGCGCCCCCAGGCATGTGTTGCCATCTGTTGGTGACATTTGAATCTACATTTACCTTAATGTGGGATTCCAACGAAATTGACTCCAACTCTGATTGCACACATTAAAGGCGAGAACGTTGACTATTTAACAGTGATTTTGTTGGTGTTATATATATATTCATTCAAATTTTTCGTTATCTCTTTCTAAGCTTTCTTCCTTTTTATGTTAGTCTTGATTGAGTTAAATTGAGTCTTGAAGTCGTATTATTTATTGCAGAGGATTAAGGATAAATTCTGGTACGTTCGTCTGTCGCCAAACCACAAAGTCTTCCACTATGGTGACTGCGATGAGAAAAGTGTTCCAACTTTGGAAGATCTTCCTAATAAGCTGGCTGTTGTGGATATTAAAGGTCTGATCACCGGGAAGGAGTGTCCGCACATGAAAGATGTGAGGTAAGGTTTTTGCTCATAATATGGTAATAGTAAGTACCTGGCCTCTGAAAATACTTCGAGTACACGTTAGGCTGTCGTATTCCACAAATAATTATTCAAAGAACGAAAAGTCGAACCTAAGTCTCCGGTTTTCGGAACCAGACGCCCAAAATGTGCAGGCTCAAATTCATCTTGGTATTATATTTACCTTTGAAATTCATCTTTGATGAGGTGTTATATTTAATGATAAGCTATTATAAATAAAACCTATGTCAATGTTAGGAATGTTGTACAAATTTACAGAAATTTAAAATTTGATGGTGCTAGCCACTTATTTCAACGCTACTTGATTTCTCTTGTAGTGGAATACTGTTCGCCTATTTAGTCTATGGCTTGTCGTACACATCTTTCCAAGCTAGACACTGTTTCCAGATTCTTTTTACCCATAAAAATGCAAAAGTTTTTTTTAGGCCGGCCATTCTGAATGAGGATTTCTTGGATTTTCCTTATTCACACAAGACAGATACGGGATGGTAGCTAACATAATGGTCCCAGCCCGCTTTCTTCTTTCCCCATTTCTTTAGTTTTCCCCAATCCCCGGGCAGTATGACCATCAACGCCTCATACATAATTGGACTAACATGGCTATAGATGCCGAAAGCCCAGAAATCTAATTCGTAATCCTAATCCTAGTGATGGGCTAACATGGCCATAGATGCTGAAATCCCAAAAATCTAATTCCTAATCCTAATTCTAGTGACGGGCTAACATGGCCATAAATGTTGAAGGCCCAGAAATCTAATTTCTAATCCTAGTGACGGGCTAACATGGTCATAGATGCCGAACACCTAGAAATCTAATTCCTAATCCTAATCCTAGTGACGGGCTAACATGGTCATAGATGCCGAACACCTAGAAATCTAATTCCTAATCCTAATCCTAGTGACGGGTTAACATGGCCATAGATGCCGAACACCTAGAAATCTAATTCCTAATCCTAATCCTAGTGACGGGTTAACATGGCCATAGATGCCGAAAGCCCAGAAATCTAATTCCTAATGAACTTTATAACGATATTCAAAAACCTCATTTAGCCGCGCTACTGAAAACGACTTTAAACTCTTAATCGATTAGAGGATGAATTTTACATTGAATATCATACACTTAACATAGTTAAATAATAATAATACATATTTCCATTTATATTTAACCTCAAATTTCTGACATACAATGCAATGAGCTAAATCGCTTTGTACATAGAAATGTGTATAGTAACAGAATAAATTAAGAAAAACGAACTTAACCAAAAATGTGTCTCGCTTTATCAGATCAATACAGTTTCAATGGATACTTTCATCTTCTTCATTTGAAGAGAAAACGTGTTACTAAACGGATTTTTGTAATTCAACAACATGCGTCAGATATGTACTTCGGCATAATATAGAATAAATTTTCTTTTGGTAATAAGCCATTTAATCTGACTTTTCTAGAAAAACTGTTAATGAAATACTGATGAGCTATACAAAGGTATGGTGGGTTTGAATCCTACTTTAGTAAATAAAGACGTTAAAAGATGGTGGAAGGTTCGAAAATAATGGCAGACAAGTGAAGATTTTTTCATTAAGACAATGGTCTATGCAAGCTCCTTCCTGTTGATTCCAGATTTCATAATCACATTATGTAGTACTGAATATCGATAGTTTTTCGTAAGCTTGAGAAAGTTCTTATGAGTTAATCCAATGTTCTCGGGATTGCTGCCAAAGTAGGTGTTGCTGTGCTGAGCTTTCGTTACCATACAGCGGCAACATCTTCAGAGCTATGTAGTCCTTCTGAACATCACATAACTCTGAAGATGTTGCCGCTGTATGGTAACGAAAGCTCAGCACAGCAACACCTACTCTGGCAGCAATCCCGAGAACATTGGATTAATAGTAGACGCCAGCAAAGCTTCAAGATCATATTCTTATGAGTTGTATTTCAAAATTCTCTTAATACAGATGGGTCACGGTGGCTCAATGCTAGAACGTTCACCTTTGGTGCATGGGGTCCTTAGTTCGATCCTGATTCGCTCCAAGTGAGCTTTCTCGACAACACTGTGTGCGTGGATTTTCTCGAGGTTCTCCCGTTCCCTTCCACTTTCTTCATTCCACCATTTTATTCATTTCTCATCATCACCGTGTCCTTTAGAATAGCCGGCATAACCGTAGGATTTAAAACTTTAAAAAAAAAAAAAAAAAAACATTTTTTTTCTTTCTTTAGCATAAATGATATAAGGAACAATAGGAAAACACTTTTGGCATCATGGTTTGTTGAACAATAAACTGAATAAAGTAACGGAAATCGAAAGGAGTTTGAAGTTTATTACATAAGGACTAGCAACCCCAAACTTAACACTGAAAAAGATAATGCAGATGGAGGCTGGGCTGGCATAATCACAAGTTTCATCCACAAATATTAAATTTTCAAGAATTTTTTGTCAAAAATATATTTATAGAATTGTTATTTATTTTTTCCATTATAAAAAAAATCACCTAAAGTCACAAATACCGTAGTGATAAAATACGTGGTTAAAGTTTGGCAGCATTGATCCTCAGGATACATCAATATGACTGTTTTATGCATTCAGTGAAAAATTGGTCTAATATTGAATTATGCATATAAACCGTACGCAACAGAGTCTTTCATTATTAATATTTAGTTAGTTACGTAATTCCACCTGAAGTTAAAGCAACGAAATGATGTTATGAAACAAACAATCTCACTCCAGTGAGGATGAATGGCCGTAGTGTTATTCAGAGTAATTAGAGAAAACCAATTGTTACATGTTTCCAGGAACATGACAGTGAGTAAATTGGATGCTAATTAAAAGAAATCAGTTGAGAATGCTCCAAGAACATTGCCAGAACGAACTTAAAAAGATTTTTTTTTTTCGAAATTTATTTGAAATTGTATATTAAATTTATTTGATTAAATCCAATTGATAATACACTTACATATTTGGAACCTGCATATTAGGGGTTCTATTGAATTAGCTATATTGAGCTGTCACTTTTTATCACCGTATATATACTGAAAATGCAGATATAACCAGTTGCCACCGGTTACTACTTGGTACCAAAATGTTTAACATCCTCTTAGATATTGATCAACACCATTATCATGTCTCTATGACTTACCGTTCCCGAGATATTGGCCAAAGAAGTTCCGATTTCGGGAGATTTAAGGAGCCATATCTCGGGAACCGTAAGTATAGAGAGAGATGAAATTGGGGTTGATCAGTACCTAAGAAGATGGTGAACTTTTTTTTTCTACCAAATATTTTGGTGCGGAGCATTCTCAACTTGTTAGAATCTACTATCGTTAAAATTTTATCGCATTATAGTATCTTTTCTGGTTCTATGTATTTTCCGGTAAGTAAGTGTTTTCTATAAAAGTACAGACTTCGAGCAGTAACGATAGTCACAGTAGCAAACAAAAGAGAAAGCATTGTACCCACTACAATATTGACAAAGACTAAGAAACATTTTCGAGAATCACAGTTCTCATCATCAGCTTCAATAAACCTGAAAAAGGTTAAAAATAAATTATGTATAAAAATGTATGGAAAGGTGAAAGGTTAAAAAGGAAATTAAAAGCAACTACAAAAACTTAACGCTACAAAACACTATATCATGATCCTCGAGAACGTTCCTTAGTCTTTATAAATATTGCAGTGAGTGCCAAGCTTTGTCTTTTGTCAAGTTGTTTTCTATTCCTTTTTATTATTTTTTTTTCCAGCCATGCAATATTTCTCTGTTAGAGTGAATATAAGAGTGAAATTTGCCACTCTTATTAATTTACACGGTAATTGATGATGTCTTTATTTCAGAGGACGTAAAACCACTCATCAACTTGCGTTTTCTCTCACGCTGGATTCTGTGGAGGTGACGTCTCTAGACTTTGTAGCTCCGGATGAACAGGTGTTTGACTATTGGACGGATGGAATCAGTGCCTTATTAGGTGAGTGTCTGCTTTCGCTTTTGATATTCTGGAGCAATCCAAACCCATATTGTTAAACGGAATGTATATCTCTAATTGAATATCTGGGCTGTAATCCCGTGCTGCCTCAACGGTTAGCAGGAGCACAGTGCCTCAGGGGTAGAGTACTTACTTCTGGTGTGATGAGTTCCTAGTCCTATCCCAGGTTCCGTGACTTTTCTCCTGGTTCAACTTTTCCCTTCTACATTCCCATTCCACGAATTATTTGACAATCCCCACTTTCATTAATTAACCTACAGGTCATAATGATGGGACGTAGAACGAAGATTTCAATTAGTTTTTAGACTACTTGTCTTTTGTGTGTGTATTCCCGATTCCGATTCTTGGCGAGGCCACTGAATTTTTGGATTTGATCCGATATCGTGAGGCATTTTGGAAGGTGCCGAAATTAAGAGGTAAAAAGCTGTAGTCTAAGAAGCCAAAAAACACCGATGTAAGCTTACCTACGTAACTACATATTGTTTAATTAAATAACCGTCTTTACGAGCCTTTGACGTGAGAGACCCAAGTTCGATTCCCGGTAGAAGTCCATGTGGTTCGGATCCCATGTTAAGCTATAGGTCCACGTCTCCATATAGCCTCGCTATTGAACGGGACTCGAAACTCAAAAATTTAATCCCATCCAAAATAAACGTCTAGTTGGTTAATACAATCTTTCGTGGGTCGTGCGTCATATACACTGATCACCAGTTGAATTAGACACACCTACCTAATACCGTGTAGCACCACCTTTCGCTCTGACAACGGTGGCTGCCCGCTGTGGCATGAACTCCACGAGGCACCTGAAGTGTTGTTATGGCATCTCAATCCATATCTGCTGCAGTCTCCCACAGAGCCCGCAGGTTGGTCGGAAGAGGGTCCACAGCCCGAAGGTGTCGTTTCATAACATCCCACATGTGTTCGCGTTGTGGCCGTGATGACCAGGGAGGTGTTGCCAGATCTGAGAAATTCTCATCAAACCAGTCTGCTGCCACCCTAGAGCGGTGAGCCGGCGCATTGTCCTGCTGAAAGATGAGGTTACCATCCGGATGTTGCAGCCGAGCAAATGACAGGACATGATCATTCAGAAGATCGCGGCAGCGTTCACCTGTCATATGCGTTAGGAGCCCCATTTTTTGAGTTCACTTAAACATGTCATCATCACCGGCCTGCACAGTTCCCTGCTGGCATGATAGATCGTAGGGTTGGCGACGCACCCATGGTCGCCCATCGGCATGTATCAATGTGAAACGTGACCCATTTGTCCAAGCAAACTTTTTCCACATTTACACGGTCCGGTGGTGGTGTTCCTTTATCCATGATAGACGTTGGTTCCTGTGTTGTGCGGTTGAAGGGGTACTCGCGTTGCCTATGGCTTCTCTATTCCATGGCAAGTAGGTGGTTATGGATTATGTGGCTGCTAACATGGCGTTGTTGTTCTGCATTGAACCTCTCCACGATTTAATGCACTGTGACTCGTCTATCGGCTGTTACGATGCGGGCCAGTCGGCGCCTACCCTTGTCGTCGACACGCTCCTCGTGCCCGTGCGGGCGCGGTTTTACCGGAAGCCAGGTACTCACGACACACCCTTGACACAGTTCCCTTTGAAAATCCGAGTGCCGCAACCACTTCCGAAATCCAGCCACACAGTCGTCTGGCTCGTACGATTTGACTACGGTCAAATGCACTCAAGTCCTTCGTCTTGCCCATAACACTTCACTGACACGGATACCGAGAGAGGAAGCACACGGCAACAGTACATGCTCGATGCGTTTCATTCACATGTGCTGGTGGAGCCTCTGCAGACGTTTTCTGCAACTTTTCTACTGTCTCTAATTCAACCGGTGATCAGTGTATATCAGTTATTCAGCATGTCAAGCATAGTAAATTGACTATAATACGGAGGATTACCGCTATCAGATTCTCGATTTTGTTTCTTCAATCAAATTAAGATGACATTAACTTTAGTTCTCACAATTTCTTGATTTCCATCTACCACCTTCGTTCAATAACACCTCCTGTGGATAAGAGAGCTGTACCAAAGTATGTAGTCGAGCGACGTTGTCTTAATTTTTGTCTCTCTTTGAAGTATGATGATGAATGACTTAGAAATTACTTTTTCTTTTTTGCTCAGCACTGACCAGCAGATCTTTAAATCCTTGGAGATTCCAGGGTATTATTATTATTATTATTATTATTTCGACAACACATAGGGCATTCTCAAGTGACACAAAACAGAGCAGAGGCTACTCGCTCCCATCCCGAACGAAAACTGGCGTCCAGTATGAATCTGTTGGCAGCGAAGTATTTCTGAGAAATGGAGCGGGAGGAGATGACTGATAAATCAGCTTCCAAGACCACGCAATGTGACATCATGGTTTTACCTAGACTTCAAGTGTTCAGTGTCATGGCTAAATACTGAGAGAGGGAGCACGCTGTTGGTTAACATTCTTGTATTGCAATCGGGATTCCCAGCTTTCGGATCTCTAGCCGGCCATCGTGACAGGTTTTCCCTACATTCACAAGGAGGAGGGAGGTGGGAAGGACAAAACCTCTTGATATTTTGTTTTCCACAGATCTTACCCGCACAAAATTCCTTTCTGTGCCTAAGTGTTCTTGATCATGTTGACAACTGTGAGCGAAAATTCGATCTATAATAAATTGGAAAAGCAAAGTGACCATATTTTAAATGTATTACGCTTACAACATGTATCCAATAAAATTGATTGAACGTTTCTTAATATTTATTCAAAAGTTAAATGTTTAACTCATCGTGTTTCTATTCTTATGATCGTTGTCAGTGAGACAGGGAAAAACTTAAGAAATAAATAATAATAATAAGAAGAAGACAAAAGATTAATGATATGTATAATGTTGCTAATGTATCATAGCGTATCATTTATTCAGTATCAGAGAATACTAATGAGCGTTAGTTCATTTTTCTGTTTTACCTTGTTTTAGGAAATAAAATGACAAGTAAGGAGACCGAAAACGACCTTGAGACGTTGCTTAGCATGGATATTAAATTACGTTTACTTGACGCAGAGGGCGTTGACATTCCTCAAGATCCACCGCCAATTCCTAAAGATCCACCAAATTATGATTTTTGTTACGAGCTAAAGTAGAAACGCCACCTAACAATATCTGTTTGTTTTTGATTTTACATTGTATTTGATACTAATGAACTGTTTAATGATGTACTCGAAGAGAAAGTCGATCTGTTGTCTACAAGACAAAAGTTACAAGGTTTCTTCCTTAGTATTATTTTTTTTTAAAAATAATTTCGCGTAGATCGTTCTATCACTTGTACATGCTTATATCATAATCTCAAGTTTTTGGTATGCAACGAATGACATTCTTCAGACAACGAAAATAATAATAACAATGTAGTCAAATGTAGGATAAAAAAGTGTGCATGAGAATGGGGGAATCGTCTTTCAACTTGTTTTTATATGTATATGATATGGAAAGTGTTCACCCAGGTAGCTTTCATAAACAGCAGTTGCTAGGTTGAGCAGAACTGCTGTTTTCATGATGGTGTTTTATCTTCTTTTCGAGGTTGAAAGAAATGATAAGCTACCATTTTCTATCAGATCCAGATATATATGAACATTGTGCATATATTTGAGGTGAGATGGCTCCCACTTGTGTGCATTCTTTGTGTTCTATATACGACTTTTATTGTCGTTTTGGTAATGTCATCCTTTGCATGGCGAAAATTTGATGTACACGTATAGAGCATCTGAGATAAATGATAATGGATATTAAACTATTTTATAAGTGGTAATGAATTTTAAACTTTTAAAAACTCGTCAGCTTGTGTAATTACGGGCCGAAAATGAATATTCATACCTTATATATTCTTTTATCAGTGATTTTGAAACAGAATCAGAATTCAGTTTTACGAGGTTTATTTCATACGTCATGGTAACTAAACTACAAACAAACAAACAAACAAAAAACTGAAGTAATGGAAATCCAGTATGTGTTTAAAGGCTTTAGGGAGATGCTTGTTAATCCCATCCGCAGATGACATTTGTGTGCAGGAGCTAACGAAAGAGAGTAATCGAAAAATGCGAATTCAGTGCTCGATCAGGTTTTCATATGCACAAATGAATACCAGGGAGAAAGGTGCAAAATGAAGTACGGTAACATCGGTTCTTACCAAACAGCAAACATCCTTCTCGGTTTTGTTCAAAAACGATTCGGCTTCTTGCTGAAACGAGTATGATTTTGGCCGAAAGATGTGTTTGTTCATGTTCTTATAGTATTCATTAACTAAGAAGCAGAAAGTTTTTGATAGCAAACCGAATTGAAACCGGTTTCGAAGAGAAAATAAACCGGTTTTGGAAAACCAAAATCGGTTCGATAGCAAACTGAACCAGTATTGAAAAATTATTTATTGAAAGTTTTCAAAAACAGGTTTCAGTTTTTCTAAAGCCCGAAAACGTTTTTTACACACATTTCTTTGCCAGTGATGGGAAAGGCGTTGACAGTTGGCATAAATTCATGGATCACACGTAGCCGACAGTTTTCAACTCCTTCCGCATCACTGGCAAAGATGTGTGGATACCGTGAAGGACTGTTTGAAGGATATTTGCAGTTTGGTACCATACTTTTCTTTGTACTTTTTTGTTTCTTTGTGGAAAGCTTGATGGAGCATTGAATTCCTGTGTACGTGCGTATCTTTTGACCTTTCCCTGTGGTTCTTGCACACGGGCAACGTCTGTTGGAGGTGTTGAAAAGCACGCTGCTGTGATCTTAACGTGTATATAATAGATTTCAGTTGCTGCAGCTTGTTTGGCGGCTGTAGCAGTTACCATGTCTTACGAAATAACCCTCGTATGTAAAATAAAGAAATTATATTAACAAAAGAACATTCAAGATCTGTATATCCATTGTTTCTAGTGTCTATATGTAAAATATAAATTTTATAAGGTTATGTGTGAGGAGGCTTTGTATATATGATTTCCATGTGCTGGTTTTAAAGATCTGTTATTCAAGATGAATTAGATCAATTTTAAGCGTATAATTTTTGTTTCTGAGGTTCAAATAGAACTCGATATATATATCTGTAGATTGGGTCTAGTCTTGAATATTAATTAAATATATATGTACAATCTTAAATATGATATAGAGATCTGACTTTTATATTTATTTATTTTTGTTGATAGTGTATGCCGTTATGTTACATGTTTATTCAAATTATTTTAGTGTGAATGAAATTGTACTGAAAACAAATTTATTATTTCTTTGAATCTTAATATTAAAAAATGTAAAAGTTCTCTAGCATTTATGTACAAATTGTGTGTATGGTCGGGAGGAGTAAAATTGTTATGTTAACAATACTGAAACCTCTTGAATAGCATTTTGAGTTATATGTATACCTATCTCTTTTTAAGTCATTTTTAGAAACACATTTTCTCTCACATATAGGATGTATGTACAATGAAGATTTCGGAAATATAAACTTTGTCCGATTACGAATGAGAACATTGATCTTTAAAAAAAAGTAGGTGCTACTTAATCTTTATTAAATGACACGAGTATCTGAACGGCTAGCATGCATACCTACAGCCGCGTCGGCCCGGGTTCGATCCCTGCTGGAGTACCGGTGTTATCCATTAATTTACTGTGCATAATGGACATAAAACATAAGTAAAACGTGAAGCAATTTCGGAGATAATAATGGTGTGCACCATGTAGCTAACTGAATATACTCAGAAACTGGTTTTTGTTTACAGCAAAGAAGTAAGTGATAAATTCTTTTAACTCTTTGTCAGGCGTAATGCAATTTGTCACATGTATGGGTCCAGTATATCTTTTCAAGTACATGTCAATAATAATATTATAAAATAGGAATTTCAAGAAAATAATTTGTTCCAATGCTGCTTCGCCTTGATTCTGTTTCTTCAACATGAATTTCTCATTTTGCTTTGGTGAGAAGGTGCGGAGGAGTCTATTTCTAAAACCTTGTTGTATTAAAGTTGTGGGTTATTATTCAGGCGGCTCGAGAAGTTATACAAGAAATAGTACTAATTCTGTCTAACTTGCAATGTTTATAACCCATACCCACCCAACGCGTTTTAGAAGATAAGATGAAAAGGATTTTTATCAGTAACTCAACTTTCTTACAGTCTATTCCTTATTCACTGTATCGTTCTCAGACGAATATCATTAGATATAGTTTGTGTTAATTTGTTTATGATTTCTCTAAGCATTTGAGCTAAGTTCTGTTATATTCAAGTTTAGACTCTTCAAGAAATAATTTTTCAAATTTTTTGGCAGCGTACAGCTCTGAAAGGAGGCGCTTTCTAGGTTACATTTATTAGGAACTTACTTTCTGTCTTGCGTTAAATTGAGTTGACTTGAAGTTTAACGTCCCTTTCAGCAGCGATGCTATATGAGACGGGACCTACTGATTAACGTGGAATCCGAACCACATGAGCTCCCTCTGGAAATCGAACTTAGGTCTCCCACGCCAAAGGCGCGTACACTGACCGCTTAGCCCCGAAGGAGCTCTCCTTTTCATCTTGCATTATGTAAAGTATTACCTTTGGACGTTTCGTGGTTGTGGAAATTCGACGAATTTGAGCACAGCTGTTGGTAAATTTATTTCATATCAAAAGGAAATAGCAGTCAAATATGGCTTAGTGTGAAAAGAGCGTGAAAGATGGACAGGGTGATGTAGGCGGAATTTACAATTTGTGTTATTCATTATACCGAGTAATTTTGTTTACAGTGAAAAAGAAAATCATGTTTATGTTAAAAAAAAAGTAAGTAGATTTTATTTGAATTTCAAAGATCGCTTTTAGAAATCGTGTCAATATATTTATTTATGTGGATAGTGTGAATGCATACAACTTTTGTGTCGTATACCAAAGATAAGATGAGTTTTGTGAAGTCATGTTTTATGATTAATAACTATATCTGTGTATAATTTTTTAGATCTGCATTATAAAGCATTGTATATTACGACTAAACGCAATGAAATATATGCATGTATTTATTATAAAGACTTCCAGTATTGATACGATTATTTTATATAATAGAATAAATTGGCTATATTTGTATGAATGTATTCTGACATATCTGCAGGAATAAATTTTTTTTTATCACATTTCTATGTATTTCTTTGAAGTAGAGTCAGTAGAGTCAGAGTCAGTATCTTTAGGTAGAAACTCATATTGTGTCGGGCAAAATAGATTGCATGCTTTAGAGAAATTTAGTCTATGTTGGTGCTGGATTGTTACCAGAATGTTCTTCCATATTGGGTCGGTCCAAATGGAGTAGCCAAAGAACATTGTAATGTACCACGTGTTTGTGTTTATAAACAATTACACATACTCCTGTTTGTCAACATCAACCACATGTATTTACGATGGAATACTACACCTCACTTTGGATTAGTGCCACCAGCACCACCTACAAGTCACGTGAGATGGGAGCAGCAGCGCCACCGCTGCCCGTAGCGCGTTTATAATGAAGAGGATTTGACGGGCAGTCACCGGTCTTCTATTGTTCTTCCCTTCTCTAGCTTGCTTGGAGCTCTAGGTGAAACCCAACATCAAAGCCTCTAGTCTGCTGCGGGACTGTAGGCTTCCCTTCCACCCGGCTTAGCTTGTTCGAAGCTCTGTCGAGATCCCAGAGTTGCTTATCCTGCTTCGGTGCTCTGTGACTCTTAACCCCTCTCACTGCTTGCTTCGGAGCATTGGGAATTCCTACACCACTCTATCTAGCTTGCCTGGAGCTCTGTAGAGATTCTGCATCAAGGCTACAAGGTCTTGGGTTACCTTTTCCTACCTCGCATTAGAGGAAGTTGCATTATTTCTGTAAATACTCTTGTTATATTAGAGGATCTTTATAATAAACTGTAGTGGGAGTCGATTCCGGACTCTTTAATTTACTCAACCTAGCTCTTCCTACCCTTTCAAAGGGAAGACCTTTTACATGGTGGAGGCACCGGGTATCGATCCTAGTACCTCTCGCTGGCTTCAGTGAAGGCAGCATTTCCTCCAGTGTCAACATTTTAGTGCGTGATACTTCAGCTTGACGTTAATTCCAGGTGTGGTCGGAATCAAAACTCAAGGCACCTGCGAAGGAAACAATCTGGGTCATCCTTCAGATTGGGGGTTAGTGTTGAATAGATAATTCCAACACCTGTTCCATTTAGTTAGTTATCACAATTTTGATAAGAAAACTAGTCTTGTCCTCAGAAACGAGTTCATATTGAAGGTAGAAACAAGTTTTCCTTTTAATTTTTTAACAGATGTAGAAGGAAAATCAAGAAATAAATAGAAAAAGAAGAGAAAAGAATCAATTACCATCTTTCCTCTGCTGGAATGTTTGCTTTATCTTTCACTAACATAATAGATTATTATTTAAAGAAAGAAAGAAAGAAAAAAAACACAACGAGATTATATTTGTGTTTAGGCCTCTCTAAATACAAGTGAGTGCTCTTTCCCTCCCCTTCGTTGTTCATGATGGAGTAGCGTACTTAAAATCGTGGCTTTTAAGATTTGCTCTTTCTGGAGAAGGGTGTGGGGCAGCAAACGATGCCATTGCACCACAGGGCGGCAAATTACCTAGAGACACCCCTGTTCCCTGCCTTGAAAATATGGTTGGGCGACATGCGTTTTGCATTCAGTGAAGTAGCGAAAACCACCAATTATCAGATTCTTCAGCGTGCAGGACACGAGCTTTTATGAACAGGTTGATTGGTGGCTTTGAAGTGTCTCCTCCAACACCAAGGTTATATAAGACGCGGACCTATAGGTATGTGTGTAGAATCCGAACCACATGAACTCGCACGGGGAATCGAACTCTGATCTACAGCGAAGAGACACGCTAAGCATATAACCACGAGGGACCTATTCATGAACAGGTATTCTTCAGATGCCTTAATGTCAATGGTGACTATGTAGAAAACCAGAGGACCCATAACACCTACTTCCTACACAAAATTCTAACGTATGATAACCACATAAGCAATACCATCATACGGAAACTTATTTATGGACCATCCATTCCTGGTATATTCGTCACAACGAACTTTACCCTCATAATAAATTACATTCAGAATCTATCTCGAAGATCTCAAATCAGAAATCTCATAAATGTATTTCCCCATTAGCAAGACGGCGGCGGATAGCTGAATGACCTCAAACGAGGAAATGGCTTACTGCCTCGACTTCTGCTGGCGTATCTCCAACGAAATTGCACTTATTCCACCAGCGATCCGCTGCTTTGAGTCTGCGACTACCCGCCAATGCTCTCTCTCTCTCAGAAATATATAAAGGCAACCAAGAAAGTTCTGTCGCTTTTTGTGGAGGTCTGTGTTCAATTGGCAGTAACACCATGAGTTGAATACGAATGGAGATAAGTTGAGGGTCAGTTGTTGGTATGCATCCAACATATTACCTGGTTGTGGCAGTTCAGTTACACCTTGAAATTGCTTAAGGACAGAATGAACATGGGACCTCCACAGAGCGTCGTACGGGCGTGTATGCTATACGAGTTCAAACTGGGGTCAAACGCCACTGCAGCGAGGCGGAAGATATGTCAGGCCTTTGGTGAGACTGTTGTGACTACGCGGACAGTGCAGCGGTGGTTTAACAATTTAAGGACGGTGACGAAACAATCGAAGACGCACCACGTGTCAGAAGACCAACACATGTACAAAATGAAGATCTGCAGGTAGCAATTGAGGCGAACAGTGACCAGACATGTAAGGAACTGGGACTACAATTCAGCGTGAGTGGAGAAACCATTGGGCAGCTCCTCCATCAACTTGGGAAGCACTACAAGTTGGGTTGATGGCTCCCACGTTGCCGACTCCGGGCCAGAAGGCAACGCGAGCAGACACCTCTGTTTCTTTGCTGTCTCGTCTGAGGAAGGAGCCATTTCTTGACAGGGTATTCACATATGATGAGAAATGGGTCCTGCACGAAGCTTCACGGCGCTTTCATCATTGATTAGCATCCCATGAACCGGTTCCAAAACAGCCGAAACCAGCACTGCACCAGGCCTGTGTGTTTGGTGGACTGCTCGCGGCATCGCGTATCGGGAACTGCTACCAGCTGGTCAGAGCATCAATGCAACTGTGTACTGTTAGCAGCTGAGCCATGTTCAAGAAAAACTCAAAACTCTGGAGCCAGTACTTCTGAATCGCAAGAGGGTCCACCTGTTACAGGACAACGCTAAGCCCCACGTGGCTAGAATGACCCGGGATACCATTCTAAGCCTTGGACGGGAAACACTATTGCATCCGCCATACTCCCTGGACATTGCACCGTCCGATTATCACCTATTCCATTCTTTGGACAATCACCTTCGAAGACGCCTATTCAAATTTCTAGTAAGAGGTACAAAATTCACTTGATACCTTCTTCGCTTCACGGTCCACCAAGTTCTAACGCGATGGAATCCATGGCCTTCCAGAACGTTGGCAGAAGGTCATCGATGTTGATGGAGACTATTTGATCTTCCAGGTACGTCTTAAGTGACATATCGATGTTCGAAGGTGGTGGGTGAAAAAAGCGATAGAACTTTCTTAGTTACCTTTACAAGAAAAAACTAATATTAAGAACAAGACTTGACCATGGTGGATGCAAAACAACAAACACATGACACACATTTGTAACGTTCCTCAAGGTGTGTAGTTTGAATATAACAATTGAGAATTTGCTATCATAAGTAAAAATATTCTAAGCTACTTCCCAGATTGAAAATCCATGTAACTTTTATACTGCTGTGGATTATTTCCCGATTTCTTTAGCAAAATTCGTTTCAACATCCCCGCCCCTATTACCCCATTTATAAACAAAATATTCCACCTGCCGAGTCCAAATTTAATGTATTACCCTTAAATGTATAACTAAACCCTACAGAACTAACTTTTACAAACTTTAATGCCACGAATAATATATAATGTACGTGAAGACATATGAATAACAATTGACAAACGAAAAGCGAATATGCCCGATCGAAACTTTAGGAACAATTCGGCAAACCAGGTTGCCGTCCACTGTCATAGTGCTACTTTCTGGTCGGAAAAGTTTTATGGTACTCTATCTGGCTTTGGTCCGAATACGAAATCGAGCCGCACCAACGACAGCAGCCCAAATATCAAGACATTCGAACGTGCTCACACATTCGAACGGTCCTACTACTGTTGTAGATGGAGGACTGAAAGCACGTGCCGGTATTTGCTAATGGGGTTGACACTTTATGTTCTTAGTTTTGTAGTGATTTTTTTTTGGAATTGACGTATTTTACGATTCCACATACCGAACACTTTAAGTTCTGTTAAATGGTTTTGTTAAAAACAAATTTTTATTGTATATTTCATGTGCCATGCATTAAAAATAAAAAAAGTCTGATATCTTCTTTTATTCGAGTTTTTATATTTTTTTCAATGATTAAAAAAATCAGACTGTAAACATAACAGGTTAATATTGTGGAATTGGAACTGTATGAGCTTATCTTTAAAACGAAATAATCAATGAACCCGTAGTTATCTAATCTTAACCAACGATGATGAAGTTACGTAGCTGTTTATATTTGCTATCTTCAACACTGTTCATAGAGATGTAAAAGTACACTCAAACAAGTGAAAGTGATTTTATTACAAAGTTACAATAATTTTGTAAGTGCTCAAAAAAAAAAAAAAATGTCTCACAAAACTGAACCTGTAGTTGAAGCTCCGAAAGTGATTCGTGTGGCAGTGTGGTTCGACAAAAAGTATGATCTAGTGAAAATAGACGAACGAGAAAGTCTTACATCAATTGTCCACAATTTGTGTCTGAAATTTGGGCTTGGTGATTCCGAGATGTATGCATTACAAGTTCATAGTCCAGGGAGTAACATTTGTAAGTACATAACAGAGAAGAATAGAGGAGAAATCGTAAACGGTTCGATGTTAAAATTGACATTTTCGGTCACCAAAAACACTGAGATTTGCATGCAAAAGTTAAGAAGTGAGCTAAAACCCGAGAAACAAGCACATCTCATTCGGCTTGCTTATCTATCGAAAGATCCCACATTTGCACAAGAATTCATAAATAAGCAAGGCCTTCAACTCTTAATGTCACTTATTCTAGAAGGGAAATTAGACGATTGTGGGTTGGTAGAGGCCTTAACGTCCTTCGTTCAGTTAATGGAACAAGGAAGTATCTCATGGGACATTCTAGAGGACGCTTTCGTAGACAAAATTGTCAGTTACGTGAAAATGCCCCTGGAATCGGAACGCGACAAAGTTTCTGATGTTGCCCTTTCTATTTTGTATAATTTTGTTGATCAAAGTTCTAGTAAATACAAATTTGAAGAGCAAATCCTTATACCAACCGTGGTACAATGTTTACGAAGCCGTCAAGTTCAACACAATGCTTTGGTGTTTATAAATTCCGTATTGCTAAAAGCAGAAGATAATCAGAGAAAGGAAATAATTCAAATACTAGATTCCAATCAAATTCAACAAACGATAACTACACACATTCTCTACTTTAGCCCACAGCACATTGTCACTAATGAATTGAAACACGAGTTGTATGTTTTTCAGTCCATTTTGCTGGGGCAATTAGTTACAAAAATGAATACAATTTTGGATCCAGAAAGTGACGAACTATCCGAGAAAATAAATGATCTATCTTCTATAATAGTTCACAGTGCCATGGCGTCATCAGGTGGTGCTTTGCCTACGATTTATGAAGCATGTAGTATCTCTCCTTCTGATCATAAGCCTTTTATAAATTTCCATACTGGGACCTGTACAGTATTAGATTTTGAATGTATCTGCTATTTTGCTTCATATTATAAAAGTGAATATGAAAAGTTAGCGTTAGATATTCTTCTGAAACCTCAAAATTTCGGCTCTACTTTAGATCAACTGGCTATGAGTGTTGTTAGAATGTTGTCTAATTTGTTGCATATAGGCGAACATCCGAGCGAACACGGTACTATGTATTACCCGATGTTTTTCAGCCACGATTTTCCATTTGAAGAACTTTTCTCTGAAACTATGATCTTAATGATTAAAACGCGCAAAGAAATGCAAGCTACAGCTGAGGATTACGCTCAATTGCTTCGTGTTATGCGTGAACAAGTGAACAAAGCCCTATTAAAATACCCAAAGGATTTCGAAACATTTCGTGGTTATCTGCAGGAGTTGCCGTATTCAGTCATTTCACAAATGTGGCAAGAAGAACGTTTATCCAAGGAAAAGTGGGAGTTTGAGAATTTTGAATCAATTCGTGAGCTAAAACAAGAGATAACACCTGAATACATAGAATTGATTCAGCAGAATAGATTGAGATATCTTGTTAAAGGGAGCGTGTTTCCCAAATACTCAGCACGGGGACAGGTAAGATGAATTAGTTAATTCATAGAATAACAGCATTATTAAATTATTTATTTATATTGTTACCCCACCATTTTAGGAGTGCCGATATTTAATTTATTATTATTTTAAGTATTCTGCCTTTTGGGCAGGTCCTGGGACGAATGAGGATTTTTAAAATTCAATTTTAGATTTGGGTCTGGAAATGTTTCTTCCACTTTTGTCGATCTTCAGTTTCCTCTTTTAACTCCCAATATTTGCTCCTATCAGCTGTGTTCTTCTTCCTACTCCTCGGTTTTTTTTCATCTTTCCTTCTATGGGGATATGAAGAAGACAATTTCTTCGCAAGATAATGCCCAATCCAATTTGCCTTCCTACGAAGGATGGTGGTTGAAAGCGGGCTCTTCTCTTCTATACGTTTTAAAACATCTTCGTTTGTTGCTGTCTCTGTCCACTTGATCTTCTGCAGCTTCCTCCAACACCACATTTCGAAGTTCTCTAAATATATGTTCTCTAACTTTCGTAGAGGTCAAGTCTCTGAACCATACAATTCAATACTCCAGCACTTGGCCAACTTTTTTCTTAGTCCAATGTTAAGGCTGTTAGTTAAAAGTGATAATTTCTTGTTGAATGCTTCTTTGGCTGTAGCACTTCTTGATCTGATCTTTTTGGTGCAATAAGCGTCTCTTGTCGAAAAACTTCTGAGATACTTGAAATGATCGACCTCTTCAAGTTCTCTTTGCTCTCTCTGACCCACAAGGGCGCATTTTCACCGGATATTCTGTGCTTTCCAACCGTTTTTGATTAACAACACACTCAGCGGATGTCCGCGACGTCGCCAATGATTGCATGGGTCACTTAGGTCACAACTTGGACAAACACCGTGTGCTAGGGTTTCCTGGTAGTTTTCACGTTTTCCCTCACTTTCTGCATTTCACTATTTCGTTCATTATAATAATCGATATCTCCTATAGGATAGCCTCGGTGCTAATGCGTGGAACGTAAAACAAGACAAATTTTCATTACTGAGTTACAGCTTTTGTCTAAATCTGACTCGCTTCTGAGATCCAGTAACCTGAATGGACTCGGCGACCCAGACACCCCTAGTAACCCGGCAGACCTGATGAATGAGAAGTGGACGAAGTATCATCTCTACTGCATTACTGTGGAATTTTATAATAGGTTTACGATGCCCACTACTCGAGATAGAATACCCACGTGTTTGATTCCTGGTGTGACATTTCTTAATTAAGGTACCATGTTTTGATTATTTCATGCTTATTTATCTTCCCGTATTGAAAAAAATACAATGGTTTTGAGCACAGTCTATACAAAAAGATTTAACGAAACATTGTAACGTTCTTAACGACATCCCTTGTATCCTACACGACAAGTTGGTGGTCCGCGTAGGCCGAAGCAGCGTGGAGGAGGGTTGGTGTCACCTAGCGCGGAGATAGGATAGGAACCTCTTGCCCGAGTAGCGCAGAAGTAAGGTTAGGGATTCTCTCCTGCCCAAACCAGAGCAAAGAGAAAGGTAAGAATGATCAGATGGAACTGATGTCTTTTTGTTCTCGAAGTGCTCCTTTATAGTCATACTTTGGAGGGAGAGCTTCTGGAGGAGTTGTCGGAGTCCTTCGTGGTTCTCCGTCTCCTTCTTCGTACTTCTTCGTAGATGGTTCTGTCGGCTGCCTGATAATCCTCGTGGAGAAGCATATTTTGTTGTTTACAAATATGTGGGAGTATTGCAATGTCTATATAGTATTGAACCTGTGTCGTCCTGCACCCGAAAAGACGAAAATTAATCGTTAATTACTGCCATCTACATTTTCACAAAAATGATAGATCATTTTTATAAGAAAAGAAAGAGCACAAGGGTGTAAAATTAAATATATAGGCTACCTCAATCATTTCTTTGTTAAACAAATATTGTTATGTTAAGAAAGTGTACCAATGTTAATCTAGGTAGTAAGTTTGCGGAGGGAGTCCAGACTCGGTAGCTAGCACGCGTGAGTACGCCCCTGCTAAGGATCTTTATCGTGTAGAACTTTATAAACTCCATTTTTTCTTATAACTATTTTCCTCTAGAAATGAATAATTTTAGAGATAATTGAAAAAAGAAACTATTTTTCCCCTTCTCCTCCCCCTAGAAAACACGGCTCTAAGCAGGCCCTTACCCAGCCCAAAAATGTAGGGAGGGGCCGATTCAACCATATTATATAGTTCATTTGCAAGCCTACCGTGAAAATTTTAGGGGAGCCAACAAAAACTTAGGGGGGCGCCCCCACCTAAACCCCTCGGGATACGGGCCTGGCTCTAAGTAAGGGTACTTTCCAGGGTATGCTCTGAGGATCTCCACAAAAATGCAGCTTGTTCAGATTTATTTCGAAGTTGAAGTTCAATTTTACTGGATTAATATTGTATCAGTACTCCAGTTTTGATCTTAACCCATTTTTAAGTTGCAATCGAATACACCAAATTCCGTGAGTAACATCTTTTGTTGCGCGAATGCTGAACCAGGAATGAATTCCGGGAAAATCTAAGGGAATTTCCCTCCGTGCAAATAAGAATTCTGTCATTATACGCTGAAGCTGTATTATTTACAGAAAAGAAATTTCTCCGCCTCCGAGGATTCGTAAGCCTTCCGCGGCTGAGAATACACTATATCTGAATTCACAACTGGTTGGAACTTTATACGCATTTAGAAAGCATCTCTTCAGCGATGGATGTGAATTTAATACATAAAACGTGCGATTATTGAATTTCATATTTCAACCTATAGTAATTTGGTTTAAGCACAAGTGGTACCAGTAGCGTACGCTGAATTTCATCAAGTTGAGTTCAAGATCTGCATACATACCTTACTACGGCAAATGTTTATTTTTTTCATTCGCTCAAGGGAAGAGTTAAAACCCGGAACCTTCCTACATACGAGGGAAGATCTTTCTGGAGTTTCGTCTGTTATAAAGGAATGAGGCGTTAGCGGTAAGCGTAATACATGGAGTTGGCAACTGTGCAGAGTTTCAGCCACCCGCCATCTACGGCGCTTCAAACTCATCCTACGATAGAAGTGTCTCAACCAAGGATGTTATAAAATAGAGGATCTGCCCATACAACAAAATCGTGAAGCCATACGTCACAGCTTCGCCACACCTACTCTGCCCACTCTGCGCCACTAAGATTGCAATGTTTCGAGTCAACAATCATGGCGGAAACAAGAGTAGCCAATCAAACGTGAAGGCTCAGACGATGCTCAGTTTTTTTTTTTTTTTTTTTTTTTTTTGCTTTATTGAGTTCATATGTTGAAGATACGAATGGGCAGATCCTCTATTTTATAACATCCTTGGTCTCAACCGCTATGGAGACTATGTCAAAAAATAACCTATTATATGTACTATCTGTTGGCTGTATTAGTTGTATGAAATTATATATATATATATATATATATATATATATATATATATATATATATATATATATATATATATATATATATATATATATATATATATATATATACACGTTTCATCGCAGGTTTTGTAACCTTACTTTCTGACTACCTGCGTAGAACGAGGTATGGCACTATTTCCTGAATTAGGGGTTCTATCTATTTAAAATTCCTCTATTTATTGACATTCATAATTCTGCGATGAGTGACTGTCTTGTTTCACAACATTTTAGTGAATGGTAGAAAAGCACTGATTGCTGAATTGCGCAATTTCTTTTTACACTATATTTCTTTTATTACACATCTTATTTCTCTTTATACTGTACATTCCTACCATAAACCCTTTTCACTGTACAAATTGCATTAACCATAGCCTATTATGTCCTTTAATAAGCGCGGTGGAATCATGATTATCGATCCTAAACTGCTATTTTGAAATAACGTTCGATGTCTTGAAGCAGCAAGATCTTCCATATCACCTAGCTCAGATTGCACTGTGTCTGGTGAACACAATATTGATGCTCCCAGCCAAAGATAGCATCTTTTCGTTGGCCGTGAAATAGTAACCAAGAGTTTTTTTTTATTATTATTTATTTTATTTTAACGTCGCAATATATATCCAGGCTGTCCCAGAAGTCCTGCACCATCAGCCCACTGACTTACATGAGGTAAACCTTTGGGAGGACAGGTAGCGCCACCAGTGAAAACTGTTGGCAGGCATAAAGGACAGGTTCGTGGGATTAAGTCAAGGCTACTTCTGCGTGTGTAGCGAGTGTTCCCGTAAAGTCAAAAAGGGCAACATGAGTGAGGACCAAATTGCAATTCGAGCTGTGTTACGATTTTTATGGGAAAAAGGACTAACTGTAAAAGCTGCTGCGGAGGAAATTTGTAGTGTAGAGAACAAAGTAGTATTAGATCGATCATCAGCACGACAACTTCCCGTTGGTTCAAAAAATTTACTTCAAGTGATTTAAACCTCGCGGACAAGCAGTGCAAGGGGAGACCTCCGATGGACATTAACGGCCCTCTGCAAGATCCTGTGAGTGCTGAACCAAAATCGAACACACGTGTGTTAGCAAGAAAGGTTGATTACATGATTGCATGACATGGATTGCATGATTGCATGACATGCAGTAAGCCATCGATTGCATGACACGGATTACGTCAATAAACAATCCCGAAAAAATCCCCATGAGGTGACAGAGGAGCAGACCAGCGCAGAGTGTTAATTTGCCAGACTTTTTTAAAAGAACCGCGTGATATCCGTTTTTGGAGAATTGTGACAGGAGATGAGAAGTGGGTGTTTTTGAAAAACCATGACACGTAAACAGTGGGAGAAAAAAAGGACAGGAAGCCCTACCCAATGTGAAACAGGACAGAATTGGGAAAAAGCTCTTGCTGTGTGTAGTGGAATATTGACAGGATAATTCATTTTGAGTTTGTTCCAGAGAGTCGTGCTGTAACAGGTAAACTGTATTCTGAACAACTACGCCGAGTGTATGTCATTCTGAACGAGAAATATCCGGCATTAACGAGGAGGAAGAGGTTATTGCTGCAAATTGACAATGCTCTGAGTCATCGGTCTCAAAGTGTGACTCACACCCTGACTGAACTTGACGGTTTGAGTTGTTAGCTCACCTGCCTATAGTCCAGATATTGCACACTCAGATTATGGTTTGTTTCGCTTTTTCTCACATTTCTTGTGTGGTCGGCAATTCAATTCATATAATGAGGTGCATGTTGTCTGTCCCGAGTTTTTCAATTCTAAACGTACCATCTGATATCGCTATCAGATTGAATTGTTGCCTCAAAGATGGATGAAGGTCATCGAACATGATGGCCTCTACTTTGCCGAATAAAGGTTTCTCTTTATTTCAGATATTTGTGTTTCATTTTCCTCCTTCTATGGTGCAGAACTTTTGGAACAGCCTGGTATATAGCATAAACTTTGACAGTATTGATGAACAGTGCATCCTTTACCTTGCAGTGGTGTCCGCCACTATTCTCAACATTTAGTTGCGTAAATACGTCATCTCCTCTGCTACGCATTCAGGCTATCCTATCACTGACCGATACATTAGGGAAGTTCTAAAGCTCTAGGCCGCTACGTACCCTTGCTTCAGAGAACTCTGAACACCGTATTTCAGCACGACAATGCATGGTCATCTTAACTCGTAATGTGCAACTTTCCTTTTAGGGACAACGGCTGCTGCTGTTTCCCTGGCTTGTATGGGCGCCCGACATGTTGATCAAACATGAGTGAGATAAGGTTGATCGGCACTTTGATCACTGTTCTCTCGCACACAGTGCCTCTTGTAGACTCACTTACTGTTTGGTCACTGATGTATGATGTGTAATTAACATGTAAATATAAGTAATTAAGAAGTATCCTTTGTAGCAACTATTAGCGGTATCCTTAATTCCACATTAGTTTAGCAATTATGGAAGTTCAAACATATGAACTCTTAATATAGAAACAGTCCAGTGTGAAGAGTTTTTTCACTTTGACTGTGATTATTTTGTACCCTGGTTACAACATATCATAGAAAAGTATGATCATGTCTACCCAATCGAAGGGTCCTAAACTATACATTAATCATATCATGTATAAATAGTTGTAAATGTTCTTTGCAATTAAGAATAAGTACTATGTAAAAAAAAAAATACTGTTACACTTTCTTATGGCTTTTGTTACAGAGAATAAAAGGGAAATGGTGGTCCGCAGTTTTGTCACATAATCATAAGACTCTGTTTTACGGAGACTATGTGGAATATGAAAATAAACCACCAGAAGATCTCTCAGATCAAATTCCAATCAGCAATATAACTAATTTGATCGTTGGGAAGAATTGTCCACACGTCAAAGAATTCAGGTTAGTACTATTCTCTAAATATCGACTCATCTGACAGAATCTAATCTAAAAGGAGAAACAAGTTAGCGGAATTTTCCACTTCCAATCCCAGATAGCGCATATATATAGCTAAAAATGATTATGTTAATACAACTCAATCTTAACGCAAACCAACATCCAGGTTTAGCATAAATGTTTCATTCGTTTTGAAAAGGCTATATTTTCAAAAGTATAACACATACACATGAAAAAAAAAAAAAAAAAAACGAACTCACCAACGTTGTACTGTGTGGCAGCAAAGTTCATTATTATCTTTCCGATCGATGTGGCAGTGTGCAGTGTGGCACTGTGGTAACTGTCGAAAATGGACGGAAAGCTAGAAAAAAGTCTTTGTGTGCTTGAATATGCCAGGTGTTCGTCTGTTATAGCTGTGCAACTGTAACCTCTTTCCGGATCTGCCCTCCTGCAGTCTCACCACTGAGTGTTTTCAGAAGACCTGAACTTACCTGGTTAAGACATCGAAGAACATTTCCAAAAGGAGATTACAGACCTTTTCCCAAATCGCCCTCCGGTTTCAATAACGAGATTAGCATCAAGCACCGAGAGGTTCCAATGTCTCGTCTCGAAATCCTCACGGACGTTCAGACGGTCACTCAGACTACAGCATACACAAACTTTACTCATATATGTAACAAAAACACATTGAATAAAATGACACTATGCTTATTTATTAAAACACTAATAATAAAAATAATGTAGAAGAGAAAAACAATCTTAACACTCAACACTGAACATATAACTATTTTCACTAATAAAATCGCACTTCACTTTTACACTCTGTAAAGAAAAAATAGCGACACCTCAATTCTTAAACTAACTTACACAGAAAACCATAGTTGCAGCCCGTTAGAAGAGGAATAGAAGGAAATGAAGAGTGGGATAGTTCATTTGCGTTATCTGTGACACCTGTGGTGTAGGACATCGCTTGTCAATTGTTTGTGTATCACTAGTATTTTCGATAGATGGCACTGAGTGCGTCTCGTAAATTATTGTAGTAAGAATTCTGCATTGCATTTGTAATGTGTAGGCTGAGGTAAATAGCATTTTATGATTGTTCTTTGCTTTCTCATTGTTTGGACAGTGTGTCAAGTGGCAAAATTTTTGTTGTGCAGTGTTGTTTGTGTGTGATATTGTTGCTACATGTGGACTGTAAACAAATAAGATGGGTAAGAAATGTGAGTTGTGGCAAATCTCTAAAAGAATAGATGGAATTCTGAAAATCCATCATTCTACGGCAGGAAGAGTAATTCACAAGTGCAAACAGCATAACAAATCGTCCCTTCGTCAACAGTGTGAAAGAAAAAAGAAAGCATCACCCAGAGCAGATTGCTAAATGAAATCAATAGCACCGCAGATTTAATGAGTGATTTCCCAAAAAATCGCTTTTGTAGTTTGACATGATCTTGGAACCGCAGTTACTTGTACAACTGTATTGTCTTGACTGTATGAAGAGGATATTACAAAGAAAAAACCGCGTAGAAAGTCGAAACTGACAAAACACAGAGGACTTCAACATGTAGTTTTGTGAGTTGATATACAACTTGGACTTATGACAACTGAAAGCATGTCGTTTTCTTCATTGAAAAGAAGTTTAGAATAGTGGGAAACGATAGTGGTGTGAAGTTGTGGATACGAACAAGCAAGGAACTTGACAAGGATTTTGTTTAAGAGATTCAAATATTCAGTTACTGAGTGATGATATGGGCATGGTTCACCGTTAAAGACGTCAGAACGACGGATATATGTGAAGGATCGTTTGATGCACGAAAATATCATCAAATTCTGGCACGTAAAGTTCTTACAACAGCTAAAGATGACTTTTCTGAAGAAGATATGGACTACTTCCTTTCCCAGGACGATAATGCTTCATGTCACCGAGCCAAAATTGTTAATACGTGGTTCAAGAATATGACTATTTAGAGACTCGTGTGGCCTACAAACTCACCCGACATGAATCCAGTTGAAAATCTGTGGATCAATATGAGTAGAAATTTCAATAGACAACTATCTCAAATAGAATGGAATTCAAGGAACAGATAATCCGGGTGTTATTCCGTGATATCGAGGTTGCATTTTGCAATAGCTTTGTTACCAATGCGGGAAGCCCATGGTGCACATACAAAATACTAGTTTGGTGTATCGTACTTCTCGATGTTTGCACACAATATGTCTTACCCTAAAGAAATTCCATTTCTTGTTTTCTGCTATTGTTGTTGATCTTTTTCAGTTTTATGAATTACTCTTCCTACAAACGATTTTGCTCAAAACACACATAGCTACTTATATATGCATATAAATTCACCAAATTCACGTCAAAAGCCTCAAACTCTGGCGCAAGTATTAAGAATGAACTGCTCATTAGGAATATGCCTTGTAATATTATCAGGAATTCATGTAAAAATTCATATTGATTAAAGTATGTTGAGAAAACCATATTAGAGCAAGTGTCGCTATTTTTTCTTTACAGAGTGTATTATATTATAACCCTTTTACCACACACACACATATATATATATATAGGGGCGGATCCAAGAGGGTGCTATAGTGGCTATAGCCCCCCTGACGTTCAGGTATACACTGGATAAAATGGGCTTTAATCCTGCTTTACACTCACACCACTAATACGCATGGGGAATTAGCACTGTGGGGTAACACTGGGTAATCCCACGAGGTATTTATGGGATTGATTGTATTTTTTTACGAAGAATAACACATGGACTAATCCCCTTCATCAAAATCCTGAACACTTCTTGTATACAACATTAACAAAAGTATTTTTCCTAAGGTGAAAACCGTGTTATGAAGAAGTCTGTCTCGGAGTAAATATAGGAGAGTAAAAGCAATTGCTGAGAAGCCGACATTTTTTTTTTTCCATGGATTTAAATGCAATACAGCTCTTATGGGGTTCATTTTTGGATTAGTGATAATAAATATACATTCTGCTGCTAGTTTTACAAATGATTGGTTGTACAGAGACTAACTTCGTAACTCGACATGCATTTGGATACTTTCTTAATAAAACTATATTTGTTTGACAGAGAGATACTTGATATAGACTAAATATTTGACCTTACTCATCATCTGTACTATTTTCTTTTCTGATAAAAACAAACTAATTTTATCATTTTTCGTGAGAATACAGATAGCTATAAGTCTTGCATGTCTTTTTCTTTCCGGCTGTAGAATAACACCCATTCGATACTACGTAAACATAATGTCTTGTATCATTGGACCCCTCTCAACAAAAATTTCTAGGTGTGGGCCTGTGGTTCTATATTGAATTATTCTGAAATGTGCATTTTTAGATAGAGCAGAGTACAAATTTAAGACAACTCGTTTCAAATATATATATATATATATATATATATATATATATATATATATATATATATATATATATATATATATATATATACGGGGCCGTGCAGTGGAAAATCAGCGCCCGGGGCGAGAGTATACGACGGCGCTCCAATACACATATTCCAAGCATTTTTGCTATATTTTTTCCTTTTTTCTCCCGAATTTTTGCCCCATTACTTCGGCATCCGGGGCCGTCGTCCCGCTCGCCCCCCACGGCACGGCCCTGTATATATATATATATATATATATATATATATATATATATATATATATATATATATATATATTAAATATTCAGTTCCAAAGTTCCTTTTCACACATCTTCATAAACTTATAGCTATAGCCTATTCTACCTATGAATATCAATATTGTTTGAAGCTTCTTTTTCCAGTCTTCAGTGGCGGATCTAGCCTACCCCCCGCCCAGTTTTTAAATAAAAAACATTAAGTAATTATTTCTACATATCTGAACATTTATAGTAAACTCATGATATACCTATCATAGTTTGGGTTCTGGCTGCTCTCCTCCCCCAGATTTTACCTTCCAGATCCGCCGCAGCCTAACACTATATGAAACGGGATGTTATGCATGAAGTAGGAACCGAGCCGCTACTGGAAGTTATATCCAAGCACTGCCACTAGGAGTCAAACCTGGAATCACGCAGATAGAAAGCAAGCGAGGTAACCACGTGACCACAAAGGGACACTTTGAATGTTAGGAAACTAACTATATGATTTCGTTTTCTTAATGATTTCAGAGGTCGCAAATCCTTTCATGATCTCGCCTTCTCATTGGTTTTTGGGTTTGAAGAAGCTGGAACATTGGACTTCGTTGCACCAGATAAGAAAACGTTTGACTATTGGACGGATGGATTCAACGTGCTACTAGGTACGACATTATTGGTTATTTTAGATTGGGTACAAGAGTGACATTCAAAATGTATTATTATTATTATTATTATTATTATTATTATTATTATTATTATTATTATTATTATTATTATTATTATTATTGCGAGGGTGATTCAGAAAGTAATGCCACCAATGTGATATCTTTATTTGTGTTTGAGAGCTGGGACCGATACAGGTATCAGTGTGTAGTTTGCAATGTCAGCTACAAATAGTGGCATCATTTTTCAGCATGGTCCCCATTATGGGCAACACACTTCTGCCAACGCGAAACAATTTTTCATGCCGTCGACGAAGAATTGTGGTGGTTCATGGCGACACTATTGCCGAACTGCTGTTTCTACCTCCGCCTCACAACTGTAGCGTTGGCTCTTAAGGTGATCCTTAAGTTTGGGAAGTAGTCAAAAGTCGCAAGGAACAAGATCCGGACTATAGGCATCATGAGGCAGAATGTCAACATTTCGCCAACAGATGGGACAACTTTGAATTTTTTGGCCGTGGTGAGGACGTGGACTCCATCAACTGACGCTTCGTTTTCGGGTCGTAATGATATATTCACGACTCGTTCCTGGACGCACAACCTTCCGCAGTCAGAAATTCAGCGCACTGACAGCGCACTGTTTCACCCGGACGTCACCACTGGATGCCATAGATTGCTCCATTACTCTGGAACAAGAAGAGATAGGAAGGTGAAACAAGTCACATTCTATAGCTTAAACATCAGTGCATTAATGATAATCAGTTCAGAGTGTTTGCAGTACTATTGGCCAAGTAGTGGGCTTGGAGGCATTACTTTCTGAATGACCCACATATTATTATTATTATTATTATTATTATTATTATTATTATTATTATTATTATTATTATTGAGATATAAAACTAAAGATAAGTTTATGACTCATCCTGCGATAAAATATTCTGAAAGTAAATTGTCCTCATTCAATTTCTAGTGAAGAACTACCACAGGAGACTTAACAGAGCAAAGTGAGAAAAAAATCATGCTAGGAGTGTAGAGTGTTAGGAGTTTACGCAAGGTAATAAGATGACACACCGACAAACTGATGGAGGTGATAACAGGCATTAAATTAAACAAAGAAATGTCTAATGAACATAGGTTGAAATCGGCACCATTTCCATCTGAGAGATGTTAAAAAAGTGCAGATAAAGCTGATATAATACCAAATAAATGACGAAAAAATTCAGGTATCCAGCTGGAAATCAATACTACAACAAAATACAGGAATTGGGGAATCTGCAAAGAGCAGAATTAGCAGCATTTGGATAAAATGGAGATTAGTGGCAGTAATGTTGTGTGACCATACGGTACCAATACGTCTTAAAGGAAAAGTTTGCAAAACAGTGAGACATACGGAGCGGAATGATGACGACGAATAGTAATAATAACGATTAAGAATATATAATATTAACAATTAAGAATATATAATAATAACAATTAAGAATATATAATAATAACAATTAAGAATATATAATAATAACGATTAAGAATATATAATATTAACAATTAAGAATATATAATAATAACAATTTAAATACATAATAATAACAATTAAGAATATATAATAATAACGATTAAGAATATATAATAATAACAATTAAGAATACATAATAATAACAATGAAGAATATATAATAATAACAATTAAAATACAAAATAATAACAATTAAGAATATACAATTAAGAATACATAATAATAACAATTAAGAATATACAATTAAGAATATATATTAATAACGATTAAGTATATATAAGAATAACAATTAAAAATACATAATACATAATAATAACAATTAAGAATATATAATATTAACAATTAAGAATACATAATAATAACAATTAAGAATATACAATTAAGAATATATAATAATAACAATTAAGAATATATAAGAATTACGATTAAGAATATATAATAATAACAATTAAGAATACATAATAATAACAATTAAGAATATATAATATTAACAATTAAGAATATACAATTAAGAATACATAATAATAACAATTAAGAATATACAATTAGGAATATATAATAATAACAATTTAAATACATAATAATAACAATTAAGAATATATAATAATAACAATTAAGAATACGTAATAATAACAATGAAGAATATATAATAATAACAATTAAAATACAAAATAATAACAATTAAGAATATACAATTAAGAATACATAATAATAACAATTAAGAATATACAATTAAGAATATATATTAATAACGATTAAGAATATATAATAATAACAATTAAGAATACATAATAATGACAATTAAGAATATACAATTAAGAATATATAAGAATAACGATTAAGAATATATAATAACAATTAAGAATACATAATAATGACGATTAAGAATATATAATAATAACGATTAAGAATATATAATAATAACGATTAAGAATATATAATAATAACGATTAAGAATATATAATAATAACGATTAAGAATATATAACAATAACGATTAAGAATATACAAATATTTTCACCTCCTGCAACCTGTAACGCTTAAATACTTTGAACTTTGCATATTAGCATTTACTGGAAGATTGAGTCGCCTTGCTGTTATAATAAAAATGGTTGTATTCTTACGTTAAAAGCTTTCACCAAATGTTACGTTTTTATGTTAAATGGTTGAAAAGCTACATACAATAACGACTTCACATAAAATTAAGCTTTTCACACACTCTGTTGTTCCATCTTTTTTTTCACGGCCTTGATCAATTCCGTTAAGTCGTGCTTATTGAAATCATACAACCATTATGAGATTTCAGTGATGATACTGATGAAATTTTCGTAGAATTTGGTCCAACAGTTTGAGAATAATTAACAACCATAGTCCTACATACTTTCTGTAGCTAGTCACATTCTCTTGTTTTGTATACAGTGTAAGATTTGCTATTTAAAATAGTTTGTACATTCAAAAATTCTATTGAACATAGCTTTCTTATAGTCCGCGTCACCCTAATTGGCGTTTGGCATCAGCCAATAAGCTGGCAGTGTGCTGTTACTAGTCCTTCAGGAAGGAATCTAATCATTCATAATTGATTTGCTTCGCATTTGAATTGATTTCTGTTAAAAGGGTGTATGTAACTTTTTTTTTTTTTTTTTTTTACGATTTTTACTTTTATTACAAAACTAAGTATTTTAGAGGTAGATGCAACGATTTCTGTTAAAATGAAGTGTATTCCTTGAAACGTGTTGAAAATATAAGGCATTGAAATATGTGATTTCTGTTAAAAGGGCGTAATTCCACAAATACACCCTTTTAACTGAAAATCAGACAAGCAAGAGTATCATAATGATGAGCGTTACACAAGGAAAGATGTCCTAAACTTCTTTCCTGGTCGCGATCCCAACGTTCTTCCACGTGACGGGGTTTTCGCCATCATCAAACGAACTCTTAGGAAACGTAAATGCCTTTACACTGTACACTGTAGCAGGTCTGATAACTTCACTATTGTTCAATTCAGTGGCGAAGATATTTTAGATTTCAGGTCATGGTGGCCACAATACTATAAGAAAAAAATCTAGTTTCTCTGGAGACAAGGAACAAACAGAGAAAGGATAAAATAAAATAACTCTTGGGAACAGCAGCCTTCATCACTTTATCTATTCTGCGTACAATCCATGAGTATGAACAGGTTTTTCCAAGTGTTAATGGACTAATGAAATACACTTTCATCATGCCATGCAACACTACGAAAACGGTATTACTTTCTAAAACTAAACTGAACAGAACATGAGATATCCCTTTGAAGATGGACGAGATCAGACTTGAAAAAGTGCATGGATTAAATACTGGATCAACATAAATATTTATATCGCTCAATTAAGCCATTCTACCATCCAATCAGTGACATTAAGAAGAGTGACTCATTAAAAATACATTATGTTATAAGGTGTTGGCACTTTCAGAATACTGTATTCTTTGTTTTTCCTAAAATATTGCATTCTGCTGATTTGTACTAGTATTACATCTTTCTGAAAAGCACAGTACTAAATGTAATGATTATATTATTATAATATTTTAATGTACCCTTTTGGTCGGTCTATCAGCTGTGTTGGAATCTGAACACACGCTCAGGAATTTGCGGACTAAAACTTAAAGAAAACTCACTTGGTTTAAAAATAAAAATCCTACAATTAAAATAATATTTTCTTATGCAATGCTATTTACTTGCATTCCCAATTATGTATTGCGCACAACAAAAGTAAAAACCACTTAAATTTGTACTTGCCTGATTTGGCATTAGACCAGCTGAAGACCAGTCTCTGCTTTGTTGCCACTGTTATTGTGAGAAAATTTCACCTTTTATACTGGCATAATATTAAGGTTTGCAGGATTTATATTTAGCATGTACGTGGTCAAGGTATATTCCAGCATTAACCTCAGCATTTCCCGATATCGGTAAACATGGAAGTCAAAGTACTTTACAAGTCGGAGTAAGACAAACAGTGACTACAAGTGTTAATTCAGAACTTACCATGACAGAGATTAAATACCTGTATATTAAATATATATATATATATTTGAGAGACAAAATGTTTGCTTTCAAATTATTGTTATTACCAATTACTATTATTAGTATCTTTGTCTTTCATCAATATACTATCAATATAACAGTGTCTAAAATTGTAGATATAGTTAAGAGAAACCCTGCTTTCACATTTTGTCACAATGTTTTCTGTTAAAAGGGCGTATGTATCCAAAGTTTAATGTTTTTTGTAGATTAAACAATAATTCCCAGTTATATCTTATATAGCTTATAAACAATCAGTAACCATGTACATTTACACATATTTTTCTTTTTTTCAACAGCGAACCTACTCGTGAGAAAACAGTTTTTTTTTGTCATTTCCCGAAAATTTTGTTTATTGCACATACGCCCTTTTAACAGAAAGCGATTCATTTGTGGAGAATTATGAATGATTATATTCCTCCCTGAAGGTTTAATAACAACACACTGCGAGCTTATTAGCTGATGAAACACGCCAATTCGGGTGACGAGGACTATAATTTATTGCTTCGTATATACTTTCAGGGAATCCTATGGTAAGCGAGAGTTGTGCAACTGACCTGGAGACCTTATTAAATATAGACATCAGATTGCGTCTTCTAGATGCAGATAGCGTTGATATACCACAACAACGACCAGTGATACCAGATGATCCTCCAGATTTTAATTTTGCTTGTCAAAGACATACTTTTACTTAATTCTGTCTTATTTAAAGTAATAGTGCGATGGCCACTCGGAAAGTAAATTTCGATTGGTTAGAAAAGAAAACAAAGTAAATAAGAAGAATTTATTATATACATCGGAAAACTACTTCTTTGCTCTATTTTTCAACATAGTTTCCATGAACATTTAAGCATATATCATATCTCTGTACTAGCTTAGAAATTCCATCAGCATAAAAATCTCCCTTCTGTACCTTTAGCCAGCTTGTGACCGCATCTTTCAGGTCATAACCTCTGTGTCACTACATTGTATAACACAGTCCTGAAAATTTGTGGAAATTCATCGGAAAACTCCGAGATTGTGAAACGTCGACTTTCAGGAACTCTTGAACTAATTTTCTGAACGAGTTCGTCAGTGACCACTGCTGGCCTGTCACTCCTTTCTTCGTCATGAATGTTTGTTCATCCACTTTTAAATGAACGAACCCATTCACGAACAACTCCTTCACTCATCACACTTGCTCCATATACGGCACAAAGTTCCGGATGAATATCTGCTGTCGATTATTGTTTTGCCGTAAGAAAACCTGTGACAGCTCGTACCTCGCACTTGGTGGGGTTTTCTATTGCTGCATACATTTTGAGACGCTACAAAAGTGGAACTAGTGATCAGATAACCTTCACTTTATCACGATTGAATGCAGACTGATCTACCGCGCACGTCCATGCAAAGTTGGTTGCGTTGCCCCCACTACTTCAAGCACAGTGACCAATCGGAGGTTACTTTCCGAACGTACCTCGTAATAATAAAATACCAAAAGAATTTCATGTATAAGAAGGAAGTTTTCAATATAAAAAAATAATCAAAAATGTGTTTTTGTAATTTACTTAATATAAAATTACATTATTTGATGTTAAAAATTACTTTTAAATCATAGCCTACCACCAATACTACTCTTTACATTGCTGAAGTTCTGCATCAGTTCGGATTTTTATACTTTCAAATTTCTTTCCAGTAAAACATTTTCCCAGTTAGTTGGAGTCGGCTTTTGGGATTGTTGTCCTCTATTTGTTTCTAACCACTGTGACACCACACTGCACCCTATCGTTCTCCTCATTTCTACTTTGGTCGGCTTCCCACCAGTGTCGGACTGGCCAAGTTGAGGGCCCTTGGGGAGGGTTCCTAATGGCTCCTCATATAGGGGGGCCCCAAGAAGACTTCTTTCGGAAAGACGAACTTAGTCTTCCAGGACCTTTTTGGTAAGAAGACTCAAGAAAGCATTTGCGATTGCGAAAATTCGACCAAGGTCTACAGGTTCTGCGCCTCGTGATTTTTGCGGGGCTTCTTGGGCCTCGGGCCCTTGGCAATCGCCAAGTAGACAACGTGGCCAGTCCGGCGCTGCTTCGCACTCGTTTCTTTATGAGCTACATACTCCGAAGGTCTTCTTCTTATATGTCCAAACCATGGAAGTATATTTCTTTATAGCTATTCTTTTAGTAGCATCTTACTTATACAACATCAATTTTTAGATTTACGAAGTAATTAGTTTTTCTTTATTTTCTCGAAAACTACGCATTGGAATTTACCTTCAAGCATGCCATTTTGTTCAGCTCAAAGAGATGTATTGATTGGTAGATGTATCATCTTTGCACGATTGCCCTTACCCTCCCCGTTAAAGGATAATACACGAATATATGGTAGAATTAAATTAGGTTAATAATAATTGCAAATTTAGGGCGAAACGATCGACCTTTATTGTTTATTTCCGTTTTTCGGTGATTATTCCTCAATGATATGTCCCGATCAGAACATGCAATTCCTAATGACACTCAGCGCGATCTCGAACCACCGTGTCAAATTTAATTAACAACGGTTCACGCATCTTCGGTCGAGCGAATGCTTAAGTCGATTTAAGAGGAGCTTCACTTTGAAAAATTGTGTTTGCAGAACAAAACGAAAATGGCTTTGCAACATTTCTAATACTGAAAATTCTATTTTCCAATGTTTACAATGAGAATTCGAGCGCCAAATCCTTTTCCAATGTTAAGTCTATGGGTATCCCGTTTTTCGGTGATTATTCCCCAATAGTAGTATGTCCGATCGGGACATGCCGCCCGTTACGGCACTCAGCGTGCGTTCTCGAATCACCATTTCAAGTTTGGTTAAAAATGGTCCAGACGTCTCGGTCGTGTATCTGGATAAACGAACGCCTAAGTTGAGTAAAAGAGAAACTTCGCTCCAATAACTTTTTTCATTTTATATTTTAAAACAACTGCAAACTTGCAATACTATGAGGAATCCAATACTCAAACCGGAACTGGTACTTTTATGACTTCCGGTTACAATACAGGGATAAGATCGGATGTGAAACTTGATCTTGGCAGACTGAATCCGTGTCTAAAATTGTTTCTTGCTATTTCTCACTTTTCGCTCTACAGAGTCAACATTAGAACCGGAAGTTTTTACCACTTCCGGTTTCAATTGAAGGGTGAGAGCTAAGACGGAATCTATTTTCTGAGATTATAAATCCTTACAAAAAAAATCACTTCTCAATATCTATTACTTTTTCGCTGTGCCAGCAAATAAGTTTGCGGTGGACAACATCGTGCTAGTGGGTTTTCTCGGGGTGCTCCCGTTTCCTCCCACTTTCTCATTCCGCCAATTCTTCCATTATTATTTACTTGATTTAATCATCTTCTTCTTTAACCTATAGGGCATAATTGTGGGACGTTAAACTGAAAGATTTCATTTTCATTTCATTTTTCGGTGTGAGTAGGAACTCTTTAAATTAAGATTTCTCGCGCATTAACCCTGCATCCCTCGCGAGGGGTAAATATGACCCCAGAGGATGATTTTTTTGTTTGGCTCTCCTAGACAGTTGGCAATTCTGACCCGGCCACCTAGCTGTCTGTTGTATTGTCTACTTCAAGATCAACAATTAGTTGTTTACTGCAACATTTTTCGTACCCAAAAAATACGTTTAATATAAAGTAGGGTCACTCTGACCCCACGCGAGAGTTGTTAATACCTAACACCGCGCAAGTGGTGCAGGGTTAATTGTGGTTAATTATCCTTATATTAGCTGAAACAATTTAGATCTAAATAGCAGACGTCTTGGCAACGAACTAAATTTATTTTCCTAATATTCATGGCAAAAAAAGCAGGCGATTTATTTTTTTAATTTTTTTTTCAATTTATCAATTGCGCGAAAGTCACCTTTGACTCTCATAAAAGAACGGAAACGTGATAACAAGTATACTGGTTTGATGGTTAGCGATGATCAAATAACAACAGAAGAATGTGATCGTTCTAGTCATCTGTACGTGGTATCCAAAGGCAGCTAGTAATGACCTACAAACATCACAGAATCCCCTACGTATGGGGTGGAAGATGGCATCTGCTGTGGCTAAGTCAATGGGCAAGTACGTAAGTAGTCTCTCTTTGTTATTGTATGTCATCTTCTATCATGATTAAAGACTGGCAGCTCTGACAAAATTAAAAAAAAAAAAAAATCAGGCAAAATGGGAAAATAAATTTTAAAATATGACACTTTGTATTACCAAAACAAACATACTCATTGTATTTTTATATTATTAATTTACTAGATCACATTAAATGAATTAATTTACAACAACGTTTCCCAACCGGTGTGTCGCGCCACAATGGTGTGCCATGAATTGGCTGCTGGTGTGTCGCGAGGAAATCGAAACAATATTATTAATTCTATAGCAACCAAATTGCAAGACATAGGGAAAAAATGCATATTTGTATTTTACTTTACTATGAAACTCTACAATGGAAAAAAATATGTTTCATATACTGTGTTAGTTTTCTGTAGAGTTTTAATGTTTAATGTTTGTTATTGTTATGACCATTTTTGCTTCTTTCTTGTTGCAGGCTATTTCGTAACTTAAAGTTTTAAAATGTCATTCAATCCTTTCGACAAAGCAAACATGCATACAAATTACCTACAGTGCATTTGTGTTTTAAAAGTACAAAAGTTTTGTTTGTTCGTTCGTTATTTAATGATCTTCTTTCTTAGTGAAAAGTTGGATACAGTTTTTGAAAAAGAAACTGTATTTAAAAAAAACTGTCCCATAATTTATTGCAATTGTTTTCTATTTTTAAATTAGTACGAAAAATAAGCATAATGATTTACCACGGGGGTAAATCAATGATCGAGGTTTCTTCTCTGTGAGAAGGAGATCAGTAATCACAGAAAAAAATACCATGGTATTTTATATTTACAAATAATAATATTTATGAGTGTGCCGCGAGAATTTAAGTTACACTCTAATGTGCCAAAAGTTGAAAAGGGTTGGGAAACGCTGATCTACATTAAAGCAGTGTGAATAAAGTATGGCTTTGAAGTCATCAATAACCAGAACACATTAAAACGATGAAAAAGAAAGAAATTTACAAACCATAGGAATATTAGTACCATAAACATAAAACTTCAGTGAAAATATTCTATTGAATACCGTTATCAAAGTTATTTTTTTCTTTCTTCAAGCTAAACCTTACCTTGCATTTAAAGCACGACGACAGCAAACAGTATGTCTTATATTTCTGGTCGAAAGGCGAGTAAAACTTAAGAAGAAACTATAAAATGGCAAATTTGGACCCAATGATCATAGCAAATAACAAGTATTCATGTTTTCTTTTAAAAGAAAAGGGCAAAATATGACAGTTGCCACAATTACCTGTCTTCAGTAATGATTTACAAAAGTTCTAGTGAGCTTAAACAGGTTGTTCCTAAAATTGCTGTGCACTATGGATGCATACTTCTGTGTAATTAAATATGACCTGTAAACCAAATTATATATATATGCTTCAAAAGCTATCGCTTTTAAAAATATTTTTAGTTTATTTTTATATAGTTCTATACAAAAAAAAAAAAAAAAAAAAGAAAGAAAGAAAAGTTCATTTTAATAATATCTTGACCACAGTCACGTGCAGCAGTGTGTGTGAGACATGTTTGTACTTACAAAAAGCTCCGCTTTTAACATTTTTTAATATAAAGCATATCAAAATGGTGCTACTTTTCATGCTAGGAATATTTTCGGACAATCTATATTATGGTTTAATATAGCAGACCAAAATAATTATAAACGCTTTATAATTGAGTAGGCGTTAAATTATAGTATTTTGTATCCTTGCTTTACAATCGTGAGGTCTGCACTTCGAATCCAGTGGTTTGTCAATCTGGCTGAAATTTTTCTAGGATTTTTTCCCCAGTTCTATCATCTGATTGACGGAATGGTACAGATAAATGTAGGCCTTGGTCAACTTTTTTCCACATCCTTACCCATTATGAACAATAGAGGAAAGATCCCCCGCTTGGTAATCCTGCTTCCCAAACATATTGGCACATACTAATTTCTAAGTGAAGTCTTGACCCGATTATGGTAGGTAAATCTCGTATTATTGGAGTTATGGACGTTTAAAGTTCATTTTTTCATGTTTGCAGCATCCTATAACTCCGAAAGGAAGCATTTGTGCACCCAGGTTGATCTACACTTTTTTGTCCTATCTTGATCTCAGGAATCACCTACCAAATGTTGTTAGTGTTGTTTTGAAACACCCTGTATATTTTTCGCTTTGCCTTGTAGGATAGTGCTCTGTAATCCGTGGGCGCCATTTTTAGAACACCCTATATATTTTGAATACCGGAAAGAAGGAAGGAAAATAGCCCTTTTAGCCTAAATTTTGTTTTATGACGAGAACTTCAAAACTTCTTCAACTCTTTCTGGGAAATTCAACGTAGCTACGAAAACACAAAGAAAAAGGTGAATGTGAACGAAATTTTGAGGTGAAAACCTGACGTTTCTTTCGTTATGAAAATGAGTTGAGTTTCATAGCGTTTGAGTTCATAGCAAAACATCTGTGATGATGCTATCGCCAGATTAATATAAAATATATGTCACCAGTTTGTGTGTGTAGCTGTTGATTGCTTTGTCCCTGCTTGCGAAACGTCTAGTAAATTGTTTGTTGCATGGAATGACATGTGACATCACTGCGACCAAGGTCAAGGAATATAAAAACACACGAAAAGAGCAAAAACATGTTATTTGTTAAGTAAGAGATTCAGATCATTTGCCGCTAAACCATGTATCTCACGATTTTGTTTCTAGCGTATGAAATGTTCTAAAAATGTTTTCCCCATAAACGATTACCTTCTGGATACTTAGCGCAAAACCTTTCTTTCACCCTTTTTTTCAAAACTTTTCATTTTTTTTCCTTAAAATCTTATGACCACTTAAAATCCGGCTCTCTGCAACACGTGCATTTGCGCGGGGTGGCAAAATCTGCCATAACTACAGTATATTATGTAAAATAGGCCTACACATTTCTTGTTGGAAACAGAATTCATGACGATGGTAGTTCAATAAATTAATCTAACCTTCTATCTGAAATATTACATTCATAAATCATGTTTAGGTCGCATTAGTTTGTAGGTCACATGGACAGTGCTAAAGTAAAAAAAAAAAAAAAAAAAAAATCAAATCCTAGCATGAATTGATTGATTCTTATCAAATACAAGAACTCAATTCTTGAACAGCAGCGAACAGCTATTCCATTTAGTTAGTTATCACAGTTTTGATATGAAAACTAGTCTTGCCTTTGTTACAAACAAATTCCTTAGAAATATTATTGAAGGCGGAAACTAGTTTTTTTTTTTTTAATTAATAGATGTAGAAAGAAAATCAAGAAATAAAGGTAAAAGAGCTAGTTGCACTGGAATTGCAAACTAGTATACCGGTATTGAGATTGAAGCTCAATATTGAATTCTATGAAAAGGATTCCTCTGTAGGCAGGCCCGTTTCCACGGGGGTCGAGGGGGATCAGGCCCCCATAAATTTTTGCTGGCCCACTGTAAAATTTTCACGGTAGGCTTGCAAATGAACTATAATATAGTGATGGACTATGATATGGTTGGATCGGCCCCCCTAACTTCTACCGCCCCTCTCCCTAAATTTTGGGGCTGGCTATCGGTCTGTCTGTAGGTATCTTTGCTTTATCTTTCACTAACATAACAGATTATTGTTTAAAGAAAAAAGATACAAGAAGGTTGTATTTGTAGTGTTTAAAGTGAGTGCGAGTGCTCTTTCCTTCCCTTTCGTTGTTCATGACGGGGTAGCATACTTAAAATCGTTGCTTTAAAGTTTCGGAAAAATAAACACACTGCTGAACAAGACTGCACTTATTTAATATAAAAACACATTTGCATGTGACGTTTCGATCTTCTAGCCAAGATCATCATCGAAACGTCACATGTAAATGTGTTTTTATGTTAAATAAGTGCAGTCTTGTTCAGCAGTGTGTTTATTTTTCTGATTTTATTCGCAAGACGTTGACTATGATTGTGTGTCAGTTTAAAGATTCGTTCCTTCTGGAGAAAGAGAGTGGCAAATGATACCATTGCACGGGGTGGTAAATTTCCTACTGTTTTTCTTTCATTTTTCTTTTTAAATGACACGTCGGGTTTGATTTCAGATGAGGCACATTAATTGTTTTTCATAATCCCGTTTAGCATAAACAACTTCTCCCAGCCCTACTTGGTGGTCTTTCATAATTCCTAGCTTGAAAAACACTGCTAACCAAACTTTCGTCATGCATTCCAGGAACTCACTAATGCACTTTCTATTCTAAAATCTTGCTTATCGATTAACAAGAAAGTTACGAGATTTTATATTATCATTCTTCCAAATACACTGAACATACGGATTACAAACTTAATTTATTTCGTAAAACTGCTCATTAACGAAAATGTTCGTATTCCGAAATTATTTTTCGTACTGAAATTAATGTATACAATTAATCCGTTCTAGACACAGAAATATGGTACCGTAAGACGCGATTACTTTGCACAAGATTTAAGAAATTTTAAAGAAAATCGCATGTAACTTACAAACGTAATGATTTAGAACACACTGAATTTTAAACATATATTAGCTAGATATATAAGGAAAACATTAGTGCAAGTTCATTAGTAAACATTCAGTATGACCAGTTATTGAAATATAAACCTTGGTGCAAAGTAACCCCTATGTTCAACATACAAATATAACGTCTCTGTGCAATGTTTTCTCTTCAATATTTATGCATTTTACTTTCCACACAAAACTGCATGCAATCTACAAATATTGATATTAAAATGAGGGTGCCGGTATCGATACTTAGTATGAATTACAAATATTTGTAAAGAAAATCGTGTATTTTAGGGTACCAGCACAGGAAACCACATTCACATTCTAGCATATGTCCCACAAAAATGTCAACTCTGGAAATGAAAAAATTACCCGTGAAATGATTTGCCTTCGTTATTCCTTATGTCCAAGAATTGCATCCCAACCGTTATCAGTGGATTTAGAGTTTAGGACTTTCAGGCTGAAGCCACCCAAATTGCATAATTTCTTTCTTTTTTTTTTTTTTTTAATGTAGTGTTTGCCATTTCTATGCGTATAAGCTACAAGCCCTTCCCCCCAAAAAACTCTAATTATTTCTTAAAAAAAAAAAAAAAAAAAAAACAAGTCTTTGTGAGTGAATCCACTCTCAAAACATTTTTTCTGGATCCGCCAATGTTCATAATTTATTTTCCAACAAGAAATTCATTCCGGCATCTACCTAAATAGGAAATTTACCTAAATTTAGAATGCAGGAGGTTCCAGTAGTAATAATTTCCTATCTAAGCGGTATTTTGGACCGGTGCAATGTAACCCCGATTAGAGGCTGAAACCGCCTTCTCCCAGTTTAATTTTTTATGACTTTAAAACGTTTCACACTTCAATTTCAACTATTGCATCAAAGTCCCATTATACAGAGTAGTATTCTACGAAACTGACTTTGCTCGGACGGAAATTCTTGTAAGTGATCAGAGCCGTAGCTAGAGATTTCGGCGCCCCTACACTCAACTTACCAATCATTATATATATATATATATATATATATATATATATATATATATATATATATATATATATATATATATATATATATATAAAAGCAAAACAGCTTTTGTTGTTATTGTTGTTATGCTATGTTGAATTTTTATTAATCTTCTTGGAACGACCATCCCAAAAACCAAACACGATCATTATGTACCTTTTTCAAATAGGGTCTAAGAGTTGTTTTCAAGAGTTTTATTTTGGACTTTTTTGTTAAACTTGTTAAAACTACCTTTGGTTACTACTAATACTACTAAAAGTTACTACTATTTACAACGTTTCGTACTAACGATAAGAAATGAAATTTCAATACATTTAGACTATGTTCTTTTAATCGTTCGAAATGGGTGACAGTATTAATTGGCAGTAATAATTGTAAACTATTTAATTTTATTCTGTATGTGACGACATCAATAGCATTTTAATTTCGATCTTTTTACGGTAAAAATATTTTGTTAAATGTAATGGAAATTCAGAAGGAGCCTTCTTTGTGAATTTCTAAATATTGATCGATGGAGATGAAGAATATGTTCAATGTTTGTACTTAAAATCCTAAATATACTTTGGCTACTACATATGTCTGAAATTATAGTAATTATTTAGTACTTAATTTCTTAACGAATGAAAGTTCCGAATTTAAGGTACTTATTATTAATTAACATATTAAAATACACTAACACGTACATATATAAAGAATGTGTGTATGTAGATAGATAAAAACATCACACAACTAAACACGTATGCACAAAATAATATACTGCGATACAAAAAGTTTATGAAAAAATGAACCCAATAAATTCCTCCAAATTGGAGGCATTTGATATGTCAATGGAATTTTAAAATAAATCTTAGGTAGTGACTAGTGTCTGAAAAAGTCGAACTTCCTTGGGATAAGCCCCTATTCTACAACTGCTTGAAGTTCGAAAATGTTATTGTTCCCCTTCGTTACCTTTATTTTTAATATTCCCGCGCAAACAGCAGCTTGAATGTCCCTACACTCTTCTCACTTTCATACCTTCATTCTCACCATCGCACACTGGGCCCAAACCAGGCAATTCTCAGCAAAAACTCGAAAAATGAAGTAAAAGATTGACTTGATATGATTTGTTATAATGAAAGCTTAATAGTGTACACATAGGATAGTGTGCAGGAAAAGAAGTGATAGCAGTTTACAATGAACTCATGAGACGTGTAAATTTGGTTATCCGCCGAAGCCGGAGAGGCGCTGCTTAGCGACAGAAGATAGGAAATTGACTTTGAATTGCGACTATTCCTACATTGCGTGTAGATATTCAGTGGCTGGTAAACATGGTGACACGACCGACATGTATGTATCGTTTTGTATATTTAGAATGTTGATGTGATGTGTCAATAGTCATATTTGCAATGATGCTAATATCATTATCATATCCCTATGATAATCTCCTACTTAATATCATATTTGGAAAATGCTGTGATACTGAAAGCATATAAACTATGGTCAAGCGATAGAATGGCATTTTAGTAGAAAATATGGCATATACGAATGTCTGTGATTTTTTAATATGCCGTAGCGGAAACATTGTTCTTACTATGCAAAGAGAAAACCTGCACATATTTGCACTTTTAGGAAGTATAGCGCATGAAAATGTTTGAAGAAAACCGCATTCTGAATGCAATGCTGCTTTTGAATTTAGCTGGGATGAATGTGAGAGTAAGTGTTAGGTTATTAGACGTGTGATCCCCATGCACGCAGTGACGAAGTTGAATATAGGTCGATTCTGAGAATTTTGCCCCCAGACCTCGTTGGGGGTTTCGCCTCCAGGACCCATCTTGTTTCCAACATCTAGTCATACTTCTCTGACATTCACCAACAGAACTAAACTCTAGTCAAATATATTTGATTAATGGTGGTGACATTTTGAAACGCCAATGCTAAACAATCTATGGACCATAAGGTAGAACCATATTAAAAATGGTGTTGATCAATTTAGTATTGTGTTTTTTGTGATGCGTGCACAGAAGTGACATTGGAATCAACTGTAATGAGCCTCCGCTCGCTCCAGCTGAGAATGTTCCAATCAAGCCCTGAAATGAGCTCAAGTAATGCACGATGCAATATATAAAACAAACTGAACAAGTTACTGATGCTTGTAAATCATAATATGTTTAATATATCTGACTAGCAGCGTTCACCCCGCTTCGCTGCGGTCACCCCGGAACGCAATAAACTTTGTTACTTAGATAATTTTTACTTTTTCGCTTTCAAGTGATATGATAAAAACCATAGAAGATTGCATTAAATGTTAACATTATATCGCCTGTCATTTATGTTAACCCGCCCCGCTTCGCTGCGGTCACCCCGGAAGTTTTCGCTTTCAAGTGATATGATAAAAACCATAGTAGATTGCAGTAAATGTTAACATTATATCGCCTGTCATTTATGTTAACCCGCCGAGTGACACGGTCATGCGGGTTGCATATAAATACGTTTATTTTTACCTATGATGAACTAACAAAGGATTTGTACGTTATGGACACTTGAATGGTCAATTATCTCAAGACACTGGTAATTAAAAATTAAAGTGATATGATAAAAACCATCTAGGGTCCAAATCCTAATAACCCCCCAAAAATAAAAGAAATTGGTTCAGCCGTATTAGCGTGATGAGGTAACAAAGGATTTGTGCGTTCTCTTTTATATAATAGATAATAATATATCCATATCGAGAACTTGTGATGAGACAATTTTTATGTATTGAAGCGTCCTTGCATCTTCATTGTCATAACGAATCCTCCACAAGTTTGAAATAATTTTGAGAAGCAAGAACTTTTCTTCAATTTTATTACTCTTCAGTTGTAAAATGAATAAGTACACTTTTTCCTCGTAAATTGCCAAATCAAAGCATATTGCCCACGCGTTTGTTTATGCCAATCATATAATCTATTATATAAAAGAGAACGTACAAAATCCTTTGTTACCTCATCACGCTAATACGGCTGAACCAATTTCTTTTATTTTTGGGGGGTTATTAGGATTTGGACCCTAGATGGTTTTTATCATATCATTTTAATTTTTAATTACCAGTGTCTTGAGATAATTGACCATTCAAGTGTCCATAACGTACAAATCCTTTGTTAGTTATTCATCATAGGTAAAAATAAACGTATTTATATGCAACCCGCATGACCATGGAACTCGGCGGGTTAACATAAATGACAGGCGATATAATGTTAACATTTACTGCAATCTACTATGGTTTTTATCATATCACTTGAAAGCGAAAACTTCCGGGGTGACCGCAGCGAAGCGGGGCGGGTTAACATAAATGACAGGCGATATAATGTTAACATTTAATGCAATCTTCTATGGTTTTTATCATATCACTTGAAAGCGAAAAAGTAAAAATTATCTAAGTAACAAAGTTTATTGCGTTCCGGGGTGACCGCAGCGAAGCGGGGTGAACGCTGCTAGTCTGTTATATAATTTAGGCGCGAATATAAGGAATAGACCTATTTCCTTTTATGATGTAAAACACTATGCTTTTGATGAATAATGTCGAAATAACATTATTGTAGCCACTGCACACACCGAACTAATTGGTTTTCTTTCAATTTTCTGCTTCATATTGCGAATTCTTATTTTTGCCAAGAATTCAGTGCTTTGGCCCCACTGTGCGTCTTGATTAATCCGATTGGGTAGATAAAAAAAAAAAAAAAAGTTTTGAACTAAGCAAACTCATCGCTGTTAAATACCGAACACGACTTTGATTCTTTCTGATTTTAAAAATGCTCCTGCATCAGTGGCGTATTTAAGGGGCTTCCGGGCTTAACCCCCCTCCCGAAATCTTACTTATTATAGTAAAGTATATGAAATATCTTGCAGAATTTTCACATTTTCAGGCAAAGCCCCACCCGAAAGTTAGCAAAGCCCCCGAAACAAAATCGTAAATACGCCACTGTCCTGCATACACTATAAGTCATTATTCGGGACCTTGTATACCACATGTTATTAAGAAATCATCTATAATAAACCCTTTAAGTAATAAGTAAAAACTTATGACTTATTTAAAATTTTGGATTGCGAGCGAAGCGAGCAAGAACATTTTTAAGAAATCTGCGTATTTCATTGATAACCGACAGCAATATTGATCTAATAGGGCGCCAATACTTTCTGGGGGCGACTCGTATTTTACTCATGTCCAACACCACTTTTTCTTTCTCCTCGCTCGTTCGGCGCCCCCTTGCTATCAGCGCCCGGGGTGGGCGCCCCGCTGCCCCCCCCCTTAGCTACGGCTCTGTAAGTGATACCTTTCAAATTTTGTCGGCCTTTATAATGGCTACTTTCCATACCTGTACAACAACAAGCCCTCCTTGTAATTAGAGCTGATGTTAATTGTTAACATTATACCCAAAATACAGTTAGATGTTCTATCTTACAGGGGTAGTTGGAACTTCCTCGTTACAGTTCATGGTTTTACCGACAGAGGACTGTGAAACTCTTTTCATATTTTGTCCAAAGTAATTCCTGATGTGCAAACTAACCTTGTCTTAGAGTACTGTACGTGTTGTTACATGCTTTTCTTTAAAACAGAATAGTTCAACCGTGTCTTGAAATCTTGCAACTTTAAGATTTGCTTGAAAATATATTTTTTTTAGTACGATATATTTTTTTGTTAAACTTTTAAAAAGAAAACTTTTATTTAAAAAAAAAATATATATATAACTTTTATTTTTACACTTTTAAGTGTTTTCCTCTGTTGAAGAATATAGAGTATAATAACACTACCCTTTTCAAACATAAATTGGTAATACAAAATTAAACAAAATAGTATGAGGATTAAGTAGCTAAAAAGTAGAAATAGAATTAAAAGTAGTTTTCGAACACAATCTTTACAGAAAACGCGTAAAAGCACTACCGGACATCTGGAATTGTGCTACAGGGTGTCTTTCTTTTGTACACCGAAATATGTTCCGGTGAGGGGGGAAATTGTTCGCCAAATTCGTTGACTTTTTCATAATTATAAAATAAACAAGCGACTGAATGCTAATTTAATTTCTAGTAGCAATAGATAACTATACCAGTAAGTCGTAAACTGACCTGAACTTTACAATGTATATGTTTTTAAATATTATCTATGCAAAAGGAACAACAACTATTCAGAAACATGGAAAAACCCCAGACAATAAATTTATCAGGAAGTTGGATATCAAGAAGGTCGTTGATCTTCACATGTAAATTTACAAGTTTTTTTTTTCACTTAAAAAAAATCAGATATTTACATCCAGCCATATTCAGTATTAATAATAGCTGAAAACAATATTTGTACCAATAATTAGAGTGGATTTAGGATATATACCGCCTTCGTTTTGACGTATGATTAGACTTATACTAAAAGTCTGACTACTTCATGAAATATTTGTTAGTCGAACTCTTTAGTATAGCACTAATCACGCTTCAAAACGACTCTGCATAAGGCCCATACTGTTTATACTTAACTCTTCGTTCTGTATTAGTTTTCGCAGAATTTCCGGATCGTAACACAACGCAAATAATAATAATAATAATAATAATAATAATAATAATAATAATAATAATAATAATAATAATAATAATAATAATAATAATAATAATAATAATAATTGTTAGTCCAATGCCGACTAAAATGTAGATTTTGCTTTGCGTTGACGCAAATCAACTCAGAATAAGGTCCCTGCTCCGCATTGTACAATATTCATTGGACTCAAAATAAGACCATTATAACTAAATAAATAAATAAACAACAAAGTTTTTTTTCCACAACGATACAACACAAGAAGCATGATAGTCTTTTTATATATTTTAAACTTCAAATTTCTGGACAAAATTCTCGACGACAAAAGATATTGAACTGAATAATAACACGAATTTTCTGCTTTCAGTCGACATTTAATTTATTCGTGGATATGGTTTTGGTCTGTTCATATTGATCCTAGATATTTTCACGCATCCATAATTTTCAGTATCACGATCCCAACAAACTTCCATGTATTTAGTTCCCGACGAACTTTCAGCCCTAACTATAGGGGTTCAATATTCTAAACAGAATGAACAGTTTATCAGTTTCTGTTTCAATAGGCGAATAAAGTGGGAAAGATGGTACTCACTCTTGAGATGCAGGGGCGTCACTTAGAGAGGGCAAAAGGGGGCAATTGCCCCCATCAAGAGTTTGAGAAATACATATACTTTAATAGATTATCTACTAACATACCGGTACTAGTACAAAACGTGAAAGTCTTATGTCGGTTGTGAAAGTCTCTTGACCCCCTCCCCCAAGCGAAATCTGAAATGACGCCACTGTTGAGAGATGTTGAATCTACCAGAAACAACTTCTCGTTGTCCCTTTTACAATTTTTGTCTATGAAAATCTATATTGAAGTCAGAACTAGTAGATTTCTAGTGTTCTCAGTTTCAATAGAGACACAGAGACGAGATTAAGGCTAGTTTTAGACGGGAGCATTTATCGTAGCAGATGTGCAGCTAAAAATCTCGTATAATATTCTATGTCATCATAAGGTAGCTTTTGCAAGGTAGCATTTTGATAAGCATCTTGTGACGTAGCAAACAAATCACTGGAGAAGAGCGCAATTATGACTCCGAAACTAAAGCGGGAGGTAGCTAAAGCTATAGTGGTTGTAAAAACAATTCTCGCCGGTCATTTTAAAAAATGAAAACCACAAAGAAGCATGTGAGCAAAGAGCATCCATACTCTAACTCATTTTTCTTTACTACAATTCAATTTCCCACACAAAACAAACAGCATGGATATTTGGCACAAAATCTTTTGCTTCCTTTTAACACAGCACGGTACTGCAACTGGACCAGAAATGTTGGGGAAAATGCTACGAAATAGAACAGGTTCTATCGACAAGAAATGCCATAGGATATGTCGTGGTGTAATCGCCCGGTTCGTGTCGCTGTTCGGGCGGTATTTATTTGTAACCGGCCTGAGTTCGAGTCACTGTTCGGGCAGATCTTTATTTGTAACCAATCTCAGTTCGAGTCGCTATTCGGGCTTCCAATTGATTTGTAACCATTTTATGTAATCTGGAGTTATGGTCGCTGTTCGTGGTTCGTGGTCCTACCAATAAGTATTCTCCTGAGACTGGAACTTACCTGGACAGGACGATGAAGGACCTCTCCAAGAAGAGTTACAAACTGTTCCTAAATTGCTCGTCGGTCTCAATAATGAGATGAGCGTTAGCAGTGGCGGCGGTTGGACGTTAAAAGTAGGGGGGCAAGACATGATCTGAATATTTGCATATAAATGTTAGATTTCCTGGTTGTTTCTAACAATGGTTGATGAAAGGTTGCATAACTAACAGGATACTATCTTTTTTCACTTAAAATGCCGTATATCGTATTTCTGTTTTTTAAGTAAATTCGTAAGTGCAATACAGGTAGGTATCTAGCCCTTTATACTCTTAAACAACAAAAGTACAAGAAGAGATTTGCTTCCTTGCTCATGAATATCTTACAATTCTGTCTTGAAAATTGTGTTATCAGATTATTTAATAACAAATTTGCAAAACAAATAAATAGATAGGATAATATTAATCATAGTAATGAATAATGATGCTTGTTTTGCAGAAGTTATATTAAAACTGGGAATTAATGAACAACTTATACTTTTAATTCCACACATGCCATTAAATGAATGTTTTTACTCTTAGAAAATGAAATACAGTAAGTACTGCAAGCATATGCTATGACATTTATGGAAATATGCAATTGCAATATTACTGCTTTGAATTTCAATTAAAACGCAACTCCTGTAGCTTTCTTAACTCCACGGGAAGACAAATATCCAATACGTACTCACGCAACGGCAAATATCATATGGCACCATTTTTTTGTATGAACCAGTAACACATACAAAACCTTTACCAGGCTGTCCACATTCTTTTAAATAAGTGAAAGTCAGTGAAAGGTCAGGGAAGTAAACTGTGTCAGGTGAAGTCAGGGAAATGGCAGATTGGTCAGGGAAAGTCAGGGAAAAATCGATTTAGGTCCGATGTTCTATTATTGAATTTATGAAATAGGGTTGACTTCTTTACTGTTACTGGATGCAAAATGTAGTGTTCTCTGATATAGTTGTTGAAACTAATTTTCTGCGAAAAACACATATCTAACTGCATCCTGGCATATTTGCTCAAAAGAGTAGACGCTGTTCTAGAAGAATTGCATGGTGCCAAGAGGATATCTGAACAAGTGGCTGAGAACGCGAAGAAATATTATCTCCAGCTCACAGTAAAAGCTGAGACTGAAGAATTTAAAGAACACTCGAATGAATTCATAGCCAATGATAGAGATTGTATTGAACTTGAGTTTTTTACTTAGTCTTAGGAAATGGGAAGAACTTCGTTGACTTATGGTCAGTTATGAAATTGTGTTTTATCTTCTTTCACGGAAACACATTTTTTGAAAGTGGTTTCACAATAAATAAAATTCTCATTGTTGACAACTTACAAGACGAATCTCTGGTGGCTCAACGGATCATATATGATTCTGTGATGAGAATAGGTGGATCATCAGGATTAATAATTACAAGAGGTATGATAAATTCAGTGAGAAGTTCAATGAGACAATACCACGTGTATCTGGACAAGAAAAGAGAAATAAATGCTGGAGACGAGAAGAGGAGAAAGAAACGGAAGATTCAGCAGCAACTAAAGGAGCTGCAGGAAGAAGAAAAGAAAAACTGCGGAGACAACAAGAAGGATATTCATATCAATGAGAAGAAAACTATGCGAGAAAGGATGAAAACAAATTTCTAAATGTGTTGCATTTAACAACTGCCCCAGCAAAAGTATGTGTGTCTGTGTGTATTTTTTTAATAATCAGTAAAATCATGTATGAATTGTTTATTACTATAGGCAATATTATAATGCTGTGTAATTGGTATTATAATGTGTAAGCATATAATGTGTATTTTTTTCATATCTTAAGTACTCTGTATACTGCACACTTTCGTTTGTAACTTTACATTTTGTGTAATATGTAGCCCTAATCAATATCGGCCTAATGCATATGTTTGTAAATTTACATTCTTTTGGAAAGAAATTGAAAAAAAGAAAGAAACAGAAGCGGAAGGGAACAAGGCCAACTATGGGGAGTGTGGAGGCTGGAGTTTCTTTCTTTTTTCTATATTTTTAAGTTATTTAGGGGTCAGGGAAATCTGGAACTTTCGTCATGGAAAGTCAGGGAAAAGTCAGAGATCTTTTGTCCAAATTGTGTGGACACCCTGTTTACATTTCCAAATGAAATTATATAAATAAGGGCGTCTCTTCAAAAAAGTGGGGGGCAACCGCCCCCTCTTGCCCCCCCTAATCGCCGCCCATGAGCGTTAGGCGCCGAGAGGTTTGGGTGTCTCGTCTCGAAAACCTCACGGACGATCAGACGGTCATCCAGACCATAGCGCACACAAACATCACTCATACAAACAACGAAAACACACTGGATTAAATGACACTATACTTATTTCTTAGAACACTATCATATATATATATATATATATATATATATATATATATATATATATATATATATATAATAGCGAAGAGGAATGAACACAACACTGAACACTGAATATGTAAAATAATTTTCGTCACTGAAATCACACTTTGCCTTTTCAGTGCACGATAGCCCTTTAAATAAATAAGATTATAATTCGGATTTCACAGTAAATGCTTCTCTCACACCATTGACACTCTTGGGGGATTAGCACTGGGGAAAAGTTGTCTGGATCGTCCCACGATGAATCCATTTGTTACGCTGAACCATCCTAAAACGTAGCGCCGATTCTTCAGCAAATTAAACAAGAAATTCTCCAAAGTAGAATGCTGATGTTGGAGGGCGCGTGTATAACATTTTAAACGCACAAGGTCTGCGGACCTGGGACTTCACTAGTTGGGGCTAGCCGTAAGAAAACGTCCTTCACCGGCTAATAGCTTGTGCCCCTTAACAAAAAGTCATACTTGAAGCTCGACGCGATATGCGTGGTTACGGCTTCTAAACCTGGAGTCAAACTCCCTGAGCACCGAAACTCAAGGTACGGGTTGCAATGGTCAACTGAAAGTGTTGGCAGTTCATTTCAAAAATCACTCAGTTAACTCACCTGTATGCACATACAAACAGAATATAGAAAACAATTTATGTTAATTTTAGTCAACTGCCCATAATGCACTAGACACGGCGATAACTTTGGCGTGAGAAAGTACAGATAACGAACTGCAAAAACTGTGAGGCTGGTGCCACTTTGGTTGCTGAACATCTGGTCAGCCCGTAGTTCTCTAATCTATTATAATGTTTCCATAAGCGATTAAAGAAAGCACTTAATTCAGTTCCAAATAACTATAGAATATATACTGTGTATATAATGAGTCAGGGAGAAACACTGAAATGGTTCGTCACTAGCTGAAATGTTCTCAGCAAAAGCAATGTTTTAAATGTATATATGAAAAAACGATGAAAGACTTCTTTGTCCAATTGTGTGGGAAAGAAGCAATTCCCACCAAAGAAAGAACTTATGTGCGTTGCAGAATAAAGTACAAATCGAAAATAATAATCACTGTCTTTACGAAATATACCGAGTGTCCACAAAAAAATCCTTCTATAACCTGGTAGCGGTTATAGTGGCATTGGAAATGCTAGAGCGTTTGCTACTTTACATGGTAGGATATCGATGATACGATTTTTGCTACGAGAAATGCTACGATAAATGTTTCCTTCTGAAACTAGCCTAAGCCTATTATTCAGACAAAGACTCACATTTAAAAGATTGACTATTTATTATCGTCTTTAAGGACAAATAAATACATTAGAACCGTAAATTGGTGTAAATTCGAACACTCCTGGTATGAGTCGACAATTTAAGAAAAATGTGACACCCTGATCTTGCAACATTGAATCTACTTCGAACAACCGTTTCTCACAATCGTTTAGTGTTCCTAATTTTAGAACGATCAATACTGAAACCGGAAAAACATGTTTTTTCACTTCCGGTTTCATCAGATGGATTAGAACCAATATTGAAACAAATTTTGCAGACACCAAATTCTTATCAAGAGACTTTTTTTTTTGTTGTTATTTGTTTCCATTTTTACTCTATGATTATAAATGTAGAAACCGGAAGTTGCAGTGAATTTCAACCACTTCCTGTTGGAGTAGAGGTATAACGACGGAAACCTCTGTTGTAAACGTAATCAGAAAATTTATACGTTCACAAAACTACACACAAAATATTACAAACAATATAACACGTTGTTCATTACGTCAACGTAACAAATGGCAAATATACCAACGTAAGTTAAAAAAGTTAAAAAAAGAATGCAACTAATATAAATTGTCAATGTCAGTCACTTATATATTTGTGCGTAGTATCAGCAGGCCCGTATTTAAGTAAGTGCTATTTTGTACTTGAGTACAGGGCGGCAGAATTTAGGAGGTGGCAAAATTTTTGATATTTTAAAAGATTCACAATAAAGTAATATTTACATAGTTAAAACTAGCAATCCGCTGTTCCGCGCAAGAGCAAGAAAATATGTTCATGTGTTTAGTTCGCTCTAATTACAGTACTTACTAATTAACTAGCTTATCTGATTATTTTAGAAAAGTCATCCTCCTAACAACATAGAATATATATTGGAAGAACGCCGTGATGCTGTTCTTATTTCAGTATTTTTTGTTCAATCACTTAGTTCTTTAACACCGCCGCGGTGTCACTTTTAAACTTTTAAATTGTGTCAAACCGGTATCATTAACCACAACACCGAAGTCTTAGTGTTGAGAAAACACAGTAAAGCGGTAATTTATCCTGGGCTTACTTTTCTGTATTAGAATTAAGTTGTATTAACATAATAATTTCCGTGTCTTTCTGTTTCGCCGATTCCTGTTTCGCAGAATGCCTTTGGTTGCCAAATTATCACACACCTGGACAGGCGGTCATCTTCGGCGAATCAGGAATTCCTGTTTTCGCCGAACATGGGCGACTGCCCGCGTGTGCAATAATATCATAGTTTAAGGCAGTCGGCGAAACAGGAATAGGGGAAAGAGGCAGGAACCATACTTTCTTACTGTTTAACTGTTTTGGTGGACATGTACAAAAATGTCCCGTTAGCCAGTCGGCCATAAAGTGAAACTTAAAAAGCAAAAGAACTGAAAGTTCTTCACTATCTGTAGTCTCCTAGTGAATATTAACGAAAACTGACAAAATTACAACTAACTGACTGTGGATGAATGCTGAACAAAGTTTAAATTTTAATAATTAATTACATTTATTATTAAATAAGCAAAGAGACAACTAACAAGGGAAGAGAGGAACATTATATACAAGATTATTGATACACTAATCGAAAGCACTAATGACGCCTATTACGAAACTGTAATAAAAATTTTCTGAATACATATACTGTGCGAGTTATATGAATATACAGTGTGTCCAAAAAGTCCGTTTCCACCTCTAGAAATCGCAAATGATGAGACAGATGCCAAAACAAGGAAACACGTGTTTGATCATTTTAAAAGTACCACGTACGAAAGCAAAAAGCGTTGTCCCAGGGCCACCCCGCAGGGTCCCAGGTGAGGTCCAACTCAAAAATTGCAAATGGTAAGGGGGTCAAGTAGCATATCGATGGAAACCTGTTGGGAAATTAAAGATGGAACAAGACTCGATTCTCTAAAATTACCCTGTGTGAAATGGCAGCCGGTCAAAATGTCAGCAAAGATGTCATTGTAAAGTCTACGACCATCCCCATAAATCTGAAATGGTGAGAGAGATGTCAAAACAGCAAAATACGTGTGTCATCATTTCAAAAGTACAATGATTCAAAGTAAAAATATTTGTCCCAGTGTCATCCACAGGGTTCCAGATGGGGTTCTACTCAAAATTTTCAAATGGCAATTGAAGTCAAGTAGCATATCGTTTGAAATATAGTGAATGAATATAGTGACAACGCATGAAAATTCTGAATGCCAAACCATAACGGAATGTGATTACTTACAAAAGTCACACATATATACTCTGCTTCAGGATCGGCACAGTCATTGTGCGCTCACATTCAACATGATGAATGCTGGACCCAAGCTCACCCCTTGTATCATCAGAAAATTTGCTGTAATAAAAATACACTTAGCATTGTTGTCATCATAAATGTATGTTTAATTGTCCAATAGCGATAGATAATTTTTGTAATCGGAATACCATACGGAATACGGAATACCATGCTTTTCTTGTGGGTATGCCATATTGCCCTCCACGCCACCTTGGAAACGAAAGAGCTGTTAAACGCATTTGAAGGCGTATAGGATAATGATGCTTATCAAACTACCACTCTGAATATCCAACGTCATAGTAAACAAAGAATTATTGTTCTATTAGATTTCAATAGGAAAATACAGGTTGTAAAACACTTACCTGTAAAAGTTTTTACGGATAAGAAATCAGATTTCCACGTCTACCAAAACAACGAATGTCACAATCACAAGGAGACTGACTGTAGAGCAACATGGGAACGTGAGGTAGTAGTTTCTTTCCTCTTCGTTTGGAAGCAACAATCATAGGCGAGATAATGAGGTATTCCATATTATCCGACTATTCCATAATACCCGAACTTCCTCTATATACAGGATGGCCCAAATGTAGGTATACACCCCTGAATTGATCAAGTATAACATTCTAGTTTGTGGGTTTAAGAACAAATAATAAAGAAACTAAGAAACCCTGATGGATAACAATAAGAAATGATATAAAATGCGATGAACTGGTCAGTACGGTACTGTATACCTACTTTTGGGCCACCCTGTATATCTAAAATGTATTTTGACAAGTATAATTCAAACCTAAAAGTCGAAACAGAATAGAACTCACGAGCTTCAAGTTTAACATTAAGGGGGCAGACTACTAAATATTTTTCAAACCTAACAATTTTTCTTTTGCCCGTTTTTCGTAAGTGGATTGAGATAATGAAACGTAACTTATTACAATAATAGATAATGTTATTCTACACGCAAAAATACGAATCGGAAGAATAATCAATGTTGCCATCCATAGAAATTACAGTGTTTTCAAAATATGAATTACCCAAAAATCTAGGTTAAGATAGCGACTAGAAAAATGAACTCAACGGTAATTGGCGACTTATCATGTTCTCTTTGTTCCTTGTTTACTACTTTTTAAATAATATTTGTATTTATTATGTAATAACTTATGTATCTGTATCTGTATCCATTTCATTGATTTTGATCATTTTCATTTTCAATGGCCATTAAAGCTATTAAATTTAATCGTTCTTGAGATACAGTTTATCTCAAATAATTCTTTATTAATTTTAGCTGAACTTGTTTAATACACAACAAATCACAAAAGTGTGTGCCTTAATTGATATTTAATTTGCCTTCAGTCCAGTGGCGGTACTTCAAAATCAGATTCCCTTCCTCTAAATGTTCTTAACCTGCCCCACTGACAATTCAGTTCTTTCGTTTCTCTTTCCAACATAGACAATCCAAATCAAGAAATGAGTATCACAATGTAGAAACAAACAGTGGCGCACCTAAGATTTCTCTTTTGGGTACGAAGATTTTTCGGAGTAGGCTACAAAATGCAAATAATTTTGTGTACGGTGTGTTTGAAAAAGAACTCCCTAGTTTTAATGGGTCCTAGAATCTGTACAAAGTGACATACACTATTCTAATTTGTGGTGTGTGATTCATCAACTCTCCAAGTTTAGGTCCCCTGCAGTTGGCAGGTCTTCTTGACCTTGAGACAGCCCCAGTGCTGATTTTTCCTCTGTTTCCTCAGTTCAGTCCAGGCTTGCAGTGCAGAGCAACTCAACAACAAAGTGTACTCCGCAACAGAAAGCGCAGTGTGTTATTTGGCTTGTAAAACTGAGCCAGTTATAACAGTGCAACGTAATTTTAGACGTCAGTATGGTGGTAAACCACCTACAGCAAAAACTATCCGTCATTGGCCGAAGTATTTCAAGGAAACCGGTAGTGATTTAAAAGCAAAATCAACAGGTAGATCGAGAACTTCTGAAGATGTTAAACAGATTCGTGTTGAAGTCCACCAACATTAAACACAACTTGAAGGAATTCTCTATCATGATATGTACTCATTGATGTAAGTTTTCATTCATTTCCCAATTAAATTTATACTTAAAACTAGGGAGTTCTTTTTCAAACACCCTGTATTTGCCCCCTGCAATTGCGCTAATTTTCTTTTAAAAATTAAAAATTCTGGAGGATCCAGACTCTCGGACCACCTTCGTCGGTGTTCCTGAACACAAGTAACTAATAATCAAAACTCTATTTTGCGTTAGGATTATTACTAAATGGTTAAAAATATCGCTCCATCTGAATTTAATACGAGAGAACTGAAACTAATTGTATTCTGTGTGAAAACTAATTGTATTCAAACAAATTTTGAAACACGTTAAATTTAACTCAGATTTATAACTGAAGAGGCCGTACCCATTCCATTTTAATTTAACTGCAAATTTACAGTTTCAAAAGTTTGTCGACTTGCAGATACTTCGTTAATAGTAACTCGGGTATTGACAACTCCCTCACCTCAACATTTGTATGATTATCGGTTTCGAAATTTTGTCCAGAAGTCGAAACACACTTTCTTAGAGCCATCGCTTACCCCTTAAGAATGGTCCACTTGTTTTTTTCTTTTTCTTTTTTTTTACTATTTCATGAAAATCAAAGTACTATTGGAAAATGAAAACACATCATTATAAATATTAAAAAAAAAAAAAAAAAAAACAACAAAACGACTCAGGATAGAAACGAAAATGTTGACGAGTAACAAATGGATCAATAGACATTAACAGTGAGTGTTAAGCAGTGGGGAGTGATTGTGAGCCAATGATATTAGGAACTTAAAATTTCTCTCAAAAATTCCATTTGCACTGCCCGTTTTTTTTCTTAGTATTTGCCCCCCTCCTGGACCAATGGGCAACCAAAGCCTAGTCGCTTGAACTTCGATAATGTGCATTTCATTTACGTTAACCTTTCTCAACCCTTAACTGTGCTTATTAAACTGAAGCTCTATGCGGGGACATTATTTATGACAAGGTGAGCCACCCTTCAAGACATTTTTTTCTACTGTAATAATGCCACCCAATCCATAAGCAACACGTGTAGTGGATTTCCTTTTGTTTGTTGATCCATTCCCATTTCAAAGACATTTTTGGCAATGATATTCTGTAGCAATGTCGCGGAAGAGTTTCAGGGGGAGGAATGAAGAGTCTGTTATATTTGTAGTTTGTGCATATGGTGGGACTGTGGAAAGAATGCCGCTGTCTTTAGTCACACTTACGTAGTGCTTAAAATTACATCTTCTGAAAAGCAAATTTCTCTTACATTTTATCTCATATTCATAAAATCGCCCGTTTTCCCCTCTTTAGAAAAATATTTTCTAAATCTTCCTCCACCGTGGGAAATTTTCTTCAAACTAGCATCATATGTAAATGTGGCATTGGCACCAATTGATGTAAGAGTTCATTTGAATTGTAAAGAGGTGTTTTACAACCAAACTTGCAAAAATTCGACTTTATTGTCTTTTGATGTATTTTATCTGTATCTCAATCTGTATAATATTTATTTGAAACTATTTGGAAAATATTTTATTATATCACTTTCTCTTATAAATTCACATTTGAAACACAAAATTACTTTTCAAGTTTGGCGCCCTTTTCACCTGGCGCCTTCTGCGAACGCGTAGTTCGCAGGACTCCAGATCCTGCCCTGAATGCACAATAAGTTCACTTCTGTGTTTCGCTTCTAAAGGCGAACCGTGGGACGTTCAAGTAAAAGCTCAGCTACTAGAAAGGTGTGATAGTTCGGATGCTTAACCATTTTCTGCAACTGACGATCTTATCTGAATGTACCGTCGTAGTTGGAAGGGAGAAACAAATTAAAAAGTGTGCAGTAGCCTTTTGTAGCTAATAGAGTGAATAAAATGCTGAAATTACAACTTATAAAAACATTATGAGAATGGTAAACTAATATTATATGGTATTTTTTTAATATTATATTAATATTATATAATTGTATGGTACATACGATTGACAAAAGTGACCGTGGCCTATTTACTACATTTTGTAGTTGTTTTACAGAAAAATGCGTCAAGGGAATGAACGTGACTTAGCGATAAACAACTCCGTAACCACGATGCAAGTGAGAGACATGCTTTTATCAGCTCTTGTTTGGATTATATCTGGATGTCACAAGTTATTGCGCAAACATTGAGTGACAAACACAGCAAGATATAGTAAATTCTTTCAACGGTTGTTATACCTATATACAGTATATATATAAAGCAGTTTTATCGTTGAACCTTCTAAATATCTTCTTTATGTCAATAAACGTTACATTTTACGTATAGCGATGAAAGCCAAGTAATGTACGACTACATAGGTCAATACAAATACTTTATTTTTCTAATAAAATAAATTAGTAACAGAGTATACACTCTATTTATTAGCTTTCTTATCAAATAATCGACATTTTAATTTGTACTTCCATGCTGAACAGATAAAAGTCGATTTAAAATAATTAATAGTTTTAAATGGGCAAATTCACTGCACAATTTAACACCCAATAGCGAAGAGTTTCTTCGTGCTTATGATGAATGGGCCTTTTATGCGGGAGACCAGGTTCGATTAACAATGCATTTTTAAAATGTATATTCTAATTTTTTATTAAGATAGAAATTGAGATATTTTCTATTCTTCTTGAGGTATTGCATAATACATCTGACAATGTTTCTATGATTTCCGTATTTTCTTATAAAGAATATATACATTTGGAATTGTTTTATTTTAAAAATACTCTTTTTATATCCTGAATTAAGAAGAAAATATTATATTTTAAATTATTCTCGCAGTTTGGGGTATTTTCCCCTAGACCAAGGGTTCTCAACTTTTTTCGCTGACATACTACCATATTTAATATAGAAAATATTACGTACGGTACCATCGGTAAATCGGACAAAATGCTCTTTCTTTTTTGTGCCCTGTACGTTTGTTTGAAGCGGTAAAACCTCCAAACTTCTAGATAGTGAGAGGATTGGGTCACAATCAACAGACAGATGCGGGAAGAAAATACTTATAAGCTGGTCTAAGTAGCACTTTGGAAGGAAATGAAATTAAATGTTTAAGTTTTGGGTTCCTCGATTATGCCAACTATGCTAAAGGAGACAGTGACGATGAGAAATGAAGAAAATGGTGGAATGAAGAAAGTGAGAGGAAACGGGAGAACCCGGGAAAACTCACGCACACAGTTTACTTGGCGCGAGTTGGGATCGATCCAAGGACCCGATGCACCAAAGTGAACGCTTTACCACTGAGTCAGCGCGGCCACCTAGGTAATTTGTCCAAAGGACGTAACGTTTGCAACGAGCATTAAAATATTGAATAATTCAACAGATTCTGTGGAATGAGGGAGCTTTATACCGGTAGTCTTTTTCAGGACTAAAGCTGTAAGAATATCTAGAATAATATGGAAAAAATGATTGTTTATAACACAAAGACAATTGGAAGTTACCTTTTAATTTCAGAACTATAATTTGTGATGCTTTTGATCTTCCCTTAATTTATAACTTCAATGGTGAAGAGTCATTGAGGGCAACCACTATTTCGGGGCAAAATTTGGGAAACTTAAATGAAATACACTTCCAGCTCGCACATTTTCAGTTGATGGCAGGCCCGTGCAGGGTCACTAACGAGGACGGATAAGTCTACCAAAAGGGCGCCCCTACTAACCTGAATATATATATATATATATATATATATATATATATATATATATATATATATATATATATATATATATATATATATGTAACTTAATTAATATGTATATATTGTGTAACTTAATTAATATACTAAACGTCGGGAGGTGATTCGTGATACCGGAGATAAAACGACAAGTATAGACCAACCTGGGTGTAGAAATGTCTTTGAGCTATGATCATCGAGAAATTTTCGAGAAAATGCAACAGCAGCCATACTCGAGAATAAAATGTCGGATCGAAATCGTGCAAAATGGAATGTCCATTACTTTTAGTTGTAGATTTTATTAGTGTACAATCGGATGTAGTGCAGTGGCGGTGCAAGGGTGACTCCCAAAGAAACTGGAGCATTCCTTGGAGTATTTTATCAAACGTATGTGTACACGAAACAGCTGTGAAGAATAACAGTTCACAGTCTGATATTGTCAACCGTTGACCTCATTGCAAAGATGACATTGTCGAAGCAATTTTTTCCGCTGCGGTTAAACACACCTGAAATTTTGGAGGTGAATGCCGCAGCTATGTTAACTCGAGCAACAAGTTCTTCGGCTGTCGTGGCTAGTGTTACATACAAAATGCGTTTCATAACGCCCCAAATAAGAATTCAAGGGGCGTGAGGTAGGGTGAAAGAGGGGGTCATAACACAGGTCAATCTCTCCCAATCCAACTATCTGGGAATGTTTCCATTTAAGTAGGTCTGCATATACCTGTCAAAATGTGCAGGTTCACTGTCATGCTGGAATCACATCTACTGTCTTATGTTCAAGGGCACATGTTCTAACAATTTTGGGAGAACATTACGTAAAAATAAATTATACGTACTCCCACACAGGCAGGCCGGTTATAAATAAGACCCTACCACAAAATTATCCACCATACTGCGCCGCGCGCTCATACTAAATCTCTCTGCTGATCGTTCACTAGGATTGCATGTGGATTTTTACTCCCTACACATGGCTACTGCTAGTTTCAGGACGATCTTTGATCATTTCCAATACCCTGTTTTCAAATTCAACTGTCCACATGCTGCAATTTTCTCGGATCTCATGAAGGGGAAATTGAAGAGACGCTATCTCCCGAAGGCAAATATGGAGGCGTGGAAAAAATACAGTGAAAGTTACTCTCCTATGAGGGCGACGGTTACGATATAAACGCCTTGCCTCTGGGATATTTCCCCTTATCTTTCCATAAATGAGGTGCATATCTGCCAGCTCGTGGACAGGGTAATCTGCCATTGCGCAGGTACATACAGACTAACAAAATTAATTTTACTTAAACACCAAAGTCTACAGTTTTACACGACACGAATACCTGGACACTACACTCTACCGTCGTACGCAACATTTCCTATCTTGTTATACAGCAATTCCACACATATCAGAGCATCGGACACTGTATATCACTCATAAGTTGCGTCAGATGCCTACTATAACACAGCCACGCTAATTTATGCCATCCACATCAAAACTGCAATACGGTCTTCCGCGAGTCACTCGCAAGTGGTATACAAGGGACGATAATTCCGTAAGTGCTGCTACGTCTAAGCAAAGGTGACACATTTTTTTTTTTCCGTGTTGGTATTTTATCCACCTCCAAAGTACATAGAGAACGCCGAAAAAAATATTTTCCACCATTTGTTGCACGCGTTTTCTTCTAGAAACAATTTCCTTCTAAAAAATTGTTTCACCAGTGACAAAATCAAAATATAAGTGGGCTACACTATGACACTATTTTGGTATATTCACAATAGGAATGTATTTTTTCGTAGATCAGGATTAAGGGGCGTTTTCCAACTCCAAGAGAGGGGAAAAGACCCTCGAAAGTATCCCTGGAAGAAGATTTACCTAACGGATAAATTAAAATGTTCCAGCGCACTTCTCTGTATCATTATGCAACGTGTACAACATCTCGTGTTTCATCCATTTTTGTTGCTTCTGTGCACAGAAGTATCATATTCCACGGAATTACATATTACAAGGAGGCAATCCTTTAATGCAGCTTACTTTCGTAAAATATGTATCTGGAAAATCCCTTGTACACTCGTTGATCACATGTGATCTTTGCATTTTTGAATACTACGTGCTATGTTTCTTTACATACCGCCTGACTGTCCTATGCACGATCTTTTTAACCCAAATCTGGATCAAAGTTATTTTTTCCATCTTCACACTCGTAACTTGGACAGAAAGCCGTTCATTTATCATCCGTTATCAATAGCCTAGAAGATATAACTGTGATACGTTAAACAATTATTTTCGTTTATATTATTCCCCTGAGAGTTTATTCTGTGCTGAGACGAAATAGATAAATCACACATGTGTATATCTCTTTCTTTCGAATTCTAAGTGTTCTTATTTGAAGGATGTACTATTAGATGTACTTTTCATTGTTGAAATCTTGTACTTGATTGTTGTTCATGGCCCTTATTCAACGTTTGATAAAATAGTCGACAGAATCCTCCAGTTTCTTTGGGAGGCACCCTTGCGTCGCCACTGTACACTAATGAGATCTACGACCAGAAATAATGGACATTCTCTTTTACCCGACTTCGATCCGATGTTTTATTCTTGAGTTATGGCTGCTCTTACATTTTTCCGACAAATTTTCGTGTGATCAAGGCGCCAAAATGAGGCATTTTTACACCCAGATTGGTGTATACTTTTCGTTTTATATCCGTGTCAGGAGTCACCTCCTGAAGTTTATGTTAATTAAGTTATACTCTGTATATATACGGGCGCCATTTTATGTATTAAAACCCGAAGTTTGTTTAATAACGTAAATAGCTAAACTGTGAAAACCTCTTTACTAGAGAAACTTTTTTTAAAAATTTCTTGTAAGATTTTTTTGTCACACAAAATGAAGCTAAATATATACTAATAAATCAATATAGCTATATTTTAGAAATATAATAGGCACTGATTATTCCGATACTGCTCTAAAACACACAGGAATAATCACATGACAAGGTCGCATTACGTAAAGGGCGCACTGTACCCTTCACGGGTTCTTCACCAACAGCATGTATTCACTGTACAGAACTGTGCCATACAGAAAAATAAAACCCTTTATCTTTGATATGGTTTCGCAAGGGCGCCTTTGCAAAGGGCTCACTGTACCCTTCATGAGTTCTTTACCAACAGTAACAGTATGTAGAACTGTGCCATACAGAAGAATAAATGAAACCGTTTATCTTTGATGTGTTTTCGCAAGGGTGTCTTATGTAAAGATCGCACTGTACTTATCATGGGTTCTTTACCAATTTATTATTTAAAAAAATACCTTTATATATAATGTGATGTTTCAGAGGGCGCACCGGGACATGTCCCGGTGGGCCAGCACGGGCCTGGTTGACGGTCATCCAATATCATTTTGTGGAGTTTCTTCAACATATTTGGCGTGGTCACTTCATTTGTAATGTTCGTCTTTCCAGCTCATACAGCCTTGTGTAAACTCTGCCTCCCAATATTTTATTGTTGTAAATGAAGGAGCAGACACCTCCAGAGTAGGATCTAGCTCGGTTTTGATGTTGATTAGACTAAAACCTTTCAAATGAAAGTATTGTATCAGATAATAATGACCAAGGATGTTATAAAATAGAGGATCTGCCCATACGCCATACGTCACAGCTTCGCCACACCTATTCTGCCCACTCCGCGCTACTGAGATTGCAATGTTTCAAGCCAACAATCATGGCGGAAACGAGAATAGCCAATCAGACCTGCCGGCTCAGAGGATGCTCGGTTGTTTTTTTGGGCTTCACTGAGTTCATATGATAAAGATACGTATCGGCATATCCTCTATTTTATAACATCCTTGATAATGACCCATTTTTTCCATGCTGACAAATTCACTGAGAACGTTCACTATTCACTGAGATGGCTAGCAAACAAATACTGAACAACGTAGCGTCTTCAAATTTCAAACTTAAGCTTTATGCGGTTGGTACTTTTGTTTTCAAACATCACCCGCCATCTATGCGTCAGGGCGGGTACTTCTGTTACTATCCACGTATTTCCAGTGATTGCATACGCAACCTACATATCATAATCTGACTTTACGAAAGAAGTGATTGGAACTTGAGCTACTGATCACTTTCTTTAGCTAAGACATGTTGATTGACAGATTGCTTGTAAGAAATTTCTGGAATTTCGGAAATCAAATTATTCCCACTTCGTTGAGATTTTAATCGATGACTAAGTAAGTGAATCCAGTGGCGTTCACAAGGGGAATTTAAATCTCCTTCTTTCTGATACAAGATATTATGGATACCTGTGACATGTGCAAGAAGGATGTAAGTTCTAACTTCGAAAGGTTATCAATATATATCCTATTTATAAAGTAAAATATCTGTGAGCAACGCTAAATGCAACCCTCAAAACAATTAAAAGTTGTGGGTTGCATAAGTAGGAAATATTTAGATGTTCTTAATACTTATTTTAAACGCAAGCCGCCTTATGCAGAGTCGTTTTGACGTAGGCTTATAATTACCGTCATACTAAAGGTCTCACTACTACAGGAAACTTATGTTACTCGAACTCTTTAGTGTGGCACTAATCATGCGTCAAAATGACTCTGCATACCGCACAAGATGTCTGTGTCAATCTGTCAGTCACGCTAATTCCCAATAATTTACAGTCAGGCTAATAGATGTCACTAGCTGTGCTATATCGTACCTGAGCCCGAGAGATGTCGCTAGCTTGCAGGCAATTTGCAGATTAGCCGATGGTTTGGACCCAGGAGGAACAATTAGTTATTGTTTAAAATATTAGACATATGTACTTGGGTGTGCAAAATCTCCTGTGATGAAATTCTAGGGGATACCACTGAGTGAATGAAACATTTTACTTAAAATATCTTGGGTATTTCTTGATCACGCTTGAAGAAATAATGTTGATTTTTTTGTAAGGAATACGGGCTCAGTGATAGAGCACTTACTCTAGTGCGTGGGGTCCCTGGGACGATCCCTTGCCAAGTAAGTTTGTGGTGGACAACATCGTGTCCGTGGGTTTTCTCGGAATACTCCCATTTCCTCCCACTTTCTCATTCCATCAATACTTCCATTATCATTCACTTGCCTTAATCTTCACCTTCCTCTGTCTAAAGGGTATAATCGTTGGATGTTACACAAATATTTCATTTAATTTTCATTTTTATAAACATATAAATTATTCAACATGAATTGGAATGCCATGCAGCCAGAATGGAAAAGTTTGATTGGAAACTAATAGGAAAGGCATAATCGCACATTCCGTAATAGTTTGCTTCAACATAACGCAAAATTTGCTATTTAGTTTGCGTTAGTCGGTGTTGCAGCTATGATGGCTTTTTTCCATTGCGTTCCGTACGCAAAATTTTGCGAAGTCTGGTGAGAATCATCTCCGTAGGTGTAGATGGGAGAACAATAAAAAGATGGACCTTGCAAAGGAAATACAAAGTAGAAATTGGATCTAGTTAGCAAAGGAGAGAAGACAATAGAAAGTTTTTTTTCTGTGAAATCGGCATTGAAGCTGAGGATTCCATAAGCCACAGTTTTTATTCAAATAAGTGTCTTCATGTTTTTTTTTTTTTTTTTTTTTTGGTGTTAAAGTAAATTTCAACGACCTAGTTGGCAATACTGTTCGTTGTATCCTGTAGGTTAGTCTGCTGCGTACTATTTATATTTATAGCATTTAGCTATGTCGTCTCTGTGACAGCTGTTTTTGTTGATATCACATCATGTGATAGTTATGCAAAGAACATAGTCAAGAAGTGGATTATGAATCACTGCAGTAATAACCTTCGTGACAAAGGAATATGTTTTAAGTGTGTTCTACAGATTCGTAAAGTAATTATGGATTTGAGTGAAAAACAGAGCTGAAAAAGGACCTGGTTTATGGTAATTTATGTTATTTTTGTTTTCTTTCTAGCTCGTAAGATTTATCATAACAAAGTATTTCGGGTAAAGTTTACAATGTTTTCTTGTTAACCTAATACTGCAAAGGTAAGATGGTCTGAAAACATAAACTTACATGATTACCAATTTTTATGTGACAGTCATACGAAACAGTTCATTTCCAGGTTTTAAATTGAAAAGAAGTTTGTGAGCTGTTACTTGTCCAACACATTAATGTAAGATTGTAATAACAGTGCGTTAGCATTTTATTTTATAATCTGCCACAATGTATACTCATAATAGGGTACTGGTCAAGTTTAAACACACCATATTTTGCAAATTTGAAGGTAAAATTCAATACTCTGCTTGGAAAGTAGTAGGTAGTATTTCTGCTCAGTGTGAAAAAGCTGTATTTTATAGCTAAATTGTAGCGTTACTAGTGTGAAATCATTACAAGTGCTATTGGAAGTCGTAACATTGCGAAAAATTGCGTATACTTACTATTGCTGACGCACCTGTTTCACCCTGCTTTGACTCGATTAGGTTGCATTCGTGGTTTTTAGAGATCACCTATCACATCGTTTTCAGTTTTGGCTCTGTATCTTTTGTGTCATACCCGAACGCTGTATTTGTACGCAAATCGTAAAATTGAATAATAATAATAATTTTTCAACAATTACATTTGACATTTATTCCGTTAAGGGGTCCAAAACTACACTGGACCCCCTTAAGCTAACACAACCTAACCTAATCCTGACCTGACCTAACCTAGCCTGACCTAATATAACGTTATATTATGTAATCAAACGGAAATCAATAGAAAGAAGTGGTGTCAAAGACACTGGGCCCCCTTGGCGGAACATTGTCCAGCTCCGCCAGCTAATGAACAGAAATAACTTATAAACAGCTACAAATCTCCTAGGAAATTGCTGTTTATCTGTACTATTCTAGGTTAGCATACAAGGGGATTCTTAAGTATTGCATTGCTGAGTGCGAATTGATTTTAGGAGGCCTGAGTATAAAACACAAACCAACCTAACCAACTTGTGCTAGGTGGCCAGTAAAACGTACGAATGCTATTTAACCGGGTCAGGGCAGGAACGCAATAGGGATACCCGTGCTGTAGCGCGAGGGTGCTTCCGCAGGATGCAGGTGTCAGCGATAGTGGGTGTACACATAAGTAATGGTAGTGGAAAATCACTTCATAATAATATAATAACACGTGCGTTGCTTGCGGCACACTTCGGCAATATTTTTGTGTTAAATTTGTACACTGCCTTCTTATGGCACTTACCTTAGTATGCTGGTTTATATATTTGTACAATTTGCAGTAGGAAATTGTGCTTAATAATTTATCTTTTCCACTGACAAACGCGCTCGAAAAATTATCCCTTTGTTGCCGCTTTTTCCCAATAACTTTTTAGATTCTTGAATTGCATTTATAAACGTAACTTCGTTTATTTCTTGTTATCTTCCCGTCTTTCCTACACTTTCGAGATTGCGTTCCGTACATTCGTTAATCTATGTTTTTCACACAGTTTCAGCAGATTTTCCTCATTGTTAGTATTTCACTGCACAAAACTAAACACTGTTACATTAGAGCCCGCACTCATCATTTTCTAATTATGTTCCCTCCACAATGGAGTAATCTTCCGCCGTGATTTCCGTCATAGCAAAATAAATCCTTCTTCACTACCTCTATTAAGCATTAAGAAAGAATAGTTTCTACCCTAAACCCTACGCTCTACAGCGACCACACTTAACAATTCTTCCCGGTAATTTTCAAATTTCCATCCCTTTTAGCCCACACGGCATAATCATGGGACATAAAACTCAAAAATTTCAGTTCATTTTCTAGTTATCACGGAGGGGCTTAACGGAACTTAACCGTTACTTTTGGTGGGCCCCCTTGAACTTCATCTATGCTTAGTGGGGTATTGTCATATTGACCAGCGGAAATCTTTTGGAGTACAGTAAGAAGGTAATTGGTGAAAGAATTATAATTTTTCAACAATTATTTCGAGTGGTGTGCGCCTAAATTAGACTTGCACGCGTGCCCTTGTATCAATTCCGGGATAATAGCATAGAGTCTGTTCGAAATTTTTTTTCTCTTGTTGTAGTGTGCAATTGGATTCTCATCGGAATCGTTTTGAAGAAAATTCGTGAAAGTACTTTTTAGTGTTTGCTTATATACTTACTGTAGAGTTGTTGATGTGTCGCTCTTTTTACCAAAAAAAAAAAAGTTGTGTATAGTATGATGGTGTTCACTTTCGTTAGGACTATGGACTGTGCAAATATATCACTGACTGGTGGCCGCAACACCTACTGGGCCCCGTGTAGGTATGTTACCAACAATCACTAATGCATTCACCAGACCAGTCGTCCCCAGAAAATAGAGCTCAAATTTAGCCCAAAGAAGATGGTTCCAGAGTATCTTCCATCACAAGTCGAAGCTCGGCATGCAGGTCTGCAGTTTGCTATCCGCAACCCGTCGTGAGAAAGGTTGCGAACCACAAACTATCGACACAGGATGTCAACCTCCCAGTTGAGTTGGCAATGATGACTACTGAAACTGAAATTCATGCGTGTGTTATGGCCTTCCCCCCCCCCCCAAAAAAAAAAAAAAAAAAAAAAAAAAAAAACTACTGCTAACTAAAATTTTGCGCAACGGAAAAATAGAGTTAAAAGAAACGAAAACTCAAACTGGAAAAAAAATCCTTTACAGTATCCGGTCGTATCTTATCTCGGTCGCACCAAGAAATACCTTTTCATACTTGAACCTCGTGTAATCTCACTTTCCACTGAAAGTTACAATGCCTCTGATGCTGCTCATATATTTTGCACTTTGACTATATATCTAGGTTTTACTGTATATATTTTTATGACTCAATACACACTTTAAATTAATAAACTTTTTACAGAAATTGATAACTCAGGCCAGAAATAAGATAGAAATATGAAACTGGTGTTGAATTGTTTACAAACTATAAAAGTTTTTGTCTGTGTTAGGTTTGTTCTGTTTCACCAAGTCTCAGTTTTTTTTGCTTTAGGTTTGTAGTACGTAAGTAAGAAGCCATGCCAACGATGGATTGGTCGTGATGGACCAACAGCTTGGCCTCCACGCTCTCCTGACATAACCCCATTAGACTTCTTTTTATGGGGTTATGTCAAGGATGAGGTCTACCGAACACGTGTACCAGATCTTGAAACCCTGCAGCAACGAATAACAACAGTCGTTGCATCGATCCCTCCAGTGATGTTGGCTAATGTGTGGATGGAAATTGAATATCGCCTAGATGTGCTACGTGCTACCAAGGGTGCTCATGTGGAAGTGTACTGATGTGACCAAAACTTTTATAGTTTGTAAACAATTCAACACCAGTGTCATATTTCTGTCTTATTTCTAGCCTGAGTTATCAATTTCTGTAATCAGGGAAGGACTTCTCGGACACCCTGTATTTATGACTCATGTTAAAATCGAAGCTCTTCACATAGGCTAGCTGTATCCATCTGTTCCCCCTTAAAATGTAAATTCAAATTATAGACTGTAATCAAACCGATATTAGCTGTATATGATAATTACTGGTTTTTGACTTGCAGCTAAACGTTTTACTATCATAATGGAGTATTCGGTGAATACGAGGCCTCTCCTGCAAGAGAGTGACAGTGAGGCTGATGAGGATGCAACCACTATGACTCATGCAGAGGACCCGTCAGTCGTCACGAAAGATGTAAGGCCTCTGATCAAAGTACGGGAACCCAATGACAGGTATGTATCATTACCATTGGATTAGGTTGTTTGTGTTACGATATGGCTTATAAGTCATTCCATGTCAGGCAGACCAGAGATCCCAGCTCAACAATTTCCGAAGTTAGTTGGAGAGGCACGGTTGAGATAGTTCTCCCCAAGATGCCCAAAATTTGCATCTATGAGATTTTGACACCAATTTTGCAAGTGCATGTCTTTGGATGTAGCTGGACAGTGGGAACTGAATTTAACCTATACATCGATATCATAGGTGAAAATCATCCCTCCAAGTTTTGATTAAATTGGTGCATTCACCACGTAGTTCTGGTGTCTTCAGTATGAGGCCCCTGGTTTACGCAAATACTTTTCTTCTAACTTTGAAGAGTTATATCTGTTCTGAGGTGTGCTTAAACAGCTTATTATAACGTATTCTGAATCAACGTTAAAAGTTATCTTACAGTGCAAAAAGGCCGGGTCTTTATGTTTACTACAACTTTCAGAAACTCTGGGCAAACTTTGCACCTTCACATGTGGAATGAAGTGAGAAGCCTCACTTTCAAAGGCCATATCAATACACTAAAGAAGATAATCAACTAAAATTTTTCACATAACCAACACAGACAATATAAAACCTTCTTATCAAATTCCATTTAACTTTGCAATTCGTCGAACTGGGACCGTCTTTCAAATTAGTCTCTATGACATGGAATGATCCTTATACTTAATTAGTTTCGGCATCCCTGATGCTTGCATCTGTCTGTTTTTCTAGGTCCGTTTCTTATAATCGTGAATTGCTTTTACGTAGTTGAAAGCAAGATAGAACAGATACAAGAATAAAGTAATTTTGGGCTATGAATAACGTACTCGTAAGTTGTAAAGTAACAAAGCTTATCTTTGCACCCATGGTCCTCTTTTTTTAGTGTATGCTAATATTTCGAATTGCTCGGGGGTCATGTTCACAATGATTAGTTACCTTTTTGCATGCCGGAATCATATATACCATCGTTGTCGGCTTATGTAAGTCCTGTAAAGAAAATAAACCCCAAATTTATTTTTATTAATTATCTGTTTTGTTTAAAAGCAGTAAACTTTGATCGTTCCATGCACTTAATTTTATAAAATGAATTTGGCATTAACTTTTTCAACTGAAGAGAATTCTTATTGTATGATTGTGAAAACTTTTTCTTATTTAATTTCAATCGATTAATCTTGAACTTAATTTTAATTCAGTTGTTACTTTATTCTGACATCACGTTTTAATTTAATTAGTTACTTTTACCGACCTTCTTTTTTTATTTTCATTAATGTTTTGAACTATATATATATACTTGTCTTTTTCAGATATAATTTAGCGTACGTGATCTTTTACCTCCTGGGCATGACAACATTATTGCCATGGAATTTCTTTATAACTGCAGATGAGGTATGACGATCTTTACTAACTTTTCCATTAAGGTGATTTTAAAGGAGCGCTAGTCACCCAACAGATGGCTGCACGTTTCATGTATCTTTCCAATGTATTTCGTAGGGAGCGACGATATTCACAATAATCGAGTCATAATTAAGTGATAAATACCCAAAGATAAAGTAATAAGATAATAATCTGTGTGTTTTTTTAATATATATTTTATTTCTCTCGTTGTTAAGAGAAAGTTATACAGTAAAACCTGTTTGTAGCAGAATCGAACGGAACTCGCAAAAATTTCCGTTAAAGATAGGTTTCCGGTTAACGAAGGTAAACGTATGAAAAAAAAAACTTACAATGGGCATACTGAGATAAAATAAGATACTGTATGTACCGTAGTCAATTTACAGTATTTATTTCTACTACGCATTAATACACGTAAAACTTACAGTCAACAGAAAAATTATTGTACACACTTTAACTTAATTTATCCCATAGTCGAGGAGAGTTTTCTGTATACATCATTGCTTGTCTGCTCAACTTTCCACAGAGACTTTAGCCTGAGAAACCATACTAAGCATATCAGTATCATTTCGACGTAAGGCAAATGTTGCAGTTCCTTTAAACTTTTGTCAGAATCTTGATAAATCTTTAAGTTACACTCTTCGTGCAACACAATGCCATATTTCAATTCATTCTCCACTTCCTCTTCTCCTTTCAGACTTTTCGTATAATTCTCAATTATTGCATGAGTATCCGTTGTGTCGGCTTCGGTTTGCACATCACTGTCTGTTTTGCTAAAAATATATCTAACCTCTCATAGGATGTCTGAAAACTTTCTAAATGCTGCACTCCGAAACTTGGAATTTTCCGTTAAGAGGCTTATTTTGATTTCCGTTGTCCACATAATACTGTTTCCACTTAATGAAGGGAATTTAACACGATTTTTGCCAGTAAATTCATGGGAACATGAAATATTTCCGTTTATCACAAGTTTCCGTTTAAGACAGGTTTTACTGTTATTGGAAGCATGCATCTGAAGAGTAAAGTTAAGTCCTCTGTACAATGAATACAGCAAAATGATTAAAAAGTGCACGAATTATAATCTGATTATTATGGTTCGGATTTCTATGACCTAAAACCATTGAAAATATGCACGCATTTGTGCCCTAAAAAATGTCAACACGTGACAGAATGACACGCAAAAAAGTAAGCAAGTTCGTAGTAAAAAATTATTTAAATCTAAATGTGTATATATATAAAAATGAAAGTGACTATGTGACTTAACAATTCTTAAACCACCCGACCGATCTTGATCAAATTTTCCACATAGATGAGCTTTGGGCCTGGGATGGTTTTTATCATTTCACTTTGATGGTGCAACTTAGGGGAGGGTAGGAGATATTAAAAAATGATCAAAAATGACCGATATTAATGTCGAATCCATAGTTTTCGGGAACGCTGAGATGAACAGTGACACTTCCAATACCGTTCTAATCCAAATTCAGCCCCCTAGTTTGGGGTAGGGGATATATATATATATACTAATGATCAAAAATGACCGATATTAGTGTCGAATCCATAATTTTCGAGGTATCTGAGTTGAACAGTGACACTTCCGATGCCGTTTAAATCCACATTCAGCACTTTATGTCCAAAATGACACGTATTCTCTTCGTGCGAAAAACTGGTATTTTGCTAGTTTTTAGTAAATGAATTCTTGAGAATAGCAACTAGTTATATTGTTCTGAATAAATATATCTGAGACCTAGACGGCAGCACATTGCTGACCCATACAAGAAAATCTATCACAATCTCCTCGTTAACAATACTGACAAATAAATGAAACTCATGTAAAATATGACAAAAAAAGTATGCTTATATATGTCTTTGAACCCAAATACGAGCTAAAGCTAAAAATATGGTTCAGATATACATTTATGTGACCAATAAAAACAGCATTTTTATGTTCTTAAGAGCCAGAAATGTGTTTATATTCAACCGGATACACAAAAAGATGCCAGTGTAAAAATATGACATGCCGCGGAAATTCGAGCCTTGCTGATTATTAATTCAACTTGTCGTTAGACGAAGTTTGGACATTCATATCTTGAAGTTGATTCACCTATTGTGAATATTGCCCCTCCTCACAAAATACGCTGGAAACATTTGAAAAACGTGCTACCATCTTTTCGTGAAAGTTGAACCTTTACATTTACCTTAAGATGAATGTTTTCTTTAGTGCTACGTCATTGCCTACTTTCTATGGGTATGTGTCATTGTGTTTATTAATACATACGCATGTTGGGATCCTGGTAGTCCTTCAGAATAAGAACATGGACTATTGGAGTAATTGTAAGTTACATACTACCTTTTTCTTCTTTTAACTTGCCATGATTACACTAACTTTCCTTCTGTAAGTATTCCTGATGAGGACTACTGAACAAAACAGGCAAAAGAAAGAGTATTTAAATAAATACAAGAATTGTAAATAAATAAGTAATCTATTTTCACTGATCTTGGTCATGTACTATCATGGACTGTGCACATTAAAAAAATGAGGTGTTAAAGCAACACAAAATGACTACCATTTTAGGATGTTACTTATGTATTAACATCAAGGATATTTATTGTTTGCTATAAGTAAATCTTTATGCAGTATATTAGGCATATATGTTAAGTAACGAGAACGTACTATGTTTTCGGTAAACAGTCACGCAAATAGTTCTGTAAGCCTATGAATTGTCTGACAACAGTTCTGCCATCTGCTGTTCTTATCTGTTTTTCTTATGTGCTTGGATATAAGAACAACAGATGGCAGGACTACTACTTGTAATTGATGTCAGACAAATTCATAGGCTTACAAACTATTTTCGTCAACGATTACAGCAAAACATATTACGTTATTGGTTACTTAACGTAAATGTCAAATATACTGTGTAAAGCGTTGCTCATTGCAAACAATAAAATCCAATTCAAATTATCAATGACAGATACTAGTTACTTCTGATATGCTCGGAAAGCGATGTGTTTGGTGTAAATTAACACACAAGTAACACGCTAAAGTTTTAGTAATTTTGTGTTGTTTTAACACCGCATTTTTTGCTGTATAGTTACATATAAGAGGTGCGCAATTGTGCAAATGATTTTGCATTTACATACAAAATTTATTTATTTATTTGTGGGAAATATTAGTGATTAAAATTATCTAATTATGGCTTTAAGGCCTAGAGATTGATTTCCGCAGAAACAAAGACAGTGAGACTTTGCAGTGGTTTTTATTGCTTGTTATAAGCAAAGCTTTAAGGGTTTTTTTATTTGTACTAGAAATATATTGCACGTAAGATGGTAGCACTCCTACTCGTGTAAATGTTGTTTGAAAATTCATACGCATACAACACTAATTCTGTGAAGAATTACAGGAAATATAACACTATGTGCATTTCTTTATAGGAGCCAAATATACCATGTAAAAGCTTTGCTTATAGAAAGCAATAAAAACCACTACAAATTATCAGTATCCGGTACTAAAGTCTTTCCAGCCTTAGAACAACGTAGTCGTAAACAAAGCGAAATGTATTACTCCGCGGCACACACGTGTTTCGGCAGGGAGAGATGTGAACAGCAAGATCGTCTGCTAGCTTGCTGTCGTCGCATAATTTCAAAAGTGTAAGGTTACAGTTGGTTGGTAAATAATTAACTCACTGACACTGATTACTGCTATGTTGGAAATATGTATTTTCTTAAATCCTTATATAAACGAGATTACCGCTGTTCCTGTGCCCTCTTTTGTGTTTTATAACACGAGACGTAAATGGATTATTGTCACACATCGTCGCCATGAAACTCTGCATTCTGCTATAATTTTAAATGAGCATTTTGTTGGTATTGTGTGGGTGGGCGCGCGAACGCATACGGATGCACAGGAAATACTATATGTCCAAATACGTTTATTATCACAAAATGCAAGATAAATCAGATATCTTTATTTGAAATTATTATTTTAGTAGGGATTATATTGTGGTAGGATACTAGTGCAGTGAAACCTACAACCAATCACTGGTAGTCAGGTCGGTTTGCTTACATCTACTTTTTTCTGAGGCTGGAAAGAGAATAATTAATTCTATTTGGGTACAAGAGTGTTAAAATAACATAGTCAAGTGGTATCGTCAGCGAATTATTTTAACACCACTATTTTCGATTATTTTTCTGCTATGTACTTCTTTTCTTTGAGTTCATTTTCATGTATATTTCAACCCTCTAGGGGGCCTGGGCCTTGCATGCGAGCATATTTACTGGTAACCAGAAGATATTACTTTGGTATCCAGTAATGAGGCCCCAAGTACTCTGAAATAACATTTTTATATTTTTAACACTTTAAGGTTGGTATTGTGTCAACCCGCTTCTAAGGAAATTGAAGATAGTTAGTTCCACCAAATAGTTTTGTTAATGTTATAATAACTTGGACACTTCTCACAAGAAAATCACTGAATCAAAATAGTCAAATTATTGAAACTATTAGAAACGACAAAGAATCGTTCAGAATGATTTTAGTGAGAAGGGACCCAAGTTCCTGAATTTTTCTACTTTTTTTTACACATCAAACAAAACCCGTCAACTTGGCCACCTGCTCATCTTGGCCTTGTTCGTCTTGAACCTGTATTTTCTTATAGGACATTCGTTACTTATTACTCTGTAAGTTGGCCACATTGAAGCAATGTTTACCCTATGATCATAACGATAAATTTACCTACGTATCTTGTCCACGCAAACACTGTTTTTTTTTTTTTCTGAACTATTTCGTATTTCCATATGAGAGGCAGATGTTCTGTATTTGTAACCATAGACAAAGAAGCATGGATTCCCACGATTTGTTCTTGGAGATCAATGGCCAGAACACTACTCTGAGCGTTCACCTCTGGTGCATGGGATCCCGGGTTCGATCTCAGGTCTCGCCGAGTGAACTTTGTGGTACACAAACACTGTGTGCGTGGGTTTTCTCGGGGTTCTCCCGTTTCCTCCCACTTTCTTCATTCCACCATTTCATTCATTTTTCATCATCATCGTCTTCTTTAGCCTAGCCAGCATAATCGTGGGACGTAAAACTCAAAGATTTCATTTACTACCCTGATAAAGGGTTGGTGAAGGAAGATGTGAATAAGAAAAAGCACGTACAGGAATTCAAGAAATGGTTGTACGTATTTGTTTACCCTGTTTATTTTGGTAAAACTATTAGGTATATCGGCTCCTTTCATCAGTGAGAAGGGAGCCCATGTGGTTCGGATTCCACGTTAATCAGTAGGTCAACGTCTCATATAGCCTTGCTGCTGAACGGGACGTTAAACTCAAAATAAACTCAACTCATCAATGGGGAGTTTAGTAATTCCGGAAAATTCTCAAGGTTAAAGCTAACCATCTCAATAGTCAACTATTGGCACCTAACGGCTTGTCGAAAGGTAGAGGAGGTTTGGAGATATGAATTTCCTTAAGATTTTCTCAAAACATGTTTAGCTCCGAGGGAAACGCTTGTAACTCATGAACATGCAGTATTTTGCAGTAGAAAAGAGCAGTGACAACTGAAGAAAAAAAGTAATATAAACTGCATATAAATTGTTCAGTTTATAATTTTTCTTTCCTTGTTTTCAATCTGAATAACTCAGTGTGCTACAATATCAATTTCAATAAACTGCGTATATATGTTTCTGATTTGTGGTTGTTTGTGTTATTGTATTTTCAGTCCGAATAATTCAGTGTACTAGACTAGTTTTCAGGAAGATAAAGTGCATATATTAAACATACTGTAGTAATTTTTCTAGTGCTGTATATTGCTATGATTACTCTATATTAAAAAGTAGCTGGCGTGCTATTGCTTATTAAAATTTTACAATCCAGTAAATACTAGAAATCTTATTCTAAAAATACACTAATCACACTTTATTTTCTGTAAGTTAGTCACTTTTCAATGGAACCGATGGTGGGCAACATACACAGGTTTCACTGTATATACTGCCGTATAGTATTAATTTTGTTATTATGGTCTATTTTCTGCAATTCCTCGATTGCATCTTTCATGCATAATTTCTTCCTGCCTTAAGAAATTCGGGTAACTTTGCGTTTATAGTGCTTGTATTTCATTTGTATTTTTTTTTTTTTTTTCAGTATTGGATGTATAAACTGCGAGATGTCAATAAGAATACAACAACTGGCCCAAGAACAGAATTGCAAGCAAGTTTTACATCCTATTTAAGTGTGGCATCAAATGTTCCCAACACACTGTTTTTAATTCTTAACACTTTATTCAGTCACAAGTAAGTAGAATTCGTCTACAGTTACCATGGTTTTTCTGAAAAGCTATAAGTGTATATGTAATTAGTAATATACATGGGGGTGCAAATGTTTGTTTTTAATGTTTCCGTATCCCACAAAATTTCCGTTTAGTGCATAGTTTTAAATACATTAACGTTCTTTTTTTTTTTAAAAAAAAAATTGAAAATATCTTGTAGTGAAGAATATGGAATGAAAATAAATGTTAGAAAGACAAATGCCATGGTGATTAGAACGAAGCGATCCGTGCCAAATATAAAAGTGGGAGAGAGAAGATAGAACAGGTAAATAGTTTTCGATATCTGGGTAGTATTTTTAGTAATGACATGAAGTGTAAACGTGAAATAAAAGTAAGAATAGAGATGGCGAAAGAAGCCTTTAGGAGGAAGAAAAGTTTGTTTCGTGGGACCTTGAATAAAGAGTTGAGAAAAAGACTTATAAAATACTTCGTGTGAAGTGTTTTACTGTCTGGGGCGTAAACATGGACATTACGTAAAAATGATGAAAAACGACTGGAAGCTTTCGAAATGTGGGTGTGGAGAAGAATGGAAAGAATTAGCATGCTAGAGGGTATGGTGGCAGGAAAGATAGGGAGAGGGCGAAGGACGCTACAATGAATAGATGATACAAAAACAGAAAGATCATACGTAAAAACGAAGGGGTTATCGGAGTACTGTGGAGCATGGAAGCTTCTCAGCTGTGGCAAGTAACCTGCCAATAAGGACAGAAATACTTATGATGTCTTATAATATAAACCGCATGAAGAGGGATTTTAGGAGTTAGGATTTAGATTTCTGGGCTTTCGGTCATTTAGCCTGTCACGTTTTGAAGGAGCACACTATCCGGGAAAAGGGAATGAAAAGAGGATCGGGAAAGGAAGGAAGTGGCCTGGGACCTATAAGTTAGGTACCATCCCGGCATTTGCCTGGTGTGAATGAGAGGAAGCCCAGGGAAAACCTCATTCAGCGTGGCTGGCCTGAAAAAGCATTTTACACTTTTTCGACCGAGTGTCCCCACCGGGAATCGAGCCCGGGACCGTGCGCTATGTGGGGCCATAAGAGGAATCTTATCAGCTCAAACGATACTCACTTTGCTCCTCTAAAATATTATATTTGTTTAAAAGTTTATATTAAACGTCTTGATATGGAAGAGCAAAATGTAATATCATTTGTGTTTATTGAATATCTCGATTATTAGAGTTTTTGTCCCCAACTTCTTCCTTCATTCGAGATCTGTGCGCAGTTATAGTAATAAGGGCTTGTGACTTTTTTAATAAAAATTGTCAGAAGAGATAAGGATCATATTGACAATTTCATTATAATAGTAATTATTATTTTATTATTATTATATGGTCATTACATAAGTTAAATTCTAGGAAAATGAACATAATAAAATATAACAAAAGCATTTACAAAGAATATATATATATATATATATATATATATATATATATATATATATATATCAGTGGCGTATTTACGATTTTGTTTCGGGAGGTGCTTTGCTAACATTCGAGGGGGGGGGAGGCTTTGCCTGGAAATGTGAAAATTCTGCAAGATATTTCATTTACTTTACTATACTAAGTAAGATTTCGGGGGGGAGGCTTAAGCCCGGAAGCCACCCCCTAAATACGCCACTGATATATATATATATATATATATATATATATATATATATATATATATATATATATATATATATATATATATATATACACAGCGTCTTTTTTCTAAAAAATAAAGGTGCCGGTACGCTGGACCTGAGGTTCCTAAAAGTTAAAAAGTTGCGTGTCTGTCAGGGTACTACTACTACTACTATTACTATTATTAATAATAATAATGCCCAGGATATCACTGTAGTCTTGTAACTAAAATCTCTTATATACTTTTATGTATTAATATGCTTTTAAAATATCTGGTTCTTATATCTTAATTTTATAATACAATAAACTTAATGATAATCAATATTTCTTTCTGATCTGTTTCCTGCTTTTTTCTCTTTCTGTAAACGGGCGAAAGTAAGCTGCTATTGTTTGTTTTCAAAAGGCATCTGGTTGGTTCAGAGCAGTGTTCAAAGTGGAAAAAAAAGCAGAGGCGGTATGTTTTATTACGATTTTGACTCGACATACCGGCTATCTAAATGCTGAAATGCAGTGAGGGTATGTTGCCTAAAAGATTGCATTTCTATTTACATAATGACTGAAAATTATTGGAGAGTTTCTCTGTAGTAACGGAGAGGGGATACGGAGAAACTTTGATCCCCCACCACCGACTTTCTGAAAAAAAAATAGCCCCGTATGTTGTATTATAGGGAATTATGCACGAAAGTGCTCAACAACTGAATGAGGGTATTACCAATTTCCTGTGGGAAACTCCCGGTCCCCCACTCGACTTTTGGGTATTCCAAACACCCGGAAGGTTTGCACCCACAGGAGACAACCCCTAAATCCGCTCATGCTGAAAACACGGCATTTATATGCATTAAGGCAAGAAGACACACACACATATACATAACAAAGAAACAATTCCGTATGGCATATCAAAATATAAACTAGGTGAACTTCTTTGAAGACACCTGATTTTTTAAAAAAAAACAAAAGGTAGGAAAAAGATAACAAAAATGTCGGTGTTGTCAACTTAGAAATTATTTCTACATTAAGAAATAAAAATCTTTTTACGTGCAAAGTTATTCGTTAATTACTGTGTATAAAAATGGATTTATTAAAGGTATTTAGCATCTACTTTCCAGTGATGATATGTTTTAATCATTGAAAAACCAGAGACGGCATGTCTTCATCACTGAAAAACCAGAGGCGGTATGACACCACCGCATGCCGTCTCACTTCGAACACTGCTTCAGAGCCTTTATGATTTATATTACCGTGCGAAAAAGGAATGAAAAAAAAAAAGAAAAGAAAAGAAAAGAAAGACACGAGAACGTGCTAGCAAGCAAGAGACAGAAGGGCCCAAATATTTGTAGTCTCTGAATACAGTAAACTGACTTCAAGAAGGAACAAAGCTTCGCAAATCTTTCTCTAGAAAGGAAAAAAGGAAAATTAAAACAATAAAAACTCTGATTTTTCAATAAAACTATGTATTTACTATTTGGTATTTTCAAAGTTTCTCGCCATACGCTTTTTAAGACAGAAGAGGATATTCTGTTTTCTTTAAAAAAGGTGCCAATACGCCGTACCATTGCGTACCGCCAGAAAAAACACTATGGGCCTTATGCAGAGTCATTCTGAAGTGTGATTAGTGCCATACTAAAGAATTCGACTAACATATGTTTCATGCAGTAGTCAGACCTTTAGTATATCACTAATCAAACTTCAAAACGACTCTGCATAAGGCCGTATATGTATTGATAGATAGATAGATAGTTATTACATATTCTTCCCATTTGTGTAGGAGCATGTAAGCTACCTAAAATAAGAATACTGTAAAGGTGCAGTTCCTCTAATGGCAAGTAAAATGATTTTGAGGTAATAGTCAATTGAAGGTTTACTCACTTTGTCTGAAAATTATCATTACTAATGAGATAAGATTTAAGTTAGTATGCAATAGCTAAAAGTAAGGTACGAACTCACCGGGAGGCTATGTATATACACTTAAAAGAATTTATCACTTAGTACAATCTGTAACACATAGTAAATTCTTGTAATGTCTAAATTTAGTTATACATTTATATCTCGTAAAGGGATTTTACCTTGACGTGATGCTGGGCAAAGTCATGTTACCCAAAGTATATCGATATGTATTATGAAGGAAGGCTTCAAATTTTGGTTCTTAGCTTCCTTTTATTCAAATCATACAGTATGAATATGTAATAGTTATAAGTATTAATTGAATGTAATTAGAAAGAAAGTGATATCTGACCGTTGTTCTTTTCAGAGTTTCTCTCTCCTTTCGAATGGTAGGATCTCTGTCATTCATCGTAATACTTTTTATTTTGACCACTGTATTGGTGGAGATTGACACTGATTCATGTAAGTATTACTGTTATTTATTTATTTATTTGGAATTAGTAACTGTAAGTTAACTAATATTATGCTAATATAGATTTTTTAACAAATACATGAACAAATTGAACTTATAGAGAAAGTTGTATGCGAGGGTCAGTAATAAATTCCCGGAATTTCTTTGTGACTATTTATTACCACAATATAGGCACACATTTACTTAATAGCCTTCAAAATGGGCTCCTTGAAAACACACACACAATTGTTTCACCACCAGTGTTACCAATTTGGGGGTAAAGTCGCTAAATCTGGGGGATTCGACCTCCTCAATAATGGCAAAAAGTAATTTTTCCGATTGGCGACATTTTTGATGATTTTTAAATGACGATTTAGCCACTTACAAATTTAGCGACTTTTTGCTGCAAACACCTGTCCATCTGTAGAGAAGCAGCTCCAAAAAGTTTTTATGTTCTTTTCTTTCTTTTTGTTTGTTTTCATCAGCGCAAGTAATGAAGAATTTGGGAATACGGCGTACCCCTCTAATCTTACAATCTTGCATTGTTATCTGTTACCCTTGCCCTCTAACGGAGAACAATTACAAATTTGATGTCCTTCAATTCGCAGAGCTTCCGTTGAGAGACACAAGTAATACAGCATTATCGATAACAACAAAATTAGCTAAAGGTGCATGAATAAAAGTGAAGTGGGTGTTTGTTATATTTGTCCTTTGGGATTTTTTAATTATTCTGCACTTTTTCTTTTTAAAAAAATGAATAACGTTAGCACTGTAGTGTTAATTATTTCGGAGCTATTATGACTCCAAAATATGAAAAGTACTGGAACAATGTGAAATGATCCCTGAATTCAAGGATTGGTTGCGCCTTGTTTACAAAGATATGAGTAGAACATATTGTTTATTTTACGTCTACAACTTTAAAACAATGCTTATAGACAACGAATTTCACGAATAACATCTTCTTTATAGCGACTTTTCACCGAAAATCGGAGTCAGTTCACCTTTCGTTTAGCGACTTTTTGTGTCAACATTTTGGCAACACTGTCCACCACTCCTGGCATTGATGGAAACAAGGCTGAAAGACCTATTTTGGTATGTTCCAAACTTCATCCGTCGGTTGGTTTGCATGTCTTCTGCGGTGGCAAAACGGTTACCTTTGAGGTCCTTTTTGATTTTGAGGAAGAGCTAGAAATCCTCTGGTGCTAAATCTAGTGAGTAGGGAGGGTGATAGAGGAGGGGAATGTTCGTTTCTGTGAGCTGTTTTGCTACTGTAGAAGACATCTAAACCAATGCGACGAATGAACTTCGGAATATACCAAAACGACTTTCAGCGTTGTTTCCAGCAAATGGCAGGAACGGTGAACGTGAAACTAGTGTGTGTTCTCTTGGAGCCTATTTTGAAGGCGCTGAAGTGAATGTACACCTATATTCTGGTAATAAATAGTTACAAAGAAATTCCGGGAACTTTCTGACTCCTCCTCGTACTTTGAAGAAAGTTTATTATATATAGTGATTTACAATTTCGATGAATCTTTCATTTGTATGCACCTTCTATAATAAGAGTGAAACTTAGTTCTTATTTACTGCTTAAATTTAATTTATACTTGGCAGCGATTTCGGTTGAACATTCTACAACGTTTTGTCTCACTGTACGTTTCTTTTGTCTCACTTTTGTCCGTATGGAGGGGGCGCGGTGGCTCAGTGGTAGAGCGTTCACCTCCGGTGCTTGGGGGTTCCTGATTCGATCCCAGCTTGCGCTGTGTGGACTTTGTGGTGGATAAACACCGTGCTCGGGGTTCTCCCGTTTCCTCCCACTTTCTTCATTCCACCATTTCACTCATCTCTAATCATCGCCGTCTCTTTTAGTCTAACCGGCATAACCGTGGGACGTAAAACTTAAAGATTTCATTTTATTTCATTTTGTCCGTATGGAGCGGTGAGTATGTTCAGTTTTCAAGTAAACTCATGTTCTGTGCAAGTTGGAAAGTTGGAATTGTAAATTAATTTGTTCCTTGCAGCTCGTGAAACTTTTAGGTTGTGTGTTTCATTAAATATATATTTCAAAAAATAAATAGTCAAGAATGTAAGGTAAAGTCAAGTTATATTATTATAAAGTATTCTGCCTTTTTGGCAGGTCCTGGGACTAATGACGTTTTTTTTTTCTTTCTTTCTTTTCTTCTTCTTAATTTTAAGTTTGGGTCTGGAAATGTTTCTTCTATGTTTCTCAGTTATCAGCTTCTTTTAACTCCCAATATTATCTTCTATTTTTCAAATCATTGATCTGTTCTGTACTTCTTCCTGTTCCTCGATTTCCTTCTATAGCGGTATGAAGAAGACAATTTCTTCGCAAGAGGTGTCCAATCCAATTGGCCTTTGTACGAAGGATGGTGTCTAGAGGCGTCCTCTTCTATCCCTTTTTAAACATCGTTTGTTAAGTCAAGTTAGCTCCCTAAAAATTATCTCGGCTCCCCTGTTTTATTGTTTTGGATACGGTCTGTTACTTACCTCTTGTTCTGCATAGAAAGTTTTATCTGTAAATATATTCGGTGAGCTGCTGTGGCCCTCGTCGGTCAGAGGAATTCGCGGTATAATTCTAAAACATATCTTCAACATAATCTGTTTAAGGACACAGAGAACATTGCACAATGTGTCGTTATAAACAGAACCTGTTCTGACGTTGATCTAGTGGTCTTCTAATCTTATATTTTTCTTTCTGTAAATTGTGAGCTTATGCTATTCTGTTGTTTTGTTTTCAGTTATTTTGATTCTGTTTCTTCATTTTTTTTAGTAGAGGGGGGGGGGGGGCATGGCTCAGTGGTAGAGCGTTCACCTCCGGTGCTTGGGGTCCCTGGTTCGATCCCAGCTCGCGCCGTGTGGACTTTGTGGTGGACAAACACCGTGTTCGTGGGTTTTCTCGGGGTTCTCCCGTTTTTCCCCACCTTCTTCATTCCACCATTTCACTCATTCCTCATTATCACCGTCTCCTTTAGCCTAACCGGCATAACCGTGGGACGTTAAACTGAACGATTTCTTTTAGTAGAAAAGGAAGAAATTAACTTTCTCCTGTATAGGGTGGTTATAATCTCTGGAACTTCTTCTTTTTAATGGGAGGTTTATTAAATTCTGGACTGGCCCCCACATTCACTTGATCTGAACCTGGTGAACTATGCCATATAGGGAGTTTTGAGGTCTAGACTGTGTGCAGTGAAAATCAGGGACCTAAAGTATGTCGGGGAGAGAAGAACCTCTGCAGCGAGTGCCTTGGTTCCTCATATGTTGTACAGAGTTTAAAGGCCCATAGTGGAAGGTCTGGGGAAATGTGTTGACAGTGGTTATAGGCATATGGAACGTTCTGGATTAAAGTTTATCAATTCAACTGATTCCAAACTTTATAACCACCTTTTATATAAGTTTAACGATATTTAAATAAATTATTACTTGCAAGTGTGAAAAAACATATATTTACATAAGACTAGAGCTTAAAATTTCCCTTCAGTAACAGAAAGCAAACAAAACCTGGTGATTTATTCAATAGCATATATGTAATATATAAAACTGTAGTCATGAAGAGTATTTTTGTTCCTATTACCTGAACAGTTTATTTGGGAATTCAACAGTCGGGCGTGCTTTCAGTGTTCGTGACCCCGGTTCGATGTCCACTGGGACCAGCACAAAGCCTCAGTTAAGATTCCGAGTGTTGGTTCTGTTTCCTGTCGAAGCAATACTCCCTGTCTCGTATATTAGAGATGCTTAAAAGAAACATTGAACTCCAGTTAATCAAACGAGCGATCAGAAGCTTAGATATGTGGTTGCTTGTTCCAAAAGTTCGGAGAGTTATTTTTTTAATTAAAATATTTTACAAAAAATAATAAATAAAATAAACGAAACCCAAACTAATAGAAAGAAAAAAAAACTTCACAGTATTCAGTCGTGTCTTACCTCGGTCGCACCAAGAAAACTTTTTCGTACTGAAACTTGTGTAATCTCACTTTCCACTGCAAGTTAAAATACCTCTGATACTGCTCATATATTTTGCACTTTGACTATGTCTCTAGGTTTTACTGTATATAATTTTATGACCCAATACACAGTATAAATTCCCAATTCTACTTGAAAGAAAAATTGTCTAATTATGACTTGTACATTTTATTGAAGAAAACATTTTGTGAGTTTATACAAAGACTACAACTACTTACTGAACAGTATTGATTTAAGAAAAAAAATTCATGATGCGTCTACAAGTTATAATATTTGATTTCAGTTTTAACAGAAAATCTGGCAACATGTGTTTAATGTTTCCATTCTTCTACTGCAACCAAAATCTTTAACTGAATCAAAACATTTTCAAGGAAGAAGAAGACAAAAAGTTGGCATTTGAGAATCATTATCACTAATAACAGACTGATATTGAACAGACATCAGTATTTGTAATCAGTTTTCTTTATACAATTCCTTAACAGGTGGTTGGTGGACTAGAACTTTTCACGCTTACTGTTCCTTATTTACACAGTGACTCCGGCGGCAGGATTTACGCACATTTTTATCTACGTGCACTCTATGCACGGAGCATCTTTCACTCTGCTATGTCACTTTTCTTTTATATACTATAGACATTGTTGACACAAGAAAAGTACATGAACACACATAATAAAACTTAACTTACTCTAATCTAAAAACTTAACCTACTACAAGAGAAAATTTGTATTATCACCCTTATAACATTCATAGCCCCCACATGACACCTGAGTTACAAAGACGTAAATAATGTCAACACTACGGATCACACAGAAAAAAAAAATCCACTCAAAATTAGTAAATGCGGTATTAAATATTTTATTTATATTCTCTCTTTTAACAGGATTGAATAACGTCCACGAGCTATCGAAAAGAAATTCTGTTGCCAGAAGATACCATGGTGCACGCACAAAGTTTATCTGCACCCAATTTTCTAAGTAAATATGGATCGCAATTGGGAATCTTAAATATTTTTATTCGGATCTACTGCTGACAAGCCAAAATAGGTTTTAAATTTTATATACGTTAGGAGCAGTATCTTTGTTACATCAGAATAAACGTCGTTTCTGGTGAAGTATTTTTCTATTGAATTACATGGTCGAAAATGTAACTAAATATATTGGGAATAGGTTATGTTGCGACAACCAGAATTGTTTTAAAAACCCTTCCCCGGACTCATTCGTGTAGGTCCCTTCATTCACATGATAGATAGATGTGATCGCAGTTTCCAGGGAAACAGAATGTTGGTTTTTAGAATTGCATGATAATCTCAGACACGATCACTAAATAAATACTAGCTAGCCATCACTTTAGTCCAAACAAAACTTCGAGATTAAAAAGAAAACCAAACCACAAATTTTTGTTTCATTTTCCTGTCTCACTGAATCATAATAAATATGATTATTTACTTGATTTATAATTTGCACCGATTTTCGTAATGAAAATCTTAACTGGTGCTTTCCAAAATATGATAACCAAATTCCCTCGTAGATCAGACGAACATGGCGATCGACTGCCAATCGGCTTCCCCAAGGAAATTAGTTGCTCTGGTACTCTGCTACACCGTCCACTGAGCGTTTCATCACAAATCCAATGTATATAAGTCTTATTTTGATTTAGACGACCACTAAAACATAGTTCACATTAAATTCAGTAAATTCTGAAGTACTTTTCTCACTTTCTGTACAGTGTTTGGACGAGGAACTTAATTGCATGTCCTATTTCCAACATGGTTTTAGGTAAAAGGACAAAGAATACCAAGGAGAAGAGAGCTAATTGGTTCTTTAGTGACGCAACAAAAGGATAACACGTAAATCTCGATACATCAAAAGGAACCAAACCAATAATAAAATTTGGAATGAGCCTCAAACCAAACTGAGATTTCTTTAAACTCCAATGAGAAATAATTTCTACCTAAACAAAGGGGTATGCCAAGAAGACATCATGGCCGAATTTCAGAATGAAATTTTGAAAAAATTACAAAATTAAATTTTAAGAGTTTCTTTGCGAAGATTCCCTATATCTAAATTCCCTTGAAAATAGCACAAAACCTATTATAAACTGTAAAATACACACCTTTGAACCCACCTAACTTAATACTAAGGACAAAATATGCATTAATAATAATAATAAAATATTATGTTATATATAATTTTATGGAAACTACTTCTCCTATATTACTTTTTTGACAAAATATTACACTTTTAAAGTGAACCCTAAAATCTAATAATAATTTACAATAATTTTTAATTGTCTTTTGGAAGTGAATATAAACATAAATATACAGGTAATAAAAAAAAGTCATGATACATTATACTTAAGTATAATGTAACAAATAGAAAACGCATAATTCAAGCTACATGACTTCATAGTCAGTACTTTGTCGTCTGCGTATCTGCAAATCCTTGGTCATCTGAATAATGTCAGTAAATTCCATATTTTTAGCGTGTTGAATAACTTCGACAGTTTCATATCAACGTTCTTTTAGATGCTTTCTCTTTCTTTCTTTCTTTCTAAGGCTTGGAGAAATATCAGGACAATGTGGATAATGCGGAAGTACACGAATATGTGTAATAAGGAATTACCTTATAATGACTATGTGTGGCCTCCCATTTTCATGCAACAGAATTTGTATTGTCGATCTTCATATGTGTATCAGACTAATGGCGTCTAAGTGCATCACTCATACGTCTGAATGCTAAGATGCCAAACGTGGTTCACTTCTTTTGCGTGACACATTAGTTATGCACAATACCTGTGACGTAATTTCGTGAAGTCGAAGGCCGAGTTGGCCTTTTATCATGCTGCATCGGCCCCTGCTTGAAACGAATCACCACTGCCATTCAGATACTTGCGCGCAAGAAAAAGCATCATTCCCATAAACATTATGTAGAAATTGTAGTATCTCTGTGTCTGCTTTGCCAAGTTTCACGTAGAATTTTATATTTACTGACCATACAAATTCGATATCCATTCTTCTTGTAGCGTAACACGTCGTCACTGACAAATAAGGTAGTTTTCGCCGCTGCACGCCCTGCCGACTAGGGGCGATCGCGCTAATTAACGTCACTAGGAAAGAAGTGTTTAAATTTTCAGGTACGCCACATAGAAATCGGAAATGTGCAATATTTACAGATCGTGTTATATTATTATTTGTTAAAGGCATGCCATTTAGTATTCATACGTTTAAATGGAATTGTTATATTATAAAAGTATATTTAATAAGATTTTATTTTTGGTTTGTTCAAAGTTCCTAACAATCTTTTTTACTTTTTTCCCCCCTCTCAGGGCAGCAGTTATTTTTTATTATTACGCTGGTGACAGTTGTTTTGCTGAATAGTAAGTATTAGTTTTGAATAGTACTTTTATGTGAAATAATTTTAATCTTCTCGTAGTACTGGTATTAGTACTTTAATTTAACGTTTCCATGTTAGGTCCTGTGGGTTAATAGCGAGCGAGAGATAATAATTCCAATTGAATGATCAGGAAGAATTGAGGGGTAAATTTAGATAAGGGCGTAACTAGCAATTCTTCAATTTTTCAGGAGAGCAGAAAAACAAACGCCCTTATCCAACTAACCAACGTATTCACACACCATTTTTGAAGACAGGCGATCGCTACGGAGCAGAGATCCCACCTAGACATAGCCGACATCCCACTGGAGCAGAGATCCCACTTAATACCTCCTAGACATATACGGACGTGCTCAAACTTGCAGAAAATATGTATATCTCATTTTACCGGAAATAGGTCGATACGCCCTTATCCAAATTACCCCTTCAATTGGTGGAATGAGAATGTGAGGCGACGTGAGAGAATTACGAGAAAACTTACGTTGCTAAGAGTATTAGTGCTGTAGTTTGTTAAAATTAGAATCACTAAAGTGATTGAATATTAAAATCACTAAAGATGATGTAAAGTATTATTATTTGGAAGAGATTCGTGGTAGTTACATGATTGAAACTAGGTGTAGAATAAAATTTTTGATGTATAGTGTGGTTTTCCGCAATTAGTCAAAAATAACTACTTTCTGCTTACGGAACCGCAAGCTATGTCAGGTAGATAGGAAACTAACAATGAGGGATAGATGAAATAAATTAAAAGTTAGGACTCAGAATTTTAACACATGTAGTAACTATACACAACTTTTATCTGTATGTATTGTTTGTGAATCGTAGTTTTATTCTATTCCACAATTAATCCATATCATTTTTTGAATTCTTGCTTTTCCTGACGATTTCTAGCCGCTCCTATGTGTGAAAATTACGGAATATCATACAGGAACGTCAAATTGTATGACTTCCTTAATAATTACGAGAAAGAATCAAACATTAACTCATGTTAAGCTGTTTTTAACTTTATTTGTGAGACATAATGGATAACTATACATCGACATGATCTTCAGATTGTTTTCTACGAGATGTACTGTTCAACATTCATGTAGTGTAGTTGAAACATTACTGCACTCTGTGGTTTGTTTGTGATCTACTTTTGTTGTGCCTTAAACCTAATCCTTTCAAGTTACCTACGAACGTTGTTTACATTAATTATGGCCTCACAGGACGTAGTACGAAACCAGTTGTACGTGTTTGCAGTAGAGCATTCGACCTTTCCTAAGATGTCAGTTAGGGCAGCTTCGAATCCATATTGTGTGAGAACAAAAGTACCACCTGTTAGTCCCAAGACTCGCTCCTAAGACGACCCTGGATCGAGGAGAGCATCTATACAAACGCGCGGAATAAAAACACTTCTTTGTACTTGGGGAGTGCGTCTAGAGAGACAGTGTTTTTATTAATGCACTAGAGATGCAAACAAACCAGCTGTTTTGAGATGGAGGTTTTCTAAATTATAAAAAGCCCGCTTTTTGGGGGAAAAAACGGAAACATTCGCTTTTTTAACTTTATTTAACTTTTTCTAAACTTTATTCATGTATCACTTATTTCCTTGTAGTGGATTTTACAATTAAAAAAGTGTCTTTATAACATTCTGTACTTACGAATCGGATGTTCTGTCCGGAGGTGGCTATCTTTATTAGTTATTGAACTGGTATTTCATTGGTGGCCAGCAATTGTAAGTTACGCAATACAACACATTACAAGTGTCATATAGGTTGCGTAATACCACATCAAGTTCCTAAAAGTTATACATCTTGTCATGTGTGTTCTACTAACTCACTCTATGGCCTATGAAACCCGAAGTTCAATGCCTCGTTCAGAAGAACTCTCCATTTACTTCTGTCTGTCTTTAGCAAACTGGATCTAGTTTCTACTTTGTATTCCTATTTGTTTAGGTAGAGAATATCGCTTACATCTTGTTCTCCGAGCTTCAAATATTCTATTAGAACCTAATATAATTTTATTTTACAAAATTAAAGCCATAAACAGCCATTTTAGGTATGATGTTAGTTTAACGACAATAGATGTTCATTACTTATAGTATTTATTCTTTATTTCTTTATATCGTGTCAATATATTTGAAATAGGAAACTTGGGTATAGCGTTTTTAACTTTCTCGTGCTCGAATTTTAGCAGCTTCAATATACAGGCTGTTTCAAAATAACACCGACAACGTTTGGGATGTGATTCCTGACACCAAGATAAGACAGAAAGTATAGACCAACCTTGGTGCACAAATACTTCCTTTCGGAGTTACAGGCTGCCGAAAACATGAAAACCGAACTTCAAAGGTCAATGGCTCTAATAATATGGAACCTATCGTAGTAGGGTCAAGACTTTACTTAGAAACTAATATGTGCCCTATTCAAAAATCTGTTTCAGAATCCTAAGGTACTAACGCAAGAATTTTTATAGAGGGAGTTTGACTATAAGCATATAATTTGAAGTGCTCATCAACTACCTCTATAAAAAGTGTTGTGCAAGTATCGCAGGACTCTGAAACATGTGTATTTGGATAGGTCACATACTAATTCCTAAGTGAAGTCTTGACCCTACTACAGTGGGTCCCATAGTTTCGGAGCTATGAACCTTTAAAGTTCATTTTTTTCTTATCTTTGGCAGCCTATAACTGCGAAAGGAAGCATTTGTGCACCCAGGTTGGTCTATACTTTCTGTCTTATCTTGGTGTCAGGAATCACCTTCCAAACGTTGCCGGTGTTGTTTTGAAACATCCTGTACAGATAGTTACATTTGTTCCGTGTAACTTTCTATATAAAAAGTGTCTTTACCTCTAAAGTGGTTAAGCTTTAACTGAAGCTTTAGTTTATGAATAAATTCTAAATGATAATTTCACTCCACTAAGTCTAACTACTACATTTTCAAAACAGTTGTTACCAATTCTATTAAATTTTCACCAAAACATATTTATCGTTATCTCTACAAACAATTCGTTTGAACTATTAAAAAAAAAAAAAAAAAAAAAAAAAAAAAAAAAAAAAAAAAAAAAAAACAACTTAAACTTGTGCTTTTTCTTCTATCGAGTGATCTATTCCCCTTGATTATTGAACTTTACCATTTTTTTTTCTTAGAATGAAGTAGTTAAATGCTTTTTTTTTTTTTAATGTTATAATGGGAAATGAAAGATGTTGAAAATAGTCGTGGAAAAAATCTTTTATTTTTCAAAAAATCTCTTTCGTGCCCTTTCGCCTCTGTTGTAGACATGCTCCTTGATTCAGTTTCGTCTTTGGGGCTCAGACGCGCTCCCCATTAAATAGGTTAATTAATAGAGGGAAGAACCATTCTACGTTATACAGGATTAGTCATTTGTGACAGTGCTCCTACTTTCTGATCTGTAATTTTGATTCTTCTTCATATATTTTTATTATGACATTTTATAGATGTAGTACATTCATAATGTTAGTTTTCAGTAATACTTCAAAATTCTCGAATAATAATTTTATACAAAAATAAGAATATGACTGTAATCAAATTGTTACTTCATCATTTTCTAATTAACTTGCTTTAAAAAAAAAAAAAAGTAGAATTAAAGGGTAACAGTTTAACCGATAAAGGCATTCTGAAAGTAGAAAGGAAAAGACCTACCGTCGCCTATGCCTGAAGTCATACAGCACAAATTTGGTATTGGCAAACTACCATGGCTTCGTACATCTGAAGAAATTTCTCGCCGGCCAATGTTTCAATGTCAATGAAGAAGTAGAGACAACGATTGAGAAGTGATCATTGTTTCAGGCGGCTGACTTCTCGGAGGAGGTACTAGAGAAACTTATTCTGTGACAAAGGTTTGAATACCAACAGTTACTATGCGGGAAAGTAGGTTAAGATATATATATATATATATATATATATATATATATATATATACAGACTGTCCCATAATTCGTGTGTAAATTTTAATTTCATAGTACTCAGCACTCGTAAAAGCTAGAACTGTGAAATTTAGAGGCAATTTAGAGGAAGGTCATAAGATTTGTTTGATAACAAAACGAGATCACGGGTGTTTAAGTCTGCGGAGTTACAGGGTCAAAGGTCAAAATGCGATTTTTTCCTTATGGGATTTCAATGTTAAATAGTAGTCTCACATGTTTTTTAATATCCATCTCCAGTAGCAAAGAGTGGTATATCGACATAAATTCTGATCCGAAACAATGTGATAGCGAGAAATGTGGGCAGTCGTGACCCGGTGACCTCTAGCAGGTCATCTATGACCCTTGAGGAAAGGGCTCCCTTTTCAACAGCTTATTGTACACAATTAATTAGTTGAAAATAATGTTAAAAAGCATATGTATAAAGGATCTACCAAACATCCTTTTTAGCAAAGCGAAGAGGTCAGCGATATCATCAGAGGTCAAATGTCATTTAGTTTAAATGTCATATATATGATATATAATAATAATAAGTATGTAAAATGTTTACTGTTGTTTTATTCCAAAACAGTATTTACTTCACAATAGCCCTTATATAATCACTCTAAATTCATTTTACGTTATGTTTTTGAAGAATTGTAACCAGATTTCGACGATTATAAATTTACATTGATGAGTAAAAGATATTTATTTATTTTTTCAGTTGGCAGTGCCATAATGCAAGGTGGCTTGTTTGGAATAGTTGGCAAGTTTTCGTCTCGATATATCACAGCAGTTGTAGGAGGTCAAGCGTTGGGAGGAATTTTTGCTGCAGTGGCGGAGATCGTTTCTCTTTATCTGGGAGTGTCTTCTACGAAAAGTGCTTTCGTCTATTTCATGGTAGCTAATACCATGCTTGTGCTCTCACTAGCGGCGTATGTGATTTTGTCCAGAACGGTAAGTTTATATTATTATTATTATTATTATTATTATTATTATTATTATTATTATTATTATTATTATTATTATTATTATTATTATTATTATTATTTTCTTTCAATACGCATTGGTTTTTACGTTAATAAAATTACTAATGTTTTGGAATTATGTCAAAAGTAAAAGTATGGTTATAAATTTTAGATTAATCTTATGTATACTACGAGGGATGTTAAAAAAAAAAGTTACAAAAGCATAAAACTCTTATGTTATTTACTGTAGCTTAAACGAAAATTTATTTGTAGATTAATAACATGTCTGTCTTGGTACAGATTTTGAAGACTTCGGATTCTGATGGTGTACACTCGAGAAGCGGGTATTAAAAATGATTATTTGTCTGGAAAATTGGTTAAGAATAGAAGTGAGGTCTATAATGCGGTTCCTGTGGGCCAAAAACACTACACCTGCAAACATTCATAGGCAGATTGTAGAGGTGTATGGAGTGGACTAAGTTTCAAAGCAACATGTAAGAAAGTGGTGTCGTGCCTTCAAAGAAAGACGGGCCAATATTGTTAGTTACAACCCTTGACACAGCGGTAAAGCCAGTACTTCAACCACTGACATTACGCTTGGAACGACTAGAGCATCCCTTCCACAGCACTGGCATAGCCCCAGTGACTTTCACCTTTTCCCTGTTCTACAGCAAAAGATGATTGGCCATCTGGCATGTAATTATGTCAAAACCACTACCTCACGGGAACTTGACACGGATTTCTATGCAAATGGTATAGAAAAGTTTATCTGCCGTTGTGATGAACGGTTGAACAAATTTGTGGTTACGTCGAGGGCTATTGTTGAGTGCCTTTTATCATTAGGTGTGTGTATCTTCCAGGGTGTGTCTCACATAAACTATAATAGGCTTTGTAACTTTTATTTTTCGATCATCCTTCGTAGGTTTCAAAGCGCCTCAGATTTCTTTGGCTGGTGATATGGAAAAAGAAAATGTAGAATTAGCAGGTATATCACAGTATTACTTAGGCCCGCAAGTGTAAATCCAATGTTTCTTCTTCGTGGGGACACGCGTCAAAATTACCAGTTCATTTACTGTGCATCGATCTTCTGTTCTTACTAAAGGTTGTCGAGTTTTTTCTTCCGTGCACATACACCGAAAGCTCTAAGTAAATTCAAATCTAGTCCAACTGCCAAGTGCAAATTTAATCTAAAGCTATTAGTTGTATGTTAATATAAAAGTTTCTGTTTTTCTTTCGATATTAATGTCAGGTTTTTACAATATTTTACTGTCTCTTATTTGTACCTTAATTCTGTTATCGATGTATCTTTTGGTGTTCTCAAGATAGCATTTATTACGTAAGGGGGGGGGGGGATTCGGAATTTATGATAATTTTGACACCGCTTACCAAGAAGAATAAACAGTAAATTTAAATTTCAGACCTGGGCAATGTCTTCTTGCTGTTACACGACAATTGTATCTTTCCTTTATGTCTCCTAATACCAGCCTAAGAAGTCCCAGGTACTTCCAAATGTGATGTAGATAGTTTGGTTAATTTGATTGGTAAGAAGTACTTAAAAAAAAACTTTTCTATTTATTTATTTATTTATTTATTTTTGGCATGAACAGCTCTATGGTTGTTGGGACTAGTTTCAAGAGATAAACAGTAATCTAGTAAGATCACTTCAGTATATCTGAGAGCATATGTTTCTTCTTGGTTGTAGGTTACAAGAGGTAGTCTGTGGTACGAACTATAATTTTCATTTCGCAAATTTAACCTAATTCAAATTTCTGTAGTATCTGTATCATCGTTCTCTCAGCATTGAGTCAGTCCTGTTGAATGCAAGAGAGATCGTTATTATTATACATTTTTAAAGCAATCAGTCGACGATACATATTTTGTATAAAGGAATGTTTACTTAGCGGGACAGGCGTTGGTGTTACGGTAAACTAGACAAGTTGTCATCTGATAGTTTCGGTTTCAGTGTTACTTATTTGTTTGCTTACTGTCTTGTCTAAGTGTTCTGCCCGAGGGCTCATTCTAGTCCACAGACGTAACTAGAAATCACTGAGGCAAAGTAGTAAGGGTAGAATGCAGGGGCATTTCAGACTTCACTTGAGAGAGGCAAAAGCACCACCAACATAAGACTTTCACGTACTAAACTCTTGGGGGGGGTAATTGCCCCCTCCTGCCCCCCTAAATAACACCCCTGGTAGAATGGTCTCGTGGCCTGTGAAATCCTAATCCATATATCAAGTAATATTTCTCGGAAATGTACTCGGATTTCTGGTGCATCAGAGAGGTGGATTGTTCACACCGAGTGTCATTCATCTATAAACATATTCTTCTTCGTAAATGATGATGATGATGATGATATGGAGGAGGAGAAGGATGAGGATAATAGATTGTTGTAATGTTCGAATAAAACTGTAAAACATTTTCTTGGAACTAAATCAATGCTGTGGCGAGTTCTTGGTGAGCGAAAGACTGGTTTGCAGGGGCGTCCAAAGAAAATTTTCTAGGAGAGAGGGGCATCTCCATGGTTGCTATATTACGTCTGATATTTCTGGTATTTAATATATGTGGTTTGCTTTCGTGAAACGGGGGTGAGGGGGGCTGTCCCTCCCCCTCAGTAGGGGGAAATAAGTTCAGTAAGCAAATAAACTTCATACCTAATTAATGTACTTGCTTTCTCGTTATTGCAGGTATTCTTCAGGTTCCATATGTTGGACAAAATTCAAGTAAGCACCATGCAGTATCATCCTAGTGTTATTCAATCGGAAGAAACACCATCAACTAGTAGGGAATTGTCGTACAAGGCAATTTTGAAAAAGGTGAGTGCCGGTGAAGGAGTGAAGAGCAAAAGCGTTCAAGATAACTTTTTTTTTTCTGTTGAAGAAATAATTAAATAAAAAAAAAAATTGGTCTGCCATTTTCAGGAAGAAAAACAGATTCAACAAACTCATTTCTAGTAGCCACAACAACAGCTAATCAGAAGCCAGCATTCCTCAGCCAATCAGAAGTCAGCATTTCCCTCAACCAATCACAAGTCCCCAATCATAGTTCTGCCCCTAAATAATCACCGTATCACATCTCCGGGCTCTTCATTACAAACCCTGAAGATGAATTCGATGTTTGCATTCGAAATATCGGATATTAATACCATCACCTAGCTCATAGACCGAAAAGTAGACTTACTAAAATAAAAAATTATAAAAATAGTATTATTAATGAATTTGACTGGTCAGGAAAGGTCAGAGGGGCATTTGTATAGCCATTGCTATATACAGAGGCTGGAAATGAATTTATAGCTGAGCTGTTCGAGTACTTCAAGTACTGCCAGGTATTAAAAAAAAGCACAGTCTATATAGGATAACATGTAATGGCTACAAAACTGTAAAACTTACCTTAGAATCACCATCTGTTGAAGCAAAATTGGGCTAATTTATATATATAAAAATAAAAATCAGCTTTTTAAAAACAATTTCTTTAATGTTAGACATAAAGAATCAAGATTGAGGTTGAAGAAACTAATAATAATAATAATATTTATTTTTAGGTTTATTACTATACTATATTACTATTTTTAGGTTTATTACCATAAAATACCATCGAAGTTCCACACAAGTTCGTTGACAACATTATTTACTATATGAGTCAGCGCACCCTTCACAAATTATCATCTGGAAAAAATCTGCTGCAGAGTTATTATGTTGTGTTCTGAGAACGAAGTGGGAAAATAAATCAATTACCTTCTTGAAATTGGTTTTGTACTGTCCATCCATCTATCTGTGATGCTGGGGCCGCGGTGGCTCAGTGGTAGAGCGTTCACCTCTGGTGCATGGGATTCCGGGTTCGATCCCAGCTCTCTCCAAGTGAATTTTGTAGTGGACACACCATGTGTGTGGGTTTCCTCGGGGTTCTCCCGTTTCCTTCCACTTTCTTCATTCCACCATTTCACTTATTTCTCATCATCACCGTCTCCTTTAGCCTTGTCAGCATAATCGTGGGACTAAAACTCAAAGATTTCATTTCATTTTCATTTTCTATCTGTGATGCTAACATTTTTTAAACGGCAAAAAATGAGGAGATTGGAAATTATAATAGTCTGAACACTAACTATACCCGAAGATTATATATTAAGTCTGGACAAAAATCCAGAAGTGGTCTGACAATGTGGGCAAACTCCGTATATTTGGCACTGTTTTATTACTATGCGATCGAAACGAACCGGAAATGAAATTTCGAGAAACTTCAGTAGGATTGGGTCAAAAGAGACTACTAAAAGCATTTATTATTGATTTAAGGTTTATTTCGTATTGTACTTATTAATACTAAGTTTGTTTAAAGATATATATAGTTGTGAAGAAGGTCTCGCTCTTCAGTTTTCTAATTTTTGTTTTTTCGCTAACTGACACGGTATTCCCAGTATATAGTTTTCTTTCAGTAATAATTTTTCCTTTAATTTTGTCCATATTTAGTAATCAGTTGTGGTCTGAAGTAAGATTGATTACCTTTTAAATGTTAATTGAAGATTTATATGTTGTGTTAGACTTCTGTGTTATCTGATTATAATATGTCTAGTTAAGAGCCTGCCATACAAGAAATAATACAAAATTTACCATTTTTCTTTTGCTCGTTTTTCATAAGTGAAAGGAGATAATGAAATGCAACTTACCACAATCATAGATAATGTTATCCTACAACAGAAAATATGAACCTGAAGAATTCTCAATGTTGCCATCCATAGAGATTATAGTGTTGCCAGAATAATATTTCCCCCAAAATATAAATTCAGGCAGCGACTAGAGAAACGAAGTCAACTGCATTTCATTACGTATCATGTTGTCTTGGAATCCTGTGAACTACTTTTGAAATAATAGTTGTATTTAGTTTGTAATAAACAAAATTGTTTTAACATATAGTTATTAAAATTAAATAATAATGTTATTTAAAATGTAGTACACAGTAAAATGTAGTTATTGGCTTTTTGATTCATGATAGCATATCAAACTATCGTAGCAGGTGTCAAACTATTGAAATAGCTAACAAAGTCAACATTGGGAAAAACTGAACGTATGTCATTTTTTCTCTCAAATTGGACGTATGACATTCTACGCGATATTTTCTGTTGTAGAATAACCTTATCTATGATTGTGGTAAGTTGTATTTCATTATCTCCTTTCACTTATATAGGGGCCGCGGTGGCTCAGTGGTAGAGCGTTCACCTCTGTTGCTTGGAGTCCCGGGTTCGATCCCAGCCCCCGCCAAGTAAACTTTGTGGTGGACAAACCGTGTGTGTGGGTTTCCTTGGTGTTCTCCATGTTTCCTCCCACTTTCTTCATTCCACCATTTCATTCATTACTCATCATCACCGTCTCCTTTAGCCTAACCGTCATAACCGTGCGACATAAAACTCAAAGATTTCATTATCTCCTTTCACTCATGAATAAACAGTAAAAAGAAAAATGGTAAATTTTGTATTATTTTTAGTATGTCAGGCTCTTAAGTTTAGGATTCCCTGGTGGAAATTTAGTGTAACCTATTTACAGACACCAGTATAATTTTATTTCTAACTTTGATTCTGCTTATTTTGAAGTGTGTGAATGATAGACTTTAGGTGCTTCTTTTTTCTATGTAATTTGATGTGGTGCAAGGCACCTATTGATTGATTAGACTCGAATACTATAGTAAGCTTTTCAGATCTTTTTCAATGAATCCGGGGATGCTTTTTAATTTCCGTCATGGAGCATGCGGATTTTTCTTTAAAATCCGGGGACTCTCCCGGGAAACGAGGACGTTTAGGAATCTTACGTCATGGAATGTTTATGTGAGAAGCATGAGTTCACGAGTTCGGTTCCAGCATATTACGTGATGGAGAAACATAATATTCTTTGATACTGTATTATTTCACGAATAATCGGTTCCATTACCTCATATTTTTTTAACCTTCATATGCAGTTACACAGTTTAGTTTATGGTTGTATATTCTTGCAATGAATGTATAATATAAGAGCCTTAGATCTTATTAAACGTGAAATTTATAATCCTATTTTAGATCTGGGTGTATGGATTTACGGTGTGGATGGTGTTCTTCATTACGTTGGCCATGTATCCAGCTATCACGGTTTTAGTGGTATCGATGGGAACTCATAAATCTGCGTGGAATGGTAAGTTGTATATCAACTTTCTGTTAGAAATGGATTTTGTGGTTCTTGTTTTTAAATTCTTTTTAAGCATAAATCAATAGGGTTAACAATTACATGTCAAAAGAAGCCACATCCATCGGGACTCAAACACTTCCTAACGCATATATTTAGTTCTTTATTTTGCACTGCCTACACAATGAAGATGGCATTTCGGAAGGAGGTAGAATGGTTATGTGTATACGGTTTGCAGAGGATATGGTGCTTGTGGCAGAATTTGAAAAGGAAAGCAATAAGATGTTAGAAAAGTTGAGGAAGGGCTGTGAAGAAAATGGGATGGAAATGAATGTTAGGAAGACAAAAGCCATGGTGATTAGCATGAAGGGATCGGAGTCAAATATAGAAGTAGGAGAGGAGAAAATAGAAGAAGTGACTAGTTTTCGATACCTGGGCACTATTATTAGTGATGGTATGAAGTGTGAATGTGAAATAAAAAGCAAGGATAGGAATGACTAAAGAAACCTTTAGGAGGAAGAAAATACTATTTTGTGGGACCTTGAAGAAAGAGTTGAGAAAAAGATTTATAAAATGCTTCGTGTGGAGTATTGTACTGTATGAGTCAAAAACATTGATATTATGAAAAATGATGAAAAAAGATTGGAAGCTTTCGAAATGCGGGTGTGGAGAAGAATGGAGAGAATTAGTTGGGTCAACCAGAAAACGAATGAGAAGGTGTTAGAAATGATAGGGGAAGAAAAGAACAATTTTTAGATACTATTAAGAAGAGGAAGATAAACTGGTTGGGACATTGGCTAAGAAGGACGTGCTAGAGTGTGTAGTGGCAGGAAAGAGACGGAGAGGGCGAAGGAGACTACAATTAATGGACGATATCAAAACAGAAAAATCGTACGTGAAGACGAAGAGGTTAGCGGAAGACCGTGGAGCATGGAAGCTTCGTAGTTGCAACAAGTGACCTGGCAATAATGGCAGAATACCTATGATGATAATGATGTTAAAGAAAAGAGGAAACAACTGATTTAAAGTTACTTCTACACACCAAATTGTATGTTGGTGCTAATTCAATAAATCACAAAGACTGAAAAAGTGCATGACTGGACTGGGAGTCGAACCCAGAATCTTCGGCGTACCGTGCCGATGCGTTAAGCATACGCTACCCAGTCCGTTCTCAGAAGAACCATAACTCCCCCACTCTTAGATGCTCTTCCACTATACAACCTTAAATTTGCACAGTCAGTTCTATATTTACCCAAAGTTCGTTAAAATAGAATTATTGAACTACCGGTATTTAAAACGTAATTCACACAATAAATGTCCAAATGATACCACACAGAATAAAATAACTTTTAAACATACTCATTTTTTTTCAAAGATTTTTTGTTTTCTACAAATTCTAAAATCACTATACTTTCACGTCTCCATTCGTTGTAAATCTTTATAACAACCTGATTACTATAGCAAGCATAAAGAACAAAACACATTCGTTGTCCGAGTGATTAGTAAACAACAGCCATCTGTTTTATATCATAAAAAGGCAAGCAAATGAATATTAATTATTACTTTTTCCTTCTCTTCTTCTTTCTTCCTGGCTCGTGCCAGATTTAAAAACATTTTTGCCCTGAAGATTAAAAACATTAAAACTATCGTTTCACTACAGACCACGTGCCTTGTACCAGAACCTACTGGACAAATCCAGTGTCTCTATATTCAGAACACTGGTAACGGTTGAATTATCATTATATTAATAAAAGGAGAAAACAATCGATTAAAACTTATTTTTACACATCAAACATCTGTAGGTGCGAATTCAATAGTATACAAAAAATGAAGAAGTGTATGACAGGACTTTTTTTTTTAATATAATAGATACAATCATGAAATAGACTGGATAATCAACAACGAAAACATAGTACGCATCGCAAAGTCACATAGAATCAGGTGGATAGGACATGTCATACGAATGAATGATACGAGAATCCCAAACCAGATGATAACCAATCGAAAGAAAGAGAGCAAGAGGACGACCCAGGAGAAGATGGTCAGAAGACGTTGGGAAAGACCTACGTATAATGGGTATTCGGGGATGGAACGACAGAGCTAGCTAGGGACAGGATCCAATAGCGAGTTGTTGTTAAGGATGCCCTAGCCCACAATGGGCTGTAGCGCAAAAGAAGAAGAAGAAGAATGTAATAAAGATGCCTAGTCATACTTAGATTTTGTTAAGCAATATTATACATTTTAAATTTACTCTGAATTTCCTTCATTTACGATAACTCAAAATGTCCGAGATTTCATTGTTTACATAACGCCATGCATACTTATCACTCTGTAGTAGTAAGCATATCAGTAAAAGGCATCGTTCTAACTTGCTTACAAAGTTTAACCAAGAAATACAACCCAACACATTTTCAGAACGTATAAGTACCCAGTACATTTTTAGAACACAATTGTATAGTACTAAATAATAAATTATGGTAACGTACCTAAACGAACGCAAATCGTTTTTGCACTTAACACCATGCAATATTAAACAGTGTACACGATTCATAACTGGAAGAATCAATGTCACACGGTCAGAATGACCCTTTACATATTAAATAACAAGCATTTATTATGGAAATTCAAAGAGTGGAAAACTGGGGCTGATCTGAGAATCGAACCCGGCTCTTCGGCTGACCGTGGCGATGCGTTAAGAGCCTGACAATATTAAAAATAATTACAAAATTTACCATTTTCCTTTTGCTTGTTTCTCATAAGTGAAAGAAGATAATGAAATGTAACATCACAATCATAGATAATGTTATTCTACACCAGAAATATGAACCTGAAGAATTTTCATTGTTGCCAAATAACATTTCCCCCAAAATCTAAGTTAAGGCAGCGACTAGAGGAACGAACTCAACTGCATTTGATTACATATCATGTTGTCTTGGAATCTTGTGAACTACTTTTCAAATAATAGTTATATTTAGTTTGTAATTAACAAAATAGTTTTAACATATAGTTATTAAAATTAAATAATAATAATATTTAAAAAGTAGTTCACAGGATACCAAAACATGATACATAATCAAATGCAGTTGAGTTCGTTCCTCCAGCCATTGCCTTAACTTAGATTTTGGGGGAATTGTTATTCTGGCAACACTAAAAATTCTTTAGGTCCATCACTTATGAGAAAGAAGAAAGGGTCAGTTTTGTATTATTTTTAGTATGGCATCCTCTTAACTACTACTAGGAGGAATCAGACGACAGAGCGTACAACGTAACAAATGGCTACGTTTAAGTAATTCATTGAAAATATCGCTGGAAGCGTGTTATGTTAAAACCATATCATAAATGCCTAGTAATGGACAGTGAGAATTTGTATTTGTGTTTTGTTTTAAGCAAACGTTTATGCAGTTTATGTGACATTTTGCACCAAGTAACGAACAACTTATTATGTTTCCCGTGTTCCTTCACGAAAATAATATTACGAGCTTATGAATTTTCTGATAACATTTATATGAGTCGAAGTGCTGCCATCTTTTGTTGCTATGTGTACTATTTGTCTGCATTACGTCACGTTTCCTTAAACTTACCGTACCATTTCTGGGTGCTTATTTCCATTGGAGGGAGGCGTTTTTAAACGTTGTTTAGGACCTCTACACCAAAAGTCAAAATTTTAACTTGACAAACCATGACCCACGCTGTGTCTTCTGAATTGACGCTATCTTGGAGTTACATGATCCTTTTATTTAACAGTGAGGACAGAACGAAATTTTAAAGTTTCCTCTGTATAAATAACTTAATTTCATTGAAATATACCCAGCTCGCGCCGTGTGGACTTTGTGGTGGACAAACACCGTGCTCGTGGGTTTTTTCGGGGTTCTCCCGTTTCCTCCCACTTTATTCATTCCACCATTTCATTCATATCTCATCATCACCGTCTCGTTTAGCCCAACTGGCATAACCGTGGGTCGTAAACTTAAAGATTTCATTTCATTGAAATATACTTCTTTACGTTGAAAGTTACAGGATTTCATATCCCTGTAGGACTTTTAAGATACCATAAGACGAGGTTACTTTGCACAAAATATGAAAAGAGTTGCACAGTTCTCTGTCGGTAAAACTATGAACTGTAAAGAGAAAGTTTCAACTACCACCGTAAGATAGAACATCTAACTGTATTTTGGCTATAATATTGGCGGTTAACTTCAGTTCTAATTACTGGAAGGGTTTGTTGTTGCAGAGGTATGAAAAGCGGTCACTGTAAAGGCCGACAAAATTTGAAAGATATCACCTACAAGAAATTCCGTCGAGATTAAGTCAGTTTTGCAGAATACTACTGTGTATAATGGGACTTTAAAGCAATAGTTGAAATTGAAGTGTGAAACGTTTTAAAGTCAAAAAAGATAAAACTGGGAGAAGGCGATTTCAGCCTCTAATCGAGGTTGCTTTCCACCGGTCTAGAGTAACCCCTTAGATGGGAAATTACTACCGCTGGTACCTCCTGTCTTCTAATTTTAGGTAAATTTCCTATTTACGTAGATGCCGGAATGGATTTCTTGTTGGAAAATAAATTACGAACGGTGGCGGATCCAGAAAATTAGTTTGAGAGGGCTTCACTCAGAAAAGCTTAGTTTTCTTTTTTCTTAGAAATCACTAGACTTTTTTTTGGGGGGGGGGGGCTTGAAAAGCTTATACGTATAGGAATGACTAACATTAGATTTAAAAATAATCATGCAATTTAGGTGGACTTCAGCCTGATAAAGAGCAACTAAGGCAAATCAGTTCACGGGGATTTTTTCCGTTCTTGAGTTGGCAATTTTGTAGGGCATATGCTAAACTATCAGAATGTGGTTCCTGTGCCGGTACCAGAAAATACATAATTTTCTTTACAAATATCGATAATTCATACTAGTACCAGTACCATCATTCTAATTTCAATATTTGTAGACTGCATGCAGTTTTGTGTAGGAAGTGAAATGCGTAAATACTGAAGGGAAAACATTGCACAGAAGCATTATATTCGCATGGTGGATATGCTTTTTTCTGTATGTTGTGCAAGTATCCCCACCCGAGTGTTACTTTGCACCAAAGTTTATATATAGTTCAATAACTATGGTCATACTAAATGTTTACTAATGCACTTGCACAGATGTTTTCCTTATATATCTAGCTATTATATGTTTAAAATACAGCGTTCTAAATCATTATTTTTGTAAGTTACATGCGATTTTCTTTAAAATTCCTTAATTCTGGTGCAAAATAACCTCGTCTTACAGTATCTCATATATAAAGAAGAGACAAAAAACAAAATTAAAATACTGTAAATATAAAATAAAAAACTTTAATTCTGTTGAATTCATACATTTTCTCCTAGTGCTGTAGCAATAATTTGAATCTTTTTCTGCCGTTATTTGAATATTCGAATAATCGTTTTCAATATTCGGACAATTATTTGCTATTCGAATAATTGTTCAAATAATTATTCGTTATTCAAACAGTTGTTCAAATAATTATTTGTTATTCAAACAGTTGTTCAAATAATTATTCGTTATTAAACAGTTGTTCAAATAATTATTCGTTATTCAAACAGTTGTTCAAATAATTATTCGTTATTAAACAGTTGTTCAAATAATTATTCGTTATTCAAACAGTTGTTCAAATAATTATTCGTTATTCAAACAGTTGTTCAAATAATTATTTGTTATTCAAACAGTTGTTCAAATAATTATTCGTTATTCAAACAGTTGTTCAAATAATTATTCGTTATTCAAACAGTTGTTCAAATAATTATTCGTTATTCAAACAGTTGTTCAAATAATTATTCGTTATTCAAACAGTTGTTCAAATAATTATTCGTTATTCAAACAGTTGTTCAAATAATTATTCGTTATTCAAACAGTTGTTTAAATAATTATTCGTTATTCAAACAGTTGTTCAAATAATTGTTCGTTATTCAAACAGTTGTTTAAATAATTGTTCGTTATTCAAACAGTTGTTCAAGTAATTAATAGTTATTCAAACAGTTGTTCAAATAATTATTCGTTATTCGAACAGTTGTTCGAATAATTATTCAAATCTGAACAATTGAAATAAATATTCAAAGAATCCATTATTCGAATTGTAACAGCACTATTTTTGATCATCATGTTAGTTAATGTTATTATTGTATGGTCAAATACTAAACTTATACAATTTTTGTTTCGAAGGAATGGTTTTCGTTATGACTTTAAGATATCTATATCCAAATTCATTGTTGCCCGTTTGCTTAAATATAAGTATTTCTATCTGCGTTGTGGAATTGTTCAGAATTTAAACTGTGTTGATCTTGTTCTTGCTTTTCAAATAATGAAAATCACATGCATTGTTAATAATTAGATTCAAAATTGATCAAAGAAAGGAAATTACAGTGAATTATTTTCCTTCACTGTAGTTCATTGTTTACTATTAATTTAGAGCAGAAAATGCAAATTCAGTTTCATTACGTTTGCATGTGTTAATTAATTTTGTCTTAATGATTCGAAAACCTTTAAATTTTAGATGTAAAGGCAGTGATCATTATTTAAGAAAATATACTATTCATTTTGTTGTGTTTTCTTGTTTTCAGATATTTATTTTGTTCCTGTAGTTGGGTATCTCGTTTTCAGCATGTGTGATTACCTTGGAAGGCTCCTATCTGGTTGGATTCAGTGGGTGAGCAATCATCTTAATAATTTATGCAGCCCAATCTAGTTTTGTAAGCGTCAAAATTATAGAAAATATTATACTTTTATCACCTTTTATATTTAAATTTCAACATATCGGAAAACAGTCTTAAGCTTTCATGATAATGCCATTACTTGTTATCTAACAAAATGGCTCTTTTTGGTGTCTTTACTCCTGATTTTTGTTGTAAATGAAATGGTAATTTCAGTGTACTTAGTGTTTGTGTGATAGTGATACATACAGAATGTCTTTTATTTTTTGTCATAAGTTTTGTGTGCTTGAAGTTACCTTCGTATTAGCTTGATATAAACAAACCAAACCTAACCACTCGGCGTACCACCATTTGTAAACCTAGAAAAGTAACACGCTAAAATGGTAGTCACTTTATGTTATTTTACAACTCGTTTTTTACTGTGTAGAAAGAAGGAAAAGTCGGAAATTAAATTTCTCATTGCGTCATTGGACATAGATGTTTATGCAGGATTAATAATATGAGGAAAATCAAAAAGTCTCTGCATCTTTTTTTTTTTTTTTTTTTTTTTTTTCCGAGCGTGTAATGTATTTTAATGCAAGATCGACATACGAGCAATGCAGTAGACTTTTCTTGTTAACAGCCCCAGTGTTAACTTTCGATTTCTCTCACCACACGGCGCTGTTATCAGTTGAAGAGATGGCTGGAGGGTACAGGACGTCCACGAAGTGTTATTAGTTTTCTGTGATGCAAAGGACACACTGCCATATATGTCCACAGGGAAACGAAGCCGCTGTATGAGGACAAGATTTAGCAATGCGAAGTGTGCAATGGTCATGCAAGGAGTTTGAAAAATGGACATCAGGATATTCGGAATGTTGGTGATGTGCTTTTTCTCTATAACAACGCAAAACCGCACGTGACGAACAAAATAATCCTCAAACTTCACCCTGCGGATGGAAATTATGGAATATCCCCTTACAGTCCAGACCTTGCCTCCCAGCGATTACCATCCGTTTGGTCCATTGAAGAAGTTCTTGACAGGACGACACTTAAGCCCAGAACTTTGTTCGTCCGTGATCATCCAGCCGCCTTCTACCAGCGAACATTGAGAAACTTGTGGTATGTATGGTGAGACACGTGCCTCAACAGATGCGGTGATTATGTGAATAAATAGACGAAAGTGTCTAAAATCTTGTTTTTCGTTTATGGTTTGTAATATGGTAATGAATCAGTAGGCGTAATGAGTTTTCGATTTTTCCTTGCATGTTGCGAAAATAAAGAACAAAACTTACTTTATCTTTTTCCACATAAGAACCAAGGACGTTGATACATTTGTCATACCACTTTACAACGTTTAAAATATTATCGTGGAAAAGGGGGACACGGTGGTTCAGTGGTAGAGGCCTTACCTCTGGTGCTTGGGGTCCTAGGTTCGATCCCGTCCAGGTAAATTTGTGTTGGACAACATATTGTATGTGGGTTTTCTCGGGGTACGCTCATTTCCTCCCACAGTCTCATTCCACCAATTCTTTCACTTGCCTTAGTCATTCATCTACCTTAGCCTAACGGGCATAAACGTGGGATCTTACACTGAAAGATTTCATTTCATTTTTACTGTCGTGGAAGAATTGTCTGTCCTGCATACGGAAAAACATCTTCACGGCTATCTTCACTTCGTCATTGGTTCCAAAGTGCCTTCCGTTAAGGGCCTTCTTCAATCCTGGAAAGAGATGGGACAGAAGTCGCAGGGCGCGAAGTCGGGACTGTACGATGGATGGTTACGGTGTTCATGGTTGGATAGTTTTGCGTTGGATGCGCCAAATGTGGTCTCTCATTATTGTCTAAAAGAAGAACGCCAGATGTCAGAGGCTAGCCCATTGTTATGAACGTCTGACAATATCGCTGTGCATTAATTGTTTCAACCCTCATATTTGCCGGGCACAGAACGGGCCGCATATTCGAACTTTCTTCTTACTTGGATAGTGTCGTCTTACAGGATCTTGTCCTACGTCAACAAATGATGTATTAATGGCTCTCGCAGTAAATCGATGTCTTGTTTGCTCCATTAATTTACGATTTCTCGCGGAAAAAAGGAAACGAAACTTATTTCCGACTTTTCCATATATGTTATGTTTGTTGAATGTTTGAATTTCGTATATTTTAAGTATATTATATCGCTAAGTTCTTGCTCATTATTTGTTGATTGCAGCCCATTTACCAAGGATGGTTACAGGCGTTGTTAAGTATCCTGCGAATTGTGTTTATTCCACTGATTCTGTTCTGTAACGCTCAGCCAAGGCATAACATTCCAGTTCTATTAGATTCTGATGGAGCATATATTGCTATTATCGTCCTGTTTGGTATAACAAACGGATATCTTGCCAACATTACTTTCATCAGTGTTCCAAGGTAAGTGAGTATACTTAGGTATTTGGTTAATTTTATAGTAGGTAAATAGTATTCACTGTAATCTGTGTTTAAATCTTAGTGCGTCTTCGTATTATCCCGGTATTCGTATTGACGAGAAAACACTCGAAGGAGTGCTGTAAAGTAGAAGTACATTGCAAGCAGTTGACTTCTTCACACTACACTGATAGCAAAGAAATCCTTGATTTCCTCTCTACGAAGGTTCGAGATTTGTTCCACCGTTTACGCGGACACCATGCTTTCTGAAGACAGTGAAGAAGAGTGAACTACGTTTGTTTTACTCTGATGAAAGTGCACGTAGGTACATTTAAAAACCAAATTCAGGGATAAAGACGGTTCTTGCACTGCCAGATTGATTGTATTTTAGCTTGTACAACAGTACTTCTAAGTGTGCTCAAAGATTTTAGGTCAATCGTGTAAATAATAATACACGTGCTAAGTTCTCTGAAGCAAAATAGAAATATGAATCACATAACAATCTAGAAAAAAATATTATTAAGGGAAGGCTTATCATCACGGAAATAAAAAGTATCCTAAAAGTTTATACATATGGGAGAAGTCAACACCAGGAACCTGGAAAACTTTTTTTTTGACAACAACCAGGGGCCTATGTCCCAAAACTATTAGCCTTTAGACGCCCGCCAAGGATTTTAACAAAATCGTAGACTCTCACGTTGGGGGCTCTGGTGACTCCCCTATCACGAAGCCATGATTCATACACCGTTGGAAAGCTTATAGACCACAAATTCCAACAAGGTAACATTGTGCAATTCCCGCCATATTCGTAGAAGAAGAAGAAGAAACAAAAATCATTAAAAAAATATAAAAGAATTGATTTTGCGGAGCCCTGACAACCCTTACAGTCACCCTACACTGACAAAATGATGGTAATGTGTAGGTCAGACACTTGTGACAATAATTTAAAAAAATGGAAACCATTGCTATAATTAAAAGCGAGATGAAAATTCATAACGAAATTCCTATAAAAACGCTTCACGTATTAAAAAAAATCCTTTACCCTGCCCCCTCGCCCGTGGTACCCTTCACATACATAAAATGCATTCTGGAGAAAAGCTTCATCCCTCAGGAATACATTGGTACCAAATCATCTTTCTAGTTTAATTAGGGGCTGAGCTATTGAGATTTAAAGCCCCGATGCAGCAGTTGTGTCAATGGGCGTTTAAAAGCTAGTCTTAAAATACTAGTATGAATCTTTTCAAAACTGAATATAAAATCATGACAAATTAGAGGTGAAAGAGTTAGTATTTAGAAATGGCTTTTGTTCTTTCTCTAGTGTTTCTGCGTCATGATATTTTACTTGTAAGAAAACATATTACAAGACGAGTAGCTTCGAGAAATAGACTCCATATATTGGTAGCAGCAAACTTATGACCGCTTAAGATCTATAAAGTCCCTTGCCAGTACCTGAATCCCCCTCCCTCCACCTCCCCAAACGATTGAAAATGTGAGAAAACGCCGAGACCATTATTCTGCTATTTTCAGAATGTTTAATATTACAAGGCACTTTGATAAGTGTAAAAATGATTTTTAAAAAGTTATTAAACATATATATATAAACAATTCACACAAAGCTAACTAAAAAAAAAAAAAGTATAGAGTGCAACGTTTCGATATTAATGCATTGTTTTCATCAGACACAAGAATGCCTTTAAGAATATATGAAGCATAAAGTCCTACATATATGCCGTTCATACAGGGGCACATTGATTAATTATTTTCAGCGAACTTAAGAAGTTCTTTACTGAATTCTCTGTGTTTGTGTGTCTGTTATTTGCGAACTTTTCAATTTTGAACCCTCCATTCGATAGAGTATCAAAAATTATCGGGAAGAAGTGATGGAATTTTTTGCATCATCTTACCGTTCCCGACATATTGGCCAAAAAAGTTGATTTCGGAAGATTTAAGGAGGCATACCTCGGGAACCGTAAGTTTAAGAGAGATATAATCAATACCTAAGAGGATGGTGAACATTTTGGTACCAAATAGTAACCGGTGGCCACGGGCCAACAGGTAACCGTTCCCCAGATATTGGCCAAAAAAGTTCCGATTTCGAGAGATTTAAGGAATCATAGTTCGGGAACCGTAAGTTAGAGAAAGATGATAATGGTGGTGATCAATACCTAAGAGGATGTTGAACATTTTGGTACCAAGTAGTAACCGGTAGCACTGATTATATCTGCATTTTCAGTATATATATACGGTGACAAAAAGTGACAGCTCACTATAGCTAATTCAATAGATCCCCTAATACACAGGTTCCAAATATGTAAGTATATTATCTACTGAATTTAATCAAATAAATTTAATATACAATTTCATATAAATTTCGAAAAAAAAAAATCTTTTTAAGTTCGTTCTGGCAATGCTCTTCGCATTCAGCTGGTTTTATTTTTCAATCCTTTTTCTCTATGCATACAATTTTTTCTGTTTATTCATTATTTCTTCTCTTCTCTCCTGCACTGTTATCGATCTATACGACCTATTAGTTTTATTTTCCTCGTAAATTCCATCTACTTTCAACCTGGTCAGACTATTACGCGGCCACGTAACTCTGCATTATAAAATGGCGCATATGCATTTTTTTTTTTTTTTTTTTTTTTAGTTCTTCCGATATAACACATCAAAAACTATCTATGACTCATAACAGGATCTTCTTTGTAGATCTTTTGAATTTTGGGGCTGCGGTGGCTCAGTGTAAGAGCGTTCACCTTTGGTGCTTGGGGTCCCGGGTTCGATCTCAGCCCCCGCCAAGTGGACTTTGTGGTGGACAAACCCGTGTGCGTGGGTTTTCTCGGGGTTCTCCCGTTTCCTCCCACTTTCTTCATTCCACCATTTCATTCATTACTCATCATCACTGTTTCCTTTAGCCTAACCGGCATACTCGTGGGACGTAAAACTCAAAGATTTCATTTCATTTTTTTCTTTTGAATTTTCTTGGTGTAGGGTGACCAGAAACTCTCTCTACATCTACACTTATCTTTGCCCGTATGAAGACGTTCCTATCCCGCGAATTTCGATAAATAGCGTATTCAACATAGGAAAGAACGCACTTCCAGCAGGAATAGTGGGGAATTCCTTTGACAAGATCCTGCATGCTTTCTGCCGGCGGTTCAAGTCATCGTCGGTTAGTTGATTGATGACTATTGGCCGGAATACGTGCAGGCTTAAATCCATTTTGTTGTGTTGCTGCATTGTGCTTGTTGTAATTCCAAGTTCTGCAGAACGCTTTCTAGTCGACTTTGCAGGGTGAACGCATCACTGACACACTAACTTCTGTACACGTTTCTGATGGGCGACCAGAACGAGGGACATCCAAAATACTTCCCAGACGAAAAGCTTTCTTTTCACACGTGATCAAAGTCATACGACTTTGTGGCTTCTTATCGAACCGTTACACAAAACTTATCCATCACCTGCAGCATATTTTCGTTGTTGTGGCTTCTGTATATGGACCCACACACGTGCCACTAAACACTCCTCCAAAGTGAAATTACTGGTATCTGATGTTGTTGTTCACCAAACATGGAAAGGTGAGGCAATGAACTGGTGAGCGGACAGACTTTATTCTTCTCCCTCCACGGACAGTCACGTTGGAGTTACGCGACAATCACGTGGCAATTCATGTTAGGAGCACTCTTGCTATATCAGTATTCAGGGTGGGAGGTTCAAATCTTAAATATCGTAACATCTTATATTGTTGCACGCATTTAGTTCGGGTGTAAAGGGACTTTCTGGCCACCCTGTACATTTCACTAGGATGAAGTAATATGTTTCATACCGTAATTATTAAAGTTGCAACATATCAAAGTGAAGTCTTCATTCTCATTATGGCCGTCTCCTTAAACCTACATGGCATAACCGTGGGACGTAAAACTGAAAGATTTCATTTCATTTCCTTGGACAAAAAGATCCAATATATTTTAGGCAAAAATTTCTTACACTCTTATATCTGGAGAACTACATATAGTGTATCCAAACCCAAACTATCACTTAACTCAGTATGGTGTGCTTATTCCGTAGAAAATACGAAAACTTGATTTAGGGGACGTTCAAAAGTTTTGTAGCCTCTGATCTAAAAACTGATAATTGCCCAAGATCGCAATCCTTTAATGCATTTTTCGACTTATTCCTAAAATTCTTGTTTTCATCTCAAATAAATAAATAAATAAATAAATATTCTGCATTAAAGAATACAAATAGGTGAATACTTATAAATGAATGAAATATTAGCTTCAAAATTGATACCTTTGTAACTCTAATCAAAAAGATGAATTGAGTCAAAACAATTTATGTTGAGTTTTCACATGACTTATTTTCTAGGATTGTGGACTCGGGCGAACAGGAAATTGCATCTTCTATGATGGCAGCTTTCCTAGGTGCTGGTTTGGCCTTTGGGTCTGCTATGAGCTTGTTAATGGTGAAGGTGCTTTGATTTTTAGCAAGAGATGTTCCTATTTCAGAAGTTGACGTCTGACTTTCTCCTCGAAGACAAGTGCAATAATGTTGTCGGCAGAGAATTTTATTTTTGAGTACTCTACATGTTTAGTAAGTAGAGGTAAAAAAATAAATACAGTTTGTTTTTATGTTGTCCGATTATCTGTTGTAATATGCCAGTGATATCTACGAGATTATATTGTATATAGCTTTTAGATTTAACGTATGTTCAATCTACGTTTTATTAAGTGTACAGAAAGATATGTGAGATGTTAGAATGTCGGAACATTGATATTATTGTATAGTGCTGTCTCCGTAGGGTAGTGATTAAGGCTCACTCTGGTTTTGCAGGATAGAGCTTCTTTTGTTTTAGTTTTAATGAATTATTTATGAAAACCTGTGGTCGCATAGATAAAAGACAACACTTTCTCGTTATCAATCACGTTTATATATGTATGTATATAGATAGATATAAATGAATTCATGTACTAGCTAAATAGTATCGTTAGCTGCGACAAATTCATCACTTTTCAATTTTTGCTGAAAAAGATTCAGTAAAAATGAATTTGTAGAGGTATTATGTACGTATGAAATTATGTATATTTATGTGTGTGTGTGTCTACGCATAAGTGAACGTGTGTAAAATGACAAAACAAGAAATGTTGTACATTAACCACAAATGTACCGGCTCTTTTGCATCTTAATATACAGGGTGTCCGAAATTTCCTGCATAAAAATAACATAGAATAGAAAAGTCTTCTTGTGTTGCCAAGTTGGAAACATGGTCTGCAATGGAATCTCGTGTTCCTCAGGATATAGAATAGCGTGAAAGGTCGTTGATTGTAGCGCGCAGATGGTTCGTTCCTGTAATTTGTACAGTTTTGACTTGTGATACACTAAGTATCACTGTTTTCAGAGTATTTAAATCTGGTGTTTGAGGAGACCTGTTCCATAGAGACCCAATAGCCGGTCTACACAAGAAAAGCCTTCAGTCAGCCAGGTTTCTCACTTTCCACAAATGTCGGTTTTATTTACTAAACACTGCAATATACCTTAATAAATTATACAGTACTTAATGTCATACAATTTTTTACGGGTACTATCATCTCGCTGAGTTATAGGACTTGTCGAACGATTTGTGCTATAAATAGTATATAGCCGTTAAGAATACACTTGGGAACAAAAACAGTAGTCATGTATCTTTTCTTATTTAAAAAGTGAGCAGAACTAATAGAGCCTTGTTTTCATCTATGTTAATTCGCAATTGCAGTGGAAATTGTCAACTGCATTTTGTGCTTCGCCATACATTAGATTAAAAAAAAAAAAAAAAAAATGTTGATCTTTATGATACATATACTCCCTCCCATCTTTAAATAGATTGCGTAATGTCGAGCACAGAATGTTTTGTTTTATTCATGAGAACAATACTCAAAGGCTTCGAGTAGCTTTCTAAGCGAATCACCAAAGAACGGATAGGAAATCTAGTAACTTTGTAATTATTAGTTAAATGACATAATTTTGTGACTGCTTGTATGTTTATTTGAAACTTTTTCGTAGTGGCTCAGTGATAGAACGTTGATCTCTGGTACATGGGGTCTTTGGGTACGTGGGTTCGATCCTAGCTCGCGCCAAGTGAACTTTGTGTTGGACAAACACCGTGTGCGTGGGTTTTCTCGGGGTTCTCTCGTTTCCTCCCATTTTCTTCATTTCATTCATTTATCATCACCGTCTCCTTTAACCTAACCGGCATAAGCGTGGGACGTAAAACTTAAAAGATTTCATTTTATTTTTTCGTACATCTATTTTGCTTAGACAAGAGACTTGTAAATAATTTTAAAAAATAAATGAAACAAGGTATTAATTAAACTTCCGGGAGAGAAAGAATCTTACAGAAAACCGCTTTAAAAGTTTTCAAAAAGTAAATCGGATTATACATATGCAACAGAAATATACATGGGTATTGTCAAATCTATTTTGGAAATCTGGGACATGATTGTTTTTGCAGGTGTAAGTTTGAAACAAAAACGAACGGGATAAAAAGTAAACAAACCATATATAATTCATAATATTATATGAAAAACATAATGTTAGTAAGCATACTGTAAAGTTTATGTTGAAATACTGTAGAATTTATGGAATTGTATGATACTGGTTTAATGTATACGTATATTTTTGCTAGCTTATTGTGATATAGCTTTATTTCATTGTATTGTGTGTGTATGTGTGGCAGACATTCATAATCGTGTGTTTTGCTTTTAATTTTCGCGTATTTATATTTGTTGTAGTGTTAGCCTCAACGTCAAAACACTTAAAATGCTCTGTGTACAGTTAATTTCACTTAAAATTATGGTCAATATATTTTTATTAGTAACATTAAAAACAAGTAGATTACAATTGAATAATTGAATTCAATATCTGATTGTTTTCCGGTTGAATAATTAAAAAGAAATAATTTTATTACTAGATGGTAAGTAGGACCATACTTTCCTATATGTAGGAAGAACTTCCTTTGTTTGTGCGTTATTTTTTATTTTTACATCATACACTAAAAGTATGATACAGCTGAAATATATTTTCTTTAGGAAAAGAAGAATGTAGTACATGAAGAGCCTCCCATACTAAAAATAATTCAAAATTTACCATTTTTCTTTTGCTTGTTTATTCATAAGTGAAAGGAGATAATGAAATGCAACTTACCACAGTCATAGATAATGTTATTCTACAACTGAACATATGAACATAAAGAATTTTCAGTGTTGCCACCCATAGAAATTACAGTGTTGCCAGAATAACAACTCCCGCAAAATATAAGTTAAGGCAGCGACTAGAAGAACGAACTCAACTGCATTTGATTACATATCATGTTGTTTTGGTATCAGTGAACTATTTTTTAAATAACATTACTATTTAATATTAATAACTGTATGTTAAAACTATCTTGTTTATTACAAATAAATACAACTATTATTTAAAATATGATTCCAAGACAATATTATACGTAATCAAATGCAGTTGAGTTTGTTTCTCTAGTCACTGCCTTAACTACATTTTGAGGGAATTGTTATTCTGGCAACACTGTAATTTCTACTGTAATTTCTATGGATGGCAACAGTGAAAATTCTTCAGGTTCTTATTTTTGTTGTAGAATAATCTATAATCGTGATAAGTTGCATTTCATTATCTTCTTTCACTTATGGGAGGGCGCGGTGGATCAGTGGTAGAGCGTTCACGTCCGGTGCTTGGGGTCCCTGGTTCGATCCCAGCTCGCGCCGTGTGGACTTTGTGGTGGACAAACACCGTGCTCATGGGTTTTCTCGGGGTTCTCCCGTTTCCTCCCACTTTCTTCATTCCACCAATTCACTCATCTCTCATCATCATCGTCTCCTTTAGCCTAACCGGCATAACCGTGGGACGTAAAACTTAAAGATTTCATTTCATTTTTCTTTCACTTATGAATAAACAAGCATAAGAAAAATGATAAATGTTGTATTATTTTTAGTATGGCAGGCTCTTAAAAGATGTTATACTTGTGAAAGTGATTTGCACTTAACATAATATCGTTTACGTTGTGCTCTGCAAAATGAATTGTATCATTTTCTAGGAAAAACGAAAATTCGTTATTTTAACGTAATGTATTTTGTGATGGAGGTAATCAATATTTATCTATCTTTATAACAGTGATACGTTAATGTTAATTTGTATTTAGTATCCGAGAAGTGAAAAATCATAGTCCATAATTAATAAAAATTTAAATCTTCTCAAAATAAGCTAGAAGGGAAAAACAAAGATATTCAGAATATATGTATGAAAACAAATGAACTATTGAAATTTGAAAATGAAGCCAAGATTCTGAGTGAACTGTTACATTTTTAGTTCTTTTTCTTCTTCTTCTTCTTCTTTTTTTTTTTTTTTTAAATAATGTATTATTTTTACTACGACTTCTAATGAAAACAGGAAGGTTAAATGCAGCTGTTTCTCCATAAGCATAATTTTGAAAATATTTTATTTTTTTAAAATGATTTTTCCAAAATAGTTTGTGTTTTTTCCTACTGCCCTTTGTTTTAGAATTAATCCGTGTTCGTCACAGATTCTAATTTTACCTAACTACAAGAGCTAGTGTTTGTATATACATATATTTAGACATTCATATATATATATATATATATTTGTAATTGTATTGTTCTTCTTGTTCTTTGTATTTTTTGCAAACATTCCGTGAGTGTCTGACGCTTTATTTATTTTTTAGCTTTTTTTTTTAATTCGTTAGTGTGTAAGGTAACGTACCAGAACAAGTAGAAGAGAATATAAAACAAAGTACTAATGTCTTCAAACATTCCGTTTCAAGTGACATTCCTGATTTCAAGGTTAAGTGAAGGCTGTTTTCCTTCTATTTGGGGCTCTTAGTGATATGTTCTAACATAAGTTTATCTGAGCTTGAAACTGATATCTAGAAATATTTTTTAATGAAAGAAACCTAAAGAAACAAAAGAAAGGAATTATTAGAGGCAGTTAGAGCATTTAATCATTGTATAGCTAAAAGTTTCCGTAAGATACGCCTTGTGTAAATTAAATTTTAAGAACTAGTGTGTATTTTATTCTTTCAGAGTGAGCAATTCAAAAATAATTATAATATAAAAGAGTAACAGAATTGAGCACAGCGTTTAGCTTTCTCTAGGCGTATAAATTCAGTATGCATGTTAATAATTTTTAGAGGAAAAGATCGTAAATGGACGTCTGAAACTTTTAAAACCGTTTAATTGAGAACATAACTTATTGTGAGCCCTATTTACTGTGGGCTTAAGTGACATGTTATTTGAATGAAACACCCTTCTAAAACAGAAGTTATTTTAAGATTATAATATTTAGTAAGAACTAAGAAGATTGTTTGGAAATTTTATATTCTATTATTACTATTATTTTGAAACGAAAAAAAAAAAAAAAAAAATGAGAGATTTGTCCGAAAAGTGGATGTAATATATCCATATAGTGACCGGTATATGAAGAATAAAGATAGTAAAATTGCCTTTATTTTAGCCATAAGTGTATCAGCGATAATAGGGTTATTTTCGAAACCTGTACCAAAGAAAGCACATGCTTTTATTTTTTGTGTTATTTTCCTGTGATCTATAACATTTTTTTCACTGTGATTCATTGAGTGTTTTATTTTGTAGTAATCAATTATGTGAAAGATTTTTTAAAAGTTACTTTATAGCTGCAAGTAGTTTTATTAATGCGATGTTGCATGAAAAATATCAGTTACTTGAATTTTGTATACAAAGTTTTAACAAATGTTATTCCTATATTACTGTTTCCAAGAAATTCTTGACAGTTGTATTTCAAGGACAAAATAATATGCTTTAAGTATATGGGTTTCCTTTTATGAGGATAACACATGTTGCTGCATATCGTTGCACATTATAACGATACAAAAGTAAAATTTAGCAACTTTCTAAAGTGGTAGAGCTTGTCTATTTCAGGTGTGCTCTCGGAAAATATGCAAAACATACTTCGGCCCTACCCCCGCCGTTCTCTGACGGTGGAAACCCTCCCTGTGCGTAGGAAAAAGAAGTGAATAACCTAAGCTGTGTTGACAATTTGTCATTCAGTTGTTTAGCTGTGACGAGTGAAGATCGTAGGCTACTTAGAGTGGATGACAAGACAGAGCACAGCGATGTTCTGAAATAATTCATTGTGGCAACGCTTCCGCTTCTAACAATTGAAAGATCTGGCCGCAGCAACTTGTCCCTCCTCTTTCGAGGGAGGCACGGGAAAACACACATCGACAGCAGCGTCAGAATGGGCACACTTGAAACAGAAAGGGTTTACACATACGTTGGTAAATAGTAATTTACAATAAATAATGAGCGATTTAATACAATATCTGGCTGCATTGTTCTTATTTTCATAGAAGCGATACAAAATGGCAATCAAATACAGCGTAGAGCCGCAAATTTTCATTTGTGAGGGATATATGAAAACAAAATCATCAAGAAATGTCTAGAAAGGTTTTCGTTACGATTTCCACGTAATCGTCTTCAGCAAGAACTGGACACAGAATACCTTAAATAAATTCGTTAAAATTGGGTTTGTTCATAAAAAAAAAAAAGCATGTGTGTGTGTCTAAAACTGTTTCCACGCTAGAGATTGTTGACAAAGTCAGTAAATTCTTTGCTGTACGCTCAATGTGGTTATCTTGTATCATTTTCTGTAAATGAGACAGCGTAGCTAGATATTGTATAAACTTTTTCTTTAAGTTACTGATTATTGTTACTGATTTTTTTTAAATGAATATATATGTGTACTATTTTAAAAGTTTGGTTTTATCTGTCGTCACTATAATATATACCATTCTGTATATTGTCAATCTAGAAATGAGTTTAAACTGATTTCAAATGATATTTTTTTTTAAAAAAAGTTGCTTGTTCTGACGATTATGGTTGATATTTGTAAAAATGATTATTGTAATTTAAATCTAATTAGGTCAGTTTGTAATTACAACCTCTTTTAAATTCCTGTGTATTTCTGACGTTTTAGTGGAAGATGAGTGTTGAGGAAACGATATTGCCAACAAAAACAGTCTTAATTATCGGTAGAGAGTACTACTGAATGACATGTATTGTTCAAGTCAGGTCCTTATCCTTTAGATCTCCCCTCTTCTTTTTTTCCAGCTGTTAGAAACGGCCAGGAATTTAAACCAAAATGTAAAGCAAATCATCAAATTTTAAAAAGTATTTTTTACATTATTTGAAATACTGCAATAAATAAAAATAATGCAATTTTTGAAATTTAAGTTTAACAGAATTCTGCGGGACCGTATCTTATTTCTATTATGAACCAGATTCCACTTAATAAACTTGCATTGATTTTGAATAGTATTATAATGAATACGGATGGTAAAGATAGGTAAGTAGTATAGTGTTATTAACTAGGCAAGACGGCAGAAATAGAAGAAGAGAAAGAAAATGATATTTAGGTTTTATGATGTGGATGTTTGTTGTTGGTGATCTGTAAATTATGAAGTATAATCTAGTAATGAATTCTGTTATGATGATGAGTATCTATAATTATCCGATATTGATGCAGTCTTCGTTATGAATGATTGATGACTTGATGTAATGTATGAATGATTTCTTAAAGCAATCAAGTAAAGATGCACTAAGTTGTAATTAGTTATTTTGAAAAGTAAGATGATTGATTGATTTTTGAGTTTTACGTCCCGTTCAGCAGCGAGGCTATATAAGACGTGGACCTACTGATTAACGTGGAATCCAAACCACATGAGCTCCCGCAAATAAGATGATGAAATAGATTATGGCTGGTATTATGCATACACAGTGGCGGCGATTGGGCGTTAAAAGTGGAGAGCAGGACATGATCTGAATATTTGTATATCAACTTTAGTTTTCCTGGTTGTTTCTAATACTTGGATGAAAGATTGCAAAATTAATATGATACTATTTTTTCAATTAAAATACCGTGTATCGTATTTCATATTTTACTAAGTAAATTGACAAGAGCAACGCAAGTAGGTATTAGCCCTCTGTACTCTTAAACAACGAAGGTGTAAGAAGAGATTTGATTCCTTGCTCATGAACATCTTAAATTCTGTCTAGAAAATTGTGTGATCAGATTATTTAATAACAAATTTGCAAAGCAAATAAATAGAAAGGATAATATTAATCATAGTAATGAATAATGAGGCTTGTTTTGCAAAAATTGCATTGAAACTACGGGTTAATGAACAACTTTAATTTTTAATTCCACACATGTTATCAAATGTGTTATTACTCTTAGACAATGAACGACAGTAAATACTACAAGCATATGCTACGATATTTAAAGAAATGAAAGTGTGCGGGGAACTGTTGCGCTCCAATAGGTTCATTTTTGGGCCATTTTCCGCGGCAATTAAAACGCAATTCCTGTAGCTTTCTTAACTTCACGGGAAGACAAATAGCCAATACGTACTCACGCAACGGCAAATAATATGTGGCATCATTTTTTTTCTATGAACCAGCAATACATACAAAAACTTTACATTTCCAAATGAAACTATATACATTATGGTGACACTTCGAAAAAAGTGAGGGAGCAACTGCTCCCTCTTGCCTCCTGCCCTAATCGCCGCTCCTGTGCATACATAATGGTACTTGAACTATTTGTGAGAATACAAGTGGATGTACCTACTGGCTGTAGAAGCTTCACTGACTGCATTGACATTGTTTTGCGACTGACAGTTTTATTCGTGTGTAACATTAACCACAAAAGAATCCAGGAAATTTTGAACAGAGAACGAGAAAAGAGGACCAATTATCAACTTTATTCGGAAGTCAAGTTCTTGAAGCCAAAATCAGGGTAAATTGTGTAGACATATTACGCATATTACTGCATTCCGTTTAGTGGGCAGCGTATAGAAACATGTCTTTTCCACTGCTCATCTCCACTTATTCTATGGCACTTACTCTTTAGAATTGTTTTTAGTAACTTAACTGTGGCTAGGGTGCTAAAAAAAATGGAAAGTTTAGAAATATTGAATCACTACATTTTGAACGAAAAAAAAAAATCGTTATTGAGAATGTGAAAGGCTTCCTATTTGCATACTGAACGGTTTCGGTTTAATTGAGGTTTAATTGTAATGTATAATTGTACTCGAAATTTACGGGCCCGCGGTGACTCAGTGGTAGGCGTTCCTCTCTGGTGCTGGGACCTCTTGTTCGATCTCAGCTGCCGCCAAATAGGCTTTGTGTTGGATAAACACCATGTAAATGAATTTTCTCGGGGTTGTCCCGTTTCCTCTTACTTTCTTCATTCCATCATTATCACGCCTCCGTTAGTCACGATGCATAATCGTGGGACATCAAATTAAAAAAAAAAAAATCACGAAATATGTGTTCGTTAAGCACAGGTTTTCACTGATATATATGGGCTGTCCAAAAAGTGAAAGACGTTTTGAAGTTAAAAAAAAAAAAAAAAAAAAAAAAAAAACTAAAACGCACTCACTTAAGCTATTTTTCCACATAATCGCCGCAAATTAAGGCACTTATCATACCGTGGCACAAGTTTTTTCAATACCGTTGCGGTAGAAATCTGCTGCCTGCGATTTCAACCACTGGCTTACCCCGGCATGCAGTTCAGCGTCATTATCAAAGCACTGTATAGGGAGCCATGTCTTCATCGCTGGGAAGAGGTGGTAGTCGCTCGGCACCAAATCCGGGCTTTATGGTGGGTGATCTAACATCTCCCTTCCAAATCCATCCAAGAGATCTCGGGTACGCTTGGCCATGTGCGGACGTGCGTGGTCGTGGAAAACGATCATTATTTCATGTCCGTACACTTCACACAGTTGGCGATGGATTTCAATAGGCTTTTGGTTTTCTGCCAAATAAAAACCTAATCCCAGAACGCACCTCACAAGAGGCGGGATTTTCTATTGCAGCACATTGTTAACACGTCACAGAAAACAGTAAGAGCGTCACAGTCCTGACGCTACCACAGCTGTATGCGTACTGAGTCTGGCAACGTTCTGACACCAAGATGGCGACTCCAGCTCCGCCCACTGCCGCGATAGGCCAAAATGGCTGGAACTTTCTGGATAGCCCTCGTATATTCGTTGAGCACAGATTTTCGCTGACAATATAGTACAAGTTTTATTGTGTTGTGTAACTTTTTTCATTCCTCACAAAATGCTCTATTCTAAACATGTCCAACAGTTTCAAGAAGTCCTGTTGATTGATTTATGGAGAACAAGGGATTAATGTTTTGTAAACACGTAAGAAAAAAATCATCTAAAATATTAATAGCTTCTTCTATTTTTTGCAGTATTTGAAATATGTAAAAAGCACTTTCAAATTCAAAGAATATTCTTATAGCATATTTGTTTTATGTATATGTATGTGCCATTGTCATTTTTTTTTATAATGCTTTAATATTTTTAGATATACAATTTTATTGTGTTTTGTATTAGAAATGTATAAATATTTTTATTTGATTCAAAATATTTTGTCATTATGTAATTATTATAATGCATTACATATTTGTAATCATTTTTTTTTTCAAACACGTTGCTTTATCAGAAATACAATACCGCAGTGTGAGAATCCAGTGAAATACCTGTTTCCTTTATTAGGAGGACAGAGTTAAACAATAGAAAACAAGGAAATAGTTGGACGCATACAGAAATTATTATTCATGTTGTATGAATGCACAAGTATCAATTATCACAGACTCTTTAGTAATCTCAGTAAAAAAAAAAAATGTTCTAGTTAACATCACTCTTGAATGTTAACCCAAATTATGAGAATAAATCACATCAAACTAAGTTGTACTTTTCTTTTCAATTTATACAGGGTGTTTCTAAACAACACTGACAACGTTTCAGAGGTGATACCTGACACCAAGATAAGACAAAAAGTATAGACCAACCTGGGTGCACAAATGCTTCCTTTCGGAGTTATAGGCTGAAGAAAACATGAGAAAATAAACTTTAAAGGTCCATAGCTCCAAAACTATAGGACCTACCGTAGCCGAGGCAAGACTTCACTTAGGAACTAGTATGTGCCCTATCCAAATATCCATGTTGCGGAATGCTGCGATACTTCGTCAACAATATTTATAGAAGTAGTTGGAGAGTACTTCAAATTATATGCCCGTAGCCAAACTCCCACTATAAAAATTGTTGCGCGAGTACCTTAGGATTCTGAAATATATCTATGTATTTTTATATTGTATTTTTTGATAGCGCTTCTTAAGTGAAGTCTTGATCGACTACGGCAGGGTCCATAGTTTTGGAGCTATGGATCTTTAAAGTTCATTTTTTCTTGTTTTTGGAGCGTAAGCATTTGTGCACCTAGGTTGGTCTATTCTTTTTGTTTTAACTTGATGTCAGGAATAACCCCTCGAACATTGTCGGTGTTGTTTTGAAACACCCTGTATATTTTCCTTCTTGTCTTGAAATTACAGTAAAATACCAGTTTGACAAAATTTTGGTAACCTCGGATTTTAATTTTTTCTAGTTTATTTTTGAATTTAATTTAACATTTTTTCACATAGTGAAATTTTGTTACACTGAAATAAGTCAATTCTTAAGAACACACCTCTTATTATGCCCACTGCAGGGTCTACATTACTTCAACATTAATTTACATAATTAGAATATGTATAAATAATAAGGTGGAAGATAGGCGTGTCACCATGTAGGACTAACACGTGATACCTGAGCTGACATTGGGAATAATAGAATGAATAATTACAAACGAACTGGGTCTGAGAAAAAGAATTTCTCGCTGGGTTGCACGAATGCTTAAAGATGATTAAAAAGAGCCAAGGATTCGGTCAAGTGAGCAAATTTGACACGCTTCAGAAGGAGAATGCAATTTCTTGAAAAGTATTGTGGCAATAGTTAATTCACGGATTCCATTATTCAACACAGAAACAAAAGGACAGTCGATGCAGTGGTAACACACAGATTCATCCTTCCCCCCCCCCCAAACAAAAATTGTCAGGTGGCATCCGATCAGAAAATGCTGCACGATATCTTCTGGGATTCTCAGGGAGTGATATTGTCCCACCTTGTTCCGAAAGGTCATACAATAACGGGCAAGTATTTTCGTACACTTTTGGATACATAATTGTTTACCAAAATTGACTGAGAAATGACAATTGTTCCTCCACATGGATAATGCACCGCCACACCGTGGTAATGTTCTGACTTCATTCTTCGCTGATCACGGTATTGAACTTCTGCGTCACACCCATCTTACTTACCAGATTTAGCCCCAAGTGACTTCTGGTTATTCCTAAACCTCAAAGATTCTGTTCGTGGAAGCCATTTTGCCAGTCGATCATTCCTGGTAAGTGCTATTTGTCAATATCTGAAACACATCTCCGAAGATGACTATGCCAAATCAGGGTGTCTATCGGTCAGGAAAGTCACGAAAATTATGAAAAAGTTAAGAAATCAGAAAACGGTCATGAAAGTCAGAAAAAGTCACGAAATTTAGCTTTTGAATCACGATTTTTTTTTATCTGTTCAAATATAAGTACAAACTGGAAAATTCTGTTCTATAAAACATCAAAATTCACAACCAAAAATATCTATGATCGACTTTAGACGCTACCAAATCGGAAGCAAAGCATGCTTCTATCACATGCATGAAAATTCGGCCTAATTCGCACCCAAATTTGCTGTTGAGAATGGTACGAAATTTTATGGTTTAGTAAAGAAAAGGTCATGAAAAAGTCACGAAGTTTCATTTTGGAATTTTAGTAGACACCCTGCAAATGCTTCACAAATGGACGGAGCGATGGCAATAAAGAGGGAGAGTCTATTGGGAAATAGATACAGGTTAGTTCTCTGTATTTCCTTGTTCTTGGAGATTAGAATAAAACGACGTAGTTTTTGTGTGCGCCTCGTATTTTATTCTAGTACCATTTAGTAGTTTAACATTCAAGTTGTCACATTATTCGTCAAAATGTTACTTATATGTGAAGTTTGAAAAGATATTGAAAACATCTTATAGTGTTTAAAAAAATCGGACAGGCATCTGTTCTCTGGATGTGATATAGCATAATTAACCACGATATTTAAGGTACATTAAATGCTCGGGGATTAGGTCAGTAATTCTTTTTTAAACACCAGCTCTTTTGCCTTTCATATTTGAATCATCATTAAGCCCCTGGCTGTGCATACTTTTTAAAGGTTATTTCCGTTTCCGCAGGTTCATTTAACGAACAGTCAGTTAAACCAGTGTGTCTATCGGTCACGAAAGTCATGAAAAGGTCACTAAATCAGAAAACGTCATGGAAGTCAAGAATAAGTCACGATTTTTTTTTTTGTCTGTACAAATATAAGTACAAACTGGAATTTTTTTTTGTTTCTATGGAACGTCAAAATTCACCACCAAAAATGTCTATGGTCGGCTTTAGAAGCTACCAAATCGCAAGCAAAGCACGCTTCTATCACACGCATGAAAATTCAGTCTAATTCGCTCTTGAGAATGTTACGAAATTTTACGGTTTGGGAAAGCAAAAGTCACGAAATTTCATTTTGGAATTTTAGTAGACACCCTGGTTAAGCCCTCACCAGCACATTATCTCTTCAACAAATCCAAGAATATCTTCCTTCCTACTTGTTGGCCTGCATTTTGCCATGCCTGCATGAACAAAATCTGACCATCACCCCTCTTTTTCTTTCTTTGCAGATGAGGCCCCATTGAAGGTCAAAAACATTAAGTTAGTTCAGGGGCGGATCCAGGGGGGGGGCGATCGCCCCCCCAGAAGAGGAAACTTTCTTATTTTATATATATAAATAAAACCCATCCCGAAGTTCGGAGCCCTTAAAAGTAGCAGTATGACAACCCACCGCCCCCCCAGAAGTCGGTCCTGGATCCGCCCCTGAGTTAGTTTAAAAGCAGACAATACATTTTGGGGGAATGGGGAATGTCAGGTGAATTTAGCGGGTTTTTCATGTGCGTACGATGAGGAGATTGAAACCCGTATTAGAATATCTGGGGAGCATTAGCGGTTCGTCCGGTGAGGCCTGGCCTAACCTATATTTTTGAGCAAAATTAAAATGGCTTTTTGCAATAAATTTAAAATTAAGTCAACATTTCTGTGTGTGTAATTTTTGAAATAAAACTCGTTTCTAATTATTTAATGTATAACACAAAACAAACTTCTTAAAATTCATTTACTTAAGTATAGAAAATGTTTGTAAAATATTACAGAATTTAATAAAGTCAAAGGCAAAAGCGAAAATTTATGTTCTTTGGCATGATAATTTTAGTTTTAAAAATTCCAATCCTATGTTGAGGCCTGAAACAGATTCGGCCTCAGCAGCAAAGCACTGTTGACAACGGAAACATCCCTTTTGCAGTCTGAAAGGGAGAGGAGTTAGCTAAGAGCAATAATCTTGGGTTAAGAATTACTCCAATGTTCTGTCTCTCAAGGGAAACCAGTTGAAAATGTGCCTGCCCACACGCACTGCGCATGCTTGAACCAGAGAGTGACACTTGCCATACACTTCGCTGCGTATTTTCGAAATACATTGAACTCTAGCCATAAGGCATTGTGAACGGGTTACGCTTGACAACAATGTAGGAAAAATAAATGACGTCTATATCATGATCCTGTTGGTGACATCACATCACCTACATATAGCACAAAGTAAATGCCAGATGCTGTCGGCCCTCGTAGCCGAGTGAGCTAGTGCAACATGCTAGCAAGGAAATTTGTTGTTGGCGTGGGTTCAAACCCTACCTAAGGAAAGGTTTTCTTATTTATAAAGTTTTATAACACTTCTTTCGTTAAAACAAGATTAAAAATAATATTCAAAAAGTGATTTAACGATTATTTTTTAAAATTTTCATTAAACTTCTTTCATAAAAATAAGTTTGCCCTTGTACTATACAGATTCATAGCAAAAGAAGTAGTAGTGGTAAAGGTAGTAGTAGTAGTAGTAGTAAAAGTAATAATAGTAGTAGTAGGAACGGGTTAGAATGCAATTCAGCATTCATTTGTTTCCGTGCGATGTTGCCAAACGTAACCTGCTTACAATGCCTTCTGGCTAGGGCTGAGTGTATTTCGAAAATATGCCTCTCCGCTGTTCCCTAGATAAGGGCATGCAGTGTTGCAAATTGAATAAATTTAAACGTAAGCGTTGATTCCTATTAACAACATTTAATTTTAGAACGTTTTAGTAAGTATAATATTTCCTTTGAAGGAAATTTTTAATATCTTGTTTTAAAATGTATAGTGGTCCATACTTAATTTATAGTAAACTTATTATAAACGTTGACGGAAAAAGAAAAATAACTATACCAGTTACGTTAATACTATGAAACATTTTTGTAGTAAGAGCGCGAAAATCTACGAATAGCGGTTGTAAATCGTGATTTCTGCATGTTTTATGCTTGTTTCTAGCGATATTGTGCGTTGTAAAATATTTACGTGTTGGTATTTTTTGTGAGTTGTTTTCAAGTGATTAAGTGAGTTTGTGGGATATTTATGTGCGAGGTTTTTTTTTTTTTTTTTTTTTTTTTTTTTTTTTTTTTTTTAAAGTTTGTGACAGTGTTAGAACGTTGGTCTTGTGATGAATGAATTAATGTGTACATGATGAAGGACATTGGTTCATGTGATGTCATCCTTTCCTTGTTAAACGATTTTCTAGGCGGAGTGAAGTGGCTCAACGGGCTATTCTTAACAATGAACCCCTACCCCTGCTTTATCATTGATTCAGGTAGATGGTAAGAAGGCTAGAACTTTTAAGAAATCTTGGTACTATCCGGTAGTATTGTAGTTAGTATACACAGTATTTCTTCTAAACATGTTTTTGGGGGGCATTGTCCTCCGGAGCTGTGAGAGTGTTCTCCCAGAGCAGACCAAAATAATGCGCTTGTAATATAATAATAAATAGAATAATACCAGAAGTACCCTCCTGGAACATCCTTTCTGATGTGTTTAGTACACATGTTTTCTCTATTTTCTGTATAGGATGTATTTTTTTTATAGGTAAGGAAGGGAAGAAGAATGATTCGACGTTGAAGAAAGAAAAAAATCTAACCCGATGGTCGTTATCTTAAAAGCAGTGGCGTAGGAAAGGGGGTCCAGAGGGGCAGCCCCCCCCAAAGAGGTCCGACAATGTACTTTGGCACTTTGATGTTTGTAATTTTTTAAAAAATATTTTTATGTTTATATATTTGTTTGTTTGTAAGTTTTCTATATGTACCTATAACAGCACTTGCCCCCCCCCAAACACATCCTGGCTACGCTACTGCTTAAAAGTAATGTTATTTTTGTAAGAAAACACACGGAGATATAGATTAACGAATGCCACTTCGTTTCCTACCGATGTAACAGGGGTGTCCACAAGGGGGGCTATGACGCAAACTGCGTCATTGAAATATTTGGGGGGTTAAAACCTATATAAATATGTTTGATGAGGGGGGGGGGGTAAAATTAATCGAAAAGAAGATTTTTTTTCATGGAAGAACAACTACGGATAGACAATTGGGGGGTGCGTCATAGACATAAGGGGGGGTGGGCACCACTGGATATAACATTGCCAGTGGTGTCAATAACACCTACACCGCGGCAAACCTCGACTTTTATGCCCGCCCTCCTCAAGTGATTGGTTTCATAGATTACTAGGAACCCGAAAGTCGGGGGGGGAAGTAAATCCTGCAAGAGGGGAGAAAAAAGAGGCAGTTTTACCGTCACTGAACACTACATCCTAGTTTTATGTGCCTCATTTATATAGCCACGAACAGCTCTGCGGGGGAGAAGACAATTTTATAATGCTACATTAAAAAGAATGATATAAAAATAATTTTAAGATCGAATTGGACATATGCAAGATAATTTTATTGAAATATCCACACACAGACAAGAATTTTACAGTTTCTTTAATCTTTCGTATTGTGTTTCAAAAAGAGCATTAATTATAAATTCAGTTGCTGGAGTTAAACTTAATTCTCTACCATTACTTCTATCTTTGGGTTTGTCGTCACTGGACTTCACAACTGGCTTCGATTTTTTACTTTCACAAATAGATTTACATATCTCAATTTCTTGGTTTTTCTTTGTGTAATGGCAATTTATTTGTAGAAACAAATGACGCAATACTTGCTCCTTCATTTCCCACGTCAGGTCGTCCCACGAAATCTCTTTTCCTTCGTTCAACCTGAAAGAAAAAGAATTATGATACATTTCACAATGGTATAAGAATACACAATACACAATGGGATAAAAAGAATAGTATTGTCCATTTACTATAGCTTGGCGCTGTGTTTTGACACAAAACCTAGCTAGCGAATCTTAGCAGTCCTTCCCCTTCTTTTCCCTTATCGCAGTGGTAACAGTGCCACTAACTCATCAACTTTAGCACTATTAGGGTTTGGTATTTGCAAGTTGCGTAAATTTCGAAAGCTTACTTCTTCTCTAATCAGGGCCGTAACTTGTGGGGGCAGGGGAGGGGCAACTGCCTCCCCAGGGAGGTTCCCCACCGTTCGAAGAGGATCCAGTTTGAGACAAAATTTTCTTAATCCATATACGATACGAACATGAAATTATAAATGAATCATCAAACAGGTTCACTACATTACATAAACAAAGCAGCACACAAAAGGTAAATAAAACAAAAATGAGTCGTGGGCCCATTTCAGTAAAAAAAAAAAAAAAAAGTTACTGTTAGGAGCCCTAGAAATAATATTTATTCGTATGGCTTTGAGATTTGTCAATATTGTCCCCTTAATTAATTTGTCATGTATAGAACGGACCTAGGGGCGTAAGTAACGGCCCCGCAGACCTTGCCGTAAGGGAAGGCTCACAGGCTCCGGGGGTCCATAAAGATTAAGAGAAAGAAAGAGGGGGCCCAAGAATTAGAAAAAAAACAACTTTTTCTAGGAGGCCCAAATACACGTATTAATGCCCCCCCCCAGAAAAAATCTATGTTACGGCGCTGTCTCTAATGTGAATTTATTGGTACAGTTCTGCTAATAGTTAACTATATCATGTTGGTCTGTTTAAGCCTTGCGCCGTGGAGAGAAAAACAGTCTTACAGGAGGATAGTATTCAGATTTTAAGAACGTGGGGAAAAGAGAGCGAGGATGAGAAAGATGAGTAGGAAAAAGAAAGAAAATGAAAGAAACACTTCTATATTTACTTCGTAACGAATTTAGGGAGCCATAAAATGAAAAAAAAAAAAAAAAGATATAGGAACGCACTACCACAATATTTGCAAGTGTTGGCAACATAATATATTCTGGCGGAATATATCTCCCGCCAATTTTGGAGCGTCAGTGTTTGGCCCAATTCTGGCCTTACAGAGGCTACCATCTAGGCATTCACCTCGTGGCACTTAGGAAAACCTTAAGAAGCCGGGTTCTTGCCCATGCTCAATCTACCTATTTTAATGCTTTTTTTTTTTGTGTGTGTGTGTGTGTGTGTTGGACAGTGTCTGGTAAGCGCACTCAAACATGGTAAATGTGTATTGCTTTAAAATGTTTACATGTTAAAATTCGCTTAATACTGTACTTTGAACACGAAATTCAATGTGTATTATATTCTTAGAGCAGCATGCTTTATTTCCTAATACTTTAAATCTATGGTTGTTAGTATTTATAATTATAAATAGTATTTATAATTATAATCATTGCATCATACTAATCCTTCTCAAAGCTTGTTCAATTAGTATGAAATTCTAGACTTGGCAGTTTGCAACATTGCAAACCTTCACCAAATGCAATATGTGGCGAGAATATTTCCACCTATACTTGCATCGAAATTCCCAGCCCCTGTTTACAATCAGTACAATACATTTCTGTCGCCTTATCATGAAAACAACGCTGTCCAGCGAACCTAACGGTTTTCGTTCTAAACTGCAACTTCCCAATATTGCGAGGCGTACAAGGTTTTCGCACTTTCGAAAAGAACACTTGTACAAAATTGAGTGGGCATTATATGTAAGATTGTATTACATAATAACTAACTCGATTTGTCATAACGTTAATGTCTCAGTCATCTCAAAAGCAGCAATTTATGTAGAAATAGTAATTGGTCCATGATTGTGCAGAAGTAGGTACATTCGGATCGGTGATTCATGTGCCTGGCAACCATGAATTAACCATGTAGGGGTGAGAAGCAAGGTTTTGACGCTCGCACTACAATTTTTTTTTTTTTTTGGTAAACAATTTTCCATCCTAGAGTGAACGGACATAGTTCCATTGGAAAGTTCCACTAGGTATAATATCATCTAATGCATGACATGGTTGATGTCATAGAACTACATATATACCCTTAACTTTCTTGTTGTAGTTCGCAGAAATGTATTAGGCGAAGTCAGCAGGGGTCAAGTGTTTTTTCTAGTCCCGATGAGTTAATCCGGCCCTGGTGCCAACTCAGCCTATTGGGGAAAAATTAGCAGTAAAAGAAAAAAATGTTAAGAAATTTTCCTACATGTCATTTAACGGTAATCTACATGCATAAACTGTCATATAATGTATTTCACTCACATGGTAGAATAAGACAATCTCAAATGACAATCTTGATCGCGTTAGAAGCAGAATCTCTAACATGAAGTGCCTAGAACATCTTCAATTCTGGAGAACATGCACCTGTTATTGATGTTGCTTTGCTTCTTACACTAAAGAGTGTCATTCCTAGTAGTATACGATTAAATGACTTGCAGAGAAAGTTCTTGAATAATAATGTAAAAATAATTTCAAATATTAACTAGTTTCGATTGTAGTATATTTTTACATTTAAGACCATTGCTTTCTTTGATTTCCAGTAAAATATTGATTTCTGGTGTAATATTTATTTAATATTCTCTCCATAGAATTATAAAATAACCACTAGAGGCACAATCGGCACCATTATCTGTGATTCCAGCTACTAGCGCGTTGCCTACTGAATAGTCATTTGTTTTCCACTTGTATGGCAAAAAGCAGTCGTCTGCTATTTGTTTCAATGTGTAACTGATGTTATCAAGTGAAGATCCAAACAAGATTACTGACTAGAATTCCCTTAAAACATATCAATTATTTAAAAATATAATATTACTAATGGATTAAAAGAGTAAAATAGCAAAATAATAACAATATGGAAAACTAACACAGCTTTTCAATATCAGTTACTTAGATATTAATGGTATCCAAGGCGAGCTACATTTTAAGAATTACAGAATTGCTATATCTATTTGATACATAGGATTTTGAGCCAGCTATGATACCTTTACTGAGTCATTGCTCTTAGCAAGTGAAAAGTTTGACTGATCGCTGATAAATAAAGTGATCAAGATTGTACCTGAATTGCTTGCGTTTACCATGTGAGCTGGGTTATTACTAACAACATTGAAAGAACACCATGGCACCATTCTTAATTGTGCGCTCTTTCGTTCATTCATGTACTTCTTCAACACCACTGCGGTGTTATTTTTACATTGCTCAACATCAGCTCTGTCACACTGGTAATACCAAGTATGAGCGTCTCTGGCATGTTAAAATGGGGGGAAGGCAAACTAAAGTTACATCAAAATTGAGTAAAGTGCATTCTATTTTACTAACGGGATCCCCTCTTGCTACCTTGAACAACACAATTAATCATAATTATCTTTCACCACTGGTAGGGTATTTCCAAAAATATAAATTTATATAACTTACAATATGACTTCTAGGTGACTTCGTTGCCTTTACATGCAAATTATACTTTCAATGCTACATATTAATTTAATATTTCTCTAATTTAATATTTCTCTAATTTAATATTTCTCTAATTTAATATTTCTCTAATTTAATATTTCTCTAATTTAATATTTCTCTAATTTAATATTTCTCTATTTAATATTTCTCTAATTTAATATTTCTCTATCTTCTTCGGTTTCCTTGCACTATATCTTCTACATGTCACTTGGAATATAATTTCTTCTCGAGCAATATCTTAATATATTTTAATTACTTCCAATTACATTTTTACACCCATTATTTCCAGTGCCTTTCATGAACTCTTTCTTCCAAGTTTTACGTTCATCTCAAAGTACAAATTTCGAGAACTCAAGTATTTTTTATCTTCTCGCAATGCCACGTTTCTTCTGCTTCTTCTCGTACTATGGAATATTTTTCATCTGAGTCCTTCCTATATCTCTTAATTCACTAACTCACATGATATGCTTCTCATCATAATCTTCTTAAAGATCTTTCCCCACTTTTTCCGTTGCTTCTATTTAAAGTTCACGTTTTATATCTTCCTTAATAATATTACCTAGGTATTGAAAGTATACATCTATTTTACTTCTTTGCCCAGGCATCTATTACAGCCTTAATAATCTAACCATTGATTTAATATTTTTCATACTTATTATCGTCACATGTTATTTTCAGAGCCTTTCCTTACGTTTTTTGACATCATGTTAATTTTAGATTCTGCAGTAACAACCATTTCATCTGAAAGTAATTTTATTACGGTAGTCCTTTTATCTCCTATAAATCAACGTGTTCCCCATGCTGTTAAAGTGAGTGCTGTACGTTCCTGAACATACTGTTTAACATGTTCAGGATGTCCCATAGGTGGCATGTCGGGAATAGTACTATGTACAATCACTTTCCTGTTGTGTATAACTTCGGGCCAAACACATGAATTATTGCTTAGTGATCTTAAACGCATTTGTAGCGCTGTAGTTTTATAATCCTCATATATTTCGATTGTTTTTAGCTAACAAATTCTTAACTCTCTGAAATAAGTTTTACGATGACACTCTTGGTTTGATTGCAAATTTCGAATATTTTTTCCCCTTCTTCTTCTGTATTCTTAATAAACTTTCTTCATTTCGCTGTATGTTTTTGAACTTGTTCAATCAGCCATCCTCATTTACTTCGTTTTCCGTTTTAATGTCTAAAATGTACAGTTTATTCTTGCTATAAGCCGTCTCCTCAACGTTTTTCTCATTAAAATCTCATTTCCATTTTTACTTTCTATATTATCATAGTATGATAGTTCTCCCTTGCTACCTTTCTACAGTATTTCTCTGAAACTTACCCTCATAAATAATATTCAAATTTCTCTATTTTTAAAAATTCCTCTTGTTACCTTTGCCTCTATTGTATATTTGCCTGTCTTTGTAGATTTGCCTTCTTAATTCTCAGAACAACTTTCTATACATTCTTCCCATCTTTTCTCTTGTCCTACGTCATGGAATCTAATTGTTGGTTGTTAAGCAATGAGAAAAGTGTGTGCCTACAGCCGAGACTACTTTGAATAACCAAGAAATGTAGCTTCAAAAAAATCTTTCTTTGAAAGTGGCACACGTCAGGCGAACATTTTGATCACACCAACCTGATGCTTAACAATACACAACAGGCATGTGTTCTACCTACGTTTTTACTTCTTCCATAGAGATCTAAATACTTTCATCATTCATCTATTTTTATCTCGTATTGAAAATATTGGGGGGACGCGTCCCCCTGTCCCCTCGCCAGAGACGCCCGTGACACCAAGCCTGTGTTAACCACAATACCGAGCTTATATTAACCTTAACACCGGATCCTTTGTGTTGAATGAACATGTTAAAGTGGTGGTTATGCGGACACCATTAGCCTATGTTAGAAATGAGATGTTATAACGGAAACACTTTTTACTGTGTACCTTCTGAAATCGTAAGGTAATTGTATATCAAAACAACAATTAGTTTGTGTTAGAGAATGATGGACTTACCATTCCCTTACTATTTGAAGACTGTCATCTTTGGATGCTTTGAGAATAAGAAGATCGCCTAGTTGAGCTGCCTTAATGGCTGTTTTGTTTTGAGTCATTAATAAATTATAAATTGCTTTGTCCAAGTCATTGCCTTCAGACCTATAAACAATATTGTAAAGTGTAATTAATAGACTGCGGAGTTTTCTCTAAAATATTTAAACAATAATTTAGAGAAGAATTAAGTGTTAAATAATGTAAAAGAAAGAAAAAAATGGCTAAACAAAAATTACGAAGAAATGTAATATAATTTATGTCAATTCAATTTTTCTGCACTTTTTTTGTGAATGTTTTGGAAGCCTTCTGAAACATGTTTTAAACATTTCAGAGAATATACGTTTCGACAACAGTAATTCGACGTTTGTATTGGGTTAATGCGATTGAAATGTCTGTTGTTGTGTGTCAACTTCAAAGCGAGGGTGGGAGGGGGGGCGGAAACTACAATTCCTGTTGAGTCAAATTGCAACTACACATTTATAGACATTGCGCAACCAATGACTGGATTCTGTGATGACGAAAGAGGTTTGGGGACTGCTTTCCAAAGAAATACTCAACTATATGTTGCATTACCCCAGAGTTGCCAACCTCAGAGAACAAAATTAGACCTATCGATTTTAGTCTTTAAAATCATTGTATATTGCCAAAAAATGTCGTACATTCGTTATGAAAGTGCTAATTTTGCAAGTATAATAATACTAAAAATAACAATAATATATAATAAACTTATTTAGTTTTCTTCAGTTTCGAATTCCAAATCGGCGCATTGTCCTTACCATAAAAAAAAAGTCTTATTAACACTCTCTGAACAACAATATTTCTAGCCTCTCGTAAACATAATTAAATTTAAAAAATGGATGCAGGGTTTCCAATTGACAATTCTCAAATCGTTATTGATTTATTTTAGCGGAAATGACTGTTAAAACCTCAGTGTGTGTATGTTTTATAATCACAGTATTTAATGCACACCTACAATTTATTTGCACATTCAAAAACTAGAAAAAAAGTGTGCGTTCTGAAATTATCGTATATTCACTTATTATAGCAAGAGCACTATTGTATATAGCATTTGAGGCTTAAATTATGGTATATCACGATAAATTATCGTATGGTTGGCAAGCCTGTATCATCCCCTTATCAGGGAGATCTTCCTTGCCAGTGAGTAACCGATGTGCAAAATAAGTGATAGTTGGTACAGGCGTCGGGAGAATAAGGTGAGCTATGAAGCATTTCATATTGCAACTCATGCAGAGTCTGGACTGCACCGTCTTTCAGCGATATGTGGTCGTCAATTTTCGTGCAACATAAGAACAGCATGTGTATTGACTATTACTGGATATTTGCGGACAAGTTTCCGGTGCGTTTCATGAAGTTTAGCATTGTAGAGATTGTGATAGTTTCACCTTGACGGAAAAAGATATGATGGATTATCCCACTATACCGGAATTATCCTGAGTTCGATTCTCGATGGAAACAATCGGTCGAAAAGATATAAAGAGCCCTTTTCATGCCAGTCATTCTGAGTGAAATTTTTCCAATTTCTTTCTTCAAATCCACAGTCCCATTTCTTTCTTCCTTCCCCAATTCCCCGAGTAGTGTATTCGCCGAGGGACATCATCCCTCATAGATAGGCCATGGATACCATGAATGTCCACATAATTTCTAACGTAATCACCATACCAGTAACAACACCTTCCAAGGGTGGAGTTGTTAGTTTTGAAAATTGTTTTGGATGTTGTTCACAATCCAATCATTATTCTGACCGTTTACGATTGAATTATATCCATTTTTTCATCTGAAATGACAAATCCGAGCCAGGAAACCTGTCCTACTTTCCTATACACTTTGAGAGTTGTACACCTCCAGGCATCTATCTTTGTTGGCTGGTGTCCCACACATGGCACCAAGGGTCCAATATTTTCATCTTATCGATTCCGAGAAGCTGCCAAACAATAGTGATATGGTGTATGCATAATTCGTCTGCAATTGTATCAACTCGGCTTCCACGGTCATTCTGATGAAGTTATCAGAACATGCTTTCGATCGGTGGGCGCGGGGCTCAATTTCGAATATTGTCACTGGCACAAAATTTCACAAACCAACGGCGTATGGCGCGTTTATTCAGTACCTCTGGCTCAAATGCACAGTTGGTGTTTGTCGCTGGTTATATGCAGAATGTTTCAGCTTGATGTCATAAAGGAAAATTCATCTTGCAATTATGTGTTGTCTCCATGGTTTAGTATCTGCTTCCTCACTTTGAGCTCCCTCGTGGCTAAGCGGTTAGCGTACGCGCCTTTGGCGTGGGAGACCCGGGTTCGATTCCCGGCTGGAGCTCATGTGGTTCGGACTCCACGTTAATCAGTAGGTCCACGTCTCATATAGCCTCGCCGCTGAAAGGGACGCTAAATTAAAAATCAACTCAATTAACTCAACTTCCTCACTTTTTAGGCACCACATCCTGTTTTCTGAGCATATAAGGTGTTTGTAACATCGTATGCGTGAACTCAGTCTTTCCATTGATTGTGTTACAAATAGAGCTTTCCTGTAGACACAAATATGGTCACTCTATTCGCACCAACCCAATATAAAGTAGTCAAACTGAAAGAATTGAAGAAACGTAATTTTGATGTTTGTTTAACCATTGATAAAGCATTATTTTAGGACAAACGTCGAAAACCTGATTAGTATTAAAAAACAATCAACTTTTATTTAGTCGTGCTGTTACCTGTTTCGTACGTATCTAGCAGCTGAATATTTACTTTGGGTTAATTCCAAAGTATCGCACTTATCCATGGGTTTCAGTTTTAATAGCTTATATTTCATTTTTATATAATTATTAAGTTTCAAGTCAAGGCTATACGAGATGTAATCTGTTTTAATGAGTTGCGGACCTCAAATTATTTATTTTGTTTTTAGTCCGAGACCAGCATTCTCCCGACCCGACCCGACCCGAAAGTATGCACTTCCATGATATACCAGCCACCATTCCTTTGTACAATAAGAATCCACAGTCTACTAATTACACGTGAAACAAGGAGTATCTTTTAACTCTACAGCTAATCAATTATTTGTAGCACTAGCTTTAGGCATTAAGTTCAGACATAAAGAATGTATTAGAACAGAACTGAGGAGTGAAATATGACGGAGGGAACAAGATAGTACAATGGGGTTATTCAGTGGTGCCCACCCCCCTCATGTCCATGACGCACCCCCCTCAATCGTCTATCCGTAGGTGTTCTTCCATGAAAAAAAAACTTTTCGATTAATTTTTACACCCCCTCAAACATATTTATATAGTTTTTTACCCCCCCAATATTTCAATGACGCAGTTTGCGTCATAGCCCCCCCCTTGTGGGCACCCCTGGGTTATTGTCCCTGGAAGTATCATTGATCCGCTCACAAGGATACCGATTCAAGTGTGACACGAAATTGTGGACGGATTTATGCGCAATCGAAGTGTTTTGTGAACAATGAATTCCATTAGAGGGAAAAATCCTCGATCTCAAACGTTCCGGAGATATAGAGGGATAAGAGGAAAGCTGATGCTCTGATATTTTGTGGATTTTCGGCTGCGTTGCGAGTGAATATGTTTGAAAAATGCATTTAAATGTTAAGAAAGATGCACCAAAGCGAATAAAAGTGATGTTGAATGTTAAGGTGAGTGGCGTAGCTTTTATTCGGGGCCGGAAAAAGAACGGGGTATGAGGAATAACAAACGCCATTGACACGGAAAACAGACTTGTATGATATTACTTGCTAATATATTATGTCTTTAGTTCTTAGAAAATGAGAAAAGTGATATGAAAATGTATAAATTATGTTGCCAAAGGATCAGAGACGTTATTATGTGAACAAAAATACAAAGTCATTCTATGCAAAAGCGCTTCGGAAAAACAAATCAAATAATATGAAACATAAACATATATTGTTGCAAACGTAAGTACGACATTGTGTAGTTGTGTGACATATATTAAAATGCAAGGTATGAATCAATAAACGAAAAAAGTATTTTCCACTTAAAAAAATGAAAACCTGTACACCTGATACTGTATATCACATAACATTTTTGCATGTAAACAACACTGGCGTCACACAGTAAAGTAGTTCCTCATACCGTTATACGTAAGAACATACCTTGTGAAACAGTACAAAGTTTTAAACGCTAGATCAATGAAAAGTTCGTACGGTCACAATTTTTTACATTTTTCATCCTATTTGACCTGATGATGCTCTTATTCGATTCAGCGCACCAAAAAACCTGTACATAGACACCTTACACGCCTATTTCAGACAATAATGGAACTGCGTTAATTTCACTTTTCTCCTTCAAAACCTTCTTCTCCTAGACTTTTTATGGACTCTTCGGTTTTGTAACCCTCATGTTTAAGACGACGTATTACTAAAGTTTCCTGGATCAAGGAATTCTTCATTTTAAAAGTCTCATTTGCTTGTACTATCGATACATATTCAAAAATTCGCAAAATATCTGAGCACCAGCCTTCTCCTTATTTCTCTATATGTCTGGAACTGCTGAGATCGAGGGTTTGTCCCTCTAATAGGTTTAACTGTACACAAAAAAATACTTCGTTTGCGCATAAATTCGTCCACAATTTCGTATCGCACTTGAATCGGTTTCCTCGTCAGTGATGTATGCAGACTTTCATCACAGGCGGTTCAAGCACGGAATCTCATGTCCTTTGAGGACATGTGTGATTCTTGTATATACTGTATATCTTAAGATGCTAAATATTTATTTTTCCATAATATCTTGCTCAAGAAGGATTAAAATTCCAAAATTTCTTGCGTACGGCACTAGACAACTTAGTATAGCAGATACATTAATATAGCGTCGGCTTAGAGAATACCAAAAATGCCACAATGTTCTAACGTAAGTTAATCTAGATCTAGAATAAATACTTATTTTCAAACATAATGGACCTATGCATTCTACTTGCTACGGAACGTAACGAGGAATATAACGTAATACCCTTCATAACCAATTTGTTTCTTTACATGTTGAATGGCGTTCAAAAGAAACTTCTCCAATTCGTTTCGCTGCGTGACAATGTCCCTGGCAAGTGCTCGAATCTTCTTCATTTGTTGGTCTTTCATATAAAGCGCCCTTTCAAGTCTCTGCAACTCAGCTCGATTCACCATTGTTTCTTCTTCCACTTTTTTCATCAGCTGCTGTCGCTCAGCTTCTATCGCTTCGGATTGTTCATCAAGTTGTTCCTTCAAACAGGTGCCTTCAGTTTGCAACTAAAATATTGTAAGGAAAAAGGAATGATAACTATTTTTAAACTAACCAGGGACTCTTTTTTTTTAATAGAAACATTTTACGAGTCATTCAACCCCCTAACTGCATTTCCACATTGTACGTAACCTGACAAAATAGTGGGTAAAGCGAAATATAACATTCACACAAGGCAACTTGTATTAAGCCGTAACAAAAGCTTGTACTGTTAGGAAGAAGGTAAAGCTAATCTTGAGCTTGTTGTAGGTGTAGCGGAAGTATGGAACACATATAACAAATAGCATGTAAGGTCACAGTACAATGTGTCGCTTGCTGCGAGGTATATGCAGATTTGTGTAATTAAGTAGGTAGAAAATAAATGTTAAGTGTCTCCTTAAGCGGAACGACAATGATTCATATCTGAAGATCAAGGAAAATAAAATTTTAATTCACTTCGCACACGTAATCCACTTGCTTGCTATGTTACAAACGACAGTGAGTATAATTTACTATGAAAGTATTCCGAAAACTTGCAATACAACTCCTGTGCTGTTATGCAACCAAAATCACTCTAAAGAATATCTGGTTGCCTATAAATATGTTTAACTCAGCATCCGTTGAGGTGTTTCGTAGTCTAGCTAAATAGATTAGCACCAGATCCCAAAGAAATTTATATGAAACATTCGAGAAGCACTCTTTCAAATAAGAAAAAAAGATCTATCAAAATCGGTGCAAATATATCGAAGTTGTGCGGGATCAAACCCAGAACATGTAAATAAATGTAGATGCATTGAGAACTTAGTTCTATTTCTGAAGATGGTTAAAAAACAAGAAACACTTCAAAGTCCGTTTGGAATAGATTATTTAGTGTTTATTCTTGTGCAATAGATTATTTAGTTTTAATTCTGCTGAAATAGACAATTTACTTTTAATTTTGCTGAAATAGATTATTTAGTTGTTATTCTTGTGCAATAGATTAATTAGTTTTAATTCTTCTGGAATAGATGGTTTAGTTTTAATTCTTCTACAATAGACCATTTGGCTTTTATTCTTCTTCAATAAATTATTTAGTGTTTATTCTTCTGCAATATACTATTTAGTTTTAATTCTTCTGCAATGATTATTTAGTTTTTATTCTGCTGCAATAGATTAATTAGTTTTAATTTTGCTGAACTATATTATTTAGTTTTAATTGTGCTGAAACAGATAATTTTGTTTTTATTCTTCTGCTGGAATAGATTACTTAGTTTTTATTCTTCTGCTGCAATAGATAAGTTGGTTTTTATTCTTCTTCTGCAATAGATCAGTTAGTTTTTATTCTGCTGCAGTAGATTATTTAGTTTTTATTCAGCTGGAATAGATTATTTAATTTTTATTCTGCTTCAATACATTATTTAATTTTTATTCTGCTGCAGGAGATTATTAAGTTTTTATTCCGCTGTGCTAGATTATTTAGTTTTTATTCTGCTGCAATAGATTATTTACTTTTTATTCTGACGCAATATATTATTTATCTATTTATTTATGTACTGCATATGAAAAATGCACACTATTAAGTTACAAATTTTTCTATTGTTTGATTTCTCCTAACAATGACACACATACTGCTAATGGTGACAAATGTACTTATAACAGTGTCACATACGCTCCTAATAGTGACACATATATTCCTTAAAGTGACACATATACTTCTAACAGTGACACAATGCTCCTAACAGTGACACAGAAACTCCTAAAGGTGTCATATATACTTCTATCAGTGACGCAATGCTCCTAAGAATGAAACACACTCCTAATAGTGACATAGATACTTCTAACAGTGAACCTGTGCTTCTAACAGTGACAGAATCACCCCTAAGAGTGGCACACATACTCCTAACAGTGATACATATACCTCTCACTGTGACACACATACTTCTAACAGTGACATAGTACTGCAAACAGTGACAAATACTGCTTGTAAACATAATTCGAAAATTATTAAATTTATAAACATTAAATATATCATTTATAAATTTATGTTTGCATTTGGAAAATTTGAAATAGTTTATTTTCTTAGAAAAATGAAAGATGGACATAGAAGTTAACACATTATTCTTCCAAGACTGTATACATAGGGTGAATTGAATTCAGCCTATCAGAAATATTTATGTTTACAGTGCATACTAGCAGTAGCGTAGCGTGATATTCCGAAAGGGGGATGCCAAAGTTAGTCATTTGTGCGATATAGTACTACTGCAAGCAGCAATACATAGCTATTCCGAATGGAAATATAGGGTTATACAAAATTTAGGAGGAAGCCTCCCTAATTGGAGGTCTAGTGGGGCATAGAGAAGCGAATGCGTGGATTACGTTAGAATTTAAAAACCAATTGTCTCAGCTCCTTCTTGCTACTACCGTTGTGACGAGAAAACTAGGCCCCACTTTTGTATGAACATTGTTTCCAGTATCGTTCCCTTCATTTCTTTCTCGTGGGCGGCTTTTTTCTCCACATACTACACGTCAATCTCGTTCTTTCAAAAAAAAAAAAAATATCGCCCCTAGAAATTTGTCGTCTTGGGTCCGGAACTCAGACGTCCGTTCGTGAATATGGGCCTGATTGTATATATCATTTGAAGATGTAAATACAAAGCACTTAAACCAACTCTGGGGGCCTGTTTCTGTATCCAGATACTGAAGTCAAGGGCGCAAATCTGTCTTCAACGTTCGTGGGATGGTTAAGACTGTTCCCATAATCTTTTCCTTTTTTAACGATGTTCAAAATATTTATGAAGTTGAAAAAAATGCTGTGGAGAATTAGGGAAGCAGAGTTGTCTATAACATCGGCAGGAGGGTACATTTTAAGGCTTATTGTGGGGGAGGGGAGAAGAGACTCATATTACAGTAGATGAATCAGATTTCTGAGGTAAACCTGTTGTACTCGTATATTATATACCAAATGATGTAGATGAAATAGTGGTACATATCATTATTACAACTCAGTGCCGTGAGCACATTCTGAAATTTGAATATATGCATAATAATAATTGACATGTTTCTACTTACGCATCCACAATGATCCACATTAAAATTTTAGGACATTTGTTTTATAACAACACAAATAATGACTTCCCCAAAACTATGAAAGAAAATCAATCAGGCCTATATTTGGCGCAACAATACTCTTATCTGAGCAAAATTATGATTACCACAATAGCATTATAGGAATTGTTACAGGAATTAAACAAATAGTTGAAAATAGACTACTAATAATTAATGACAATGAAATATTAAAGAATACGATTCTTTTTTAAAAATGAAACAAGTCAAAGAACATCAGTTTCGTTTGTGGCAGTCGGATAGAAATCACCATCACAATCTCAAATCGGATTATTGGGGGGGGACAAGATTGTAGGGAACATGTTCCCCTTATGTCCCCGAGATTTGTGCCAGTGACTGAAGGGCCCTGACACAATCTTTGCGAGTGACGGGGAGTGGTGGCTCTCTTGTCCTACCAGATCGGTGATTGTAATTCTACAGAATGCTTTATATTTATGCCTGTGTCTTTGAGCTCCTTTACGATGAAGATTACAATTACGATGCATTTAGTTGTGATTAAGGCATAACTATTTTAATACTATTATTTACATAACCGGCATGCTTCAAAAATGCGTTGAACTAACCATTTCCGTTTTGTTCTATATCCTTTATATTAGGGCTCGTACGTTCTGTTCAGAAACTATAGCTTAGTTCAAAATATATACAGTTGGAAATACTTGAATATGCCAGCGTATATCTAAAGCAAATGTAGGGTTGCAAGGGATGAGGAGGAGTGAGAAGGGAAGTATTGCGCATGCGCATTCAACAGAAAGCAGACGAAAACCCCGATGCTTTCAGTAGGCCTGGAAGCCCGAGGAAAATAGCATACGACAGGAGGAAAGACAGAAAATGTGCATCTGAGCGACGCGCATGCGTAGGTTCCTCTTGTCAAAGTAAGTCGAGAGAGCGCGCCAGAAGATTGCAGTGGAAATAATTGTGATAATTACAAGCAAACAATTTATATATAATGAAATACGTACTTTTTCTTATTAACAGGGGATGCCGGGCATACCGGCGTTCTCTTACGCTACGCCGCTGCATACTAGAGTAAATCATTTTCAAATCTTATTTCTAAGGTAAATCCACTTGTTCTGTATTTGTTTTTCGGATATGCCTTTGGGAAAACGTCTCAAGCTCTGAGAGCAAACTCTCCACCATTTTACGGAGATAGTTTTCAGTTGAGATTTGTCTGTTCTACAAAATAAACTTTACCATCTATGAATTTACCTGAGTTATCATTTTATTCATACGCGAACACTTGACTAAATTTTCCCTGGTGAGGAGTTCCCGGCCTTCTGCTTCATCTCGTAACCGTTGTGTCTCGTTCTTAAACACTTTTAAACATTCCTGTAATTTTGTGTTCTCTTCCATCACGTTTCTCACCGCTGTCATCATTTCCACGTTTTCTTGGAATACTTGAACTGTTTGGCTCCCAATATTACTGTGAAAGAAAGGAAAAACGGAGGAAAAGGTCTTAGAGAGATGGTTTTAGTGGTTATAAAACAGATACTACCTGGTATGTTTGAAATACAGGGCAATTCAAACTAAATAGTAACATGAATGGTTACTCAAAATTGCTATAATGAATTTATTTCGGAAATGTTGATGTAATTTGATTGGTAAAATCTCCAAGTTTTATTTGGCAACATTGAAAAGATCGCCATTTTCGAAATTGTTCATTAGCATTATTATTTAATTTTAATAACTGTATGTTAAAACTATTTTGTTTATTACAAACTAAATACAACTATTACTTAAAAAGTAGTTCACAAAATTCCAAGACAATATGATACGTAATCAAATACAGTTGAGTTCTTTCTTCTAGCTGCTGCCTTAACTTAAATTTTGGGGGAAATGTTATTCTGTCAACACTGTAATTTCTATGGATGGCAACACTGAAAATTCTTTAGGTTCATATTTTCTGCTGTAGAATAACATTACCTATGATTGTGGTAAGTTGCATTTCATTATCTCCTTTCACTTATGAATAAAAAAGTAAAAGAAAAATGGCAAATTTTGTATTCCTACGTATTTAGTATGCCAGGTTCTTAAGGGTCTTCACTACAGCGAAATTAAACTACCGCTAATTTTAGAGTTTTTCCGTAATATGTTCTAAACAAATAAAAATATTCGAAAAGCAGAAACGTAATGAATACGATTTTGCATGTGATACCTTTACCACAACTCACCTATCTGCTTTTGGTGTGCCCCTATTTACAGAAACCGTAAAAAATGCTAATCTATCTACAGTTGTAAATCGAAAGCAATAGATGAGTTGTGATAACAGTATCACATGCCAAATAGTATTGTCTAGTTCACTACGTTTCTGCTTTTCGGGTATTTTTATTTGTTTTGAAGATATTACAGAAAAACTCTAAAATTAGCGGTAGTATAATTTCGCTGTAGTAAAGACTCTTAAACTGAAAATTTTCATTTCATTTCTGAATGACGTAACTGGACAGCAGTAACGACGCTTGAGCTAGAGGTCTGTACAGGCCGGAATTTTTAGCTGGGGCCCGGCCCGTGAATTTATAATGTCAGGCCCGACCCGAGTCCGAAATATGTTTTTGCTTTTACGCCCGAGCCAGGCCCGATCCGATGTGATAGTCAAATGAGCCCGAAATAGGCCTGAATTACAGAAACTTAATAACTAACGCAAACATTTTATTTTTACTTACAGCAATTAGGGATTTAATTTTTTACTTGTACTTTAAAAGTTCTTCGATAAATATCATTGTACAGTACATTTACCAAGTTACGCCCGAAAAGGCCCGAGAAACTTGGTTATATGTTTAAAAATTTATGGACCAAGCCCGGCCCGAGCCCGAAGTGATGTATGCTTTGTGTGGGCCCGAGGCCGTGCAGACCTCTAGCTTGAGCGGGGCAACAGAGCAAGGGCCTTCCTGGTGGCTTAGTCCGGCTAACAGAGGTATTATATTGTAATGTATGTCAAATAATATTTAAATATTATTTTCGATATACAAAAAAGTGGCCCCCTCCCCCCAAAAAGTCTCTGCCTCTTTCTATGCTTCCCAAGAAATTACAGCTATCGTCGTCACTGCTGAACAGTATCCAACCACCAGCTTCCACTACTGAAAGGGAATACACTTTTCATATCACAAGAAACAAAATAACACTACTAAGTAACCTTGAAAAGACCTTACTTCCCAGAAAAGAGACCAAGGCCAATTTTACAGTTATTTTCATTTTTTTTTTCCGAATCGTTATTTAAGTAAAGAAACTGCAACTGACTTACTTAATAGCTTTTGCGTGAGCCTGTCGAACTAGCCAATTGAATTGTCTCTTCGAGTCTTCTTCAATGCGGCTCTTCTCTCGAACAAAGCGACACTCCATTTTCCTAATCGTTTCTTGATGCTCTTCTGTTACTCGAATCACTGTGTTTCGTAACTGAAACGACAAAAGCATTTTTTTTTTTAATTAAGTTCATCAGCAACATTCATCTAGATCAGCGTTTCCCAACCTTTTTCAACTTGCGGCACACTACGAGTGTAACTTGAATTCTCGCGGCACACTCATAGACATTATTATTATTATTATTATTATTATTATTATTATTATTATTATTATTATTATTTGCAAATATAAAACACTATGGTATTTTTTTCTGTGATTACTGATCTCCTTACAGAGATGAAAGTTGGATTACTAGTTTTCCCCTATGCTAATTCATTGTGCTTATTTTTTATTCTAATTTAAAAATAGAAAACAATTGCAATGAAATATAGGACTCAGATTTTCAAAAATACGCTTTGTTTTTCGAAAAACGTATTCAATCTTTCACTAAGGACGAAGATCACTAAATAACGAACGAACAAACAAATGTCTTGTACTTTTAACTTTGCTGTTTTAACCAAAACCGGTGCATATTATTACAATCACACAGCTTGCGATGCATCGAAGTCAAAACACAGCTGTTGAACAGTGTTGTTCTGTCATTCAGGTGCGAAAGAGTGTTCTACTAACGTTCACTTGACGCGTACCGTACAAGTGCTTCCACTTCTCGGTGTTAGTATGATTAAATTGAAGCGTAACATAGCAGCTAAACGTGGAAATGTGTACGAGCCGAAATACTGTCTGCTACACAGTAATAGATGAAGAATAATATTACAATTACAGTATTTTTTTCCATGGTAGAAATTAATAGTAATGTGAAATACAAAAACGTACATTCTTTCCTATGTCTTGCAATTTGGTTGCTATAGAATTAATAATTTTGTTTCGATTTCCTCGCGGCACACCAGCGGCCCATTCGCGGCACACCAGTGTGCCGCGGCACACCGGTTGGGAAACGCTGATCTAGATAGAAGGATAGGAAAAAAAATGGGGATTGCAGTTGTTACAATAAGATGGCCATGTCTCGAAATCCGTTAAGGATTATTATTAAGTATTGTGCTTTTTGGCAGATCCTTGGACTAATAAGGTTTTATTTCTTCTTAACTTTCATTTGGGGTCTTGAAATGTTCTTTCCACATTTCTCAATCCCCAGCTTCCTCTTTAAACCTTCAATATTTTTTTTCTATTTTTCAAATCATCGATCACTTGTGTTCTTCTTCTTCCTATTCCTCGTTTTCCTTCCATTTTTCCTTCTATGGCGGTATGAAGAAAACAATTACTTAACAAGATGTGTCCAATCCAATTGACCGCCCTACGAAGCATGCTGGCTAGAAGTATCCTCTTCTCTCCTTTCCGTTTTAAAACGTCTTCGTTTGTTACTCTTTCTGTCCATTTTATCTTATCCATTTTCGTCCAACACCGCATTTCGAAGCTCTCCAAATACTTCTTCTCTAACTTCCGTAATATCTGAGTCTCTGAACCATACAATCCAATGCTCCATATATAGCACTTGACGAACTTCTTGCTAAGTTCAATATTGAGTTTGCTAGTTAAGAGTGATCTTTTCTTGTTGAATGCTTCTTTGGCTATGGTAATTCTTGATTTGATCTCTTTGATACAGTAAGCGTCTTTCGTCAAAATAATTCTCAGATACTTTAAATTATCGACCACCTCAAGTTGTCTTTGTTCTACTCTGACCCGTAAGGGCACGTTACCATGGGATATTATCATGACTTTCGACTTTTCGATGTTGATTTTCATTCCATATAGTTTCCCAATGTCAACTATTTTGTCAATCATCTCCGATGGTTCTTCTTTGGTTCTAGCAACATATAATAACCATATCTTCTGCATTCCTGATCTTGTTAATGATCTGCCCTCCAATCTTGAAATCCCAATTCCCATTAATGCTTCCTTCATTAAACATTCACTGTAAATGTTGAATAATTGGGGCAATATACTACATCCTTGTCTGATTCCTCTTCCAAACTCAACACTATTGGTTTCTCCTTCATTCAAGCGCAGCTTCACTCGTTGTGCTATGTACATGTTGCGAATGAGTAATCGGTCTCTCCAGTTCACTCGTATTTCTTTAGGTATTTGCAGAAGTTTGGTCCAATTACTCGGTCGAAAGCTTTTTGTCAGTCGATGAAGCACAAACACAACTCTTCCCCGTTAAGGATAGAGCCATGAAATTTGGTATTTCGACTTCATTTAAAATAATTAAATACGTGTTTCAGCGTTTATAATGTTTCCACTATAAGGGAAGTAAAAAAAGAGTTAGGCGTTGCAATTGTTAAAATACAGGTAAGATGATCATATATCGAAATTCTTTAAGATTAGAGGCATGGAAATAGGTATGTAAGTTTTTGTTTTAAAATAATTAATGACGTTTTTCAACGTTTTTTGAAGTTTCCTTAGAAAGGAAGGAAAAAGAATGGGTGTTATAATTGTTATAACAGCATGGCCATATCTCGAAATACCTTGAGATTAGATATATATGTTAGAGTATGAGACGTGCGAGGCTGTAGGCCGAGCGAACTCGGGTATCTGGGGGCGAAGTCCCTAGCTAGCTGAAGGCTAGTCTCTATGTCTAAAAGCAACCAAGAAAGTTCTGTAGCTTTTTCACTCACCACCTTCCAACATCGATATGTCACCTAAGACGTACCTGGAAAGTCAGAAATGGTCCCCATCAGCATCAACGACCTTCTGCCAACGTTCTAGAAGGCCATGGAGTCCATCGCGGTAGAACTTGGTGGGCCGTCAAGCCAAGAAGGTATCAAGTGTATTTTGCACATCTACTATGGATTTGAACTGGCATACTCTAAGGTGATTGTCCAAGGAATGAAACAGGTGATAATCGGTCGGTGCAATATTCGGAGAGACTGGCGGATGCAACAGTGTTTTCCATCCAAGGCATAGAATAGTGTTCTAGGTCATCCTAGCCATGTGGGGCTTAGTGTTGTCCTGTAACAGGAGAACCCCTTTGCGATTCAGAAGTGCTGGCTCCAGAATTTTCAGTTTTTATTGAACACGCTCAACTGCTGACAATATACAGTTGCATTGATGCTCTGACCAGCTGTTATCAGTTCTCAATGCACGATGCCGCGATAAGTCCACCAAACACACAGGAGGACCTTCTTCTGTTGCAGTGACGGTTTCGACTGTTTTGGAACCGGTTCATGGGATGCTAACCAATGATAACGGCTCCGTGCAGCTTCGGACAGGACCCACTTCTCATTACATGGCAACAGCATGTCCAGAAATGGCTCCTTCCTGAAACAAGACAACAAAGAAAAACAGGTATCTGCTCGCGTTGCCTTCTGGCCCGGAGTCAAATCATATAGGACCCATCGACCTAACTTGTAGTGCTTCCCAAGTTGATGGAGGTGCTGCCGAATGGTTTCTCCACTCACACTGAATTTTAGTCCCAGTTTCTCACATGTCTGCCACTGTTCGCCTCAAGTACTGCCTGAAGATCTTCATTTTATACATATGTTGGTCTTCCGGCACGTGGTGCGTTTTTAAGTGTTTCGGGATCGTCCTTAAACTTGTCAAACCACCTCTGCACTGTCTGCGTAGTCACTACACCTGAACACCAAAGGCCTGGCATACTTTTCGTCCCGCTGCAGCGGCGTTTGACCCCAGTTTGAACTCGTACAACATACACGCCCTTATGACGCTCTGTGGATGTGTTATATAAGATCCCACTATGGAAGATTCTCAGAAATTCGATGAGAAGGGGGGGGGGTAGCAATTATATCATAAGATGTCCATATATATCCGAATGTCTGAAGGTTAGAGACATGAAATTTGGTATTTAGATTTTTCATTTAAAATAGGGTTTAGGAATTAGGTATCTTGGCTTTCGGCATCTATGGTCATGTTAGCCCCTCACGTTTGAGGGATGACTTCCTCGACGAGCACACTATTCGGGGAAATGGAAGGAAAGAAGCGGCCTAGGACCTATATGGTAGGTATCATACAGGCATTTGCCTGGTGTGAATGAGGAAAACCCCATTGAGGATGGCTGCCCTGAAAAAAGCTTTTTACACTTTTTCGACCAAGTACCCGCGCCGTTCATTTAAAATAACTAAAAACGTGTTTCAGCGTCTTTTGATATTTCCCCTACAAGAGAAGGAAAAAGGCGGGGAGAAAAAATCAGTGGCGGTTGCAAGTGTTAAAATAAGATAATAATTATTAGTGCAGTCAAATTACCAAAAAGTAAGGAAGAAATTAGTAACAAGCTGAAAATTGGTACAGCTGTTGGAAATGATGTTCTAAACAACATACTAAAAGTCCCCTGAAATCCCAAGTGACCTTCGTTGCCATATTGGAAAATGGCGGCCGGAAGTGCCAAATAAACAATACCCAGATAAAAATTGCAATATCTCCACTACGGTTGAACATAAAGAGATAAACTTAGTGTCGTTTTATAGGACATAGATAACACAACATTTTTTTTATAGAGAAACAATTTTTCATAAAACGCATACTTTTAGAAATATTTAATTCTAAATTCTAAAATTCCAAAATTTACCGTCAAATTAATTTAAAATTTTATTGAACTTAGGAAGTAATTATTAACAAGTTAAAATTTGACATAGATGTTGGTAAAACTTATTTAATTGACATACTAAAATCCCACAACTTCTTCGTTCGCCGTATTGGAAAATGTCCAAATGTCCGAAGTAATTGAAAGCTAATATTTTGTTAAGTGAAATACAATATCTGGACAGGGCTAAGTATTTCAGAAACTGTCAATGCAGTCGATCCGAAGTCACTTGCGATTAATGCTGGTGGGAGGGGCGAAACATTATGACGTGTTTAAGGTTGTCATCAGCCATCTTGGTGGCCGTCATCTTGGAATCAACTCGTTTATTTTAAATAGCAACATGGTCCTGTGACATATTAAACAACATCCTCGTTCGAAGAGAAACCAACGGTAAGGTTATTTTTCCAAAACCTGCAACAGTTTCAAAGTTGTGTATGCCATTTTTGTTGAACGAGAAAGGGTGATTTCATCAATATTGGCAACAAGATGGAGTACCACCGTATTATGGCCGTAATGTAATCGATGGCTCAATGAACATTTTCCCGGTTGGTGGATAGGTCTCCATGGACCAGTTGACTGGCCAGCAAGATACCCTGAGTAGAGGTCTCTGCGTTCATCCCCGTGGGTAAAGTTTGGCCCTAAAACCGTTATCAGAGGCCCTAAACCGGCCTAAACCAGTATGTTGCTATGCTAGAATAAGCAAGTATACTCTTGGACGCCTACCGGCTGTTATTTTTTCCTAGAATTCGAAGGCAAGTTTCAACAGGCCTTTAGTTGTTATGCTCATAGCCTTTTAGGGCTACCATCAGCTATAGGTTCATGAAAAAACATGCCTTTTCGTCTTCTATTTCGTTTTCTAGTCGTCTTTTATTGGATAGCTAATTTGGATCCCCCACGCCACGCCCTTACGCGAAGAGCACGTGGGAAAATTTTGGTCTTGGGAACCCGTTGTTGCTATGCTCATACTCTTTTACGGCTACCGGATCTTCATCACAGTCCTTTCAGTTATCACGATGGAAACTTCCCAGTTGATTGGTCTTCGTCTTTTCATTTTGTATTGAATAGCTGTTTTTCATAGCATTGAGTAGCTATTTTAGACCCTCACCCCAATCCTTTGATATTCAGTGATCGAAGCATCCCAATTAATTGGTCTTCGTCTTTTCGTCTTGTATTGAATTGATTGGCGTTAGGCCCCCTGTAGTATTGCATATGATTGGGTAGCTATTTTAGACCCCCATCCCATTGAATTTAAGTACTCACTGTTTCGAGGAGCATAAAGTGTACCTTTTTTTTTTTTTTTGTATCACCACTATTTTCTCACCCATTAAGTTTCGCATCAGCAGTTCATTATTTCGTCCAAGAGAATTTATACATGTAATTTTCACTTGCGAATTTAAATAGTCCGAAACAAAAGGGATCAAATGTACAAGTTTTTCCCACTCCGACAAATTTAACTCCACTCCAAAAATAATTCCTTTACCAATACGAATCACTGGCTCAAATGTATCACTATCCAGACCAATACAAATTAATCTTGTTTTCATTGAACTAAGTCCATATTGAACATTTAACAGCAAACAATCTTTCTTAGTTACCATAGTCGATGAACAAATACTCATGGACATGTCACTCCAATAGCTGAACAGTACAAAATAATGTCACTAATCACACACATGTTTGTCTGAGCACACGTGAAAGGGGGAAAGGAAGAGAATGAAGAAGAAGTCGATAATCATGTACATGTCCATACACTTACGACGCGGCCAACTCAGTGAATTCAATATCGTGCATGCTATGTCCCGTTAAATTAATCTTTTCCCCTTTGTATATTAAACATACGTTTCCACTTTGCAAATATGTTAATAATGCACTATTATCTGCTTTTACTTTTTCAGTAAATCGCCCTGGTAGAATCACTTTTTGTCCTGCCTCAAAAGTCACACAAACCTTCTTTCCATATACGGTTGTAATTAATTTGCAATCTACAATACGATAGGTTTTATTAATTTCTAAGTCTTGTAATTTTGTAAAAGATACTAACGACTATGCATTAAGTTTGGTTAATAAATTCATTGACGATGCCATCTTTAACTAATAGATAATATCTTCACTCTCGAAGACGTGTTCTATATGTATGACCACTAAATCAGCTTGTCCTCATTGTCTTAAGAATTCGCAGGATACCTTTCTTATCTCTCTGAGGATATAATAATAAAGGACTCTCCTGCGTGAGACAGAAAATTTAACACATTCACACAGGATTGAAAATTTCTAGCTCATCGATTTTCCTAAACATATTGTGAGAACATGATGTCTTAACAAATCACACGAACAAAGATCATTTCTTTGATCACATAGGAAGTAAATCGTGAACGAAATAAGCTGAATTGCATAAATAATGAAATTTGCTACTAAGTAAGTTAACAAAGAGTGTAATGAGAGAATTTGCTTATCATTGGTACAAAGGTTTATTACACTAATTTTACAGCTAAAAAAGTGCTAATGCTATATCCATGCATATCAATTATTTATTAACTTGAGAAAGACCAAGGCATACTTGGGAAACAATGTATAACATTCTTACAAAATTTGAAACACCGAGAAAAGTTATTTAAACTAATTAACATTTATTTAAATGAATCTAAAAGTAATAAATTTTTCTTCACGAACTATGAGATTGGTCTGAAACAAAGAGAGATGCGTTGACGTCCTTATTATTATACTGAGCATCTAGACTAATAATACATGAAGGCAAAATTTGTATGTGATGTCTTGTACTTCCAAGCCGAGTTGCCATATTACACGATTTAACGGATATCTTCCGATTAAAGCCTTAATTTACAACAGTGAAAACAGAATGAATCCTTTTTCTATGACTTTTATAAGGAGTTCTGTCCGACATTGGATCTCATCATAAATTTTTGTAAAAGTATCGTCGATCTTGCTTCTCGATGTATTCTATCTCATCTCGAGAATGAACTATATCATGAGGGACGTGACCTCGCCACAGAATTAAGATTTCTTGTTCGAAGTAATTCTACTTAAGGAACGTCTAAGACGATTTTTCGTTTCTTTTATTTTTTATTAAAATATAAATTTCCAAACCTAGCCATAAGAACAGAAACAGGACTAAATTGTAGAATGTTACTAACGTTGAGCGGGAAAACAATTGTGTGCAACGATAAAGATGAAATCTTTCAGTTTAACGGCCCACGAATATCTCTTTTAGGCTAAGATGAAAGGATGATTAAGGTAAATGAAATGATATAATGAGATGAAGCGGAAATACCCCATGAGAATCAACGGACACGATGTTGTCCACCACAAACTTATTTAATGTCCTACGAATATGCCCATTATGCTAAGGACACCATGAGCTAATATATTCGGTAGTCGAACTAGGGACCCCATACACCAAATGTAAGCGCTCTGCCGCTGTACCATCTGGCCATCTTTTTGTTACTAAGTTCTTTTAGCACCCCCAGCTGGTCTAATAGCTAACACGGACATGTGGTGAACGTGGTTCTGAGTTCGATTTCCGGAGAGAGAGCACTGAAGCTTAAATCATGTGACCTCTTAGTGAAAAAGGACATTTTTCTGGGGCGTTAAACTGAAAGATTTCATCTTAAATAGCGTTGTAATGTCGTTATTAATAAGCCATGTTCAGTTCAATTGTACGAAAAATGCACACCAAACTGAACTAGATGATCATTATTGGTTAGTATTCTTTATGAATCACATAAGGATATCGACTGGAGTATACAAAAAGGTGGTTAGCAAAATACGATATCTCGCAAACACATGAACAAAAAAATTCATAAATCCCATATATACATTAAAGGCAAACGCAATCGCGAAGCAATACGATCACTTATATCTGAAGTCAAAGATAAAGCGAACTTATTATGATGAAGGCTCTCAAGAAAGATATGAGCTTTTTCAAGTGAATACAACCTCCCCACCTCTCCCCTGCTACATTTCATATCTTTATTCAGTTCCACATCTGAAACAAAGTTTACTTTCCTTATTCACACACATTATTCGGTAAGTGTATCAAAATAGCATCTTTAGTATTAACAAACTTATTTTACATTACACATAACTCAGCGTTTTCGCGTTCAGATTACACTATCTTTAGTCGCACGTGAGTATGTTCGTATGTGAAGACGACAACAAACATACATGTAATTTCAAATGCTGTATACGTTTGAAAAAATCATGCAATGCGATATTCACCTTAGCAACTAAGATCTATTCGATCAAAGAACAGTCTGCAAACAAATCCTATTCCCATGAACACTTACAAGTGAATTCGTGAGAATCCCAAGACCAAATTAGATAAAGCAAATAGCTTCAATGAAACATTATATTCTCCTCAACAACTAATCAGAAAAAAGATGGAATCTTTAAGATTCCCAGTCTATGACTTCAAAACATTGTGAATTGCTATGGGAAGCATGTACTCAAGTGGTCATTGTCATGAGAAAACATATGATCCTTCATATATCACTTTCACATATAACACAAGTGCTCCTGTCGACTTGACTATACAAATTTTCATCTTACGTTGTCAAAACATTATGAAAGGCTATGAGAAACTTCCGTTATTAGACCATGTTCAATCAATGAAATCCAACACGATTTAAAACAATCAAGAACCATTATGTTCATCTTAGCAATACAGGGAACGTTCCCAGGACAAAAAGTTTCCTACAGACGTTGCCTAACACTTAGCAACAGGAGGGGGCTGTGGGTAGTGGATTCAAAATAGATACCCAATGCAATGAGAAACTTGCGTTTTTAGCTTCAATAGCTACCCAATGCTATTTCTGTCAAAGTACAGTAAGATAGTTAAGGGAACATGTTTCATATTTTTGGTCATATTTTATTTTATAATAATGATTATATCTTTATGATCTTTTCAGATAGCCAGCCGAGGTTTTGATCAGAGTGGGGAAATCGGGTCCGATGATGTGCAAGTCAGTCGAAAATGTTTATACATGTTCCATACACTTACGAAAAACCGTGACTCTTGGGGATCCGGGTTCGATTCTCGGTGAGAAAGCATTGAATATTTTAAGGCATTAAGTTAATTCGATCCTTTTTGTCCTGAAACGAAGTGCTATATACGTGAAATTCTTTTTTTTCATGCAAGGACTAGTTCAACTCTAAAATTATGAAGTACCAAATTCGATCCCAGCTCCCTACCAAAGTGGATTTTTGTGTACAGAATCTTTATATCGTAAGTTAGCGAAACTACAATCAAGGTTAGTGGTCTGTTTCACTTTCACTCCCCGAAAATAATAATAATAATAATAATATGATGCTGTATTTTTTAAATTTATTTTTATGTTTGTTATTTACGTTTTAATACCACTTTGGTCCGGATTCGATTCTCGATGAAAGAGATAGAGAGAAAGAGAGCATTGAATACTTGAAAGCATTATAGTGTTTCGAAATGAAGAGCTTCGAACGATATATATCATATGTAAGGTACAGGGGACCTAACGTCAATCAATTCAATACAAGACGAAAAGACGAAGACCACTCAATTGGGATGCTTCGATCACTAAATATCAAAGGATTGGGGGTAAGGGTCTAAAATAGCTACTCAATGCTATGCAAAATAGCTATTTAATACAAAATGAAAAGACGAAGATCAATCAATTGGGAAGCTTCGATCACTGAATATCAAAGGATTGGGGGTGAGGGTCTAAAATAGCTACATAATGCTATGCAAAATAGCTATTCAATACAAAACGAAAAGACGAAGACCAATCAATTGGGAAGCTTCGATCACTGAATATCAAAGGATTTGGGATGGGGGTCTAAAATAGCTACCCAATCATATGCTATACTACAGGGGGCCTAACGCCAATCAATTCAATACAAGACGAAAAGACGAAGACCAATCAATTGGGATGCTTCGATCACTGAATATCAAAGGATTGGGGGTGAGGGTCTAAAATAGCTACTCAATGCTATGAAAAATAGCTATTTAATACAAAATGAAAAGACGAAGACCAATCAATTGGGAAGTTTCAATCGTGATAACTGAAAGGACTGTGATGAAGATCCGGTAGCCGTAAAAGAGTATGAGCATAGCAACAACGGGTTCCCAGGACCAAAATTTTCCCACGTGCTCTTCGCGGAAGGGCGGGGCGCGGGGGATCCAAATTAGCTATCCAATACAAGACGACTAGAAAACGAAATAGAAGACGAAAAGGCATGTTTTTTCATGAACTTATAGCTGATGGTAGCCCTAAAAGGCTATGAGCATAACAACTAAAGGCCTGTTGAAACTTGCCTTCGAATTCTAGGAAAAAATAACAGCCGGTAGGCGTCCAAGAGTATACTTGCTTATTCTAGCATAGCAACATACTGGTTTAGGCCGGTTTAGGGCCTCTGATAACGGTTTCAGGGCCAAAATTTTCCCACGAGGATGAACGCCGGGACCTCTTCTCCCTGACCTAACGCAGTTGGATTTCTAATCTTTTGGGTCACTTTAAAGCTATTGTCTACCAATGTACAAATAATGACATTGGCTACCTGAAAAGAAGAATCATTACGGCCTGTGAGCAAATATCACCAACTACGCTAAGTAGAGTGCACAAGCATTGGTCTCACGGTTAAGGATATGCATAGAACACAAAAGTAAGCATGCTGAACATGTCATGTGATTGTATTTGTCTTCTCTGTTTTAGTTCTCTCCTTTCCTGGTTATTAAAGAATACATAATGTGAAATGTTACAAAGCTTGTTTGTTACTTTATCTTTACCCGTTAATTCTAAAATTCATACAGCATGTATCACAGTATTTCACACATAACATATCCCAAATCTATTCACAACTTCAAAACTGTTGCATGTTTTGGAAAAATAACCTTACAGTTGGTTTCTCTTCGAACGAGGATGTTGTTTAATATGTCACAGGACCATGTTGCTATTTAAAATAAACAAGTTGATTCCAAGATGACGGCCACCAAGAGGGAGGACGACAACCTTAAACACGTCATAATGTTTCGCCCCTCCCACCAGCATTAATCGCAAGTGACTTCGGATCGCAAGTGACTTCGAAGTGCAATTTTTATCTGGGTATTGTTCATTTGGCACTTCCGGCGGCCATTTTCCAATATGAAGGTGACTTGGGATTTCAGGGGACTTTTAGTATGTTGTTTAGAACATCATTCCCAACATCTGTGCCAATTTTCAGCTTGTTACTAATTTTTCCTTACTTCATTAAAATTTGAGCTTCATTTACTGCACTATATGTCGAAATCCCGTAAGGTTAGACGCATAAAAACATATATTTACGCTTTTAATTTAAAATAATTAAACGTGTGTTTCAGCATTTCTTGGTATTTTCCTTGTAAGAAAGGAAAAAGGAAGAAAGAAAAAATTGAGGTGGAATTGCACTTTTGTTAAAATAAAGTGACTATATCTCGAAAACCCTTAAAATTAGAGAGGTGTAAATTAGTATTTAGGCTTTAATTTTAAAATAAATAAAGACATGTTTAAATGTTTTTAATATTGCACTTAGGAGGGAACAAAAAAGGATGGGATTGTAGGGTTAAAATAACATGGCACAGTGTTGCCACATTTGGTACAATTGTACCAAATCCAGCCCTTTTTTTAATTCATCGGCCCGTTGGTATCACGTTGCATTTTCAGCCCTTTTTGTGAAAAAGCTAGTATAATTCTACCGAATTCAGCACAATTTAATAAATACTTGTTACATTTTCAAAAGTGTCAGTAAGACTTTCCCTATATCTCATTTTACTCATACTGTGTGTTGGACTCTTTAAAAAATACTGTTGAACATTCAATCTGTGATGTTGCACTGCATAACGCTACGAACTTTGTGTGGAAAATTCGTAATTCGTTCACTATACCGGGAAACAAATGACGCTAGATGGAAGTGATTGATTTGTTTTGTTCTATATGTTATATATTTCAAAGTGATCCATAAACCGAAACGGTATATGGCCATATACCGTTTCGGTTTATGGGTCACTTTGAAATAGAGGCGCGTTTGGTTACTTTACAATACATACCGAAGGTGATAACTGATTTCCCTTTTAATTTGCGGCTTCTGTTATACTTCCTACGTGCGAGAAAACTTTCATCTATATCCACGGTTGATGGGGTCCTCCTATTCGTTTTTTTTTAATTTTTTAAAAAGAGCACTTTCTTGATTTGGACTCTTGGAAGGGGGGGGGGTGTTCTAGAACTTTACCTCTTTTAATTTCGTTATAGAGTCATGTATTACACTAGTATAAAATGATGAATTCGGCCCCTTTTGTTTCAATTTGGTACTATTTTGCAGCCTACTCCAGACCTAGGACTTGACAACACGGACATGTCCATTTCTCGAAATCCCTTAAGATTGGAGACATGTTAATTTAAGGTGTGTTGAAGCGTTTCTTGATGTTTGACCAATTTTGTATGCCTCTGATAACCACAGTAGACTACTTAGTTGTCAACCTAGGAGCCGCGGTAGTTCTGTGGTACAGTATTCACTTCTAGTGCGTGGGAGTCCTGGTTCGATCCAAGCTTGCGCCAAGTGGGATTTGTGGTGGACCAACACCATGTGCGTGGGTTTTCTCAGGATCCTCCCGTTTCTCCTACTTTTTAAGTTTCACTATTTCATTCATTATCATCATCATCATCGTAGTGTTCTTTAGACTACATGACATAACCGAGGGTCGTAAAATTGAAATATTCCATTTCGGCTGTCAAACTCAACAAATTGAGGACGGCATTGATAAGGTTGCCTATCTCAGGCCCTCACAATCTAATGCAAATATCGTTTAAGACCGGGAAAATATTGACAATGAATAGTACTCTAAAATATGTTTTGGTCTGCAATTACATTATCCCAAAAGATTAAAAGATGCTAGCCTAATCGATCCATTAAGATACTCACTAGCTGGTCCATCCAAAATTTCAACTCGCTCTAACACTTGTAAGGGCTCACGAGTTACTATAGTGATCGCAAGGAGTCGTGAAGCTGATTTCAGGATCCAATAGAACACGAGGATGTGCTCTTGTCGTCTACCCCCATTCATGAAATTTTACCAGTGTTGTCTCTCGCGCTATACGGAGAAGGTCTGCTGAGGGGTACAGTGTTGTCGGATTGACGCTAAATTTAGTTTTATTTATGTCGCTGTTATTCATTGTTAAAGTTTAATTCGAATAATTGATACCGTTCGTATTGCAGTTCCTTCAATGCTGTGTTTTTTGTCGCTCGTTCACCATAGCTTTAAAGTTTGGCAACACTGTAGGTGCACTTCCGTTGTTTCACGTTTCCTTAAGTGTTGGTTCGGAAGCCAGTTTCACGAATTGTACCGAATTTTTCCGATACACACATGAGGCAAAGCAGTTCTGTGATTGATGTAGTGTCCAGGCTTCACGAGGCGTCGCGGTCACTATATTACTATCCTAACATCCTTGGTATAGATAGATTATTTTCGGAACAGCTCTGATTTTTGGCGCAAAGCTAGTCAGTGAGCCGGAATATGGGAGGAGAGTGAGGAGTTGCGCACAATGAAAGCGCTGTGGTCAGTATGTGTATTGTGTGTTTCAAACGACAATTTGCATGGCCTTGAGTTGGCTTCACGCGGCGTCCAATTGGCTTTGAGCGGTGTTGACAATTCGCGACAAGCAGTTCTGTACGTTGATTTCTCGCGCTACTGCGAATCTTGACAATACCAGAGGCGCTTATTAGAAATATTGCATTAGCACACCAACTGCTCACTTTACGAAGTAGTGAAAAGAATTACAAACACACACGTGAAAACTACATCTTTCTATGTGAACTGGTTGTTGTGATACATGCTTTTAAAGGTTTCCATATAAAACAATTAGTAAAACGAGCGATGAGTCCCGCGTCTAATTTCCAGTGGATTTTTCTTCAATTTGGAAATAGAACTCAACTTTTATTACAGAATAATCATGGGTGTAACCAGCAGGTTGTTCTAGGGGAACATTACTTTCATGGGGAGGAAAGCTTTTCACACATTTAAAAGAGAACAAATGATCTCTTTCAGAATATGAAAGCATTTTAACTCACCATACATACTATACACATGTTATATTTTCACGATGCTACCTTATCAAAAGACAGATCTTGACAGCTGAGTTGAAAACCGGATTGTAGATGAATCAATAAACTATTCATAAGAAAACAAACGCTGTTTATAGCAGTCTGTTTATCTGACTTTGTGCTCATGTGGGTTAAAATAGTAAAGGAAAAAAACTCAAAAATATCAACTCAGATATTATTATGCAATAATATAGTAGTGAATTCATACGGTGTGTTAGGGAAATGAGAATATAAAACATATGATTAATTTTAGCTGTTTTAACTAGGTACAGAAACCGTTTTAATGATGTTTGTTTTAAAAATGTTCATATTTTATTATAAACGTCCCTCATTTGCATTAACTATATCAGACGAACCTCATTTTGGAGTTGGAAATAGTTTAGAAATATATATATATATATATATATATATATATATATATATATATATATATATATATATATATATATATATATATATATATATTTGCCTAACATCGTAAGAACAAAGTATGGGAAGTTCGTAATATTGTTCTGAAATTTACTTCAAGTTAGATTCTTCCTTATTCGACAGAAGAAACGCAGTATGTTTTGTGTTTTTTTTCACGTTTCAAAAGCACCAGGCGTCTGAATGGTGTCATAAATTATCGTAACCCAAAACAAACTCGAGTATATCGAGTTGCTTAGGAATGAGATGGATTACTTTTGTGATACCTACACCAAGCCCAAGAGTGTTAGTTGTTATGAAAACTGATAAGGAAACAAAGGGGCTAGTTGTGTAGGAACGTAACTTCTCTTCTAGCAATAACAGAATTCATCAGTGTCTGAGTTGCTTTTTTTCGTGATAGTTCGTTTGTTCTCCAAAATTATAGTTGACCATGTTTTTAAGCAAACCGAATACAAGTGCGGAGTTTTCTTTAAAAAAAAGTACTACGAAGTCAGGCTCGAAGAATTATTTTTTTGTTTACATTTTTTTAGCCCATGATAATAAATTTACAAGACACAGATTCAGACAATGACAAAATATTAACTGACATAGACGGTAATGAAAGTAACGTTGAAGACGTGTGTTTAGCATATCCACTGTAAATATTTTAGTTGCTATACATACTTCTAGGATGCACAGTCAAAATTCTTGAGTTTGCTGGAATAGTATATTTACATTGCGAATAATGTTGCCAATGTATGTGTCATAATCTCAATTGGAGGAAGAGCGAGAAGGGAAAGGGGAGTCCATAATCCGGCAACACCGCGCAGAATATCGCGCACCATTGGCTACTGCCCGTGATGCTTTACATCTGAAACACACACTAAGCTGGTAGTCAATTGTTTTCGCACTGTTGTGGAAACGTTATGCTGCACGTACGAATGCTCACAGCTGTTCCGAAAATAATCTACCTATACTACTCTTGTTCCTTCCAACATCACAGCTAACCCAAATGTTTCGCTGGCTAAATTTACGTATGTATCGCGCTGATACGCTATAATTTAGGAAATAATAAAATGTGCCATATACCTAAAAGTTATTACTACAAGTTGTCTGGAGGAGTCCTTTACATTAGAGTACAAGGTCATTTGAGCAACTGTTACACTTAATTTGGACAACTTAAATACAGTACCTCGTCCAGCTGTTGATAGAGCAAAGCCTTTTCTCTTTCGAATTGCTTCAGATTGTTCAGCTCCCTTTGCATGGCCTCTATTTGTTCCTCTTTTGCTTCTATTTCTTCCAAAAGCTTCTGCTGTTCCTTCTTCCCCTTCTCAACGATTGCAGCTTTCATCTCCTCTGAAAAGGGAGATGAAGTGAATTCTATATAACACATTTAATTAGGTCTTCGATTCTCTAATATATATTTTGAAACGAAGAGGTAAGGAAAAATGTTAAGAAATACTGATATTGTGAAAAATTATATTTTCCATACATTGTTTCAGTGCCGTATTTCGGGTCTTTTCTTTGATGTTCCTTTCAAAATTGAGCAGGTGAATTAGAGTAGGATAAGAAAAAATAATTATAATAGAATTTGCGACTCTAAGATTGTGTTGATTGCATGTCATAATACGAGGGACATCCAATAAGTTATTTACCTAGACAGGAAGGAATACAGATAGGATCACCTGGTCATCGCTGTTTTTCGATTTAGTTACAATGGTGGTCTATGCACCGTCACCACTTTGTGGATAGCGGAGAAATTCCAGAGAAAAAAATGTCTTTGTCAAGGGCTGCAAACTACTGGGAAACGGCCTGTTGGACTTCGTTGTCGACAGGTTCGTCCCCTTTCACCAATTGAGCCAGGTATTTGTCCTGGCCCTCCTCAAAGAAGTCCAACAAGTCTTCGGTCAGCTGCATCCGAGTGGTGCTCCCCGCCTCCAATTTCTGCAAATCCAATGTTCGCGTCTTTGACACAAACATTCGCTACGCGGCGTAACACAAAAACTCTGCCCACAGCCACTGTATTGCTCCGACTAACCTCCAATTGCGCAGCGGGATTTCCCACAGTGACCTTGGAGCAGCGTTGCCAACATGTACGACAATTATCGAATCCTACGATAATTTTGACCCTTGTTCGATGTACGATAGCTGCTGTACGATAATAGGAATGTATACGATAATTTATCAACTCCTGATAAGAAACAAAAGATAATTCTGGAGGTGTTTGAAATCCGAAAGAAATTTCATTCATTAGTGAAAACGAACATGAATTTTGCAACATAAGAGTGTGTGACAAAATTACTCAAAACATTACAAAGACGATCAACGTCTCGAGAAGGCAAATTTAAGTTAATTGGGTAGTAATTTAAATATTTGTATATTACACTGTTAGCTACATTTTGCGTTTATTGTACTTTAAACTCATAAAACCAATTCACCTACTTACATATGTTCATTATTACTAGGTAATTGGTTAATTGGATCATTACAGTTTAACATACATTTTTGAACAGCGATGCTGTGTGAGAACATACTGTAAAATTGATTCAAACCACTACTAGTATTTGCTCTGCAAACCTGTAATCAAACCGGGGACCACGACCACACACACACAAGAAACCGATCAAGAAGGAGTAATTACTAGCCACTTAATGTAGATATCAATCTTGTTTCCTATGCAGACTGTTAAATATAGTTTTAGACGTAAACGTTCATGTTAATTTCCTCTTAACGATAATAAAGCTTGATATTGAGACTGAAAACAAAAGATACGATAATTTTACAACAAAAACGATAATTTTAAGTGCTGCGTACGATAATATGTACTGATCAGTTTGGCAACACTGCCTTGGAGTGCGTGTCAGGCGTCAATATGCTCCGCCTCCTCCTTCTGTCTAGGTAGATAACTTACTGGACCGCTCCTCGTAGCACAGTGTTTCTGTTATGCGTAAGTTACAATGCCAAATTCGAGTAGCTCCTTGGAAGTTGATGTCTTTTCAGAACGCAACATTACTATGATTGGTTCATATGGTATCTATATTTTTAGTCTAAAAATATGGAAAGCCTAGTCATGAGGGATGTGCTAGAAAGACGGTGGAAAAGATTTTTTTGTTTACGAACACACACACATACAGAGTAAACATATAAAGGGTAAACTGAACTCCTTACAAATCAAGTAGTCATCAATTTTACTGTAAAATAGGATAGACTACGCTTATTTTGTTATTACCTTGTTTATCTATGAGATCTCTCAATTTAGTCTTAAGCTCAAAGATTTGTGCTCTGGATTTTTCTTCTAATTCAAAAGCATATTTAGACAATCCATGCCTCTCCATCTCGCTCGTTTCCAGATCTTGCCTTAGTTTCTCGTTCTCTTCAGCAACTCTCTGGAAGCTCTCCCTTAACAAAAAGAAACAGCAAAAGTTACTAAAGTAATGCTGTCAGAATTGTATGTTTATTTGAAGAACTAAAATGCTCCTTATGCTTTGAAAGATTTAAGCTATAAATAGTAAAGAGTGTCCCCTAAAAGAACGCAACTTTTGAAATACCCGCCATTTCTGTTCTAACAAGTTGGCAACACTGAAGGATACACGGTTTTCAGCTGTTATTTTTGTGGTTAGTAGTTACCAAGCACATGATCGTCATTTGTTTTCTGTACGATAAGAAAAGAGCGCTTCACAACGGAACAGCATGTTGTCATACTGAAAAATTATTAGAAATGATGAATGTTGTTCAGAGACCGTTCGCAAACTCTGCGGAATGTTTGGTCAAAGTAATGCAACTAATAAGTCGACTGTGATGAGGATTGCTAATTTTGGGAAAACCTGTTCGGTTGCGGATATTAAACCCTCAGAGCGTCCTCGTGTTAGAGGTCGTCCACACATTACCTAACGCGGCAAGGGAAGGAGGGGTTCGGTCTTGCGTTACGAAGTGTGGTAAGGGGGAGTAGGGAATTTACGTCTTCGTTATGTAACATATGTCTTTGCTGTAATTTTAATTTTCATTCTCAGATTTATATACAATCTTCTTCAGTTCTTTCCTTTGTTTATAAATAAATATTTCCATTGTTTCGGGAAATTGCGAACATATAGCCTATACAGGGTGTTTCAAAACAATACCAACAACGTTTGGGAGGTGATTCCTGACACCAAGATAAGACAAAAAATATAGACCATCCTGAGTGCACGAATGCTTCCTTTCGGAGTTATAGGCTGCCGAGAACATGAAAAAATGAAGTTTAAAGGTCCATAGCTCCAATACTATGGGACATACCGCAGTCGGGTCAAGACTTCACTTAGGAACTAGTATGTGCCCTATCCAAATACCCATGTTTCAGAATCCTGTGGTGCTTACGCAACAATTTTTATAGAGGTAGTTGGAGAGTACTTCAAATTATATGCTCATAGCCAAACGTTCTCTATAAAAATTGCTTCGTGAGTACCTTAGGATTCTGACACATGTATTTTTGGACAGCGCACATTAGTAGTTCTCAAGTGAATTATTGACCCAACTACGGTAGGTCCCATAGTTTTGGAGCTATGGACCTTTAAAGTTCATTTTTTCATGTTTTCGGTAGCCTATAACTCCGAAAGGAAGCATTTATGCACCCAGGTTGGTCTATACTTTTTGTCTTATCTTGGTGTCAGGAATCAACTCCCAAACGTTGTCGGTGTTGTTTTGAAACACCTTGTATACAGTAAAATGAATCATGCAGAACGGATTCGAAAACGCTATTAGGCCCCAGACATTGTATGTATTACAATGCAATAAAACTCCATTTTGTGGCTATCGTCGCATTGCATTTATGGCACACAAAGCTTCTCTGGAGTTAGTTGTTAGCGATCGTAACCACCGCTTGAAAATGCCCTCACGTTCCCACTAGTATCGCAGTTTCTAAGAATATGATTTTAAACTTTTGATTTGAATCATTGCCCACTCTATTCTTCTAAGGAGTTTCGCTTGTAAAACAAAAGAAACACTTTTTCGTGAAATAATATTTTTGAGACGGAACGATGCACGATTTTCAGAGTAAAATAAGATACTAAAAACCTAATTCGTCGGATATTCATCTCGTACTGATTTTTTTTTTTTTTTTAATTTTTGAATTTGAATATGTGTTTAGAAATTGAGTTTATTCGCATTCTGGCACTGTTTCAGGACAAGAATTTGAAAAGGGATAAACTGAAGTCCAAACAAGATGCTCAAAAGCTTCTTCATAAACTAGATGTCCCTGCTTCTTCACATGTGCAGCGACTTTGAATCTGTGATTAGGAGGAAGAGAACTTCTTTGCATCGTTGAGACTGGCAAACTTCAAATACACAAAGCATCCTGGATCCCGATAAAAAGGAAGAAAGAAAGAAAAAAAGAAAAGAAAAAACAGGACGATGTCAGTTTGTTAGATCCTGTTTTCCTTGCATCTTCCGATAGTATTTCCTTCTTGCCACTCATTAGTCTCCTTTTGGGATGAGTGCGATCTCCTTGGGAAAATGACAATATACAATTTCGAAGAATTAAGACTGTTTAATTGAACAACCTTATGGGGTTAAAATTATTATTACTGTACTACCATTTTCTAAAACTTTGATTTGATGGCCAATAAACACTACAAATATATTTAGAACAGAAGCATTTTGTAATAAAAAAAAAAAGTTCTACTATTAAAAATTACTTCAGAAATAAGCAAAATTGGCGAAAAACAAAAAGGGGTTTGCCTTGCGTTATGAAGTGTGACAAGGGGGCGGGAAGGGGTAAAAATTGGTCCAAAATATCGTAACGTAATATGTGGACGGCCCCTAAGGAATCTCTTGCGCGATGCAGCGCAGAGGTAAAGTTAGGGAGTCTCTTCCGCCCAGAGAAGCTTGGAGAGATAAGTAGGGTATAATCAGTTGGTGACTCATGTCTTCTGAATCCATATTTCCTCTTTTATAGCCAGTCTTTGGAGGCGGAACCTATGGAGGCGTTGAAGGGGTCCTCTTCGTGAGTTTTCGTGATCTCCTCGTATTTCTTCGGAGATGGCATCCGTTGGCTGCATGGTGATCCTTGTGCTGAAGCATGTAGTGTAGTTTGTTAATATTAAGGGATACTGCAATACGCTCACTAGCACTTGGACTCGTGTTGAACTCCGAGAACATTTTATAGGACAGTACATCGCATGTACAAGTTGTGATATTATCAGCGGCGTAGCGTAAGAGAACGCCGGTATGCCCGGCATCCCCTGTTAATAAGAAAAAGTACGTATTTCATTATATATAAATTGTTTGCTTGTAATTATCACAATTATTTCCACTGCAATCTTCTGGCGCTCTCTCTCGACTTACTTTGACAAGAGGAACCTACGCATGCGCGTCGCTCAGATGCACATTTTCTGTCTTTCCTCCTGTCGTATGCTATTTTCCTCGGGCTTCCAGGCCTACTGAAAGCATCGGGGTTTTCGTCTGCTTTCTGTTGAATGCGCATGCGCAATACTTCCCTTCTAACTCCTCCTCATCCCTTGCAACCATACATTTGCTTTAGATATACGCTGGCATATTCAAGTATTTCCAACTGTATATATTTTGAACTAAGCTATAGTTTCTGAACAGAACGTACGAGCCCTAATATAAAGGATATAGAACAAAACGGAAATGGTTAGTTCAACGCATTTTTGAAGCATGCCGGTTATGTAAATAATAGTATTAAAATAGTTATGCCTTAATCACAACTAAATGCATCGTAATTGTAATCTTCATCGTAAAGGAGCTCAAAGACACAGGCATAAATATAAAGCATTCTGTAGAATTACAATCACCGATCTGGTAGGACAAGAGAGCCACCACTCCCCGTCACTCGCAAAGATTGTGCCAGGGCCCTTCAGTCACTGGCATAAATCTCGGGGACATAAGGGGAACATGTTCCCTACAATCTTGTCCCCCCCCCAATAATCCGATTTGAGATTGTGATGGTGATTTCTATCCGACTGCCACAAACGAAACTGATGTTCTTTGACTTGTTTCATTTTTAAAAAAGAATCGTATTCTTTAATATTTCATTGTCATTAATTATTAGTAGTCTATTTTCAACTATTTGTTTAATTCCTGTAACAATTCCTATAATGCTATTGTGGTAATCATAATTTTGCTCAGATAAGAGTATTGTTGCGCCAAATATAGGCCTGATTGATTTTCTTTCATAGTTTTGGGGAAGTCATTATTTGTGTTGTTATAAAACAAATGTCCTAAAATTTTAATGTGGATCATTGTGGATGCGTAAGTAGAAACATGTCAATTATTATTATGCATATATTCAAATTTCAGAATGTGCTCACGGCACTGAGTTGTAATAATGATATGTACCACTATTTCATCTACATCATTTGGTATATAATATACGAGTACAACAGGTTTACCTCAGAAATCTGATTCATCTACTGTAATATGAGTCTCTTCTCCCCTCCCCCCACAATAAGCCTTAAAATGTACCCTCCTGCCGATGTTATAGACAACTCTGCTTCCCTAATTCTCCACAGCATTTTTTTCAACTTCATAAATATTTTGAACATCGTTAAAAAAGGAAAAGATTATGGGAACAGTCTTAACCATCCCACGAACGTTGAAGACAGATTTGCGCCCTTGACTTCAGTATCTGGATACAGAAACAGGCCCCCAGAGTTGGTTTAAGTGCTTTGTATTTACATCTTCAAATGATATATACAATCAGGCCCATATTCACGAACGGACGTCTGAGTTCCGGACCCAAGACGACAAATTTCTAGGGGCGATATATTTTTTTTTTTTGAAAGAACGAGATTGACGTGTAGTATGTGGAGAAAAAAGCCGCCCACGAGAAAGAAATGAAGGGAACGATACTGGAAACAATGTTTATACAAAAGTGGGGCCTAGTTTTCTCGTCACAACGGTAGTAGCAAGAAGGAGCTGAGACAATTGGTTTTTAAATTCTAACGTAATCCACGCATTCGCTTCTCTATGCCCCACTAGACCTCCAATTAGGGAGGCTTCCTCCTAAATTTTGTATAACCCTATATTTCCATTCGGAATAGCTATGTATTGCTGCTTGCAGTAGTACTATATCGCACAAATGACTAACTTTGGCATCCCCCTTTCGGAATATCACGCTACGCTACTGGATATTATGCAAACGTGATATAACCCACTAGAAAACTGGAAACTTGTACTGAAGTGAAAACTCACGACCAGCGCTGTGGCGCGACCTGGTGGTCAGAATCAACAAACACCCGAATACACTTCATTGTAGAGAAGACATGAGCAGCTCAATCACAGATTTGATTTGAGTCATCCAATCCCATATATAATTTGATTTGATTTGATTTATCCAATCCCTTATATAATTTGATTAGATTTGATTCATCCAATCCCATATATAATTTGATTTGATTTGATTCATCCAATCCCATATATAATTTGATTTGATTTGATTCATCCAATCCCATATAATTTGATTTGATTTCATTTCCAGTTTAACGTCAACTTCAGCGGCGAAGCTATGTAAGGCGTGGACCTCCCACTGGAAATCGAACCCGGGTCTCCCACGCCAAGGCGCGAACGTTAACCACTTAGCCACGACGGTTCTCCTCACATATAGTTTTCAATAAACTAAATATATCATAATTCCGTTTACAGCAATCTGATAGTCTGAAACCGTTCTTGAGATATGATGAACATTGTAAACGTTTGCAGAACTGCTTAAATTATGTAATTGCAATAACTTGTAATTACAACTCTAAAAAAGAACTATTGCTGTAATGTTAAGAAACAAAAGTAAAACAATACTAAATAATTTCGGAAAATCAGTATGTAATATCGATAATTGCAAACTGATACGTAATGAAGCCCCCAAAATGTTTCGGCATCCTGATAAGGAATTATTTACTTTCTGTAACGTCTTTGGTGAAAAGTGCTTTTTATTATTTAGTAACATTCTCTCTTATAAGGCAAAGGAAGGAAGATAAAGAAAGTAGAGAAACTTTATAAGATGTGAAAGTTTCTGTTTATTTATCCTGTGTCTCCAGCGCTTAATGAACGTTTAAGATACTGCAAGCACGAATTACAAGTACCAAATTGTCAAAAGAAATCTTAAGAGATGATGGGTGATGATAATAATCCAGTAGGTATTGAAGAAGAATCCAAAACAGTAGGACAAAATAAGGCAGAGATAAATAAACCATGCTTTTACTGCGGACAGTATAACCCTATTGATAAATTGGAGTCTCATCAGAAAATATGTGATTACGCACTAACAGAATGTGGAAATTGTGGTTTTAAAGTAACCAAGAAACTATTAGATTTCCACTTGAAAGAAGACTGCCAGAAACGGTATGTGTCATGCAGTTTTTGTAACACGGAGATAGTGGCTGACACATTAAAAGATCACCTTGTTTCGTGTGAGTACGTCACTATCGAATGTGACTTCAGATGTGGGATTAAGGTACAGAGGAAATACCTTGACAAACACGTAAATCATGAATGTCCTCGAAGGATTGTGATTTGCGCCCACTGCGAAGAAAAAACAGAAGCGCAATTCCTTGAAGATCATTTGTCCAAGTGTTTGAAATTTCCGCTACCATGTCCTAAATTATGTGGCCTTATCGTTGCTAGGAAGGACCTACCAACTCATTTAGATGAAGTGTGTGAAAAATCACGAAGTTTCTGCGTCTACAAGAGTGTGGAATGCAAGTACGAAGGTGCTCCAGCAAAATTGAGAAAGCACATGAGGGAATACACGGGATTTCATATGGAGTTGATGAAAAACGTTGTAGAAAGACAGGCAGAAGAGTTACAGAAGCAGAAACAGTTGAACGATGAACTGCGAGAACAGATAGAGCTACTGATGTCCAAAGGGAAGCAGTTGGAAGAAGACAAAGAAGAATTGCAGAAGATATTGAAAGAGAACCGCTTCGGAAGATGTATATGGCGAGTAACAGAATTTTCTGACAAACTTTCAATTCTTGCTAAAGGAAAATCATTATATAGTCCCATATTTTATAGCTCTCCGCGAGGCTATAAAATGCATGTTGTCTTGTATAAAGACTCTGAGGAATACCTTTCCATTTTTATTCAAATTTTATCCGGAGAATTTGATGAAGAGCTACAATGGCCTTGTCTGAAACGTGTATCGGTTACATTAGTTAACTCTAAGACAACCAGTCATCGGAGTTTCAGTTTCTATAGCGTGAACAACAGTTCATCTTTTGAGAAACCCGAAAAAGGGCGTAAAAATGATGAATTTGGCTACTGTAAATTCATAGCAATAAAAGACTTAAAGGAAGGAACCTACATACAGGATAACTCAATAATAATTGACGTGCAAGTTAATTAGTCATTTTTTTCAGATACTGAACACAGAACTTATATATAATTATTACTGCACTCTAATTTTTTAAAGTTTATATTAAGGCAAAGAACATGTTGAATTATTCACTCGTTTAAGTGATACTGTTCCTATTATATATTGGAAGTGAACTGTTTTATTCACTACTTAAAAGAAATTATATTCAAGTAGGATGTGCTTCAATTTGCAGGTTTAAAACTTAACGTACTTTTAATTTTCTTCAAATTCTTGATGTTTTTCATTGATGATGAGATTGAAGAGAATAATTCGATAACACTTCTATGTGTGTGTGTGTTTTTTTTTTTTTTGTAAATATTGTATTAAAAATTTTTTTTCTTTTTTAATATCCAACTTCATATTAAGAGTTCAAGTTTGAGTAGCTGACTTAGTGGTTGTTTGTTGACAAACAGTAGACGATATTGTCATGCTTCAAAATCATAGTGAGGACGAATTTTAAAATGCAAATTTCTTTGCATTATTATTATTATTATTATTATTATTATTATTATTATTATTATTATTATTATTATTATTATTATTATTATTATTATTATTATTAAGCTTTTAGGGTTTTATTTTAACATTATTAAAATAACTGCGAGGTGGAAGGCAACGGGAAACCACCACTCTATTTTCCCTAGTTCGCTGACTGCAGAAAGAAAACATGTACAATGATCTTTCGCAGGTCAAAATATAGTTCTGAAAGTAAAATATCCTCCCATTCGGCTCTCCTGGAGGCAGTGCATATTTTAGGACATTTTCACTAGGCGACATTAGAACTTGCATCATGATATAAAGTATTAAATTAAAAGTCTTTGTAAGGCCCCGTTACACGCTAACATTTTGCGTCACACATTCAAGTCGCATCGCCTAGAGGGAACATGTGAACAGGGAATGTCACACTTAGTATTACACTTTCTGTAATATATTTTATAAAATATAAGCATGGGCGCCCGGAGGGAAGGGCAGGATGGGAACCGTCTCCCTGGCTCACGAAAATGTATACATAATATAGCAAATCACGTATATTAAATACCGGTATCAGAAACACCAAACTAATATAGCAACCATGGAGATGAGTCCCCTACAAAATTTTCTTCGGGCGCTCCTGAATTTCAGTGACACTGTCCTTAATGTATCGTTTAATCTTTAATGGTTATTGGTTTAATCATTTAATGGTTACTGTTGTATTAAAACCTTAGTGATTCTAAGTTCCATATTTTTATCTATGGAGTTGACTAAATTTTGTATGAAATACAACGAGAATGAAATTCAGAATATTTAAAATGAAACAATGAAACACTAGCTTAGTAGAAACAGAAACTAAAGTAGCTTAAAATAATCAATTTAGTAATGAAATATTAGCATTTGAATGCGTTAACACATTTGACTAAGAGTGCAGAAAATGTTAGAAGATCCAAAGATGAATCTTCAAATCAGTGGAAGACACACCAACGATCTAAATCAGGGCTGTCCAATAATCGGTCCAAAGGTCGTAGAAGCAATTCTGTGTGGCTCACAAATGCCCCAATGATTTATCATTTAATATAATTTTACATTTTATTGACATTTTTATTTATTACTTTTGTTGAAGAGTTTAACGACTTGCTTCTCTTCATATTTCCAGTTAACATGATTAATGCTTTCGGGATTATTGTAATCGGACAGCCTTGGTCTAAATGCATCAGAAGACTCGGAAGACATGTTGGATTTAAGCATCGTCAGCGATACGCTAACTAACCGGGATCCCCTTAACTAAGTTCTAACTAACTATATCAAAATCTTAATCTAAAGATGACCGATGATATAAAGTACTAGAAGTAATCACAATGGGCCAAACAAATGCTTAAAGAGAAGTAATGATTAGAACAATGATTCGCTTATAAATCAAATTCAAAGGTTTTATTTACCAAATAAAAATTTCGAAATAACATAAAATACAACATTGAATGTTTTTCTACATAGTCTACCTATTGTTCTTTCATAACTTTGATCGCATTCACTCTTTGATATATCAGATACACATAGTTTTGCATTTTCCGTAAGAAAATATACAAAGTCTTTTGCATATAACACACATGTAACAAATATAAAGCAGTTTTTTGCACAGCAGGCCTACGATCATAAAGAAACATTTGTTTCCTTGCCGATTTTTTCAACCTCTTCGAAACGAAGAGCAGATCCTCGATAATAAGTAGATACTGACTTCATATTACTCCTCCAAATTTTTATTTCTGAAATTGATGATTCCAAATCAGTTAGAATCAAATCCGTTCGGTGGCTAATGCACCATACACAAAGAATATTCCTATAGAGACATCTTTTCATCCGAACCCATAATCCACTTTTTTCGCCTGTATTAGTCTTTTACGTGTGAATTTAGTGTGAGTACGTGGGTGTAGGAGAATAATACTACTGCTGCATTTACCGCCAAAGTAGAGAGTTGCTGTCCGCTGTTAAAAAAAATAATTAATTGTGTGGGAGGTGACTGCTCGTGTGCTTCTGCTTATGGCTAAAATTAATAAGGAAAATAGTGTTCATGCTCTTCGGTTTTAACTGTGAGGATTCCAGATAAATCTCGTGCAAATTTCCAATACATATATTCCTGTTGTGCCTTCCTTCATGGCAATCGAAAGTCCGACTTTTTGTAAATGTAATCCACTTTTACGGGTAATTGTACACCTTGTCTCAAAAAGGTTGAGCGCATTCTTTATTGCTGTTTCGAGGCAAAAATTTTCTAAGTCCAACTTTGGGTATCTTCGGGAAAAAGTAAACCAGGTTCGAACCTCGAAGCCAACCTTTGCAATCGGGAAAAATCTTGCAGATGTGTTTTTCTTCTTTTAAATATAATAAGACTTGTTACCAATTATATATAAAAAAGCAACATTGATTGAAATACTTAATGATACAATATTTCGAAACTGTATTAATGCCAGCACATGCTTGTTTGTCATTTTGCTCTCCATACTTCATGGAATATTTAGATACGTAAACGAATCTTTCCATATGTAAAAGAATGGTGAAAGTTAAGACATAGAACATTATTCTCTCCTGAGTACTAAAATAAAAGTCAAAGTAGAACAAAAACAGCGTTTGCAGTGGATATGAATGTAATTATTATCTTAAATCCCGTTATATATCGCTAGAAGTATTACTCGTGGAGCGCTTGTGTTAGCTCAGTGGTACGCCGTTGGATTTCAAATCGTAAGGTCGAGAGTTCGATTCCCATCTGAGTCAATGTTTTTTTTATGAAATTCTATTTTCCGCAATGCATGAAAAATTATATAAAATAATTACATTAAAATACGTCAGTTGTATATATATAACATATAATCTTTGCAGAACATAGTGATTATTATGTTTAAAATATAACAGGTGTTCAGAGTACGTTGGTATTCTATGATATATATGAATGTTAAATACAAATTAAGAAAATAATATCATCGCAATGAATAAATTATGTAGTGTATTTATTTGGAGCTATTTGTCATCGGAAGTTACTTCTGAATTTTCTCATTACAGCAAGTGATTTACGCTTTCTGAAAGGTCAAGAGACTATTCGAGTATAAACAGAAATTATTATACAAACTCCAATCTTCGTTACAGACACAAAACTCCCGATCCCCAAAACTATGTAAACAGGAAATTTACGAACACGAAGTCATGTCTAAGAGACTTATTTATACTCGAGAAAGAAGGCAGAATAGGATTTCTTTCCAAAGGATTTCAGTTCAATAATCTGCAAGGCTTTTGTATATGGATGTGGTCCCTTTCTCTCCGCCAATATATATAAAGTAAAAGCGATCGATATTAGTGCCGAATCCATAGTTCTCGTTGTTGCAGAAATTAATAATTACAACTCCGAAAGCGTTAAAGTCCAAATTTAACTTCTCATCGTAAAGCTCCTTTGTGGTTAAGCGTATAGCGTACACGCTTTCGGTGTGGGAGACCCAGATTCGGCCCTAGCGAGAGCTCCTGTAGTTCGCGTTAATTAGTAGGTCTACGTCTCATATAGCCTCACTGCTGACGGGACGTTAAACTCAAAATCAATTCAATTGATTCAAAACCCATTATTATGGCGGGCGATAAAGGATGAAAAATAAAATGTCTCAAGTGACTGAGATTAGTGTCAAATTCATAGTTTGAGTTCGTGACACTGTTACAAACACAATGTCATTTAATGCCACGTTTTGGTATGAGCGACTATGCCTCCTGGATTTTGAATTTACAGGAGCAACATCAAAAGCATTGCTCACACAGCTCTAAATGTTTTGATGTATGTATACGTGTATACTCCTGCGAAACTCCGGAATGTCTGGAGCAACTTTTACCTAACATGGGAGACATATTACTTTCAATCTAAGGAAAAAAAATATTTTGGAATTCAGATACCTCAAGGGATTGAAGTTGGGAAAAGTGGCATGTAAAAATAGTGTAAAATGACTGATTGTAGAGTGTTATCCATTGTTTTCTCGGTCGTTGAGATGAGTAGTGAGGCACTCAATGGCGTTATATCCAAATTCATCCCCATCTTTACAGGATGAGGGGCTTGGAGATATGATTAATAAAATGTAAAAACTTACTTAAATATTTGTCGAAGTAATAGTTTTCTGGGGTCGCGAAAGCGTTTCTAATAACTTTGGAATGTAGTTTGTAACCACTTCAAGATGGGCTCTTTAATCATATCAATTTCTCACCTTAAGAAGAAATTACCATCTCAACTAGTATATGTATCAAGCTAGCCTTTGCAATCGAGAAAAAATTGTGTAGATGTATGTTTCGTCTTTTAAATGATATACTAAATGTAAAATCAGAGATTGAGTTGGTCGGTGGGTCAAATGGGTCAAGATTTATGAGTGGGTCAGTGGATCGTAGGTCAGCAAGGCGTGACCCACTGCGAAACACCATCACTGTGACTCACACTGACCGATTGATCCACCAACCCATTCTGCTCAGTGCCTTCTAGATAGCATTTTCTGAACACTGGCAACTTTGTCTACGTTTTACTTTCAAGACCTCCATTTTTCTTCTTTTTTTCATTTGGTTGTAATGAAGAAAGAAGTTCAGGCTCTTTTGTATTTTGATATTTCCAGTTGTAACAATGGCAATAGGACTTACTGATTGGCTTTTGAGATGCAGGCTATGAGTTTTTAGAGGAGCTAACTACTGGAAAAAATTGGTTTATTACAAATATAACCTCTTAAGTCAGTAGAGAGGATGGCGTGGATAATGGATCAAACTTAATGACGATGTATTTTAGTGGGTCGAAGTTGGTCACAATGGTTCAGAGTTGTTTATAGTTGGTGGTGGGTCAGAGTGGGTCAGGGTGGGTGAATGGGTCACGTTGGGTGTTGAGTCATTGTGGGTCACGATGTGTAGTGGGTCAGTATTTTGTGATCAAGGTTTCATTGACCCACACCATCTCTTGTCAACATTGCACTAAAGAGGAGAGTTTCCGAAGGTGCGCGTCGGCGATTTTCTCAAATTTTGCACATAGATAGTACCCCACCAGAAAGCAATAAATCGCGAAACGGTTCACAGTACCATCTCACAGAACTCGAGATAGAGGGATTTGTTTGATTGGCTAAATTAAGACCTCAATAATTTATCCTTCTACAAGCGAGATTTTCTTCATCGTTTCCGTGGCGAAGTCAGAAGAATATGCGAGAGTAAACTTAAGGTTGAAGGTTCGCACCCACCTTGGGATACTTGCTTTTTTTCCCTAGTGTTTTTTACACTCACCTGAATATAAACAAATCAAGCATATGGGCGATTTAACATATTTTGGGGGAGAAATTTTGTGGTTCGTTGGCGTTTCGTAGAGTCTCTGCCGCTGGTGGTATAATTTTCAAAACCGAAGTGGGGCCACCACGGATCGTAGCTGCGGGATCACCAACTTTTGGCGAAATGTCGCCAGTTGCGCATCGGTGGTCCACTGACGCTTACGACATGGGGGCTTGTATCTGAAAACTAAGAGAATAAAGAAGCATGGTATCCATGAAGCCCGTTGACACTAATAAAAGTCTGAAACGATGAAACAGATGTCAACACCGGAAAACATGTATTTTATAATTTCAAAGGTACCCCGTGTCGAGGAAAAAGATTTGCCCCAAGGTTCCCCGGTGGGTCTCAGGAGGGGTGCAACTCAAAATTTGAAAATGGTAAGGGGAATCAAGTAGTATGTCATTTAAAAGTATTACTAAAATTTTAAAAAAAATGGTAAGAGTTCCGAGTCTTTATGCTAACTTGTGCAAAATAGCGAGCGTTCAAGATGGTAATAAATCCTTCATTGAAAACTCCTTGACCACCCCTACAAATGTGAAACTGTGAAACTACCCAGAAGAGGTAAACACTTGTCTTACCATTGCAAAAGTATAATGCACCAAGGTAAAACAAGAAGCGACCCATTATGGGTTTATTACATTAATATTAAATTCTACGTTCCACGATTGTGTCTTTAAGCTAAAGGACAGGGTGATTGCGAATTATGAAATTAATGGTAGAATACAGAATTGACTCACTACCAACTATGAACCACTCTGAACCATTGTGACCAACTCCGACCCACCAACGTAATCAACGCTGACCCATGATCCACGTCCTTCTCTCCATTGACTAAAGAGGTTACACTTGAAATAAAACAAGACTGTGAAATTTTCACTTATCGGAGTTTGAATTCCTACCGTCAATCGCTCAAGCACCGCTCTGTTACAATACCGCTGGATCTGACCTTTACGATATACAATGGTAAAGTGTTTCTCATCTTCCAAATTAAGATGAATTTAAATTTATCATATATAATTATTTCTTTCTTGGCTTACATATACATTTCAGTAGAAAACAGGATGAAATTTGAAAGTATCAAATCAAGATAAAGTAGACCAACGTAAGAAGAAAAGAAAGAAAAACTAGTTTTCCATATAATTAAGTATGCCGTACTAATTTAAAATGCTCATGAAATTAAGCTTGGAATACAAATGTTATGTCTATTTTTCTCACAACTTTATGGTTTGATTGCCTTATGCTCTGAACGATCCGTATATTAAACACCAACTTCAGCAATTATTATATTAGAAAACAGTGGGTATAAAATGCAAAGGACTGTAGTTTTCATTCCTCAATTAGTTTCTCAACTAATATCAATCGTTTTCGAAAATTTTTACAAATAAACCTACTACCAATTTCCAATATATAGAAAATCCCCCCCCCCGCTCATAAAACACATTTTTAAAAATGCCAGGACACGTTCTGTTTATTTTTAGTAAAGAGTTATATACTGAATTTAAGCTCTCTAAGTTGAACGGCTTGTAAGATACTCAGTTTTTCGCAAAAATTCGGACATCTACTCCCCACTAAGGATATGTGTTATAATGAAAGTGATATGCGTATGATAACTTCCCAGTTGGGATTGGGGCCTGATTATATACCAAATGTCATTTCATTTGACTTTGCAATTTGACCGTGATAATCACGCAGATATAGTTACTTTCAGTTTTTTATACTAGGTACAATAATTCATATATTACAGGTGATTCAAAATTTTTTCCAGCAGTTAGCTCCTCTAAAAGCTCACACTCTGTATCTCAAAATTGAACTCCTATTGCTATTGGCACTCTTACAATTGCTAATATCAAAATCCAAAAATGCCTGAGCTTTTTTCATTAGAAATGGAGATTCAGAAGAAGAAAAATTGAGATATTGAAAGTAAAACCTAGACAAGCTCACCAGTGTTCAGAAGATGCTGTCTACAATGCGCAGAACAGAATGGGACGGTGGGTAGTTGGGGGTCGTTTCGTCCAAAGATATTTCGTCCAAAGGATTTTCGTCCAGAGACATTTAGCCCAAACACATTTGGTCCAGGGACATTTGGTCCAAAGGGCAATTTCTCCAAAGAACATTTTGTCCAAAAGACAATTGGTCCAAAGGACATTTCGTCCAAAAGACATTTGGTCCAAAGGACATTTCGTCCAAAACACAATTGGTTTAAAGAACATTTCGTCCAAAAGCCAATTGGTCCAAAGAACATTGCGTCCAAAGGATTTTCGTCCAGAGACATTTAGTCCAAACACATTTGGTCCAGGGACATTTCGTCCAAAACACAATTGGTGCAAAAGACAATTGGTCCAAAGGACATTTCGTCCAAAACACAATTGGTCCAAAAGATATTTGGTCCAAAGGGCATTTCGTCCAAAAGACAATTGGTCCAAGGGACACTTCGTCCAGGGATGTTTAGTTCAAAGCACATTTCGTCCAAAGAACATTTGGTCCGGTAACGCTTGGGGGTCAAGGGTTTGCTTCTATTAGAAGAGTAAAAGTGATGCATATAACATTATGACTCACAAGTAATACCTCCCAAGTGTAACAGTCCGATTTTGAAGAAATAGGCAGGTAGATACTACACACAAAATAAACGAATACGTGTTTTTCTGCGGAAAAGTGGTTTTAGGGGGGGGCAAAAGCCCCTACTCACAATTTTGAAAGTTGACACCCGAAAGGCAAGAAGAGGTGGACCGAAGTGAACGAAATTGTGCACAGATATTGCAGACGTAAAATAAGGGAATACGTGTTTCGTATTTTCCTGGAAAAAATGGTTACGAGGGGCACAGTCCCCTCCAAACCTTTGATCACGAAATATCAAAAGTACTAACAACGGTATGTCAGATGTGTGTAAAGAACATGAAGAATTGTAACGAAACTTTGAGTAGGGACAATACGCAAAAAATAAATAAATACGTTTTTTATTTTCTGCGAAAGAACGGTTTTAGTGGACAAAAGCCCCCATCCAAAAGTTTGAAACTTGAGGCCCGAAAGGTCACAAGAAATGAACCAAAGTGAATGAAATTGTGCAGAGATATTGTAGACATAAAATGAGGGAATACTGGTTTCGTATTTTCCTGAAAAAAAGAAAAAAAGAAAAAGGTTTGGGTGGGACACAGACCCCTACAAAACTTTGATCGTGAAACATCAAAAGTGCGAATAACAGTATGTCAGAAGTGCTTAAAGGACATGAAGAATTGGAACGACATATTGTGTAGGGACAATACGCAAAAAATAAACGAATGCGAGTTTATTTTCTGAGGAAAAGCGGTTTTAAGGGACAAAATCTCCCACCAAAAATTTTGAAATTTGAGACCTAAAAGGCAAGAAGAAGTGTACAGAATTGAATGAAACTGTGCACAGATATTGTAGACGTAAATTTAGGTAATTGGGATTCGTATTTTCCTTTAAAAAAAACGGTTGCGTATATCACGGACCTTTTAAACTGTTGATTACGAAATGTCAAAAGTGCAAATAATTATACGTCAGAGGTTCTTAAAGAGTATGGAGAATTGCAACGAAACCTCGTATAGGGACAATTCGCAAAACAATAAACGAAACGTGTTTTAATTTGTGCGGAAAACAGTGTTGGGGCCTAGGCCTTCTCCGAAAAAAAGTAAATATTACCGTAATAGCGCAGGAAGTAGTGGACCAAAGCAAATGAAATTGTGGGTAGACATTTTAGAGACCCTATGTAAAATAAGGTCTTTCGTGTTTCAACAGCAAACAGGAAATTAATCGACACGTGTTTTTGTTTATGCGGAAAAACATTGTAAGGGTTAAAGGTGCCTCCTGAAATTCTATAAAATACACTATACTGTTTGTGCTTGTTGTTGATCTGCCAAATTTGAAGAAATCAGATGAGACACTTGTGAAACACGAAGGGCCTTATTTTACGTATCCAATATCTACATACAATTTCATTCACTTCGGTCCACTTCTTCTTGGCTTTCGGGCTTCAACTTTCAAAACTTTGGGTGGGAGTTTTTGCACCTTATAACCCTTTTTTCGCAGAAAATAAAAAAACCCGTGTTCATTCATTTTTTGCATATTGTCCATGCACAAAGTTTCGTTGCAATTCTTCATGTAAATTTAGGCACTTCTGACATACTGTTACTAGCACTTTTGATATTTCATGAGCAAAGGTTTGGAGGGGTCCGCGTCCCACCCAACCATTCTTTCTAGAAAAACACGAAACCCGTATTCCCTCATTTTTCGTCTACAATATCTGTGCACGATTTCATTCATTTCGATCCACTTCTTCTTGCCTTTCGGGCGACAACTTTCAAAATTTTGGGTGGGGGCTTTTGCCCCCTAAAACCGTTTTTCCGCAGAAAATAAAAAAAAAACACGTATATACTTATTTTATGTGTAGTATCTGCCTGCCAAATTTTTATCAAAATTGGAGTGTTACACTTGGGAAGTGTTACTTGTGTAGCTTCTTATTTCTAAAGGAAATTTTGAAATAGAGATTTATTCCGCAATTTTCTTTTCGAGAAGATAATATGTTGAGATATTCAGAAAAAAACGTAAACGCCTGAAAACTAAATGGCCACCTTTCTTTCCTTTCATTAATAATTTTACAAAAATACAGTTTTAGCTTCGCAGAAATACAGTTGTAGCTTCGTTGGTTAAGGAATTCACCTCCCAAAATGATAAACAACCCTTTGAAGAGAATACTCCCTCTTCATTTGCGGACAACATTGCCTCCGCATGGTCATGTGAATCTTGTATTTGGTTTGAGACTTTGCAATGGATATCTTAAATGTACTGTGCTGTACCGAGAAAATTAATATGAAAGCAAAAGTATATACTATATTTGCATAAGGAGTAACACTGAAATAAAAAGACAAGACAAGTTAACAATTCTGGTTTGTCATACAACTCACTAATTATGTAGAAACGTCTGCCGAAGTTACACACTATCAATAGTCTACAAATAGAAACCAGACTTGTGGATAACCTGAAAAGATACGTATATTCTACACGAAATGTTCCAACTTTCATCTTATATTTGTCAATCACTTTTCACAATGTTGCAGCCAAGAATGTGACTGTTTAAGAGTATTGTCTTTGGACACTAAGAATATATTTCACACATGTGTATTTTTCTATTCTCAGTATTTCTTCAAAGATACTTGAAACATAATTTTTCACTTTTCTAACACAAGGGTTTGAATACCTAATATTTAACTTACTCAAATTTAAACTCCATTAATTTTAGTTACCGGTACTTATTTTAGAACTATTTCATTCACAACATGAAAATTTTAGATGTCATGTTAGCAGTTATTACAGCAACATACTTCACACTACAACCTTTCCCTCACTCCTGTTGTTCGGTCATGTTGTTTTCAGGCGTTTACGTTTTTCTGAATATCTCAGCATTATTTGTTCTATCAAAATGAAAATTGCGGAATAAATCTCTATTTCAAATTTTCTTTAGAAATAAGAAGCTACTGAGTCATAATGTTATATGAATCACTTTTACTCTTCTAATAGAAACAAACCCTTGAGCCCCAAGCGTTACCGGACCAAATGTTCTTTGAACGAAATGTTCTTTGAACTAAACATCCCTGGACGAAATGTCCTTTGGACCAATTCTCCTTTGGACGAAATGTCCTTTGGACCAATTGTGTTTTGGACGAAATGTCCTTTGGACCAATTGTATTTTGGACGAAATGTCATTTGGACGAATTGTCCTTTGGACCAAATGTCTTTGGATTAAATGTCTCTGGACGAAATGTTCTTTGGACGAAATATCTTTGGACTAAAAGGATGGCCACCGGGTGGGCCAGTGTGAGTCACGGTGAGTGGTGTTTCAAAGTAGGTCACGTCCTTTTGACCCACGATCCACTGATCCACTCACAAATCTTGACCCATTTCACCCACTTACCAACCGACCCACTGACCCACTCCATCTTTGATTTTAACATGTCTTGTTTCATTTAAAAGACGAAACATACATCCACATAATTTTTTCATCGATTGCGAAGGTTGGCTTAATATCATAATTGTAATGGTAATTTCTTCTTAAGGGGAGAAATTGATATGATTAAAAAGCCCATCTTGACGTGAGTACAAATTACCTTCCAAAGTTATTAGAAACGCTTTCTCACCCCGAAAACTATGAATTCGACAAATATTTAAGTAATTTTTGAGATTTTATTTCTAGCTCTCCCAGGCCATCATCCTGTGAAAATGGGGATGAATTTGGATGTAGCCTCCATTGGGAGCATCACTATCCATCTCAACGACCGAGAAAATTATGGATAAAACACTAAGATCAGTCGTTTTACATTATTTTTACATGTCACACTTCCCAACTTCCATAACTTCATACTACTACAATATTTTCTTCTTAGATTGAAAGTAATATGTCCCCCAAGTTTGGTAAAGGTTGTCCCAGACATTCCAGAACTACGCTCTCCTTATTAGATGTGCTGGGGGATCTTACTCTTACTGGAAGTTGAACTTAGACTTAAAGGTCATCAGAACTGCTCCCAATGAACTTGGCGACCACGAAAGATATGGGTTGTATACTAACATTGGTTATTTTCAATTATTTCTACATGTCACAAATTTCACAAAATCCTTCATTGTGTTAATGAGGGCTTAACTTACATGGCATCTGAAGTTCCAATCCTTACCTAAGAGACCCCCAAAATTATAGATTCGACACTAATGTAGATCTTTTTTTATAATTTTGATATCAGTCCCTTTCATTCCTCCTAGGACAGCAAACGGATACTGCCACTGCTAGGACTAAATTTGGTCTTAAATGGCATTAAAATTTCTACCAATTAATTTAGCGAACAGTGCTGCATTTAGAAGCTCGGCGTCCCTACGCACTTTTGCTCTCGGCGCCCCCAATAACTACACATTTCTCCGTCCCTTGATCCCTAACTTATAAATAAAACTTAATTCGAATATGCTTAATTAGTGAATTTATTGCAGTTAAATACCACTCACTAGATGCTACATCTACAATTACGTAACAAAAAATAAATGGGAAACATGTTCTGAATTATTTTCAGATTTCTTAAGCTATCATTAAATATATTAGAATAGTAAAAGAGGACTGCTCATGAAATAGTATATTTGCTCTCGATTTTTTAAACTTTTTCATACGAAAAAAAAATAAAATTTTAAACTTTGCGCTCTTCAAATATGTTGCCTTCTAGGCACGGGCCTAGTTGGACTAATGGGAAATGCGGCACTGAAAACTTACGCTTCGACTCTAATACTGGTTGATTTCGATATTTTTTTGTCGCTACGTAACCAGCCTGGGGTGCTAATGGGAGCTTAATTAGACTTGAATTGAAAGTAGAACTGTTTACCTAAGCGACCACGAAACTATGGATTCGATACTAATATCGATCCTTTTCTAGCATTTTTTATATATATCCCGACAGTACTCTTTTCCAGATTGTAAGAAATATGGTTAAAATTGCTCTATACATATCAGAATTATGTCGAAACACACACATACATCCACTTTCATATATATAAATACAGAGTGAGCGAGCGAGAAAGTGAGATAGAGCGACCAAAGGCATCACCACTTCCACATTGCAAAAGCATATATCAGGTATTGAATTGAAAATCTATGTAAAGACCTTCTGCTGTGGCATGCTTCATAAGGACAATTCCAGTCTGCTCACGTGACCATTGGGGTTCATGAATTTCTTGCGAGCGTTCCGACTTTGGATTCTCTGTTAATACCCTCCTTTTATGCCTCGGATAATTTTTCAAGAATATCAATGACATACTGTAATACGAATGTTCAGAAGTAACCCCTATATGACAAATAGCTGCAAATAAATACACTACATAATTTATTCATTGCGATGATATTATTTTCTTAATTTGTATTTAACATTCACATATATCATAGAATACCAACGTACTGTGAACACCTGTTATATTTTAAACATAATAATCACTATGTTCTGCAAAGATTATATGTTATATATATACAACTGACGTATTTTAATGTAATTATTTTATATAATTTTTCATGCATTGCGGAAAATAGAATTTCATAAAAAACGTTGACTCAGATGGGAATCGAACCCTCGACCTCACGATTTGAAATCCAATGGCGCACCACTGAGCTAACACAAGCGCTCCACGAATAATACTTCTAGCGATATATAACGGGATTTAAGATAATAATTACATTCATATCCACTGCAAACGCTGTTTTTGTTCTACTTTGACTTTTATTTTAGTACTCAGGAGAGAATAATGTTCTATGTCTTAACTTTCACCATTCTTTTACATATGGAAAGATTCGTTTACGTATCTAAATATTCCATGAAGTATGGAGAGCAAAATAACAAACAAGCATGTGCTGGCATTAATACAGTTTCGAAATATTGTATCATTAAGTATTTCAATCAATGTTGCTTTTTTATATATAATTGGTAACAAGTCTTATTATATTTAAAAGAAGAAAAACACATCTGCAAGATTTTTCCCGATTGCAAAGGTTGGCTTCGAGGTTCGAACCTGGTTTACTTTTTCCCGAAGATACCCGAAGTTGGACTTAGAAAATTTTTGCCTCGAAACAGCAATAAAGAATGCGCTCAACCTTTTTGAGACAAGGTGTACATATTCGTTTGTTCAAAAAAAAAAAAAAAGTGAGTAACGGATTTTTTTTCTTCTCAAATGTGACGTCGATTTGTCTGTACTATGCACTGTTCACTAGGCGGCACTAGCTCGCCACTAGGCGTCAGTTTTGTCGCCTAGTTATACCTTATTTTAAGCACTGCCTGGAGGGGGATGGCTTTGGAAGGACTATTGGACGAGAAAGTAACCATGTGGAGAAGATAGATAGGGAAAGAAAAACATGCCAAGGCAAAAGGTTTATTATAGTGACATGGAACGTACGCACCATGTTTCAAGGAGGAAAATGAAATGAAATCTTTAAGTTTTACGTCCCACGGTTATGCCGGTTAGGCTAAAGGGGACTGTGATGATGAGAGATGAGTGAAAATGGTGGAATGAAGAAAGTGGGAGGAAATGGGAGAACCCCGAGAAAACCCACGAGCACGGTGTTTGTCCACCACAAAGTCCACACGGCGCGAGCTGGGATCGAACCAGGAACCCCAAACACCGGAGGTGAACGCTCTACCACTGAGCCACCGTGCCCCATGTTTCAAGGAGGGAAATTAGAAAATTTTAAATAGGAAATGACACAAAATAGTCTAGATTTCGTAGGAGTTTGTGAAGTTAGATAGGAAGGTAATGGGATGTTGAACAGCGAATGCTATAGAATGTTTTACTCAGGTAACGAAATTGGCGATCATAATGGTGTAGGAATAATTCTTAGTAAGCGCTTAAAAAGATGGTAGTGAAAGTAGAGTATGTTGATGATACAATTATGATGTTAAGACTTAAAGGAAAAAAGAAAGATCTAGAAATGATACAGGAATATGCACCGACGACTTCGCACACAATTGAAGTAGAGGAAAATTACGAGAAAATAGAAGAAATTATAGACAGAGAGAAGAGGGGTGCATGTGTAATTGTAATGGAAGATTTCAATGCAGTTGTGGGAGAAAAACAGGAAGACAGTGTTGAAGGCAAATATGGTTAGACGAAGGAAATAAAAGTGGAAAGGGATTGGTCAATTTCTGTAGACAGGATTCACTAGTAATTGGAAACACTTGGTTCAATCAGCACAAGAGAAGAAGATATACACGGAAATCTCCTATAGACTGCGGAAGATATCAGATAGATTATATTATGATTCAGAAAAGGTATCGGAATAGCTTGAAGAACGCGAAAACCCTTCCCGGGGCTGACATTTTCTCTGATCATAACCTTGTGCTGGCCGAAGTAGATATTCAGCTGAAAAATGTAGGCAGAAGAAAAGTAGGCAAAAAGATGTGGAATACTGAGTTGAAAAACGAGGAACTAAGAAATCTTTTCGTTGAGAAAAATCAAAGAAAATTACTCAAACGAGGAAAGGATAGGTGCAGGTAGTAATAGATGGTGCGAGCATTTAAACTTTGCATACAGCAGGCTGCAGAAGAAATAGTAGGTTACCGCAGACACAAACCTCTAAAAAATGCGAAGACATACAATAATTGGAAAGAATTGGGAAATATGAGGAAATGTACAAGGAGGTGAAATCTATGGAACAACTGGTTAAACAAGAGGGTATCACGGTTGCAGTTGTAAGAATAGGAAGGTAGTCAACAAGAGAAGTGAATTCTTAGGAAGATGGAAAGAATAGTGAGGACTTATATGAAAGTAGGATTAGACCGTTTGACCTAGATATGGAAGTAGAATGAAGTAGGCTAGAATGATAAAAGGTTTAGTAATCTGCGGATTGAGTTTGAAAAAAGCTACATCCGAGATTATAAATGGAAAGGCAACCACGATAGATAATATACTGATATAGGAATTCATTAAGGATATAGGAGACAATGGAAAGAAAGAATTGTTGCGACTATGCAATGAAATATATGAAACAGGAGAATGGCCAAAAGACTTCCTAAAAACGATCATAATACCGATGGCTAAGAAATCGAACCCAAAGAGATGAGAGGATTATAGAACTATTAGTTTCATATCTCATGCAGCAAAAATTTTTATTCGAATTCTGAACAGGAAGTTACATGAAAGAACAAATGAAAAACTTGAGAAGGAACAGTTTAGGTTCACAAGAGGTAAGGACACAAGAGATGCAATTGGATTATTAATGGTGATTTGTGAAAGGTTTATAGAAAAAGGGAAAGAGGTGTGTGTTATATATATTGACCTAGAAAAGGCTTTTGATCGCATGAAATGGGAATTGGTGAAGGAAGTTCTAAAGAAAGTTGGGTTGGAATGGAAAGATCGAAGACTCATAAGAAACTTATATATGAAAGAACAAGTAAGTGTTAGAATAGGAGAGAAAACGACAGAAGATAATACAATTGGAAGAGGGGTTCGACAGGGATGCTGTCTCTCGCCTACATTATTTAATATCTATCTAGAACAGATAGCGAAAAAGAGCCTACAAAATGAAGACAGCGCTTTAGTAGGAGGTTGAATGATTAGGTGTATACGATTTGCAGATAATATGGAACTTATTACAGAATCTGAAGAGAAAATCAATAAGATAGAAAACTTGAGGAAGGCCTGTGAAGAATACGGGATGAAAATAAGTGTTAGAAAGACAAAAACCATGGTGATTGAAACGAAGGGATCGGTGTCAGATATAGAAGTAGGAGGGGATAAAATAGAACAGGTGTTAGTTTTCGATACCTAGTCGAGATACACTTTGTAAAATTCGGGACAAGTCGAGAGAAACGCATTTCTTGACTCGAATTTTCGAATCGAGTCGAGTCGAGACTATTCGTAAAAATCTCGACTCAACTCGAATGTATCGAAAATCTTTCTATAATTTTTAATATTATTTTGAAGAAAGTATTCAGTCAGAAACAGCTTTGAAACCAATTCCAGCATTTATTATTTTAGAAAGGTACAGAACGCATAAACTTAATAGTTAATCTTTCGAAATCAAGATTTGCTTTTCGGCTCAATTCAGTTAATTAAAACTAATAATTACTGTCGTGATATTTGATTGTACTTCAAATATAATAATAATAATAATAATAATAATAATAATAATAATAATAATAATAATAATAATAATAATAATAATAGATTATCTAGTTTGTATAAAACTATGCGATAAAGTGAACTTCATAAATTCTCTGAATGAGCAATTGGCAGTCTATAGTAATTTAGCATAGTTATTATTATTGTTTTTTTTTTTCATTCTCATGAACGCAATAGGGCACGAACCTGTGTGTGCACATGATGGTGCCAACTCTCTCCAGCGACCTACCAAAGATCAGTGTATCCATGCCAAGACGGGTCGCCATTGTTATTCGTGCCAAAGGTGGGCATACTGACAATTAGGTAGGTAGTCATAATGTTCTGGCTAATGTGTGTGTATATTTTAAATCGTATATTTTGTCTCGTCTCGAATTCGAGTCGAGTCGAGACAGAAACATATTTTCGAATCAAGACAGGAGTGGAGACAACATTTTCTCGTGACGATTCGAGACAAGCTTAAATCTCGACTCGTGCGCATCCCTAGACATGTAAAAATAATACAAAGCGACTGATATTAGAGTGCAATCCATATTTTCGCTGTCGCAATAACGAAGCGTGACAGTCACAATGCTGTTTAACTCCAAGTCCATTCTCATCTGCAGAAGGTGGGGGTGAGGTGTAAGTGAAAAATAAAAAGTTCAAATATGACAGATTTATATCGAAATCACAGTTTTCGGGGTTAAGAAAATGTCTGACACGTTTGAAACGGCCTTTGGAAGATAGTAAGCTACTGATTTCAAGCTGGACTTTTAAACATATAAATATGATTAAAGGCGTATTCTGTGGGTGGGGGAACGTGTTTGAATATTTAAGCCAAAAGTAGGGTGTGTTTTGTATTTTTGTCATTACATTTTCGTTGAAATAAATAGTCTAAGAGAGAGAATATTTCGCATAAGTCTCTTTTCTCCGTGCGAAGAACGGGCATTTCAGGTAATACGTACTGGAAGGAATTTTCGATTGGTACTCCCTAAGAAATATAAATTGAACGTGTGACGAAGTACGTGACCGTAGCCCTGATGCAGGCAGATCGGGGACTCGGATAGACCTGTAGTCGTGAGTGAATGACTCATCGTCATTCACATGGGGAGTATGTTTGAGACTATTAATGTAATCCTAACAAACACGATGCTCTGCTCACTCTTTCTTTCTCTTTTATAATGTGGGTCTCTGTGTGTCAAGGAAATTCATTGGAAGTAGATCTCCCAGATTTTCAGACTAAAAGATCGGACGTTCTATGAAATTTTACTCTAAAATCCGGGACATCCTATGAAAATGTACATTATAACCACAATTATATGCTTTTTTTTTTTTTTGCTGGAACACCGAAATTTATTAATTAATAGGTCAATACTTACGAAAATGGATTAAAATTACAAATGATATTTCCAAACATTCGACATTAATGGCCTTTTTCAGCCTGTCATGTCTGAGGGATAATGTTTCTTGGTGATCACATTATCCGGAGAAGTGGGGAAGCGTGGGACCTGTATATCAGGTATTGTCCCGGCTTTTGCGTGGTGTGAATGAAGAAAACTCAATAAAAACGGTGACGTTTTTTTCGAACCAGTGTCCCCACCGGAAATCGAACCCGGGGTTACTCACACTAAAGGCGAGAGAATTAGCAACTACGCTACGGAGAGCCATTCTTAGTCTGAGTATCATTGACTTAGGAAAGCACGATATATATACAGAGTGTTTCAATACAACACCGACAACGTTTAGGAGGTGATTCCTGACAACAAGATAAGACAAAAAGTATAGACCAACCTGGGTGCACAAATGCTTCCTTTCGGAGTTATAGGCTGCCGAAAACAAGAAAAAAATGAATTTTAAAGGTTCATAGCTTCAAAACTATAGAACTTGCCTTAGTCGAGTCCAGACTTCACTTGGGAACTAGTATGTGCCCTATCCAAATGTCCATGTTGTGGAATGCTGCGGTACTTCCTCAACAATTTTTATAAAGGTAGTGAGTACTTCAAATTATATGGACTTAGCCAAACTCCCTCTATAAAGATTGTCGCGTGAGTACCTTAGGAATCTGAAACGTGGATTTTTTTTGGAAAGGGCACATATTAGTTCCTAAGCGAAGTCTTGACTCGACTACAGTAGGTCCCATAGTTGTGAAGCTATGGACCTTTAAAGTTCATTTTTTCTTGTTTTCGGCAACCTATAACTCCGAAAGGAAGCATTTATGCACCAAGGTTGGTCTGTACTTTTTGTCTTATCTTTGCGTCAGGAATCACTTCCCAAACGTTGTCGGTGTTGTTTTGTAACACCCTATATATATATATATATATATATATATATATATATATATATATATATATATATATATATATATATATATATATATATATATATATATCGCACGAATGATAATGTTCTGCAGAAAAACTAGAACATTTTGAGTTCTGAAAAATTATGGGGGTCAAATGAACGGAACGTTTGAAAGCGCTAACTCGCAGCCTACTACAAGGTCAAATAAAGTACAATCGTATGAGGATGAAACAAAGGAAAAGCTACATGTCTTTCTAATGAGGGCTCATCAGCAAAAACGTAAAGCTAGTCGTGTAGAATATAAGAGATGCCGCTGAGAATAGTTACTGATGGAAATACTGTCTTTTTTAAACTATTTTTTATTAGAGTTGACCAAAAATTTTCGGAGCCGTATTTCGGACTGGATTCTATCTCAAAGACGTTACTATAATTTGAATATTGAACTCGAAAAAACTGACAGATTCTCTTCTTTAACTACGTAGCCGTAATTTTCTGACACAAGTTATTTTATAATTTCGTAAAAGTGCCTATCCACAGAAGATTGAGTGTGGGAGACAGACGGAACTTACAAATCTTTCTATTTACCTCAAGGTGACCAGAACTTTTACTTTCAAAAACGGGACGCATACGAATCGGCGACGGGGGAGGGGGGTGACTTCCACATTACATTTTGGGACTCAGCAGTATTTTCAATTTACAAAATACAAGAGTAAGAATGATAACACAGCGTTCACAGCGTTTCACCCAACAATACTTTTAACTACTTCAACACTCAGAATTCCCACTCAATTCCCACTTGAAGCACAGAACACTGAATTCTCATTTGAATATTCAGAAGTTCTACGCACGGCTGAACCTTCCCAATGCGTGTTGGTACGGAAGAGTGTAAAATTAGCATTGACCATTTATATTTTGAATAATAATTACGGGACACTTGGGTCATGTTTGCTTAAAAACGGGAAATTTAGGCGTCCCGTATGAGAATCAGTAAAAACGGAACAACGGTTAAAAATAAGGGACTGTCCCGGCTAAAACGGGACGTCTGGTCACCTTGATTTATCTTCAGTTATTTTCATTTTCTTGTCCTGTCATTCACATAGTATAATGAAGGTTCAGCGTTACCATGCAAGTTAATCCAATGACATATACCAAACAAGCTTCCCCCTGCTATCTGCCAATATGCGAGATATGTTCAAAAAGTAGTGAACCTTATTTTTTTCTCGCGTAAACCAATAAAGCACAGGATACTCTTTTCAGTGTAGATGTATCCTCGTCGCCATAAGTGCCTTTACATCGCAGTGACGGGTATGTGACCGCGCAGTACTCCAAGGAAGGGATGGTTGTATAAGAATTTGTGATTAATTTTGAAGAGTTTTTATTTTGACTAGGGAATTAACATAGGTGAAGGGAGTAAAGACACAGATTTGAAGCATCAGTTCACTGTTATTGAAGCATCAGTGCACGAAAAGATTCGTATTCTCAGTTTTTCTATTTATTGTTTTATATGTTAATTTAAACACCACAATATGTATCACTGATATCGCAGATCGTATTATTTTTTAAAATCGTGTTTGTAACCTATTGTCAAAACATTCATCTCCAGACATGATGTAGAGAGAAGAGAAAGAGATACGACATGTGTAATATATGTATATGTGATTCACTAAGTAACTGTAGAAATTAATTAAACGACACATAAGAGAGCGAAAAGGAGCTCTAGAAGTCTGAACTTTTTAGAAACGTCCTAGATAGGTGAAAATATAGTTAAAAATTGCAAAAGGTATCATGTAATTTACCTCTCTTTTTTTATATTCTAGTATACTTTTTCTTTCACATCCAAACATCTCTATTCAGAATTACGAGATAAATGTGGAGAGAGAAACATTCCCATTTCAAGTATTATATCAGGAAAAAATCTTTTGACTTAAACTAGATTCGAACTCGCAACCCTTGAATCCATGGCTCAGCGCTCTACCGATTGAGCTAACAACTACTGTTGGAAAAATTAGATTTCTACAACTACCGGTTGCTGAATGGTGTGTATTAACCAAGTTTGCCGAGACAATTGCTTCATATAGCTATAATAACAACAATAATAATAATAATAATAATAATAATAATAATAATAATAATAATAATAATAATAATAAAGTAGAAGAAGAACAGAATCTAAAAAGTCACATATGTTAAAAGTTTGACGTGCAGAGTAAGTCCTAATATGAGATTTTATTAATTATATATAATAAATGTAAGCGTGGTTTATTCGTGCGTGCTTCTCAAACTGCGCAACTCACTACCTAGTCCCATAAGGGTTGTACGCGTATGGTACAGTAGCCTTGCGTCCTCCAACCGTGAAGAATGTTTCTGTTTGAACCTATGCGTGTCCTAAGAGGAAGGAGGAGATTGAAAGAAAGAAAAGTGGTTTAGAAATTATGCAAACGTAGAATATGTCACGAGGCGAGGTGATATAGAGTTCAGCGTGTCTTTCAGCTACTACTCTATACAAGACGTGCATCTATGACTTAACGTGGAACCCGAACCACACGACTCCTGACGGGAATCGAAATCCGTATCACCTCTAGTTCTATCATGGGAGACACAGGAACATGTAAAAATAATCGAAAATGAACGATATTAATGTTAAATCCATAGCTTTTGAGTGCATGAATTATGTATGATACCCTCTATATCGTTCACATCAAATTTTAGCATTATCTGCATGGAGGTTTAATAGGAGGGGTGAAAATTAAAAATTCCTAATTGAAATATATGAGTGTCTATTCAATAGCTTTCGGGGTCACTGAAATGCATAATTACACTCCCGATACTATTAAAGCCCAAAGCTTTACTCTTTCGTTAGCAGGAAGTTTATTCATTTACTTAACTCAGGACACCTTAAAGTTAAGGATATGAAACTCAATGCATATATTTCTAATTCAAAATTATTAGATACGTATTGTAGCTTAGACTTCTAAGGAGGGGAAGGGACAATTTACGCAATGATTTCCTTCCCATTCGAATAAAATACTGCCTCATTATATTGCAAAAACTCATTTCGAGTGGTGTCATTGCTAATAGTTTTCCGTATTTGTTTATATCCCTACTCATTTATAACAGTATCTCACTTTTCCTGTGACGGGAGCAACACCTAAGCGAGCATTCAGTAAAGTAAATGCCATTAAAATATATATTCATAGCACAGTGGTGCAAATAAAGTTGAGCTCTTTCGCAATCTTTAACATGGGAAGCGAATAAAGCCACCACATTGGAAAAGCAGCTAATGAATTCCTCTCCGAAAAAGATCACCCGCACATTTATTTTACAGGTGGTGTTTTATAGTTATACTTAAGTTTGTTGCAATTGCTCCAGTGAGGCGAGACACTGAAGTCATTCGTAATAAGGGGAAAGGGACATGTAAAAGTAGTCAAATATGAACAATATTAGTATCGAAATCATAGTTTTCGTGGTCGAAGATGAATAGTGACGCTGTCGATGTTGCTTAGGTAGAAGTTAAGCCTTGGTAGGCATGGAGGTCAGAGTGGGAGGGTGACAGGCAAAAAATAAATAAAATAAAATCGAAACATCCTATATTTGTGTCGAATATATATTTTTCGGTATCTCTGACATAAATAGTAATATTCCAGATGTGGTATATGACCAAGCTCGGCCCCATTCGCATGTAGTTTCAGAGGAGAGAATCGGTGAAGATTTCAGAACAGTTCCTTTGACTTAAGTTTCAGTACACTGAGAGGGAAGAGTGGTAACACACAAATACTGGTGTCACATCCGGACCTATCAGAGGTATGATTTCTGGGGAACTGTCGTTGCTCCAGGGAGGCATTACCCCCTGATCAGTCCCTAACATTCTTACTGCTTTACAGGGGCGTAGGCAGGAATTTATTTCAGTGATCGAAAGCATTTTTAGGGGTAAATTGTGCACCCTCCAGGAGCCCATGTAGCATCGTACGTTCAACAGTACTTTTTCTGAGTCAAAACTTTGTCTCTCTCTCTCTCTCTCTCTCTCTCTCCCTCTCTCTCTCTATATATATATATATGTATGTATATATAGATAGATAGATAGATAACAGTAACAGGGGCGGTTGTAGACATTTCGTAACTGTAAGCAAATAATATTTAGGCGCCCCGCCTATATGATAATAAAAGAATTGAATGCTGTAATGGACAAAAATTCTGCAGATAATTGTTACAATTACAAATTTCTTCAATATATAATAATTCAGTCTTCCAGTGAGTATTAAAGGAAAATGGCAAAATTAAACCTAATTGACTGTGGATGAATCATGACCAAAGTTCCAGTTTTAATAATTTATATCTTTTATTATTATTATTATTATTATTATTATTATTAAATAAGCACAGCAGTGACGACGCCAGAGGGGGGGCAAGGGGGGCGAGCGCCCCCCTAGTGGCTATTCCTGCCCCCCTGACTGCCATCCAGACTGCCCCCCCGACTCCTACAATCATAAAACATTCTACATATAGTATTTTATATCAGTTTCATAACCAATCTCATTGTCAGATCGTACTATCTACGTATTTACTATGTAGCAGATTAGTCCTCAAGCTTCCTTCTTTGAGCGTCTGAGTATGCACGCATATTTCTGTTTTCTAATTTAGCGCCTTTTCCGGTAAATTTTAGTTATAGTTCTTTCTAATGAATTTTAATTATTGTGCCTAGCGAACAATAGCTGATTTGGTCCATTTGTTTTCTTTTCATTAAATCAACTTCGGTTAGAAACATAAGAAAGGTAAAACCAATTACATAACTTGTTTGTATTTATCGAGATTTGAAGTTTTCAGTTTCATATTTTGTTTTATTTAAAGGTCCTATACTTCTATTTCCTGAAACATTACTCTCGGCTTTCAATATTCAGAGGATGGGCTTATAACAGCTTCATTTGCGACTACCAGGGCTTATTTTTTTGAAGAGGATAAAAAGAGTTGTATTTTCCCTTCCTGCAAATGATAATAATAATAAATGTAGGAATTAAATTGGTTATTTATTTAGCTCCCAAAAAAAGGTATTGTCAGAGTGCTGATCTTTAGTTAGTAATTGGTATGCACTAGTGCTCCCTTGCTTATTTAGTTTCAAAGTACTGACGACGTTTACCATATTGACTAGAAATGTACGAGAAGCTGCTGAAAAATTCGTAGCCCAACCCTGAAGGAGTGCACGTGGTCTTCTACACTTCCCCCGAGAGTCAATATACTGCCTTATACAGTGTTCCAGTTTTTTGCAGAAAAGTTTTTAAAAAAAACCTGGAGACTTCCTCGCACTACTGTTCGTAGCACTACCCTTATCAGATCTAAAGTGGCGTTCTTTCAAGTGTTATTTAAGTTGGGAAATAAGTACAGGCAATATTTAGACGGAGCTAAATCTGGGGAATAAGGATGATGATCTAGACATTCAAATCCTACATTATGCAATGCCAATTGTGTTCGCAGGGACTTGACGGACAGGTGTATTCTCCTGAAGGAACATAATTTCTTTCTTTTCATTTTCCGCTACGTCTGTGTCTTAAACTTCGTGGGGCGAGGGAGAAATGAGTGCTACTACTCCATTGACTGTTGTTTCGTTTCAGGATCATAGTTGTACAACCATATTTCGTCCATGGTTACTATTCGTGAGCGAAATGATCAGCATTACAGTCAAATTGGAAGAATACTTCTCTTAATGCCGTCACTCTTTTATTTTCCTGACAGATTTCTTGGGAACCCATTATGTCGAGAACTTGCACATACCCAAGCCATTCTGAACTATGATACCGACGCGTTCCAAAGAAATGACAACAATCTCTGACAGAAGTTTTGCTGAGACGGTAAAAACTAAGGAAGGGGGTTGCAGCCAGACCTCAGACTATAATAAGTATATCGTGAGTTTACTATACACTTTAAAAAGTATATAAACAATAGTTTAAATTATTTTTGTTTAATTTAAATCTCTCGCGGTAATCAATAGAAACTGTTTAGTCGGTTCTGCCGCACCCTATATATATACGTAGCATATAGTACTAGACGAATATGTTACTTGTAGCATACGCGAAAGTAATTCAATTTGTTTAGGCTTCAAAAGTTGCATTAGTTGTGCAGACGTTACTTATTTGTTAGTTACAAATTTTACTTGAAATCATATAGGTCTAATATAAAAACAACAACGAAATACACAATGTAATGTAAAGTATGTGAAACATAATAAATGTCATTTTTGGTGTGGAAAAAAGCCGCCCCCCCGAAAATGTATCTGCCCCTCCTTTGCCCCCCTAAGAACTTAAAGCTGGCGTCGTCACTGAAGCACAGGAAACAACTAAAATGTATACCTAAGATGTATTTTGACAAATACAGTTGAAACATAAAAGTCAAAATAGAATAAAACTAATGAGCTTCAAGTCTAACATTATCACAGGTTTGATTTTGACAAAGAGATATGCTCTTACACTTCATTAAAAGCATATTTAAATAGTGTTTTCTAGTGATACAAATATGGTAATTAGCTTAATTTCTCGTTTTCTTTGTTACTGTAAAGTTCATGTTATAAAGACACTTTTCTGGCTTTCAATTTGGCAGAATCTCTTATTATTGCATCCATATCAATTTCATTCAGAATGTCATCTTCAATGGCCATCAAAGCTAGTCCATTTAATCGTTCTTGAGATATACTTGATTTCAAATAATTCTTTATTAATTTTAGTTAAACTAGTTCAATAAACAACAAATGACAAAAGTGTGTCTTAATTTATATGTAATTTGTCCCCGATCAGTGGCAGAACTTTAAAATCATGTTTCTCCGCAAAAATTCTTTTCAGGGCCCCTTATGCCTATAGAACAATTCAATTCTTTCATGTTTTTTTCCAACATAGACGTTCGAAATCAGGCAGTAACACAATGTAAACACAAGTAATGATGCACCCATTGAAATCCGAAGATTTTTTCGGAATAGCCTACAAAATGCAAATAATTTTGTGTATTTGCCCCCTGAAATTATGCTAATTGGGGGATCCAGACTCTCAGACTGCCTGTTCAGTGTTTCGCCCATATTTTAGGGGGCCACTCCCCCCGGGAGGAGATCAAAATAATACGTCTATAATATAATAATAAATAAAAGAGTACCAGCAGTGGCCCTACTAAGTGTGCCCCCCGGAAGATGTTTTCTGAATAGAAAACTGCACCTATTAGGGATGCGCACGATACAAGATTTGTGGCTGTCTCGTCTCGAAAATGTGCTGTAAAAGTGATGGCTCGACTCGAAAAATGTATATTTCTCTATTGGAAGAGCCGTGTCTCGACTCGAATTTTGTCTGGAAAATTCTGTCTCGACCTGGCCCCTTGCGCATCCGTAGCACCTATGTCGTTACATCCCTGAACACAAGTAACTAATAATCAAAACTCTACTTTGCATTAGAATTATTACTAATTTAAAATATCGCTCCATCTAAATTTATTAGCAGAGAATGGATTAATAATTATTGTTATCTGTCATAATAAAACGAGCATCTGTATACGCTGCTGTGATTGAAAGTGAGAGTACTGAAAAATACTTGTCATCCAAATGACCTTTCGTCGCTTTCGATTATATCATTTCAAGTTCTATACTTATATGCCACGTGAAAACTAATTGTATTCAAACAAATTTGAAATACATGAAATTTAATTCAGACCCGTAACCGAAATGACCGTATCGTTCCATTTTAATTCAACAATTAAATTACTGCAATCAGGTTAAAATAAATTTGTCAGCTTCAAAAGAATGTCGACCTGCAAATGCTTCGTTAACAGTGACTGATATTGACAACTCCCCACCTCAATATTTGTCTAATTTTGTCCAGCACTCGAAAGAAACTTTTTTAGAGCCTTCAGTTGCCTCTTATCTTCTTTCACGTTTTGTAGCTTTCTTTTCCGATAAAATGCTCACTTGGTTTTATATCGTTGGTCATTATTATTACATGAAAAACAAAGTACTATTAAAAAGTGAAAGCACACATCATTATAAATTAAAAATATAAACAAAAACGAAATGACTTAGGATAGAAATGAAAATGTTGACGAATGACAAATGACTAATAGATATTAACAAAGTGAGCATTAAGCACTGGACAGCGATTGTGAGTCATTACGAACTTAAGTTAAAATTTCCCTCAGAAATGATTTTTAAAGAACCCATTTGTACCGCCCGTCTTTTCTTAGTATTCGCTCCACTCCCTGGACGAATGGACAAGAAAGCCTACTTGCTTGCATGGGGGCCCGAAGAATGTTTTTAGGGTGGTCATCTCCCTCGTTACTATACTACGTTTGGTATTTTTATGTGTATTAAGAAAATCTTAAGAAATTATACATATACATTATACTTGTCGTAAGCCAGGTGGGGCCTGGCCCTTTCGTCCCCTTTTGGGTGCCCATGCTTGCTTCAACTTTCATAATGTGCATTTCATTTACGGTGATCTTTCTCAACCCTTAACTGTTGAGAAAGGAATGAAGAGTCTGTTATATTTGTATTTTGTGCATATGGTGGGATTGTGGAAAGAATACCAGTCTTTAGCTCTACGGTCATAGTGCTTAATACAACATCTATTGGAAAGCTAAATTTACATTGATTTTATCTCATATTCGTAAAATATCCCTTTTCCCTCTTTAAAAGATCTATCCTGTGCCATGGAAATTTTCCTCAAACTAGCATCTCTTGTGAGTGTGGCATTGGCATCAATTTCTAGAGGATATCAGGCTTAGCGCCTATTTTGAATTCTCCCTGTATGTTGTTATTGTTCTTCAAACAAGAAATTGTAATTATTAAATAATAAAGAAGATACTTCCCTATGTTGTCACCTCATCCCAATACAAATTCATGCTTACCATTCTCTTCCTAGTTTCCGTAACTTCATCAAAACAAGCTCAGCCACGCCGTTTCAGCAATTAACAAACTTCCCTATTGACCAATATAATTGTGATGAGCTAGTCATCCACGTGCAGAGCACCAGGAAGAAGCGAAAGCAAAGAAGTAGAACAAAACCAGGGGACACGGGACCCTCGAGGTGAGAAGTGTGACAGAAGCCGCCAGAAACACACTTTGGACCCCTATTCAGAGGAGTCGTCGTAGGAGCAATTGAAAGACGGTCGGCACGCCTGGGCCCTCACCAACCATTGCATGACAGAGGTGTCATTCTGAAGAGGCTAGGACATCTGGGAGCTGTTGCCTTGAGGTCGAGAGGTTCTTCACTCTCGAACGTGAGGTCCGGGATCGATACCAGACGGAAACACTCAACGAATTGGAGGATAAGGCTTCACCCGATATTTGAAGAGGCTCATCATATCGAAATGGCTGAGGTACAGTAAAACCCTTTCCTTTCCTAACCTTTGTGTCTCTGTGATTTCTTCTATTAGAAAACATGCATTTCATTTCATTCATCCCCAATTAATTACTTCAGCGCTGTACTGCTCAGATCCCCACGTACCTTCTCTCTTGCCATGCAAAGTGCTATCCCCACATTATCTCAGTAAAGAACTGATAATTGAGCAAATAACTGTGGTTGTAACTCCACAGTACAGTACAGCAAGAAATTGATGTGCGAGTCCATTTCATTTGTAAAGGGGTGTTTTACAGCCAACCAAGCGAAGATTCGACTTTATTGTCCTTTTGATATATTTTATCTGTATCTCAGTCTGTACAATATTTATTCGAAGCTATATGAGGAAAATTTTTCATCATAATATTTTTAAAATGAATATTTACATTTAAAACAAAATTCATTTTTCTAATTTGGTGCCCCGTTCACCTGGCGCCTCCTGCGAACGCGTAGTTCGCAGGATTCAAAATCCGGCCCTGCAGTAACAATGGAATTCTGTATTACCGCCCGACTATCGTTGTTGTGAAAACATTCATCATAATATGACGTAGGAAAATGAGTTACATTAAGGTCTAAGATCTAATATCAAAGTTGAAACATCGCAAGTAAAACAAAAACATATAATAGCAAAAAGTTTTGAAAATAATTTCAGTTTAAACTAGCTGCGACTACATTTAATTCAAAATTGAACTTCTGGAGCGCAACATATGAGCGTAACTAAAAGAAAAAATCAATAAGAACAGTCGGGATTTGAACCTAAAGAAAACAAGTAGGAGTCCCTTATACTAACCATTCATCTACTATATTTTGTTTACTAAAAATATTTTCCATGCAGCAAAATGCCATTTCACACTGAAACATTAACAACATAAGAACCAAGTTTTCAAGAAAATTTGCCAAAGCTTATGTATTAAAAGTATCCCGATATTCGCCCAGTGGTACTGCAAAATCACAAGTCAGGATGCCTCGTATCGAAATTTGAACCTGGAGAGTTCCAATTACAAAGGTCAACGCTAACCAGTAACCTATGTTCGCTCAGTAAATGTCATGAAATTACTTTTCTGTAATTATTTTTGGAAAATGTTTATTATTTTCATGAAGCAAAGAGTGCATCTTCTACTTGGGTTGAGAACTCTATACTATACTTCTAAGAGTCAACTAATAGTTGATGTTTATTATTTCCGTCGATTTTCTACGTTTGCTAAGTTATTTCATTTTTTTTAAAGTTTTCCCTTCCGGTTATGACAATGATTAGAAATGAAGAGTCCTCTTCTTATACAATTCTTGATCATTGTAACATTTTTTAGTCTAAATTCTGAATTATTGAAAATATTTAAATTAGTTAGAATGAAGAGGATAATACTAAGAAACATGATTAGAAGAAAAAAGAAACATTGTTGTTTAACGAATTGATGGAATCAAGCTTTTTCAAAACATAAAAAATACTGTATGGTATGGGATGATCATGGAAAAAGTAAAAATAGCCATCGAGGACACACTAACCAACCACTGTACGCAGGTAAGTCAAGGTTCGTTAACTTGAAAATGAAATGAAATGAAATCTTTGAGTTTTACGTCCCGCGGTTATGCCGGTTAGGCTAAAGGAGACGGTGATGATGAATAATGAATGAAATGGTGGAATGAAGAAAGTGGGAGGAAACGGGAGAACTCCGAGAAAACCCATGCACACGGTGTTTATCCACTACAAAGTTCACTTGGCGGGAACTGGGATCGAACCCGTGACCCCAAGCACCAGAGGTGAACGTTCTATCACTGATTCGTTAACTTGGTTATATGAAGAAATCACTAACAGAAAATAGCTGATAGCTTTACGCCTAACCATCTCAGCGACCTCGAAACTATGAAGTCTATATGAACATCGGTTGTCGTTTTCGATCATTTTACATGTTAGTCTCTTCCAAGGTCGCAATGTGTCTTGCCCTTTATCCTAATGCATGAAAAGCAAATAATATTTTCGCCAGCCAGGGGCAGGGAAGGAAGAAAGCACACAACTCGCTGTATAGCTTTAGGGCAAATACCTAAAGGCACAAGCAATAAACCACTTGACCAAGAGCAATGTTGCGAAACCTAAGGCAGGGTAAGCCCACGCTCAGCCTGTTCGACACAAAATCACTGACCCTTCGAACAAGATAACATTATTGCGCTCTCAGAGTCAGGTTTTAAATGCATTTGTGTTGAAGTACGTTTTCTTTGATTTTTAAACATTTGATGAATTTCTTACACACTGTTGTGTATGATATTTTCTATGTGGAATATTATTGAATATTTTCTACTGTACACATTGTGTAAATAGAACTCATCTGTATTTCTTAAATTGACTTTGAAAACTTTAGCAATGCCCTCATGCGCTGTGTACGGCTTTAAAATGAACACACGAAATAGAAAAGTTGGTGAAGCGAATGTCAAGTTCCGTTCATTTCCAAAGCAGGGAGATTTACAGCAATTGTAAAGCAATAGGGGTGTAATTTTGTCATCTGTGGTTGTAGGTGGATGTAGGTCCACGCTGCTTATGCCCTTAGCAGAACTGAGCTGATTTTGAGTTTAACATTCCGTTCAGCAGCGAGGCTATATGATATGTAGACCTACTGGTTAACGTGGAATCCGAATCACATGAGCTTCCACCGGGAATCGAACCTGGGTCTCCCACGCCAAACGCGCGTACGCTAAGCTTGTGCCCTTAGTTTTATGAATTTTACCAAATGAATGAATATCTACATATTTTAACACAGTATATGAGTTCTTTGCTATACTGCTTTTGTAGTAATATTTTTGTCATTAGTTTGCTTATTATGTATCTTTCTATATAAAATAACAAGTTCTGGCTGGCTGATTGATCAACGCTAGGCCAAACCGCTTAAGCTAGAAACTTGAAGTTTAGAAAGGGCATATGATTTGTAATGTAAGGTCCCACTAAAAGAAGAATATTTGGAAATTTGAAGGGAAAAGGGAGAAAGAGGAGTGGCAATTATCGTAAAATGCCCATACCTTGGAATCTTTGAGTGTTAACGACATGAAATTTGGTATATGGACTTCTCATTTAAAATAATTAGATATGTATGTAAGCGTTTTTATGATATTTGCCCTAGAAAGGAAGAAAATAGGGTAAAGTTACAATTGTTATAATTGGATGGTCATAACTCGAAAATCGTTAAGGTTATTGACATGAAAATTGGTTGAGTTGATTTTGAGTTTAACGTCCCATTCAGTAGCGAAGCTATATGAAACGTTAACCTACTGATTAACGTGGAATTCGAAATACATGAGCTCCCGCCGGGAATGAAAATTGGTGTTTAGGTTTTGCAAGTAAAACAATTAAAGACATGTTTCTGCGTTTTTTCATTTTTCCTTAGAAAAAAAAGGTTTAAATTGTAATTGGTAAAATAGAATGGCCATATTCCAAAATCCCTTAAGAGTAGAAACATCTTGATTAAAGATGTATTTCAGCGTGTTATATATATATATATATATATATATATATATATATATATATATATATATATATATATATATATATATATATATATATATATATATATATTACGGTTAGAAGAAAAACAGCAGGAAGTCAAAGTTGGGAGTTGAAATTGTTACAATAAGATAGCCATATCTCGAAACCACTTAAAATCAGATGTCTTAGGGATATGAGAAATGAGAGGTCGGAGAAAGAGCAAATGCAAGCGTCTGGGGGCGGACTCCCCGAAAGCAAGTTATGCAATTTGCATCAGTTAGACTTTACACGGCGGTTTCTGGGTGTTGGTTTTTGAAGCTCCAAGTTAATCACATAACTTCAATTTACATGTCTTTATTTTCTAAAATTCAGCAGTTGTTTATAAGTGGGTATTTTGGACTCAAATTTTACATTTAAATTCATATGTTTTTTCGTTATTTATATCTGGTATCAACTTTGTTTTCTTTATCAGAAAGATAGAAGAAATTTTCGATTATTTTTACATGTTCCTGTGTCTCCCATGATAGAACTAGAGGTGATACGGGTTTCGATTCCCGTCAGGAGTCGTGTGGTTCGGGTTCCAAGTTAAGTCGTAGATGCACGTCTTCAGGGGCATCATTTAGGGAGGGCAGGAGGGGGCAATTGCCCCCCCCAAGAGTTTGAGGTTTACATATACTTTAATCGATTGCCTACTAATGTATTAGTACAAAATGTGAAAGTCTTACGTCAGTGGTGCTCTTGCCCCCCTCAAGCGAAGTCTGAAATGACGCCCCTGCACGTCTTGTATAGAGTAGTAGCTGAAAGACACACTGAATTCTATATCACCTCACCTCGTGACATATTCTACGTTTGCATAATTTCTAAACCACTTTTCTTTCTTTCAATCTCCTCCTTCCTCTTAGGACACGCATAGGTTCAAACAGAAACATTCTTCACGGTTGGAGGACGCAAGGCTACTGTACCATACGCGTACAACCCTTATGGGACTAGGTAGTGAGTTGCGCAGTTTGAGTAGCACGCACGAATAAACCACGCTTACATTTATTATATATAATTAATAAAATCTCATATTAGGACTTACTCTGCACGTCAAACTTTTAACATATGTGACTTTTTAGATTCTGTTCTTCTTCTGCTTTATTATTATTATTATTATTATTATTATTATTATTATTATTATTATTATTATTATTATTATTACTATTATTATTGTTGTTGTTATTATTATTATAGCTATATGAAGCAATTATCTCGGCAAACTTGGTTAATACACACCATTCAGCAACCGGTAGTTGTAGAAATCTGACTTTTCCAACAGTAGTTGTTAGCTCAATCGGTAGAGCGCTGAGCCATGGATTCAAGGGTTGCAAGTTCGAATCTAGTCTAAGTCAAAAGATTTTTTTCCTGATATAATTCTTGAAATGGAAATGTTTCTCTCTTCGCCTTTATCTCGTAATTCAGAATAGAGATGTTTGGATGTGAAAGAAAAAGTATACTAGAATATAAGAAAAGAGAGGTAATTTACATGATTCCTTTCGCAATTTTTAACTATATTTTCACCTATCTAGGACGTTTCTAAAAAGTTCCGACTTCTAGAGCCCCTTTTCGCTCTCTTATGTGTCGTTTAATTAATTTCTACAGTTACTTAGTGAATCACATATACATATATTACACATGTCGTATCTCTTTCTCTTCTCTCTACATCATGTCTGGAGATGAATGTTTTGACAATAGGTTACAAACAGGATTTTTAAAAAATAATACGATCTGCGATATCAGTGATACATATTGTGGTGTTTAAATTAACATATAAAACAATAAATAGAAAAACTGAGAATACGAATCTTTTCGTGCACTGATGCTTCAATAATAGTGAACTGATGCTTCAAATCTGTGTCTTTACTCCCTTCACCTATGTTAATTCCCTAGTCAAAATAAAAACTCTTCAAAATTAATCACAAATTCTTATACAACCATCCCTTCCTTGGAGTACTGCGCGGTCACATACCCGTCACTGCGATGTAAAGGCACTTATGGCGACGAGGATACAAGGAACACTCGTACTCAGCCGTGAATTGTTTCCCGCCTGTAGGAAGCGTCAGTCATTGACAGTCAGCCAACCAACGAGTGAAGACAGGTAGTGAACGATCGACAAATTTCAGCTTTGTAAAATGACAGAAGAACTTGGGCAGCGATATTACATTAAATTTCGCCAAAAGCTTGGCGATACCCAAGTGGAAACCATTTGCCAAAAGCTTGGCGATACCCAAGTGGAAACCATTTGCCAAAAGCTTGGCGATACCCAAGTGGAAACCATTTGCCAAAAGCTTGGCGATACCCAAGTGGACACCATTTGCCAAAAGCTTGGCGATACCCAAGTGGAAACCATTTGCCAAAAGCTTGGCGATACCCAAGTGGAAACCATTTGCCAAAAGCTTGGCGATACCCAAGTGGAAACCATTTGCCAAAAGCTTGGCGATACCCAAGTGGACACCATTTGCCAAAAGCTTGGCGATACCCAAGTGGAAACCATTCGCAAGATTCAACAGGCTTTCGGGGACGATGCTATGAGCATCTCACGCATAAAGAAGGGGTACAACCGCTTCAAAGATGGCCGCACATCAGTGAACAGTGAACCACGTTCAGGTTGGCCCTCAACAAGCTGGAATTACAATGTCACTGAGGAAGTACGGACTTTGGTCTTGCAGGACCGTCGTATTACAGTTCGATAAATTTCGAACAATATAGGGTAAGCATCGCATCGGTACAATCAATTTTAAAAGAGAGTTTGGACATGAGGAGAAATGAAATGAAATCTTTGAGTTTTACGTCCCACAGTTATGCCGGTTAGGCTAAAGGAGACGGTGATGATGAAAAATGGATGAAATGGTGGAATGAAGAAAGTGGGAGGAAACGGGAGAACCGCGAGGAAACCCACGCACACGCTGTTTGTCCACTACAAAGTTCACTTGGCGGGGGCTGGGATCGAAACCGGGACCCCAAGCACCAGAGGTGAACGCTCTACCACTGAGCCACCGCGGCCCTGGGCATGAAGAGAGTATCCGCGAAATTTGTACCGAAGTTGCTAACAATGGAGCAGAAGCAATAGCGTCTGGACATCGCACAGGGCACTGATTTAAGCTTTCATCGCCGAACACAACATTCCTCTCTGTCGTTAGGTTCCCTATTCACCTGACATGGCCCCGGGTGACTTTTGGTTATTTCCCAAGCTGAAAATGCCGCTGAAAGGGACCCTATTTGAATCAAATGCAGAATGCGACGACACGGTTGCACACCATTCAAAAGACTACGTTCCAAGAAGTATTTCCAACAATGGCGGTAGCGCTGGGAGAAGTGTGTGCATTACCAAGGAGACTAATTTGAAGGGGATTAATGTTCCGGATTTTTAAATCAATAAATGTATTTTTGCCAACAAAAGGTTCGATAGTTTTTGAACACACCTTGTATTTCCGATCTAAAACAACGTTTGTGGTCCGATCCCAACCCACGGACACAAGTTACTGCTTTTGACACCTACATGAGCATACTTTGTCATGCAGAAGAACGGTTGCATCTAGATCTTCATTTGTTTTTTTTCCTACTGTATAGAATGGCGGGAACGTACGGCTCTGCAGGTAAGTTACATTATATGTGAAACTTTTAAAAATAAAATATGTATGTAGTAAGTTCCGGAAAATATTTTGTTACTAATTAGAAATATAAATATCCAAGATCAACACACATTTTTAAAAACTAATTCCATAATTAGCAAGTGAGATATTAAACTTTAAAATGGACTTGCAACCTCAATTCGAAATACATGTGTAAAACCTGGCCCTCAAGTTGAGAGCAACGCTTCACCTGGTTGATGTTCTGAGAACATATATTTGAAACAATACAGTTTAAATTGGAATTAAATCGTCACAATAGTTTCAAATTGGTAAACTGAATGCATGCTAGCGTCACACAAGCAAATAGAGCATATAGCGACACCTACTAGCATGGTATACAGACTGAGAAGTTTCCCTTTTATAATTAGGATATTAGCTGAAATGCCCGTTTATCGCGCGGGTAAAATAGGTTTATGAAAAATATTTGAGAGATATATTTGTATTATTTTTACATATTGATAAAATATATTGTAGAAACTGTACCCCTTAGAAGTGCAATTTCCTAAAAGGTTTCGAAACATATCACTTCATTTTCAATGAGGAGCTTACGTACCAAATTTCTTGAAAAAAAAAATGAAATGAAAATTTTGAGTTTTACGTCCCACGATTATCACGGCAAGGCTAAAGGAGACGGTGATGATGACAAATGAATGAAATGAAGATAGTGGGAGAACCCTGAGGAAACTGACGCACACGATGTTTGTCCACCACAAAGTTCAATTGGCGGGAGCAGGGTTTGAACTCGGAACCTTATGTGCCAGAGGTGAACGCTCTATCACTGAGCCACCGAGGCCCCCACCAAAGTTTATCTTCCTAACATGGAGACATCGAAAATTCCCTATTTTGGCATATACCATAATCTCTCTCCTTTTTAGATACGCATTTGATCAAAGCACAAGGGCTATTTTTTAATAAGGTCTGATTTTCAATAGAAACAAACTAGTAAAAATAATACCATACATTTTTGGTTACTTCCTCTGTACACTTAAGCTATTTTTCGACATAGTTACCATGTTTGAACATTTATCATAGCGTTTGACAAGCCTTTGTATGCCCACGCCTGTGACCGAAATAACTCTTAATCGGTTTTTTTCACTCCTGTTAGTGGCTATGTTCGTTGTTTCTGTCGAAATGCGTACGCGCGCTGTCTTCCAGTATGCCTTGAGCATGGAGTGACACCAGTTGCAGCCGTACCGTCAGTGAGAGTAGTTGAAATGTACGCCCTCATTCTGCTGCTCAAACTCAAAGAGTTAATAAGATCTTTTAAATGGGAGCTGATGGACCACTCGCCGTATAGCCCTGATCTTTCGCCGAGCGATTATCATTTGTCACCTTACTTGAAGCAGTTTCTCTCCGGTCAGCGGTTTGGCACCGATGAAGAAGTGCAAACAAAGACAGATGGTCCGTCACACAAAATTAACTGTGAACATAAAGAAACTGTAAACTATAATTTGTTTTGGAAGATGGTAAGTTGAGCGCAAATGGTTAACAAAATGTAGCCTCTAGTTGTATCTTGATATCACCTAAAGCTGACATATTATAGTAATATTCGAATTTATATAAAGAAAGGAATAGACCCTACTTCAATTTTATTTATTTTTGATTTAAAAAAATCAATTCAGAAAACAAGCTGTATTAATTAAAGAAATTTAGTCTACGTTTTTTTGAAACGAGACGAGATTTTTCACGGACCGTCTTGTCTTCTAGGAATGAAACGATACAGGTATTCGTCTCATCTAGTATCAAATTTTATCATTCATGGATCGTCTCGTTTTCGACCTCCTCTTCTGAGGATCTCTAAATGTTGATCACTACCATCAGAACACTCTTTGTAGTTGAATACACAAATAACATGAGTAGTACAAAATATAAAATTTTAATTGAACTCAACTGAAAACCAAGTGCGAAAAATTTAATATACGTTTTTCGTAAAAAAATTACTGTAGTATGAATATTGTTGGGAAAAACTTGTACCAATATTCAATCTCCTCTGCAAGCTAATTGACCCTGATTTCCAATGCTAAAACATCATCAACAAGAAAATCATTATTCTTCAAGTTATTAATTGAAATGAATTTACTGAACCCATAACCAGAATCTTCCTTTCCTTTAGTAGGTTTTCCAAAAGAGGCAGAATGATAGGCATAGAATTTTACGGTCTTATTACAATCCTTTCCTGGGCAAATTGCTGTGAAACTTATTTGCTTCTCACAAGGCCATTCAAGTTCGTCATCATAATCCCCTGATAGAATTTGAATATAAACGGATACAAATCCCTCAGATTTCTTGTTCAATCCGTTTGGATACAACTTTGTCCGTAATTTATAACCTCGGTAGGAACTATAGAAGCTTGGACTCCAAATAAATTCACCATTTGGCACTGTTAGCAGCTTCTCCGAAAATTCCACGATTTTCCATAAATATCTTCCAGCGGCATTTTGGTTGACCACCTTCTCCAGTTCCTTCTTGTCTTCTTGTAGTTCAAGTACTTGAGTCAACAATTGGTCTTTGTCTTTCTCCAATTCATTTACTTTGTTCATTAATAGCTCCAACTTCTCTGTAAGTTTGTTGTTAAGCATTTTCTGATTTTCCATTTCATTTTTCATAAGTTCCATATGAAAATTATTGTAGTTATGGATGTGTCTTCTTAACCCTAAAGGGAAATCTTCGTATTTACATTGTAAACTTTTGAATACACAACTGCTACGTAGGTTAGGACATTCCTCATCTAGGTGTGTTCCTAGATTGCTTCTTGTAACGGTAAGTCCACAAGATTTTGGACACACAACCGGAGCTTTCATACAATTGGCGACATGCTCATGTAGTGATTGAGCCTCTGTTTCTGTCTCACAGTGCTGACAGGTCACAGGCCTTCTGGGACATTCTTCAGTCACGTGAGTGAAGAAATTTTGTCTTTGAATCTTTTCCCCACAATTTAAATGACATCTAATACTAACCATATCACATGTTTCAAAGTGGTCAGGGTACGCATCCGCCACTACTTCGCTGTCACAAAATTCACATTTCATGACACGCTTGTTGCAATCATTTTTCCAATGAATAGCCATGAACTTTTTAGCAATTCTAATATTACACTTGTGACATTCTTCTACTACATAATCACATACGAGTTCATGATCTTCGTTCAATAATTCTCGACAATAAAAGCAAACTTTGTTGGTTTCATCGTGTTCCAATGCTTCTAACAAACTTTTATTTTCATTATCCACTTCACCTGAACTGTCACTTTGTCCGTGAGACAGCGTGTAACTCCAGTCACTACTGTATGTAGAACCTTCTAAATCCATCTTGAAGTTTGTAGAGTTTAAATATATAAACGGTCTAAACACTACATTCAATTGTTTCCTTTACGTTAAAGATTTTTTCAAAAAGAGAAAAGAAAAGGTATAGTGCATTAATTTGAAAACAAACTCCACCAATTTATATAATACAGTGAGTACAAATGAAAGTTATAACGTACAATATACATACTATCTGGAGTGAAAAAGTTGGGCTTTGTCTGAAAGCTTTTACGTTCAAGGAAAGATAACTTAGGACTCACAATACCAGGAATTTTTCGCATTCCGTGTAATTGTGGCAAAGCTTACGTTGGACAAACTGAATGTACTGTTCAAGTGCACTGCAAGGAACATGCAAATAAAACGCCTTCAAGCAAACAAATCGGGACTGGCAGAATACAATATAAAGAAAGGGTTTGCCATCTCGTTTTTTGAAATCAGTATACTTTCCAGACGCTCAGGATATTCGAATAGAAAAACAAAAGGAGCCATAACAATTTTGAAAGAAGACAGCAATCTGAACAGAGATGTAGGGTATCAACTTACAAATACCTAGATTTACCTAGTCAGAAAACATAAGCCAGCGATTAGTCACAGACTCACAATGCTTCCTTTTATTCTTATGTATACCTAATGTAACATAATTTTGGAATTTTATAATTGTAAAATTTAAACTGTTCAAAAACGAGAAAAACAATCTATCACTAATTTCTGTTGCGTTAGAACAAGGATGTTATAAATAGAGGATCTGCCCATATGTATCTTCATCCTATTAAATCGGTGAAGCCAAAAAGCAACCGAGCATCGGTACGTCTGATTGGTTACTCTTGTTTCTAGCATCGTCTGATTGGCTACTTTCGTTTCCGCCACGATTGTTGACTCAAAACATTGCGATCCTATTGGGCGGAGTGGGCAGAGTACGGGTGGCGAAACTGTGACGTATGGCTTCAAGATTTTGTTGTAAGGGCAGATCCTCTATTTTATAAGATCCTTGCGTTAGAACGAGCTTACAACAACCAGATTCTGCTCCACAGACTATTGGAGTGAATGTTAAGTCTCTTTTTTTCTATCCCAGAAGTTAAAGACCTTGGTGGTTGCAATGCTCGTGCAACACTAACAAGGTTTCCACTGAATGACGAGCCTTTGTACTAGATGATATTTCTGTAATAAATAATGCTAGAAATTAGCAAATGGAACTTACTTATAGTTTTTGAAAGGGAAGGCTGGGAGCCACGTGCAGTGACGACGCCAACTTTAATTTCTTTGGGGGAGTAAGAGGAAGGGCAGGGATATTTTTGGAAGGCTTGATATTTTTTGTATACAGAAAAATTAGTTTATTTTTTAACTTACATTACAATACAACACCCTCACATTTCAGCTTGTGACGCTACATTATGTATATGAGTAAGCGCATTTCTTCATTACGGTTATTATTAATTCTTTCCATGATATATTTGTGGATATGCCACTGTTCAGTATTGTAATAATTATTCAATTTGGGAAGTTCATAATTATTATGATGCTTATAAGGTTTAGAATTTTTCCTTACATATCTGTAGGCTACAATTATATAAAAGTGACTCGTTCATCAACATAAAAAAAAAAAAAAACTACTTCGATGGCTAGAAACATAAAAGTTGGGTAAGGAAACCCCTTACCATTAAAACAAGTGATAAGAAAGGATTCTTTAAATACGTATCATAAAGAAGGTTAAATGGGGTTCAAATATTTTTTTCCAAGAATAAAATACCTCACGTTAGAAAGATAAATCTTGACATCTGAGCTTCCCATTAAATTAACTGAAGTTGTGTTTCAGCATTTTCCGAAAATTTCGCTCTTACATAGGGAATAGGGGCAATTTCTTCTACTTTACACCAGTGGCGGATCTAGAAAATAAAAACTGAGGTGCGACCAGGTCTTAGACTATGATAAGTGTACCATGAGTTTACTATAAACTTTCAAAATACAGAAATAATAGCTTGAATTATTTTTGTCACTCAGAAACTAGGGCGGCCTAGCCCCCCCCCCCCCCGAGCCCGGGCTAGATCCGCCATTGCCTTACACATTTCGATCCTTTATTGTAAAACTACCAAAAGTGAGGATTCGCTCGAGTTATAGAAGTAGAATTGGGCATTTAAATATTAACCCCTTACGTTCCAGGTATCATATTCCTGGTGTGTGGTGTAATACCAGGTTTTCTTTAATGTCAAAAGACTGTCTAGACAGTTATATAGGGCATAGTTGTTGTGCACGCGCGAGGAAAGGATTCACATTACTGATTAAAAAAAAGAAATATTTGCATTATGGAGCACTTGGACTAAAAAGAGAAATTTTGATATACTGATTGGATTTTATGTTGCTTTAGATTGGCAACACTGACCGAAGATCAAAGACAAAGTTTTTTTCTTTCTTTTTTCGGATCTTGAAGTTGCCAATTGTTTATCGTCAAAACAAACACATATGTACCGTAATTGAATGCTCCATTAGGCCTGCGATCTACTGAGACAGATTTTTTTCTTCTCTGTCAGTAAGGTGCTGCACTTAAGGAGAAATAGTAGAACAAACTCATGCCTTTCATTCACTAAAAAATTTCATCATCTCCAGGATTAACACGATCCTTAATAAAGGATATGTTTTCATGACATCCACATGGATGTCACTCAAACCCAAGGAGTTAATTAAAAATACAGAAACATGCTTTGACGATTTAGTTTCTAGTAGGGAAAGAGCACAGTTTTCTATTCAAATTTTTAAGTCTTTATACAGAAAAACTTCATGCCAGTATTTGTTTAAGTTGGAATAAAAATTTTGATATATAGATTTCTGACTAAAATTAATCAAAAGCGTGTTTCAGTCTTTTGAAAACTTCGGCTCCTAAAGGGAACAGTTTCCAGTATTAAAAATTTCTATTGTTTGTTCAGAAAATACTTAATGCAGGGATGCAAATAAGCAACAAACTTTTACTAGCCCAAGAAAAATGCTACTAGCTCACATTCCATGAAATGAAATGAAATCTTTGAGTTTTACGTCCCACGTTTATACCGGTTAGGCTAAAGGAGACGGTGATGATGAGAAATGAATGAAATGGTGGAATGATCAAAGTGGGAGGAAACGGGAGAATCCCGAGAAAACCCATGAGCACGGTGTTTGTCCACCACAAAGTCCACACGGCGCGAGCTGGGATCGAACACTGGACCCCAAGCACCGGAAGTCAACGCTCTACCACTGAGCCACCGCGCCCTCCATAGCCCACATTCCATTATCCGAATTGTGACTTTTATAGTTTTTACTGTTTTAAAAGCTCGTCCGCACCGATGAACCACTCGCCCCGGGCATAGTCGTTCTTTCAGGAAAAATGTTCCGGGTGGGGCAAACTTAGTATTCCGGGTGGGGGCACTGCTCGTACTATTCTATTTATTATTGTATTATTATTTTGCGTCTCCTCCGAGGGGGCACTCTCAGAGCTCCGGGAGGCCAGTGCCCCCCAAAAACATGTCTGGAAGAAACACTGCCCGGACGAGTGGGCGAACGGTTATTTGCATCCCTGGCTTAATGTGAGTCGCAAACTTATGTTGGAGGTGTGAAATTCGATACAGAAACAAATAATCAAATGAAATGGAAAGGAATTAAATATTTCTGTTTAAGATCTCATGATTATGCACTTTAGGTTAAGGGAGACGATAATAAAAGCAAGTAAATGATGACGTAAGAAATGGTGGAATGAGAAAGTGGGAGTAGCCCGAAAAAAACACGAGCAGAATTTGTCCACCACAAACTTACTTGATCGGGCATCGATCTAGGGACTCCGCGCACCAGAGATAAGCGCTTTACAACTGAGCCCCCATGCCCCCGCTAATAACCAAAAGTTAGTAAACATGTGTTGCAACATTTTCAAGAATTCCAAAAGAGAAAAAAGAGGGACAATTTTTCCAGTATTCAAATTTCCAGTTTTATATTCATTAAGCCTTTTTTCTTTCCACGTTCAGAGTGGGTGTTTCTATTTGTTCTATTATAAGCATTCGTCATTTAGTTTAGTAAACATATTTAAATAAACAACTAACATTCGAACTCCATTTGGAAGAGAGGCAGGAAATTCTTTTAGGACGGCTGGACCCTCATCCCTCCTTGTAAGTACACTCCTTCTTAATTCATTAAGTAAAATTTTACGCAAACACATAAGCGAATAGCGATAATTTGTATGGAAAATGTAAATATAGTGTAAACGTTGAACGGGAGATTTTATAGTAACGGTGAAAATTCATGATCACAAGAACATTTCCGTGCAGATTTATTGTACGGATCCATACATAAACTCGTTGCATGAGTAAATTGATCTTAAACAATCATTTTTGAAGTTTGCACTTGCATTCTTCAGTACACATTCATTTTAGGGAGGCTTCAATGTAGAGATGCTCACGAGGCGAGTCGAGTCGAAATTTAAGCCTGTCTCGAGAAAATGACGTCTCGCCTCGTGTCTCGACTCGAAAATATCTTTCTGTCTCGACTCGACTCGAATTCGAGACGAGATATCTCGAAATTCGAGTTGAGACAAAATATACGAGTTAAAATATACGCACACATAACCCACTTATTATGACTACCTACCTAATTGTCAGTATGTTCACTTTTGGCACGGATAACAACGGCTACGTGTCTTGGCATGGACGCAATGATCCTTGGTAGGTCGCTGGAAAGAGTTGACCCCACCTGTGCACACACAGTTCACCTAATTCCCATAAATTCCGGGAACGGGGGCCGATGAGCCCTGACGTCACGTTCAATCACATCCCAGATGTGTTCGATTGGATTCAGATCCGGCGTTGAGGGGCCAGCACATCACTTGGAACTCGCCCCTGTTCCTCGAAGCTCGAACCACTCCATCACACTCCTGGCCTTGTGATATGGTGCATTATCTTGTCGAAAAATGCCCCTACCGTTGGAAACATGGTCGCCATGAAGGGTGTACAGAGTCTACAAGCAGTGTGCGATACGCCTCGGCCGTCATGGTGCCTTGCTCGAGCTCCACTAGACACATGCATGCTCATGTGAATGTTCTCCAGATAATAATTAAACCGCTTGTTTCCGTCCCGCAGTACAGATGTCAAGAAGCTTTTCCCTTGGAACACGACGGATTTGCACCCCCCTCTCATCGTCATGATGAAGAATGTATCGGGAATCATCAAATAATGCAACGCTCTGCCACTCGGCAAGGTCCAGTGGCGATGGTCACGTGTTCATTTCAGTCGTAGTTCCCGATGTCGTGATGTTAACATTCGCACTTAAATAGGTCGTCGGCTGCGGGGGCCCATCGTTAGAAGTGTTTGGTGCAATATGTGTTTAGACTAGTGTTGTGAAGTCCTAGAAAAAAACGGAAATTTTGGGTAAAAACCAGTTTTTTACGGTTTTTCCCGAGATTGGAAAAAACTGAAATATTGGCGAAAATAGAATTTTTCGAATATTTTATTATATTATGCTTTCAAAGTGAAAACTATTTTACATTTACAAGTTCAGAGTTAAGATAATTAAGTACATATGTTTCTTGTATTAGAATAGAGAAATTTTGTGCACAACTCACCCAAACACTTTAAAATTAGCACTGTGATAGAATGAAGTTATGGCTACAAAAGAAACTAAAATATAATCCTAGTTAGCTTAATTAGTATAGAAGCATTGAAATTAACTTGAGCAATGTTATAAAGTTTTCCCTTGATGGCAGGGAAGTGTTAAAATAACGGAAACAGAATCATTTTAGTTAATATGTTAAATCAAACATAGTATATTTTATAGAGATATCTTCCTTGTGCTATGTAAAATTTCCGGCAATTTTGAATCCATTAGAAAAAAATAATTTGTTCGGAAATGTTAGCAAAAACCGGAAATTATATTTAAAAACTATTTCTTGGCCTGATGCAAATAATCTTATTTGCTGTAACATGTCTGCAGCATATATATATATACAATGCATTTTGCTAATGGAAAAAAATACTTAAAGCAAAAGGTTTTAATTCTACTTTTTAGTTTTCTGATTCCTGGTAAAATCTCTCTTTATTCTTTGAATATATTTTTCGAATAACTCAAAAAGAGAGATTATCTTATTTACACATACACACATATACCGCACAAGTGAGCAGCGAGAAATATATTAAAGGGTTGAGTATGTGAAACTTCCGTTCGTTATTATTACAGACTAGCAGAATACCAGTTTTTCGCACGGGAGAACATGTTTCATTGTGGACACAGAGAGCACCAAAACTGTTACCAATGAACTTATGGAGCCCCAAAACTATGAATTCGTCATTCATATCGGTAATTTTCAATTATCTTTGCATGTCATCATTCCCCCTTAGAGTACTAATGGGGCTGAATTTGGATTTAAACGGCCGGAATTGTCACTGTTCATCTCAGCGACCCCAAAAACTATCAATTTGACACTAATATCGGTCATTTTCAATAATTTTATATATCTTCTCCCTCCGCCAAGTTGTGGGGCTGAATTTGGATTTAAACGACATCGGAAGTGTCACTGTTCATTTCTGTTCATTTCATCGACCCCGAAAATTATGAATTCGACACTAATATCTTTCATTTTTCCCTCTCCCCTTTCCTCAAGTTGCACCTTCAAAGTGAAATGATAAAAACCATCCCGAACCTTATCTATGTTGAAAATTTTATTGAGGTCGGTCTGATGAATTATTCAAGAGTTACGTATTAAGTTACGACATAGTCACTTTCATTTTGATATGTAATAGATAATCTGTCACACTAGAAAACATGTATTTGTTTACATACAGAATTTTGTACATAAAGTTTATACCTGGTATAAGTGTCTATATTAGAATATTAAATAATAGTAATTATATATTTTAGTGCATGAGGATTAGTGAAATTTGCCTACTGCTCTTTCTCTTAAGAAGTAATTTGGTTAAAATTTTTAAAAAATCTCACGAGATCAAAGAGCATATTAAGAACTCAGTTTCATTCAAGAGACCTATTTGTTGCAACAAAAACACTTCATGATGGTAGGTTTATATGTAACTGCAAAAGTTCTGTAATTAATGCACATCCACGAACAAACGACATAACAGAAATGAGTGCAGACTATTAATTTTCAACTAGATGAACCTGCGCTCTCTACACAGGACATCATTCACATATGAGCATGAATCTCCTTGTCATTCCTCATATCTGCACATGTCCCTTTACAGATACAAGTGAAGGACGTCTTCATAAAAATCGGCAAGGGGTATCATAGTGGGGAATTTTTTTTCGATTATATTTTTTCAATATCTCGCACCATTTGAGCCCACTCCTGGTTGGAATTTCTAATTCATATATGACCAGTGTTTTCTTTCTTTTTACATGCAGTATATAATAAGTAAATAAATTACACATACAATTAATTATGTCAGTGATATACGGTGTTCATTGGGCAAAATACTCCAAACAATGAAGATTTATCTCAGACTGGAGAAATGGTTATCCTTCGTTTTTCATTATCATTTGGCCATGAAACAAACGCCTGAGACATACAACCCCTATATACAACTATGTGATGTTGGAATATATAACTCGTAGGGCATGATGTTTTACTTTTTAAAAAATTTCAATACTTCCAGTATACCCCTAAAAATGTAATAAAGAACTAATGACCATGTTTTTCTTTTAAAAAAATATTGAATTAGAACTGGACAATTTACACAAAAATGTGGAATCGATCAGTGAAAACGGCAGTTTGGAGACAAACATATAAACTTTTCTCTGGGGACAAACATATAAACCTAGCATTTTAATATATAGATAATAATTGGAATAGTTTTATTTTCGAGTGCGTTTTTAAATATTCGCAATATTGATATTTCTGAACTTACATTTTTCACGCGTTTGAAAAAAAAAAAAAGATTCCATTACTAGTAAAATTACCCTAATACAAACATTTTTATTTTTGTTCAACTTTTCTAATTTTTTCGGAAAGAAATAAAAAAACCGTTTTTTTTTTACCAACAGGTTCAAAATTTCCGGAAATTTTACAACACTAGTTCAGACATACTTGTACTTTGCCCAACACTACAGTCTGATGTTAGTTCCGACACAGTTCGCAGCGTGTCCTGTTTCACCAGTCTGCCCAGCCTACGACATCCGACATCTGTATTGAGATGGGGGGCGCCCAATCCCTCGACGTTTGGACTTCGTTTCCCATAGTTTTGCCACTTGTAGAAGACACTCACCACAGCACTCCTCGAACATGCGACAAGTTCTACAGTTTCCGAAATTCTCGTGTCGAGTGTTTCTGAGTGAATGCTTTCTTCAAAATAATATTAACAATTATATAAAGATTTTCGAGACATTCGAGTGGAGTCGAGATTTTTACGAGCAGTCTCGACTCGAAAATTCGAGTCGAGAAATATGTTTATCTCGACTCGTTTCGAATTTTACAAAGTGTGTCTCGACTCTAATCTCGACTCGAATTCGACTCAAGTCGAGTCGAGATTCAAGACATGCCTGGACTCGTGCGCATCCCTACTTCAATGTGCGTACACGATAAAAAGTATTGTGCAAAAGAAATTAACCAACTTGTGCTAGGTGACCAACAAAAAGTACGAATGCTATCTAACCAAGTTAGTACAGGAGCGCACTACGGGGCCCGAGTGGAGGGGAGCGGGTGCGTCCGTAGGGAGCAGGTGCGTCAAGCAAAGGTAGGTATAGCGAGAATAGCCCAAAACCCTATATATGACATAAAATTACTTACATTACGCGTTGAATTATATATTTGTACATTACTAATGACATAACTGGTAATATCCCGATATTTTCACTGCTATCATATTTGTGTTCAAAAGTAGCCCTAACATAACATATTGCTAAAGTAAATTTCACAACCACGTGGATCCCTTTACTCTCGGACATTTCTATAGTTGCGCCTCATGAGTTAGTAAATTGACTTCAGATACTTCACTTCATTTACAATGGCTACTAGCTAACTTATGGGGGAATTTGTGAACAACAGGTTCAACACTTATTAATATATTTTTACGTAGATAAGCATATCATAGGTAAGGAAATAACATATTTAGATTATTTAAAACATGTCTATTAAAATATTATTACAAATTTGTTCTGTAAATCTTACAAATCTGTGAAACCGTACAGTAAATCTGAACCAGTATTTTGTGATATAACAATGTTCATCCGTTTAACTCGTTTCCGAACGGAACTTACAACTTTCACTTATATTCACTTCAATATATGAATTGGTGGAATTTGTTTTCAAATTAATACACTATCCCGTTCTTGCTTTTTTCTGTTTTTAAACCATGAACGTTCTAGAGGAAATAACTGAATGTCGTGTTCAGACGTTTAAACATTTAAACTCTTCAAACTTCAAGAGAATAAATTATCAAAATGGAAACGTCTTGGGATAGTGGTAGTGACAGTAATGACTATGGTGAAATGCAGTTTCAAGACCAAAGTGAACAAAACTATAAAACTCAAATTGACAACTCAAATGAAGTGGATATTGAAAATAAAAATTTGATGCAAGCAGAGAATTCATTGGTACATGACAAAGGTGATAAAGTTTGCTTTTATTGTCGAGAGTTATTGAACGAAGATCATGAACTCGTATGTGATTATGTAGTAAAAGAATGTGACAAGTGTAATATTAGAATAGCTAAAAAGTTCATGCCTATTCATTGGGAAAATGATTGCAACAAGCGTGTCATGAAATGTGAATTTTGTGACAGCGAAGTAGTGGCGGATGCGTACCCTGACCACTTTGAAACATGTGATATGGTTAGTATCAGATGTCATTTAAATTGTGGGGAAAAGATTCAAAGACAACATTTCTTCACTCACGTGACTGCAGAATGTCCCAGAAGGCTTGTGACATGTGAGCACTGTGAGACAGAAACAGAGGCTCAATCATTACATGAACATGTCGCCAATTGTATGAAAGCTCCGGTTGTGTGTCCAAAATCTTGTGGACTTACCGTTACAAGGAAGAACCTAGGAACACACCTAGATGAGGAGTGTCCTAACCTACGTAGCAGTTGTGTATTCAAAAGTTTACAATGTAAATACGAAGATTTCCCTTTAGGATTAAGAAGACACATCCATAACTACAATAATTTTCATATGGAACTTATGAAAAATGAGATGGAAAATCAGAAAACGCTTAACAACAAACTTACAGAGAAGTTGGAACTATTAATGAACAAAGTAAATGAATTGGAGAAAGACAAAGACAAATTGTTGAATGAAGTACGTGAACTACAAGAATACAGGAAGGAACTGGTGAAGGTGGTTAACCAAAATACCGCTGGAAGATATTTATGGAAAGTCACGGAATTTTCGGAGAAGCTGCTAACAGTGCCAAGTGGTGAATTTATTTGCAGTCCAAGCTTCTATAGTTCCTACCGAGGGTATAAAGTACGGGGAAATTTGTATCCAAACGGAATAGATATGAAATGTGAGGGATTTATATCTCTTTTTATTGAAATTTTATCAGGAGATTATGATGATGAACTTGAATGGCCTTGTGAGAAACGAATAACTTTCACTGCAATCTGCGAAGGAAATGCTTGTAATAAAAGCGTAAACTTCTATGGTTATCATTCTGACTGTTTTGCAAAACCTACTAAAGGAAAGGAAGATTCTGCTTACGGGTTCCATAAATTCGTTTCAATTAATTACTTGAAGAATAATAATTTTCTTGTTGATGATGTTTTAGCGTTGGAAATCAGAATCGATTAACTTGTACAGAATATTCGATATTGGTACAAAGATTTTCCTAATAATCTTCATAATAAAATATAATATTATTGATTTTAATGTAAAATGTACATTAAATTATTCACACTTGATTTTCTGTTCAAAGTCGTACAGATAAAATGTTATATTTTGTATTACTCGTCTTATTTCTGTATTCAAGTACAAATGGTGTACTGATGCCAATGATCAACATCAGGAGCTCTAAAACGAGACGAGCCACGAATGGTAAAATTGGATACTAGAGGAGACAAATACATGTATCGTCTCATTCCTAGAAGACACGGCGCCCCGTGGAAAACAAGACTAAATATCTGTAATTAATACAACTTGCTTTGTGAATTGATTTTCTGTTGATTAATAATAATTAAAATTGAAGTATGTAGGTGATATCAAGATATAATTAAAGGCAACATTTTGTTAACTTCTTGCATTCAGCTTTCTATCTTCCAAAACAAATTAGACTTTGCACTTTACTTATGTTCCTAGTTAACGTTGTGAACCACGATACAACTAGCTATTTGTTGGAAGTGCATATGGTTCAACGCCTTGGAAGCTTGTTACAGTACGCTAACAGGGTACATAGATTTGAAATTTTTGAAATGCGAAAAGGCTAATGAGAAATATTTTGTGCAGAAATTTAAAAAAAAAAAAAACGCTAAATTAAATTTAATTTGATAAATAAAATTGCGAGAATTTCGTATTTAGTTTTGACTCAGAAATTCTCTCCAACGTTTGTTTTAGAAGAGGTAAAAAAATATAATAATTTAGGGTGGTCATCTTCTACTGTAGCCCCTCCCTGGTTACGGGCCTGATATGAAACAAACATTATTTGCATAAATGATATTGAACTTATTTCTATTGATAAAAACAAAAGTCACGCTATTTGTGATCGCATCAAGGGAAAACGACTGAACCATTTGAAATTAATTTTCAATCTGGATAGTCCCTATCTCGAATGTACTTATTTATCATATCATTTTGATTAAATTGCATATCCTGAGATGGGAGAAGGGTTCACAAACCCCTAATATTAGGAAAGACACAAGTCTGTATCTGAACACTTATATTGATTCTGTGTTATGTTGCTCTGTAACAGAAACTTGTATAATAAATGGTTGTGGGAGAGAACCGAATCCCGTGTGTAAATGACTCTACTTTCTACCTTACCAGGGCACTTTTACTATATTAATTTTTGTGTAATCAAATGTTGATTGGTAATCAAACTAAAATTCTAGACTGTACTGCGTTATTAGCGTTTAACGAAAAAGAAAATGTCCTAAGATCAAACATATATCAATCGATCAACCAGTCTTATTGAAATGTTTCAATTTTAAGTCACATGGTTATGCCATGTAGGCTAAAAGAGACGGTAATAATGAGGAGTATAAAATTGCGGAATGAAGAAAGTGGAAGGAAACGGAAGACCATAGAGAACCAACGCACACGTTGCTTCTTAACCACAAAGCCCACTTAACGCGACCTGGGATCGAACCACGGGCTAGAGGTGAATCCTCTACTACTGAACAACAGCTGGATCTTGTTGATCTAAATAAAATTATATTCATGGATGTGGAAGCTCATGCGTAGTTCTCGATAAAGTCGAGGAAAATAAGTTATTTTGTGATTCTAAAAAAAAAAAAAAAAAAATGTTGGTGAACGAAAACCACGCCATCTGTTAAGATGAAATTGATACTAAAACGTACTTTCATTAAGGTTTCTTCATTATGAACTTAGCAGGAAGATAGTACGATGTGGGGCCGCGGTGGCTCAGTGGTAGAGCGTTCACCTCTGGTGCTAGGGGTCTCGGGTTCAAACCCTGCTCCCGCCAAGTGAACTTTGTGGTGGAAAACCACCGTGTGTGTCGGTTTTCTCGGGGATCTCCCGTTTCCTCCCACTTTCTTCATTCCACCATTTCATTCTTTTCTCATAATCACCGTCTCCTTTAGCCTAACCGGCATAACCGTGGGACGTCAAACTCTAAGATTTCATTTCATTTCATAGTACGATGTGTGGTCAATAATATGTAATTCAAAGTTAATATTAACTTTTAGCTTTTATTTTCTATTTAACTAAAACATTGTCCAAAGATAAGACTAGGTCAGTTGTTATTTACATCAAGCTTAAGGAAATGACATGCTTGAGGGCAACTAGTGTTGCGTACTTTGCGAGCGTAATTGACAAAAGTGAACTTCTGTGACGCTAAAAAGCATGTCGGTTGTTGGCAATAATTACCAAGGATATTATAAAATAGAGGATCTGCCTATACAACAGAATCGTGAAGCCATACGTCACAGTTTTGCCACCCCACCCCCTACTCTACCCGGTATGATCATAGTGTTTTCACCCAACATTCATTGCGGAAACGAGAGTAGCCAATCAGATGTTCCGATTCTCGTTTCTTTGGGGGGGGGCTTCATTGAATTAATAGGATGAAGATACATATGATAAAATCCTCTATTTCATGATGGAAAGACTACAAGGTGGATGCAATGCAGTGCTACATTCTTGTCGCTCTGGTGCATGACGTCATCTTGGTCGCAGACGTGGCCAACGAGAGTCAGATGAACTTTTAACAAGCGCTTGCTCGCTGGTATCTTACACGCAAACTTCTCTTCTATTTATAGTGATCTTCAACGAAGTAAAAATTTTAATACAAACAGTAATTATATAAACGTAATGTAATCAATGATTAAGCTAAGTGAATTCAAAGAAAGATATTTACAATAGCAAAAGAAACAACAATATTAGTTCATATTAAACAACTTTGAAGCTTGAACAAGCCAACATTACTCACTACATTTTCTGTTTTTCTTTCTTTTCTTTCTTTCTTTTCTTTTTTTTTAAAACATCTGAAGTAATACACTCGAGTATGTATAGACCTGAATAATCTATAGTGTCGTTAATGCATTTCATTATTATATATTTATATATGCTCAAGTAAATTTTCGTAACACATTGATCGGTTTTGATTTACTATTATTATTATTTTGCTTGAAAGAGAATTCTTTACTGATGACCCCATATAAATTTTGAGAATATCTCAAGGGAGAATTCATTGTTTGCGTAAACAGAGATGCACGTACGTATATTTTCGTTATGCTTGGACAGTTTTTTTTTTTTTTTTTTTTTTTTTTTTTAAGAGGTTGCTCAAACGTAAGTTTCATCAGAATCTCAGGGAAGGTTGAAAACTTTATTGAGTAGGGACGCACGTATTTAATATTTTAAACATCGTCTTTAATTTTGATTTACAAAAAAAAAAAAAAAAAAATCATCTTATTTGAAATCGCTGATCGCTTATTTATAGAATTTGTATTTGAACAAAAAGTTTGGTGAAATTGACAGTTCTCTGAATATTAGTGTCAAAATTTACGCCATAACAAACTGTATTATTAAACATTTGTACGAAATAAAACGTTACATATACTATTGTGTTCTAAAAATATATAGAAATAAATATGTATATACAAAGCACCTCAAACAAAGAAATTGCAACAACATGATTATTTCAAGCAAGAAACAAAGTAGGCCTACTAGGCATATGTGAAGACGATGTAGGGGTGTTACAGCTAGACTAGAAAACATATAAACCATAAAATTACATAATTTTCTTGATAAGTTTTCTCTTTGCTGTCCCGTGGACCAAAGAAGACATAAGATAAATGCAAGTGAATGATTATGTGGAATTTGGTGGAATGAGAAAATGGAAACACTCCGACAAACTCAGTGCCATCGCCGGCTACGATCTCTTAGCGCCTTCCCAAATAGCACAGACAAACGAACAGGGCCTAGTTCCTTTAGGAGCCGCTGTGGCGCTAGTTACGTGCACCAATATTTTCTCAGTGTAGCAGGCAAATGAAACGGCTAGCTATAACAGGAAGTCCCCCCCTCCCTCCCATATAGTATCACAAAACTAAACTGTTTTTAAAATTGAATACAATTAATATCGATTAATTAAGAATAAAAGATAATACAAACACACCGAAAAGAAAACCTTTACAAATTACAAACGAGGCACTTCCCCAGATAATGGCTTGGCATTTAGAAATTTTGCATGTTCAAAACATCCTGTTTCAACATCTACTATGTTCTTCAGCAACACTGGAACTATTACATCGCAAATTTTTACACTTAATTTGAATGAATGATTGTCCGAAAAGAGGCACTGCAAATACTAAAGTGTTGCAGAAAGGAAACAATATAGGCGGAAAGAGTTTCCGAAATTCGAGTATTCACAAACCGATGGGCCTTTTCAACAACGTTAATCACCTATACTAGTTCTTTTGTAGGATAGCACATTACGTTTCTACTGTCTTGTTTATATATCAAGTTCATAAGCGTGGAATTGCATTTGTCCTGACTGATAAGTTTGTGACATGAGGCACAATCTATACTTTGAATAATTTTCCGATTTACAAAACTTCCTAAGAAAGCAGTAGAAGCTAATTTCACTGTTCCTAATAAAATGTCTGAAAACAAAACCATAAATGGGAACATTAAAGTATTATACAAATTGTGACAATAGTAGTGAACAATAGGCTAAAATGTTATGAATTGACTAATTTCTTAAAAATGTTATGAGTTGACTAATTTCTTATTGTGCATATAGTGTGTACAATCTGAATTGTTAAGGATTGGATTTCATTTGCGTTATGATTTAACTGAATTTCACTTTTAGTTTACACTTTAATGAATGTGTGTATTTTTCTCCTAGTGCAAAATGGTTATATTTTCCCCCCTGGTATTATCGTATTAGTAGGTTTCATACGGTAGATTGTCAGAAATACATAAATATCTTTCTACAACATGGGATCTTTGTATATTATCTGTTTTAGTAAGATGTAAATAGGAGTCTACTATGCGATATTTCACAAAAGTAAATAAAATCATTTTATCTAGATAAATATTACGGAAATTTGGAGTTACCACTGGCACACCAAATACTGGGATAGTATCTGAAATAAAGGCTCTGGGTTCTTCTATCCCATTAGCAAGGGCATCAATCTTGGGAAGCTTTGGAGGCCGGGCCCCCCGAAGTTGAAATTGGCACCCCTAATAGGGGGGGGGAATGCTAAGGTGAAGTAGGTTCTTCAATTTCTACAGTACATAGTAATTCGTTTTCCTGTTCTACTAAAGCGTATCTGCCATAGGGCTCCCCAAAGTTACACAAAAATCGGCACTCTTGCCCCTAAGCTAAAGGTTTTAGGTCTCTTTTTTTCCGTAGAAAAGAACCAACCTAAGCATAGATCCCATTACTACTCAGAAACATAAATAAATAAAATTAATTACCCACCATAAAACAACCTTACTAGGATCAGTATGAAGACCAGTCAACAATTCTGTAACTGTATCTGGTATGGGGATGTATGCTTCAGAATCAGGAAAGTGATCGGGAACATGTATTTTCCTTTGAAATATTAGTAGAATTTGCGGTGGAAGGCAGAGATAGTAATCCAGTTTTTAAAATTCGATTTATTGTATATACATACAGTGGCTCTGCTAACCTACATATCATTGCTCCCAAACAAAATGGTACACAACAATATACCATAGTTAAAACAATAAAAGAATACTTTTTGTGCTGTTAATTTTACTACATAAAGATACTGCAAGTATTATGCAACTATAGTGCCTACATACGCTACGTGACTTTTTTTTTTAGCAAGGAGAAAAATTACGTAAAACACAACACTCAGGGTTCGCAAATGTCCCGGATTTTAAGGGACACTCCCTTATTTTATGATTTTGTCCCGCGTCCCAGGGAGCTTCGATACGGGGCAGCAAAAATCCCGTATTTTGCCCAAATGACAAATTTACCTCAGAAAACGACTTTAAAGCCCGCAATTTTTAATGAGTCGTCATGAACCTGGCCAGTAAATGGCAAATGCTATTTCAGAAAAGCTCCGAGTTGCCAAACTTATTTAAAGTCGTCTCCTTTTGCCTAAGGATCCCGCAGTCAAATTCATTTGTGGAAAGAGTTTTCTCACATATGAATTTGAAATGGACTGATACAGAAATATGTGTTTCTGCCCAGTTGATGACAGCTGAGTTTTTCGAGACAGCCTAAAGAAAAATCCAAACTTAAAAAATTTTATCCGTACAGTTAAGTCAAGCGTGAAGTAGGATTTTTGAAATAGTTTAGATTACGTAAATTCAATGTTTTAAAAGTAAGATTTACCTATTTTTTCTTAGATCTATATTAACTCTTTGTATTAGTTCATACTTTTGTATTTCTTTCAGTCTAAAATGATTACTTTTTTATGTGATGCCTGGTTCATTTTCTACCAGTAGATCATGTTTATTAAAACCTTCCCGTTAATACTCATTGAAACTAGTCAACCCATCCCTTATTTAGACTATTTTTATTTGGCAATCCTGACCACACTACACTTGTCTAAATCCACTCAGATTTACGTGACAGAAAACCTGTCCTTCTGTTTAGTGCACGTTAGCGGCGCCACAACGGCCGAAAGGTCAACTACCCCCTGTACGCTGAATCCCATGTTACGAGAGGAATATGGTAAGGCGCTAAGAGATCGTAGCCGGCGATGCTCAGGGACACGATGTTCTCCACCAGAAACTCACTTGACCGAGAAGCGGACCAGTATCCCTTGCGCCAAAGGTGAGCCTTCTGCCACTGAGCCACCGTGCTTCCTTGATTGGTTGAGTAACTACTATATTTTTAAATTTACTGCAGTCATTCTTAATTTTCTAATTCTGGAGGAGGCCCCTATGTATATGTAATTACCCAAAGTTATGATTAAAATGAACAAAAATTTCAAAATCTGAGTGTAAAAATGTCCCGACAATGACGCCCTGACATGGTAGGTGGATACTTTATTCTCTTAATCTAATACATTGTTATATATCTTTGTAACCGTTAATCGTTATTACGAACCTTCCAAGTCCCGTTTTAGCACCGATGCTACAGGGAATGCAGACCTCCAGAATGAAATGCGACCTGAACTAGTTTAACGCGTTCAATGCTCTCCATTTGCGTAACTCGAGGGAGGTAAGCCTCCTAGATCATCGTGCCTCCCTTCTCGAGTTACATACCTGCCTCTGTGGGGAAAATTTTGTCTCAGTATCTTATGTAGAAGGAAATGATGATAGAAATGATAACCTCTGTCGGTTCCCCTCCCTCATGATTTCAAATCCGGGTCTTGAATCAAAGTTCGTCTTTTTAAATCGTACTATTGGATTTTGTATGCAGAATCAACACAAGCTACTGTAGCCTTATATACTATTATTACATACTATTAATACTAAAAAGAAACTACATAATGAAATCGCTTTTTTTACAATTTCATTTAACATTGCATTTATTGATTATTTTTATGTAAAACTTACCATATTTTAGGTTTATTTTTCCTGTCGCCTGCAAGCTAAAATCCATTTCTGGAGACATTCACCCTCTTTTTGAAGAAATCTAAAGTATTTTATCTTAGTTCATTTAGTTTTTCTGTAATAATTACTACAGCCGTACACTGCACAGTTAGGCATTCTTGATATCATTTAACAGAACAAAGTAACAAAGAATTTCCACTTGTCACTTAAAGCCGCGCCTTTTCCCGCTGTCTCTTGCAAACCAGATGACGTCACAGCCACGACAGCGCTTCAGGCGGCATGCGCATGCAACTACCTTGTAGTCTTTCCACCATACTCTATTTTATAACATCCTTGAAAATAACCGATAGTTCTGCTGGCATAGATTGTTTATAGCTAGATTTATAGAGGCGAAGTTCTTATGCTCCTGTTTTAGGCAGGATATTTGTACTGTCTCTGTGTGTTGTGATTTTTATTGTGATCCCTGTAGTAACATTACAGCTAGGGTCTGTTATTGTCTATACATTACACAAATCATCAAACTGGAAATGCAGTGAAAAACAATTATGTATTGTTGCTACAGTACACCTCCAAATATAGACCTACTTTACAACGTTGAACACAAGTGACAAGAAACCAATGACAGTGACCGTGACAACGAGATTTCATGCAGGAAAATGTAACAAATTAAGTGCTTCACATTTTGTGTTTAGTGTTGTGCGATGATAGATGAATCCTAGTGCAAGGTGCAGTGTTCAGAAAACCACCTTTAAGGTATACTACTATATGCATATTACCGCACGAGCGCACGCAGAAATTATTGTTGGGGGATCAAATACTAGGCCTACAAGCCACTACGTCTATGTACTATTGAACAGGTATTATTCTGCAACCAGAAAGACGATAAGTAATTGTCAAAAACTTGCACCTATATTTCGGAAAAAGTAACAAGGTAAGTGGAGGTATATACGCCAGTGCGGCTAAATACGCCAAGTGTTCAGCGCTGGGACGTTTCTGACGAAATCCCCTAGAAGGCGCCACCAATTATGTGCCACGGTCCTGTACAAGTCCGATTTGACGAATACTCCGGGAGACAGCGCTGAGACCGCCACTCCGTGCAGTGTTGTTTGCTTCGGGAAGGCTCCATGGAAGGACGTTATTATTTCAATAGAGTAAGAATCTGTTATTAGTACTGTGCTAACTCGGAACATTACTGATTGTTTACAGCAATGTACGCCTTATTTCGTGTCCGTCTAGGAACACCTTGTTTTGTGAGTGTAATTTCAGTATTTGTGATTCCATGGCTACTAAATCAATACCAAACATGGTGCAGCGAAATACGCCAGGGCTTGTTCAGGACTGACTGCAGAAGACAAAGATATTTTCATTTGTCCCACATGTTCTACGTAATATCGGTGTAGTCTTTCTTTTTAAGCCACAGTTCAGTGACCTGTTTGTTTATCTTCTTATTTTCTAAAGCTTTTCAGTTTAAACTTCATTTCAACTTTATCGTTTTTTACATTTTATCTTTTTATCTTCATCTTGCACTTTGGTTATTCTATTTTTTGCTTCAGCCATGTCTAGTAATATTTGAGTTCGTGTAATACAGATGATATAAGCAGTTGCAAGATTTATTAAAGGTTTCTATTAGTATTCTAGCCTTGGTGTAATTACCTGCACGTGCTGGTAAATACGCCATTTTGTAATACTTTTTTTTCTTTTACCTTGGGTACAAAATGAAAGTGAATATGTACATCATTGCCACAGTTTCTTCCACACGCGGAAAAGGCTACTCTACAACGCGTATATCTTGTACTTTGTGTTCCATGAAAATTAAGACCATAAAAAATACAAGACCCTTAATATGACGTATTTACCTGCACCTACCTTAGAATTAAATTGTTTTCATAAGAGAAAGAGTACAGATGAAGTGTTACATCGTATTTTCATGTTACATCAATTATTTCACCATTAAACAAGTATAGTTTTTATTAAGAAAGTGTACAAATGTATATGCTTGGTGAGTTAGGAAGTTTTGGGAGGGGACCAGTCCCGCTGGATCCTCCCGTGGGTACGACCCTGATATAGTCTATTAAATATTGGATAGTGTCTTCTAATAGTGAAAGACACTCCTTGCAGTAACATACTTAGTTCGAACAGTTACGAAAATAACACTTAAATATCTTCCAACTTTTGCTTAGATAAATTCCATTTTCACCAATGTTCATATATCTATTCAAAAACTAGAAATCATGGATAAAAAATTGAAAGAGTAATCGAAAGTTCGTAATGTACGTAGGTAATTATATAGTATTCAACATTTTGATTAGTTCAAAAGTACATAGTTTGAAATGTAATATAATAATATTTAAAATATACAACATACCAATATACCAATATAAAATATAATATTGGTAATATTAATATATATATATATATATATATATATATATATATATATATATATATATATATATATATAACTAGTACGCAAAGTATTATAGGGAGCTGGCTTTAATGCGATGCCAAGGAATTCAGAGTTGATTGGCAGGTTCCCCACCCCGTCACCAAGAAACGGTCACTCGACGGTCCTGGGCAGGGTTGCCAGTGCGTTGTCAAAAAATTCAGCTAATACTCACTTAATTCAAAGAGTTTATGCAATTATGCAATCCCTATCGAAGATCCCTGTATACGTGGACACACGCAAATTAGGCTGTGATAACAAATGCTTCAGTTTTTTTTTCTCCCTCGCTTCTTCGTCGCACTGCACTATGGTCTTCCTTATTACTTCCCAAGCTTCTCTGTGTATAGTTTGCCCTCTCTTACGCTGTGAAGCCATTGTCAAATGAATAATAAGCAACAAAACCGCAACCACAACAACACACAACAAATAACCAACTCACACTCTCTTCAGAATGACATTCATGTGACAATTTTTTAAGCCTGGCAACGCTGACATATAGAAGGAGAGTAAGGAAGTATTGCAAGAATCAGGCAGAAAAATTGTTGAAAATTTTTCCCCTCTTTACCTCAGCCCCTGCTGGTAAACAAGCTAGCTCCCTATAATACTAAATAATATGGACCGCTCGGGAGAGTAATACTCCCGGAAGTACGTTTTTTTTTTAAAAGCGCGGTACCCTAGCCAGCTGTTTTAAGTTGGTCACAAAATTAATATAATAGGTAGAAGCGGACTGCGAGTACAAGGGCCCACCCGGAGAATGATGCTGAAGGCCCTTGATGAATTCCGAGTTGGTCTGGAGTTTCGACTGCCTTTTTAGGAACGAACCCTTAGCTGTTATAATTACCTGAAAACATCAAAGAATTAGGCCAATTAAGTTTTCTGGTATTTCCGATTTTCTTTTCAGTTCATATTATCAGGGACTGATCCAGCACGGATTCCTGAAGGGGCTTCATAAGGAGGACTCCCTTTGCCGCCCCCTTCCTGGATACGCCTGGGTACGGAGAATATGGCATGAACATCCTTTGGGGTCCGATTTCTTGGGCTTCTGGCCCCGGGCCAGATTTACGACATCACCTGTGTGCTCAGGGGAAACCGACCCTTTTCACTGCAACCACCCACGTTCAAAAATTCCATGCTTCATTGTGAATAATAGGGACCCGACCCTATATTTTTGAGGCTTCATATCTGGGGACGTCAGACCCCGGGCTCGATTTGTGACATCATAGCTGTGCTCAGGGGCCACGACCTTTCCATTGCCACCTCCCACGTCTAAGAACTACATATTTCATTCGTGAATAGAAGGGACCCAAGCTCGAAACTTCGGGGCCCGATTTATGGGGCTTCGGGCCCATTTTCTGACATGACCGCTGTGTTCAGGGAATCATTACTTATCGCCACCACACCATCGCTACCATTAAAAAAAAATTGACTTGAATCTAAAATAGCGGATTTCAAGATGGCGGCCATGAATGACGTACACTACAAAAATTGCGGCCCCTCATCAATCCTCTGTTCCCATCATCACCTGTTACTTTTTCCGTCGATTTTCAAACTTATGCAGGTGTCCACGGACTTTTGACTCACCCTGTATACTGTGAACGTTTAAGAGGAGGTTGTACTATCGGCAAACCTTCGTAATCACAAGATCATTTCGTGTTATAAAAATGTTCCAGGCGATTTAATTCATTGCCGAACACATCTTACAACTTTCAATTACTGTATATTCACTTCAATATGTGAAATGGTGGAGTTTGTTTACAAATTAATGCACTGTCTCATACTTTCTTTTTCTTTTCTTTCTTTTTTTTTTTTAAATCTTGAACGTTTGAGAGGAAACAATTGAAAGTAAAGTTGAGAACGTTCATATATTTAAGCTCTAAAAATTTCAATAGAATAAATTGTCAAGATGGAACTTTCCTGTGATAAATTGGACAATTGTACAGACAGTAGTGATTACAGTGAAATGCAGTTTTACGAACAACGTGACGGCATATATTCCGAAGTTGGGCGTCCGCTTTCGTCAAGTTTTTTCACTGTTATCTCCTTTAAACACTTTCTGCAATTTGTTATTAGGTTCATTAATCCGTGCTCTTCATAAATTTTAAAAGATTTTGCTCGTTATCAATGTATTCCTTCACAAATGTTAAAACTGCTAGTTCATTGCCCTTGTACATTCGCCATGTTGGTATCATAAATGCTCGTTTCTTTTCCTCAATGCAACTGTTCGGTCACCTTGCGCCAAGTAGTTCCCTCCGCTTGCCATATAGTCCCATGTTTATATCCACAGAAAGCTATATTAGTCCATATATCCACATTCGTGCATACTTCTATTTTGTAGCTGACCACCCATCACAACAGAGTTAATACTTGATCTGTTGATGATTGCGGTGATCAGATGTGCCGATTCTCGTTTCTTGGGGGGGAGGCTTCATTGAGTTAATAGGATGAAGATACACATGGGTAAATCCTCTATTTTATAATATCCTTGAAAATAGCTGATAGTTCTGTTGGAACAGATTGTTTATAGCTAGATATATATAGAGGCGAAGTTCATGCTCCTGTTTTGGACAGGATATTTGTACCGTCTTTGTGTCTTGTGATTTCCATTGTGATCCTGTAGTAACATTACGGCTAGGGTCTGTTATTGTCTATCCATTACACAAATCATCAAACTGGAAATGCAGTGAAAAACAATTATGTATTGTTGCTACAGTACAACCTCCAAATATAGACCTACTTTACAACGTTGAACACAAATGGCAAGAAACCAATGACAGTGACCGTGACAACGAGATTTCATGCAGGAAAAATGTAACAAATTAAGTGCTTCACATTTTGTGTTTAGTGTTGTGAGATGATCTCAGATGAATCCTAGTCCAAAGTGTAGTGTTCACAAAACCAACTTTAAAGTATACTACTATATGCAGATTACCTCAGGCACGCACCCAGAAATTTTTGTTGGGATTGCCAAATACTAGGCCTACAAGCCACTACGTCTATGTACTATTGAACAGGTATTATTCTGCAACCAGAAAGACGATAAGTAATTGTCAAAAACTTGCACCTATATTTCGGAAAAAGTAACAAGGTAAGTGGAGGTATATATGCCAGTGCGGCTAAATACGCCAAGTGTTCAGAGCTGGGACGTTTCTGACGAAATCCCCTAGAATGTGACTCAAATTATGTGCCACGGTCTTGTACAAGTCCGATTTGACGAATACTCCGGGAGACAGCGCTGAGACCGCCACGCCGTGCAGTGTTGTTTGCTTCTGGAAGGTTCCATGGAAGGACGTTATTATTTCAATAGAGTAAGAATCCGTTATTAGTACCGTACTAACTCAGAACATTACTGATTGTTTACAGCAATGTACGCCTTATTTTGTGTCAGTCTAGGAAAAATTTGTTTTGTGAGTGTAATTTCAGTATTTGTGATACCATGACTACTAAATTAATACCAAGCATGGTGCAGCGAAATATGCCAGGGCTTGAGGATACAAGAGTTTATGCAATTATGCAATCCCTATCGAAGATCCCTGTATACGTGGACACACGCAAATTAGGCTGTGATAAGAAATGCTTCAGTTTAGCTCCCTCACTTCTTCGTCGCACTGCACTATGGCCTTCCTTATTACTTCTCTAACTTCTCTGTGTATAGTTTGCCCTCTCTTACGCTGTGAAGCCATTGTCAAATGAATAATAAGCAACAAAACCGCAACCACAACAACACACAACAAATAACCAACTCACACTCTCTTCAGAATGACATTCATGTGACAATTTTTTAAGCCTGGCAACGCTGACATATAGAAGGAGGGTAAGGAAGTATTGCAAGAATCAGGCAGAAAAATTGTTGAAATTTTTCCCCCTTTACCTCAGCCCCCGCTGGTAAACAAGCTAGCTCCCTATAATACTAAATAATATGGACCGCCCGGGAGAGTAATACTCCCGGAAGTACGTTTTTTTAAGCGCGGTACCCTAGCCAGCTGTTTTAATTTGGTCACAAAATGTATATCATGTGCAGAGGCGGACTGCGAGTACAAGGGCCCACCCGGAGAATGATACTGAAGGCCCTTGATGAATTCCGAGTTTGTCTGGAGTCTGGACTGCCTTTTTAGGAACGAACCCTTAGCTGTTATGATTACCTGAAGACATCAAAGAATTAGGCCAATTAAGTTTTCTGGTATTTCTGATCGTTTTTTCAGTTCATATTATCAGGGACTGATCCAGCACGGATTCCTGAAGGGTGCTTCATAAGGAGGACTCCCTTTGCCGCCCCCTTCCTGGATACGCCGGGATAACATTCAGGCAGGGTAATAAGGAAACTTACTTTTGTGAGCAAAAAGTATGGAGAATATGACATGAACATCCTTTGGGGCCCGAATTCTTGGGCTTCTGGCCCCGGGCCAGATTTACGACATCACCGGTGTGCTCAGGGGAAACCGATCCTTTTCAGTGCAACCACCCACGTCCAAAAACTCCATGCTTCATTAGTGAATAAAAGGGACCCGATCCTATATTTTTGAGGCTTCATATCTGGGGACGTCAGGCCCCGGGCTCGATTTGTGACATCACAGCTGTGCTCAGGGGCCACGACCTTTCCATTGCCACCTCCCACGTCTAAGAACTACATATTTCATTCGTAAATAGAAGGGACCCAAGCTCGAAACTTCGGGGCCCGATTTATGGGGCTTCGGGGCCATTTTCTGACATCACCGCTGTGTTCAGGGAATCATTACTTATCGCCACCACACCATCGCTACCATTTAAAAAAAAAATTGACTTGAATCCAAAATGACGGATTTCAAGATGGCGGCCATGAATGACGTACACTCTAAAAGTTGCGGCCCCTCATCAATCCTCTGTTCCCATCATCACCTGTTACTTTTTCCGTCGATTTTCAAACTTATGCAGGTGTCCAAAGATTTTTGACTCACCCTGTATACTGTGAACGTTTAAGAGAGGTTGTAGTATCGGTAAACCTTCGTAATCACAAGATCATTTCGTGTTATAAAAATGTTCCAGGCGATTTAATTCATTGCCGAACACATCTTACAACTTTCAATTACTGTATATTCACTTCAATATATGAAATGGTGGAGTTTGTTTACAAATTAATGCACTGTCTCGTACTTTCTTTTTCTTTTCTTTCTTTTTTTTAAATCTTGAACGTTTGAGAGGAAACAATTGAAAGTAAAGTTGAGAACGTTTATATATTTAAGCTCTAAAAATTTCAATAGAATAAATTGTCAAGATGGAACTTTCCTGTGATAAATTGGACAATTGTACAGACAGTAGTGATTATAGTGAAATCCAGTTTTACGAACAAAGTGACAGTTCAGGTGAAGTGGATATTGAGAAGAAAAGTTTGTTAGAAGCATTGGAACACGATGAAACCAATAAAGTTTGCTTTTATTGTCGAGAGTTATTGAACGAAGATCATGAACTCGTATGTGATTATGTAGTAAAAGAATGTGACAAGTGTAATATTAGAATTGCTAAAAAGTTCATGACTATTCATTGGGAAAATGATTGCAACAAGCGTGTCATGAAATGTGAATTTTGTGACAGCGAAGTAGTGGCGGATGCGTACCCTGACCACTTTGAAACATGTGATATGGTTAGTATCAGATGTCATTTAAATTGTGGGGAAAAGATTCAAAGACAAAATTTCTTCGCTCACGTGACTGAAGAATGTCCCAGAAGGCTTGTGACATGTGAGCACTGTGAAATAGAAACAGAGGCTCAATCACTACATGAGCATGTCGCCAATTGTATGAAAGCTCCGGTTGCGTGTCCAAAATCTTGTGGACTTACCGTTACAAGGAAGAACCTAGGAACACACCTAGATGAGGAGTGTCCTAACCTACGTAGCAGTTGTGTATTCAAAAGTTTACAATGTAAATACGAAGATTTCCCTTTAGGGTTAAGAAGACACATCCATAACTACAATAATTTTCATATGGAACTTATGAAAAATGAGATGGAAAATCAGAAAATGCTTAACAACAATCTTACAGAGAAGTTGGAACTATTAATGGACAAAGTAAATGAATTGGAACAAGACAGAGACCAATTGTTGAATGAAGTACGTGAACTACAAGAAGACAGGAAGGAACTGGTGAAGGTAGTCAACCAAAATACCGCTGGAAAATATTTATGGAAAGTCACGGAATTTTCGGAGAAGCTGCTAACAGTGCCAAATGGTGAATTTATTTGCAGTCCAAGCTTCTATAGTTCCTACCGAGGGTATAAATTACGGGCAAAGTTGTATCCAAACGGATTTGACAAGAAATTTCAGGGATTTATATCCATTTTTATTCAAATTTTATCAGGAGATTACGATGACGAACTTGAATGGCCTTGTGAGAAGCAAATAAGTTTCACAGCAATCTGCCCAGGAAATGCTTGTAATAAGACCGTAAAATTCTTTGGCCATAATTGTGCCTCTTTTGAAAAACCTACTAAAGAAAAGGAACGGACAGGTTATGGGTTTACTAAATTCGCTTCAATTAATTACTTGAAGAATAATAATTTTCTCGTTGATGATATTTTATCATTGGAAATCAGGGTCGATTAGGTTATTCATAATTGTCTATAATTTACAGATTAGATATTGGTGCTAGTTTTTCCCGATAACCTTAATACTATAATAATTGTTATTAATTTTAACGAAAAGTGTATACTAAATTATTCGCACTTGGTTTTAAGTTCAAAATTCAATTCAGTTCAGTTCAATTAAAATTTTATGTTTTGTATTACTGGTGTTATGTCTGTATTCAACTACAAAGGATGCACTGATGGTAGTAATCAACATCTAGGGATTCTCAGAAGGGGAGTTCGAAAACGACACGAATCATGAATTTTAAAATTTCATACTAAAGGAGACGAATACCTGTATCGTCTCATTCCTGGAAGACAAGAGGCCTGGTGGAAAATCTCGCGTCTTTTTTTTTTTTTTAATGTAGATTAAATTTCTGTAACTAACATAACTTAATTCCTGAATTGATTTTCCTTCTTATTAAAAATAATTAAATTTGAAGTATTTCTTTCTTTATAAATTCGAATATTACTACAATATAACTTTAGGTGATACCATGCAGGATACAACTAAAGACTACATTTTGTTAACCGTTTGCGCTCTTATGTTCGCAGTTAACGTTGAGCCACGGCGGATCACCCACCGTTGCTTGCATTTCTTGATCGGTGTCAAACTGCTGACCGGCAAGAAACTGCTTCAGGTAGGGTGACAGATGATAATTGCTCGGTGGAAGATCCAAGTTATACGGTGGGTGGTCGAGCAGCTCCCCTCTTGAGTTTGAGCGGCAGAATGAGGGCGTACATTTCAACTGTTCACACTGATGCTACGGCTGCAACTTGTGTCACTCCATGCCCAATTCATGATGGAAGACAGCCAAGGGCGCCCATGTTGTGGTTTCTAAGGGGGGAAAGTATAAGCGACGTTTCAAATATAGTTTAAAATTTTGCTGTAACTAATGTAAAAATTCTACTGGGTTTTCAATATTCCCAAGTACAATTTCCTCTTAGGGGGGCGAGCGCCCCACCTTGCCCACCCTGATGAGCGCCCTTGAAGATAGCGCGGGTACGCATTTCGACAGAAACAACGAGTGAAACAACGGTTAAAGATTGGTTTGGGTCACAAGCGGGTGTTGATTTGCACAGGACATGCGCATACAAAATCTTCAAACTACAGTAAATATTTAAACGAAAATAGTAATTACGTAGAAAAATAGCTTAATGTGTACAGAGGAAATAACCAAAACTGTAAGAAATTATCTTTAGTAGTTTTGTTTCTATTGACAATCGGACCTTACTTTTAAAAAATAGCCTCCATAAAAAATGCGTATCCAAAGAGGAGGGAGTTTGAATATGCGAAAATAGAAAACCTCACGAGGTCTCCGTATTACGAAGATGAAATTTATAAATTATGAAAGGGAAACTTGTGAGTCTGTGTGCTATCCTAACAGATGTCGCTACATGTTCGTCTTGTCTGCCTGACACCAATAAATAGGTGTCGCTTGCATGCAGGCAATTCACCGATTTAAAACTACTGTGACGTTTTAATTGCAGCTGATAACCATATTGTTAATATGTTTTCTCCAACTAAATGACTGAACACGAGTCACGAAAGTCACCCACATGAAAAGAAAAGTGCAAAAGTCAAAGAGATTTATGCAAGTAAATCAAATGATCGAATTATTTGCGTGAAAGAAATGTGTCTATTTTGTCAAATTATGTATTATTAACCTTCCTGATACCGCCGCCAATACCCGGTATGCTTCGCGATTCCGCGGGCCATTTAACTGATTTTTAATAGTCTATAGTGTATGAAACAAAAGCGTATAGCATCACTTCTATTGTGCATAGACATGAAGTAAAAAAGTATTTTGTTGTCTAGGGTCTCTAGTTCATTTTTTTTTTTTTTTGCATTCATTATATATTATTTTTAAAATTAAGTATTATTAATGAATCCACGTTATCGACTATTGAACGTCCTCAACTAGAATTACGTGGTTTAGATTTTATTATCCTATCTTTAGCATTGCTGAGAATGACAGTAAAAATTAAATAATTTGTAAAAATGTCTCTGTACTTACTTATAATCGTTTTTGGTTCTTTCCATATCCAATAAGTGGTTGGACATCAAAGCCAGCTTTTCTGCGGCTGTGAAACCCTCTTCGTCAGGCTCATCTAGAGAAGTCCTGCCAAAAACAAAGGATTATCTTTCTATTTGCACAGTACCAACTTATATACAATTCGTTACATAAGTGTTAGGACCAAAATAATAAAAATATGCATTACTTCCTCTTTTTTTACTCAAAACAGGATTCAATACCTGGGTAGTACTATTAGTGATGATATGAAGTGTGAACGTGAAATAAAAGTAAGGATAGGAATGGCAAAAGAAGTCTTCAGTAAGAGAAAGAAAAGACTACTTTGTAGGACTTTGAATAATAAAGAGTTGAGAAAAAGTCTTACAAAATACTGCGTCTGGAGTATTGTGCTGTATGCGTCACAAACATGGACATTACTCAAGAAAGATAAAAAACGACTGGAAGCTTTAGAAATGTGGGTGTGGAGGAGAATGAAAAGAATTAGATGGGTCGAGTGAGAAACGAATGAGAGGGTGTTAGAAATGGTGGGAGAGAAAAGAAAAATTTTAGATATTATTAAGAAGAGGAAGAGAAACTTATTGGGACATTGGGTAAGAAGGAACTGTATTATGAGGGACGTGCAGGAAAGGGAAGGAGAAGTCGAAGGAGACTACAATTAATGACCGATATGAAAACAGAGATCTGTACATGAATACGAAGAGGTTAATGGAAGACTGTGGAGCATGAAAGCTAATCAGCTGCAGTAAGTGACCTTCCAATAAGGGCAGAATACCTATGATGATGATGATGATTATGATCACCACATCAGTTGACGCGGGTTACAAACACGATTTTGTCATAGAGGTCCCTCGTGGCTATAGCTTCATGGATAGCGTACGTGTCATTACCGTAGGATTCCCATCTGATTCAGATCGAACGTTAACAGGCCCCATCACTGCGAAATTAAAATACCGCTAATTTTACAGTAATTATGTGATATCTTCAAATAGATAAAAGATAATCGAAAAGTGGAACAAGACCTCCCTAGACAATATTATTTTACGTGTGATACCGTTATCACGACTTACTTATCTGCTTTCGATTTACATCGATTAAGATAATCGGCATTTATTTTCGCGTTTCTAAATAACTGCAAGTGGAAAGTTACTAGGTGATTCGTGATAACGGTACCTCATGCAAAATAACATTGTCTAGGGTGGTCTTGTTCCACTTTTCGATTATCTTTTATCTATTTGAAGATATCACATAATTACTGTAAAATTAGCGGTATTTTAATTTCGCGGTGATGAGCCCTCTTAAGCTGTAGATTCATGTTTCCTATAAGCTCGCTGCTGAAAGGGACGCTAAACTTCTGACAACAAACCAACATTACTTTCTGGTGCTGGAAAAATATTGCTGAGGGAATCTCTTTAAAGCGATCCATCAGAGCTTTCTGGTTATCCTGGACTGTGTCAAATCTTATAGGCAGGAGGGCGGGAGAGGAGGATCTGGTGAATATATTGGTAGTATTACATTAAGATGTTTCTTTACGGACAAATTATAGATATCAAATGATTGGAACATTGTTATGGAAAACGTAATTCACTAATGGCAAACAAGAATTAATAAATGCGATTAGGTAACACACGGCCAGCAAACAACTCTGAAATTCTCAAAATTTGTTACGACACGTTGGCATCCAAGTTGAATATTTGAGGAGGGTAGAGCGTTCCTGTGGAGCCCAGCGTCTGTTGGGGGGGTCAACATCGTGTCCGTGATTTTTCTCAGGATTCTTCTGTTTCCTCCCTCATTTGCATTGCACTAATTCTTTCATAATTGTTATCTTTCATTAGTTTTCCGTCTCAGGGGCGTCATTTCAGAGTTCGCTTGAGGGGGGGGGGAACAAGAACACTACCGACATAAAACTTTCACGTTTTGTACTAGTATATTAGTAGACAATCGAATAAAGTATATGTATTCCTCAAACTTTGGGGGAGGGGACAATTGCCCCTACATTCCCCCCTTAAATGACGCCCTGATCAATCTCCTTTTCCTGTAGTGATGTTTGAAGATGTAAAACTAGAAATTTCATTCCATTTTTGTAATCACACATCACTATATAAGTCAAATAAATACAGTGATTTTTTGTGCGATATTCCATATACCACCGGATGTAAGGAACTGAAAGTGTGTGAAATTCTTTTCTCTCAACATCTGAACTGAATCCAAAGCAATAAGCCACATTCATTAATTCTATGCCACAAGAGCCAGTATAAAATGATATGAAGTGGCAAAGACAGAAGATTCTCAATCACAAAGATACTAGCCAAAGAAGACCAGGGTTATAAAGGTTTTGGATCAGAGTAAACATAACTATTCTATCAGGCCTTGTTTCCATTTTGTACTAAAGCCTGTGACAAACATCTTGGCATTTCAGCTAAACGAATAAAACACAAGCTCTGACGCGACGTTGCCGAATGCTAAGGAGTGTGGCTATGGCTAAGCAGACAAACTACAGCGCGATCAGGTGGCAGAGGATAGACGTGGATGTGTACAAAATAAACGTGGCAATAACGCCTGGCCTCTCATTTGCTAGTAGCATTTAAAGGGAACTTTGAGCGCCGCCTTCAAATGCCAAGATGTTTGTCACGCCGTTTAAAACACAATAATACACTGAGCAAGGCTATGTGGTAATATATAACAAAACAAAACGTGATTTTGTGTTTTGTTGCATATTATCACATGGCCTTGCTCAGTGTATTATTGTGTTTTAATATCAGAATAAACAATATCAAAATGGCCTCAAAAGTGCGTCTCAAGATGGCCTGGACTATATAGGGCGAGAAATGAAGTAGAAAACATCAACACACTGTTTTCACTACACTAACTTTTATTTAAGAAGACACACACAGGCACAATAACATATAAGGGTCAAGTAGCACTTGTTAGAACATGGCAAGTAAACCATATTTGTGCAATTGAAGAATCATGTCCCAATTAAAATATGGCAACAAACACACAATGTGATCGGCAAAACATATAAAACCACACTTATTACATAATTTGCGAAGGTATGCAGTAAAAAGATGTCTCACAGTAACTCAACATAGTGGCTTTGTGTTACCCAAGTTGCGTTAAATTTTGACACAAACCTGGTGCTACTTCAACTTCTTCCCACTTTGGAATAAAAATATTAAAATGGTTGTTGCTGAATCAATGATCTTTATAGATTGTAATACACCGAGAACAAGTAAAAACACCGAAAATATATGGCAAATATCAGCTAATGTAAATTTTATCAGAATATTCAAACTGCCACAAAACTATTTACGTGAAAGATCACAGGAAATGTAATATTTTGCTCTTTATTTCGTATAATCATCAAATATACGAAATAATGTGGATAGAAATAGCGTGACGTCACATCTTTCTTGTTGTCATAGTGATCACCATTTTATTTTCTAAACAACAGTGGCTAAGAACTTAAAACAGAAATAGTAATATTTTTAATTTCTAGATTGGAAAGATTAGAATAAAAGAAATATTTGCATTCTTTTTAAAAGAAGAATCTCGACTGAATGAAACTGAATAAAGATAGAAAAAGCATGTAGGTAAATAATATGTTAAATTATGTTTAGTATATGAAAAGCATTGAATGTAAAATTAGCGAGTTCACATATCTTACGACATTTTCTCCCAGATATCACATATTTCAAAGTTACATTAAGTTATAAAGTGTACTCACTTTGTTCATCGTCGGATATTAAATTTAAATAATTGTAAAGAAACTGTCTGATTCAATAGTATCTTTATAATCTATTACATACGTTTAATGGTAAATATATGCTGAAACACTTATAATTGTTTGTTTCTTTGTTTTATGGTCAGCATTTTTTGCCTTGTTTGTTTGTTTAATTTAATAGATAATAACTAGAGACCGGATGTTTAGGCATTAAAAACCTAGAAAATAGGCAGGCAAATAGGCACTTAAAATTTAAAAAATAGGCACTAAAGTGCAACTCGAAATATCGAAGATAAATACTCAATACAATTTAAAAAAATAAATTCAAGTCATAGATATTGTTCCAAGAATATAGAAACATACCTGTTTGTTAATATTTTTTAATGTATATATAAAAACGAAGGTTGACATGTATTCCATGTGATTTTGTAAATACATTCTATACAGCGCTTTATCTCTACATATAACAGTCCAAATTCTATACATTTTAATCAGTACACACAGCAGTCCAAAGTTCTACAGCACTTTATTAGTACACATAGCAGTCCAAAGTTTTATTGCATCTTATTACTACAAACAACACTTATTTCTCGAAGAGGCAGAATCCTTTCTTGAGATACTAAATTATATATTTTTACCAATAAAGCCCTATTTCGAAGAAAATGCACAGAATAGGCAACATTAGGTACTAAAGCAATTATTTAGGCAGGAAGGGGCCAAATAGGCAAAATAGGCGAAATAAAATTGGCTTAAATTGAAACTATAGCAACCCACAAAAACATTAAAACGTTATTTTTGACCATATCTTTAATATTAAAGAATAGGCATTTTGCCTAACATCCGGTCTCTAATAATAACCATACGGAAGGATCGGATGAATATTCACCGATCAGAAATGAAAGCCTGTGAGAAACATCTTGGCATTTCAGCTAAACGAATAAAACGCAAGCTCTGAAGCGACGTTGGCGAGTGAGAAAGGGGAGTGACTATGAATTGGCTAAGCACACGAACTACAGCGCGATCAGGTGGCAGGAAATAGACTGAAGTGAATGTGTACAAAATAAACGTGGCAATACCGCAGGCCTCTCATTTGCTAGCAGCATTTAAAGGGAACTTGGAGCGCCGCCTTCAAATGCCAAGATGTTTGTCACGCCATTTAGTCTAGATTAAAATTCCCAGTATACATATATAAGTGTAGTTTTTACTTTCTTCCTTCCTTCCTTTCTTTTTTTAAAAAATTGAATTCATTGTAATTGTGCTCCCGTATTGTAAAAGGTGGACGTAAGAAATTTAAATGTGGCATTAGAATTACCTGTATTCTAAAAGTAATGATAATTAGAAAACACCTTATATTTGTACTATTTATCTTGTCCCGAAAGCTCATCAATCTGCACGTTGCAGAGTTTATACGAGGAGTGATTGGAAATTAAGGTTACAAAGCCTGAAGTGAAACGTGTATATATTATTTCATACAACCAATACACCCAACAGATAGTACATACATTAGGTTATTTTTCGACATAGTCTCCACATCTGTTACGGCACTTGTTACGTCGCAGGATGAATTTGAAGATTCCCTTCTGGTAAAAATTATGTCCTTGCCTGTTCAGCCCTGTTGTCACGAAGATTTTGCTTCCTTGTTTGAAGCGAATATACGAGTGCTCCTTCAAGTGTGGGAACAGGGGACCGTCGCTAGGAACGAAGTCCGAGCTGTAGGATAATATTTAATCTCTAAATCTCTTAATCTGTAATATTTTCCAAATGTTCACCACTAGACCACCCATTTCCAAATTTTCGCCATTATTAGAGGAAAAGTACTGATTCTATTTTGTTGCTTAATTCAAGCTGTTTCAAATGGCGTATTGAAAGATCACAATATTGTGATTGGTAATACAAATATAATTTAAACGAACCTATCTCTAGGCATGACCGCCATTTTGATGACGTCACCACATGGGTTCATGACTTGTGATCAAGTGTCTCCTGGAGGCTTTTTTTTTTTTTTTTATTCCTTCATGTATACATAACCACTATGCAAAATGGCACACTGATGTCCAGAAATGAAATATTTTGATGATATTTGCATTAGTTCCACCTATTACATCAACTTTACTTCGTCTTCAAAATTTTCTACAATATGTGAATAATGTATCTTATTTGTACTAGATTTCACAATACACCTTTCACTTGACACGTTTATGTTATATATATATATATATATATATATATATATATATATATATATATATATATATATATATATATATATAGATAGATAGATAGATAGATATAGATAGATAGATAGATAGATAGATAGATAGATAGATAGATAGATAGATAGATAGATAGATAGATATAAAAGAAAAAAAACATGGCGATCAGTAGACAATGGAGACAGGCTTGCCAACCATACGATAATTTACCGTGATATACGATAGTTTAAGCCTTAATGCTATATAGCCCTACAATAATGCCCGTGCGATAATAGTGACTGTACGATAATTTTAGAGCGCACACTAGTTTGCAGTTTTTGAATGTGCAAATAAATTGTAGATGTGTATTACATAATTATAAAACACATACTCTGAGATTTTTAACAGTCATTCCCACTAAAATAAATTAATAACCATTCGAGAATTGGCAAATGGCAACTCTGTATCCATTTTTTGAATTCAGTTACGTTTACGATAGGCTGGAAATATTATTGTTGTTCAGTATAGTGTTAATAAGGATTTTTTTTTTGATAAAAGTGGAGAGAACAGTGACACCGATTTGGAGTTCGAACTGAAGATTACTAGATAAGTATATAATAAGTTATTGGTATTATTATTAGTATATTATTCTTGTTTCTACAATTAGGTCTATCACGTGCATAACGAATATACGATAGTTTTAAAGACGAAAATCGGTAATTTTGTTCTCTGAGGTTGGCAACTCTGAACGGAGAAGCTATTACATCACCGACCCTTGTGAACCTGCCCCCAACCCCCACTTCTCAGTAAAAACGATTTCCGCATATCAATAAAAAGTACTTCGTTTGTACCGGTTTGTACCTCAAAAAATTTTGTACTGTACTGCATACGAGAAATTAAGAAAACAAAGTGGGGAGCCAAGTTCACGCAGCCCCCCCCACAATGTCCTAGGACCGATTTAATTGGCTCATTTGAAAGATTTTCGTTTGTACCGGATTGTACCGTAGTTTGTACTGTAATGGATTATGAAAAATTAACGAAACAAAATGGGGGCCCAGATCAAGCAGGCCCTCAAATCACGACTTAATACACTGGGTACACATGACTTTTGTATGTCATGTGAAAGTACTTCCTTAGTACCGGAATGTACCACAAGGAGTTTTAGTTTAACCATAATAGACTATGAAAAATTAAGAAAAAAATTGGGGGGGCTGTGTGAACCTGGGCCCCCCACTACGTTCTATAAACGATTTAATCGGCTCATTTGAAAGATTTTCGTTTGTACCGGATTGTACCGTAGCTTATTTCGTTTGTACCGTCCTGGATTATGAAAAATTAACAAAACAAAATGGGGCCCAGGTCAAGCAGGCCCTCAAATCACGGCTTAATACACCGGGTACACATGACTTTTGTATGTCATAATGAAAGTACTAGGTTAGTAACGGATTGTACCACATTGAGTTTTAGTTTAGCCATAATAGATTATGAAAAATTAAGAAAATAAAATTTGGGGGCTGCGCGGACCTTGTTGAGGACAAGCTGGCCCGGACAACACAATTTCTTTACAATTAGAATGAAAATTGAATCAAAAATTTGTACCAGTTATGTACTAATTTGTACCACCAAAAATCGAATTAGCACCCCCACCAGTACTTAGAAGTTTGAATTCTTGATTGCTGGTCAAGCTGTCACGCATAACTTAATTTTCTTTCGAATAGTAATCAAAACGGTATCAAAAATTTATAGACATTATTTATCAATTTGTAGTACCAAAATCAGAATATGTACAACCACCAATTTCGAGAAATTTGGATTTAGGTTGGCTGGTTAGACTGGCCGCACAACTTATTTTTTATTAAAATTCGAATCAAAACAGTACCAAACATTTGTACCCTATATGTACCAATTTGTCTGCCAAAATTAAAATTTGTACCCTCATCAATTTCGAAAAGATTGAATTTTTGATAACGAGTGAAGCAGAGCCGTACGACTCTTTTTTTCTATCCATTTCGAATGAAAAGGCACCAAAAATTGGTAACCCATACTTACCAATTTGTACCACCAAATTAGAATTTGTATTTCCACCAATTTCGAGAAATTTGAGTTTTCGATGGCGGGACAAACTGGATCGCAAAACTTATTTTTCTTTCAAATTCGAATCACAACGGTACTAAAAATTGTAACCAATATACGGCAACTTGTATAACCAACATTAGAATTTGTACACTCTACTTATTTCGACAAAATTTGAATTTTTATAGAGGACCAGTATGACGTCAATCTGGCCCACACAACACATATTTTTCCAATTGGAATGAAAACGGTACTAAAACTTTGTAAACAATATGTACCATAAATATCGTTGTGCAATATATTTACAAAGTTAGGCCCAATAAAGCCCGAGAAATATGGTTGTATCTCGAAGTGATCTGTGCTTTGTAGGCCTGAGCCCGTGAAGACCTCTACACCAGGGTATAAAAGGTCCAACTTTACAGAGAATGTCTGCAATGAGAACTCCTTCTTGACGCCAAACGTCAGTGGCACACAACAATAGATATGAAAAGATGAAATGAAATATTTAAGTTCTACGTCCCGCGGTTATGCCGGCTAGACCAAAGGAGACGGTGATGATGAGAAATGAATGAAATGGTTAAATGAAGAAAGTGGGAGGAAACGGGAGAACCCCGAGAAAACCTACGAGCAACAATAGATATGAAGACGTCATATGGCGTCAAGTGGCAACGAACGAGTTAAATAAACAAATTTAAATTACAAGCAATTAAGTCACCGTCCATATAGAACTACAATACTGTCGTTTGAGAGTCTGAAATTATGAAAAGACCGACTAATACGTCACTCTTACCTCTTTTTCGGCGGCATTTTTGTAGTTTATCAGTTTCCTTTTCGCAAAATTCTGAATAGCGTTTCACCTCTATGCACAGAATTTTCTATCTACCGTTTCCTAGACACTAATTAAATTAGCCCATTATTGTAAATACTAATTAAATAAACATTTTTTTAAAAGACTTGCGAATTAGAAACTTGTTAGAAATCTATAATTTCTGTTATTGTTATTTTTATACAGACGTACATTTTTAATTCTCTACACGCCCTGGACACTTCCATTTTTTTTTTTTTTTTACCGCAAAATGCAACTTGTGATACGTCATTTTTCTTTCATCGTACGAAAAAAGTCTTTACTTACAACATCCGGCACTTGTTTTTTAAAGGGGGTCACCGTGGCTCAGTGGTAGAGTGCTTACCTCTGGTGCGTGGGGTTCCTGGTTCGATTTCCAGCTATGTAAGTTTGTGGTGTACAACATCGTGTCCGTGGGTTTTCCCGGGGTGCCCCCGTTTCCTCTACGCTCTCATTCCACCTTGCGACTGAAATCTGAACTACATTTGTCATTAAGGGGGCGCGGTGGCTCAGTGGTACAGCGTTCACCTCCCGTGCTTGGGGTTCCGAGTTCGATCTCAGCTCGCGCCGTATGGACTTTGTGGTGGACAAACTCCGTGCTCGTGGGTGTTCTCGGGGTTCTCCCGTTTCCTCCCACTTTCTTCATTCCACCATTTCATTCATTTCTCATCATCACCGTCTCCTGTAGCCTAACCGACATAATCGTGGGACGTAAAACTTATAGATTTCATTTCATTTTTTACATTTGTCATTATCTATCTTGTTCGTATTGATAATCTCCAAAATATCGTTCTTTGTTTTCGCATTTATGTTTGTCTTTGGATAAAGTGAATCAGCGTTGATGTAAAGTTTGACGGAGCGAACATCCAAATTCATCCTTCCGTCAGGTGTATCTTCATTACTCAAAAGCTGGAAATGTTCATGAATAGTGTTGCCAATTTTACCTCTTTATGGCTAAATCTAGCTATTTTCACATGGTGTTTAGCCAGTAAAAAATGTAGTTTAGCTATTAGCTATAACTGTGGCTATTTTAAGAGTATGCCCATCGCAGATGGGGAACTTTTAGTATTATGTTAGGACAATAGTGTCAGTGGCATACAACCAACATTTCGCAAAGATTAAGAAGAAAGAAAAAAAAAAGAATTGAAATGGAGGGTACCTCCTCGACCTTTTTCCATAACAGTTTGTGTCAACGTAACACAAACTTTGCGTTTTACAGTCCAGAAGTATAACGTCGTTGGCTTCCCGCGCTTGAACCTGCTCGTCACTAGGGGTGTGGTAAGAGGGTAGCCAATCACCACCAACCATCAGCGAGCCACGAGTAACCAAGCTGGCCACTCCCCATAAACGTCACTACAACTCGCGGGAAGCCAACGACGTTATACCTTCCGCACTATAGTTTGCGTATAATCAGGATTACAATTGTATGAGTTTTTTGCATTGCGTTGTGGTAGACAAACTTTTGCAAAGACTGATACGAAATTGCGTCGCTCATTGTTAATGCAAGTAAAGTGTACTGGAAATATATTTTAAGCAGGGGTGCAACCAAAACTTACTAACTCAACATGTATTTGTACACTTTTTAAATAAAACTGTATTTGTTTAACAGGGAAATGAATGACGTAGCATGAATGTTTGATTTTACACTTCATCTGTACTCTTTCTCTAATAAAAAAAAACAATCTATCATTTTTTCTGAAAATATATGTGGGAGTATTTTACAATTACTTATCGGATACAGAATAATACCCTTTCAATACTGCATAGACGTAGTTTTTTGTAGTACTGGACCCCAACAGCAAAAAATTTTTGGGTGTGCCCCTGATTTTAAGTAATGAACGCCCCACAAGCGCCACCGGTGACCGGTTTGCTCATTAGACATCGCTTAATACGTACATGGTCACAAAACGTGTTCTCTTTACCGCATGGTCACAAACGATGAGAAAGAATGCAATTAACAAGTGACTCAGCCAGTAAAACAACTGTAATCCCCGAAAGACCATGTTGTGTTAGGGTTGTCATTCGTCCCGAAAAATCCAGAACCGTCACGAAATCGAGATCTGCGTCCCGAAAATATTTCTCGCAACGCTTAAATGTCCCGGATTTCAGCAAACCAGAAAGGAAAGGAATATTATAATTTGTTTTTATCACAGTATTTGGTATTAATAATTATTCTCTTTAACTTCTGAGTATGACAATTCAAAAGTTGAAAAAAAAACTTGAAAAAAGAAAGGAAGGTCATGCTTATGTAAGCATACATGCGAGTTATTGAGTTGTTAGTTTGTTAAAAAAAAATAACAGAAATAGAGTAAAAATTCGATGTAAGAAGTTCTTTGAAGATAAACACTGCCAGAACATATTTCTAACGAATTAACTGTTCTAGAAGAAAGGATACAACACGAACAGACAAAATGTGTGGAAGGGAACATCACAGGGGCGTCATTTGCCCCCCCCCCTTCGAGTTTGAGATGTATATAGATTTTATCAATAGAATAGTAGTAAATCAGTGAAAAACGCGAAATTTTACTTATATCAAGGGGTCTTGCCCCCTCCCCCCAAAGCAAAATCTGAAATGACGCTCCTGGAACATCATACCATGAATGAGCTAAAACAGACCCTATATGAAACTAAACATAACAAATCCTGAGAAATAAAAAAAAAATGCTTACCAGGGGAGGGAGTAAATCATCTGCTTACGTTTGCTTAACTAGGGAGGAAAAGGTGTACTAAAATGACTAAAAATGTGGTTATGTAATACTTGAATAACTATACCTAGCTAATGCAAGAAAGTAAGTTAGTATATAACACTTCTTTTCATTTTAAACATTTCAAAGATTCTCGTATTTTAGTAGCGTCCCGCATTTTCATTTTTAAAATATGGCAACCCTATGTTGTATGTATGGTGGGACTGGGAAGGCAACTGCTTGTTGAGCGCAACCAAACACGCAGTACGGCGCTCATGTTCAGCAACTGCACCGAGTTAAATGACATTCCTCTGAAATATGCAGCCCCCGCCCAGCCGCCCTTACATCGACAATACCCAAATCAAGAACTCGAATGATAGTGCTGCCTCATCTCTTAGCATTGTTCGAGTTTCACCTCTTTCGATCCTTTCGAACGCTTTGCGTTGTTTAATGACATAAAATTGAGGACTTCGTTGGACTAATTCTTAAAGTCAAAATCGGAAGATTTCGATCTCCGAAGCATCGAGAAATGAATTGAATCATGATAGGAAGTTGTAAGCAACAACATAGAATATATTATTGATTAATTTATTAGTAGTTGAGTTGTCTAAAATAAATTTTAAAAACAACTCATGAATTATTCTTCAATTTAATATTTGTAAACTATACATCAGAAATCATCCTGTCTTATAATTACGGTTACAGAGTTATGACTTGTTGAAACGTTACAAGTTTGTCGCCAGAGCCGCTGTTTCTGTTGTTGCAGGGTGACAATGATATATCGAAACGCACCTCGTGTTTTACCCAACTGTCAGACGCCAACTTCGCTTACAGTACTTGTTTGAACAGCGCAGTAACTTAGATTTTTCTAGGGGAGGGGAGGAGGGCAAGCATTAATGTTTGGGCTCCCTAGTAAAAGTTGTTTTGGTCCATCTCGCAAGATTCGAAAATAAGCTCCTTCTTTTCATCTTTCTCTTACTCTTTGTGGGCCCTTCCGTACGACCCTGGGCCCGTTCCATCCCGGTACATGACAAATTAATTAAGGAGACAACATTGACAAATCTCAAAGCCATAATAATGAATAGTATTTCTAGGACCCCTAATACTAGACTTTTTTTTTTTTTACTGAAATGGGCCCACCAATCATTTTGGTTTTATTTGCCTTTTGTGTGCTGTTTTGTTTATGTAATGTATTGAACCTGTTTGATGCTTCATTTATAATTTCATGTTCGTTTCGATATGGAATAAGAAAATTTTCTCTTAAACTGGCCTCCCCTCGAACGGCTGGAAGCTTCACTGGAGGGGCAATTATTCCCCCTGCCCCTTCCACAATTTACAGCCCTGTGTTTGAATGTAAGTCCTTGAGTTGTGAAATACGAAGGATAGCCTGTGACCTTGTAGAATCTTGGTCAGTGGCCTGGTTCCACGTGGGATAATTGCAATTTGCGTATTGTGCACATGCTGATTGTAATCTCACTTACAGATAAATTTTTGCATTTCAATTCCCCACTTTCAAGTAGATAAATTAGTTCTGTATCATTGAAACTAATTAATTTGTCCATCTAGAAATGTGTATTTCTTACTTTCAATCAAGAAATCCCCTAAACAAAATAATATTCCTGATCCGTTTATTTTCATTAATAATAATAATAATAATAATAATAATAATAATAATAATAATAATAATAATAATAATAATAATAATAATAATAATAATAATAATAATAATAATAATTCACCTGAGTTACGAAACCGCTCCTTCGTTTTCCAAAACCTGTTCTCAATTGCTGCCGAATTAAGCTTAGTAAACCAAAGAGCAATTTCATTCATATTGAAATTAAATAATGATAAAAAATAAAAGAGAAGTATAAACATGCCTGTGGGAACACCAGTTGCCTTCCCCTATCTCTGAGATCTACATCTTTTCCTCATCTTGATTGCATAAGATTAAAATTACGTGTAAGGTTTCTTCCTCTTTGTTTCTTCTCAACATTATCTTTTTTCTTTCTTTAAAACCTGAAACAGTGTTGCCAACAAGTTGACACAAAAAGTCGCTAAATGGGAGATAAAATGACTCCAATTTCGAGTGAAAAGTCCCTAAAAAAATTATTAGTGGAATTCTCTCTCTCTCTCTCTCTCTCTCTCTCTATATATATATATATATATATATATATATATATATATATATATATATATATATATATACAGTGAAACCTCCCTTAACGGACACCTCTATAATACGGACAGATTTTTTTGTCCCGGCAAAAACATATGTTCTCTTACAGAACAAAACCCTCCCTTTTACGGACACTCTCAGATACGGACGCGGACAGTCCTTTTTTACCCCCAAACGTTTCAATAACCTCTTCATAACGGACAGGAATTATTCTTGGTTCTGCGATATTTGACAATGGACAGAAAAGTCCTTTCCCCACAAGTGCATCTATCATCAAACAGAACAACTTCAAGCTGAACTTGAAATGCTTCTTTTTATCTGCCCGCAATAAACTGCTTTCTGGTGGAAATCCTAGATAATCTTCAATAAGCACTAACACTCATGCTGGATTAGTCGTATGGTCAAGAGTTCTATGCGGATCTTCCCTTCCCTAACAAATTTAGTGTTTTTTCCTCTGGGCCTTGCATCTTTCCCGACAATTTCATAGATAATAAAAGAAACATTGTTTATTTTGCGATAACATTTTTCAACGAGCAATGCTTTCTCTCTTACTTTTTTGGAAAAGCAAAATTTTTCTTTTGTACAAATTGATGTGTCAAACAGTTGAACAATTAAAGAAATTTGCCATTGTGAAATATAAGTTCTCCAATTGATCCAGCAGTTGCAAGCAAATTTCGAACAACTACTGCAGACAACTACTGCAGACTTTTCCCCAAGAAATTTGGTGAGTTTCGGCTCCACATTTTCAGTATTTAATAATAATATTGCATACTTTTTAAAGCTATTTTTACTTTTAATATAGGCGGTAAGTGAATTAATGGAATTTTTTTACAGTTTGATGACATATCCTTAAGAAAATTACCATACACGCATTATCATTTGCAGTATTCGAACATATTAACACATTTCCCAACAATAATATTATATAACAGAAATGAATTTCTCCTTCATCCGTCCCAGTAATTCAAATACGTACTAAATAGAGTATTTTCATATTGAATTTTACGTATTTACGCTCATACATAATGTATTTACTGTATATTACTGCATACAATTACCATTGAGAAAATTAAATTTTTGTAACCTCTCTGTAACGGACACCTCTCAGTAACGGACAAAAATTCCCGTCCCATTGGTGTCCGTTATTCAGAGGTTTCACTGTATGTATATATATATATATATATATATATATATATATATATATATATATATATATATGTGTGTGTGTGTGTGTGTGTGTGTGTGTTGTGTGTGTGTGTGTGTGTGTGAAATTAAATTGAAAGAATCATATGTAACTATGAATAATTTCATTTTTAGAACGATATTTATATTTTCTAATTTATGATCAATTTCAGTTCAGCAAAATCAAAAATGAGTTTAGAAAAACGAACAAAGGATTGAATCTTACATCCACTTCACTTTTACTTACGTTTCTACAAATTATCAATTTACTATTGCTAACGTATTATTTTTTGCCGTTAAACGGAAGCTCTGCAACCTCTCCGTTAGAGGACAAGAGGTAACAGCAATCAAAGCGGAAATATGGAGATACATGCTATATACTTTCCTAGCTCATCAATGCTTGCGCTAATTCAAATAAACAGAAAGAAAACAAACATGTATCTAAAGTGATACGACTAATAGTATTTCATTATAGAAGGAGAAGTTGTTGGTAGCACAAAAGTCGCTAGATTTGTACGTAAGTCGCCATATTCTCATTCAAAAATCACCAAAAATGTCGCTAATCGGAAAAGATATTTTTTGTCGCTATCCTGGAAGTCAAATTCCCTAGATTTAGCGACTTTTCCCCCAAACTGGCATCACTGAACCTGAACTGTACAAGGAAGCTTTTGTCTAGAACGCCAATGCTTCTTCTCCATCCTCTTTTTGGATAGCTATTATTGTACTTTTTTTTCTATTTTTTTAATTTTCCTCCAGCACTTTCCGGAACAGTAAAAACGAACCAAGAAGGATACTGTTCTATTCAGTTGATGTTATAGCGTGAAGGTGAAATTTAGTTTTTGTCCCAGAACGAAGCAGTTTCAGGATAGATTTTAAAGTTCCTGGACAGTATCAGCAAGTGCTTACTGTATCATCTCCTGAAACAAAATTATAAGGTAAAGTTTAAAATTCATCTGAATATTTAAAACGTTTAAATATTAAGAAGTATACTACAGGATTGATTTATTTATTCAATTTTCTTAGTAAATTAGCATATTCGTATCCTAGACAGAATGTAACTGTTTTGGGTTAACTAAGTTTGTTCTTAGAATTTTTGTGCAAGTGTCATTTTCTTAGAGAGTTCAGTTGTCAGAGGAGGAGCTAGCCCGGGACCGGGGGGACCTGGGCCCCCAGATTTTTTATGTTTTTTTTAAATATATTTTTGAAAGTTTATAGCAAAATCATGACTTACCTATCATAGTCTGGCCTCTGGTCCGCCCCGCAGTTTTTCCCCTCTAGATCCGCCTCTATCAGTTGTGGCTATATGGTTAATAAATAGACCTTTAGTGCTTGAGATCTGGGTTTCATTCCAGGTGGGAGCTTATGTATTTTTAGTTACCACGTTAAGATACCACCACAATAAATCTAAAGGACTCATTCATACAGCTAGTCAACGAAACAAAATTTTTAAGTATTATAATAGATGAGCACTTCAGATGGAGTAGTCATATTGAAGCAACTATACATAAACTAAATTCGAGGCTATATGTTCTAAGAGTGCTAAAAGACACTTTAACTCTAAAAGGCTTAAAACAAATCTACTACACTGAGAAAAAAAATGTAGGTGGCGTACTTAGAAAGATAGGTTAAAAGCATAATCCCTGTAGTTTTTTGGACTTAACGTACAACAGACGTATAACTGAAAACGCATGTTTTATGATACTTTCTGTATATATAAGTGTTCCATCTATACGTACTTTCTGCATGAAACAAGGTAGGCAGTCAGGATCTCACATACAAATGGACGTATATAACATATAGCTGACGAAGGTAACATAAATATATGTATGTGATATACGGAAAACTGTTAGATGTCAGACTTCCTGCAACGGTATGATGTAACATCTAAGGGCAGTGCCTATGTAGCATACGGATAACGTATGCTCCGTACTGATTTCTATACTAAGCAAGAGGATACCGTATATTTGTACAATATACCGCTGTCCGGGGGGGGGGGTTCTCTGTGTATGGGTCCATATACCCTATCATAAAGTATGACATCCCATTTTGGGGTAACACAAATGAAAGCAAATCTATATTTATTAAACAAAAACAGGCCATCCGTGCCATTGCAAACTTACATTACACTACAAGCTGCAAATCGTATTTTAACAAAGTTAAAAATATTAACAGTTCCATCTATTTGTATATATGAAGCATCCGTTTTCAGTCTAACGCAAAATGAAGTTGAAGCGAAAGATGGCAAATAAAATATTCAATGTTTTGCCCAATCACATAAAGATGGAGAAAAACTTAAAACTTAAAAGCGTATCTAATAGAAAAAGAATTTTATAGTGTTAAAGAATATCTAGAAATATATGTATAACAATGTAAAATATCACCATGTATCACTTCTGTAAATCATATTATGTTTCTTTTATAAGCTCACATAAATAGTATGTGCATGTGAACTGAACCATCCAAATACCAGGTATTGGTTAGATGGAGTAAATAAATAAATAAATAAATAAATAAATAAAAAGCTCTAAGTTGAGGGTAACAGTGATGAGTGGTAAAGCACCCACTTCTGGCGCGAGAGATCAATGTTTCAGATCTGAGACAACGTGAGTTTGTAGTGGACAACATTGTATTCCTGAGTTTTCCCGGGGTTCCTCCGTTTTCTCCTACATTCTCATTCCACGAATTCTTTCATAATCATTCTCTTTGTTACTAATCATGTGGTCTCTGTTCGCCTGAAAGGTATAAGCGTGGGACTAAGCTTAGATAAATTTCATTTTATTCATTCCTCAATAATGAATGGGCTAAAAAGAAATCAAAGATGGCACAGGTACTCCTCAGCGTTAAGTGGTACAGCGTTCAGTCTGACAACGATTGATTTTTTTTAATCAACTAAAAATAAAGAGAACTTACAAAATAAATGTAGGAACAAGATATCGGCAGAAAGACTTTATTCAATTGATATGCGATTGCGGGTGCTTAAACAGGGACTTGTGTCGTGGTACGGTAATCCAGTTATCTTGTAGGCCAGATAGTGTGGTGAGGGACGGCCTTATCTGTAAGGGTTGACCTTCCGTGATGGTATGCGCATTAGATCGCTGTACCGGGTTCGAGCCCTGAATGTAATTACACAGCTCATGTTGATTGTAGGTTCCGTTCTTCATTACAACTATTGTACTACTACTACTACTACCACTACTACTACTACTACTACTAACAATAACTACTACTACTACTAACGAGACATCTCTTTCATAAACACCTTCTTCCGAAACGATACAACACTTTCACTACGCCTTTCTGTTGGAGACGAGACAGCACATTCACAAACACCTTTCTTTTGGAGACAAGTCAACACTTTCACAATATCTTTCTTTTCAAGACGAGATATCACTTTCACAAACACCTTTCTTTTGTAGATGAGACAGCAGTTCACAACATCTTTCTTTCCGAGACGAGACATCTCTTTCATAAACACCTTCTTCCGAAACGAGACAACACTTTCACTACGCCTTTCTGTTGGAGATGAGACAGCACTTTTACAAATCTCTTTCTTTTGGAGACGAGACAACACTTTCACAATACCTTTCTTTCCGAGACGAGATATCACTTCCACAACTCCTTTCTTTTGGAGACGAGACAGCACTTTCACAACACCTTTCTTTCCGAAACGAGACATCACTTTCAAAAAACCTTTGTTTTGGAGATTAGACAACATTATATCTTTTCTCGTGAGCAAAACTACCAACGGATCACTATGCTTCCTTAATAAATTAGAAGTAATAATAATAATAATAATAATAATAATAATAATAATAATAATAATAATAATAATAACAAAAGTAATGGTAATTATAAGTACATGAAACCTTCTAGTTTAATTACCCACGGTTATGCCTTTAGGCTAAAGGAGACGGATGATTAAGGCAAGTGAATGATGATGGAAGAATTGGTGGAATGAGAATTATTTCTCTTCTCTTATAAAATGAAATCTTTCAGTTTAACGTCCAACGATTATGTCCTTTAGGCTAAAGGAGACGGATGATTAAGGCAAGTGAATGATGATGGAAGAATTCGTAGAATGAGAATGTGGGAGGAAATGGGTATACCCTGAGAAAACCCATGGACACGATGGCTACCACAAACTTACTTGGCTGGAGATTGTACCAAAGACCACAGAATAAACCATTGTTATTATTTTGTTTGACGCTTGGGTAACAGGGAACCGCGTGCTATATTAAAAAAAAAAAATCTTTTTTTCTTGGAATTGTACATAATAAAAGCTCCATGCGAAGGGGTGTCGGAAAAACTACAATAACAGGAAATAATAACACTCGCTGTTGATAAGGAAAAATCAATCTTATTTGTTCATGGATTTATTACATACAGCATGTCAGCTGGCGACTTGCTGGGGAGTTTAAATAGATATCCTGATTCAGTTGTTCGATTAGTTACGAATGACAGTTAGACAGGTCAAAAATAGCGTTGTGTATCAATGTGGGTTGTGTGTCGTTCACAAGACTATATGGGCTTAGATAATATTTGAGGGGTAAGTATGGGGTTATACAAGTATTTCTCCTACATATGTTGTTGTTGTTATTATTATTATTATTATTATTATTATTATTATTATTATTATTATTATTATTATTATTATTGTTACTTCTAATTTATTAAGGAAGCATAGTGATCCGTTGGTAGTTTTGCTCACGAGAATAGATATAATGTTGTCTAATCTCCAAAACAAAGGTTTTTTGAAAGTGATGTCTCGTTTCGGAAAGAAAGGTGTTGTGAAAGTGCTGTCTCGTCTCCAAAAGAAAGGAGTTGTGGAAGTGATATCTCGTCTCGGAAAGAAAGGTATTGTGAAAGTGTTGTCTCGTCTCCAAAAGAAAGAAATTTGTAAAAGTGCTGTCTCGTCTCCAACAGAAAGGCGTAGTGAAAGTGTTGTCTCGTTTCGGAAGAAGGTGTTTATGAAAGAGATGTCTTGTCTTGGAAAGAAAGATGTTGTGAACTGCTGTCTCATCTACAAAAGAAAGGTGTTTGTGAAAGTGATATCTCGTCTTGAAGAGAAAGATATTGTGAAAGTGTTGACTTGTCTCCAAAAGAAAGGTGTTTGTGAATGTGCTGTCTCGTCTCCAACAGAAAGGCGTAGCGAAAGTGTTGTCTCGGAAAGAAAGGTGTTCTGAAAGTACTATCTCGTCTCGAAAACAAATATGTTGTGAAAGTACTATCTTGTCTCCAAAAGAAAGGTGTTGTGAAAGTGTTATCTCGTCTTCCAAAAAAAAGATGTTGTGAAAGTACTATCTCGTCAACAAAAGAAAGGTGCTGTGAAAGTGCTATCTCGTCTCCAAAAGAAAGGTGTTGTGAAAGTAATATCGCCTTTCAAAAAATAGCTATATATATTTCTATTGGGCAATCTCTGCCAGTCTCGTCTCGTGGCCAACATTTTTCAGTGGCGGAGCGCTCATCTCAAGTGCGAGGAGTCCCTGTTTGGATCACAGGTTAAGAAGTTTATGAACGACAACATGCCTCCTTGGGTTTTTCTTCGGGGATCTCCGCACCCTCCTATTTTCATTTCACCATTTATTTCATGACAATTCGCTTTCACTAATCACCCATCTGCTTTAGCCTAAATGCCAGAATCGCAGGACGTTAAACTAATATTTTACATCACTTCATTCCAACTCGAATCCAGTTGAATAGAATTATTTTTTAATTGAAAGTAAAATTCCAGAACTGTCCCGGATTCGATTTCCGGTGAGGACACAGGCACGTAGCCAGGATTTCGTAATAGGGGGGGGGGGTCCGAGACATGAAATACTGCGGTTATCAGATCAGAGTTCTATTATTCTAAACTAATTTACTAGTAACATATATTGGTTCGTTTAGTCAGGATTTCGTGATGGGGGGGGGGAAGGGGCCTGATCAATTTAAACATTTTACTAGCAACATATATTGGTATGTTAGGACTTTGAAATTATGACATGTTATTAAGGGCAACGATTTCTCTGTAAATTTAGGGGGGGTCCATTCAGATGCAGAAGGCATATATGAGGATTTCAAGACAAATTGCATTCAAATTATGTCAATATATTGTATATTCATAAATACAAGGGGGCCCACATGACCTTTAGGGAGACGGGCCCCCTCGGCTCCCAGAGTCGGCGCCCATGCATGTTAGTAAGTATTTTAGTAACAAACTATGAAGAAATCTCGAATAAAAGAATATTTAAAAAATATTTAAAAATTTTTTTACAATATCTACATTTCTTCTTTTGTTCATCCAAATATAACAATTTTCCTTCCATTATGATCTCAACTATTAAAAAAAGTATGTATCCAATAATGTCTTGTAAAATATTTTATATCTGCGTTCCTTTCTCTGTTGAATCAAATGTTAACAGGACTTCCTTTCCACATAACTTTTTTTGTTTTATTATTCCGTCTATTACTGTCTGTTTCAAATGACAAGTTAAAGGAGCAGTAGAAAACCTTTTCTGAAATAACATGTTTGATACTGCAAGGATGCGATGACGAAAAATTATTTTTATTTTTAGCTTTTTTATCTTTATATTTTATTTTTATATTTTTATCTTTATTTTTAACGCTGATTCTTCCTATTTCTTGTTTCTTTTTGTTTCGTTCTTCCTTAATTTTTTTTATTTCTGGTCTCAAAGGGGGGGGGGATCCGGACCCACCCCTTAGCTACGTGCCTGGAGGACACTCGGTCAAAAAGGTTTTTACATCTTTTTCAGGACAGCCGTCCTGAGTGAGGTTTTTCCTGGGTTTTCCTCATTCACACCAGGTAAATGGTTGGATGCTACTTCACATATAGATCCCAGACTGTTTTCTTCTTGCTTCACTCTTTCCCGGATAGTGTGCTCGCCGAGGGACATCACTCCTCATATTGCATTACGGGCTTAAGGCCCAAGTTGCTGGGAGTGCCCAGAAATATGTATAAATATATCAAGTAACTAAAATTCTAGATTTCAAAAAAAAAAAAAAAAATTAGTTGAAGAGTGCTCATAACTAGAGGTGCTTTGGGATATAAAATTTCGCATCTCCAAGACTTCTATCTTGATCTGCAGATAATGAGTTAGTTATATATAATTAGGGGCGTAATTTGGAAAGAGTAGGGGACAATTGCTAACTGAGTTTCAGAAACATATGGCTTTAATAAATTGTATACTAATATACTAAGAGAAAAATGTGAAACTCAGTGGACAATTTTTACACACTCCGCTTACAGAACCTGAAATGAAATTAGTATGCAGCTTGCAAGTAGTATGTGCTTAAAGAGACTGTATGCCACTGTTAAGAAAGAACGAATAACAATTTTCTAGCTAACAATGTATTTCTCTACATATACACTGTACAGTTCAGAAATAAGTAAGAATTTATTCCAATAAAATTTAAACAGTCAACTGAAGCATTCCCCCCTCTCCCCTAACAACACTGTATGACACACTTGAGAAATTACTGAGTTACCCGTGGTATCATGTTCTACAGAATGTGACTGACCTATTCTGAAAGGTTAGTTTTTGTTGTTGTCCAAGATATTACAGTACTATACTGACAAAAACTCTGAGCGGAGTATTCCTGTATTTGAAAACACATAGTTTTTTCTCGGTTTCGCTGAAATATATCATGCAACCAGAGTCTTATTTAAGTTTGATGGGGCCCTAAGCTATTGAAGATAACGGGGCCCTTTATGAGTCAAGATGAACGTAGGCACCCTATATATAGAAATGAAGAAACAAGTGATATTTTAGAAAGCAGGCTAGTAGAAGGGGTCCCATTACTTACTTCATAGGAGGCTACACAACACGAAGCACCATTGCTTTATGTAGATTTTATTTTATTTATTGCTTTTCTTATATTTTGGAAATGTAAGTCAAGTTTTTATTTTTTGGGGTGGGGTGCACTAGAGAGTGGAGCCCTACGCTATATCTTGTTTAGCTTATACGTAAACCCGGCACTGCATGGAGCGTTTTATTTATTTATTTATTTATTTTATAGCACCAACATTTAGATAGTTTTTCGATGAGAATTTACTCTCAAGCAGGCCCGAAACCAGCCACAGAGATTTGGGGGGGGGGGCTATGAATATGTTAGGTGGCCAAGTAATTAAAAATTTTCTTACACATATCTAAATTGTGCTTTTTGTATTGAGAGCTGGAGGGGCCACGAACAGTTTAGGGGGTCCATGCCCCCTAGCCCCCCCTCTGGTTGCGGGCCTGCTCTTAAGCATTAATTTTATTCAGTGCGATGCGGTCTATCGACTTATATGTGGTTTATATTTGGACAATGTTTTAGTTGAAACAAAAATAAATTTTAAGAGTTGGTGATAATCTTAGGCTAATGTCCCATTAGTCATGCATTATGTACTATCGTTAATGGAGCTTAATGGAGGAGCATTTTGGTATCAGTTTCATTTCAATGAGTGTCATGAGCTATTGCACGCATGGATATCATTTTGTTCAGCTCAACAAGATTTATCGATTTATTAGAAGGTCTCCCATAAAGAACGCAGCTTTTGAAATGCCCGCCATTTTTGTTCTACTAAGTTGGCAGCACTGAACGTTTACACGATTTTCGTTTGTTGTTTTTGTGGTCAGTTAGTCACGGAGCACCGCCGAATAGCCCTTGAACGCCATCTGTTTTCTGTACGCTTCAACGACGGAACAGTATGCTATCATGGTGAAAACTATGGTGAAAACAAATGAATCAGAGAGTGGAAAAACAGTACTAGTCCAAAATCAGCCATTTTGAGATAACTGTAAAACATAGAACTACACGTTGCAATGAAGAACAGTACAATTTGCAAGCCCTGGCACGTTATAGCAGCTATAAAAAGTAGACATGGTGCTGAATGAGTAGAAAAGCAGTATCTGTCCTGGACTAGTACTGCTGTTCCTCCCACATATAATCTGGGTTTCAGATGGTGCAAGGAGCGCAGCGCTTCTGGTTGAAAACTAAACCTTTATACTGTATGTGTTGACGCTTGTTCCGTCACTTGATGTTATTACATTGATAGTTTAAAAGTTATGAACAATGAGTGATAGCAGCAGTGAGTCGTCGAGAGAAGTTGATGAAGTATGTGCCTAATGAAGTATTACCATTCTATAATGAAATATCTACTTGGAAAACCACCCAGGAGATGCGCGCCTTTGGCATGGGAGACCCGGGTTTGATCCCTGGCGGGAGCTGATGTGGTTCGGATTCCACGTCAATCAGTAGGTCTCGTCTCATATAGCCTTGCTGCTGAAAAAGAGGTTATACTCAAAATCAACATCAAATGAACCACCGAGGAAGATGAAGACGTGTAATTTTGTAACATTTTGTGTTTATTGAATGTTTCACATTTTTAAAGTGTTTTAGTGCCTGATTTGTATTGATTTCTTTTACTAAATACTATTTCTTTTGCTTTGTTTAATATCAAGGATGTTTAATTTATTTTCATAAAATGTTGTTTCTCTATTGTAGTTGTATTATTAACAGTGAAAAGTACATTAAGTGAAATAGAATGGAAAACGGTACATGTCCCGCAAAAATTAATGTTTTATTTAAAACTTTTGGCACATGTTAAGAAATAATTAGACAAATACGGACATTCTTATGGGTTAGGATAACAGTTTTAAAAGGTTTCCATTATCACAATATCGACTATATTTATGACTTTTGTAAGCAAAAAAGTTATTTTTGCAAATAAATCAAAATCGTTTTTTGGACTAGTACTGTTTTTCCACTCACCGATTCAAATGTGGTGAATGTTGTGCAAAAACTGTTCGCAAACTCCGAACATTCGCCTAATTGAATGTTTGTTGAATGTAATGTACCGAATAAGTTGATTATGATGAGACTGATTGCTAAATTTGAGAAAACCGGTTCCGATGTGGACATTAAACCCTGAGGGCGTCCTCGTGTTGGTCGTTCTGCGGAAAACGTGGCCATCATGAGTGATAATGTTGCTGTAAGCCCGGTCCAGAAAACAGATGACGAACATGCGCTAACCACAAAAGACAACAGATGAAAATCATGTAACGTTCAGTGCTGCCAACTTACTAGAACAACAATGGCGGGAACTTCAAAAATTGTGTTTTTTATGAAATACCCTTTAGATGTCTCACCTTTGGACAAAATTCTTTCCGCTAATTGTAAATATTCTGGCAGAATTTCTCCATATCAATTATAATTTCAAAAATAGTTTCTAACATAATAATTGTAAATATCTTCTTTGTAGTTTTCTTAATCCTATAATGTGATACCTGTATCATTAAAACAAAAATCTAAAACATCAAATAAGTACCCTTTCTGTTGAAGTCAATATAATATTATTAAAATATACTGTAACACGCAACTAAAGTGTTCACGTTACAGTAGGTTATTTGTTTGGTTTATTCATTATCTGTTTAACAATATTTCAGTTTAGTTCAGATTTGTTTGTATTTAATGATCGTTTTGAAATTTACGATGGTAACGTGTTTTTTTTTGTCTGCGCCATTCGGATATTAAATAAAAGTTAAAGGATGTCTACTTAAGAACAAGATGGAGAATTTTTTTTAAAAAAATAGTTTTTCCTCTTCTTTTCGGAATCCTTTTAATACTCAATGATTTATCTATTTTTTCGATTGTGACCAATATTTTTTTCTCAAACAACTGTATGTATCGTGTTGTAAAACTTTGGATTGCAGTCCGAAGAAATAAATTATTGGTCACCTTTGAACGATTACATCGTTTGTAATGGTGATAAAAAGCTGTAAATAATTTATTAAATACACAAGGAAAGAATTTCATGATTCCTTCCTTTGGAAGTAGTTCTATGTAAACACCAATCATATATGTTTGTAGATTATTTCAACACTACGCATAATTTCAGTTTTTGTACGTCATTTGATGTTTATCATCGTCGATTAGTGCTTCTTTTACTACCTAGATTTTTTAATTATAAGTGTCTGTTTGATTTGCCTGTTTTACATGTTTGTATTACCTGAACATTCGGTATCTAGTTATGACTATAAAGATCATAGCTACTTTAGGTTATTCCCATCGAATAAGACTCTGATTATGAAACTTGATAAAGTAGACATTAGGGAAGAAAATTGCGTATCAACGTTGTCGAAAAAGCTATTCTTGCATTGATTTGTGATCAAAATGTGTAAAAACTATTAAGCAGCACTGAATTAAAGTATAACTATAAATATCCTTCTACTTATTTATTTATTTTTACTTATTTATTTACGAACATAATTCCAGATACAGCTGGGCGCAAGTTTACACTGGAATATCTAACGAATCTAAGAGTTGATAACATATTACAATAATAATAATAATAATAATAATAATAATAATAATAATAATAATAATAATAATAATAATAATAATAATAATAATAATAATAACTAACATATACGTAATAACAAGAAAGATTGACAATAGCTGGCTAAGTTTTATCCACTAAAAAGACGTCGTAGTGCGGAGTTATATGCAGGTTCAGAATTAAATAAATCTATTGGTGTATGTGACAATTCGTTGTATAGTTTAGGAAGCTTGTAGAACAGAAAACTCTGAACTATTGAAAGTCTAGGTCGTACTATATGAAAAAGATGTGTTACATGTTTGTCTGAATGGAATTTAGAAATACAATTCTGAAAGTAGTATTTAGAACCTGAGTTAACCATGTGTGAATTTATACATATATTTGAGGTTACTGACAAGTGTCAGGTAGTTGAACATTTAGTGTTCGTAACAGTTTATCATCGCACTGTGTGAGGTACTCTCAAACGTTCTGTTGTCAGGAAGAAGTTTAGAACTCAGTTTAGCCGAGATAGGTTTGTAGGAGCTAACATTGTCGAAATAGATGAACAATATTCCATTTTAGGTGAAATTATTGCCTTGTAGAACGTTGCTAAGGAAGAGAAGTTCCGTATCTCTGCTAATCTGTACAGAAGCCCTAGAAGACACATGAAATGCTTAGTGATGTGTTTATCTGTGAAAGTGTGTTTTGTGTCTAAAGTAACTCCAAGATCTTTATGACTATTGACTCTCGTGATGGGCGAACCATCTATGTTGTATGAAGTGTGTGCAATATTTTTCTATATGGGTACACACTGCGGATTACATTCAAGATTTATATTGCGATTGATTCGTTTTAGTGAAATACGACAGAGAACATTTTGCTAACAAGGAAGGGTCACGCAGTGGCTCCGCTGAAATCCGAACGAGACAATTGTGTTTGCATTTGATATGTTATAACTAGACGAATCCCAAAGTTATACGTGCCACTGGGCGGAATGTCGTGAGTTACAACATATTTTGTAATATAAAAGCTACAAAGCTGGAAGAATAGTGTGAACCGAGTCATTTGTTCGGAAACGGTTGGGTAAATGGAAAACTCGGACAATACGTATCCCACCGTTTTCAAGGACACATTTTTTTGATAAAAAAAAGTTTGCCCCAGGGTCCTCGCAGGGTCCCAGACGGGGTCCAACTCAAAATTTTCAAATGGCAAGGGGGGTTAAGTAGCACATCGTTTGAAAGCCGTTGTAAATTGAAAGAAAATGCAGCAAGTCTCGACTCTCTACGACAACCCTGTCCAAAATTGCGGTGGGTCAAAATGTAAACAAAAGCTTAATTGAAAAACTAAGCTGGCCACTTAAAACCTATGTCATTCATAACAGTACAAATCTAAATCTCTATTTTTCTCTATTATGTATTTAGAAACAATAGGAAGACTAAAGAAGAATTGAATTTCGATTCACTTCAACTATTATTTCATTCGGTAACAACACCATATATGTTTTGTTCTTAATGCACAACCGCCACGGTTCTCTCGACATCATTTACTTGAATATAACGAATGTGCGATGAACACACAATTCTGACTTCCTACTCATACTGCTAAACAAAAGTTGAATACATTCGGATATTTTTCTAATTTTGTCATACGTAGTTCACGCATAAAGGACTTCCTGCACCAGTAGGTTGGGGGCTCTATTGTAACGTATTCGTGATGGTTACATTTGTATGTCATTCGTTGGTTTGATCACAATACTTCAAGCGATATCAAATATATATATATATATATATATATATATATATATATATATATATATATATATATATATATATATATATATATATATATATATATATATATATATATATATAAAATTGCAAGATTGGCGAGTAGTACCAAACCATGTGTAAGTTATTTCAGTACATCGAGCTGCGTCAAACTTTGTTGGTTTGGTCACAGTATTCCAAAAAATAATATATTTATATACAAACTCATTTTTCACGCTGGCAGCTATATTGGATTAATGATTATACTTTTTGATATTTTGTGGATATCTACTATTAACTATAAACGTAAATACCACATTTCGCTTCTCCAACACAAGTGGTGTGAGCTGGACATACGTTCGATACATAGTGCGACATTTTGAACTCAATATGTCGCGTTTTTGAACATTTCGTATATTTTCGTCACCTACTAATCAACATTCATGCCAAATTTGGTTTTCCTAGTTTCAGCAGTTTTGTATGCTTATCCTTTCGATATAGGTTTTAAGCAACCATCTTGGATTCAAGGTGGCCGCAGATTTTCAATTAAGCTTTTGTTTACGTTTTGACCTTCGCATTTTGGACAGGGTTATCGCAGAAAGTCAAGACGTGCTCCATCTTCTTTCACTTAACAAGAGCTTTCAAACGATGTGCTACCTCTATTGCCATTTGAAACTTTTTAGTTGGACCCGACCTGGAACCATGTGGGGACCCTGGGACAAGACGTTTTAACTTAAATCATTGTACTTTTAAAATAATGCCATACTTCCTTTCCTATTTTCACATTTGTCTTACCGTTTCCGATTTATAGGGGTGACCATGGACTGTTTAATTAAGTTTTTTACATTTTGACCCGTCGCCATTTTGCACAGGGTTGTCGTAGAGAGTCGAGATTTGCTGCATTTTCTTACATTTTACAACAGCTTTCAAACAATGTGCAACTTAACCTCCCTTGCTATTTAAAAATTTTGAGTTGGACCCCGTCTGGGATCCTGCTGGGGACTCTGGGACAAACTTTTCTTGCCACAAAAAGTTTGTCGTTAAAAATAATGGGATACGTGTTGGTCGAGGTTTCCACTTACCCAACCGTTTCCGAACAAATGACTTGGTTCAAACTATTCTGCCAGGTAATTTTTTGTAGTTCTTACATTACAAAATATGTTGTAACTCACGATATTCCGCCCGGTGGCACGTATAACTTTGGGATCCATCTAGTTATAACATATCAAATGCAAACACAATTGTCTCGTTCGGATTTCAGCGGAGCCACTGCGTGACCCTTCCTTGTAAGAACAATGCTTGTATTTTTGTAAAATACATTTTCCCTTATTTCTAACGAAAGTGTAAGCAAAAATGGTACCAAATGTGAAGATTTAATTTTGAATTTCCTAGAGTTAATTCGAAAACTTGAATATTTTCTTTTTGATTTTCGTTTTTTAAAATATCAATTATTTTTATCACTCCTTCTGAAATTCTATTTATTTTTTACTTTTTAGATATGCCGAAAGTAATTGAAGATGTCATCGTTATTGGTTTGCTAGTCACAGTGTTCTTTGAAGATCGGGCACAGAGTGCTAACATTCTGGCGCTATTCCCTTTCGCTTCCAAAAGCCACTTGATTTACTACGAACCTCTGCTAACTGGCCTCGCTGACAAAGGACACCAAATAACTCTTCTTGCTCCGTATAAAACCTACGGCAGAACAGGACATGAGAACGTCACGGAATTAATTCCTCCAGGGCTCAAAGAGTCGGCCACAACTTATTATGTGGATGTTCTAAACTTAAGACGTCAGAAAGCAGCACACCATTTACAGTTCTTAATGCCCAAAATTGGATTATCTGTGTGTAATTATTTCTTAGGAACCAAAGAAGTTAAATTCTTACTGAGTAGCCCAAAACATTTTGATGTGGCTATGATAGGAAATATATTTAACGAATGTGCCTTGCCAATTATTCACCGGCTACAAATCCCTTATATTGCTTTAACCTCTGCAGCTCTGGTACCATGGATGGACTCTGCAGTTTGGAACCCACAGCCATGGTCATATGTGCCAAACCTCTACCTATCATATAGTGACCGTATGAACTTCGGAGGACGTTTCTACAACACCATATTTTCTATCATTAGTCTCAAATGGAGAGAATGGACATATCTTGCTGATTTGGATAACATTATTCGGTCTTACCTAGGACCAAAAGTTCCTCCTGTTGTGGAATTAGAAAGAAATGCAAGTTTGGTGTTTGTGAATAGTGATCCGAGTGTTGATTATCCAAGACCAAATTTGCCGACTGTGATTGGTATTAGCGCCGTTCACTGTCGACCAGCAAAGAAACTGCCGCCCGTAAGTATTTAACGAAATCTCTAGTAAATATAGTGCTGACGCTAGATTTGTTACACTGTTACTTCAAAAAATATGTCATGCTTCATTTATAATTTGATCGAATCGTATACGGAGTACGAAAATTTTGTCTTAAAATGGGTCCCCTCGAACGGCAGGGAGCTTCCGTGGGGGACAGTTGCCCATTGCCCCCCACAAGTTACGGCCCTGGTGACAAATGACTCCTGGACGCAATCCGGATAATTGAAGGAAACATCAACAAAAGATCTTGTTATAAGATATAATTTCCTCTAAAATCTCTTTCGATTAACAAAAAAGTAATGGTTGTTGAAAATAAGATAACTTTTACTACAAACTAAAAGAATACAGTACAATAGTAGTATGTACTTACCATCAGAGACATTAGTAGAACATGCCCAACCAAGTCAAATGTTTTGTCGTATATTCTCGTTTACGTGCTGTCAAAGTCCTGCAAACGGTTGGTAGGATGTTGTAGTATGTGGTCGCAATTCAGGCTGTCATTTCATCCGCTTTTTCAAGACAGTATCAAAATGAACGAATTACCTCACAGACAGTAAAACCTCTTTTCGGATACAACTGAGGCCGCTTCGTCACTTTCTTCATCCAACTACTGAGATTTCCAGAAATCCTGGTCCTTTTGAATCACACAGCAACCATTCGTTTAGAATATGTCATTTACGTTGAACTCTTATCAGCCAGAAATTTTCACGATGTTTTGTTGTATTGTATATTTTCAATTAATATTTATTTATGAGCTTTAGTAACATTGTCAGTTACCTTTCGTCATCATTTTTTTTCTGTTTTAATAATTTAATTCTTTTTATTTCCATATATCTATCCAGATATTTGGCAATCTGTGTACTTAAATGTCATCTCAAAACTTCTGGTTTTAAAATACGCTTGCCATAAAATCTGATACGTTAATTGTATATTTTACTACTAAAAGCATGTGACAAACATCTTGGCAATTCAGCTAAACGAATGAAACGCAAGCTCTGACGCAATGTTGCCGAGTGCTAAGGGGTGTGGCTATGGCTAAGCAGACAAACTACAGCGCGATCAGGTGGCAGGTGATAGACGTGGATGTGTGCAAAATAAACGTGGCAATACCGCTGGCCTCTCATTTGCTAGCAACTTTTAACCCCTTCAGTGTGGGTGGCGAGTTAACTCGTGTCTTCAAAACGCACCTGCTGTGCGGATGGCGTATATATACGCTTTCATTTTGCTTTGGCTATTTTGTATTGCGTATGGCGAATATACTTGCCCATAGTATGAGTAATGTTATTCCCGACAATATTTAGCGAGTTTGCGCTCACCTAGGAACCCCAAGAGACCACACAGAAAAATTGGGCTTGATCTGTTGAGGCATTCCCAAATTTTGTGTAACCCAACCATATGATGATGATGATGATAACAATAATTACGACAATGACAAGCTATAGTAGCTAATTAGAAGCAACTAAGATCATAATGCTGAAAATTTCATTGTGATTGCTTGAGAGGTTCAAAAGTTATTAAAAGGTAACAAATTCCAAAGTTCTAAAAAGAAACTACACTTTTTACAGCGGTTCGCATCTGAAAATTACGCACTGAAGGGGTTAAAGGGATCTTGGAGCACCGCCTTCAAATGCCAAGATGTTTGTCACGCCGTTTACGTAGGTGCGAATGAAATGTCCAACTGCAGTTGTTCATTTTCAGTTGCAAAGAGAGAGAGAAAGAAAGAGAAAGAAGAAAGAAAAGAAAAGTAAAATACCGGTTAATCAAATAAGTCGCCGTCTGCAACACACTTTTGCAATTGGTCAGCCAGCGAGTGATTCGATTCCGTGGCGAAAGAAGTGTGTAATCTGACAAGTAAACCTTACGTTTGGGTGAATCGAGTTGCTGACTGAGACACACATGAAAAAGTAGTACTAAATGTGATTAGTATTTCAGTGAAGTTTTAGGTGCGAAGCTCCAGGGGTTTAGGAGATACAGCTACCAGAACATCACATGGAAGTACAGAATAGTCTTCATACAGTTGGAGGTAAAAGCTCTGTAAGACCTCTTGTAACGACAAAAGGTGCATAACAAATATATGGGTACATATTAGGACTAGGGGGAAGTCATATAGTAAGGGTATATCTGACGGCGGCCATCTTGAAATCCGCCATTTTGAATTAGGGTTAAGTTTTTAAAATAGGAATAGGGTCATGTGATACATGATTTAAGACTCAAATTTAATCAGAAGAACAATGGTGACGTTAATTTTGATTTACGTGCAATTGGTAAAAAGTTACAGGGAAATTAAATATTGTTGCAGCATATGTATTAGTTCTTTACCCCACCTTGTAAATTTTGTTTTAATGATGATAATTAAATAAAAAGCAGGTGGATAAATATTAGGTCTATGGTAAGAGTTGCCTTAATGGCGGCCATGTTCAAATCCGCCATTTTGAATCAGACAAAAGTTTTAAACAAAACGCATAACAGTGAGACCTTATTAATAGCAAATTTTACCATAACCATTTTTAACAATTTTTGCTTTATCATTAACCAGCACAAGGTTAAATGGATCGCTTCTTACGACTACTGCTTTGGCGGAATTGTTAACGACAAATGTGTCAAGTGTAACTCGATTGCCTGTGCCAGGTGTGCTCACTGTGAGCAGAGCATTTGTGCAAGTCATGCACTCTTTTCTGAACTACATATTGATTGTACTAATTGAGGACTTTTCTGGAAAACACCAAACACCCAAGTTCAATTATGACTCAGTTCCACTTTGGTCATTTTTATTTAAATTAGCAACTTGTTTATGGGATAACAAATGCTGGTTAATGATAAAGCAAAAATGGTTATACCGTTGGATTTATGGGAAAATTTGCTATTAATAAGGTGTCACTGTTATGCGTTTTGTTTAAAACTTTTGTCTGATTCAAAATGGTGGATTTGAACATGGCCGCCATCAAGGCAACTCTTACCATAGACCTAATATTTATCCATCTGCTTTTTATTTAATTATTATCATTAAAACAAAATTTACAAGGTGGGGTAAAGGACTAATACATATGCAGCAACAATATTTAATTTCTCTGTAACTTTTTACCAATTGCGCGTAAATCAAAATTAACGTCACCATTGTTCTTCTGATTAAATTTGAGTCTTAAATCATGTATCACATGACCCTATTCCTATTTTAAAAACTTAACCTTAATTCAAAATGGCGGATTTCAAGATGGCCGCCGTCAGATATACCCTTACTATATGACTTCCCCCTAGTCCTAATATGTACCCATATATTTGTTAATTATCTTTTGTCGTTACAAGAGGTCTTACAGAGCTTTTACCTCCAACTGTATGAAGACTATTCTGTACTTCCATGTGATGTTCTGGTAGCTGTATCTCCTAAACCCCTGGAGCTTCGCACCTACAACTTCACTGAAATACTGACCACATTTAGTGCTACTTTCTCATATGTGTCTCAGTCAGCAACTCGATTCACCCAAACGTAAGGTTTACTTGTGAGATGCAAAGAAGTCCACAACCGAACATTACACCACCTGATTGTCATGGTCGGTCTTCCCTTCTAGAAGATGGTGGAAATGCCAGAAGAAGTAGTAGTCAGTGACAGAGATATCGAATTAATACGGTGGATGAGGAGGGATTCATACTGCAACTTCGAGGGGAGTCTGTACTGTATTTTGCGAGATATGTGGATGAACATTGTCGTCCATCACGTGGACAACATGTGTGTTGAATATTGCAGACAAGTTTGAGGTGCACTTCATTGATCTGCATTGATAATTTCACAGTAATAACAGCTTCTATAGATGGTGAGGTGGTTTAGAAAACCTCTCTGGACGTTGGTCACGATCCGACCACTGTTTTAACCGTTTACGATTGTCATAGGAAATCCATTTTTCATCTGAAGTGACAATTTGATGCATGAAACTGTCCCGGTTATTTCTTACTCTCAGAGAACTGCACACCTTTAGACGGCGATTCTTGGCCGGTATAAACTCATGTGGTACCCAAGAGTTTAACTTTTTGCCCTGACCGATTCACGGAGCTTGCGAGCGGCATTGGTAGCCAGTAATGTAACTAATGGGGTTGTAGGGCCCACAATGCGAGGAAGGGGAGAAACCACGAGAAAAATGGTGCCCATTTAAGTTTGAAATATTAACTTTGAGAAGCTACGATGTTAAAATCCACTGTTCAGGTTTCATTTAAACTTTCTGTACAACTATGTCCACAAAAAATAAAATAAATAAATAAATAAAATTAAAAAATAAATTTTGTCACCAATCTTTTAATCTGAAATTGGTTGATTTCAAATGGATTGGCCGTAAAGCTACCCAAAAATTTAAGTTTAAGTACTTATCGTAATTTTGCGCTATATCTAATTCACCATATCTCTACTGTCGTCTGACTGCTACCATAATAAAAATCATGAATGAGGATTAGTTTTGTCTTAATAGCCGCATGGTTATCGTATACTACAAACCTTTAAATTGATTGATTGATTTTCAGTTTAGCGTCCTTTCACCAGTGTGGCTGTATGAGACGTGCACCTACACCTTAACGTGGGATCCGAACCAAATGACATCCCGCTGGGAACCAAACCCGGTTATCCCACGTCAAAGGCGCGTATGCTAACAGCTTAGGCACGAGGGACCTCTTACAAACTTTTATCTAAACAATGACATCGTTTTTTTGTTCTTGTTGTTGGCTCTAAAACTATGCATGAATAGCGTCATTTGGAAAGGACATGCAGGCAATTACCCCTACCCATGAGTTTTAGAGAAACATATATTTTAATCAGTTGTATACTAATAAAAAGTCTTGAAATTCATTATGTTGGAGAATCTTCCACTACCCCTAAGCAAAATGTGAATTGACGCTGCTGTTACACATATGAGAGCTTATAGTCACTTACATCATTTACATCATTTTGCTCTGGAGCTCCGTCGTGGCTAAGCAGTTGGCGTACGCACCTTTGGAATGAGAGGCCTGGGTTTGATTCCCGGCAGGAGTTCATGTGGTTTAGATTCCATGTTAATCATAGGTCCACGTCCCGTATAGCGTTGCTACTGAAAGGAGCGTTAAACTGAAAATCTACTCAACTCATTTTGTTCTGCTTGATGAGATATATGAGTCTCATGTTCGACTTTTTTCCTCATTAAGAGGCCTCATGCCGTCGAAATTAAAATACCGCGAATTTTACAGTAATCATGTGATATCTTCAAATAGATATAATATAATATCGAAATGTGGAACAAGAGCGCCCTTGACAATATCATTTTACATGAGATACCGTTATCACGACTCACTTATCTGCTTTCGATTTTGAGCCATTTTTGAAAATCGCCATTTATTTTCGCGTTTCCAAACGACTGAAAACGGAAAGCCACTAGGTGACTTGTTTTAACGGTACCTCACGCAAAATGATATTGTCTAGGGCGCTCTTGTTCCACATTTCAATTATATTTTATCTATTTGAAGATATCATATAATTACTGTAAAATTAGCGGTATTTTAATTTCGCCGGGATGAAGCCTCTTAAATTCTAATAATATTGCAATGTTTATTAATTTACTAATGAATGAAATATGAGAATGAGATGCATAGAAAATTACTGTCAATGCATTATGTTACATGTAAAGAATATGAAGTTACTTTCTGTGGTGTAGTGACTCAACACTAGTAACAAACATGAAGTCCAAATTAGTGTGTACAAACTTTCAAAAGAATTAAAACACATTTTTTAAAAAATGCTTTTTATTCACAGGATTTGTTGGAATTCGTAGAAAATTCTGGTGAAGAAGGCTTCATTATATTTTCGTTAGGATCAGTTCTGTCCGAAGTTCATTTCCCACCAGACATCTTAACAGAGTTTGTGAAAGCTTTCTCCAGAATTCCACAAAGAGTGATTTGGAATTGGAGAGCAACTCCACCGGCTGACCTATCCTCTAACGTCAAATTGGTTACATGGTTTCCTCAACAGGATTTGCTAGGTAAGAACAATAACCAACAAACTAACTAACTCTATGGCCTATGAAACCCAGAGATTCAACTCTCCATTGATTTTTGTCCTTAGCGAACTGTATTCATTTTCTATTTTGTATTCCTATTTCTGCAAGATCCATCTTAATATTGTCCTCCTGTCTGCTCCTAAGTCTTCCTAACAGTCGTTTTCCAATTGGTCTTCCAGTTAAGACTTTGAAAGCGTTCCTTCTTCAATCCTGGCTACATGACCTGCCCACTGAGCCTCCTAGACTTCCTGACCCTAACAATGTTGGATAAACCGTATAAATTATGCAATTTCTCCTTATGAAGTTTCCGCCATTTCCCATTCCCGTTCCTCTCAAATCCGAATATTAGTCTTAGGATTTTCAGGAAGAACATTAATTAAACATCTCAACTTACCGATTTGCAATAATGTACGAGCATAAAGATAAAAGATACTGTAATACTGTATCCCTCATTAGATACTGTAATTTTTTGAACGGAAATTTTTAATCATGAATATTTCTGCAATGTAAAATGTAAACTGTGGTATTAACACTATGCTATTTAAGTATGAAAGACTTAAGTTATCCACTATTTACTTAGGGGATCCAGATTTTTTTTTTTTTTTTTTTCATAGACGGCCCAGCACTGTAAGTACAGTCAGTGCTCGAAGTGAGACGGTATGCGGTGGTATGCCATACCGCCTCTGGTTTTTCAGTGATGAAGGCATACCGTCTCTGGTTTTTCAACGATTAAAACATACCGTCACTGGGAAGTAGATTCTAAATACCTTTAATCAATCCATTTTTATACACAGTAATTGACGAATAGCTTTGCATGTAAAAAGATTTAATTTCTTATGTAGAAATAATTTCTAAGTTGACAACACCGACATTTTTGTTATTTTTTCTACCTTTTCTTTTAAAATGAGGTGTATTCACAGATGTTCACCTAGTTTATATTTTGATGTGTCATATTGAATTGTTTCTTTATTTAGTATATGTGTGTGTGTTCTTGCCTTAATGCATGTAAATGTCATGTTTCGAGCATTGACGGATTTAGGAGTTGTCTGCTGTGGGGGTTAGCCATGCTGGGTGTTTGGAATACCCCACATTCAAGTGGAGGATCCGGGAGTTTTCCCACAAGAAATTGTTAATATTTTCATTCGGTTTTTGGAGCATTTTCGTGTGTAATTCTCTATAATACAACATAAGGGGATATTTTTTATTCATTTCTTTCAGAAAATTGGCGGGGGAGCAAAGTCTCTCCACACATTCCCCCCAAACTAAACAGAAGTTCTCCAATGGTTTTCAGTAATCATGTAAATAGAAACGCAATCTTTTAGGCAACATACCATTTCTGTATTTCAACATTTAGATAGCCAGTATGTCGAGTTAAAATCGTAATAAAACATAACGCCTCTGCTTTTTTTCCACTTCGAACACTGAGTACAGTACAACTGTGAAGTTACGTGATAAGGAACAATATATGGGTAAAGAACACCAGAAATACTGGTGTTACCAATTATGCTGATTACAAATTACTCGGTCAGTATACGGGTCTGAACAGCGGCGGATCTAGAATTCAAAAATGGGGGGGGGAAGCTAGAACACAAACTATGATAGACATATCATGAGGTTACTATAAACTTCGAAAAATATATAAACAATAGCTTATATTATTTTTGTCATTCAAAAACTGTGGGGTTAGGCCCCCGCCCCGCCTAGATTCGCCTCTGAGTCTGGATCGACCTTGCTCATAAATTTTGACATATATTCATCGAAACTATTTAAGTCGCTATAAGAACGGAGTTTCCTCATAGCTATATGATTAGTATAGACCCTGGGTCGATTCCCCGTGGAAACTCGCATGGTTCTTATCCCATGAAACTGTAGGTTCATGTTTAATATAGCCCAGGGGCGGATCCAGGACGGACTTCTGGGGGACAGTGGGTTGTAATACTGCTACTTAGAGCTACTTTTAAGAGCTTCAAACTCTGGGATGAGTTATATATATAAACTAAAAAAGTTTCCTCTTCTGGGGGAACGATCGCCCCGATCGCTCCCCCAGGATCCGCCACTGATATAGCCTAGCTGCTGAAAGGGACGCTAAACTGATTGGTATCCAATCCAATCCAAACCTATAAGAACTTTTACAAGTGCAGTTAACACTAAGACATTTGTTGGAAAATTATTTCAAGTCCAGTCCATGACAACATTTCTGAAATTCCAAATCGTTTCAGCCCTTCCCGTTGTCCCAGCAGCTCGGGCGAGCGTTTCTACTGCACGGGGTCTGAGGTTCGACTGCGGATAAGAAAGGATTGAAATTTAAAGGCATTACGATGATTCAAATTCTATCTTACGTGAGGGTATAAAATTATCACAATCTAAGTAGGGAATTGTAATGAATATTGTAATAAATATAAATAGATTGAAAAAAGAAAAATAAGGCATGGTTTAAATAATTAGGCACCATGCCATAAAAACAGAACCTCACCTCGAATCTGCTGAAGACGAACACACAGAGAGAAAAATGAAATATAAAGAGTTTAGGTGAGAGAGAAAAAGGCAGAGGCAGGTTGCGACTGTCCTATAGTAAGACCTAAGAAATGGGCCAAGACAGAGGGAAGTGAATGCTTAAAAAATATCGAAGTAGGGAAAGACAGGTAATTTCTTTTAAAAGACACTTTTTTTCACTGGAGTGTTTCGACATAGAGAGTTTAAATATTTAAATATCCATCATTTTTAAACTATATAAGATTAGGGATATTCCTACCCATTAGTTCACGCTTTAAGTACACATGAAACACATGTTAATTACATGCTAATTACTGTAATTACTTTGCTAATATGTTGGTTAAAGATAAGTGAAGAACGAGAGGATCCACAAAGGGAGTGAATTCTTATATATGCACATTTTTCAGTTACATTTTTTCGTGAAACGTGATACTACAAACCTTTGAAATTGTCAAATTTTGCCATTCAGATTAAAACAAAATACCTGCAATGCCCGTCAAGCCGCTATACGTAACTCTTCTGCAGGTTGTCTAAAACAAAGATATCAACTTTAGTAACATACTAGCAACAATGTTAATCTTATGGACTGAATTCACAAATCTACACAAACTTTGGAATCGACCAACGAAAAAAAAGGCAGTTTTCAAGAACTTGTGGTTTCCGAGATCTCATTGTCGAAAGAAATTGGCCATAAACATATAAGCGTAGCATTTTAATATGACAAGCTTATTTTCAAAATAGAACATTTCCACAATTACTAATTTAACAATAGACTTGAATGAACGAGGTAGGTATGTTCCCTTTCAAAAGAAACGACTAACTTTAAATTGTGATTTCTCCCAAAAGAAAGAAAAAACTTCCCATTTGTGTAAACCCTGTTCCATAATCAAACAGCATTGACTCCAAAGATTCAGTAAAGTAAACTATATACATAAGTTTGATACAAAGTATTGGCAATACGCTTCTCACATCAGAGGACTGTATCTTAATATTACTACTGTTTCGTACCTAATAAGGCAATGTGAGGCGATGAAGTGTAGCGAGAAATAAAGGCTGTAGCTGATATTGGAATGTGAAAGCGATGAAGTGTTGCTAGTAGTAACGACTGTAGCTGATAAGGAAATGTGAGACGATGAAGTGTGGCAAGTAATAACGACTGAAGCTGATAATGGAACGTGAAGCGATGAAATGTTGCTAGTAGTAACGACTGTAGCTGATAAGGGAATGTGAAGTGATGAAGTGTGGTGAGTAGTAACGAGTGTAGCTGATATGGGAATGTGAGACGATGAAGTGTGGCGAATAATACCGACTGTAGCTGATAATGGAATGTGAGGCGATGAAGTGTGGCGAGTAGTAACGAATGTAGCTTATAAGGGAATGTGAGGCGATGAAGTGTGGCGAGTAGTAACGAGTGTAGCTGATAGGAGAATGTGAGGCAATGAAGTGTAGTGAGTAGTAATGAGTGTAGCTGATAAGAGAATGTGAGGCCATGGAATGTGGTGAGTGGTAATTACCGTATGTTATTCAGTCAAAAGCAGGAGCGTCTGAAAGTAGAGAAGGTAGGTGGAAGCGCCATGACAATATGTTTCGAAAAGACGACCAACTTGCGCGGATCAAGATTGATGTGAGACATGAACAAGGAAAAATGTTTTCAAGGACCTTTCCTTCAGAATAAAGGAAGCACTTCGCGGCAGGCGCTACGATTCAAGAACAGTCATTATCTGTGCCATATGGCAGTCTCTGCGGAACATCGACGAAGACTGACGGTGTAGAATGCCTTCCACAAATGTAGCAGAAGGTAATAGAGATGAGAAGCGATTTCATTCAAGGTTCTTCTGCGCTCAAAACCAGATACGAATTAAATCAATGTTGTGATTACTTTTTTATGCAGTCCTTGTTTGTATATATATAGCTTATGTAAAATATTTCACAAGAGTAAAAGTGCTTTTCATTCATAAATATTGAATAGATGTTATCATGATGATCTTTTCACTTACTTTCCTACTTTCTTACTTGTAGGATCTAAATTGTGCTCATTCAACTGTTATTAAGTTTTATTGTTTCTGTTGAAAGGTCATCCTAAAATCCGAGCGTTCATCAGTCATGGAGGTTTATTAGGGACTCAAGAAGCCATTTATCACGGAGTTCCAATGCTTGGCGTCCCTGTGTTTGCTGACCAGGATTGGAATGTCAAAAAGTCTCTGCTGGAAGGATCTGCTATTCAACTGGAAATCGCAGAACTTACCGCCGATGATATTGTTGAAGCATTGCACAAACTTATGAATGACCCAAGGTATTTGCTGAAGTTTTCTATAACTTATAATTATTATTACACAATGATTACACTTACGGATATTGCACAAGGCAGAGCATCTGTAATAATTTTATAAGGGGAGCCGCTACCCCTGTCAAAATGTTTAGTTAAAATTAAAAGCATCTGTCTCAAATATGTACAGTTGGACCTCGATAACTCGAATTCCTTGGTAGCTCAATTATTTCACATTCGCTTGAACTCTCCATAACATTCAATGTTAAAATAACATCTGTAACAGCATTCAATAGTGCGAATGTTTAAAACCTCGACAACTCGAATTTTAAAGGTTTCATTATCATATTTTAAAACCTCAGTAACTCGAAATTTCGTACTTGCGAACTCCTACAAGTCGAAGTTTACCTCTGTAAGTCGAATTTCTCTTGATGTGACCACAATAACTCGAAGCTATAACTCTATGCTTTTAGGTAGTTGTGAATATTGCTAATGTATACTGTAATTATGTTGTACTCATGTCTAGACATGAAACCCCCTCCTCTCCAAAACAATACATGGACAGTATTTTATTTTTTCCAGTCATCTCATTTAATTTAAGAAACTTTCAAAACTCCGACTTCTAAAGATTGAAGGAATAACTCTTTGAGTTATAGGCGTTATATAATGTTAGTCACTTTTAATCAGGAACGTGGAACCTCGGAAAAATAAACATACTGCTGAACAAAACAGCACTTATTAAATATAAAAACACATTTACACGTGACGTTTCGATCTTCTAACCAAGATCCTCATCAGACGTACACTCATGGAATGTATGTCTGATGAGGATCTTGGCACGAAGATCGAAACGTCACGTGTAAATGTGTTTTTATATTAAAAAGTGCAGTCTTGTTCAGCAGTGTGTTTATTTTTCTGATTTTATTTGCAAGACGTATGACTACGAATGTGTGTCAGTGTGGAACCTCGGTATCTCGAATTTTTGTTGTGGTCACCTTGATTACTGAAAAACTCGATAACTGAAATTTTTGTCTATTCCCTTCAGCTTTGAGTTATCGAGGTCACACCGTATATTATAGTGAAATACACAAAACGAGGAAAATGTTTTTTTTTTTTTTTTTTTAAACTCGAGATGAGTGACATTTGCAACGAATATTAATGTTGGAAACTGTACTTATCGGTATTCATAACATGGTTTGATCTTACCTGCAACCCAAAAGAAAATGTCATTTATATAAATAAGTAATAGAACGGTAATATGATTGGAGACCTAATACTTTTCTCCTACGACCATTCAATAATGCGACACTTCGAATTAAATGTTTTAAATGAAATGTACACTTCTCTTCTGATAGATTTATTTGTATTTACTTCCTTTGTGAGGTTATAAAGAACCTTAGTTTAAAGTGAGATCTAAAGTATAGTGCATTACATACTATCCCACCGGGAATTGAACTCGGGATCTCATGCACTACAGGCTCACGCGTTAATCACTAGATCAACAAGGAAGGCTATTGTATTTTTCTAAAGGGATGTACGGTGTATAATAGCGATAATGTTCCTTACGTGGTCTCTTTTTCAGGAAGGGAGAGTGAAATATACTATTATCTTATCAAATCTGTTTCTATGTAATACAACAATGAATAAACCCTGCTTCAGACAGTAAAAGGGATCTCGCGATTCCATATATGAGATGTTCGGAAGGGCACTTTCCACTAAGAAAATCTATTTATCCTTGTATTATATTCTACCAATATTCCTTTGCTACTGTGCAGGTTGCATACAAGCTAGGGAATGGTATGGATTTTAAACGAGATATGAATAGCCACCGTTACCCATGGAGATATTAACAGATTCACTCCATTAACGAACTCGGCCGAGATAATGACAAGAAAAGCTATTTATCCTTGGGTTATAGGCAACTAACAATTCTTTGCTGGCGTGCAGGTTGTATAGAAGCTAGGGAATGCTACTGATTTTAAACGGGATACTGATACATAGCTTATTACTGTTGCTCACGAGATAAGGTTTGGAGCTGTCTCGTCTCGGAAATGTGTGGTCAAAGTTATTTCTCGTCTCAAAAAAGTATATTTCTTTCTATCGAAAAATCTCTGTCTCTTCTCGTATCTTGTAACGAAAATTCTATCCCATCTCGTTTCATGGGTAACACTAAAAGCCATTTAGTCATCTATTTAAACTCTTTTAAGTTTAATTTATGAGATTTCTTTGTTGTGTTCGTTAAACACAACAAGTTAAATCATTTAGAACTAATAAAATCTCATATTTCAACAGCACTATAGTTTTTTTTACTGTAGTTAATAAGGATATGTGCGCAAATAATTGTTATTTTGTATGATTAGTACAACCGCGTATCAAGGAGTGTGTGTATTCGTAACTGTGCTTGCGTGTCGGTCCCCCCCCCCCCATTGGAAAAATTCTGCAGATACTCCTGCATATACACTCTCCTGTATAAACAGGAGTATCCGCAGAATTTTTCCAATGGGGGGGACCGACACGCAAGCACAGTTGCGCATTCACACACTCATTGATGCTCGGTTGTATATACAAGGTGTTTCAAAACAACACCGACAACGTTTTTGGGAGATTATTTCTGACCAAGATAACACAGAAAGTATAGACTAATCTGGGTGTACAAATGCTTTCTTTCGTAATTATAGGCTGCCGAAAACATGAAAAAATGAACTTTAAAGGTCTATAGCTCTAAAACTATGGGACCTACCGTAGTCGGGTCACTTAGAAACTAGCATGTGCCTTTTCCAAATATCAAAGTTTTAGAATCCTGCGTACTCTCGCAACAATTTTTATAGAGGTAGTTGTTGAGTACTTTAAATTATATGCCCGTAGCCAAATTCCCTCTATAAAAAATGTTTTATGAGCAATTGAGGATTCTGAAACATGTATTTTTGGATATTGCACATATTAATTCCTAAGTGAAGTCTTGATCCGACTACGGTAGGTCCCGTAGTTTTGGAGTTATGGATCTTTCAAGTTCATTTTTACGTTTTCGGCAGCCTATAACTCCGAAAGGAAGCATTTGTGCACCCAGGTTGGTCTATAGTTTTTGTCTTATCTTGGTGTCATCAATCACCTCCCAAACGTTGTCGGTGTTTTGAAACGCCCTGTATATCACAAGTCAGTTACACAAAATCTTTGGGGAAAGGGTGACTTCATGGTAGGTTATTACCTACACAAAATTATTGTTTATTTTTTTTTCTTCCACTTAGCTACAAGGAAAACATGAAGCGGCGACAACAAATTCTGAAGGACAAACCCATGAACCCTATTCAACTAGCGACGTATTGGACAGAGTATGTAATTAAGCACAAGGGAGCTCGCCATCTAAGAACTGCAGCTATGGACTTGTATTGGTTCCAAGTTTACCTACTAGATGTCGCCTTTGTGGCTTTATGTGGAATTTCATCTGCTTGTGTGTGTGCGTACATCATTGCCAGGAATGTTTTCAAACTGAAAAAGCAGAAAGAAGAATAGTTGTTGTATAATATTCAATTGCTTTGTTACGTTTTGTAATAAAAGCAATGTTTATTATACTATTGTTATTTTAATTATATGTAATTCTGTTATGTAATGTTTTTTATTTGGAACTGAAATCCTTTTAATTCTTTCGCTACCTCTCTGGGGCGAATCACACACATCGGCGCAGGAGACCCGGGTTCTATTTTCGGTGAGAGCTCATGTGGTTCGGATCTCATGTTAAGCTGTAGGTCCACGTCTCGTACAGACTAAGCTCAAGTATTATTTCCAACCACAGAATTCAATTTTGTCACTGCATCAGTGGCGGATCCACGGGGGGGGGGCGTTTGAGAGGGCAGGTCGATCGCCCCCCAGAAGAGGAAAGTTTTAAAATTTTATATATAAATAAAACCCATCTCAGAGTTTGGAGCTCTTACAAGTAGCTTTAAGTAGCAGTATTACAACCCAGCCCCCTCCCAGAAGTCCGTCCTGGATCCGCCCCTGTCGTAAGTGCAAATAAAAAAGAAACTTTGAAATCTTTCAGTTTAAGGTCCCACAATTATGCTCTTTAGGCTAAGGAAGACGGATGACTAAGGTAAGTGAATGATAATTCAGTAATTGCGGTGGAATGCGAATGTGGGATGAAACGGAAGTACCCGAGAAAATACACAAACACGATGTTTTTTTACAACAAACTTACTTGACTGGGGATCAAACCAGGGGCCCACGCTCCAGAGGTAAGCGCTCTACCACTACGCCAGCGTGCCCTCCCCCAAAATAAAAAAAAAACATTTAATTTTGTCCATATTGCCCAACTGTCCATGTTTCTCCAATTCACCATATATAAATGGCATGTAATTGGATTGGGCATCTTTCGCTGACTTCGTCGTGCCTTCATCCGTTAAATACTTTGTTTGGTTGATACGGGACTGGTGGCAGCAAATGTAGTAATCAATACACAGAAACAGGCCATACACATATCATACGTTAGCTAAATCCTTGATAATACTACTAAATGCAACGTTTATTTCTCACAAAGGAATGGAAATGTATATTTATATAAGATAAAAATCCCTTGCATAGACATTTGACCTTGAACCGCGCAGGACTTTGCTGAGAGGAAAGTCAATATGTCAAAGTTTTTTTTTTTTTTTTTTTAAACTTTTATTATTGTTAATTCTAGTGAAGGACCATTTTGGTTACTTTTAACGTATTTGTCAGGCTGTTAGACAGCTGCTTCAAAGTTTCACTATAACAACGCGACGATATAATTACCACAGAAAGGTAAGTTATTTTCTTTTAATATAGTGTTATTAACCTTCATAATTCAATAACTGATAAGTATAAATAATATATAGAAATACATTAGTGTTGCTAGATGTACTAACGTCTCTGCTCAGCGTATTAGTAGATAGCTATTGCGTACGAATTGAGTATATATATGGGGTGTCCAATATACAATGCAACCCGGAGTTTGAGATAGTAGAACTTTTGAACCGGAAACGGTACACAATTAATGGTTATTAAAAACGAAACCTTGTTCATGCATATATTTTTAAACTAGGAAGCAACGATTGAAGCACTCTAGGAACCATACAGTGTTGCCAGATGTAACCGAAGGTGTAAATCATTTTTTTTTTTTTTACAAGTCACGTAAATTGACTCATAACTCATACGTATAGATGTCCTGTCGTTAATTTTCAGTTTGTAGAGTTGGAGTAGCTTGGAAACTATGGAATGGAAAAAAGAATTTTTCATTTTCACCTATAACTAATCGGATAAGGCCTCTGTAAGGGGTTACTAGGGAAAACGTGGTTTTCATAAATTAACATTCTGAATTGGCAACAGTGCTGATGTTTCAGTGCATCAAAAGGTGTGTTAAGGGTCTGTCTACATTATGCAATTCCTGAAAACAATGAAAAAGAAACTTTGAAATTATCATGATAAAACTTTACTTACATGCACCCGGCAACATTGCTGTTCATCACGAACTGAATTGTCAGTTCTACGCCAGATTCTGGAAGTGGCCCCGTTTTCATTCAATGAATAGCAGTGTTGCCGGGTGCATGTAAGTAAAAGTTTTATCATGATATAATAAAAAATGCGATCACCTAGAAGTAATACCCTCTGGAGAATCTGACACCATGATCGTAGTAGTCCTTCCCTACGTAGTCGCCACAGATTTTTGCTAGCGGTTCTTCCCTTTCCGTATGCCTGTTTTGTAAAAGTCTGCAGTTTGGCTTTGAGCCTACAGTACAATCTCAGAAATAACGTCATGCCTACAGTCAAAATGGCGTCCTCTAAGAGGACGCTTCATTTCTGGGAAGAGAAAGACGTAATTTTGTGCTTGCAATATTTCATATCCTAATTCTACTGCCCTCATCATGGATGTAAGGGCGGAATGAGCTGGTGTATTGTTTGCCAACAATAGTATCATGTTTGTGACCAATCCACTATGTTTCTTCTTCAGTTCTTCCCGTAACTCAGTCAGTAGCATGGGAATAATAGAAATTAGTATTAGTTTGCCTCTGTGGTAAGTGATCAGTGACAATGATTCCTTCATTGTCCCACTAACCATCTCATTAACCATCACCTTGGCGCCAAATGTGTTGACACTGGTTAATGAGAACCGTCGTCCGGAAGTGTGCGTTTCTAAGTGTAGGGAAGGTTTCCTGTATCTTAATAACTTCTTATGTAAACTACATTTGCTATGACAATCGTAAACATTGACTGAATCGTGACCAACGTCAAATAAGGTTTCAAAAATCTACAAAGGTGTTGTTGCTCGTAAGAAGGTCAGCGCCGAATCTAGTCCGGGGTGGAGAGACATAGCCTCCCCTAGTTTTCACCTTCTAGATCCACCACTAAGATGGTCTATGGTTGTAGTGAACCACCATGTCTTTTTAGGGAATGTGAAACCATCAATGGAGATCGTTATTATGTTGAACTCCATCAAATATCAACAAGTATCTAACAATAGTCAACAGACATTATGTCTTCATGTTGCACGACAACGTTTGCCCAAATATCGCTCAAAGGACAGTGGCGACTCTGAGTTGCAGTATTATGCTCTTTCTCATCCTCCGTATTTCCCTGATATTTTTCCCACTGATTACCACTTCTTCCGACATCTCGATCACTTCTTAGAGTGAAAGACCTTCCTGATGATTCGGTGGCAGTTGAAGATTTCTATGTATTACAAACTCCAGACTTATTTCGCATGGAATCCAATTTTGTCTGAGCGATAACAAAAATGCATGGTGAATATTTTGACTAAGCATGACTATTTTGATTAAGCATGTATTGTATATTTATTATCTTATTTTATTTGCTTTTGGCCCTTGGAAATGACCCACCCGGACTAGACATTTTATTTGTTAATACTTACAATATTGATGGTTTTAAATTAAGCTGTAATTGATGTAATCTTTCACATCTTACTTCACATTAATTTCAGTAATTTTACTAACCAACAAATTTACAAATTTTGTTTCTATAGGCTTAGATGTATGCAACTTTCTATTAACCCATTACCCGCCAAAACTCTTGTATCGTTAATTGTTTAAAATGTGTTTATTCATAACTGTTTGAAATATAAAGACGCAAAATTAGTGTTAGAATAGAGTTAGCCGATATACTTCAGGAAATACAACCCGTTCCATTTTTGGGACAATGGCAGAATATGTAAGCATTTTATATTTGCATTTTACAAACGTCTTTTTTGAAATTGGGAAATTTATCAAATTGTTCCAAATTTATCAAATTGTTCCATTTGCACATTTGAATTTTTTTTATATACTTGTAAATTACTTTATTGCTATCCTACAGCAGTTTGTACGCTTATATTGCACTTATCTTTATGCATTTGTTAGATCACCTCTATATTTTGCAAATTATATGGGATTGTACGAAAACCAATTTCATAAATTATAAAACCTACTCACTTCACTAATTCACATGAGCAACAATGTTTCACTACAATTTATGTGTGAAATGAGTCAAAGCATTTGTCATGCAGTCCTACGTTACATTATTTTACAAATCTTTATTGTCTTCTTCTTGCAACACTTCACTAATTCACATGAGCAACAATGTTTCACTACAATTTATGTGTGAAATGAGTCAAAGCATTTGTCATGCCGTCCTACGTTACATTATTTTACAAATCTTTATTGTCTTCTTCTTGCAAAATGCACGTCTTTTCTGCGTTTCGGTTACTATTATGAGATGATTTCCTGAATCTCTACGCACGTCAATACTAACTCTGCCACCTAAATCTGCTTGCCTGAGGCCCTCTTCTTGTCGCAAAACGGTTTTCCTTAGAAAGATAGAATAGAACAATCCGCCTCCGAACATCGAGCAGGGACATGTTCTCGTTTGCATTGACAATCTAATAGATCCTCCAAGTATTGACAACTGCGACATCTAACACTTGTGTAAACAAAGGCCACCACCACTTCTTTGATCTGCTTCTTACTGTATAATGCTACCTGTTTATCTAGAAGGTCTACACCTCCCATGTGAGCATTGTTCTCTTCGACAAGATGTGGCACTGGCATTGTATATTTCCCCTTTTTTTGCTTCTGAGAATAAGGCCGAACTGTCGAACTGACGACACTACATTATCTAAATTTATTTCTTGAGTTTGCGTTGATTCACTATATTTTGGATCACACTTACACCACTTCGAGGCACGAAAACTCCTCCTGCCTGTTTTATTTTCCGCTTCAGATACATCTGATGTAGACGACGCAACATCAACACTTACCTCTGATGTTTTCCTTCTCTTTGGAATTGATGTGCTCGTTTCGAGCTCAATTCTACCGGAGTTGTCGATCAATTCCAAGGTACCAGCTACTTCACTAACAGCACTTTCCAGTAAAGAGTTCTCTGGTATCTCTTCCTCGTCGGTAAGTTCATCTGGAGGTATAATTGCAAATTCCACATCTTCGGGGTTGATCTCATAACTATCGTACTTTTCTAATAAATTGAGTTGAGTTGATTTTGAGTTTAACGTCCCGTTCAGCAGCAAGGCTATATGAGACGTGCACCTACTGATTAACGTGGAATCCGAACCACATGAGCTCCCGCCGGGAATCGAACCCGAGCCTCCCACGCCAAAGGCGCGTACGCTAACCGCTTAGCCACGGAGGAGCTCACTTTTCTAATAAATTCACTATTTAACCACTGTGAGGGCAGGCTTATACAATGTCATAGTGTTCTACGAAATGCAACCTTTGTTACTTACCACAACACCTAATTATATCTTCAGAACTACTACTATTCGACATAAAACTGAATTATAACTTACATAGGAAATAATACTAACGTAACCAGCCAATGTCCCAATTTGGGGACGCTTGAAATAAATATATGAGAAATTTAACTAAATGCATTTATATTGCATAACAGACGATCATATTACTTTGAGATTCATGTTGTCACAGGACAAACTTTATTTTATTGAATATGCGGTACTAATATTACGCTAAAACGGAAAAAAGTTTGCACAGTTGAAAAATGCAAATTCGACATTACGTCGTGCCATGTCTTGGCCATCGTATTATTAAAAGTTTGCAAGTAGCTTTTGTATCATGCAGAACAGACTCTAAACAAATGAAAGGAAGTGAAATATTGAAAGAATATCTTTTCAAACACTTTCAAAAATAATCTAAAACCCCGTCCCAAAAAAGGGACAATGGCTGATAATGGGTTAACACAAGCATATGTTCCAACGTGTTACTCATGTTAGCGTGCTTTGCATTTCCCCTTCTGCGCCTTTCATAGAAGAATTCGTCTCAACTCGCATCGAACACCTCGCATGAACATTTTAGTGAACCACTCCATTCCCTTTATTTCCCTCGTAGGTGATATTCAAGCCTGCCATATGTCCTGTATAAAACGGGACAGTCTCGATTTTGGGCCCAAGTGTCCCACGTTCCCGTAAATGTAGTCAGGACAGGCAAATGTCCCGTATTTTAATCCTTTCCCATTTCTGCTACCAATATCAGCTTATTCGAAAAGTTAAAAACCAAAACTTTTGACATAGGCTGGTAATTCTGTAATTATAACACACATACACACACACAAGCAAACATAAGATGGCTTCGAGTGCTTCTACATCCACATGCACAGGGAAGATTAGAGACTTTTTATCCAGCAAGACATTAGATAAGTTAACAAGAATTATATATAATGTTTTTAAGAGTCTAGGGGCACAGAATTGTGCTTTGATCTAGAGTTTAGGAATATGTAAATCCCACCCTGACAATTACACACCAAGCAAGGAGAAAAATCAGCTAAGTTTTCATCAGATTAAACACACAAACGTAATTTTGTCAAATACAGCCATGAAAATAAATATTGCTAAAAGTGCGAAGAATATTGAAGGTAGATTGAAGATTGTACATAAATAAAACGAGATTATTTACACATAGTTTTCCCGATTGCGGGGCGATCACACACACTGTTGATGTCCTGTATCTTACGCTTAACCCTCGAAAACCATCTCTTTCCGAATTTTCTCATGCCCATGCATTTTCGCCTCTGTTGCGCATCCTGCGCATTTTCTTCCAGTGTTTTCGGACTGTATCCATTTGCAATTCCACATTCCAATAATATATGGCTGATTCACCATTCTCTGAGTGCAATAAATCATGCCGAGATTTGGACTCAGTGTTTCCTAAAGAAAATTTCCCTCGAATGACACATTTTTTTCCTTTTCTTATCAAATTTCCCCTAGTTTGTTGAGTCTCCAATTCCTTATACAGAAGTTAATTTAGCTATATTAAAGGAAGTGTCGACCACATTTCTTTGTTCATTTTTTTTTTCACTTTTTAAAAACTTTTTCCTTCACTTATTTTTTAGAGGAAAAAATAGACACAAATACAAATAGCTAATAATGGGTTCCAATGAAGATACTGTGAACACACACACGCACTATTGTTATTCTATTGGTTTATTTCTGAAGAACAAGAAAAAAAATAAGCATTTCTATTCGTCAATCAAGCAATAAGCTCATAACCCCATCCCCCCCCCAAAAAAAATATATTGCGCCAAGTTCCTTTAATAGTTGCTGTTTCCTATGAAAAGATATTCTGAAACGGACAGATATGTAAATACATCTTGAGTCAAATTGTAGAGGCTCGTATTAATCGTGCCAATTTTGTAAATTATTCTTCTATATATATCTTTCAAGAAGGAAAATATTGGAGAAGGTATTGAATCTTTAACCCTTTATTACACGAATTAGTTTTGGTTGTGTTGAAATTATATTTCTTCTTTCTTTCTTTATGCATTACGTAAATAAATGTAAATAATATTCAATTAAATATTTTTTTAATGTTTTTACTTCTGAGGTATCAAGTTACACGACAGATGTCACTTTTGTATTACACTAGTGAAAACAGAGTTTAGTGTCAATATCAGCAGAAACCACGTGGTATGGAAGATTGTAAAACAATATTTTTTTTATATTGTTAAGAGAACAAAAAAAAAAGATTTTGTGAAAAAATTACAAGTAACAAACGTGCAAGTTTTGTGTTTTGTATATGCTTTTTGACGCTCTCTGACACTTTCTGTCCGAATTGTTCCACTAGGCAAAAACTGTGTGGTAGATAGCTTAGCTCCATTGGTGCCACATGGCATCGGCGTGCTCTCTTCGCTAATATACACATTTTAACACCTTTTTGCATGATTTTTTTTTAGCGAAAAAAAATAATCAGTAATTGAAAATCCTCATATGGAAACTTGAAAAATGAATTAAAACTTGAATTTTAGATTTTTCACTTAATTCCGACGAGAAATAAGTAAGTGCCATATATGACACACTTACAACTTACAAAGAACATACCAGATGACACCAAAATCTCTTATTCATACACGTCAATATCTCACACAGCAGAAAAACAGTCATTTGATGCCTTTGATATATCACAAAAAAGCTAAAGTGAAAAAAGGGTATTGCCATATATGACACGGCATGCGGTAAGGGGTATCATTATTATTGTTATTGTTATTGGTTCAATATGATGCGAATTGGCATCAAAATACATTTTAGAGTTAAACGGGCTTCTAAATGGGTCCATTAAAAAAAAAAAAAAAAAAAAAAAAGACTTCGGATTTAATCCATTGTGGTAAGCCTTATGTTTTCTCAGTAATTTTAAACATGTCTTTGTTCCTAGTGCAAATGAGTTTTACGATTCAGGCATGGGTGGACGTCTCTCGTAGATTTTTTAGTAAATCTTTCTATTATTGGAGTAAATAAGGTCAAAATTAATTAATTTATCTGATAGCGTCTGTCATTTGATATTGTTGTGATGAAGCACAAATGAGAATGGTTTCAGGTACCATCTCATTATTTACTTTCTTATCACTAAAAAAATGAAATCTTTGAGTTTTACGTCGCACGCTTATACCGTATAAAGGAGAAGGTGATGATGAGAAATAATGAAATGGTGGAATAAAGAAAGTGGGATTAAACGGGAGAACCCCGAGGAAACCAACGCACACGGTGTTTGTCCACCACAAAGTTCACTTGGCTTGAGCAGGGTTTCTTATCACTGAAATTAACGTTCTACAGGTTTGTTCCATTTGTCAACTATTTGACAAAGAGTCGTGTCTCAAAATCTCACTTTTTCAGACATAAAGAAAGAAACATAATTCCGTAGAGAAGAAAAAGGTTAAATATGCAATAATTGATCGTATATTCCACATAATTATTATCTGGAATAAGTTATTACATATTCGACCGCTTTCCTGTCTACGGAATTATTATTTCTTACCTTATGTCTGAAAAAGTGAGATTTTGAGATACCACCCTTCGTCAAATACTTATGTTATGATCTAAATTGCAAATTAATGTTTTTATTTCTTTTCGAAAATTTTTACCAATTCCAAATAGTAACTTTGACGTCCCAATTAATCGGGAAGCAAATCCCTGCACACGAAAATATTTCATATGGTATGAAATGAAATGAAATCTTTGAGCTTAACGCCCCATCATTATGCCCATTAAGCCAAGGTAGATGATGATAAAGCAAGTGAATGATTATAGAGGAATTTGTAGAATGAGAAAGTGGAAGTATCTCGAGAGAACCCACGGACACGATGTTGTCCACCACAAACTTATGTGGTTGGGGATCGAACCTGGGATCCCACACACCAGAGGTAAGCGCTCTACCACTGAGCTACCGTGCCCCCTCAATATTTGATATGAATACTAAAGAAGTGAAAGTGTATTCTCATGCCAAGTTTGGTCAAGTTCAGAAAGAGTTGCCAGATCTTATGTTTTCCCCGTAATTTTTATTATTCTGTCACGTTTAAAGTTATTAGTTTTTATTTTTTCCTGAAACAATTTCTACTTTTAAAAAAATAAATAAATGAAACGATAGTCCTTGGACTTAATTCTCAATACAACTAGTCTTGTCATCATCATCATAGGTATTCTCCCTTTATTGGCAGGTCACTTGCCGCAGCTGAGAAGCTTCCATGCTCCACGGTCCTCCCCTAACCTCTTCGTCTTCACGTATGATCTCTCAGTTTTTATATCATCCATTAATTGTAGTCTCCTTCGCCGCTCCCTCTCTTTCCCGCCACCATACCCTCTAGGACGTCCCTCATGATACAATCTCTTCTTAGGCAATGTCCCAACCAGTTTCTCTTCCTCTTCCTAATAATATCTAAAAGTGTTCTTTTCTCACCCACCATTTCTAACACTCTCTCATTCGTTTTCCGCTCGACCCAACTAATTCTTTCCATTCTTCTCCACACCCACATTTCGAAGGCTTCCAGTCGATTTTCATCACTTTTACGTAATGTCCACGTTTCCGCCTCATACAGTACAACACTCCACACGAAGCATTTTGTGACTCTTTTTCTCAACTCTTTATTCAAGGTCCCACTAAACAGACTTTTCTTCCTCCTAAAGGCTTTTTTCGCCATTCCTATCCTTGCTTTTATTTCACGTTCGCACTTCATGTTATTACTAAGAATACTACACAGATATCGAAAACTATTCACTTGTTCTATTTTCTTCCCTCCCACTTTTATATTTGACACATACCCCTTCGTTCCAATCACCATGGCTTTTGTTTTTCTACATTTATTTTCATCCCATATTCTTCAAAGCCCTTTCTCATTTTTTCTAACATTTTATTGATTTCCTTTTCAGATTCTGCAACAAGCGCGATGTCGTCTGCAAATCTTATGCATCTAATCATTCTACCTCCTACCGAAATGCCATCATCTTCATGTAAACTCTTTTTCACTATCTCTTCTAGATAGACATTAAATAGTGTTGGCGAGAGGCAGCATCCTTGTCGAACTCCCCTTCCAATTGCACTCTCTTCCGTCAGTTCTTCCCCTATCCTAACACTTACTTGCTGGTTCATTTATAAGTTTCTTATCAGTCTTCTATCTTTCCATTCCACCCCTATCTTCGTTAGAACTCCCAACAACAATTCCCAATTGACGCGGTCAAAAGCCTTTTCTAGATCAATAAATATAACATACACCTCTTTCCCTTTTTCTATAAATCTTTCACCGATCGCCCTTAATAATCCAATTGCATCTCTTCAACTGCTCCTCCTCAACTTCTTTATTTGTTCTTTCGTATAACCTTCTGTTCAGTATTCGGAGCAGAATTTTAGCTGCATGAGATATGAGACTAATAGTTCTATAATCCTCACATCTCTTTGGGTTGGATTTTTTAGCCATCGGTATCATGATCGTTTTCAGAAAGTCTTTTGGCCATTCTCCTGTTTCATATATTTCATTGCATAGTTGGAACAATTCTTTCTTTCCCTTGTCTCCTATATTTTTAATGAATTCGATTGGTATGTTATCTATTCCGGTTGCCTTTCCATTCCTAATCTCAGATATAGCCTTTTCAAACTCATCCCTAAGAATACTAAATCCTTTATCATCCTCGCCTACTTCATTTTCTACTTCAACATTTAGGCTACTCGGTCTATCCCCACTCTGATATAAGTCTTCAACGTATTCTTTCCACCTTCATATGACCTCATTTCTCTCGCTGACTGCCATCATAATACTGCCTTGTTCCCTCCGAAATTCCATAGATTTCACCTCCTTGTACATTTCCTCATATTTCCCAACTCTTTCTAATTTTTCTATATCCTCGCATTTTCTTTTGTAAAACTCTTCCCTAGCTCTGTCTGTTTCTCTTCGTAATTCATTATTTAACTTCCTGTACATCTTTCTGCCCTCTTCTGTATCAACCTGTTTCCACATCTTCCTCTCCCTCATTTTCTGCAACATCTGCTCTGTAACCCATGGTTTCTTAGCAGTTTGTGTTCGCGGTAACCTACTGCTTCTTCTGCTACCTGCTGTAAGCTTAGTTTAATGTGTTCCCACCATGCGTTACTACCTGCTCCTATTCTTTTCTCGTTTAAATATTTTTCTTCGAATTTTTCAACGAAAAGATTTCTTATTTCCTCTTTTTCAACTTTCCAGTATTCAACACTTTGTTGCCTACTTTTCTTCTGCCTACATTTTTCAGTTGAATATCTACTTCGGCCAGCACAAGATTATGATCAGAGAAAATATCAGCCCCAGGAAGGGTCTTCGCGTTCTTTAAGCTATTCCGATACCTGTCCTGAATCATAACATAGTCTATCTGATATCTTCCGCCGTCTATTGGTGATTTCCATGTATATCTTCTTCTCTTGTGCTGATTGAACCAAGTGTTCCCAATTACTAGTGAATTCTGTCTACAGAAATTCACCAGTCCCTCTCCCCTTTCATTTCTTTCGCCTAAACCATATTTGCCTACGATACTACCTTCCTGTTTTTCTCCCACAATTGCATTGAAATCTCCCATTAGAATTATGTATGCACCCTTCTTCTCCCTATCTATAATTTCTTCTATTTTCTCATAATTTTCCTCTACTTCTTCAGTTGCATGCGAAGTCGTCGGTGCATATGTCTGTATCATCACTAGATCCTTCGTTTTCCCTTTAAGTCTTAACATCTTAACTCTATCATCAATAAATTCTACTTTCACTACCTTCTCCTTTAAGAGCTTTCCAAGAATTATTCCTACGCCATTATGACCGCCCTTTTCATTACCTGAGTAAAACATTCTATATCCTTCGCTGTTCAATACCCCATTACCTTCCCATCTAACCTCACAAACGTCTACCAAATCTAAATTATTTTGTTTCATTTCTTCTTTAAGATTTTCTAATTTTCCTCCCTGTAACATAGTACGTACGTTCCATGTCCCTATCCTAAACCTTTTGCTCTTCCTTGTCTTTCTTTCTCTGTCTGTCTTCCCCCCATTATTACTTTCTCGTCCAATAGTCCTTCCCAAGCCATCCCCCTCCCGAAGATCTGAATGGGGGGACATTTTACCTCCGGAACTACATTTTGACCTGCGAAAGACCATTGTTCATATGTTCTCTTTTTGCTGCCAGCAAACTAGGGAAAATAGAGTGGTGGTTTCCCGTTGCCTTCCACTCCGCAGTATCCCAGCCGTTAAAGTCACTCTGACCACGCCTGGGACTAATGTCCAAGTTGCCGTACCAATCACTATGATTTCCGCCAACTTGGCTACTGGAGAACTGCTGCCTTCTCCCAGAACACTCTTCGTCTGGCTACTCCATTTAGACCAATTCGGAAGGGGTGGCCCTTCTGGTAGTGAACTACCACCGACACAGCTCTAAATTTCACTGTAGCACGCAATCCTCCCCACCCGACACATGTGTCTTCGTAAAGGTGGTGTTTATCGGGGAGGTAATCTTGTAATACTAGTATATTCGAAATCAAACATTGTACAATTGTACATAACATGAAATGACAAATTAGAGGTATCACTATTAGTATCTAGAAATGCCTCTTAGTGTTATTTTGAAATTTCTACTTTATGATATGTTACGACTTGTAAAAAACATATTGAAAGACTTGTTGCTTTTGAGAAATAGGCCCATACACACTTTAAAAGGTTTTTATAAGATAATGTGAAAAAAATAATTAGAACAACACACACATTGTTAAAAACCAAACCCAACGAAGTAACGTAGTATTGAGAGAGCATTACGCTTTTTCCTCTCTCTCATCTAACCGGCATCCCAATCCCTTAAGGCGGATTTTCATACAAACGTCTGTTGTATTCTTTGCTTGTAATGTGGCTGAATAGTCAATTGAGAAAGTTGTTTAAGCACGTGTAGCACGGTTCAGTTTTTCGCCGGATCCGGTTTCGGTTTTCACCGAAACTGGTTTCGGTGAAAACTTTTGGAAGACATATAAATCTATTTCTGTGGAAACAGATTCGGTTTTCGGAGAACAACGAAACACTATTCTGGTCAGAAATAGAACACATTTTGAAAAAAAAAAAAAACGGAACCAGTTTCGAAGAAAACCTAAACCTTATCTGGCGAAAAAACGAACCGGTTTTGAAGAAAACAACCGATAACCGGTTTCGGCGAAAACCTAAACCGGCTTTAGAGAAAACCAAAACCGGTTTCGGTGAAAAACCGAACCGTTTTTTTGGAGAAAACCAAAACCGTTTTTTTTGAAAATTTTCGAAATCCGGTTTCGGTTTTTCTAAAACCGAAAAATCGTTTTTTGTGCCCACCACTACTACACATAGAAATCACAAGCAACGAGCCTAACGGACACTTGCATGAAAATCCGTCCTTAAGTTTAAGAATATTTTCCTTTTATAGCATCTTAACCTTCGTCCGTCATCACCGTCCCGATCATGTTGCAGTTGCGATTGATAGTAATATACTGTTGTCAGGAAGGGGGCCACGGTGGTTCAGCGGTAGAGCGTTCACCTCTGGTTCATGGGGTCCCTGGGAAATTCAGCTCACGCTACGTTAATTTTGTGGTGGACAAACACCGTGTGCGTGTGTTTTTTGGGGTTCTCCCGTTTCCTTCCATTTCTTCATTCCACCACTTCATTCATTTCTCATTATCACCCTCCCCTCTAGACTAGCCAGCATAACCGTGGGACGTGAAACTTAAAAAAAAAGAAAAACTGTTCTCAGGAACATATGTGAATTTCAATATGTCCTGCAAGGATTTTTTGAACGTATGTGAAACTCTTAAGAGATGTAAAGTCTTCGTTAAAATACAATTAAAATGCAACAAATATTTGTGCAATATATTTTGTTTGTTGGATTTGAGTTTACCGTTCCTTTCAGCACCGAGGCTATATGAGACCAGAACTTACAGGTTCATGTGGAATCCAAACCACCTGAGCTCCCACCGGGAATTATATCATAATATAGGACTAAATGCCATTTTTTTTCTGGTAACTGACTTTCGCATCACTCTGTACATATAAGGAAGATTACGTCTATCAAAAGTCACAAAAATAAAAATGGGAATTGAAATGAAAATTACGAGTACATCTTTAAGTTTAACGTCCCACGTTTATGCCTTTAGGCTAAGGGAGAAGGATGATTAAGGCAAGTGAATGGTGATGGAATATTTGGTGGAATGAGAAAGTGGGAGGAAAAGGGAGTATCCAGAAAACTCACGGGCACGATGTTGTCCACCACAAACTTTCCTTGTCCTGGAATCGAAACAAGGACTCACAAGCTCTCTTGAGCCACCGTGCACCCCCAAATAAAAATTTTTAAAATGCAATTAAATATTTAAGTTTTACGACCTACAGTTACGCCGGTTAGGCTAAAGGAGACGGTGATGACAAATGAATGAAATGGTGGAGTGAAGAAAGTGGGAGGAAACGGGAGAATCCCGAGAAAACCTACGTACATGGTGGTTGTCGACCACAAAGATCACTTGGCGCAAGCTGGGATCGAACCAAGAACCCCATACACCAGAGGTGAACGCTCTATCACTAAGTTACCGCGGCCCCCAAAAGGGAATTAAGTGACTCTTAATTGCATGAGGTATCTGTGTACTTAAAATACAAAACTTGTAGACCTATATACCTAAAGTTAGGTTCTTAATAATTTTAGCAATAACAATCAAAATTTACAGTTTATTCCTTTTATTGCAAAAATATTGACATAATAATGACTGTTTTTATTGCAGATATGAAGATTATTATAATTGTGCTTATCACCTGCCTATCAGTATTTCCTTCTGCTCATGGCTACAATATTCTAGCAGTGTTTCCATTTGCTTCCAAGAGTCACGTAATTTTCGTCCAACCACTGCTCAAAGCACTCGTAAAGAAGGGACACACCGTGACACTAGTATCACCTTACGATTTTCCGGAACAGGATTTTCGAAATATAAACATTATTGTTCCATCTGGTGTAACTGAGAAGTTTGACATGGGTTTGGCGGACATAACCACACTAAGACAATCTAAATACTATAATACCTGGCAATTTATGACGACTCTTGCTGTTCTGGGAACAAGAGTGTGTGATCATTTCTTAAGTACTGATGAAGTGAAGGAGTTAATTAGTGGAGAGCACCATTTTGATTTGATTATTAAGCCTCATGTGTCCAGTGAATGTGCTTTAGTAATGGCCCATATTTTTCAGTGTCCTTTCGTAACGGTTGTGTCATCCGCACAACTTCCTTGGACGGATCACAGTGTGTGGAATCCTAACCCAACATCGTATGTTCCAAATGTTTACCTTGATTTCACCGATCATATGACATTTCTGGAGCGCCTTCACAATTCATTCTTCATTCTTTTTGTAAGACTTCTGAGAGAATGGTATTACTTGCCACAGCTTGATAGAGTTGTTCGACGCCATCTTGGTGAACGCATTCCTCCAATGTTGGAAATTGAACGGAATGGAAGTTTGGTGATTGTAAACAGTGATCCCAGCACAGACTACCCACGACCTAATCTGCCAAATGTTATAAGTCTAAGCTGCTTGCATTGTAGACCTCCTAATTTCTTACCAAAGGTAAAGTATATACATTTCATAATATGAATTATGTTATGTTAATTTGGATTAAGTGCGAGTAAAAGTTTAAGAAATGTCAAGATATAACATCATTAATAAGTGTAACTGATTCAAGTGTTGATATTTAAATAGCCTATACCAAAATATCATTTCTTGTTGCCTCCCCCCGCTTTTGTTCTATGTGAATCAATACTGCAACCCAAGGTATATAAAATAACAGGTAGGTCCAGTTCGCGTTTAGAGTTGATTGGCTCCCTGTCGTGACGTCATGTGGAGGACTTATGTCCGTCTTGAAACAGGACACCAACTAGCGTAACTGCGTATGCATTGTTTCCAAGGATGTTATAAATAGAGGATCTGCCCATATGCATCGTCATCGTATTAAATCTATGAAGCCAAAAAGCAACCGAGCATCGGCACGTCTGATTGACTACTCTCGTTTGCGACATCGTCTGATTGGCTGCTTTCGTTTCCGCCATGATTGTTGGCTCAAAACATTGCGATTCTATTGGGCGGAGTGGGCAGAGTAGGGGTGGCGAAACTGTGACGTATGGCTTCAATATTTTGTTGTAAGGACAGATCCTCTATTTTGTAAGATCCTTGATTGTTGCACATGTTCTCTTGAACGACACCTAGCGATACTCAAGGATGTTATAAAATAGAGGATCTGCACAGAAGTCAAATAACAACGTAGCATTAGCACGTCTGATTGGCTATTCTTGGTTTCGCTATATATGTTGGCTCAAAACATTGTGATCTTCATAGGTAAGTATGTAGTGTGTGTGTGTCTGTCGTTTATTTTTATTTAAGTCCTTGCTCCAGATTTATATTATAGAATGGTTACATGCTGCACGTATGGGAGTACAAATAAGGGTGAGAAGAAATTATACTATCCGGAATAATCTTTCATAGGTAACAAAATCACCAATCATTAGATACATATGGCTTCACGATTTTGTGGTATGAGTAGATCCTCTATTTTATAACATCCTTGGTTATACCTCCACGTGACGTCACCGACCGCAAAGTATCCTGGGAAAAATGAGAGCAGAAAAGCTCAATCGAGAGTCCCTTGACTGCAACTGGAAATTTATTTATTTATTTATTAACGAAGTTTCATACAACAGTAGACCAATTACCTGAAACTGTACAACATAAAGACAAAAAGAAAAAAGAATAAAATACAGAAAAAAGGTTCATCTCTCAATATGGTAGGTTCATACCCATCAAGGACCTTATAAAATAGAGGATCTGCCCATATGTATCTTCATGCTATTAAATGAATGAAGCCAAAAAACAATCGAGCATCGGCACGTCTGATTGGTTACTCTCGTTTCCGCCATCGTCTGATTGGCTACTTTTGTTTCCCACCATGATTGTTGGCTCAAAACATTGCGATCCTATTGGGCGGAGTGGGCAGAGTAGGGGTGGTGAAACTGACGTATGGCTTCACGATTTTGTTGTAAGGGCAGATCCTCTATTTTATAAGATCCTTGATACCCATACTATTGCAGGACGGGAAAAAAAGATAAGGAACGGGACGCTTAATCCATGTTAGAAAATAAACATTTTTCACTCCTCTTTCCGTTTTTTGCTCAGATATTTTTGTCGACACAAACAGACAAAGCTGGTATAACACTTCCGCTTTTGAATAGGTTAATTTAAAACTCGAAAAATAATGATGATTTTTTTTAAGTTGGAATATTTGGCTAATTTATTCCGTATTTTCAAAGAAATATTTATTACAAATTTTTGCTACATAGTGTTGCCCACTATGATAGAAGAATTGGTGGAATGAGAAAGTGGGAGGAAACGGGAGTACCCCGAGAAAAATCCACGGACCGATGTTGTCCACCACAATGTTGCTTGCCCGAGAATCGAACCACCACGCACCAGACGTAAGCGCTCTTACCACTGAGCCACCATGCACCATAAAACTGTTTCAGTGTCACATGATTCATAGTATAAAGCCATAAATTGATAAAGTGATTCTACGAACACAATGAGAAACAAGTTTCAAAGTTTAAAGATATGCAAGTCATTGCGTAGTATACTCCAATAATAAATATGTGTTTAAATGCTGTTATATCACACCCTTCATGGACCCCTTGTGACGGGGAAAGATTCTGATAAATGCGAGATTAAATTAAGAAAATATCGTAGCATAAATTTTGTATAGAAACTTACAATACAAGACAAGAAAAAAAATTGAGACTAGATAAGAAAACCGTTTTCGAGATTAGACACGAGACGAAACGATAAAATCTCTCGTCTCTCTTCGTCTCGTGGCCGTATGTTTGCGGTACTTGCTATATTTTATTTATTTATTTATTTATTTATTTATTTATTTATTTATTTATTACTTGTTTGAAACTTTCATCAGTACTTAGCTAGAAACAAAAGTATTATATTTACATTATTGTATACTCTTAGATATAGCAGCTTAATGATTTCTGTATCAAGTTTCCATTAATAATAAAGCTTTTTTTTTTAATTCTGTGTCTTTCTAAGGATTTTCGGGAATTTGCGGATAATTCTGGGCACGCAGGATTTATAATATTTTCTCTGGGTACTATGTTCCCTGATGAAGCATTTCCTGATAGTTTGGTGAATCATTTAGTGTCAGCATTTGCTCAACTGCCGCAACGTGTCATCTGGAAGTGGAATGGAAAATCTCCGACGAACTTGCCAAATAACGTCAAGATTGTGAAATGGATTCCACAGCAAGATTTGCTAGGTAATTATAAATTTCTTTGCGTGACGAAAGCTTATATGGTCTATAATAATTCACGATCATGTTCCAGCAGTAATATCCTATCATCAGTAAAAGTCAGTGTATACAACTTACATATTCGTTTGTCAGTGTTTTTGGAACAAGTGGTCAAATTTAACTTTTCTTGTTTTTTTTTTTTTTTTTTTTTTTTTTTTTGACGCAGACTGAATAAATACGTACTGCGTACATTACAAACTAAGTTCATGTTGGTGAGTTAAGTCGTAGTTTTCATGTAAAAGGTTAGGCACAATATTTTTATTAATTTTTGCTAGAAACTGCAATGAGGGTGTCCGACATACGTACGTAACAGGCACGAGGGTTTCAATTTTCTAACTCTAATAGTATTTCTTTGAAATACAACAGAATTCTTACAAGGGATAAACTCTTGAACATCAATTTCCTTTCGGTAGCCAAGTAACACGTGGTCAGGGATCTGGGTTCGATTTCTGGTGTGGGAATTTTTGCCTTTGATACAAACCCCAGTAATTTATTGGAGCTAACCTCCGTGCTGAAAAGGAACGTTAATCTTAAATCAATTGTAATAATTTCTTTTCGTGATAAGTTCATTACTATTGCACATGAAATTTCTTGTGAAGCATCTCAAGTTCACTTGATTGTACTCTACTTCCGCGGATCCAACCAGCATCATTTCACATACGTAAGTAGTTTTAGAAGTTGTACAATCTCAGCTATTATGATACCAAATATAGTAGCTAAATCAACTATAATACATTGTTCAGGTTTTTCTCTGTTTATTTCTTAATTCTTCTGTTTCGTTGCTATATGTATTCGGATCTATACTGTATGTTTATAGTTTAACATTCCTGTATTATTTATGCTGTAATTACATCTAGAAAGTTCATCACATGATTACATATTTTCACGAAAAGTTCGTTACTGACTGACTCTCTCTCTCTCTCTCTCTCTCTCTCTCTGTCTGTCTCTTATTTTTCAATTTTGAACCCTCCATTCGATAGAGCATCAAAAATTATCTGAACAAGTGTTGGAATTTTTCGCGTCACTCTTACTGCTCACGAGATATTGATCAAAAAGTTCTGATCTCGGGAGTTTTAAGGAGACATATCTCGGGAGCCTTAAGCCATAGAGAGATGATATTGGTGTTGATCAATACCTAAGAGGACGGTGAACATTTTGGTACCAAATAGTAACCGGTGACTTCTCACTAACTGGGCACCGTTCCCCAAATATAGGCCAGATATCAATTGACCCATTTTTGAGCCCTCCATTTTGAGCATGTGTCTTCGTAAAACAACATAGGCTTATCGTAGAACTTTTTAACAGAACTCTTAAACAAAACATGTAGAAAAAACTTAGTACTTATGAGAATTATAAATGGATAGTTATATTACAAGAATTAGGATCAAGTGTCCAAATATCGTCTCCCATTATATTTTTCGATTTTTTTGGCAAGGTAGTTGGGAGAAAATCTGTTATTGTACCACCTATAGTTAGTATGAACGTTTCTTTTAGACAAGTGTTCAACACAATGTAGAAAAACTATATTTACTTAAGTTATTCATAAAAAATGAAAAAAACTGCAAATTTCTAATTTAAAAAAAGTGTCCAAATACCGTCCCCGTATGTTTTCTTAATATAAACAAGCAGAATGAGGTGAAAAAGTGAAATAAAACAGAAAACGTTTATTTAGTTTTCTACTAGTCTTATTTTGCTAACACATACAACGATACTTCTGTTTAATAAGCGAACTAAAGTCTGCAAACTGTTTGTGTTGAAAATAGAAAGCAAAAATGACAAAGTTCTGTTTAAAATAATGTTAATTTTGTTGCCACGTTCATAATAAAGATTGAGAATCACATTTATCCGTACAAACAAATATCACAGATATATTTTTTTAACGTTCTTTAGATAAAGAACACGCTTAGTGACACCACACAAAACACTTAATATACCTAATCCACTTTATTGCCACCTATCCTGCGAAAAGACCTTTCCACACATTGGGCAGATTGAGTAATTGTTGCTGTCTTCCTCATCAGCAGAAACACATTGCACTGTTGTAGCTTCAGTATCACTTTCATTTGATGAGCTTGACGAAACTCTTCTCATCCTTTGTCGAGGGCCAATATTCTCCTTCGAAGTTTCTCTTTGCTTCTGCGTTCCAAATGTAGATGGTCTAGCAGCAGTAGATGGTTGTTCCTGTGTTTCTTGAAAATGACGTTTCCTACGCAATGCAGACTGAACACTGCTTTTTTGGATTGATTCCTGTTTCTTTTTCTTATCATCTGATTCCATGATTGTTTCTCTATGTGATGAACCCGTGACCAACAATGCAGCTCCAGCCCTTTTTGACGTTGAGGAAATGATCACTGGAACTGCCCTAATAGCTTCGCGACTGATGATTTCAGGGATATTGAGAAGCACATGTTTATTCTAAAAGTTCCGACTGTCACTTCTTTTGTAGAAATTTCAAAAGAGGTGGCACAAACTGGCCAGTTGCTGACATATATGTCACAGTTGTTATTATTGCCCCTTTCTCAGCCGATGCAAACTTGCTTCTTTTGTTTTGTTGTAACAACTTTACACGACTTACGCTGCACGACAGATATGCCGGTCTCATCCATATTGTGCATACGTGTTGGATCGAAATTTATCTTCTGCGATTCACCTTTGAGTATCGCGATAATTTTTTGCACACTTTCTTTGTTGAATCCTTGTATTCTAGACAAAGACAAATTATGTGGTTTTCTCGGTTTTAATTTCGAATTACGCTTGAAAAACAGATGGAGCCATTTTTCCCCAGCTGTTTTTGTGTTATCACAAAATGGATGATTCATATTGTTTTGGACTGCCAATTCGTAAGCCATTCTTTTTAGATCTGAAATAGATAATCCATAATAGTGAGTTTCCATTTCAACGCAATACGCAACAAGTCTCTCCTCAATTTCATTACAAAGAACAGTTTTTCGTCCTAATTTTCTTTGAACACATTGCTCAGCCGTTTGTTCCGATTTAACGTAAACTTAAAGAATAGCTCGTGGAACCTGAAACACATTAGATGCCTGTTTGTAGCCCACGGGAATCGTAGGGTCTCTTACAGCCTGAATAGCAACAATCATATCCTCTTTTCTCCACTTCTTCCGGTTCCGCATCTGAAAAATGCAAGAAGAACATATAAGTCCTAATATCGTCTCCGAGACGGTATTTGGAACATAATAAGGGGACGCAATTTAGGCATACCTATACTGCGAACATGGCGGCATTTTTCCTGACAATGTCCACCACTACAGTGTATCCGTGGTTTCTAAATTATATAATACTATAATCTACAGAGAATACCATAATTGATAGAAAACAACATACCTAGAGCGAAGCTATGAACGTATAAAGTTACTATCAAGAATTGTTTTCGGATCGACTAAAATGATAAACACTACAATTGCAGTATAGTTGATGTTACCCGTTTTTCACAACACACACCCAGGTAATGGTTTTATGACTCATATGTTGCACTGACTTCCACTTGGCAGCAGCACCTTCTACCGGAGATAGAGTGGGGGACGGATTTAGGCACGGGGACGGATATCGGGCACCTGACCTTATTTAATGAGTACAATATTAAAGTACATAGAACAATTAGTATAAAGCCTGTAGGAGTTAATAAGAAATACTATTTTTTTTAAGTTCGCTCTGGCAATGCTATTGGAGCATTCTCACCTTTTTTTTTTCTGTGCCACCTATATATTCACTTCTACATTATTATAATTTACGCAGCACTGCATGTTATCCATTCGTATGATCTGGGGTTTGATTCTCAGAATATTCTAGTGCTTGAGTCAAGCACAAATGCAAGTTGCTCTTTAAGCAATAAGTTCCGTTTCACATACCTTTGCCCATAAAAAAGGAGCGAAATAATAATTCAATTTGAGCCGCTTAATTCTTTTCGAAGATTTGGGCTTCCACTGACGATTAAATCTGGGTCACTTGTTCTAATATTTAAACTATATGTTGGCTTTTCTATTACGGAATTATATACATAAATAAAGTGCTGTAAAAAAAAGAGTGTCTGCTGTAAAAACAAATAGCCTATATAAAGCAATAATAACAGTGACGTATTTAAGGGGGGCTTCTGGGCTCAATCCCCCCGAAATTGTATTTACTATATTAAAGTAAATGAAATACAGTAAATTTTGTTGCAGAATTCTCACATTTCCAGGAACAAAGTTAGCCAAGCCCCCCCCCCCGAAACAAAATCGTAAATACGCCACTGAATAATAATATAAATCTTCTTTTGCTCTGTCTTTTGCCACTTACGCGAGATCGACATTTTTGATACTTCGCTTCCATCTTACTCGGTCTGAAATATAATCCTTTAGTAACTCCTTTTCCTCTAAGTCTGTAGTCACACAATGTATCTTTTTAGTCTTACTCTTTCGTTTTGTCATCTACTTTCATTTTCCCCACTCTCATGCAGACATAGTCACTATTCCTTTTCATAACATGTTCATACCACTGTAATATTTGCTCTTGTACTTTCTTCTACATCTCAGTCACTTTAACGCTGCATCTTATCCAACCTGGGAATACCATACCTCAATCTGAGCAATTTCGTTTCGGGCACGTCTAGTTTATTCTCTTGCACCTTCTTGATTCCTCAAGTTTCTGCTCTGTACACCATTTCGAGTCTCACTACGGTCTTGTTTGTTATTCCTTTCACCTTGACACCTACCCTTTTATCATAATACCTGAGATTTTCTTCCAGATCAACTATCCTACCTTAACTGTGCTCTGTTTCCGCACCTAAACACTTTTTTTTTTAATCCACAGTTGAACCTATTTTAAAATGTATTTACTTGCTTGAGATTCTGTTCTTCTATCTGTACGTTTTCCTCTCCATCTCCAACAAAGTACATGTATTTCGTCTTTTGTCTACCGTTCTTTAATCCTCTGTCCTCCAAAGATCTTTTAACTTCTTTTCTGACTCTTCTTTGTTAATATTATGTAACACAATATCAACTTCAAACAGCATAAACCAAGGAGATGCGTCTTTAATACCATCAGATAAGTATCCAGTTCGTGGAGTCTATACTGCTCTTGACCCTTGTCCTACCTTCTTCACACATATCTTGGGCAAGGCGAACCTAGTTTTCTGGCACACCTCTACTTCTCATTCTCCAGGTCGATAAACACTATATGTAGTTCTGTCTTATTTTCATGGTATTTTACCACCATCTAATTGCAAAACTCGTTTCTGTTGTTCCCGGACCTGACATGAACTCGACTTGTTTCTGTTCTGTTGATATCTTCTCATGAAACAGTCTCTCTTCCCAAATCTTAATTGAATCGCTGATTTGAGAAACGTCATAAGTCAGGCACTTACTTCCTGACTCACTGACTAGAGACAAGTGAATGATGATGGAAGAATTGGTGGAATGAGAAAGTCAGAGGAAGCGGGAGTACCCACAGGGAAAACCCACGAACACGGTGTTGTCCACCACAAACTTACTCGGCTGGCATCGAACCAGGGACTCTACGGACCAGAAGTAAGCACTCTACATTGAACAACCGTGCCCCCCACAAAAAAAAAAAATCTTTCGAAACAACAGTCGTACTACTAGTAAACTCTGTCTTATGGATTTTTTCTTCAGAGAAATGTCTGATGCCTTATTGCTAAGTTGTTAATAAGAGGTTGATTTCTGAAATAATACACATAATCATTCGAGCTATTTTCAAAAATATCGACATTTGATTTTACCTTCGAGTGAACTAAATCTTAGTTTTAGGAATAGAGATTTCTTAGGAACCTCTTCTCAAAAGAAACTCAAGTCTAAAATTTAGCTTTGATACGTTGAAATATATAGCTTCTAGGTACTAGGAATGGTATGGAGACTACAGATTGCATACAATCTCAGTGCCGCCTTGATTGACAAAGCGTTACAATTTGTATAAACACCCATCTTAGTACAATTCCTAAACATATCGTCGATATATACTGTGTGATACCTATATTATATTTATCATATGTCCGCTAAAACTGACAAGACTCTACTCTTCGGGTATTATCTTTTTTTTTTTTTTTTTTTTTTTTAACGAGTTACTCTATTACCAGGATTAAGAACTAAGTCTTTTATTGCTTCTTGTTCTAGGTCACCCGAAGATCAAAGCGTTTGTAACGCACAGTGGACTTGGGAGCTGCCAAGAAGCCGTGTACCACGGCGTTCCGTTGGTGGCCATTCCTCTCTTTGCAGATCAAGATTGGAACGCGAGGAGAGCAGCTCATGATAAAACAGCCGTAGTCTTAGATATTTTGGACATCACGGCAGACACGTTGGTTGACGCCTTGAATACAGTTATCAACGATACAAGGTATGTACGTAGGTGATAGTGTTACCTACATGTTCTCTGTACCAATACAACTACTGTCACAACTGGATTTAATACAGGAACTACTTACGATCTGAACTTCCAAAATAATAATAATAATAATAATAATAATAATAATAATAATAATAATAATAATAATAATAATAATAATAATAATAATAATAATAATAATAATGTACTTTTTCCGGCGGTACGAACGGTACGTTATACCTTTTTTCTGAAGTTTTATCAAAAGTATTTGAAAATACAAAATAAATAAATAAATGAAAATAAAGATACAGAAATCGAAACTTGAAAAAAGTCACAGAAATTGTCGGAGATCATCTACTTGAAGATGATGCTGATTGTCACAATGGCTAAAATTTTACATTCGAAGTTAAAGCAATTAACTCTATGGCCAATGGAACCCAGAGGTTCAATGTCGCGTTGACTAAAGCTCTCCATTGACTTCTATCCTTAGGCAACTGGATCCAGTTTCTACTTTGTAATCCTATTTCTGCGAGATCCATCCTAATTTTGTCCTCCCATCTGTGCTTAAGTCCTAGGCTAGTCGAGAAAGTGTTACCCCCTGTAGCGAACGCGGCCAAAGTGGCTATTCAGTAATTTTACTTTCACCAGATGTGTAAATCATCCTGTGAGCCAGTCAGGGTTTCCAGGTCTTTTTGCCAAGTCTAGGTGTGTAATAGTAGGGTTCCAATACTCTGCACAAACCATCTTCCAAGCAGCTGTTTCTTGCTACAATCCCTCTGCCTGGCAACACGTCTTTCTTTTTTTCCTTCCTTTTGAAATCTTTTAAACAGCAGGCGGTCTATTGTTCCGACCCGCACCAAATACGCTCGAGCTGACGTTTTCTCAGCGTTTTATTGCTTTCGCGTTTATGATTAGCCATCTACATTTAAATACATGGTCAGCGTATTCCAAGAGTACGCATGAGCAATAAATACGCTTTGCGATCGCCTCAAATAGCCGGGTACTAAATCTTCCTAATAGTTGTCTTCCGATTGGACTTCCGGTAAATCTTTCATAGCGTTCCTCGATTGCACTTCCTTCTTGGTATAAATTATGCAGTTCCTCGTTATGAAGTTTCCGCTATTCTCCATTCCAGTTCCTCTTGAGTTCTGATATTCGTTTCAGGATTATATTCTCAAATAATTTCAGTCTGCGTTCTTTCCTCAGAGTAAGCGACCATGTTTCGCAACCTCACAGCACAACAGACATGATTATCGTTTTATATATTTTAAGCTTCAATTTCCTCGATAGAACATTACATTCGAAACATTGGCCAGAAAATCCTGAGCTGATAGGCGTATTTGGTGAAGCCGAAATTAGCTGTTAGTATGAAAATTCTGCTTTAAAAATATGATAAAGGTATAATTCATGAATATCTTCAAAAAATAACAGTTCTAGACATTCTATCTCCTCTAAAGTAGGGATGGCCACATTTCCCGGAAAAACGGAAAACGGAAAATATTTTTTCCGGAAACCGGAAAATTGAAAACGGAAGACGGAAATTTTTCCGGAAAAACGGAAGACGGAAAATTTTCCGGAAAAACGGAAAACGAAAAATGTGATTTCCGGAAACCGGAAAACTTTTTCCGGAAATGGCCATCCCTACTCTAAAGTAGACTTGCAATTCTTTCCTGTACGTTTGCTGCACTCAGTATTGCGTTCGATTCCTGGTCGGAGAGCTGTTACGTATTACCGTGGTTCAGTTTCCATCTTAAAAATGTAGGTCCACGTCTCATATAGCTTCGACACCAAAAAAGGGCCGCTAAACTCCACTCAACCAAGCGAAAAACAATATCTTTCAGTGAGTGTTGGATGGGAGTTTTCTCCAATGAATCTTAAAGTCACTTTATTCAAGTCATCTCTGCTTGTACAGGCGACGTATGTACTGATGTTCATTAGGATATTAGGAAACCGTCCCTCATACAGTTTAACCTTGCCAAGTATGCGGATTTATGGATGCTTTGAGGTCGTCATACGGCAATAACAACAAAAGCAAAAAGCCAACTACAGAGAACGCAGGAGACCTGTGCCAAAGGATAGGTTGAAACTGTAGAACTTGCTTTAAGAACAAATTCATGCTGATTAAATAAACAACAACTACTACTATTACTACTGCTACTATTATTATTATTATTATTATTATTATTACGAATAATAATAATATAAAATTATAAATTGATTAGTTAATTACATATACAATACCCTATAAGGGCATTTGGTGGAAGCATTCCTAAAGCTGGATTTCTGATAATGGAGCTACTTTGTTGTGTCTTTCTCGACCGAGTGCCCCCACCGGGAATCGAACCCGGGACCGCTCACACCGAAGGCGAGAGCGTTAACGACTACGCTATGCAGGGCCACACTATAGACTAAAAATGGTGGTAAATATCAAGAAGCCGTTTTCTTCTTTCGATTAACGGTCTAAAGATTATATTTCGTCTCCATCCTTACCTCTCTACTAAAACCGGAAATGGTAGAAATCTACCACAACTTCCGATTTCAATATGGCTTTATATCTTGAGCGAAAACGATAAGGGATAGCGATTAGCGAAAAGTGGATTTTGGAATCGATTTAGCGTTCATCTTACCCGTTAATCCTCTATTCAAACCGGAAGTGGCAGAAATCAACCCCTTCCGGTTTTAAACGGTGATCGTTATAGAGTAAAGCTGGTAACAGACGACGAGAAGTATTTTCCTGCAACCAATTAAACGTCCAAAGAATATATCCCATGCATCTGTAGGGTAATCTCTCTTGCTAAAACCAAAAGTGGATGAAACACTACCACTTGGTTTCAATATTAATTAAGAAAATACCACTCCATACAAACCAAATTCCTTAAGATAATGTTCACGTGACACTGCTGCTTGATTATGTAAATTTCCGAAACAAAAATTAGGCCTAAATAACAAATAGATTAAAGGGAAGGAAGGCGAGGGATATATTACCATACACGAAAATAAGTGTGAAGTATATATTGAACACGATTCGAAACTTTCGAAATGTGGGTGTAGAGAAGGAGAGAAATAGTTTGGTTCGAGTGGAAAACGAATGAATGAGTCTTAGAAATGGCGGGGGGGGGGGGAAGAACAATTTTAGATATTATTAAGAAAAGGAAAAGAAACTTGTTGGGATATTGGTTAAGAGGAACTGTATCATGAGGGGACTGTGGCAGGAAGGAGAAGGCGAAGGAGACTACAATTGATGGACGATATCAAAACAGAAAAATCGTACGTGAAGACGATGAGGTTTGTGGAAGAGCATGGAATATGGAAACTTGTCAGTTGCCTCACGTGATCTGTCAATAATGGCAAAATACCTATGATGATGATTATGATATACTGAATTATGCTTCCTAGCAATTATAAATTCCTGGAGCTAAAAACGCGCCTTTTGGAAGCTCTCACCGGTGATCTAACGGCGAGCAAGAACGCTTTAGCGCAAAAGGTCCCGGGTTTGATTCCCAGTGAGAATGCGTTGAAATTTAAACATGTTACGATGGTTAGAATTCCACCTCAAACTATAGGTCCAATTCTCATATAGCCTCATTGCTGAAAGAAATGCTTAACTTTAATCCAACCAACGAATAAAGAACTACTGGAATATTTCTCCTTTATTGTTTCCTGTACTGACGAAATGACTTTAGTAATCCATTAACCATGACAACGATCAGTGCCTGGTATGACAGTATTTTAGCCTATTTCTGATTCCTACTCATTGGCTGAGGGGAAGGAGTGTTGTAAGGTCACATATAGGCCAGTTACAGGTGTCTATTCTAAAGGTATATATTTCAAAGTCAACCTGACCTCAAGTCCGGATCGTAACCAAAAATGAGGAAGTTAGAGTGGAGGAGCACAAAAAGCTCGTATACCACAATGCACCGAACACATGAATATTTTAAGTTAGGATCACCCAAGTAGATAATTATCTCTTATTGCGGTCAGTTACATTATGGTATTATGACCTTCCGAACTTACCACTAAAACCATTTAGAAGCACTCTTTAACCACCGCAGTACACGCGGAAAGTGGTTTTATTACGTCACGTAATGCCTTCCTGTATCAACAATTTTTTAATGTAACTGAAATTATCGTTATTGGTAGGGACGTAGCCAGAGTTCTGAGTTAAATAGAATAACCTATATATATATATATATATATATATATATATATATATATATATATATATATATATATATATATATATATATATATATATATATATATATATAGTGTTGCCAGCACTGTCTACTTAGGTGACATATTCTACTCTCTGTTTTGCCAGAATTGTTGTTGAACATAATTAAAAAAAAAAAAAGAAAGTAAATCTACATTCAATACCTTCTCGTAAAATAATTAAAACATAAAGTACTATGTTGCAAAACCCAGCAATTGCAGGGAGGGGGACATCCTCCTAGCCTCTGAAATGAAGTGAAATGAAATCTTTGAGTTTTATGTCCCACGTAAATGCCGGTTAGGCTAAAGGAGACGGTGATGATGAGTAATGAATGAAATGGTGAAATGAAGAAAGTGGGAGGAAACGGAAGAACCCCGAGGAAACCCACGCACACGGTGTTTGTCCACCACAAATTTCACTTGACGGGGGGTGGGATCGAACGCGAGACCCCAAGCACCAGAGGTGAACGCTCTACCACTGAGCCACCGCGGCCCCACTCCTAGCCTCTGAGTCGAATCGACCTTTCAGTTGTGTCTTAGTCGATTACAAAAAGTGCATTCATACAGACTTTTAGCCGTTAGTACTTCGAGACGACTATAAGGTTGGAATCACTTTAAGATCTGGAAGAACCTCGCAACAGTAACGAAGATGACTCTCGGCCCCCAAAGTTACTGATGTTATACTTTTATTACTGTTCACTTAACATTTAAGGAACAGCGTGTAAATGGTTTTAAAAAATAACCTTTTCTTAGGGGTATGAATAATTTCAGTTCAATGTGGATAACTTTTTCATTTATTGTCGGATAAGAACAATAAAATAACAATAAAAACAATAACTTTAAATAAATATTTGAAGTGCCCGCCCAAGCCAAGATTTGGGGAGGCCGGTGCTCTAAGCATTGCGTCTTGGTTCTCGTCTGAGACGAGACATGAAGTTTCACAAATCCCGTGGGAAAGACTAGTTCGCTCAAGTCTTTGATCTCAAACACGGTTTTAGTCTTACATCATTCATACTGTAAAAACTATAAATTGATAATAAAGTGGCTGTAGGAACACAGTAACGAAGGTAATATTACTATAATTGATATATAGCTAAGAAGATTACGACTGCACAATATTTGTTGTTTATTATGCTTACAAAATCGTATAACTGTATCTTGAAGAGGCCGCGCCAATCGGTAACCAATAGGATTGTAAAACAGTTTGTAACGCATTTAAGGGGTGGAGTAAAAAGCTCCCTCGTGCCTATGTGCATAGTATACAGACCTTTAGCGTCAGAGACCCGGATTCGATTCCCGGCGGGAACTCATGTCGTTCGGATCCACGTTAAACTGTAGGTACACGTCTCAAATATCCTTGCTGTTGAACGGGCGCTAAATCAAATTCAATCCAGTCCAAACTAGTTTGTAGTATTCATGCTGACTTCGAGAACATTAAAAATTAAACGATTGAATTTCTGGGATGAATAATCACGATGAAAGTTGAAGACTTGTTATTCATCAATTGTGAACCTCCTGCCAATAGGAATTTAGAAGAGTTTTTAAAATTATTTTGTACGTCAGTTGTTGGAAAACAAAGATATCCCTGTTAATAAGTGGACCTGTTACCAGCGGAGACACAGAACTAACAGTACAGTATAAGGATGAATAATAAATTAAATAAAAGGGAAAGCCAATGTAAACTGTTGAAGAACTGGCCAGCGAACTCCATGTCCCCCATTAAAATGTTTATCGTCATCTGTAGGACCTTGGGTACGTGCCGAAACTAGGTAAATAGGTATCCCACACTGTAACGCCTCAATAGAAGCAGCTGCGAGTAGTTATCTGCAGTTGCCTGTTCACCCGTCAAATGCGGGAGCTATTCTCGACAGAATGGTGACAAAGAATAAAAAGTTTATAATCCACTGTATAACGTAACATACAAACTTGAGTGGGTACCTAAAGCGGGGCTGTGTCGAAACAGCACTTTCACCCCTGCAAAGTGATATTGAGTGTTTGATGGGATAATCCATTTTACGTTCTTACCACGTAACTAGACAATCAATGCAGATGTTTACTGTTAGCAGCTGGAACGCCTACGGACTGAGTTGTTGGAGAAACGATCCGCTCTGGTTCATCGCAAGGGCGTGCTCATCCACGGTGATAACGCGTGCCCACACATGGTAAGAAGGAAATGTGCTAAGATCGAGGAATGGGGCTGGGAGAAAATCCTTTACTCGGCGTTTTCACCAGATCTTGCACCAACAGACTGATATTCTTTTCGTATCCTGCGAAATCATCTTTCCAGGAAAACACTGCAAATTGAGGATGACGTACGACGAACAGGGACCCAGTTATTTCCTTCCAAAAACGGTGACTTCTTTCAGCGAGTATTCAACAACGGGTTGACAGGTGGCAGAGTGTTGCGGAGTCCGATGGAAACTGTTTTCCTGATTAACGGTAGAGTCCTAGAGTCCCAGGTGAATTGCCATTATTTACCTCACAGTGCAAAAACATGATATTACTTATGGGATGACCTGGTATTTCCAGGATATCATTAGTCACATACATATTTATTTTTCTTTTCAAATCATCCTCTTTAATTATCAACATCTATTGATTAATTGATTGGAGACCTATTACTTATCTGAATTGCTATGCAGTTTTCTTAAAGGAGTAATGATACAGCGACATTATTATTATTGTTATTATTATTACTATTATTATTATTAATAATAATAATAATAATTATTATTATTATTATTATTGGTGGTGGTGGTGATGGTGGTAGTAGCAGTACAAAGGAAAATCTTTAAGTTTAACGTCCCACGCTTATGCCGGTTAGGCTAAAGGAGACGGTGATGAAAAATGAATGAAATTGTGGAATGAAGAAAGTGGGAGGAAACGGGAGATCCCCGAGAAAACCCACTCACACGGCGTTTGTCCAGCACAAAGTTCACTTGCTGCGAACTGGGATCGAACCAGGGACCCCATACACCAGAGGTGAACGCTCTACCACTGATCCAAGTAGTACAAAGGAATACTCATACACCTTCCATCATAGCATGAAAAAAATCATTCAAATTTGTTTATGTGTCCACGCAATTTGTCTTTCCCTATTCATTTTCCTTTAAATCAAAATTCGTATACAAAGAAATGACTAGAACAAAACGAAAACACAGCTTATCGAAAGATATAATCTTATTTTGTAAAGTAAGTAGTTTACTAAGTAGATTAACATAAATAAGTGACAAGGAACTAAGTCACGTACTACATAATATTTTCACCGACGTTTCACGGAAAAATAAAACTGTTTACTTAGTTCTTCGTGCAAATTCTTTTCTTATTTGTTTTGTTATCACTGGCTTGCATGTAAAAGAATGTGTTGACCAAACTGACAAATCTGGTTTCAAAATCTAAGCTTTAGGATTTATCAGGATGTCTTCTCTGAAAAGCTATAGTTTGTTATAATAGTCAAGTAGTACCTAATTTTCTAGGCGGCCACAGGGCGAAAGAAGACATCGTGACAAATCCTAAAGCTCCCTTCCATCTACGTCTGAATACAGGGAAAGCTTCTTATTTAAAAAGTAAAAAGCAGCATTACTCATGAGTCATGAACACTACGTAAAGAAGTTTGGTTTATATGGCGTGATATTTTCTAAATTTATAATGAAACAGGAAGTGGCAGGAGATTGCAACGACTTCCGGTTTTAGTAGAGAGATTAGGGATGGGATGGATTATATTCCTGAGACTCTAATTTGATTGCAGAAAACAGCTTGTCGCCTTCTATTACCATTTTTTCTCTATAGTGATAAATATTAAGACCAGAAGTGGTTGATTTCTACTACTTCCGGTTTGAATAGAAAGTTAAGAGATAAGATGGTACCTATTTTTAGAACTCTAAATAGATTCCAAAAGACAGTTTCTTGTTATCTATTATCGCTTTGTAGATTAACACTAAAACCGGAAGTTACATTAGATTCTATCACTTCATGTTCCAGTAGAGAATTGGTGAATAACCAGACCTCTTGATTAACAACAATTAGCAGATACAATATTAAATAAGGATGATGGAGAAAAAAGAAATGAAACTACTACCAAGCTACTACGATATCTTCTTGCCATTTTTACAACAGTAAAAGTAAAATTTCTTCTTTTCATGCGAGTAAGTTAATGGACCGAATTTGTATCCCTGTTTCACCGTTTCAATGACAGTAATTTCAATGTGATTTTTAGTAATTGAGGACAAGATATATATTCCCATATTTATTACATGTTCTTACTACAGTAGTAATATACCTATTTTTTGTCTTCCAGTTACAAGGAGAATATCTTACGCAAGTCGCTCATAATAAAGGATAAACCAGTGCATCCGGTCACCTTGGGAGTTTATTGGATAGAATACGTGATTAGGCACAAAGGAGCTCGCCATTTTCGCACGGCTGCTCTGGACTTATACTGGTTCCAAGTTTACTTGCTAGATGTCGCTGCAGTCATTATCTTCATTCTTGTGTCCATTATGTACTTCTTCTGGAAGATCTATCATTGTATGTCCAGCGTCATTGAAATGATTATACCTAGTCCAAGAGAAAGAAGGGAAAAAAAGAAAATTCAGTGAAACATATTTTTTAAAAAAAGTTTTTAACCATGTCTTTACATTTAACGCTGTAGAATAAATACATCATCTTTGGTTTATAAGGGCAGACGTCTCCAAACTACGGCCCGCGGTCCAACACTAATTCAGTTCCTCACAGTTTATTTTAATTGTTGTACAATTTACAAAATAACTCATAGGAAAAAATAATCGGATGTTTTTATACGACCAATTAACAAACATATAAGTGACATACATAATGAAAATGAAATGAAATCCTTAAGTTTTACGTCCCACGGTTATGCCGGTTAGGCTAAAGGAGACGGTGATGATGAGAGATGAGTGAAATGGTGGAATGAAGAAAGTGGGAGGAAACGGGAGAACCCCGAGAAAACCCACGGTGTTTGTCCACCACAAAGTTCACTTGGCGGGGGCTGGGATCGAACCCGGGACCCCAAGCACCAGAGGTGAACGCTCTACCACTGAGCCACCGCGCCCCCCAACATACATAATGAAACTGAACATTTCAACTGTAATTAAAGATATGAAATTTATCATAAAAACTTACAATAAATGACGTACATTAAGTAATTCTTGTAATGAAATTAAACATTAGTGAAAATTGAATCAAGGTATTATGTAGTCTAAAAAGTAGTTATCATATTGCCAGGGCCGCTTTTCCGTTTAGGCACGCTAGGCACGAGCCTAGGGCGCAAAAGATTTGGGTGTGCAAAAATTTGGAGGGCGGAAAAAGAAGGAAAAAATACACTGATGCAGAAAACGTCATTTCCGTTCCGGTTGAGCTACCTGCTTACAAACAAACTAGATCTCGGCGGCTAATGTAAATATGATACGTATAATTTTACTTTTGTTAATTGAAAATATATTACTTGAGATTTATATTACTTGCTGAGGATAAGTGGTAGGAGAAAACAAACTATTAACTGTACAAATATTAGGAAAAATACGTGTTTTCTGCTATTAGCTGACAAAAGGCGAGACTGTGGAAATTATTTCTTGTGCACTTTTTAATTATAATAATTTACGATACAACCACCGTCCATTTAAAACTACTAACTTATCATTCAATACAATAAACTGAACATCGACATGAAAGAATAATAGTAATAAAAAATGAAGACTCGCTGTAGACAACAATGTAAGTGCCATCTTGGAATTGTTTCACTTATTTTATTTGTTTAATACGTTTATGCCTTAGTTAGATTTTCATAATTGGTTATAGTCTATGCTAGATTATATTTCTAAGCAATCATATTTTCTATTTTGTGACGCTTGGGTACAATTTACTATCTTTTGTCACTACTGTTACAATGACTTTTGTTGTTGGCACTTGCACTGTTTTTCACAGTGAGTCTTCAATTATAATATACTTTTGATGAGTTCAATGTATTACTATTAAAAGCGCGCCTAATAAATTTCAATCTCCTGTACATGCATGGAAAAGTGTAAGAGAGTTAAGGGAAAATCCCTCCCGAACTAAAACTGGCAACGTAATAACTGAAGGAGGAGGGTGCTCTGGAAATTGTGGGGGGTCGTAAGAATTTAAAGTGCCTAGGGCGCCGGGGAGGTTAAAAACGGCCCTGCCTATTGTGTTAGTGTTCCAAATCACAGGGTGTATCTGCCGCAGCAGGACTAACTTAACGTCATTTGACCGCTGAGGCTAATAGATGAGTAAAAAAGTGTTGGAATTATTAGAATGAGACATGAAGGATTGAAGACGAGTTAATTTTCCACAAAACTGCGCTACATTTTACTAATTTTAGTTTGATAAAGGCGCAAATGTATTTGTAGGTTTGTGAAGAAATTTGTACTGTCTGTGGGCAAGATACTTATCAAAAAGTAACACTCAAAAGTTAGCTCATTTGTTTTGGTTCTGTATATTTCGATGCCCAAGGTGCTCTTCGTATTAAGTGACCAATCACAGAAAAAGAGCATGATATGCCGGCAGAAATTCAGCGAGACCGGCATGTAAATAGTCATGACATCGGGATTGACTTAAACATCCACCAAAACAGTGTTAAAACATTTAGAGCTGAATGTTTTAATCCCTAGGTTATATGCAACCCACTCAACTGTGTTGAATTTCTGGTTGCAGCATACTGTAGGATAAGTTTCTTTATCAGGCGCTGCAGGAATTGTTCTGATTTTTTGGAACAATTAAATCATTATTAATTTTTTCCTCAAATATTTTATATGTAAAAACATTTTTACTTTAGTATAGCTTGTTCGATTAGTGGAAAACACATCGAAAAATAGCCAACGGTACTCAAATTAATCGCTAACAATCCTACAAACATACCTACATACAAAGATAATAAAGGTCAAACTGAAAATTTCCATTTTTAAAGTCTGTTGAAAACAAAAAAATGGTGGAAATGTGCAACGCTCAGTTAAGTAGTAAATACTTAAACAGAGATTTCGTTCATTTTCTTTATATTAAATTTTAAGATCTGACCACTATTTTAACTTTATGAAAGAATCTGTGTAATACAAGGATTTTTTTCTTTTAATGTATGATTTCAACATCATTCTAGACCGCGTGACAGATCTAGTCCGGGGCCGGGGGCCTAGCTCCTCTAGTTTTTTGAGCGACAAAAATAATTATAAATATAAATGTATAATAATAAAAATAAAATAATAAACTTATAATAATAATAATAATAATAATAATAATAATAATAATAATAATAATAATAATAATAATAATAATAATAATAATAATAATAATAATAATAATTCTACATTTTTCCAAGTTTATAGTAAGGGGGTTGCCTTTTATTCTTTATTAGATTTTTTTTTTTTTAGATATAGTTTCAGTTCTAATTTTTCTGTTATGCAATTAATAAAACAATACTTCACGTCCAAAATGTGAACGTCCAACGTAGCCATAATATCCATCAGAAGAGAGTTAGATTGGAAACTTCTGCAGATCCCATGAAACATTGTAAACTCATGATATGCCTATTACAGTCTGGGTTCTGGTTGCCCTCCTCCAGTTTTTACTTTCTAGATACACTTTTGCCTAGATCGAAGGTGAAACACATGGCCACGTGCTTTTTTTTTTAAATTATTAAGAGAAACTAGAAATATACTACTCAGTTATGATAAGAATATGTATTAAGTCTCATTTTGACCGTTTTAATTATTTTATCTAACCATAGAACATAAAATTAGCATGTAAAATACTTCTGGTTTGGCATAATAATATGCGAGTAAGATGCAAAAAAATTCTTCTGGATACTTGCGAACAAGTTCAATACGCGTAAACTGTAGTAGCAAATTGATTATTGGCCCGGAGGTGCAGTGGTTCAGTGGTAGAGCGATTACCACTGATGCATTGGGTCTTTGGTTCGATCCCAGCTCGCTCCAAGTGAGGTTTGTCGTGGAGAAACACCGTGTGCGTTGGTTTTCTTGGGGTTCTCCCGTTTCCTCCCACTTTCTTCATTCCACCATTTCATTCATTTCTAATCATCACCGTCTCCTTTAGCCTAGCCGGCATAACCGTGGGACGTAAAACTTAAAGATTTCATTTTGTTCCATCATCATTTCTTTGCCTGTGTCATCATGCTCAAAATTGCTTAGGTAAGTACCTAATCCCGTTTCACAGATACTTTTCAATAGACATGAAGATCACAGTGCTGTTTACGTTCTGGAGATACGTAAAAACTATTAAAGTTCGCAACTCTGCTTAAAATATGTACTTCCAAAAACTTGTTGTAATTACACTTACCAAAAAAGTATTGTTGTTATATTATTGTAATTTATAGAAGCAAAGTAAATAAAAAATAGCATTAATAAAAAGTTCCCACAAATACGCCATTTTAAGTAATATATCAAATTTCAGTACTGGTTTTAAACCTCCCGAATGATTTGAGATATCAAGCTAGTGTAAATAGCATAATAATCATCATGTCTGTTGAATAAAAAAATGAACTTATTTAAATGTGATACTTATCGAAGCACTTTTTCGAAAAAAAGTCTTTTGAAAATGTAAAATTTTCACTTCATTATAAGTTTGTTTATACTTGTCCGAAACATGTTATGTAATGACCGTAGTATTCGACATTAAGCTACTTTCTTTGGATGCGCATTACCGTGTTCATCTCGCTTGTACTATTACTGTTGTAGAATCTCCAAAATTTGGTTGTTTTTTTGATGTTTGTGATACCGCAGGGTCCTTAATTTGCAACACTTAATAACAAATGTGGTATTGTAAGTTTGAAATATGTACGATACCTGATACAATAGTGCAATTAAAAATATTACTTTATGTTGATTGGCAACACTGTTAACCTTATGGTATCAAAAAGTATACCACACGATGTTCCCCTAAGGATATTTGCATGGTATAAAATTTCAGCTTTTCTTTGACCATTATTTTAGAACTTACACTGGCGTATCCTATATGTATCACCCCATATCTATATACAGTGGCGTATCCAAGGGGGGCTATAGGGGCTATAGCCCCCCCTTGACGGTCAGGTATACACTGGATAAAATGGGCATCAATCCTGCTTTGCACTGGATAAAACGGCAAAATATGATTTAGCCCCTCCCTTGATCATTTCCTGAATCCGCCTCTGTCTATATATGCACCATTTGGCTCCATTCACTTGGTTGGGTGAAGTGATTTTTCGGTAATGGTTCCCCTTTGGCACGTCTCACTCGATTGCTTTTTTAAAAGTAGCCCTCGACGGTTTTCATGGGAGTGAGAATATTCTGTCGTACTTATCCCTGACTGAGTCAATTAAATATATGAGCGTATTTTCAAATTGCTGATTTCACATTGGAATATCGTGTCAGTGTTAATAAATGTCGAAAATTTACTGTTTTCTGCTTCAGTATTGAACGACACAGTGAAGAAACCGGTAATAGATAGCGAGAAGCAGTTAGACTAGATTAGGTTAGATTATAATTCGGCTTGTTTTTCAGCAGCAAGGCTGTACGAGACTTGAACCTACACTTTGACATGGAATCCGAACCATATGAGTACCGGCCAAGCAAGAACCAGTGTTTTGATATGCATTCAGTACTGCAAGAATATTTTCCACCTCTGACTTTATTGGAACCGGAGGTAGTAGAAATCTATGACTTCCGGTTTTCATATCAATCTTCATACAAAAAAGGTAAGAGATACCTAGGAATGGCTATTTAATATAGCTTCAGCATCTCAAATAAAAGGTCTGTCTCTAAGCCCACGCCTCTATTATATCCGGAAGTAATAGATCTGCTAATTCCGGTTGTTTCAGTATTAATTCATATAGTTTGGAAGTCTAGCGTAAGTTCATAATGCGAAACGAGCGTCATTTGTTATCACCGAAGTAATACTAGCTCAAGTAAAACTGAACATTGAAGACGCAAATGTCCTTTAAAGAGTTTGCCTTATTCGCTATGAAAGACATTGCGCATAATCGACACACTAGCAAGGCTCGCTATGTTGGTAAAAATAGAATCTCGAGTAAACAGCGAATCTTGAAAAAGAAAATAAAACGCCTGTTACGTTATGCAACACTAACAGACTTACATGTAATATTGGTTGCATACGTACAGGTTCCACTGACTTCTATGACAGAAGTGGTACAGTAAACCTCCGATTATTCGCGATTGCCGCGGGAAAAAAAAAATAACCTTTCCGAAGTCGCTCAATTATTTTTCATAAGTAGTTGCTGCGGACTGACACTCCTCATACAAATAAAACTACGTTCTAAAATATAGAAATAAATTGCATTGTGAAAATCAATATTTCTAATTGTGGTGCACGTTTCGGAGTGCAACTCTACTCTGATAAGCATGTTTTTTGAACAATAAAACATAGTTTTTATGCTGAAATACTGTATTTTTTGTGCGTGTTTGCACCTCTTTCGTAGCCTTGTTTGGGGTTATACGTGATTTTCGCTATCCCCGGTGCCCTTGTCCCCAATTCAGCAGATAACCGTGGTTTTACTGTATTTCAGTGATCAATTCTCCGCAGCACATACTATTCGAGATGTTCTCTTTGCGAGACCTGGACACTGATATCCTAATGGGTATAAGCAACATTTGGTAAAGGCCAGTAAAATTTACCGCAGCGACAGAAACTACAATCTGCCCTAAAGATATATTTTTTGGGGGGACTGTACTTCTGCCCATTTTGGGGACCAACAAAACCAGACGGACCCCAACAAGAATTTACTTCTTGTCATAAATGAACTAAGTCTGAAAAATGTGTTTTATAATGCAACACTGCTTGCATCTGAATACCATGTCATTAAAAGCATGTTGCTTGGAGCGTTAGTTGCATGATTGTACTGTGATCCGAAGAAAACCATTTTTTTTTACTTTTGAAGTTGGCTGAGAAAGTGTGCTAAGAGCATTTTGTACTTTTTAACTAGTCAGGGAAAATTAAATTTCTCTTGAAAAGGAGTCATTCACTCCACCGGCGAACAGCTGTGGGATTATTCATTACTGTGAACGAATGCTGTTGCTATTTCTAAAAAGTAATATTAAGTATAGAGTATTACAATCACAATTTTACCAGTGTTTTTTTTAAGTTACTTAAGCAAGTATCAACATATTACTGCTCTTAAAATGTCAGCGTTCCCTTTCATTTGTTCTACAATACAGTTGACTGCTCCCATATAGCACATTCAAACTTGAGTAGGCATATAAATTCTTTGTGCTTAGTGATTTCTGTGAAACGTAGTGTTCAGAGCTGTCCGGTACAGATGGAGAATCCGTATCCGTTTGAAATTATGTCAAATATCGGCCACATCAAACTTATTTTTTTCCCAAATTTTCCTTAAAAACTATCCAGAGAATTTTGGCCGTATTTCATAATAAATATTGCATTAACAAGCTTATAATATTGAATAAGTAATTTATCTTCAAAAAGGGTACAAGGAGTAGTTTACTCTTAAGTAAGTTTTCTTTCAGACAATCAGATATGTATTTATGCATGGGTCATTGGGACCTGGGCCCAGGGGCAGCATATTAAAAATCGAGCTTAAAGCAGAAAAAAGACTCGCGATACCATATAAATCAATTTGAGATGATCCATTGTTATATTGATGATATGGGTATCTTTCGTGCTTCAAGCTTCAACTGTTACAACCTCAATATCACTCATTGATTGTGGGGCAAACATAGCCTACTATACCAGTGTCCCGAAGAGATTTGTTTAGGGCTTCCTCACTCTTAACACACTTTTGCCTCAATCATGTTAAAATTTTCTCTATCATATTTACTGAAGTTCACCATATTTCAAACTCACTTTTACAGTAGATCATCTTTGACCAAACTGAAAGCTTCTCTGTAAGTATTCTGAAACAATGTCAAGTTCTATTGAAAACCGAAAATTGGAAAAATGAAATTTGTAACTTTAATGGTGAGAATAAGTTCTAAACAGAATTGTCTTGTGTAAGACTTTCGCTTGGCATGTTGTTCTCAGGACTAAAATTACAAATTTCAATTTTCCGATTTTCGGACTTCAAGAGAACTTGGTATACTTTCAGATCTCTTATTCTTTTTTCTGATCGAACGATGTGATAAATGTATGAGAAGAACTTGGCTCTATTTTCCACATTTATGATTTTAATTTTATCTATAATACTCAACTGTTAACAATTGTTCAGGTTAATATGGATGCAATGTTTAATCCCAGATATAAGTGCGAAAGAAAGAAGTTGTAATGTTTCTGTAATTGGTAATGTAAAAGTTTATTTGTACAGTCAGAGACAATATTAAATATAGGCTGGAGCTATCATTTCTTATACCTCCAATTTATACTTAATATTGTTTCTGGCTGTACAAATTATATTTTCTCGCTATGATATCGTATTAAGAGACTTGGCGAATATTTGTCAAATCTAAAAATTTCCATATATTTACAACACACTATATATATCACGGGTGCACCCACGGGGGTCCACCGGACCCGAACTCCCTCCAAAAAACTTAATAACTTAACATATATTTGTACACTTTCTTAATAAAACAATACAACAAGGAAATTATGGATGTAGCATGAAAATTAGATCTTGCACTTTATCTGTAGACTTTCTCTTATAGAAGCAATCTAGTTCTATCATTTTTTTCCCGAAAATATAAGTGGAAGTATTTTACAATTATTTATCGGGTACAGAATAATATTCGTTCAGTACTACATAGTGGTAGTTTGTAATATTGGACCGCCCACAAAAGCTTGGACCCTTGGCCAAAAATTTCTGGGTGTGCGCCTGATATATATTACGAATCCTGAAGTTGAATCAGTTGTCTGAATCCACATTGCCCCAAAGGGGGACATTTTTCCGTTTTCCTAAAATCCCGCCCAGATCAGCTTTACAGCTCGAAAAAGAGAAGGTCCAAGGGCGCCGATTTCTCTGTAAATTTGGGGGAGGGGGGCATTCAAATGCAGAAGGCATATATATGAGGATTTTAAGACAAATCGCATTCAAATAATGCCAAATATTGTATATTCATAAATACAATGAGGGGGCTCATATGAGCTTTGGAGGGGGCACTCCGGCCCCCGAGGATCGGCGCCGTTGAGAACGTCAGGTATCCATACAAAAAGTGCGCATTATACACGGCCAAAAACGAAATATTCGATTGTACGATTATAATTCTAATTTAATCCATCTGTTTCTTGCCCTTCCTATATTTAGAACAGCGGAAGTCTTTGATTAGGTACCTTATAGTTACTCTCATTAATACATACTATTATAATACACGCGTACTTTTTTTCTCATCCAAGGAAAGGTTAACTGCAAGTACCCCGTTTATCACGAGGGACGAGGTCATTGAAATTAAGATTTGACAATGTCAAATCAATCTTTTTTTTTCTTGTTTTTATTAATCTCCAATTTGCTGGGAAGAAAGGTTGTGCCCGGTAGCGTTGCCGATCTTCTGGTGTTTTGGTTTTATTAAAAACATCAAAAGATGCTATTGAACCTTGAGAGAGAAAGTCCTACTGGCACAGAACTATCACGTGGGGGCCACTCCGAAAGGAAAGGACAGTCGGAAGGAGTGTGGATGCAAAAGAAGCGAACAACTAACGAACCAGTCACCGAATAATCAGCTGACAGACTGACTTAGCATACCGTTGCGCTCCCTGGCGAATCATCATTCTCGTAACACAGCTGTCGGTTACGTAAGCAGAACTCCCTCTTCTAGTTTGTCACTGCAATGCACAAATACTCGTAACATATCCAAGAGTAGAAAAGGTGTCGTAAATCACGGTTTTTAGTAGTCTGTGCCATATACCTGTGATATCTTTTTACGTACCCACGTGGGAATTCGTTTGTGGTTTTCCGGATGATTGTCTAACTGCAGGTGAGTTGATACACTCTGTTAATCTTAAATTAAGGTCACTGTCATTCAGTAATAAAGTCTTCCTTTAGCATAATTTAAGTGTTAAACGTGGGGCACAGTGTTCGCAAAGCTTTGAAGACGTTTGACCTTTGTTGGGCGACAGAACAAGATTTTATTTTTAGATTGTTTATCTAACGAAATGACTGTCCTTTACCTTTTGTATCTGTTGCTCGCTACTTCAAGCGATGGTATTCTTCTAGCATTTGGACAGAGGAAATGCAGTAAAACATGCTTTGAACTCGTGCCCGGTTGTTATAGGAACGTTTGAACAACTATTTGTTGTTATTCATGCGAATGTGAATTATATTTCACACTCAGTGCCAGTGGCGTATTTACGATTCTGTTTCGGGGGAAGGGGCTTTGCTAACTTTATTCCGGGAAATGTGAAAATTCTGCAAGATATTTCATTTACTTTAATATAGTGAATAAAATTTCGGGGGGTTAAGCCAGAAAGCCCCCCTTAAATACGCTACTGCTCAGATGGCCCCAAAATACTCACTTCAAAATTTAATTATGCAGGTTATTCATTTAATAACTATAATCTAAATATAATGAGAATTTGTTTTAATTTCTATACAGAAAAGAAGTCCTGACTGACTAGTTTATCAACGTTGAGGCCAAATAGCTTAAGCTAGAAGCTTGAAATTTGGACAGGGCATAGGATTTGTGATGTAAGGTTACTAGCAAGAAAAAATTTTTTGGAGATTACACAGAACAGGGGGGGGGAGAGCAGAGATGGCAATTATTACATTAAAATATCCGTATCTTCGAATCTATGAAAGGTAGAGACATTAAATTTTGTATATGGACTTCTTATTTAAAATAATTAGACACGTCTTTCAAAGTTATCTGATATTTCACCCAGTAGTGAGAAACCTCATATTCTATATAATACAGTTATGATGGAATTATGTTATTTTCACTGAGAATGTATTCACTTTTGGAAAACATTAGGGGGTAAAATAACAAAAAGTGTGAAGGAACTAGTCCTTACTTTTGATTATTTCACATGTATGGCAGTGATTGGAGCTGTAGCAGAAACATCTCAAGATGTCAAGCATGTCATTTGTAATTGCGGCATTTACCAGAGGTACACTTATCAGCAGTCTCGGACTGGGGGATATAGGGCAGGCTGGGGGCCCCACTTCCCTTCTCATATAGCATATAGGAGCCTCACAAAGTATACGAAGTTTCATCTTTTTAATCTGATGCGATGGTGGTGGTGGGGCTTTTCTTCATAAAGCTGTTCAGATCCATTTACGCGGAGTTATAGTGCCTCAGGGTGGGGACCTGTTCTGTTTCTTTATGGTGTTGCAATAACTTGTCAAAGACTAACAGAGGGGCCCCAGCAAGACTTTATATAAAAGCCAGTCTTATTTTAGCACTGATGGGCCCCCAATACACATTTAGACAATATGATGCTGGGGCCCCATTTTTCATATTGTTGAAATATATTCTTACTAGGGCACAAACAAAGGGCCCCAAACAGGACTTTACAATACTCTTAGTTCCATTCCAATAATGAGACCCCAAATCTACATTCAATGCTGGGGGCCACGAAACTCTGGGAACGGAACAAACTACAACGAATAACTATGCTCCAACATAGCAGACATGTTTTATTTTACTTTCCATGTTATTCAGTATTTATTGAATATTTAGAGAGGGCCCCGGCAGGAATTCCTGCCCTCCTGCCCAGGCCAGTCCGAGCCTGCTTATCAGCTCCATTCAGGGCAGCACAAGAGATGCTAGTCTTGCGTCAGATCAAAGAACAAGAAAACAAAACATATCTGTGAAGAATGCAAAAGTTTGTGTGCGAAAGTTACACCACATGATTGAGTAACCAATGCCAGTAATCAAGTTAGGATTAAGGACATGTAAAAAATAACTGGAACCCCACACACAAGAAATGCTGCGCTCCGATATGTTTATGCTTTTGAGATATATTTTGTCTGTCTTTCTATATATGTTATTTCAAAGTTGCTAAGACAAAGACTTCTCTGCTTGTAGATATTTGCTTACAAACGTTTTTAAGTCATATATTTTTTTTTCAGAAAAGTAAAATATTGCGATAAATAGTGCCCAATTTTAATAGCACATACCTTTTTTCATCCTGGGGCCATATTGACCCCATAGTACATTGAGCGTAACTTTTTTCATGGTACCAGAGTAGTGTTAATTTTGGATTGTACCTCATTCACAATACTGGATAGTGTCATCTTCCTGGTGTCAAGATATAAAGCTTAAAAGTCCAGAAGGTATAACGTTGTTGGTTTTCCGCGCTTGGGCCTGCTCGTCACTGGGGGTGTGGTAAGAGGATAGCCAATCACCACCCGCCAATCACCGTGCTCAGCAATTCAGGAGTAACCAAGCTGGCAACTCCCCATTAACGTCACTACCACTTTTCGCGGGAAGCCAACGACGTTACACCTTCCATACTATAATAAGAGTATATTTTAGTATAATTTATGTCATGGTTATTGTACAACAATAACTTTTGTTCTGAAAACTCGACATGAGAATTATTTTGTTCAATCAATTGGTATATGTCTCATTTTCGGACATTTCCTTCCCCCTTTCCTTATTCACTAACAATATTGTAGAATTTTGAGAAAGTAAGGGGCATTTAATTGAACTCGAAGAAGAAATCAAGAAGTTAAAACCGTTAAAATCTGCAATTGTGAAAGGAAAGAATACTCGACCATTATGGAAATGAGTTCCTCAACAACCACGAATCAGAGATTATGTCTTTTGCCTTTAGTTGTTCAGTAACCATTTATACTTTAATATTGTTTTAACTGTCATCAATATTGTTCTCGTCTCACCCTTTTCTAATATTTTCTGAATCCTAGTTAATTTTCTCCATTCCTCTCTATATTCATATTTAGAAACTTTCAGAGTTTTTTTTTTTCGCTTTTTCATAGCCCTCATACTTCTGGGTCGTACCGTAACATAATTCTTATGAGAAATTGGATTAATATTCCCTTAAGTCTGTTAAGGGACCTTTAAATACACTTTTCATATCTTCGATGTTCTTCTCAGTTTTCCATCAAGATCTCTAATACCACAGGGAGCACGGTGGCTTAATGGTAGAGTGCTTTGCTTACCTCTGGTGTATGGGGTCCCTAGTTTGATCCCCGGGTAAGTAACTTTATGGTGAAGAACATCGTGTCTATGGGGTTTCCTCGTGGTACTCCCGTTTCCTCACATTTTCTCATTCCATCAATTCTTCCATCATCCACTTCCATCAGTCCCTTATTTTCAACCGTTGTCCCGTTTTTATCTGATTCTCAAATGGGACGCCTAAATGTCCCGTTTTTAAGCAAAAATAACCCAGGGGTCCAGTAATTATTATTCAAAATATAAATGGTCAATGCAAATTCTACACTCTTCCGTAACAACACTCATTGGGAAGGTTCAGCTGTGTCTTGAACTTCTGAATGTTCAAATGGGAATTGAGTGTTCTGTGCTTCAAATGAAAATTGAGTTGGAATTCTGAGTGTCGAACTAGCTAAAAGTATTGTTGGGTTGTACTTAAGTTAGAAACGCTGTTATCATTCTTACTTGTATATTTTGTAAATTGAAAACACTGCTGAGTCCCAAAATGCAATGTGGAAGTCAGATATATATATATATATATATATATATATATATATATATATATATATATATATATATATATATATATATATATATATATATATATATATATATAAGCCCCCCCGGTCGCCGATTCGTATGCGTCCCGTTTTTGAAAGTAAAAGTTCTGGTCACCTTCTTCATCATCATCTCCCACTCCCATAACCTAATAAGCATAAATGTGGGACGTTAAACTAAAAGACTTCATTTTCATTTTTTCTAATACCACAGTTGTATGTGAATTGAAGCACATTTATTTTTTTAAATCACTTTTTCATAAGTATAGATTCAGGTCACTTTTGTTTAATTTAAAATTCTACGGCACACCTGAAGAAAAAGAATAGTTTCTCTTATGCATGGCTAATGCACCTTACTTTATACTTTAGATCATTAACAAACATTGTTTACGGAACTGACTATCAAATGACGAAAAACATGAAAATTCTTATCATTTTGAAATAAATAAATAATAAACTTTTCTACATGGGGTGTGCTGTATACCATAATGACTATCTCAAGGTATCTGGTGGTTTTGTCGTGATACACTATTTAAAAATGACTGCTCTGTAATATTAATTTATTATCCATTAAAATACATAGAAGAAAAGAGAAAAAAGTTTTTTCTTTTTTAAAAAATGGAAGTTACTAGGTATATTAGGCAAATTTGATGCATTTACATATATGAGAAAGAGATGAGTAGGACGTAGTGTGTAATGCAGTTGTCCTTGATTTCATGCCAGAGATGCATTAAGATTGAAAATAATAGCATTGCACCATATTGAAAATAATGCTTATGTTTTGGATGCATTAAGAATTATTTGTCGATGATGAACTATTGATCAAAATGGCAATGAATTGGATGTTCATAATTTGATTCATTTCAAACCGACGTAATTAGTGGATAAGTATCCTATACAGGCGGGCATACAGAATTTTTTTGTTGAGAGGAGTCCAATAGTACAAGACACTACTTCTATGTAATATCGAATGTGTGTTATTCTACATCAGAAAAAAAATGATAAGTAATTTTCAAGTATTCAGAAAAAAATATAAAAGGAAGTTGTTTTAATAGGAAAAGAAAGAGCACAGATAATATGTATGACTAAACTTGTAAGGTACACTCATGTCCAAAATGATTGTCGTATATCTATAACTGTCTTCTTGTAAGAATATAATTTGATAATGATTTTGCAGGGTACTTTTAATACTGATACTATGTATATAATCGCGGAATGTATATTTGTGGTAAATTTCATAGGAAAAGAATTATAAATACGAAATTAGAATGAGTAAAACAAAATGTTGCTAAATGGACAAGAACGTTTAATTTTCGTTTTATTGTTCGTATTTGCTGCTCTTCTGACATGAGATTTGCCCTATACATGTCTTTGTTGATTATACACATACTAACATTATAAGAAATACCGGGCGAATTCGTTATCAAATTATATTTCTACAACAACATATTTATAGACATGCGACAATAATTTTGGACATGAGTGTACATCAACCGTTTCGCTGCTAAACAACTATAGTTTATTTAGAAATGTACAAATGTATCGAGTTAACGAAGTAATTTTTTTTGAGGGGTCAGGACCCTGTGGCACCCGCGTGGGTGTGCCCCTCATCCTCTACATGGATCATGTATGTACCTCAGCGTCTTGGTCTGTATGTTTAGTGGAAGTTCCATGTAGTCATCAAAATTTCATCATAACTAATCTTAAATTTAGTGTGGCATTCGAACTATCTTTCTTCAAACCAGGGATTGAATACTGAACAATTTCAACAAAAAGTACATATGATAACTACGCGACTACTCAGCAACATTTTTCTGTTTTTTTTTTTTTTATTATTATTATTTTTATTTTTAAAGATATCGAACTCTATTCATGAAAACTCCATACCAATGAATTACGAAGCTGTTTCATTTCAGTTTTATTAAAATTAATTAAAAAGAAAACATAAATAATAATATACAGCAGTTGTAGAGCGTTGTCACAGTCACAAATTGTGAGTTCAACGCCCTCTGGTGTGTAGGCTCACCTTCACCTTTGGGTCAAATACAGCGCGTGGGGAATAATAATCATACAAAGACTCAAAACCTTAACTTGTAAGTTTCCATTTACCACAATTAAGATCTATGTACATGATTACATACAATATGATGTGTATATATATATATACTAGCTGAAAATACCCATTCTTCGCATGGGGGCTGTATTTAGGAGTCAACGCCTGTGGGAGTATCACCATTCATCTCAGTGACCGCAAAAACTCTGGATTTGATACTAATATCGGTCATTTTGGATTATTTTTACATGTCCCAGTATGCTTACAACTACGTCCTTATCGTTTGCAGTTGCTACAAGCTCTAAAGCCTAACAGACTACGGTTTACGTGCCAACTTTGCAAATGAAATGTTGCTGCATCGCGATGAAGATTTTCAGGATCGTGTGGTCTTCACTTCAATAATGAATCGACATTTCATCTAAGTGGCGATGTGAAAACTTATGACGTTTGCATCTGGGGGGTTAGCAAATTCCCACGAGATGGTACAGTTGCAACGAGACTTCCCTGAAATGAATGTGTTTTGTACCATATCCCGGTGGAAAATTGATCGGCCTTTCTCGACTATCGAATCGACTCGATGTGTGTCAAGCAGTGATGAAAATTTTCCGATTCATAAAAACATACTCCACTTATTCCTACATTGTTGTTTAGTCGAGATGTGAGGTGGAAAATTTTCTTCTATATTTTTCCGGAAAATTTTCCGCTCTTAACAAATATCAGTGATTAAGTAACAATTCGTCAGTATTCATAAAATTGATTGAATTCATATATAGAAATGTTAAAAAGTGAAAGATTGTTTAAAGAATCTGTAAATTTTCATGGCTTCGACAATTTTCAGTAGGATGTAGGAACAAGTGGAACAATTTTTCATGAATCGCATGAATAAGTGGAGTATGATTTTATGAATCGGAAAATATTCATGACTTAATAAATTGAAATTTTAAATGATAGAATGGGATATTTGTACTCTACGAACTCGATGTATGATCTCTGCACTTTGCATACATACACACACACAGAGAGAGAGAGAGAGAGAGAGAGAGAGAGAGAGAGAGAGAGAGAGAGAGAGAGAGAGAGAGAGAGAGTAGTTGTATTGAGTTGATCTTGAGTTTAATGTTCCTTTCAGCAGCGAGACTATATAAAACGGTACCAACTGATTAACGTGGAATCCGAACTACATGAGCTCCCGCTGGGAATCGAAGCCAGGTTTTCCATGCCAAAGGTGCGTATGCTAACCGCTTAGCATCGAACAAGCTCGCAGAGCAAGAGAGAGAGAGAAACACTGTAAAATTTTATTTCCCAACTTGAAATAGAAAATTTTCCGGTTCTCGAAAGCTACTTGGAAAATTATAATTTGTTGCTGACTAACTTTCCTCTACTGAAATTCAATTTTGTAGCTCTATGTGCAGTTAAATATAGTGGAAAATTTTCCACCTAACATCACTATACATAATATCCAAAATTGCCTGGCCTATGAAAAGTTTTCTCCACTTGTTTCTACATCATGATGAACATTTTCCGATCTATAAAAATTCCTTTCACTTGTTTCTACAGAGCAATAAAACTTTCCGATTCACAAAAAAGTTGTTTTACTCTTTGCTCCAAAATGAAAATTTTCCGACTCATAAAAAGTTTTTCAATTTTTCCATATAAGGCAGAAAATATTTCGATTCTTGAAAAATTGTTTAGCTTGTTCCTATATAGTACTGAAAACTGTCTGAGCCATAAAATTTTCAGATTCTTTAAACGATCTTTCACTTTTTAACATTTCTATGCACGAATTCAATCAATTTCATGATTGCTGAGGAATTGTTACTTGATTACTGATATTTTTTAGAACGGAAAATTTTCCGAAATGGAAAATTTTCCGCGGAAAATTTTCCACCTCACATCACTAGTGCCGAGTGAAGAATGCTGTTCATTGAACACTTGTAGCATAAACTGTTTCTCTTTCAAATGATGTATTATTTATAATTATGCGTTAAACGTAATAAACACTACAAAGCTTTAAGACCCCCGATATTCATTTTGAAACACCTTGTATAACCTATCGGTTATATCATGTCAGATCCAGGGTTCAATCCACGTACAGAGAGTACAAATTGTGTATTGACGTCAGGGGCGGATCCAGGGGGGCGATCGGGGCGATCGCCCCCGCAGAAGAAGAAACTTTCTTATTTTATATATGTAAATAAAACCCATCCCAAAGTTTAGAGCCCTTAAAAGTAGCAGTATGACAACCCCCCCCCCCAGAAATCGGTCCTGGATCCGCCCCTGATTGATGTAGCATCGTGAGACAACTAGAAAGTAAGAACTCCCGACATTAAAAGCCAGAAATAACAGTGACGGAAGCTGATATTCTAATCATTTATTAGCCAATTAAAAAACGGTTTGCTGGACTCCGTAGCCCTTGGTGGAGTGTGACGCTACGGGAGTTAATTCAATTTACCTTTCTGACAGGACTTCCTGAGCTAAATAGAAACTATGATTGTTTTTGTTACTCTTCACAGTATCGTACTAAATCTATGTGGTTTAGTATCCACTTAATTTTGACCGAGAAATGTTAAAAGGTTGATGTTTTTCCCCACATATTATTAAATTCGTCCTTGAGCGCCTTTGGACATGGACATTAAAGACAGAAACTAGTTATACTGTTCATTTCTTGCTTTTTATATATTCCGGTTTTAAAAAATCTCTTATTTTCTTTTGCCTCTCGTTTATTTCATAACCTGGATGCTTTTTTTTTTTTTTTTTTTCACGCACTCAGCACAGTCATTGACTTAAAGACCTTGAGATCAAGTCTTCATATACAAGAACACTCGAAGGTGGAAGTATTGAAGAAAGGTCAGTTTCCTTCCGACATGATTTCAAGATTTTTGTACTCTGTTATTTTAGTATATTTTACGTACTTCCTTGTCCTATATCGACTGGCAATATTGACTATGATTACGTTGCCAAAGAAAATATTCCAAGTTTTGCCCCGGCGCGGCGGATGGACTGCTAAAGAATGTTTGGCTGTGTGCCAAGATGGCTGCATAAAGAATGCAAAGCGTAAACTTCTTCGCAACATACTTTTGCATTGTGTATCGGGACACTCTACCTACAGAGTTTCACCATTCTATTTATTTATTTATTTATTTATTTAGAAAACAACACAACAGGGTTAATGCCTAATTATAGTGTCGTATAATACATATATAGACATATATACATTTACCCATACAATTAATCAATTCACTTTAGGGATGCACACGAGACGAGTCGAGACAAGATTTTCCTGACAAAATTCGAGTCGAGACACGACTCTTCCAATAGAAAAATATACATTTTTCGAGTCGAGACATCACTTTTGCAGCACATTTTCGAGACGAGACAGCCACAAATCTTGTCTCGTGCGCATCCCTAATTCACTTCGAGTGTCAGGTACTGGGTAATAATCCTGTTTCTAAATACATATTCTGACATACTGAATATATCTATCAGTTTTATGACTTAATTCATTGTAGGAGTCACACATTCTCTACAGCGGAAATTGACTGAGAATATTTGTTCGTGCCCTTTCACAGAAAAATATACCAGTATTCCCTGGTCTTGTTCTGTCTGTTGGAACGCTCAATATATTTTCGTGGGTAGCTCTGGACAGTCAATTTTATTATTTAATACTTTATATAAAAATAGTAAATCAAACATCTTTCGTCGATTCGTTAACGTTAGGAAATTCAAACTCCTTACTAAGTCCACGTAGGGAATCTGTTTGGGATAGAAAGCTGTTTTCTTGTACGTAAGCAGTTTTAGAAATTTAAATTGTATGTTTTCTATTGCTTGTAAGTATTTATTTACATTCGGTGTAAAAATAACGCACGCATATTCTAATCGGGACCTTACGTACAAATTATAAAGTGTAATGAATGTTGACTCGTTTCTATCTCGACTCTATCTTAACTACGTTCAATGTTCTGTACTCAAAATAAACACCTGAATAGTTAGTTAATCTTTATATTTGAAAATAAAAATGAAATGAAATCTTTAAGTTTTACGTCGGCTAGGCTAAAGAAGATGGTGATAATGAGAAATGAATGAAATGGTGGAATGAAGGAAGTGGGAGGAAACGAGAGAACATCAAGAAAACACACGCACACGGTATTTGTCCACCACAAAGCTCACTTCGCGCGAGCTGGGATCGAACCAAGGACTCCATGCACCAAAAAATCTTTATATTTGATTATATCGACTTAGTATAATATCTCAGATGAACCACGCTCATACAGTGGTACAGCGTTCGCCTCTGGTGAGCGGGGTCCCTGGTTCTACCCCATTTGAGTGGATTTGAGTTGATTTTGAGTTTAATGACCCTTTCAGCAGCGAGTCTTTATGAGACGGGACCTACTGATTAACGTGGAATCCGAACCACATGAGCTCCCGGCGGGAATCGAACCCGGGTCTCCCACCACAAAGGCGCGTACGTGAACCGCTTAGCCACAAAGGAGCTCTGTACCTCACTTGAATTTTGTGGTGGACAAACACCGTGTGCGTGGGTTTTCTCGGGGTTCTTGTGTTTTCTCTCACCTACTTCAATGCATCGTTCCATTCACTATCATAATCACCAAGGGCGTCCATAAGGAGGCGAAAGCGAATTATCGCCCTCTCCATTGGCACTCCAAACTTTTTACATATAGAAAAATGAAAAGCAACGTAAATATTTCATTTCCATAGCCATGTCACTTGTCAATCGGTTTGAAACCTTAATAACGTTGTTCTCCTGTCAGAGCCGTATGTACTGAAGATAGTGGCCGCCAGGGCCGATTAAGGGAGGGGCTTAGGTCGGCTATGGCCCCAGGCCTCCAGGTGGACAGGGGCCTCCACTCTGATCAAATTCTCAACTGGCTATCGAAAAAGAATCATGAAGATACAATCATCATCATAAAATAAAATATGAAACCTATTCCCTTCTCTTTTCTACTGTACTTCTACAGAAATGTATTAGGTGAAGTCAACAGGGGTCGTGTATAATATCCATAGCAAGGCCGGATTAAGGGGAACTTAGGGGTCCTATAGCCCCTGGTCTCCAGATGGACAGAGGCCTCCACTCTGATCAAAATCTCAACTGCCTATCTAAAAAAGAATCATGAAGATACAATCATCATCATAAAATAAAATATGAAACATATTCCCTTAACTTTCCTATTGTACTTTCACAGAAATGTGTTAGGTGAAGTCAGCAGAGGTCACATATTTTTTCTAGCCCCGTGCTTACAGATGGATTAATCCAGCCCTGTTGGCAGCTTTAGCGTGTAGACTGGGTAGGCACGAGTCTACCCAAAAATTTTGAAAAATACTGTATATAAATAAATGATACAATAGAGAGTAAATATACTGTATTTTCCAGTATTTATATTAATGGTAAATAATTATTTAACAAATAGCATCAACAACTATTGTAAAAATAATTTCCTACTGTCATTAATCAATCAAATGTGTATTTGTATCCATAAATGAGGGAGTGGGCCTACCCAAAATTAAAATCGTAAAGTCGCCCCTGACTGAAGAACCATATGTGACCACTTGGCTACGAATTTAAGTAAAATAATGTAGCAACATTTTAAAATAGTTTTTTTTTTAATTTGTTGTTCACGGAACCAGGTATATCAAAGAGGGCGATCATCGTTTAATATACTGTGAGCCAGTTTAATCCAACAATTTTAAAACAAACACAAGCTGAAGAAAATCGCCACAAAATGGAGCCTCGTCTATGTTGGTATCAGTGGCGTATTTACGATTTTGTTTCGGGAGGGGCTTTGCAAACTTTCGGGGGGGGGGATTTGCCTGAAAATGTGAAAATTCTGCAAATATTTCATAATTTGACTATAGTTAATAAGATTTCAGGGGGGCTTAAGCCCGGAAGCCCCCCTAAATACGCCACTGGTTGGTATAGTGTTGAATAGTGGTATCAATACTAAATGGACAAAACATGTGAACTTGATTGTGATATTGTGATGTTTCTCACGAACACAAACTTATTTCCTGTTGTTCGGGGAGGGAGAACACGATGGTTTAGTGAGACAGAGCTCACCTCTTGTGTGTGGAGTCCTCGTTCAAGGCCCAGCGAAGTAATTTTGTGATCGACAACATCGTGGCCATGGGTTTTCTCTGTGTTCTCCCGTTTCCTTCCACGTTCTTATTCCACCAATTCTGTCATCATTCACTTGCCTTAATCATCCTTTAGTCTGACAGACATAATCGTGGGACGTTAAACTGAAAGATTTCGTTTAAAAGAAAAAAATAGTCTATTCGCTCATAGCCGCTGGTTTATCAATAAGATCGGTTCAATACTTAAACATCCTGTCGATCCTGCCAGGACTAGCCATTTTAGGATCCTGCCAGGACTAGCCATGTTGTCTTTGACCACTTATTTAGGTTCTATAACAGGTTTTTAAGCCGGTTTTATGTATATATATATATTGGTGAAGTCAAGCATGGACGAAAGAACACTCCAAATGCGTTTTGGAACCAGATGGTCAACTTGCCGACACCAAGTGGGAAAAAATCTTTAGGTTTTACGTCCCACGTTTATGCCGGTTAGGCTAAAGAAGACAGTGATGATGAGAAATGAATGAAATGGTGGAATAAAGAAAGTGGGAAGAAACGGGAGAACCCCGAGAAAACCCACGAGCACGGTGTTTGTCCATCACAAAGTCCACACGGCGCGAGCTGGGATCGAACCTGGGACACCAAGCAACGGAGGTGAACGCTCTAGACACCAAGTGGAGGTGGAGGAGCGTGACATCGTTGTTTTTTCTTAAGCCAAATTTCAAAAAATTTTCACGCTCTTACTTTTCAAGATATCAGATTGAAATTTTGTACTACAGATTCTGTGCACCTTTGAGTAATTTTTTAGATCCCTACGTGAATCTGGGTATGGGGCCGAGGGGTTCAAATATTTCGACTGGGTAAGGTTTTTCCCGAATTTCCCGGTTCAGGTGTATGATACGGACATATGAGTGGTACCGGTTTTCTCCAAATTTCCAGTTTTTGGTGTACAATACGGACAAGTGAGTGGTACAGTTGGCAGGGTTGCTGTATTCTTTTATAAATCATGATACTACGATAAATAATAACGAAGCAGTAGCTCTTTGACTGAAGGTCTAAAATTTACCTCAAAAGTAAAAATCCTAAAAGGGTTAGTGGCTCTGTAAGCCAGCTTTCATGAAGATGGAAGAGTAAGATGTAGAACAAAGTGCTCTGAGTAAGTCGATCTTGCATCATATGAACAACAGAAATACTAATACTATTTTATTCTAACATATTAGCGTAAAAAATAAGAAAAGAAAACAAGGAAAACATTAGTTGACCTTTTAAAGTGATCTAACCTCAATGTAGGCTATTAATGATAGGATTAATGATTACCCACAGATAAAAGCCTTGACCTCTCCATCACACTTTCACTTCCATTAAATCTTTTTTAAAAAGGGGGAAAATCCGAAGGAAAATATACTCTATAAGAGTCAGTTGTATTTATATCCTCCCTTACATCTAAAACTAAAGACTATATGAACATGAACATAATTATTAGCACCACGCAGTGATATTATATGACATTCTGTCAGTCTGTTACTCCGCTCGATAATTTTGAACGGTTTCTTTTTTTCTGCTATAGATAGTTAGAATAAATACCTTGCCGGAGTTCGTTAATAGCGCCAATCCGTTAACGTTTTAACGGATGACGGTCGCTATCAATATCCCATTTAAAATCCGTAACATTTCCTAGCTTTTATGCAACCTGCACAGTAGCAAAGAAATGTTAGTTGCCTATAACACAAGGATAAGTAGCTTTTCTTATTGCAGTTATCAGGGCCGAATTCTTTAATGGAGTCAATTCGTTATCATCTTGACGCGTAATAGTGGGTATCCGGAACCCTTTTAAAATCGAAAACACTCTCTATACAACCTGCACATGCACAATAACAAAGAAATGTTGGTTGCCTATAATACAAGGATAAGCAGTTTTTCTTATTGTAATTATCTCGACCGAGTTCGTTAATGGATTCAATCCGTTAACATCTTCACGGGTAACAGTGAATAACCATATCTCGTATAAAATCCATCATTCCCTAGCTTCTATACAACCTGCACAGTAGCAAAGAAATTTTGGTTGCCTATAATACAAGGATAAGCAGTTTTTCTTATTGTAATTATCTCGACCGAGTTCGTTAATGGATTCAATCCGTTAACATCTTCACGGGTAACAGTGAATAACCATATCTCGTATAAAATCCATCATTCCCTAGCTTCTATACAACCTGCACAGTAGCAAAGAAATTTTGGTTGCCTATAATACAAGGATAAGCAGTTTTTCTTATTGTAATTATCTCGACCGAGTTCGTTAATGGATTCAATCCGTTAACATCTTCACGGGTAACAGTGAATAACCATATCTCGTATAAAATCCATCATTCCCTAGCTTCTATACAACCTGCACAGTAGCAAAGAAATTTTGGTTGCCTATAATACAAGGATAAGCAGTTTTTCTTATTGTAATTATCTCGACCGAGTTCGTTAATGGATTCAATCCGTTAACATCTTCACGGGTAACAGTGATAACCATATCTCGTATAAAATCCATCATTCCCTAGCTTCTATACAACCTGCACAGTAGCAAAGAAATTTTGGTTGCCTATAATACAAGGATAAGCAGTTTTTCTTATTGTAATTATCTCGACCGAGTTCGTTAATGGATTCAATCCGTTAACATCTTCACGGGTAACAGTGATAACCATATCTCGTATAAAATCCATCATTCCCTAGCTTCTATACAACCTGCACAGTAGCAAAGAAATGTTGGTTGCCTATAATACAAGGATAAGCAGTTTTTCTTATTGTAATTATCTCGACCGAGTTCGTTAATGGATTCAATCCGTTAACATCTTCACGGGTAACAGTGAATAACCATATCTCGTATAAAATCCATCATTCCCTAGCTTCTATACAACCTGCACAGTAGCAAAGAAATGTTGGTTGCCTATAATACAAGGATAAGCAGTTTTTCTTATTGTAATTATCTCGACCGAGTTCGTTAATGGATTCAATCCGTTAACATCTTCACGGGTAACAGTGAATAACCATATCTCGTATAAAATCCATCATTCCCTAGCTTCTATACAACCTGCACAGTAGCAAAGAAATTTTGGTTGCCTATAATACAAGGATAAGCAGTTTTTCTTATTGTAATTATCTCGACCGAGTTCGTTAATGGATTCAATCCGTTAACATCTTCACGGGTAACAGTGATAACCATATCTCGTATAAAATCCATCATTCCCTAGCTTCTATACAACCTGCACAGTAGCAAAGAAATGTTGGTTGCCTATAATACAAGGATAAGCAGTTTTTCTTATTGTAATTATCTCGACCGAGTTCGTTAATGGATTCAATCCGTTAACATCTTCACGGGTAACAGTGAATAACCATATCTCGTATAAAATCCATCATTCCCTAGCTTCTATACAACCTGCACAGTAGCAAAGAAATGTTGGTTGCCTATAATACAAGGATAAGCAGTTTTTCTTATTGTAATTATCTCGACCGAGTTCGTTAATGGATTCAATCCGTTAACATCTTCACGGGTAACAGTGAATAACCATATCTCGTATAAAATCCATCATTCCCTAGCTTCTATACAACCTGCACAGTAGCAAAGAAATGTTGGTTGCCTATAATACAAGGATAAGCAGTTTTTCTTATTGTAATTATCTCGACCGAGTTCGTTAATGGATTCAATCCGTTAACATCTTCACGGGTAACAGTGAATAACCATATCTCGTATAAAATCCATCATTCCCTAGCTTCTATACAACCTGCACAGTAGCAAAGAAATTTTGGTTGCCTATAATACAAGGATAAGCAGTTTTTCTTATTGTAATTATCTCGACCGAGTTCGTTAATGGATTCAATCCGTTAACATCTTCACGGGTAACAGTGAATAACCATATCTCGTATAAAATCCATCATTCCCTAGCTTCTATACAACCTGCACAGTAGCAAAGAAATTTTGGTTGCCTATAATACAAGGATAAGCAGTTTTTCTTATTGTAATTATCTCGACCGAGTTCGTTAATGGATTCAATCCGTTAACATCTTCACGGGTAACAGTGAATAACCATATCTCGTATAAAATCCATCATTCCCTAGCTTCTATACAACCTGCACAGTAGCAAAGAAATTTTGGTTGCCTATAATACAAGGATAAGCAGTTTTTCTTATTGTAATTATCTCGACCGAGTTCGTTAATGGATTCAATCCGTTAACATCTTCACGGGTAACAGTGAATAACCATATCTCGTATAAAATCCATCATTCCCTAGCTTCTATACAACCTGCACAGTAGCAAAGAAATTTTGGTTGCCTATAATACAAGGATAAGCAGTTTTTCTTATTGTAATTATCTCGACCGAGTTCGTTAATGGATTCAATCCGTTAACATCTTCACGGGTAACAGTGAATAACCATATCTCGTATAAAATCCATCATTCCCTAGCTTCTATACAACCTGCACAGTAGCAAAGAAATTTTGGTTGCCTATAATACAAGGATAAGCAGTTTTTCTTATTGTAATTATCTCGACCGAGTTCGTTAATGGATTCAATCCGTTAACATCTTCACGGGTAACAGTGAATAACCATATCTCGTATAAAATCCATCATTCCCTAGCTTCTATGCAACCTACACAGTAGCAAAGAAATTTTGGTTGCCTATAATACAAGGATAAGTAGCTTTCCTTATTGCAATTACTTCGGCTGAGTTCGTTAATGGAGTGAATCCATTAATATTTTCACGGATAACGGTGAGTTTAACGGCGGCTATCCATAAACCATTTTCTACTATTAAATTAGATAGTAAAAGTTACATATGTCACCACTAGATGGCAGCAAACACCTGTCAACAGACGTCCGATGGCGATATTGATAGTACCATCTACCGGACGAAATTGAAACTTCCAGTGCATAATCTTCTTTACCATAGATCATTATTTTCTCTTTCCCAGTGCGTTTTATAAAAGCATTGTGTTAAAACATTTATTAAATAGTTATTATTTATATTATAGCTCTTATTGAATAGTCTATCCTACGATCAACTCTTTGCTCAGAACTTCCTTCACTTTGAGGGGGCGTGGTGGCTCAGTGGTAAGCGTTCACCTCCGGTGCTTGGGGACCCTAGTTCGATCCCAGCTCGCGCCGTGTGGACTTGGTGGTGAACAAACACCATGCTCGTGGGTTTTCTCGGTGTTCTCCCGTTTCCTCCCACTTTTCCTTTCCACCACTTCATTCATTTCTCATCATCACCGTCTCCTTTAGCCTAACAGGCATAAGCGTGGGACGTAAAACTTAAAGATTTCATTTTTTTCCATTCACTTTAAAAATAATACAAAATTTCAATTTGTGAGCTTACATATTACAAGTCGTGTGTGTGTAAAGAGTATGTGTGTTACTTTTAGGGAAAAGGTAAACAACAATTTTCCTACATATACATACACAAATAAATCATTTTCTCCAGTAAATAAAAACTGTCATTATTATTGGCAACAAACAATACGCTTTTTGGTGAAATAAAGTTTGTTATTTGTTTTCGAGTTTGTGAAAAACTATACATCAGAATTTATCCTCAAACATATTATCTTTTACAACTTCATGCGATATCCTATATGGTGTTTCAGAACAACACCGACAACATTTGGGAGATGATTCCTGACACCAAGATAAGACAAAAAGTACCGGTATAGACCAACCTGGGTGCACAAATGCTTCCTTTCGGAGTTATAGGCTGCCGAAAACATTAAAAAAAATGAACTTTAAAGATCCATAGCTCTAAAACTATGGGACCTATCGTAGTCGGGTTAAGACTTCACTTAGGAACTAATATGTCCGCTATCCAAAAATCCATGTTTCAGGACCTTCCAGTACTCAGGCAACAATTTTATAGAGGAAGTTTGGCTACGGCCATATAGCTAATTTCTAGCACTCACCAACTATCTCTATAAAAATTATTGCGAAAGTACCGCAGGTTCTGAAACTTGGATATATATGGATGGGGCACATGCTAGTTCCTAAGTGGTCTTGACCTGACCACGGTAGGTTCCATAGTATTGGAGTTATGAACCTTTAAAGTTCATTTTTTTATGTTTTTGACAGCTTTTAACTCCGAAAGAAAGCATTTGTACACCCAGATTGTCTATACTTTTTGTCTGACCTTGGTGTCAGAAATCACCTCCCAAACTTTGTCGGTGTTGTTTTGAAACACCCTGTATATAATCTTTGAACAATATTTGCTTAAACGAAAATTAATGATAATTTTAGGGTATACATCATTAACCATAGTATGTACTGTCGTCTTGCTACTATTATAATGAAGAGCTTAATGAAAATAAAATCCTGAGACGAATATTCGGACCCAAGATGAACGAGAATGGGGAATGGCGGAATCTTCATAACGAGGAACTACATAATTTATACGGTTTACCAAACATTGTTAGGATCATCAAATCTAGGAGGCTTAGGGGGCAGGTGATGTAGCCAGGGTGGAAGAAAGTAGAAACGCTCCCATAGTTTTAACTGGAAGACCAATCGGAAAACGACCATTAGGACAACCTAAGGATTAGGATGGTAGGACAATATTAAGATGGATCACCCAGAAATAGGAATACAAAGTAGAAACTGGATCCAGTTGGCTAAGGATAAAAGTCAATGGAGAGCTTTTGTACTCATATTATTGTTCTCATATCAATAACATTTTCGATTGGTAAATGTCTTATCTTTGGATACCATTATTCCTCGTTAAACATTTAATAGCCCTGTAAAACATTTTCTAAGAAAATATCAGGACCTTGTAAGAGAAAGGGCGAATCCCGAAATCGAGGTGTTGGGAAATCAAGCTGAAAGTTTTACAAGTACTTCAAGATAGCAAGAGCGTGCTCTAATAAGTAGTGAGTCACAAGGGTGATTGAAAACGTGTCCATTTGAAATTCAATGTTTTAATTTCCTGTCTAATGTGAGCAAAATAAGAGATTTTTCAATTTCTCCCTTTCTCTTCCAAAGTCCTGATATGACAAGTCTTAACAACAGTACACTTTTTCTTTTGTTTATTTTGGCAAAGTGATATGAAAGTAATGTGAATGCTCGAACTTCTTGATACAAAGTCGCCAGAACGCCTATTCGTCTGCAACCAACCACACTTCTGCTGTGAGGATTTGGGCTGTATTAGCAGCAGACGTTGTAATTAATTTTATAATAAATAATTATTCACAGCGAAAATTATGTTCGCCTTGAGTTTACGAATCTGCACAAAATTTTAGACCCCAAAGAAACTTGAAGCTGTAATATTTAACACACAAACAAACAAACAGAAAACCAGTCTAATGAAGAGTTAATAAAAACTGTCATAAACATGAAAAATTTGTATGAAAATGAAATGCATGCACTGAGAAAAAAAGCGATGTGTCGTACGTAAAAACGTAGGTTACATGCGTAAATCCTGTAGTTTTTGGACTTAACATACAATTCTATGTAACATCCTGTACCAAACATATAACTGAAAACGTACGTTTTATACGTACTATCCGTATAAGTGTTCCGAAACATGTACTTTCCATACGAAAGAAAGAACTGTATATAGGCGGTCAGGATCTCACATACAGATGGACGTATGTAACATATAGTTGACGTATATAACATACGTATATGTATGCAATATACGGAAGACTGTTAAATGTCAGACGTCCTGCAGCTGCATGATGCAATATCTAAGCGGAACAAGCACAGTACGTATTGTAGCATATGGATAACGTATGTTCCGTACTAATTTCCGTAGTAAACATAAGGATTCCGTATATTTGTACAATATACCGCTGTCCGGATAACGGATTTTTTTCAGTGTGTTTTTGTCAAACTCATGGGAGCAATTGCCTCCCCTGCTTTCCACAAATGACTCTCCTTTTTATTGGGTTTTCACTGCTTATATACGAATAATACATCATTCTGTACGGAAAATATTATCTCCAATTTTTCTAGTGTTGATTTGAGTGAAATCCTCTGCCCTGTTGTCTGCTTGGTAAGCTCAGCTTCTTTGACAATCATTTCAATTTATTAAAAAAAAACAAATCCTTCAATTAGATTTCCCCATCTTCTTGAAAGTGATACTTCAAATTTCATGTTACGAATCAATTGATTATGTGGTTGGAAGGTTGCGGCACATGAGATGCACACGTGACGTATTCTGAGAACGCTGCTGCTAATTTACCCATAAATGTACGGAGCACGGGGGGGGGGGTGTAGGTTACGTAAGAAGAAAAATACGAGTATGTTTGTTATCCTCATGCATCTGAACACACGACAGTTGTTTTGTTTCTTCATAGATAATTGTATGATTGAATTGGTCTCTTAAAAATAAGTGGAGTTGACTTTTAAAATTCTGGTTCTCAGAAGAACCAATTGTAATAAAATTATATACATTTAAGTCTTGTACTTTGTTCATAGCATATAATCTCCTATTTCTGGTAACACTTGACATTACAACACGTCACAAGACACAGCATAATTACTGCTTTTGTAACCTGCCACAGTGTATTTAAAGCTTTTACATAATATACTATATTAATTACATTTTCTTTTTCTTTTTTTTTTTTAAACCACAGCAATTAAGATATTTAGTCATCTTTTGCCTTCAAATTTCAAGGAATATTCTTCCTCCCGCCGTGAAGAGAAAAACGTTCCTAGTGAACTTTTATTCCCTTCAATTATTAGATTTTGAAAAGTAAAAATATGGAGTTCAATGTCAACAAGAAGCCATCTGTGTTCTATACTAGAAATTACTATCTACTAGGGAACAAATTACGTTGCATTTCAGCTTTTAAAAACCAAACCGGTTTTGTAATCAAAGTGTGGGTAAGGCACCTGCACTAACCTTTATGAAATAGCTGATTGCAGTACTTTACAGGTTTTCTAAGGTCATGAGTGAGAATAACCAAAGGCCGGTAGCTAAAATCTTCATAATGACAGCTTTTGATAATACAGCTAAAAATCTTCATAATGACAGCTTTTGACAGCAATTGATAATACAGGAAGGCACACTTTTACGTGTGGTAATATTTAATATTTTAGTTGTTTCACATTATTGTTTATTTTACGTCAAGGGCTAAGGCCGAAGGGGTTTTTTTTTTTTTTTTTTTTTTTTTAGTTAAATGCAGTAGCGTTTATTGGGTACCAAAATTTGGGGGAAGGAAAAATGATTTGTCATACAGCTCACAGATGACAAGAAGAACCCTAAAACAGGGGTAGCGGGGAAAGGTCAACGACACGGTAAAGTCCATTTTCGGTTTTTGAGGTGTGGTCTATACTTAGATGTCGTCTGCTACTCCGGGTAGTTGTCTGTGTGCTATTCCGTGGTGTCATTTGAAACCCCCGTGCGAAAAGTGGGCGAGCCCATACCTACGTCACACTACTTCTGCTAGAGTTCTTCTCGTCATCTGTGAGCTATACCTGAAACCAGTATTGGTTTAAGATTTTTCCCCGGGAGTGGCTTCGAATTCTTTATCGGCAGGTCCTCTACAAACACTAATAACCCACGATTGGGGATAGGACTCAAATTCCAGGAGGAAAGTTTATCTTACGGACACCTCCTGAAATTACTGACTAATATTATAATGTTCTCAACGTATTTTCCGTTTTCGTAAGCAGGCAGGTACTATAGTGACCGCAACGACCCGTGAAGCCTGGGTTCTACACGGATCATACAACTGCTTTCCCTCACGTGTGATGCATCGGAAGAATTCGGTACGATTCGTGGAGCTGCCTTCCGAACGCACACTTGAGAAAAAGTGAAAGAGCAGAAGTGCACCAACAATGTTGCCAAACTTAGAGGATATGGCAAACGAGCAACAGAGAAATCGCACTTGAAGAACTATGACACGAACACTAACAAATATTTAAATCAAACAGTAACAATAATAATAGCAAAAATATAAAATAATAACAACAATAACAACAATAACAACAAAATGAAACTTAGCGCAATTTGACAACACTGCTCTCTCAGGAGGTGTTATCAGTAGAACACGAGAGATGATATTGACAAAAGGGTGACGGTTGGCGACGGGGACGCACTCTCGTCTTCTATTGGGTGCTGAAATGAGTAGATCTAGGTCAAGCTTCACGACTTCTCGTGATCACTAAAAGACATAGACAGCAAATTTTAATGTTTAATTCAAATTTTAACTCAATTTAACAATAAACTCTGGAAAAGTCCGTACAAGAGGATCATGCAAATGTACCTTTATTAATGTTGGGGTTTGCGTTTATAATGAAGATGAAAGATATCTAAATATTTTCACCTAAATGATTATGCATCCCACATTTCTTAAATGATTTCAGGTTTGCTTATTACTTTTACACAAAACGTACAATTATGAATGAATGGGGTATGGATAGCCATCTTTAAAGTCTCCGTTATCCGTTATCCGTTAGCAGATTGATTCCATTAACGAACTCGGCCAAGATAATTCCAAAAAGATATTATCCTTGTGTCATTGGCAACCAACATTTCTTTGCTACTGTGCAGGTTGCATAGAAGCTAGGGAAGGTAATGGATTTTAAAGGGAAATGGATAGCCCCCATACCCATGAAAAGATGTTAACGGATTGACTCCATTAACGAACTCGGCTAATATAATCGTTCTACGAGTAGCTACCTATTGCAAAAAAAAAAAAAAAATAGCCCCACAGCGTATGGAATTTCGGTCTCCTCTTGATTCTCCATGCGAAATTTTCTAGCGACGCTCATGTCAGTATACTCGACTTTCATCCCACAACTTGTCTTTTCTTCGTTGATTTGAGTTTAGTATCTCTGTTCAGCACACAGGCTATATTAGACGTTGACGTTAACCTACAATGTAACCCCTTACCGCATGCCGTGCCATATATGACTCATTCCCTTTTTTCACTTTAGCTTTTTTTGTGATTTATCAAAGGCACCAAATGACTGTTTTGTCTGCTGTGTGAGATATTGACGTGTATGAATAAGAGATTTTGGTGTCATCTGGCATGTTCTTTGTGAGTTGTAAGTGTGTCACATATGGCATTTACTTATTCCTCGTCGAAATTAAGTGAAAAATCTAAAATTCAAGTTTTAATTCATTTTCCAAGTTCCCATATGAGGATTTCCAATACTGATTATTTTTTTCGCTAAAAGAAAAAATCATGTAGAAATGGGTTAAGGTGGAAACCAATTACCTTTTGTGTAACTAAGGTTAGATGCATTGTTTATGATCTACGATTGGGTAGTAAAATTGACTACTTTCGCTAGTGAGTTGATTATATATATTCCAATATGTCGTTGGATGCCACTCTTCTGGAATGTGTTGACGATATTAATCCAAGAGTATTTTTTATAAACCCTAAGTAATTTCGGATGATGCGGAGATACCGACGATGTAAAAGAAGAGTAACTGGTGTACGAATGCTGTGATTGTCATTCTCTGATTGTGATAAATTTGTGTGGTTGATGCCACATATTGTGGCAGTAGTCATGGCTCACTGAATGATTTGTATTTATTACGTCTTATGGAATCTGAAAAGAAAATCAATAAAATGTTAGAAAATTTGAAGAAGGTCTGTAAAGAATATGGTATGAAAATAAATGTTAGAAAGATAAAAGCCATGATTATTGGAACTAAGCGGCCGGTGTCAAGTATAGAAGTAGGAGATGATAAAATAGAACAGATGACTAGTTTTCGATACCTGGGAAGTATTATTAGTGATGATATGAAATGTGAACGTGAAATAAAAACAAGGATAGGAATGGAGAAAGAAGCCTTTAGTAGGAAGAAAATTTTATTTTGTAGAACTTGAATAAAGAGTTGGGAAAAAGACTTATATAATGTTTCGTATGGAGTGTTGTACTGTATGGGTCAGAAACATGGATATTACGCCAAAATGATGAAAAACGGCTGGAAGGTTTCGAAATGTGGGTGTGGAGAAGGATGAAGAAAATTAGCTGGGTCAAGGGGGAAGCGAATGAGAAGATGTTAGAAATGGTGGAGGAGAAAATAACACTTTTAGATATTATTAAGAAGAGTAAGTGAAACTGGTTGAGACATTGCCTAAGAAGAAATTGTATCCATGAGGGACGTCCTAGAGGGTGTGGTGGCGGGAAAGAGACGGAGGGGGAGAAGGAGACTGCATTTAATGGACCAATGTATTTATTCTCGAAAAAATTAGAAGACAAAGATATCTGCTTATATTTTTTACAGCAGTTGTGAAAATGGATCTATGCTTGTTGCGAATGACTGAAGATAAATATTCGTTGCGTCCTTCTAGCCGCGATGAACATTATCGTGCATATCAGCTTCATAATGAACCATTTCGAAAAGTGCATGCAATCCTCAGTAATTGCCTTCAACAGTTAGATTACATATTTTTTTGTGTTGTCTCGTAATTAATTTGAGTCTCTCTCTCTCTCTTTTTTTTTTCCTAAAGAAGATCTGTTTGTATGTGCATCGCAGTAATAAAGCGATGCAAGTCTTCGTCAGTAATTCAGTTCATATGCTTCACTGATCACCGATAAAGATTTCTTTCGGCTCCTTTGAGGCACTGCCATTAATGAATTGCATTTCATTTATTGTCTCCTCTTCTCCTGGGCCATGGAAGATATATAATAAACGATTTTTCATAAAACCGGGAAATGTTAAAGATTGATCTTTTATATATATATATATATATATATATATATATATATATATATATATATATATATATATATATATATATATATATATATATATATATATATATATAAAAGAGAATGAAATAATAATAAATATGCTTTATGCTGTATGGTTGCGAAACATAATCGCTCACTCTGAGAGAAGAAAGCACTGAAAGTATTTGAGAATAAAATCCTGAAACGAATATTTGGACCCAAGAGGAGCGGGAATAGTGGAAACTTCATTAAAGGAACTGCATAATTTATACCGTTTGCCAAACATTTTTAAGATCATCAGGTCTAGGAGGCTCAGGCTGCAGGTCATATAGGCAAAATGGAAGAAAGTAGGAACGCTTTCAAATTCTTAACTGGAAGTCCAATTGGAAGACGACCATTTGGAAGATCTAGACGCTGATGGAAGGACAATATTAAGATGAATCTTAGAAAAACAGGAATACAAAGTAGAAACTGGGTCTAGTTGGCTAAGGATAGAAGTCAGTGGAGAGTTTTTGTAAACGCGGCATTGAACCTTCGTGTTTCATAGGCCATAGTTGGTTAATTATTAAAGAATATTAATTGTCATTACAAAACTCTGAGTTGGTTGCTTTAGGTTGGATTTAAAATAACACCCAACAAGAGATTTTCCGTCTGTGCATACAATCTTCAAGTCTACTGTGTAGATTCCATTGCGTTTTCTAATATTCTACTTTGAATGTTCAAGATTTCTTTGTAGATGCTGTCCGTTCTTAAGTGGTGTGTGGACACTATCTTACTTGAAATATTCTCACAGAAAGTAGTCACAAGTAGAAAATCGAGTGATCGTGACGGCCATGGAACATCATCTTCACTTGATATGATGTGGTAGGGGAACCTATCTCAGTGTTTAAAAGTCATAATTTGGCTATCTTGCAAGAAGTTTAAATTTAATTACAGTATGTGCTTTTGTGTAACCAAAAATCTTCAAGCTGACCGTGAACTAGTTTAACAGCAGAGTAGTTCTAGAAGAGGATCGTCATCTACTGTAATAGTCTTCTTCTTGTTCACCTCATCCACAGGTTGGTGAGCAACACGGAAATTTTAAAACTTTTCTCTCGCTTGGGAGAGCTGTACAGTATATTGTAGAATATCACATGAATGTTTCTATTGAAGTAATGTCGTATAGCTTCTCAATGCAGGATTGGAACATTTTAAAATAAAAATTATCGCACAAATTTGTCAAAATTATCACGTGACATAAAACTGAGAGTTTTTCTTAAGACAGTATATCAATACGGAATTGTGTGTTGGATGTTAAAAAAAATATACTCATGTATTTTTTTTATATAAATGTACACACCGAAGTGCATTAAATTTTGCGTATATACTGTAGTTCACGATTTTTCGCGTTTACATTTTCCTTCCGACTTTGGCTAAATTTGAGCGTTAAGTAAGTGAGATGAACGAAAGCATTCCGTGTATGAAAAATGTTCCCAAAAATATTAAAACAATAAAACAAATACAATACAAAACAAAATTAAGCTCGATTGAGACTACTCTCGCAATTGCACTTCCGAGGGATTTTTGTAGTAGCAAAAGGGAAATTCACCAAGGAGATAGGTAAAGATAGGCCTTTTTTCGCCTATGATAGTCAGAAAAAATAAAGGTGTTCATAACAGCGTCTAAAGAATGAATATGAAGTTCTAGCATTAAACGTTACATCCCTGTAAGATGCATCTGAAAAATATTGTAGCAAGTCACTTAACGAACCTGCAAACAAACTATGTTTGTTAATGTTCTGGCAGTATAAACGTTTTTATGAACATGCAGCAATAATTTTAGTATGAGGAGCTTTATGAACCACACTACACGAATGCTTATTATAAACTTACTAGCATCAATTATCCGCTTCGTTGGGTTAAATTTTAAAAAATAGTAATATATTCCGTTAGTCAGTCACTTTTTTACTATTACTAAAGGGCTCTTTGATATCGGACATTTCCGATGATTTTTATATATCCCCTCCCCTTCCCATGTTGCGAACCACGGCAACGGAAGTGTCATTGTTCATCTCAGCGACCCCGAAAACTATGGATTGGACGTAACACCGTCAACGTGATATGATAAAAACCATTCCAGGTTTAAACTTCATCTAGATTGTAAATTTAAGCGAGATCGGTTCGGTGGTTCTAGAGTTATTAAATTTATTTATTTTTATATATTTTACCCCTATTCTCCTCTCCTATGTTCTACCGTCAAAGTATCATGATAAAAAAAAAACATCACAGGGACGAACCTCCTCTACGTTAAAAATTTGATCGAGATTGATCGTTTGGTTGAAGAATTATTAAGTTTTATTAACTTTTTTTTATAATTCCCGTTCTCTCCCTCCCCTAAATTCTACTGTCAAAGTGAATAGCTTAAAACACTCCCATTCCAGAACCGCATCTACATTAAAAATATGATCGAAATCGGTCGGGCGGTTCAAGAAATTAAGAGTGACAAACATAGTCACTTTCAATTTTATAATATAGATTAATTCTAGTCTTCACGAAAACAAGAAGTATAATGCTGGAAAGTTTAAAAGCTCAGTTACAATAAATTGCTATAAGCTGATTTGATAAGGACAACATTTTCTATTTTATTCTTGGTAGTAAGACTGCAAACAATTTTGTATGAAAAAAATGAAATTTTTAAGTTGTACGTCCCACGGTTATGCTGGTTAGGCTAAAGGAGACGATGATGATGAGAAATGAAGAAAGTGGGAGGAAACGGAAGAACCCCGAGAAAACCCACGAACACGGTGTTTGTCCACCACAAAGTCCACACGGCTCGAGCTGGGATCGAACCAGGGACCCCAAGCACCGGAGGTGAACGCTCTACCTCTGAGCCACCGGGCCCCCAATCTTGTATGGTGTGTCGTGTCTGTGCCGCGCTTTTTCTCTTTCTCTGTTTATCTGAGTTCTGAGTGGACATGTCTGCTGTGCAACGAAGAAGTTGGAGGAACAAGTATACAAGTACTCTGCTTCTGAGGACATAGATTAAAAGAAAATGTAACATAAGTAACTTTCTTTTACCAATTCTTATTAATTACGGGTACCCTGCTATTTTAAAAGAAATGTAAAAAGAATTAAAGGTACCGGTAATAGGATTCGACCCGATGTCAAAACACTGCGATTTTGTAGTCTTTCATTTCAGTCTCTTCATTGAACCACTGAGACTTATTTAAAAGAACCACTGTAGCAAATCCCGGGGGGATGAGGGGGGACATGTCCCCTCCAATCTTGGAAGTAGGGGGAACTGTCCCCCCAATAATCTGATTTGAAATGTATGTTTTGGGGAGAAATGTGATAATTTGTATCCGATTGAAACAAAAGAAAGGGAGATGAAATTGATGTTCCCCCCGAATAAGCTTCACATCTGCCCGCCTCCCAATGTTGAAGACAACTCTGCTCTCCTGATCCTCCACGGTATTGTTTTTCAACTTCATAAATATTTTGAACATCCTAAAAATAAAAAAAAGAGAGAAACGATCTTACCCGCCCCTCTCCCCATCCCCAATGTTGAAGACAGATTTGAGTCGCTGGAAAGAACCGTCTGCTTTTTACCATACATTGGGCTCTTTTAGCCGTAGTCTGCCGCTTCGAGACTCAAGAAAAGATTTTTGTTTCTTTCTATATTTGTGTACCAAATCTTCAATACAGAACTCAGAAGCTAATCTACGTTAGATAGACAATGTAGACACTATGTTTAAAACAATAGATGCAACATTTTACACCCTTCTCTTCCTCTCTTCCGTTTCTTACCCTGCTCCTTTACTGGAAATTGAGCTCCTTAGTGGCTAAGTGGTTAGCATACGCGCCTTCAGCGCGGGGGACCCAGGTTCGATTTCCGGCGGGAGCTCATGTGGTTCGGATTCCACGTTAATCAGTAGGTCCACGTCTCATATAGCCTCGCTGCTGAAAAGGGACATTAAACTCAAAAACAACTCACCTCAACCTTTACTGGAAATTTGTAAATTTCCCTTCGTTACTACAAAAATCCCTCGGAAGCACGCTTACGAGGATAGAGCCAATCGTACTTAATTCTTTTTTATCATATTTTTTAATTATGCTTTAATATTTTTAGGAACATTTTCATACACGGAAGGTTTTCTATCATCTCTACTTACTAACCACTCGACTTTTGCCAAAGATGAAAGAAAAATGTAATAAATGCGGAAAAGCGCGCAAAATTTAATGCGCATGGGAGTACATAATGCCCTGATGGTATGTCCTAGTGACATGCTCTATTGGCCTTACATAGACTAAATTGTCGACATAACTGGGAGTTGGTAACTGCAAAATTGAAATAGAAAAATTTGTTGCTCCAACGTAGCTCAAATCGGAAGCGGAATTTGGTCAACTAGCAATTTACTAATGTTTATGTTAATGGTTTCCATCCATCACACCTGATTGCAGTCCTCAACCATAAAATACCTTGACCCAGCGTAGGTGAAAAACTGGAGATCCGTGCTACACAAAATATTTGTTGAGCCTAGGTTTGTTGGTTAATGCTCGAGGAAGTGACCAATTACAACATAGACCCAACGTTGACAGATGAGTAGCCAATTTTCTCTAACGCTGGTTCTAGGAGAAAAAAGAAAACCTTTCTATTTCAACTGTGCCCTCGGAAAATATGTGAAACACATTTCAGCCCTATCCCCGTCAACCTCTTGCGGAGGAAATCTTTCCTTTGCTTTGGGGAAAGAAGAGAATGAGCTCGGCTGTGTTGCCAATTTGTCATTCAGTCGTTTGGTCTTGGCGAGTGAAGAACGTAAGCTACTAAGAATGGCTAACAAGGCAGTGCAGAGCGAAGCCCGTGAAGTAATTCAATGTGGCAACCCTGTCCGCATCCAACCATTCAAGGACCTCGGCCACAGCAACTTGTCCCGCCTCTTGCGAGGGAGGTACGGGAAAACACATCGATAGCAGCCCCCGCAGAGACACATTTGAAATAGAAAATCTCTGGTATCTGTGCTAGAATGTTAACAATATAGGTAAAGCTCACAGATGACGAGAAGAACCCTAGCAGAAGTAGTGTGACGTAGGTATGGGCTCGCCCACTTTTCGCACGGGGGTTTCAAATGACACCACGAAATAACACATATATAACTTTACCCGGAGTAGCAGACAACATCTAAGTATAGACCACACCTCAAAAACCGAAAATAAACTTGACCGTGTCGTTGACCTTTCGCCGCTTCCCCTGTTTTAGGGTTCTTCTCGTCATCTGTGAGCGAGTCAAGATAAGCAATATCAAGAAAAAATAATTTTAATTTTTCATATGACAGATAAATAAATGATTAAATGATGAACTGAGGAAAAAGATATCCCACATTTCTACATAGTTGTATTTACAATGCATTTCAGTGTAATCTCCTTTTGCTCTGAGTTTTATTACTTGGCCAAATAGGTATAAAGGATTCAACTTTATTTGGATATACAAATTTATTTACTCTCTTTTTCTTTCCAGCCATGAAAACGATCCGACTCCTCCTACTGTTTTCCCTGCTGATCGTCGCTTTGGATCACTGTGACGCTGCACGAATCCTCGCTGTGTTCAGCTATGCAAACAGAAGCCATTACATTTTCTACACACCGTTACTGCTGGAGCTTGCTCGCCGAGGGCATCACATCACAATAGTGGGGCCGTACAGACTGGAAACTCCAGATAACTCTGTGCCCAAAAATATTAAACAAATTGTTCCAGATGGATTTTTAACACTTATTAAAAGCCTAACAGACGGGACTGTTGAGTTAGCGTTAGAAAGAAGTAGTCATAAGTATATATTTTATATGGCACACGCGCTGAGAACTTTCTGTGATTTCCTTATCAACGTTCCTGAAGTGCAAGAACTTCTTAAAGAAAACAAATTCGATCTTTTAATAACTGGAAGTGTTCTTAATGATTGTGGTTTGATTTTTCAATACAGGACGAAAGCACCAACCATTTCTGCCAGCACTACTTTTGTAGCCCCATGGTCCGATTTTCTCATTGGAAATCCTGGATTCTATTCTTACGTGCCGAATCTTGGTCTTGGCTACACTGACCACATGACATTCTTCGAACGCGTTTATAACTCAATCTACTGCGTTATTATGACTATTCTTCATTATTGGGTTTGTCTACCAGCGATAGAAGATGTATATCGACGCCATTTTGGGGAAGAGCCACATATTCCGTTATGGGAAGTTGAAAGAAATACAAGTCTTGTTTTTATTAATGGTGATATTAGTGTGAGTTACCCACGACCGAATCTACCCAATGTTGTTGAGTTGGGAGGAATACATGCACGACCTCCAAAACCTCTTCCAAAAGTAAGTAAAAAACTTTTTCTTATGTTGAAATTCAATGACAAATAAATATAATGTGTTTTTCTTCTTATCGTGTCAACGCAAAATGATAAATATATTTCAAAGAAATGACTTTCTAATTAATATACGTTCTGTTTGGATGGTTAGATTTGAACACAGAATGAACATATAACGCCCATTTAGACAGCCCTCCCTTTCTTCAAAATTTCACCAAAATAGTCAAACTTTTGTACATTCTTTGTGCACATTTTTGCACGCGAAAATTTCTTCGTGCACAACTGGAAGTGTTAGATACTGACGTATCTAGTGTAGGCGCCAGTCTTCCATCAATTCTGGACCAAAATGGCCTCGATCGTTAGTGTAGGTCTTTTATTTGTGCACGTTTGTGCAACAAAAAAATTCGTTTGTGTACAACAAAGAGATTTTAACGTATCTCTTTCCGGCGCCATATTCCGATTGCAGCCGATGGTTTTCGTCAGGTTTTCGGGTCTTGGGTCTAACTTAGAAGGATTGGAGCCAAACTTGCAGTATCCATAGCTTTTTGGTCCATGGTTAAAAGCTAATATATATAACTTATTTATTTATATATATAAAGTGGGACAGGGGCCATACTCCATAAAATTTGTCATAATAAAACAAAATTTGCAGAATTTATTCCCCATGAAGCTCTGAAAAATGACATAATTTTATAATGTTTGTTTTTATATTTGGAGAGAGCAAAGAGAGCATATTCCACCATGATTTATAAAAATGGAAGATTTACAACAGAAAAGAAAAAGAAAGATTTATAACAGAAATGTTACTTCTGAAATATAGTCTTGTTCAGAAAGTCCATCGTACGCTATAAACCCTTGTTCCGCAAGAGCCTGACATACTAAAAATAATACAAAATTTACCATTTTTCTTTTGCTTGTTTGTCATAAGTGAAAGGTGATAATGAAGTGTAACTTACCACAATCATAGATAATGTTATTCTACATACAACAAAAAATATAAACCTGAAGAATTTTCAGTGTTGCCATCCATAGAAATTACGGTGTTGCCAAAATAACATTTCCCCCAAAATCCAAGTTAAGATACCGTCTAGAGGAACGAACTCAACTGCATTTGATTACGTATCATGTTGTCTTGGAATCCTGTGAACTACTTTTTAAATAAAAGTTATGTTTAGCTTGTAATAAACAAAATAGTTTTAACATACAGTTATTAAAATTAAATAATAATATTATTTTAAAAAAAAAGTAGTTCACAGGATACCGAAACATCATGATAAGTAAAATGCAGTTGAGTTCGTTCCTTTAGTCGCTGCCTTAACTTAAATTTCGGGGAAAACATTATTCTGGAAACACTGTAATTTCTATGGATGGCAATACTGAAAATTCTTCAGGTTCATATTTTATGTTGTAGAATAACATTATCTATGATTGTGGTAAGTTGCATTTCATTATCTCCTTTCACTTATGAATAAACAAGCAAAAGAAAAATGGTAAATTGTATATTATTTTTAGTATGTCAGACTCTTAAGCAATTGCAGCAAATACAGACACATATATATGTATATTGATTAAATGAAATTATTTGAACTTAAATAGCAAAATGTGATATAATATGGAGTTCAGGTACAGTGGTTTCTACAACAAAATGAATGTTTTTTTTCTAATATGACTGAACTTATAATTAGAAATTTTCTAAACTTCAGTGTTGATCATTCAAATTTCCTTTTTTTTTCCTTTTTTTCTTTTCATTTCTTTTTTCTTTTCTTTTCTTTTTTTTTTTGATAATGTAATTCATTGTACTGTTTCTTCTCAGAGCGGTCATTTAGATTTAAAAGAAAAAGATAAGAAGAAGCACAGTATAAAAAGATCATTATGTCAGGAACGTTTATGGGAGAAAACTGGTTCAATGTGATAACCTTAGTTGTCAATGTTATAATGTTATCATTTTGGTTATCGCCATATTTTTTTCATGTTATTGTTTACAAAAGGAATAAAATTAAGTAACTTCCAATTATAAAGTTATAACTAGACGTAGTAAAACTAGGACATTCTCAAACGTTAAAACGATAGAAAGGGGTACTATTGAAAGCGAGGTCCATTTTATATCCGTTCGTATTAATATTTTGTAAATGATTTTAGGGCTCTGTACTATTTGCAAGTTTTATTATGCTTAGTTCCAGATAGATATTTGATACAGGGCTTAGGAAAGGGAGGCCCAGAGGGGCCGGGGCTCCCCAAAGAGGTCCGACAATGTACTTTGGTACTTTGATGTTTGTAATTTTTTATATATTTTATGTTTATATATTTTTTTTTGTTTGTTATTTTTCTATATGTACCTATAACAGCATTTGCCCCCTTCCCAAACGCAGATCCTGGCTACGCTACTGATTTGATACTAAATAGCGGTTAATAATTATTAAATTTTGTTGCTGGCAAATATTTTTATTTGTTGAAACATAGCAATACTGAAATATACCACAGCAATATTGCAAATCAAACTTCGAGAAGTATCCACAAAACATATATATTGATATCCTGGCAAGATTAATATGAGTGCTACAGAGTAGGGACCTGTTCCACAAAAAGTGTTAGTCTTGTAAAATGTAGTATAGATAAGATAAAATAGCATATATATATATATATATATATATATATATATATATATATATATATATATATATATATATATATATATATATATATATATATAATTACCTTCATATTGTCGAATTACTACTGTAGATCATAAATTAGAGCTAATAAAACCAATATTCACAATTTACTTCTAGTATTATAGGGTAGAAGGGGGAATTGGGAGGTATGTTGTTGTCATTTTTTTCCCTCACAGGTTATAACCCTATAGGTGTTTTTCTAGTTTTGAAGAACTGATTGTATGTCGCAGATTCTTCTGCACCTACTGTGGTAGCGGTAAGCATTCGGCATCTATACTTTTGATGCTGCAACATTTTTATTGTTGTTGGTCTGATTTCCACCAAATTACCCCCTTTTGTGGGATAATTGGAGTCCTGAAGTGTTCTTTTTGAGACAATATACATACCTGAGGGCAAAAAGTACTAAACTTGTCTTCTGATTGGTTAGAGACTCCAACGGGACAGTAGCATAATGGGTCATCTCTAACGGCGGGCAACTGTCAATCACTTTTGTGTCTAAAACAGCTTGGGTGGGAGTGGGATGCAAGCAAAGGACATAAAAGTGTTGTTAAATAGAGACGCTTCATCTGGGTTGCTGAGCAGACAGCTGAGGAGGCAAAATGTTGTCACAATGCTTCCTTGATGACACATGTATGAATTACTGAAAATGTATTTTTACTACACTTTTCAACTTATTTCTAGAGAAAGTGTCCGTAATATGGAGGTAAATAATACCTATAAAAGACAGAAAAGACTGTCCGTGTCCGTACTAGAGAGTGTCCGCTTTAGAGAGGTTTGTCAATATGCTTTTTTCCTATTCCAGTGTTTGGGGAATACAAAATATGTCCGTTACGGGAGGTGTCCGCTTTATAGAGGTGTCCGTTAGTAGAGGTTTCACTGTATATATATATCCTCCTTCCCAAGTTGCACCGTTAAGGTGAAATAGTAAAGACCATCCCAGGCCCGAACTTCATTTATGTGGCAAATTTGATGTGATCGGTCTGATAGTTCAAAAGTTATTAAGTCACAAACATTTTTGTCTCATTTTTGTTTATATAGGTTGTTATTTTACTTTTTTAAATTTATATATTTATTATACAAAACACATGCTACAGAATATAGACCAGTGCTGGAAGATTTATACAAGATATCTATATTTGTTCTCAATATATTATACCATTACAATCAAAGCATATTTCTACTAACACAAGTCCTTTAAAAAAATAATAAGAGGAAAAGAAAGAAAAGAAAAAACAGAGAGTAACAAAAATACCATACTATACGGAAATTGGAAATCCAAATTTCCTACAATTTATTTTGATAATATCCTAATTTCTCACACTTAATATTACGTCATTGATAGGGAAATCGGTCTTCCACATTTCTCACACTTAATATTTCTAAATTATAAAGGGAACTGGTCCTCCAAGTTCCCTATGACTGACAGTTATAACATGTGGATAGTAGAAGATGGAAAATGTTGTCCCAACGAGCAATAGCTCACTTTAAGGGACTAAGTATTTCTTTTTGATATTTTTTTATGTAGTAATGTGTCAGTATCCCCTGTCTTCATTTATCATTTTTATGGCTACTAGATTATTCAGCAAATTTATTCCAAAAGTGTTTTTTGATTTCTTTTTTTAAATAAAGATATTGCTTTTATATCCTTTATATCTTTAGGCAGACTATTATAAGTTTGTGTAATGTTACGCTTAACGCTATTTATACCATACTTTGTTGTATTAACATTATCAATATCAATATCATTCTTTTTTCTAGTATTATAATTATGTACCTCTTTCCTTTTTATTAAAAGTAGATTACTATGTATATTATTTGAAGGTACAGTATGGACATACATACAGGATTGGATTTTAATTAACAAATCGAATAGCAGTATATTTGATTCCATAAATAAACTCTTACTTGGATAGTCCATAGGTCGACCACACATTGCTCTAATGGCTTCCTTTTGTAATATTATGAGTGGTTGTATTTTCGATTTATTAGCATGTCCCCAAATAATACACAAATATGTCAAATGACTTTGTATATATGCATTGTATACTATTCTTTTTAAGTTCGTTGTTAGGGTTTTTCTAAAACGGTACATAATACCTACAATAGGAGTTATTTTCTTTTCTAAATTTTTAATATGTAATTCCCTAGTTAGATGTTGATCTATTATTATCCCTAAATGTGTAGTGTATTCGACTCTTTTCACCTCCAAATTCTTAATACCAATTTTGTTAGACAGAATTATCTTTGACAACGGCTTGCAAAAAATTATATAATGAGACTTTTCTAAATTTAATGACAACGAGTTTATGTATAACCAATGATATAATGTAGATAAGTCTTCTTTAATGTATGTTATCAGTTCCTCTACAGTATCAGCTTTATAGAATATAGCACTATCATCAGCAAATAAAGTTATTATACCTCTTAGACTAAGCAGATGAACATCATTTACATAAATTAAGAACAGTAACGGTTCCAATATGGAACCTTGTGGAACACCATATTCAATTTTAGCCTCATTATTTTCTTTTCCATTTACTAAGACACATTGTGACCTATTAGACAAGTAACTTTTAAACCATGAAAGAGATATACCTCTGAATCCTAAATTTTCTAGCTTTTGAAGCAATATGTTATGTTTGAGTGTATCAAATGCTTTCTTTAAATCAATATACAATCCTGCTGCAAGTTTATTGTTATCCAAACATTCTTGAATTTCTACTACATTATCAGTTACAGCATTTGAGGTACTTGATTTTTTCCTAAAATCATATTGATATTTATAAAAATAATTTATCGACTCTAGATGAGTTACCATTCTATTATGTACACACTTCTCAATTAATTTGGAAATGCAGCTTAATACTGATATTGGCCTATAATTATTCGGATTTAACTTATCTCCACCTTTATAAATTGGAATGACTTTGGCAGTTTTACATTGCATTGGAAATTTGCCTACAGTAAAGGAAAGATTTACTAATTCAGATAAAGTATAGCTTATGGTGTCCTTGCAATTTATTAAAAATTCATTATGTAATCCATCTTTTGTCTGATTTCTTTTTTTCTTTAGCGAACTAATAATTCTAATAATTTCCATATGGGTAACTGGCGTAAAAAAGAATGAGCGGTTGTATGGTATACCTGTTTTCAAAGCTGTAGTTTCCAGTAAGGGTATCTTTGATGCTAGTGTTTTACCAACATTTGCAAAATGATCATTCAACACGTTTGGTATGCGTTCGTTATCAACTAAGGTATTTCCTATTTTCAATTGTATACAATCTATATCATTATTTATCTTATTAGTTAATATTTCTTTAACAACACCCCAAAATTTCCTACTGTCAGACAAAGATTCCTGTATTTTTTGTGATAATACTCGCTTTTCAGTTTCCGTCTCGACTTTACCATATTTCTAAGTTTTCTATCCTCATTACGTATATCTATATTATCTGGGATTTTTTTAATTAAAGAGTAATATTTATCTCTCATTTTTACTAAACTTAACAATTCCTCGTTTATCCAAGGAGACAGGTTTATATCCCTTCCTACAGACCTTATGCGTACTTTTATATTTAGATATTTCAATCCCTTCTGACATATACTTTATCAATTTACCGTATTGTTCATCAATACAATTAGTAGTTAAAGAAAGTTTTGTATTCCTAAAATAATTGTTTAGTTTATTATAATTTATTTTAGGTAAACGTGAATGTTTCATATTGTTTACATAATATTGTACTCGTTGAAATATGATATTACATATTAATATATTATGGTCACTTATATCAGCTAATATATTATTAACAGAAACCACTTAAATCGTTTACTAATATATGATCTATCAGGATTCTACTGTTATCAGTCAGCCTGGTCGGATATTTAATATTTGCCTGAAAGAGACCATGATTTCCACAAAACTGTACATATTTCAAAGTTTCAGTTGAATCTCTGTTTAATGTGTCAATATTAAAGTCCCCTACAATTAGAATGGATGAGTTTTTACAACTAGTTAACACAATTTCCATGTCATCTAACAGTTCATTAATCATATTCTTGTTTGGATTATATATACTAAAAAGCATTAAATTTTTCGATATAAATTTTATCTGTATTCCTAGTACACTATACGCTTTATCTATAATATATAATTGTCTACAAATTAATTCATTACTAATATAAACAAGTATTCCTCCACCACGATTATTGTCCCTACACACATAGAACTTATTAATAATATAGTATTCAATTTCACCAGAATACGACCATGTCTCAACAATAATTATCACTTTTACAATATCTATTCTATGTATCAGTAGTTCTAATTCATTAATTTTGTTTCGTATGCTTCTAGCATTTAAATATAAAATTGAAAAAGTTTTCCTATTGTTTGAATCGATACAGTTTTTAGCATACTGTTCTATATTATCAAAAATATATTCATACAGATTGATACGTAAATCTATGTGTTCATCCATATTTAGCTTTCTTTACGATTCCCAGTGGTCTGTCTTCCCGATTTTTGTTTTGTTTCTCTTGTTTTCTAAGATGATCTTAATTTGTAGTTTAAATATCAGTTCTAAGTAACACTTATCCATAGTCAATTCGGGATACTTCTCTTTCATACAACATTTTGTATGTTAGGCATTCCTTTTCGTTGGAAGCCGTACACTTTTTCTTTCTTTTTTGGCAAGGAATACAAACTTTGGATTTACCTTTTTCCGAACAATGTTTTTGTTCATGATTTTTTTGTCCACAAATATTACAAGTTGGTTTGTCATCCTTGCAGAACCTTTGGGTATGTCCTAAATCAAGACAACGAGGGCATCTAGGAAATGAAACGAAATCTTTGATTGTTAAGGCTTCATATAGATGATATACCCTATTTGTTTGAAGTAGTTTCTTATAGATTTCATTGGGTGATTCAATTACCAAATGACACATGGTGTCATTCTTTGGTCCTGTTCTGAATTTCGGCTTTACTTCTTTCTTTGCCAATTCCACATCGTTATCTTCCAAGTTTTGCTCAATAATTGTAGACACAATATCTGCGTCTTTCATTTTTGCTGGTACGTTGTATATAATGGCCAATGGTCTTGTCTTCCTTTTTTCTTCAATTTTGAATTCTTCCATCACCTTTTAATTTTTTGATATTTTTTCTATATCTTCTTTAGTTTCTGTTTCGACTATCAGTGATCCACCCACCGGCTTTTTCACTTTATAATGTTTTAAATTACTTGAAACCAATTGTAAACGTGTAACTTCTTAAATGGGTTACTCTTCACAATAATAATAATAATAATAATAATAATAATAATAATAATAATAATAATAATAATAATAATAATAATAATAATAATAATAATGATAAAAACAATGGTAGACTTCCAAACTATGCGAGTTCAATACCCAGACTTGAAACAGTATCTCTATAACTACAGATTGCAATAGAAGAATAAGATTAAAGATAGAACATGTTCATCGGACAAAGAATCCACATCAAAGAGTCATTCCTCGGTGTCGTTACTGTTTTTGTCCTACGGACATTAATATTGAGATCAGAAGTGCTAATTGATATCTATTTACTTATGCAAAAGAGGCACAAAACATATTCCGCGGACTGAATACATATTTTTTTTTATCTATCTTTGTTTCATTCATTATATGATCAGTGTTGTACCCGGAAATTGCAGATTTTTCACCACCTCCTGTTTGAATAGATGGAGTTAAAAGTCGGGACAAACTTCATTCTCGGGACGCTGAATCTATGTCCAAAAACCTCTTTTAGACATCTCTTATAGTTTTCCCTCTATGGAAAAGTATTGAAACCGGAAGTACTAGTAAATTTCAATCGCTTATTAATTAACGGATAGGTTGTTTCAGGGTTGTTTGTTATTTTCATAGCACAGTTTATAATTATATGTTGGTTGTCAATTGCGTCATGTTTCTAAAACATATTTTATATTTTCTTCATCATACCATGTTGTTTCTGCAGAAATCACTGTTATGCGCAATCTCACCCATGTGCGCCATCTTCCCTATCTCTGTAGGAAAGATAGCGAAAAGAGGATAGAGGAGTTCTAGAAAACGGCCGCCATTAAGAGCATAAAAACTTTCAACAATAATTGCGGGTATAATATTGTACACAAGGTCCCAAGCTATACACTGCATTATTCTTATGCTTCAATAGTGATTATATTTTATGCAAGTTTGTTGAATAGTGCGCGAACTATCCTTATTTTACTTTACATTCGAAAAAGTTTTGTTTTCATTCAAAATATTTCTAGTTATTTAAAAAGACAACCATGAGTTATTTTTCTAGGTGCTCTGATATCAGCACAGATTTTTCGTATACTGCCAAGATCCCGCATAACAAATATGGTATCTAATATATATTTTGTGTGTCACAGGACCTCCAAGATTTTGCAGATGGAGCTGGTGAGGATGGGTTTATTATGTTTTCGATGGGCTCAGTAGTACCAGAAGATAAACTTCCTCCAAATCTTCGGAATGCTTTTGTAGAAGCCTTTTCGAAGATTCCTCAGCGAGTGGTCTGGAAATGGGATTACGTAAAGCCACCTGGACTTTCGTCTAATGTCAAGCTTGTGAAATGGTTTCCTCAGCAAGATCTCTTAGGTAAGTGCTTATGGAAAAATAAAATAAGAAATGAAATTGGAACAACACCTTTTCGATCTAGTTCTTTTACCGAAATCACAACAGACAAAGGTAACTTTATCTTTTTTTATTATTTACTAACAGTCATGTGCACCGACAAAGTTCAACTGCTCCATGACATTCAACTACAGATGACATTCAACTAGTCTTCCATTCCAAGCGCCTCTATCGGCTGAAGGAATTCCACTCCCACGACTGCAAGACACTCTCGCTTAGCAACAGCTGAATACTTATTGGCTTAACGCGTGGGTGTATCAAGGGTGTGAGTTTAGTTCGCATTTTTGCCACGGATCAAGACATTTTGGCAGCACTATAGCAGTCCGAATCAGAAATTCGTCAGTGACAGCCTTCGAGCGCACATAGTGTTCCCCTGGTGATGCGTAGAGGGAGAGGGTCAAATGGGTATTTCTTCACATATTCATTATACTTACATATCTCTTCATTGTACATATACTCGTTCATACATCCCCTTCTTCTTTTACACTTTTTTCTTTCATTCTACACGTCTCACTTTCCTCCATCTTTTCGCCCCGTCCATCTGGGCCCTTAGCTCTCTTTCACTGTCTGAACTTCTCTCCCGATTTTGATCTTTTCCCTGATTTTGACGTTTTCTATTCCAGATTTTGATGTGTCCCATTCCTGATTGTGATTTTTTTTTACTTTTAAACGATTTAGCTTTCATTTCAGAAATCTTCCTTGTGAGCTACCTAGAAGACAATTCTCACTTTTGACAATTTCATTTTGACCTGGTTAATTGTCCACGTGAATGGCCACGTTGAGACTTTCATACTTCAATCAATAATAACTTGAAACAACATTAGTGAAGAAGTCGACTGGGCTTTATGGTTGCGACTGTAATAATATTGATAAGTATGGATCAAGAGGTGGATGAACTAGGGCCGTGTCCAAAAGTACATAGTGCACACTTCGAGGATGCACACTCGAAGTCTACAAGTGGAGTGCACACTAAATAGTGTACACTTCGTCAAATTAGCTTTTGATCCGCACTTGATTCCAACGCCTCGTAGTGGTGGAACATGGAACATTGATAACAAAAGAAGGGAGAATTTCGCGTACTAGAAAAAATAAACATGTTTTTTTTTTAGATGAATGATTTTCCAGTTATATTAAATATAAATATATGGTGCAGATTGATAATATGGGGTAACCATAAAATGACTTAAGAATTTCTTTCATGTACGCTAACAGCTTCAGCTTTGCCGTACCTGCAAACATTTGCCATTTCGGATCTTTCGCGCGCAGATTAACAAGAGCGGAGCGTAAATACAATATATATATATATATATATATATATATATATATATATATATATATATGTGTGTGTGTGTGTGTGTGTGTGTGTGTGAGTGTCTTGTCTTATGTGCCCAATAAACTCGTAACAGCATAGAAACCACTGAACTATTGGCGATGTTCTATTTATTAATTCCCGGAAGAACAGTAGCACTGGTGGTTAGGGCGCTGACGACACTATTGCGAAGTAGCTTAGGAATTTTATTGCAAGCGAAAGTAGGCAATTTGCAAGAGCGTTAGGACACCGAAAGTACTGAGGGAAATGCTATTTACAATAATATGGCTCAAAACTACTTTGGGAGAGAGTTCATATTGGGTATAAATGCTTCTTGTACGGAATATGACACATAGGTGTCGTAGTTCTAGTGTATTGCTCCAGTTACAGGTATACTGATTGGACTATTTCTACCATACTGCGCTAGTAATGAAGTTCCTTAGATGTTACTCTTAGATGTTATGAAAATTAAGAGACAGTTTTATAGAAAAAATACAGTATGTCTTATGTAATCGCTCTCATTGTTCAACTATACGGAAGTAATTATTTGTTCATAATCGTTTCATAGTGGGTACAGTAATGGGATTAATTAAGAGGAAGGCTAGTCTTTACTTTGGCCATTTCATTCAATGACTCGTTCAATGAACCGATCCGTAACGAAGACAGAAAATAATGTGCCCTCCGGGGCTCTAACCCGCCTTCACTCGCTAACGCTCGTTCGGCAATACTATGTGAATTAAATATTAAACTTTGGTACAGAAAGGAACCAACCTAGCTACTAACCCATATATATGGGCTAACAGGCAAGTTCTCAAAACCGGTACCGAAAGATCAAATCACTGAACGAAGAATCGAAAAAAATGAATGAAATGGCGAAAGTAAAACTTACCAAGAGGAATTTGTGAAATCTTTGATAAATGTATGGAAAGAAATTTTTGATATGTATTTCACTTTTGGGCAGCTGTCAAAAATGCAAAATGTACTATAATTGGCATATTAGTCTCTCACAAGTGCAAGGAAATATGGTAGCTTTGAATGGAGTTTGTTTAGAATCAAAACTAGAAAATTAGGCCTATCTACCTATGAATTCACATTTGCAGCTGCAGCTGTAACTGTAGCTATAGAGAAATGAATAATCTAGGTTATCATTATTCTATACTAGAGCTTAATATTTTAATTCATACGGAATTAATATTTTTCGTTTAGTGCAAATAGCTATATTACCGATAGTCTAATATCTCAATTAAGCTATATAAACCATGTAATATTTGAACACAAATGTCTTTATAGCATTATTAAAGAAACTATTTGGTTGCTTTCCCTTTGCATGCTGAGAACAACGTAAATAGGTTTGTTATTTGTGTAATATTTTATATTTCACTTGTAATATCACTAAATTGTATATTTATCACGTAAATTATGATCAGATCAGCTCACAAATAAATTCACCTGAACAAAAATATTAAAAATATGGCTTTTAAAATTTTAATAGGTTATTTTATTAGATATAACCATGTTAAGCACACAAGTATCTCGCACACTACGCACTATGCACTCGCAGACTTGTGAACTTGGACCTTTTGACGCACACTAGGTGACGTCAGTTCCGGAAAGAAGCGTACTTCAAATGTGCACTTGTATCTTTTGGACACGGCCTAGGTCTGATCTTGATCTGTCGATTTTTTTGAAGGTTTAACTTCGTTGATCATGTTTAATATACAATACTGAACCAATTGTGTTGAACTTAGATTCACCATTGTCCAACAAAAGTCCGTAAACTAAGTTCCAGTTAGAAAATTCAATTTTAAACTCGTTTACATAAACGTTCATTTGAACTTCATTGGTGACATGGCCTTAAGTCATTATCCCGTAGTACCCACTAATGCAAGCTTTTCCAACCGATGTGTCGTGCAGTTCCATGGAGTGTGTCGCGAAATTTTAGAATTTAAAAATAAATTGCATGCTTTCAGTAGGCCTATTAAGGCTGGTCTTTATACGATTTATAAGGTTGCCTGAAAGGAGACGATACAGAAGTTTCGTGACGAGTACCAAGAGAAACACATACAGTTTCCGAAACAAAACATCAGTTTAACGACAGATGAAATAGACTTTATTATTATTATTATTATTATTATTATTATTATTATTATTATTATTATTATTATTATTATTATTATTATTTGATACGAGGCACCCTTAGCTCTTCTCATTTTTTTTCTTTTAGTTTAACGCCCCAGAGTTTATGCTGAGGCTAGGATAGACAGTGACGATTAGATAAATTATGATAGTGGAATGTCGAAAGTGGGAGGAAACGGGAGAGTGCCCGAGAAAACCCATGCACACAGTATTTGTCCACCACAAAGAAAATCAATTTTGATACAAACTGCATCAGTCAAAACCTGCAACGGCACCGGCCAATGCTCAGTTCTGCCCTATCATAACCTAACACAACATAAGTGTGTCGTGATGGTTTGAAGATTCAGTAAAGTGTACCGTTAGTCAGAAATGGTTAGAAACACTGAATTAATGTATTGTCTATTTGAGGATAGCGTTAGAAGAAAAGATGGCATTAGGAGAACTTTTGTCTATTTGAGAACAGCGTTAGGAGAACGTTTCTCTATTTAAGGACAGCGTTAGGAGAACTTTTGTCTATTTGAAGACAGCGTTAGGAGAACTTTTGTCTATTTGAAGACAGCGTTAGGAGAACTTTTGTCTATTTGAAGACAGCGTTAGGAGAACTTTTGTCTATTTGAAGACAGCGTTAGGAGAACTTTTGTCTATTTGAGACAACATTAGGAGAACTTCTGTCTATTTGAAGACAGCGTTAGAACTTTTGTCTATTTGAGACAGCGTTATGAGAAGTTCTGTCTATTTGAGGACAGCGTTAGGAGAACTTTTGTCTATTTGGAAACAGTGTTAGGAGAACTCTTGTCTATTTGAAAACAGCGTTAGAACTTTTGTCTATTTGAGAACAGCGTTAGAACTTTTGTCTATTTGAGGAAAGCGTACGAGAACTCTAGTCTCTTTGAGGATAGTGTTAGGAGAACTTTTGTCTATTTGAGAACATCATTAGGAGAACTTTTGTCTATTTGAAGACAGCATTAGAAGAACTTCTGTCTATTTGAGGACACCATTAGAATTTTTACCTATTTGCGGACAACGCTAGGAAAGCTTTCCTCTAAAGTGAAAATATTGTAACAGTTTAGGTCTTTAAGACTAAAGAAACCAGAAATTTTTGGCGGTTAGGCTATCATATAATTATTCCAATAGCTGCTATTTTCCCATTTTGCATCATTTCTATTATAGCACTTCTTACATCGACATTTTTAGTAAAAATGAATAGAACTATCATCGCTTGTGTTAAATTGATTGATATATTCTATCGCTCACAATAAGTTGTTCTATATACATATATTATCTACAAATTGGGAACAATGTATTTATCGGTTTGACATGCACTTTCTTTCTGTATGAATATGTTTTGATAAACATTGATTCTAAGTTATCGTAATTTCTGTGATTCATTTTCTCTCTTCTAGCGATAATATGATATTCTTATTATCTCACTTTCTCTGTGATTTAAATGTTTTTTTTTCTTAAAAAGAAACTTGTTTTCTTTTCAAATTTATTTTTCCAGTCACAAGATAAAAAGAAACACTAGATGGTAACTAGTTTGTGTGCAAGAAACGTGTCAAACGCTATTTAAAAAAAAAAAACTAATAAATAATTAAGAAAAAGGTAAATTAGGAAAATCGTAGATTTGCAGCGTAAAATGCTAAAAGCTATAGGATTAGGAATTAGATTTCTGGGCTTTCGGCATCTATGACCATGTTAGCCCGTCACTAGGATTAGGATTAGGAATCAGATTTCTGGGCTTTCGGCATCTATGGCCATGTTAGCCCGTCACTAGGATTAGGATTAAGAATTATATTTCTGGGCTTTCGGCGCCTATGGCCATGTTAGCCCGGCACTAGGATTAGGATTAGAAATTAGATTTCTGGGCTTTCGGCACCTATTGCCATGTTAGGCCGTCACTAGGGTTAGGATTAGAAATTAGATTTCTGGGCTTTCGGCATTTAAGGCTATGTTAGCTCTCAATATGAGGGATTAGTTCCTCGGTGATCACACTATGTGGGGAAATTGAAAGAAGAAAGTGGCTTGGGATTTTTATGTTAGCTACCATTCCCGGCATTTGCCTGCTGTGAATGAGGAAAACGCAAGGAAACCTCACTCAGGATGACTAGCTTAAAAACGCTTTTGCACTTTTCCGACCGAAAGTCCCCACCGGAAATCGAACTCAGGACCACTCCCAAAAATCTTTCTCATACTATTTACTTAATGATAAGGAAATTTATGACTGATATTATTTTTAGCATATCTCCAGTCCATATTTTTAGACGTCTCCAGTATGTTCAAATTGAGGGAACCAACAACATAGAGTACGGTACTTGTTGCCCAACTATACTTATGACAAAATCGTGAGTAATTGATAGATAGAAATAAGACGGATAGGCAGATGTTAACAATAAAATAAAATAAATCCCCAACCTTATTTATTTGGCTCCCTTCTTCGTAAACTCTGCATACTTCACGCCACCCTCGTACCCATGAAAAACTCAAAATGTCAAATATGGAGTGTCTGTGAAATTTGATGAATCGAAATTGTAAATGGTCATTGCACACGGTGTTTTATTCATAATTTCAGTTTATTTCTGTCAGTAGCTTTCAACCCTTGCTTTTCTTCATGACCCTCAGGTTGGTAACCATTGCAATAAAAGAACGAATACTGCAGATAGTAGTATATATATATATTGCCAACTTCCAAAAACAGACATAATTCAACATGAAAATAATACAAAACACCTGATATTGAGCAAATGGATATTATTTATGCTAATAAAATTAAGTACAAGGAAATAGGCACTAACCACAATTAAATCAAGCACTGAGAGCCAGTAAATCACAAGAAAATAACAGGAAAAACTGTGCTTTAGAATATGACAAAGACAAAAATTCTGATGAAGATAAAACTTCCTTTTAGTGTATTCGTTACAACCACTTCGCTACTGAAAACTCAAAAGTTCCAATCGAATCATCAAGAGGTTCATCCAAACTGTTGAACAGAACAACATCTCATACTTTATGAACTATTAATTGTTTTACATGAAAAAGATTTTATTAATCTTTTCTCACAATATTTTCGGGAAGACACTGGATATTCGAATTCCATAAAAGAACTTTTTCAAAGCAGTTTCATTACTGGCCTTTCTTAACGCAATGTTTTCCGTCTTCCTCCTTTTCCTTTCTGTTAACTTTACTGAGAAGAAGAGCAGCAAACTGTGACGTCATAGGGCATTCAATTGTAAATGACTAGTGCTGCTTTACGAGATTAGATATAAGGTTATCTCGTCTCGATAAGCTTATTTCGTCTCATTTTGTTAATTTATGTACAAAATTTATGCCTTTTTTTAAAATTTTCATCTGGAAGTTATCAGAATCCTTCCGTGTCACGAAAGATCCATGAAAGTCGTGATATAACAACATTTAAATCATATTTATTAATGGAGTATATTGTGTAATGTCTTGTGTGTCTTTAAAGGTTACAAAATGATTTATTATGTTCATATAATCACTTTATCGATTTATAGATTTTTTTATACCATGAATCAGAGAACTCTAAAACAGTTTTTGAGACCTAAGATTTGGGTGAACTAGTGTCGCATAGGAGACTCGTGGAATTTCTCGTATCGTATACGATACAAGAATTATTATGTTTCTAGTCTCGTTTCCAATATTTAAGAAGGCACTTCTCATCTCGTGGGCAACACTGTAAATGACTGGTCTACACAGATGGACAGATACATACACATATAGGGCCGCCCTTAAACAATTTGCCGCCCCGTACGATGACATTTTCCGCCCCCCCCCTTTCTCCAGAAAGAACAAATCTTAAAAGCCACGACTTTAAGTATGCTACCCCATCACGGACAATGAAGAGGAAGGAAAAGGTACTCGCACTCAGAAAGGTCTAAACACTACAAATACAATCTCATTGTGTCTGTTTTTTTCTTTAAATAATAATAATCTATTATGTTAGTGAAAGAGAAAGCAAACTCACCTGCACAGGAAAGATGGTAATTCTTTGTATAGAATTCAATATCGAGTTTCAATCTTGATATATCAGTTTGCAATTCAAGTACAACTAGCTGTTTTGTCTTTATTTCTTGATTTTTTCTTCTGCATCTGTTAAAAAAGATTAAAAAAAAAACTTGTTTCCACTTTCAATGATAAGGAACTTGTTTGTGACAAAGGCAAGACTAGTTTTCATATCCAAACTGTGATAACTAACTAAATGGAACAGGTGTTCGCTAGTATTCGAGAACTGAGTTCTTACATTTGACAACAATCAAGCGATTCATGCTGGAATGTATTTGAACATTTGCTTTAGCACTGTCCATGTGACCTTAAACTAATGCGACCTAAGGTCAGCTTAGTAAATTTAACTATCATCATCATGAAGTCTGTTTCCAACAAAAAAAAAATACTTATTTTAAATAATATATGAAGGTAACCAAGAAAGTTCTATCGCTTTTTCACCCACCATCTTCGAACATTGATATGCCACCTAAACCGTACCTGAAAGATCAAAAATAGTCCCCATCAGAATCGACGACCTACTACCAACGTTCTGGAAGGCCATGGATTATATCGCGATAGAACTTGCTGGGCCATGAAGCGAAGAAGGTATCAAGTGCATTTTGCACCTCTACTAGGGATTTGAACTGGCGTCCTCTAAGGTGATTGTTCAAGGAATGGAACAGGTGATAATCCGACAGTGCAATATCTGGTCAGTATGGCGAATGCAATAGAGTTTTTCGTCCAAGGCGTAGAATAGTATCCCAGGTCATCCTAGCCACGTGTTGCTTAGCGTTGTTCTGTAACAGGAGGACTCCTTTGCGATTTAGAAGTGCTGGCTCCAGAGTTTTGAGTTTTTCTTGAACACGGCTGCATTGATGCTCTAACAAGCTTGTAGTAGTTCCCGATGCACGATGCCGCGAGCAGTCCACCAAACACACAGGAGGACCTTCGTCTGGTGCAGTACTGGTTTCGGCTGTTTTGGAACCGGTTCGTGGGATGCTAACCCATGATAACGGCACCGTGGAGGTTCGTACAGGACCCACTTCTCATCACATGTAAACGCCCTGTCCAGAAATGGGTCCTTCCTCAGACGGGACAGCAAAGAAACACAGGTGTCTGCTCGCGTTGCCTTTTGGCCCGGAGTTAAATCATGTGGGACTCATCGACCCAACTTGTAGTGCTTCCGAAGTTGATGGAGGTGCTGTTGAATGGTTTCTCCACTCACACTGAATTGTAGTCCCAGTTCCTTCCATGTCTGGCCCCTGCTCGCCTCAATTGCTGCTTGAAGATCTTCATTTTGTACACGTGTTTGTCTTCCGGCAAGTTTTGTGTCTTCGAGTAGTTCGGTACCGTCCTTAAACTTGTTAAACCACCGCTGCACTGTCCGTGTAGTCACGACACCGTCACCAAAGGTCTGGCATATTTTCCGCCCGCTGCGGCGGCATTTGACCCCAGATTGAACTCGTACAACATACATGCCCTTATGATGCTCTGTGGAAGTCCCATGTTCACTCTGTCCTTACGCAAGTTCACGGTGTAACTGAACTGTCATACCCAGGTAGTATGTTGAATATACTCACACCAACAACTAACCTTCGTCTTATCTCCATTCCTATTGAACTTACGGTGTGAGGGGTAATTGAACACAGACCTCCACAAAAAGTGACAGTGCTTTCTTGGTTACCTTTATAGTTATAATAGATTTTGCCGCCAGTGTAAATGCATGTGTTGCAAATATGTTAGATCCCACCCTGAATATATATCTAAAACGTGATTTTTCGATATGTCGCGACAATACATTGATTCTTGATTATTTCCTAGTTAAGACACTGTTCACTTCCATAGATGATCGAAAATTAAAACTTGCCTTCTAAATTGCTTAAATAAATAAAGAACTATCAAAGTTCATCTACCTATTACCTAATCAACCAAATTAAGACTGATATAGCGCTATTCAAAAGCGATATAGCGCTAGCTGATATAGTATTGATCTAGTGTCATGAGGTATTTGGGGAGCTACTTAAATTAAGAGTTAAGGGATTCTCACAGGCGACACGTGTTGAAAGTAACAGTAATAAAAAAATTAGTTTCGTCTCTTCAAGATAATGGAATAAATGTTATCTATCATATTAATTGTTGTATAGAACAACTAGGTTTCTTCTTAAGGTTCAACTAGGTTCTTATAGAACAACATTAAGAAAGGTTTCTTCTTTTACTTTCAAGTGAAAATACTTGAATTTTCACCGGTGTACTTCCCGCCTCTGACCGAACTGTGATCTATAAAAACATGGATAATGGTACTTTGTTGACCATATTGTAATATTAAGTAGAGTAACGATACACGAGTCTTTTCCTCACCTTTTATTATGAATACGGTTAGCACAAAAGATTACTAACTAAGTAATTTTCTAAAAGTTCTTTCCTCTATGTACAATCGGACCTTCTACCCATTGCAGCTCTTAAACCGAGCTCTAAGGTTTAAGGTTTTCTGTTTAAGAATAACTCTGCCCGTTGCAGCTAGGTCTAAAGGAAACTTGCCCGATGCGGCTCAGAAGTAGGGTAAGATCTCTTGAGAGTTGCAGCTCGGAGATAGTTGAAATACCTCTTGCCCGTTGCAACTCAGAGGTAGGGTTAGAGGAGTCTCTCCCGCCCGTTGCAGCTTGGAGAGAAGGGAGTATCTCCTGCCCGTTGCAGCTTGAAGATAGGTAGGATACGACCAGTTAACAACTTATGTCTTCTGCCTCGAGATGTCCGTTTATATAGACAGTCTTCGGAGAGAAGGCTGTGGAGGGGTCGAAGGGGTCTTCTTCGTTTCTCTTCGTGTTCCATCGGTTTAATGGAATTCATCGTCTGCTTGCTGGTGCTTGTGCCGAAGGACATGGTTTTGTTTACTAATATGAGTGGATATTGTAATGTTTTACTGACCTAAAAGCCGTCTGGTCTCCCGTAGGACTTCATGGACTATATCGCTTCCAGGAGGTTTAGTTTAGTTTTAGTATTATGTGTAGGATATTATCATAATATGAAGTTAATGTATAGGTAATCTTATATTCTAGGTCACCCAAATGTGAAAGCCTTTATCACACATAGCGGTCTGTTAAGTTCTCAGGAGGCTTTATACCACGGCGTTCCGCTGATATCAATGCCAGCAGTAGCTGACCAGCATTGGAACGCAGCTCGATCAGCGACAAGAAAGACAGGGGTCACGCTTGACATTGCTTCAACTAAGGCGGAAGACATTTTAGATGCGATCAAAAAAGTAATCAATGATACCAGGTAAGTAAAGAATATATTTAACGAATTGCTACTCAGAGAATTAAATAATATAGGATTCTTCGGATAGTTCGCCATTTTGTTACACTAATTTTATTCATCACGTTCGGAAATTATTAAATGAATGAGATTCACATATATAGAGTATTCGAGAAAGAATGGCAGGGTAACTTGTGGGGCTACTGTACAGGAGTGATGGCATTTAAGTGGTTGAATGATACATTGATTTGTTTGGTAACTCAAATAGTATATTTAGTGTAAAAACAAATGCAGTCCTACCACAATTCACTATACTGTGACGTAAAAATGTTAACATGTTACTTCCACTCCTTCTCTGATGAAGACAGAGTTAGTGTGTTGAAACTGTTACGCGTCATCCACATAAGTTTAAATTGTACTGTTTTGTTATAAATAATAACTCTACCGATTGTGTGAAACAAATATCAAATTCTTTGGTTTTACATAGATGATAAGTTAAACTGGAAAACACACATTTACTGAACTGTCCACCTTCTTCAGGAATTTACACGGTTATGGTACTCACTCCTGTGCTGAGTAAAGAAATTCTAATCTGATCATATTACGCTAATTTTTTACTCACGCGTTAAATATGGTATTATATTCTGATCCTCATCAAAACGCGTGATTAGTGCCATACTAAAAAGTTCGGCTAACATATGTTTCTTGCAGTAGCCAAGCTTTTAGCATGACGCTAATCATACGTCAAAACGACTCTGCTTAAAGCCCCAAAAGTCTTCAAATTGTAGGAAAAAATCATTTAATTATCACACATACACATTTTCGCAATGCCTTTAGGATTTTTTTTTTTTTCGTGAATTAAAAATTATGGTTGTACGATCATGTTTGTATAATGAAGTATTGATGCTTTAAAAAAAAATAAACTACAAGATCACACTTTACACTCTGATATCCAACGAAAGTCGGAATCGAAATTTGCTGTGCATACTTTCCCATAGAACATTTGAAGAGTCTTCTATGTATACAGGAATAATATTGTATAACAGACTACCAAATAAAGTACAAAATAAAACTTTGTTTTCACAAGAGCTGAGAAAGATATGAACTGAGCAGGTATACTACTCAACTGAAGAGTACTTACATGACACCAATTGAGATAATTTTGTTATTTATTAAAATTTATTTATCACAGTGAATTTATGGGCTCTTATGTTTTCAAGATTGACATGTTCTATACCAATTGTATATTTCTAGTCATAATGACGTAATAAATCTAATCTAATCTGACGCCTTAGGGGGCAAAGGGAGAGGGCGCCCTCCGGTGGCATCGTCTGCCATCCCCCTTCCATTGCCGTGCAGGCATGTTGTATTTCGAGGTAGATCATGTAATATACAAGTGTTGCTTCGGTATACAAGAAAATAGTTGAACTTTCTCCCAAAATTCTCAGCTCCTCTACTAATCCCCTATAAGAAAGAAAATCTGGCGTCGTCAGTGTGTAATATTCAGCGATGACAATTGTTTCTCTCGGACACAGTGACGACCGCTTTGCGTACCCATACTATGCAGGTGAGAGGAAAAATATGTGTGCTGGCACTCGCCATAGAAGACGCACATTTGGTATTCTAGGGAGAGATAAAAAAAACTACATACCCCGATGCTTCTGGTCTTCATTCAGAAGACTACGAATATCGTGACATCATTAATTTTTATCTGAAAAATTTGTGGGACCCACTTTCCATCAGGATAACACGTGTTCTCATACCCATTCTGCCCTACTTGATATTCATCTTCTACCCTGCCCTCTAGGCCTCCGGATCTGAACCGTATCGAGAACTTAAAAGAACATAGTGGGACGTTGTCTCACCACCACTTAACTCCAGATTCATTGCTCAGCTACACCAATGTTTACAGCGCACGTGGGATTATGTCCGCTAAACAGACATTCAGCATCTGCATGACCGTCTACTAGAGACCTGCACAGGCCGAATATTTTGGCCCGAGCCCAATCCAGCCCGGGCCCGAAAAGTTTTGGAGATTTTCGGCCCGGCCCGATAAGTTTTTTTTTTTTAATTCTTGGCCCAAGCTCGGCCCGGGCAAGATAAATTTTAAAAGTTTCATTTTGTAACATTTTTCACGGGCACACTTCTTCAACGTTTGCCTTTATTCTAATTATCGTTTAATGAAAGTCAATAATTATTAAAGAATTGCAATTAATCGGCCCCAGCCCGGCCCGACCTGAAGAGAAATCAGTGTCAGCCCGCCCAAGCCCGGCCCGTGCAGGTCTCTACCGTCTACCTACCTCAACAGCTGCTTTTGTGGCATTCGGGTTGGTTAGACGTACGGTACTATTAATTTTAATACTAAATATTTTTTAATATCATGTATAATATGTTCAGAATGTCCTAGGTTGTCAAGTTTGGTTCAACACCTACTATCGTTACGCACCTTGACCTTTGGACCAAATCCATTATTTTCCAAGTAGTTTTTTTTTTTTTTTTAATGCATTTTGAAACTTCTAGAGATAAGACGTGGATGGGATGTCATCTGGACGTCCCTGCTATGCAGATTTTGTTTCGTTGTTTACTAACACAACCTTCAATTCAACTTATTGCTGAAACAAGTAATAATATGTTTCTTTCTTTTTTTTTTCTTGTCTCATTCCAGTTACAGAGAAAACGTGAAAAAGTGGTCAGCCATAATGAAAGATCGACCGCATACAGCACTTGAAAATGGCGTCTTTTGGACAGAGTACGTGATTCGACACAGAGGAGCCAATCATTTTCGATCAAATTCCCAAGATTTGTATTGGTTCCAAATTTATCTACTAGACGTTGCTGCATTCCTATTGGTTGGAATCTTCTTGGCAATCGTGGCTGCGTGGAAAACATTAAACATGTTAAAACATCTTGTGGACTTCCCGCAAAAGAAAAAATTAGAGTAAACATTATTTGAACAAAGTACAAAAATATCAAGATCTTAAAACAACGTTTATTTTTGTTTCTCTTTCTCCAATGCCTCAGTACAGTTTTTAGCATGGGCGAGAGAATTTGTACACAGGGAGGCAGTTTTCCAAAGAGATGCATGCGCTAGTAACTATATCACATTTTCATTCAAAAGTCTTATTATTGTATACCGGGAAAATTTAAGTGACCTGCATTTTAGGTCTTTGTGGTTTGTAGAGTATTGCAGAAACAGATCTTGTAGGAACCATTTTAGAATCAGTAAATACCCTGGAGAAAAATTGAAGCACATAAGGGCGAGTTTTAAACATGTAATTAAACTATTTCTTCTTTATTATTAACATTTATAATAGTAAAACAATGGACATTTTGTACAAACCGTTACGTTAGACATGTAGGCCTACTTGTTCAATGTATATATTAGGCCTTTTAGACACAGTCGTATTTCGGCTCAAGATTGTTTGGAAGAAAACAAGTGAAAACAACTGCGCGCTAGAACAAATTTCTCCAGTATTCAGGGTTTTCCGAAGAAAATTTTCTAGAGGGGGTCCATCTCCATGGCTGCTATGTTACGTCTAGTATGTAATATACGTGGTTTGCTATATTACGTATACATTTTCGTGAGTCTGGAGTAGCGTTCCCCTTTGGGCGACAATGTCAGTATCGCTTTGGAAATTCAAATATATTTAGTTTCATCACATTCATTCTCACTGATATAGAATCATTCGAGTAATGGCTGGCTGTCACGTAATAGAAATAAAGATAATCAAAAACCATTATTAGTATGCTTATTTCATGAAAAATATTCTCACAATCGAGCAGTTCCCGTTTCAGTTGTCAGCATTTTAACACAGAGCGAAATTAATTTCGAGAAACTAAGATGTTAGAATGCATACTAGCGCACGGAATCCTTATGTATAAAATGTTATTCCTTCACTTTGATACACTGCATGGATAGACAAGGATCTCTTTATTTATGAGCGAAGTCTACATCATTAGTCTATATGAACAAACAATCAAATGAAAAAAATATTAAGAAATAATGACGTTTTTCTTTTAAATATTTGATTGACATATAAGACGTTTAGTTTCATTCAAAATTTCTATTACGATGGAAAAGTATGGTCCTGTCTAACTAGTCTTAGACGATGACGTACATGCCTAATCATTTATTGAACTATTTTACACTGTTTTCTCCTAATTTTGCAAGAAGTATTCTTAAAATTCCTTTCTTTCATAACCTCCATTGATAGTTTTATATCTTCAGGTTGTAAATAGAAAGTCCACGACTGTTAACCAAGCTAAACACAATTCTCTGTTTGTGTTAATCGAAACCCTCAGAACCTGACGGTTCCGAGGACGGTGTTGAAAGTTGCATGCTTGCCTGAACTGTGCAGATTCTAATATTATATGTATATTAGAGAAAGCACTACAGTCCACGACAATATTAATGACATTTCTCCGAACATCCTCTCGGTAAATATTTTAAAAAGGATATGCACTATGTGCAAGAACGTCTAAATAATTTAAATAATCAGCATGTAAGACTTTTTATTTCACTAGATAGAATGTATAGGCATACATAAAACTAATGAGATGAATTGGTCTTTTGGATTTTGGACCGAAAACCTTCATGGTATATTACAATGAGACTTCGACACCATTGAGGAACATACACACAATGAAACAGGATTACATTTTATTTTCGTCAAATTTCTGCTGAGATTCTTGAGTTCCTTGGATTTCTTTTAAATTCTTAATCCATTGGAATATAAGCCTGAGCAGAAGTATATTATTTTTGTTTGAAAACAACGGAGTTATAACGAGTTGGTTTTACTGTTTTCTTCTTCAAATATAGAGTTAGGATATGGTGTAAGAGGTCTCACTTCCTCTTTCCGCTGAAACTAAATCGTATCAGTGTTCGTAGGTCCTGCAAGAAAATTCCCCTCAAATCACTTTAATTTTTCCCTTTTCTTATCAATTTTTTCCTAGTTTGTTGACTGTCCAATTCCAACGACAGAAGTTATGTGATAAAATTAATTTAGATATATTAGAAGAAGTGTCAATTTCATTTAGACCCTATTTTATTCATGAAAATAAATGAAATATTTTAACTCTTTTCCTTTACTTTTTAGGATTTAGGATTTCAGGATTTAGATTTCTGGCTTTTTGGCATCTATGGCCATGTTAGCCCGACACGTATGAGGGATGACGTTCCTCGGTGATCACACTATCCGGGAAAAGGGAAAGAAGGAAGCGGCCTGGGACCAGGCCCGTATCCAGGGGGGTCTAGGGGGGCCGCCCCCCTAAATTTTTGGTGGTCTCCTAAAAGTTTTACTGTAGGCTTGCAAAAGAACTATAATATGGTGATGAACTATCATATGGTTGGATCGGGCCCCCCTAACTTCAGCCGGGCCCCCTAAGATTTTGGGCTGGCTACGGGCCTGCCTGGAACCTATAAGTTAGGTAGGTCTACCACCCCGGCCTTTGCCTGGCGGGAATGAGGAAAACCCAGGAAAACCTCATTCAGGATGGCTGGTCTGAAAAAGCTTTTTACACTTTTTCAACGAAGTGTCCCCACCGGGAATCGAACCCGGGAGCGCTCGCACTGAATGCGAGAGCGTTAACGACTGCACTACGCGGGGCCACTCCTTCATTTTTACTCAGTCAACAAAGGGTGTAAATAATGCTACTTTGAACAAACATACAAACTATTGCTATTGAAAAAAAAACAAATAAAAACCATATTAGTTAATTAGTCAGCGCGAGATTTTCCCTGGATTTTCACGATTTTTTCGAAAAATTCCATTTTTCCCTTTTTTGCTAGATTTACGGTACCTACGAAATGTCCCTAAATTATGGAAATTTCTCTTAAACTACTAATACTGAATCATATGAGTGGAGATTGTGGCGCCGCCACTCAAAGCAGCTGGGTAGCACGAAAACAAAGAGCAAATCAAATCATTCAGAGCGTGTGAGGTTGATAGAATTAGCCAATGATACACTGCCAGTAGCAGACGATGCAATTAGTTGCAACTCTAGCCGGCAGTGTCACCGGTATCACTTTCGTTGCATTATGGGAAAAAATAAATTTCCATTAGTTTTATAGGAAGTGGTGCATCAGAGTGATCAGTATCTTCAAGTGTGTTTTAATTTCTGTTTCTCTGATATAAATTTGTATTATAGTGTATTGTATATAAATTAAATTTGATTCCAAAACATTATAATTATGTAATACGATTTATAAACATTAGTTATATGTTACAAAATTCAATTTTCGTTCAAATGAATGACATCTAAACAGATTTAAAGAAGAATCAATAAAATGAAACCATTAAGAATCTCCTATACCTAAGGGTGCCGATTTCTCTGTAAATTTGGGAGGGGCCCATTCAGAGGCAGAAGGTATATATATGAGGATTTTAAGACAATTTGGATTCAAATTATGCAAAATATTGTATATTCATAAATATAATAGGAAGCCCACATGAGCTTTGCCCCCCTCCCCCAGGATTGACGCCCTTGCATATACCCCATATTAATGAATAGGTAGAGAAACCAAGATCGTGTAGGCACTTAGCCAATTGTTTACCATATTTGCAGAGTACTATCAACGAACCACTACTAAAGCATGTTACAATAGGCAATAGATTACAAAGGTAGTCTTATTTATTCTTCACAAAGGTCATTTAAAAAAAGAAAGAAGGCACACATTCGGTTATTACGTGATGTACATAATTGTAACTATTCAGTTGATGTATTTCTGTTGTAAATTTGTAATTTTTTTAAAAAATAAAGTTTATTCTGTTACGTTTTAAACATTTTCTTACGTCAGTATTTTATCTACTTCATAACCTTACTGGGGAAGCTGCACACCCTAGAGACACTTTTTATATTTTCCTTTATAGAAGTGGGTATATTTGCGCAAGGCTAAATGGAAAATATGTTCCTGACAGCTTAAGGTCTATATTTCAGCTTTATACTGTAAATGTTATTTGATTTTGATTTGATTTCAGTTTAGCTTTCCTTTCAGCTGCGAGGCCACATAAGACGTGGACCTACCTTTTAACGATGGATTCGAACCACATAAGCTTCTGCCGGCAATCGAACTCGAGTGTCCAACGCCAAAGGCGCGCACGCTAACCAGTGCCGTGCCGTGGAAGATCAGCTCCCGGGGTAAAAGTATACGACGGAGCCCCCGTACATGAGTGAGGTCGAAAGCGTAAAAAAATTTTCAAAACCTTGCTTTTCCTTGATTTTAAGCACATTTTATTATCCTTTTCATTCTATTTTTTATATATACACATGCATTTGCCTAACGTGAGTAACATTATAGGGCCACTTCCTAAAGCAAAAAGTATAAATCTGATCTGGTCAAATTAAAAATTAGATTGATAAATACTGCTTTTGATCTAAAGTATTCCAATCATATTTTTCCTCTTTTTCTTTCCCCGAATTTTGCGCCCCCTTACTTCGGTGTCGATACCTCTCCCCCCCCCTACAGCACGGCACTGACGCTAACTGCTTAGCCACGAGCGAGTTCTGTAAAAGTTACAAGAGATTGTACCAATAAGAAGAATACCAGCGTATTTTTTGCCCGGGAGGCCGCTTTGTTCCTTGATTCCTACTCAGGTATGTATGATACTAACGGACAGTGATTAGGGACAACATTAAATCTAAAGATAGGTGCCATGTCCTCTGTCTCTGGCATGGGCGGCGATTAGGGGGGGGGCAAAGGGGGGCAGTTGCCCCCCCACTTTTTTGAAGCAACCCATTAATGTATATATCGTAGTTTTATTTGCAAATATAAATTTTATGTATATATTACTGTTTCATAAGAAAAATGGTGCTATGTAACATTTGCCGTTGCGTAAGTACATATTGGTTGTCTACCCGTGAAGTTAAGAAAGCTACAGGAATTGCGTTTTAAGTGCGACGGAAAACAACCTAAAATTAACCTATTGGAGCACAACAATTCGAGCATACTTTCAATCCAGATGTATAGAAGCCAAACCTGCTAAATCCATTTTCAGTTTTGTCAGGAAACGAAAAAGTGATGTCCTTATGTTTCAGAACTGTTTAACAATTTTCTTGTTTAGAGGTCCCTACTTAATACAAATGAGTGAAATCAACCATTAAACAAAAAAAGTTGTTCAACAATTCTGAAAACATGAGGGCGTCACTTTTTCTTCGTTCCCAGACAAAATTCAAAAATGGATTTAGCAGGTTTTGCTTCTATATCCCCTTCTTACAAGGGCTCGATATGTTAGTCAGCCGCTTTGAAACTAATTGAGAGAACATTTCGCAAAAAAAGAAGTATTTCACAAGTTATTCTTTAATTACGCAAAAACTGACAATTCCTAAAATGTCTTATCTTCTTTCTAAAGTAAGGAATATTGATTAAAAAGAGCGTAATAAGAAACAACTTCTACCTTTTCCATTGTTTTGTAATGTAATATACGAGTGAAGTGGTGTGTGTTAAGGGTTTGACTGTATATACAATTAAATTTAGTGAATTCAACATAATTCTAGGTTTTAGGATTATTTTGTATAGCTAAAGTGTAGAGTGATTCTAAGTATTGTTGTCTTTTGATGTGTTCCAAGAAAGTGAAAACTGCACCTAATGGCAACGAACATATTTCGGGAAGCTGCAAAAGCAAATATTGCTTTAAATGTCGTAGCACATGCTTGTAGTATTTACTGTCTTTCATTTTCTAAGAGTAATAATATGCATTTAATAGCATGTGTGGAACTAAAAATTAAGTTGTTCAATTATCACCAGTTTCAGCATAGCATCTACAAAACAAGACTCCTTATTCATTATTATGATTAATATTGTTATTTCTATTTATTTGGTTTTCAAATTTGTTATTAAATAATCTGATTACACAATTTTCCAGACAGAATTTTAAGATGTTCATGAGCAAGGAACCAAATCTCTTCTTACATTTTCGTTATTTCAGAGTACAAAGGTCTAGTACCTACTTGCGTTGGTTTTGTCAGTTTACTTAATAAAATATGAAATACGATATACAGTATTTTAACTTAAAAATATAGTATCCTATTAGTTATACAACCTTTCGTGAAACAAAGTGTTAGAAACAACCAAGAAAACTAAGATTGATATACAAATATTCAGATCATGTCTTGCCCCCCCACTTTTAACGTCCAAACGCCGCCACTGGTCTCTGGGATAAGCAACTTCCTCTACTAATATCTTTGGACCTCGTGTATATCCTCTCTACTAAATCAAACTTGAAAAATAAACATTGGTGTATCTTAAGAAGCCATATTTTCATTATGGTATTCTAACTTTTGCTTGAAATCAAGAACCGTATCTTAAAAGACATAAGATTGGGTCGCGTATATATATCCAACTCTCAACCTCCACACATGCGCAGTCTCGAACACAGCAAATTGTTTGAAAGTTAACACAAATCACAGTTACGAACTTGCAGTACTGTTTTCCTTTCGCAAATATGTGATTTGTGCATCATCGCTCGCAAAGTGAAAAGGTTTTTTGGAAGGTTATATCGTACCATAGCTCTTTTCCATCCCAATTTCTGAGACAAAAATAAATAAATAAAAAGATTCAACATAGGATCGACTACTATCAAGAACATAATCAAGAGATTAAAAATTTTTACATATAAGAGTCCAGCTATAAGTTCACTCATCAAAGGATGTTGAATGCGACCGTGCATTGTGTGTAACAGCCGACCATTTGTTTTGTAAGGGAACTAAGATCAAAATTCAGAATACATGATTTATTTATCAAGAATATTTTTGGTTTCAAACATGGTCCTTTTCCACTTCTAAGAGTTAGGCTATTTGAGAAAGGTTTTTTGATGCGTTACCCCCTGTAGCGAACGCGGCCAAGGTGGCTATTCAGTAATTTTACTTTCACCAGAGTTGTAAATCATACTGTGAGCCAGTCAGGGTTTCCGGGTCGTTTTGCCAGGTCCAAGTGTGTAATAGCAGAGTTCCAATTCTCTGCACAAACCATCTTCCAAGCAGCTGTTTCTTGCTACAATCCCTTTGCCTGGCAACACGTCTTTCCTTTTTTTTCCCTTCCTTTCGAAATCTTTTAAACAGCAGGCAGTCTATTATTCCGACACGCACCAAATACGCTCGAGCTGACGTTTTCTCCGCGTTTTTATTGCTTTCGCGTTTGTGATTAGCCATCTACATTTAAATACATGGTCAGCGTATTCCAAGCGTACACATGAGCAATAAATACGCTTTGCGATTGTCTCAAATAGCCGGGTACTAACGGTAAGAAATTTCTGTTCTGCGAAAATGGAAAGAAAGAACTATTCAGTCAATAGTGAGTAATAATGCTTTCCATTGTTCAAGCTTTGCTTTTAGTAGATTTAAATCCAATTTAAACTCCTCGCTGAGAAATACAATACGTTTATTGTAAAATTTGTTAACGTGTAACAGTTTCGCCAACTATCCACTTTGGTTTCATCAGATACTATGAATCCACAGGTAGTGAAAGAATTAAGATCTGAGAGACAGCGAAATAATTCACGAATCCTGAGTGGTTACTCAAATCTACAACAGCCGGTGGTGTTATTCTAATTGTTCAACAACCTTTATATATATATATCTCAGATATAATTATTCAAAACACCGACAACGTTTGGGAGGTGATTCCTGACACCAAGATAAGACAAACAATATAAACCAACCCCTGGGTGCACAAATGCTCCTTTTCGGAGTTATAGGCTGCCGAAAACATGAAAAAATGGACTTTATAGGTCCATAGCTCCAAACCTATGGGAACTATCATGGTCGGGTCAAGACTTCACTTAGGAACTACTGTAGTATGTGCCGTATCCAAATATCCAAATTTCAGAATCCTGCGGTACTTTCGCAATAATTTTTATAGAGAAGTTGGTGAGTACTTCAAATTATATGCGCGTAGAGAAACTCACTCTATAAAACTTGTTGCCTGAGTACCTTAGGATTTTGAAACATGCATTTTTTGATAGCCCACATATTAGTTCCTAAGTGAAGTCTTGACACTACAACGGTAAGTCCCATAGTTTTCGAGCTATGCACCTTTAAAATTCATTTTTTTTTTTCACGTTTTCGGCAGCCTATAACTCCGAAAGGAAGCATTTGTGCACTCAGTTGAGTTGAGTTGATTTTGAGTTTAACGTCCCGTTCAGCAGCGAGGCTTTGTTGGTTGGTCAATACTCTTTACCTTATCTTGGTGTCAGGAATCACCTCCCAAACGTTGTCGGTGTTGTTTTGAAATGCCCTGCATATATTTATGGAGAGTAAGAGAGTAGATGAATAGATATGTCTTAGGAAATAAACCGTACAAGGTTGACAAAGGTAACTTTTTTTACTGGATCCCACAAGTGACAAGTAGAAAAATATACAACATCCTAATACAAAGTGATGTGACGAAATTAGGTAGCACTACGAATGTTTTGAAAACGAATTATCCAAGATAGATGGTTGTAAAAAAGTATTTGAAAGACCTTAATCCAGCAATGGATTAACAATTATTGATAATAGTATTGTGTGTTTCAAATATAAATAACCCTCATCCCTATACTCTTGTGATCCCAATTGTTATTCTTGATGTCTGAGCATTTGAGATTAGAAAATAAATGCTTATACCTTGTTCTGAGAGATCATATGTTTAACACTGTAGCTGTAAGAATTTCTATAAAAATAAAGATAGTTAAACTAAAATTTACTGTTCCTGGGTTTAACTGGGTAAAATTTATTGTTATGTCTGGGTATAACAAACGGTTCTGCGAAATATTTTAACAACCGGCTAAATAGCACCACCAGTCGTTTTTTCAAAAATAATGTTCCGGGAGGCACACTTAGTATTCTGGGGGGCACTGCTGATACTTTTCTATTTATTATATTATAAACTTATTATTTTGGTCTGCTCTGGGGGGCACTTTCAGAGCTCCAGGGGGGCAGGGCCTCCCAAAAAACAGGTCTGGAAGAAACACTGAGACCACTGACAACAGCCAATCCCTTTTACACCACACACTAAAAAGCAAAAAAACAAAAGTCGTTATTCCCCTTCCCCTTATTGACAACCATATACATTCATTTCTTAAAAACTACGCCTAATCCAATTAATAACACAAGCTTTACAATTAACTTTCTAGATATGAATACTAATAATATAATATAGATTATAAATAAATAAATAACACTAAATTTACAAAAATAAATTTTACAATTAACTTAATTAATTTTTAATATTCTTTAGTAACTTATTCCTCTATTCAACAATTTTAAGTCCTGAGTTCCAGTTCATAAATCTTTCGCCTTCTGTTTCAATAAATCTTGCTTCTTTCCATTTTCTGACTAGCTTTCTCTCCTCTTGGCCCAGCATTTTCATTCCACTCCAATTAACTGAATGTCCCGTGTCTCTTATGTGCTTGTAAACTGTGTTTCTGTCTCTCTCCAACCAAGAGAGGGGCACCTACACTTTCCCGAACGAGAAGTATCATAATCGTTACGTTGGTCGTGGTAGGCCTACTTCCACACTGTACCTGTATATATGTACATCATGGCCAGTAAGATGTCCCGATCTTACTACAGCGTACTTTTTTTTTAACGGGAAATTATCACGGCAGGGTTATTTGGCGAGCGCGAATTTCCTGACTTTTCCATGTCGGTGGGTACCCTGCAAGGGCCAAGTAGCTATCTGCACACTTCTACACTACAAAGGGAATGGATCTACCATGACCTTTTAGTCCCGGCATCATTTGTTCATGAAGAGTTCAAAACAAATGTGCTACACAAAGGAATTTCTATCTAGGCTGATGTGGCAATATCATAGTCAAAAAAATGTAATTTTGTTTACATCTTCGGAAGAAAAAAATTAGGACAAAAAAGTACGATAAGAAAGCGTATCTGCATGAAAATAATTAAAATACTAGGTGAACCTGTACTTTCTACACAGTGCATCATTCACATATTAACATGGTTTTCCTTATTTCTCACATCAGTGCTGTTTCTTTATAGACACAAGTGAAAGACGTCTTGATAAAAATCGGCAAGAGGTATCATAAAGGGGAGATTTTTTTCGATTATTTTTTTCAATGTCTTGCACGTTTGCAAGATTTGATTCTACTTCTAGTTGGAGTTTCTAATTCATGCATGATCCGTGTTTTCCTTCTTCTTGCATGCAGTGTGTAATAAGCAAATATATTACACACGCAATTAATTATGTCAGTGATATATAGTATTCATTGTGCAAAACACCCCAAATAATAAAAATATTTCACCATCTTAGCCTGGACAAATAGTTATCCTGCGTTTTTCATTATCATTTGGCCATAACACAAACACCTCAAGAGATATACAACCCCTGTGTACTATTATGTTGTGTTGGAATGTATAACTCATAGGATGTGATTTTTAAAAAGAAATTTCAACACTTCCAGTGTATCCCTAAAACACTTCATAAAGGAATAACGGCCATGTATTTTAAATATTCAATTAGAACGGGACAATCTACAAAACATTTGGAATCGACCAGTGAAAACACCACGTTTCTAGCACTTGTAGTTTTCGAGATCGCATTGTCGAAGGGGTTGGAGGCAAACATATAAACTTTTGTTTGGAGACAAACATATAAACCTAGCATTTTAATATATAGACTAGCTGAACCTGAGCTCTCCACACAGCGCATCATTCGCATATGAGCATAAATCTCCTTCTCATTCCTCACAACATATGTGCATGTCCCTTTACAGACACAAGTGAAAGACGTCTTGATTTTAAAAAATCGGCAAGATGTATCATAAAGGGGAGATTTTTTCGATTATTTTTTTTCAATATCTCGCACCGTTTGCAAGATTTGAACCTACTTCCGATTGAAGTTTCTAATTCATGTATGACCAGTGTTTTCTTTCTTCTTGTATGCAGTATGTAATAAGCAAATACATTACATATACAATTAATTATAATGTCTGTTATATATGGTGTTCATTGGGCAAAACACTCAAAAAATATAGATTTATCTTAGACTCGAGAAATGGCTATCCTTCCTTTTTCACTATTATTTGGCCTTGGAACAAACGCCTGAGACATATATAATCCCAATATACAACATTGTGGTGTTGGAATGTATAACGCATATGATATGATGCTTTAGGTGGTTGTTTTTTTTAATTTCAACGCTTCCAGTGTACCCTAAAAAATGTAATAAAGAAATAATGGCCATGTTTTTTTTAATATTCAATTAGAACTGGACAATCTACGCAAAATTTCCAATCGATCAGTGAAAACGTCATCTTTCTAGAGCCTGTAGTTTCCGAGATCTCATTGTCGAAAGGATTGACCACAAACATATAAACATAGTTTAAAAGAATTCGAAAGATGGCAGCACAATTCACTTGCATTTATTTTGGAGAAGGCTTATTAAAATGCAAAGGCTCTGAACAATAATTTAAAAAGATAAACTTTGTGAAAAATATCTCTTTAAGTAATTTATTTAAAGTACACCTTTTAAAAAATATTTGTCTTTGTTATAAACGTGAAATCACAAATAACCGTAAATCAAAGATTTGAAAGCTAGTTATAAGTTGGAGCTCGGTCGCTCGTAATTGCTTCATCAGTTCGGGTTTCGTGCACAACATAGCACTACTACACAACTCGTGCGAGTAGTGGATCATTTAACAGTGGCTTTCAACAGAAAACAACACACCCTTGGGGTCTATCTGGATGTCTCAAAAGCCTTTGATAAAGTATGGTTAGCTGGACTTTTATATAAACTATACACGCAAGGTTTTTCAGATCGTCTTCTGCATTTACTGCGTTCCTACCTCATTGGCAGAAAATTCCATGTGTCTGTTGACGGAGTTAAATCCACGTCTAGACCTATTAAAGCAGGTGTTCCACAAGGCGCTGTACTTTCACCGCTTTTATATAATCTGTACACAGCAGATATCCCGACCTTACCCCATTGCTTTGTTGCAACATACGCCGACGATACTGCCTTTTTCACAACCAGTAGCTCACTTGCACAATGTTACATATACATGCAACGCCAACTCATAGGTTTTCAAGAATGGGCAAGATGTTGGAGAATCAAAATAAATGCAGACAAAAGCTGTGCTGTCATCCATAGTCGGAGACGCATCCGCGTCCATCGAAATCTAACCTATGAGAACACACGCATTCCTCATGCTACGCACGCAAAATATTTGGGTGTAACTTTAGATCGTGGTCTAACGTTTGCCGCACACATCAGAGACATAAAACAGAGAGCATTACGAAAAATCTCAGCGTTGTACCCCATCTTGCGCTGTAGCTCCCTTTCTCATGAGGTCCGAGCTCACATCTTCAAAATGATAATCCTGTCTACCATCTCTTATGCATGCCCTGCCTGGCAACATGCTTCACATAGTCACGTACAAACTCTCGAAAGTGTGCAAACTCGAGCTGGTCGTATAATCACTGGTCACGACAAATATACACGAAACAGCCAGATCCTGGAAGACTTAGAGCTACCCACTGTCAGAGACGTACTACGGCATCTCCACAATAAGTTCTGGCGTACTTTACCCAGACATATAAATCCAGCTATAGCTAATATCGGCACCGAATGCGCACTGCGGAACGTCCATCGAACACCACGCATTTAAAATCTCTCCAGGAGTGGTAAAGAATTCATAATCAGCTACTCTGCGACAGTTGCAGATGTAGTCTCCCATACATACCAAAACAATAGTAACATCCAACAAACCACCAGCACATCTTGATATATTCTTTCTAACATATTACTCATGGAGTCAGGGGCTCTGGCCCGATACTCTATACATAACCACAAAATTACCGTGACCGTGACCGTGACCGTAATTGCATACTTCCGATCGACTGTTCAATCAATCGATCATTAACAGCTGTGACGTACCAGACGTCAGAACAGCTGCTTTTTGGAATTCCTTCCTGTTCCTCATCCTGGGTGCTTCTCCACGCCATTTCTTCGAGCACTGTAGTCCAGACTGATCTAGCCAAGGGTCTCCAGTGCTACGGATCTGGTAGGAGTCTCACTCTCCCTTGAGTACTATCCAAACGGGTACTCTCACCTACATTTTTCATTCATTCATTTCTCATTATATCGTCAGACACAGCTTTCTTCTTTATCCTGGGTTTTTGCCCATCGGCTTGTTCATTATTATGGCGGACTCTGGCAAGACAACCGGCTCTAAGACTAGTGGCAAGCATTCTAATCTCCCGCGCGTCGTAGCCGGACCATCCGTTCGTGCCACCAAGGCAGAACCACGGATGGACTCTTGCGCTACAAATAGACGACAGCGGAAAACCTCACAAGCATCTACAAGTTCTGTTGTTTCTACAGGCTCAGTTCGATCTCGATCTCCTCAAGAGAAACAGAGCTATGCCGCCCGCCTCGCTTCACCTCCAGCTAAAAAGCAGCATTTGCATTCAGATTCAGATACGGATACAGACGAAATGATCATTGCCGATCCACCTCACGATCAATCTTCTAATGCATCCAACTCAATTTACTCTATGCTATTAACTAATTTCGACACAAAGTTTTCGAACGCAAAATTTGTTGCTCTTCAGCTACGAAAGTATCTACCACGAGCAGCCATCTCTGAAATAGTTCACACGCGCAATTGTATCATCCTGAAGACTACCGATTCATCTTTGTTTTCCACTATTCGGAACAAAGTTCCTGTTGACATTTTCGGCAAAAATGCGCAATTAACATCATTACAAGACAACCGTCGTAAACAAGCACCTCCTCCTAGGCGTACGCCCTTGCTCTCAGTGGTCATTCGAGGAGTAGATCCTTCATACACTGATGAGGAAATCTTAGAGGAATTGAAATTCGAAGGGCATACAATCACAAAAACCATTCGGATCAAGAACGATAGAGGTCCTACCTATATGGTTCGTGTATTGACCTCCCACCAGGAAACTATTGACGATCTGCTAGCGAACGGAGCAGTTATCTATCAGCACAAACACAGAGTGGAACCATCCCGTTCCTCACAACCATTGCCAGTGCGTTGCGAAAAATGCCAAGAGTATAACACGCATCCTACTGCTGAATGTCGCAACACGCATAAATGTGGTTATTGCTCCGGACCACACCCTACACGTGCTTGTACGAATCTCAACTCTCCTCCAAAATGTCCCACTTGTCAGGAGCAACATCCTGCATACAGTTATAGATGTAAAGGCAAACCTGAACCACAAAAAGATCATCCCGAGCTTGTCGTTCCACTTCGTACTCCTGAGCAACCTATCACTCATCACCATCCGTCAGACGCTCCAATCACTCTCAATCAACTTCTGACGTTCTTCACTTTGGCAATGCAAAACATTCAACCCTTTCAACGACCGCACATACTTCAACAGATCATTCAAGCAGCCAAATCTACATTCAATATCAATTTTACTGCCACCTATTCTGGAAACACGGTCCATTTTCATACATCCATACCTGTTACTTCCCACCATGGCTCTGGTGTTCTTATATCTTAACATCCGTTCTCTTCGACAAAACAAAGTGCTCTTTGAAACATTACTCATGGAAGAACATGCCAATGCTTTTCTGCTGAACGAAACATTTCTAATACCATCTATAACATGTCGCATACCCGGATATTCCTTGTTACGCGATGACTTCAAATTACCAGCTCAACGTGCCCATGGTGGTACGGCCATAGGTTTCCTTCATAAGATTCCTCACCGACGCCACATTTGCAATACTCCTCATCTTCCAGAATACGTTATCATATCACTCTATTTTAGAAACCTCACCGTCACTGTTGCAACAATCTACATACGGCCTGGCCACCCATTACCTACTGAATTTGTTCAATTCATTTCCGACACCTTCACCCATTATATCATTATGGCAGACTTTAATATGCACAGCCGGACGGAGCAGGACAGAACGAACTTCAGAAATTTCCTCACCACTCATACCACAGGGATTATTCACGATCTTCCTAAACCAACTCGCCCCATATCAAATACAACGCCAGACATCGTCATCACGTCAGCAAATCTTGCCTCACGCAGCCTCATTGAAGTACTAGATCCACTCGGCAGCGACCATGTCCCAATCAAACTTTCTATCAATACTCACAGCTCAAACCCACATCAAACCCAACTTACTCTTTCCACAAGCCTTCGCTTCGATAAAGCAAACTGGGACAGATACAAGACTCATCTTTCCACTTCCACCGCTCATCTTACAGTGCCCTCAACAGAGGACGATATGTACGCTGCCATCAACGTAATTACATCTTCCATCCAGAAAGCCAGTGCTTTGTCCATACCTACCAGTACCTCTAGACCATATCAGCCCAATTTACCGCCTCATTACCTCACAATGATAACACGTTCACGTCAGTTTTATCGTGAGTATACTCTCACCCAAAATCCAGAAGCATTGCGTCACCACAAACAGTTACAGCGCACAGTACGTAACTACATACGTGCTTATAAACTTCGATGTTGGGTAAAAACTTGCAACAAACTCTCAGACACTAACCATCCTTCCAAGTACTGGAAACGATTCAATGCGCTGTGTGGCAAATATACCAGGACGCCATATCCTCTTTTAATCCAAAACTCACCTGCACAAGACGATGTAGAAAAAGCTAATGCTTTTGTTGACAATCTACAAAACATATTCACACCACAACCTCCTGAGCATGCATCTCATCCCGTCGAAAAGATCAATCTCGCTGCTTACCAGTTACAACCCAGCATAATTCACTCTCTTCCGCTTGACACACCATTAGCTTCTCCTATTACTGTTGACGAAATCAGAACCGTAGTTACCCGAAAACGTAATTCTGCACCTGGATTTGACAACATCACGTATCGCCATATCAAAGAAAGTCCTCTCTCCTTATTAACCCTTCTAGCTACGATTTACACTTTTATTCTTCGCACAGGGTATTACCCAACCACCTGGAAAATGTCGAAAACCCTGATGTTTCCAAAGCCAAACAAGCCATTGGACGATGTTTCATCATATCGTCCCATACAGCTCACATCCACATTAAGTAAAATCCTGGAACGAATCTTGGTCAAACGCCTTCATCAATATCTCGCCGAACACCACATACTCCCTATTTATCAAGCCGGATTCCGACCTGCTTTCTCCATCAATGATCAGCTGCTACGTCTTTCTAGTTTGATCACTAATCATTATAATTCTATCAAACCGTCTTGTCTCGTTTTGTTCGATTTAGAAAAAGCATTTGACAAGGTCTGGCATCTGGGTCTCATTTACAAACTTATTCGCCTTCATATTCCTATCCTTTATATTCGAATCATTTACAATTTTCTGACTGGCCGACTTGCATATGTTTCTATCAACAATAAATTATCTCATCCCATTTTTCTCCTCTCTGGTGTTCCACAGGGTTCGGCATTATCTCCACTTCTATACCTTCTGTTTGTCACCGATATGCCTCCACTACCGGACAAGGTGCACATTTTTCAATACGCTGACGATACTGCCTTCCTTGCACTGGGAAATACCATGCAACAAATTAATACGCTTCTACAGACAGCTATAGATAATTTCTGTCTCTGGTGCACAAAATGGCATCTTCACATTAACGCTTTAAAAACACAAGCGGTCGTATTTCTACCACCCAAAAAGTCAACTAGAATTCGCCGCAACCCCAATAGACTAGACATTCAGGTTGACCAGATTCCCATACAAGCCAGTAAGACAGCAACATTTCTAGGTGTGACATTCGATCGTCATCTAACTTGGAAGCAGCATCTGGCATCAATTACTTGTAAAGCATACAATCGCTTAAATTTACTAAAACGTTTAACTGGCACTACTTGGGGTTTAAAACCAGCCACTGTTCTTACTACCTATAAAGCATTTCTCCGCCCAACTCTCACACACGGCCACACAGCCTGGGTATCTGCCCCAACCAGTTTTTACAACAAACTCCTAATACTTGAACGCCATGCCTTCCGAATTGCACATAGAATCAAATTACCCAGCCCTACCCAACATCTTTACAGTCTTATCACATTCCCTACATTACAGTACCATATCGAAAAACTCAGACTTACTTATCTTACTAAACGTTACCACGATCATCATCCTCTTCTCCTAGATGCAATGCACAATTTAGCAATTCATCCCACGCCTTCTCGATATATGCATACGCCATTGTCATTATTATTTACCCTGTATTGTTACACACTACCACCGAATCACCCAGACTTAAACCTCCTCGATGATTTCCATACTCATTTTCATCACCCATTCATAACTCCATCTACTGCACAGTGATTCTCCTCTCACTAATATGGGCTCCTCCTGTCCACATCATAGCCTAGAGCCGCCCCTAGGCAAGAAGATGCTCTCATTTGTCTATTTAACATGTCCTATGTGTTGTGGCGTGTTTTGCACCTCATCTCATCTCTCACCTCCATCGTTATACAAATCGCTACTTTTTTTGGTATAGTGTATAAATTATTTCCTTCTGCATCTGACTAATAACTCTCATTATCTCTAAACCATCGCTTCTTGATTTATCATCCTGTTTCTATGTGTTTTACATGTTTCTTCTTATACTACCTACATTATATGTTATGTATATTATATGTTAACTTTGTATTATTTTGTATGTCTACCAACCCAAATGTTAAGGCTGCAAAAGCCTTAAGTCCTATGTTTATGTATAGATCACTAAATAAAGATAAGTTGATATCTACCTTCCCATAGACCATCCTTCATACATCCATTACCCATGCTCCATAAAATTCCCTTCCCTAAAAGAGGGCGTAACCCTCTAACAGGGTGCTAGCCGCTGGCTAGCTTTAAAAAAAAAACTCGTAATTGCTATTGTAGCATTTTAATAGATAGATATTTTCAGTTATGTATGTTAAAGGAGTCGGATGATTACTGAAAGTGAACGATTATGAAAGGAAGTGACGTAATGCGGGAGAACCCCGAGAAAACTCAGAGACCAGTCCACCAAAAACTCATACGATCTGGAATTGAATCAGGGACGTGTCGCACCATAAGTAACTGCTCCACCACTGACTGAGCTACCGTGCCCTTTTGAAAATGAATGAAACATACCGCTCTGTGTTTCGCTTTATAACAGTCATATTCTTTGGAACTTTGCAGTTTCGTTGTTACTGGAACTAACAAAATTGTGTCATTCATCGCTTGATAGTGTAAAAGCGAACTGAGCAGCATCGTGAAAGATATGAAGCAGGGTCGTCATTTAGGGGAGCAATTACCTTTCCCCCAAGAGTTTGAGGAATACATATATTTTAATCTAATGTCTACTAATATAATAGTATAAAACGTGAAAGTCTTATCTCGGTGGTACTCTTGCCCCCCTCAAGCGAAGTCTGAAATGAAGCCCCTGATATGAAGGTGCCCTGCATTGACTATAGTACAAAAAAAAGTGGATATACAAAACCATTACATTGATTTCTACTTTAATTCCTTACATTATAATCGCAACATTATTTCATAAGAGTAGTAAAAATAGCTTCCTATACAGAATGTTTATGCAGGACTAATTTTGAAAGGTACTCACCTTACGATAAATCTTACCACTACCACAGATGACGCTCTATTGGACTAGCATTGTGGACTATCGCCCTACATCGAAGTTTCCATGGAACAAACGAAACACTGGTCATGTGGATTTATGGACGCACGTCGGGTTGAATTGCTTAAAATGGCTCTACCCACGTTTCAAGGTGTCACGTTAAATCGCTGGTTCATTGCACATTCAATCACAGAATTTTCCTCGAATCCCAACAGATGGATCTCTCTGGAGCACTCCGGAGTCATTATCCTTGGAGTCCTTTTTTCATAGACTACTGTTTCGTTACGGGCTTCCGGTTTGTGTAACGTGAAACATGTTCCAATTTTCACAGACTCAAGTATGAACCCATTCTACTGACACTTATTCACTAAAAGTAGTAGGAAAAACGAACACGGAAAGGTATTGGTAGACGATGTACAGTAACGGTACATGGGTTTTCCCTCACCTTTATATATCTATAGATATAGATAGATAGAGATAGGGATATAATAGACGTTTATAAAGTTTATATACAAGATTACAAATAAGTAATTCTCTAAAAATCCTCTATAATTGGGCCTCCTACGCGTTGCAGCTCGAAGATAAGTGAGAATACATAATGTCCGCTGCAGCTCGAAGAAACGTGAGGATACCTCTTGACCGTTGCAACTCGAAGATAGGTGAGAATACCTCTTGCCCATTGCAGCTCGAACATAGGTGAGGATACCTGTTGCCCGTTACAGCTCCAAGATAGGTGAGAATACTTCTTGCCCGTTGAAGCTCGAAGATAGGTGAGAATATCTCTTGCACGTTGTAGCTCGAAGATAGATGAGGATACCTCTTGTCCGTTGCAGTTTGAAGATAGGTGAGAATACCTCTTGCCCGTTGCAGCTCGAAGATAGGTGAGAATACCTCTTGCCGGACGCAGCTCGAAGATATGTGAGAATATCTTTTGCCCGAGGTAGCTCGATTCTTGGCCGTTGCAGCTCGAAGATAGATGAGATTACTTCTTGCTCGTTGAAGCTCGAAGGTAGATGAGAATAATTCTTGCCCGTTGAAGCTCGAAGATAGGTGAGAATACCTCTTGCCCGTTGCAGCTCGAAGATAGATGAGAATACATCTTGCACGTTGTAGCTCGAAGATAGATGAGGATACCTCTTGCCCGTTGCAGTTTGAAGATAGGTGAGAATACCTCTTGCCCGTTGTAGCTGGAAGATAGGTGAGGATACCTCTTGCCCGTTGCAGCTCGAAGATAGGTGAGAATACTTCTTGCCCGTTGAAGCTCGAAGATAGGTGAGAATATCTCTTGCACGTTGTAGCTCGAAGATAGATGAGGATACCTCTTGCCCGTTGCAGTTTGAAGATAGATGAGGATACCTCTTGCCCGTTGCAGTTTGAAGATAGGTGAGAATACCTCTTGCCCGTTGCAGCTCGAAGATAGGTGAGAAAATGAAATGAAATGAAATCTTTGAGTTTTACGTCCCACGGTTATGCCGGTTAGGCTAAAGGAGACGGTGATGATGAGTAATGGGTGAAATGGTGGAATGAACGAAGATAGGTGAGAATACCTATTGCCGGACGCAGCTTGAAGATAGGTGAGAATACCTTTTCCCCGTTACAGCTCGAAGATAGATGAGAATATCTCTTGTCCGTTGTAGCTGGAAGATAGGTGAGGATACCTCTTGCCCGTTGCAGCTCGAAGATAGGTGAGAATACCTCTTGCCCGTTGCAGCTCGAAGATAGGTGAGAATACCTCTTGCCCATTGCAGCTTGCAGCTCGAACATAGGTGAGGATACCTCTTGCCCGTTACAGCTCCAAGATAGGTGAGAATACTTCTTGCCCGTTGAAGCTCGAAGATAGGTGAGAATATCTCTTGCACGTTGTAGCTCGAAGATAGATGAGGATACCTCTTGCCCGTTGCAGTTTGAAGATAGGTGAGAATACCTCTTGCCCGTTGCAGCTCGAAGATAGGTGAGAATACCTGTTGCCGGACGCAGCTCGAAGATAGGTGAGAATACCTTTTGCCCGAGGTAGCTTGATTCTTGGCCGTTGCAGCTCGGAGATAGATGAGAATACTTCTTGCTCGTTGAAGCTCGAAGGTAGATGAGAATAATTCTTGCCCGTTGAAGGTCGAAGATAGGTGAGAATACCTTTTGCCCGTTGCAGCTCGAAGATAGATGAGAATACATCTTGCACGTTGTTGCTCGAAGATAGATGAGGATACCTCTTGCCCGTTGCAGTTTGAAGATAGGTGAGAATACCTCTTGCCCGTTGCAGCTCGAAGATAGGTGAGAATACCTATTGCCGGACGCAGCTTGAAGATAGGTGAGAATACCTTTTCCCCGTTACAGCTCGAAGATAGATGAGAATATCTCTTGTCCGTTGTAGCTGGAAGATAGGTGAGGATACCTCTTGCCCGTTGCAGCTCGAAGATAGGTGAGAATACCTCTTGCCCGTTGCAGCTCGAAGATAGGTGAGAATACCACTTGCCCGTTGCAGCTCGAAGATAGGTGAGAATACCTCTTACCCGTTGAAGCTCGAAGATAGGTGAGAATACTTCTTGCTCGCTGCAGCTCGAAGATAGGTGAGGATACCTCTTGCCCGTCGCAGCTCCGAGGTAAGGTTAGAGGAGTCTCTCCCGCCCGATGCAGCTTGGAGAGATAGTAGGAAATAACTAGTTAATAACTGATGTCTTCTGCCTAGAGATATCTGTTTATATAGCCAGTCTTTTGAGGCGCGGCCTATGGAGGAGTTGAACGGATTCTCTTCGTATATCTGTGTTCACTTCGTGCTCCATCTGTGTGACGGCATCCGTTGGCTGCTTGCTGGTGTTTTTGCCGAAGCATTTAGTTTTATTTACTAATAAAAGATGCTTCCAATATGAAGGAATATTGCTATATACTTCCCTGTAAGGTTTAAGCTTAGGTGCCACTTGAGGACACTCTCTTACCTAAACTTCAGACACTTGTCTCACGATAGCGATTGCGTAATTCCACTAATGACAGTGGCGTCGCTACATCAACCAAATAAATTTCTGTAATGGTATACTATTTACTTTTAGTTGGTTCATTCTTATACTTTGGTTGCTTAAATGTATATATTTCAATATCTGGGACACAAAGAATGTTTACCTGAAACTCCCCGTTGTGGCAACATTTGAAATAAAAAAACAATCTTAAAACTTAGTTGTTTTAATGACACCCCTCAGCTACGTGCCTTTCTTTTTTTTTTTTTTTTTTTTTTTTTACAAACATATTCACCTTTTTTTATTATTGCATCTCTGAGATTTCAACATGAATGTTTCTCTGATTTTAATCTAACAATTAATATATAAACAATATTTCGTATCATACACAACACTTCATTTGAGCACAAGCATACCTCATACAAGTCTAAAAAGATCCAGCATACAGACTTAAAATATTATACACAGACACACATGTACAAACATAATTCGTTCTCATCTTGCAAACACACATGTAAAATGACAGATTTAATTAGAAATAGTAGGTAATATATTAACTGTTCTTATGTACACAACGTTACTACAAATGAAATAAGACACTCACACTGTAGTATACAAACCGAACTAATCTAGTTATGGCCAAATACAGTATTTTACATGGTTTCGTACAGAATGTCTTGAAATTTAATACCACTAAGTTGAAGTTAAATATCTGTATCATTCTGTAATACCGTACTCATCAATTAGGGATATGACATGGTTTTTTAAAAAATATACCGAATTATTTTAAAATTAAACCAGTGGCACATCGTGATGCAAGTCATATTAGGAAAAAATCGTTACAAGCTACTGGAAGAAAAAGGATTTTAAAAAAATTACCAATATAACTTCCCTCACGATGCACTAGTGGTCACAACTTCAGTCATCTGAAATATTATTAATCCACATGAGTTCAGGAAATTGTGATTCGATGGACGTAATTTGCGGGAAGAGGAGGAGGAAAGTAGAAAAACGAAAAACAGAAAATTTCTTTTATGCTAAGAGAAAAAAAAAAGACTTCTCGAAAGCAGTTTTTTTTTCTTCTCAGAATGGCCAAAACTATCAACGACTCAATAAAGTACAATTCATGCAGGGCGAGTCTGAATAGGGCGAAGTTAACAGTACATAGCATTTCCAATGCGTCATTTCCCTTTGTGTCCTGAAAGTTCTTTCTGGAATCGTACATTGAGTGTGCCCTGACGAAAGCACTTTACTGTATTTTTATTCTAGAGCATTCTGAAAGAGTAATACTCAGTTTGTTTACGCAATTTCAATTACACAATACGATATTACAGCTTATTAAGAAAGTTCCAGATACAACTATGAATCGATTTACTCAAGAAACAATTACTAATGAGGCAGAAAAAGGATTTTTTGGTGGGGAGTCGGCCAGAGAAAAGTACAATGTGCCTTGAGGAAAAAAGAGATAATGCTGAGTAAGCAGTGTTAAAGTGATGACACATGTCTTGACTTCGATATTCTGGATGTCAATTGTGATTTTTTATTAGGACAACGTGGCTTAAATTTAGGGAAAATATCTGAGATGCTGAGTATTATACAGGGTGTTTCAAAACAAACACCGACAATGTTTGGGAAGTGATTCCTCACACCAAGATAAGGCAAAAAGTATAGGCCAACCTGGGTGCACAAATGCTTCCTTTTGGAGTTATAGGTTGCCGAAAACATAAAAAAAATTGAAATTTAAAAGTCCGTAGCTCCAAAACTATGGGACCTACCGTAGTCGGGTCAAGACTTCACTTAGAACTAATATGTGCGCTATCCAAAAATAGATGTTTCAGAATCCCAAGGTACTCGTGCAACAAATTTTATAGAGGAGGTTTGGCTAATTGAAGTACTCACCTCTATAAAAATTGTTGCAGAAGTACCGCCGTATTCTGAAACTTGGATAGGGCAGGCACATAGTTCTTAAGTGAAGTGTTGACCCGACTACGGTAGGTCCCATAGTTTTGGTGCTACGGACCTTTAAAGTTCATTTTTTCATGTTTTCGGCAGTCCTGAAGGAAACATCATGTTAAAACATCAAGCCACAAAACTCAAACCCAATTACAAAATAAAAATGCTAACCGCACATTTATGCTCGAAACAGGATTAGCTATCATTTTGTTGAACTGAACCATGTGGTGCAAGAGTTGATGCTAATGCTCCAACGAAGTACCATCGTTCAACTGTCATTCTTACCCTTACCACACATATAGGAAATCTTGTTTATTTTTAACACTTACGATTCGATACAATACAATGTTGAAAATACTGTAGGTATTTCATTTGTGGTAACACTGTACATAGCTACTTTTTTTAAAAAAGAACATACAATTCATTTAAATGATTATGGAAGGTGAATTCATTAAAAAAATCATGGTAAAATCTGAGTGAACAAAATATATCTAGTATCACATTAAGATATTGTATTCCGATTTATCTCCTTTCTCAAATACAAAATCTCAATACAATAATCATATTTAACGAACAAAGGTGGTATCATCTAGAGAGAAAGGCTTCCATTACATTGTTTTTCAGCGCTCGCTGTTAAAATGTTTAATACAAGGCAACGGCGCCGGCCTACCAAAATCCAGATGAAACAGCAATAGTCTCATAATCGCTAGTTAAAAGTTGAAGACTTAACTTTTAATTTCATTGCTTTCAAGTTCAAATTTGCAGTTCATTTTGTGTACATTATCTATTCTTCAAAACAAACATATATATATATATATATATATATATTACAATTTTCTGAAGTTTAGCGTCCCTTTCAGAACAAGGCTTTATGCGATGTGGACCTACGGTTTAAGGTTTACCACCCTACTGCACCCAAAATTATTTAATACTATCCCCACAGGAATCGAACCCGGAGCCACGTGCACCAAAGGTGCATGCGCTAGCCACCACAGAAGCGGAGAAGGTTAATTTTCAAATCTTGATAGGGCATATACAAGAATTGGTTCCTAATTAACTCCATGGGGTGGGAAGACTACGTTGGACAATTTGTATGTGATAGTCGCGTTCTTAAGTTCACTTTGCCATCGAGCGTGAGCCTATATGAGAACATGTCGTTGCAATGAGGCTGTACATTCGAACAGGATCTATTACGGCTAATGAGAAAATCTCAAAGGGAACTTGCCATTAACAGAGACGATGCATCATTACAGAATAAAATTCTTCACTGGTATCAGAATTTTGAGATGACGACCCTGTATGTGACAGGAACCTACTAGACTCCTTTACACTTCACTTCACTACAAGCCACACTTCATGAATCCATCCACTGTGTAACCCACAAGACTAAAAACATCTTTCACAATATATTGCAGAAGGTAATGCCAAGCTTAAAAGCGAATACAACAAGAAGTGTCATATAATGTAACTACATAGACATTATTTTCAAGAGACAAAATCGACTAGAAATAGACACTGGTATGAAGAAAAAAAAAGTTTAGCGGTATAGGTTCTATTAAAAATATTTTTTTAAATCTTGAAAATCACATTATATTATAACAATGTGTTGTGATCCAGTATGTGCGTAGTGTTCAGTAGAAAGAAATAAAAAAGAGAGATGAAAGTCTATAAAAGGTATGGAATGATCCGTCTCGAGCTTTCCATTTGAGTGATAGTTTACATCTAAAAGTACTGACAAAGGTTTTTTTTAAAAAAAAACAGAATTTATGAAAGCTTTAGGCAGTATTCGTATTTCAGAAAAGTTGACACACACACACACACACACACAGACAAAAAAAAAAAAAAAAAGTTGCTACACGATAACATACATGGTATTATCGTAAATTTCTCTTGAATTAAATCTAAAATCAGAATTACATTTTTTTTATGTTCTTCGCTGACTTTACATGTTTAATAAAACTTTCTATAAACGTAACAAACAGAGGCAGCAATGATAACCTGCTTCAACCGATTCTGGTAACACTTATTCCAATCGACAACACAACGATAACAAAGTATTTTAAGTTCTTGGAAAACATGTTTACGAATTACAGAATATGAAGAGCAGTAAAAAAAAGTTTCCGGAATTTCGTTGTGACTATTTACAACCACAATATAAATACACCTTCACTCAATCGCCTTCAAAATAGACTCCTTGAGAACACACACACACAATTGTTCCATCGTTCCTGCCATTGCTGGAAACAACGAACACACACACACACACAATTGTTCCACTGTTCCTGCCATTGCTGGAAACAACGAACACACATACACAATTGTTCCACCGTTCCTGCCATTGCTGGAAACAACGAACACACACACACAATTGTTCCATCGTTCCTGCCATTGCTGGAATCAACGAACACACATACACAATTGTTCCACCGTTCCTGCCATTGCTGGAAACAACGAACACACACACACAATTGTTCCATCGTTCCTGCCATTGCTGGAATCAACGAACACACACACACAATTGTTCCACCGTTCCTGCCATTGCTGGAAACAACGAACACACATACACAATTGTTCCACCGTTCCTGCCATTGCTGGAAACAACGAACACACACACACAATTGTTCCATCGTTCCTGCCATTGCTGGAATCAACGAACACACACACACAATTGTTCCACCGTTCCTGCCATTGCTGGAAACAACGAACACACATACACAATTGTTCCACCGTTCCTGCCATTGCTGGAAACAACGAACACACACAATTGTTCCACCGTTCCTGCCATTGCTGGAAACAACGAACACACATACACAATTGTTCCACCGTTCCTGCCATTGCTGGAAACAACGAACACACACAATTGTTCCACCGTTCCTGCCATTGCTGGAAACAACGAACACACATACACAATTGTTCCACCGTTCCTGCCATTGCTGGAAACAACGAACACACACACACAATTGTTCCATCGTTCCTGCCATTGCTGGAATCAACGAACACACACACACAATTGTTCCACCGTTCCTGCCATTGCTGGAAACAACGAACACACATACACAATTGTTCCATCGTTCCTGCCATTGCTGGAATCAACGAACACACACACACAATTGTTCCACCGTTCCTGCCATTGCTGGAAACAACGAACACACATACACAATTGTTCCACCGTTCCTGCCATTGCTGGAAACAACGAACACATACACACAATTGTTCCACCGTTCCTGCCATTGCTGGAAACAACGAACACACATACACAATTGTTCCATCGTTCCTGCCATTGCTGGAAACAACGAACACACACACACAATTGTTCCATCGTTCCTGCCATTGCTGGAATCAACGAACACACACACACAATTGTTCCACCGTTCCTGCCATTGCTGGAAACAACGAACACACATACACAATTGTTCCACCGTTCCTGCCATTGCTGGAATCAACGAACACACACATACACAATTGTTCCACCGTTCCTGCCATTGCTGGAAACAACGAACACACACACACAATTGTTCCATCGTTCCTGCCATTGCTGGAATCAACGAACACACACACACAATTGTTCCACCGTTCCTGCCATTGCTGGAAACAACGAACACACATACACAATTGTTCCACCGTTCCTGCCATTGCTGGAAACAACGAACACACACATACACAATTGTTCCATCGTTCCTGCCATTGCTGGAATCAACGAACACACACACACAATTGTTCCACCGTTCCTGCCATTGCTGGAAACAACGAACACACATACACAATTGTTCCACCGTTCCTGCCATTGCTGGAAACAACGAACACACATACACAATTTTTCCACCGTTCCTGCCATTGCTGGAAACAACGAACACATACACAATTGTTCCACCGTTCCTGCCATTGCTGGAAACAACGAACACATACACAATTGTTCCACCGTTCCTGCCATTGCTGGAAACAACGAACACACACATACACAATTGTTCCACCGTTCCTGCCATTGCTGGAAACAACGAACACACACATACACAATTGTTCCACCGTTCCTGCCATTGCTGGAAACAACGAACACACACATACACAATTGTTCCACCGTTCCTGCCATTGCTGGAAACAACGAACACACACACACAATTGTTCCATCGTTCCTGCCATTGCTGGAATCAACGAACACACACACACAATTGTTCCACCGTTCCTGCCATTGCTGGAAACAACGAACACACATACACAATTGTTCCACCGTTCCTGCCATTGCTGGAAACAACGAACACATACACAATTTTTCCACCGTTCCTGCCATTGCTGGAAACAACGAACACATACACAATTGTTCCACCGTTCCTGCCATTGCTGGAAACAACGAACACACATACACAATTGTTCCACCGTTCCTGCCATTGCTGGAAACAACGAACACACATACACAATTGTTCCACCGTTCCTGCCATTGCTGGAAACAACGAACACATACACAATTGTTCCACCGTTCCTGCCATTGCTGGAAACAACGAACACACATACACAATTGTTCCACCGTTCCTGCCATTGCTGGAAACAACGAACACATACACAATTGTTCCACCGTTCCTGCCATTGCTGGAAACAACGAACACACATACACAATTGTTCCACCGTTCCTGCCATTGCTGGAAACAACGAACACATACACAATTGTTCCACCGTTCCTGCCATTGCTGGAAACAACGAACACATACACAATTGTTCCACCGTTCCTGCCATTGCTGGAAACAACGAACACACATACACAATTGTTCCACCGTTCCTGCCATTGCTGGAAACAACGAACACATATACACAATTGTTCCACCGTTCCTGCCATTGCTGGAAACAACGAACACACATACACAATTGTTCCACCGTTCCTGCCATTGCTGGAAACAACGAACACACACAATTGTTCCACCGTTCCTGCCATTGCTGGAAACAACGAACACACACACAATTGTTCCACCGTTCCTGCCATTGCTGGAAACAACGCACACACACACACACACAATTGTTCCACCGTTCCTACCATTGCTGGAAACAACGCTGGAAGTCCTGTTTTGGTATGTTCCGAAATTCAGCCGTCGCTGTTGGTTTAGATGTCTTCTACGCTGGCAAAACGGTTACATTTGAGGCCCTTTATGATCTTGGGGAAGAGCGGGAAATCCGCTGGTGCTAAATCCGGTGAGTAAGGGGGCTACTAGAGGACCGGAACGTTCGTTGCTGCGAGCAGTTTTGTCACCGTGGAAGACAGCCAAACCAACGCGACAGTTGAACTTCGTGACATACCAAAACAGGACTTCCAGCGTCGGCAGGAACGGTGGAACGAATGTATGTGTTCTCAAGGAGCCTATTTTGAAGACAATTAAGTGAATGTGTATCTACATTGTGGTAGTAAATAGTTACAAAGAAATTTTCCGGGAACATTTTGACTGCCCCTCGCACATTTTTTCTTTCTTCTTGTTTGTAATGTTCCTTGCATTATGTCCTATTTTGTTAAAATCATTTCACCAAAATGACATGACTCTACTTTGGAGAATTTTACCTTATGTTTTTATTTACCTAATTGTTTTAATTTTACTCTACACAGTTTCTATTACCCTTCCCTTCTTATCCTTACTAACTGGTTTACAAAGACAGTTCATGTTATGAGCCGAAATATGTAAAAATTTGAGACGAACTCTGGATAACACTGAATTAAGTTTACAGTTGTTTTCTACTCTTTTTTACCTTAAAGAAGGCTACAAGAGTTTATACATTTAAAAAAAAAAAAAGTTTTAGAGAATAATAAATAAGGTAAGAACATTTGTTTTTATTGTATTACATTCTCAGTCCGCAATCACACTACAATACGTCTACGACCTTTGTTTCTTCGAAGTCCTTTTTCTTCTTTTTAGAGAGAAAAATATCGATACATTGCTATCCCAAAATTTGAGTAGAGAGTTGTTGACTTTCTCTTGCATGAAATTGGTATATTTTAAAATAATTTCTGTAACCAAAATTCTGCAGAGTTTACATGGAATAATTCATTCTAGATTCTTATAATTTAAAAAGTATAAAGATCATGAAGAAAAGGGAACAATACACATTTAAAGTTTACACATAAAAAAATACACTTTGCAAATAGATGTTAATATAACATACTGCTCTCCGAATTTTATCATGTAAATGACTGTAACAAAGCTTAGGATACATGATTGCTATAAAAATACATTTTGTGATGCACAACGGTTTTTAGGCTACAATAGCCTTACGATTGTTAAGTACCGGCGCCATTTTTGTTATAAAAGTAAGCCTATTACTGATGAGAAATGTGTTTTTCTTTGAAATGAATGAAGATTTTATATTTATTCTACTTTATAGTTATTTTAATCAAGGTCACAATGGGGTTGGAAGGGAATCTTAAGGTTTACATTCTTATTTTGCAAACTTTTTAATTATGTAAAATGTTACACAAGCTATGAAAACACAAAACTTTTAGATTCGGCATTTTACATTTAAAAAAAAACGAAAAAAGTTTTAACAAAATAGCATTAAGTACCCCTTACTTTTGAGTTATAAGCTGTTGAAAGTTCGAAAAGTCAGTTTTGAAACCTCCAGCTAACAACAGCTGTAGAACTTGACTTAATTGTTTCGAGGAATTACAGACAAATGATATAGTTCTATTTTAAAAATGCATGTCTGCAGACAGCCGGAAACTTACACGACGAATTTTTTGAAAGTAAGGTCGGCTGTTTAATTTACTTTCCAAAATCTGTATCGCAGTTCGCAAATATACACAGCAAAAAATGAGGTGTTAAAACAATACAAAATAACTACCACTTTAGGGTGTTACTTGTGTGTTAATTTAACACCAAGGACATCGCCTTCCGAGCATGTTAGAAATAGCAAGTAATTGTCATTGAGAATTTACATTGGATTTTATTCTTTGCTAGAAGCAAACCTGAACGCAGTATATTTGGCATTTATGCCAAGTAACGGGTAACGTACTATATTTTCTGTAATCGGTCACGAAAATAGTTTTGTTAGCCTATGCATTGTGTAACAACAGTTATATGAGTAGCAGTTCTGCCATTTGTTGTTCTTATTTGTTTTTCTTGTGCTAGGATATAAGAACTGCCAGAACTGCTACTCATGTAACTGTTGTCAGATAATTCACAAGCTTAGAAAACTATTTTCGCGACCGATTACAGCAAAACATATTACGTTATTCGTTACTTGTCATAAATGTTAAATATCCTGAGTAAAAGTTTGCTAATTGCAAGCAATAAAATCCAATTCAAATTCTCACTGACAATTACTAGTTACCTCTGATATGCTCGGAAGGCGGTGTCTTTGATGTTAAATTAACACAAATAACACGCTAAAGTGGTAGTCATTTTGTGTTGTTTTAACGCCTCTTTTTTGCTGTGCAGCTCTTGAGACAGCACTTGTACCAGGTTTATCTATAATTTTTGCACAATGTTGGTGCTGTAACTTTTAAGTTAGATCATTTTAAACTTGATTTTCGAATTGTTAACAATTTATAACTTTTTGACCTAGCTTTATCAGTATTTGGCTTTTCTACTTTCAACTTTTTGACATAATCATTCATCGTAATCAGTGTTAGTTCCCTGCAACCTGTGCATTTCGGTATAAAAGAACATAGTTTGAATATTCATATATCCCTTTTAACATTTCTTTATCAAATACCAGCATAAAGTACTGATTTTAATGTCACATTTTTTACAAAAACCTAATTTTTTTTATAGTGCTATAATTACAACATTTAAAAATCAAAGTTTTTACAGTAATATTACATTTTTATACATTACTAATTAACTTTTATAGCGTAAGGGATAATAATATAATCACAAAGAAAAAAGAACAGAAAAATTCAGAGGCTAAAATCTCCATTTAGTTCAAAGAAAGAAAGGGCATTCTTCATATAAATTAATAATAAGACTTGGAAAAAACAGCGCAGGTATGTAAAAATCTTAACTGTAAACAAAATGGATCGAGCGCAAATATTTCATTTGACTACAGTAACACCTTAAAAAATCCATAACATATTACATAGAAGATACCTAGTTCATTATTACGATGTACACAAACAAAAATATACATATATATATATTCTCTTCGAAATAACTCACCATCCACTGAACGGAACCAGTTTTTTTTTTTTGAAAAAATAAATACGCAATTCATAATAATATAGGAAAATTAAGAGACCTTATCAAATCTCATGCACCTTCCATGACCAGAGACTAGAGCATTTATTCTCTTTTGGCCACAGACAACTTAAATCACATGATTTCGTACAAAATTCTTTCATTTTTTTTCCATTTTTTTAAAAAAAAAGTTTCAGGAATAAATAAATACGATTCATGCCATTCACATCCATCCATTCCACCAGATCAACCTGTATTATTTAACGGACGACTGATGCTATTCGGTGTTGTCATGGCATGGATCTCCCACCTGCAACGAAGAACGAGAAAAAATGTTTTATTAACCCTTGGATTCAATTGCTACTGACGATTAGTTTGCTCTCTCACTCAAATAAACGAAGAGGAATAAAATAAATTAGATGATCAATAGACCAAGCTATCAAATGGTACACAACTATTATTACCCGTCTGTTTTTAGAGAATGGCTGTGAAACATACAAAATTATTTAATTCTTATCTTTAGTCATTACTTTTGGGTAACCCTGAACGATGTTAAACACAATGCTTCTTCTTACATAATAGCATAATTAACAAGATTATATTTCTACAGCAAATAAAAGAAAATCATACACATCCGATACAAATTTTACCATACATATCATATTTATTTTAACATACTTTTTTTAAAGAATATTTCTTACGTAAAACGAATTCATTACGCTCTTCTTTTTAGTAAAACACAAAATTTGTATTCTTTCTTTCTTTTTTCTCTCTCTCTCTCTCTCTCTCTCTCTCTCTCTCTCTCTCTCTCTCTCTCACTCACTCACTCACTCACTCTCACTCACTCACTCACTCTCTCTCAATAATAATTTATTGTAGGAAGAAAAATAACTAACATCATTTTCACCCCTACATTCTTGTCTACAAGCTAAGCCAAAAACAAAGCCAGTGAGGACGTCATTGTTTACAGGAGATTTTGTTGCCGAGAACGAAGTACAAATGACAAATATTATTTCGTTGGATTCTGCGTTCCATAAGCTTTCCAATGATGTATCAATCATGACTCTGTGATAATTACGAGGCCACCAGGGCCGCAAACGTTAGACTCTACGATTTCGTTCAAATCCTTGGCGGACGTAGAAAGGTTAATAGAATATAAATAGTCAAGAATACTTACTTGAGATCTTCGGGAAGCCATTGCACATCAAGATCATATTCGATCACTCTGAGAAGACACAACGTCCTTAGGCTCGGTACTGAAAAGACAAAAGCATAGTTAATTATTTCAGACTTGTAACATTGCTTCCAAATTACAATTTAAGACTAATATGCCACTCAGTACTGAACTTCAAACATGAAAAAAATGCTTCGAAGTATTGTTAATTATGTCACTTACTTCAAATTTTACAGGTAATTCCTAAATAATCCTTGAGAACGTTCGGCCATCTCTGGTGCCTTAATAATGAACACATTGGATATAAAACACGAATAAAGGTGTTTCTATTCTTTTCGCTCTTATTTTCTGTTCCTTGAAGAACACTCGGAGAAAAGACGAAAGCTCAAAGTAGAAGGATTACTCAGAAATAAAAAAATTGACTTAAGATAAATGACAAAAATGTAACTGACTTTGTTAAAACTGAAATTAAAAGTACCGATATAAACGCAATGCCATACACGGGTAAGGTGCACTGACTGGCAGTAAAGTTCGGTATCCTTAAAAAAAAATTAAAAAAAAAAAAGTGTTCTTAAGGGTCTTCACTACAGCGAAATTAAACTACCGCTAATTTTAGTGTTTTTCTGTAATATCTTCAAAATAAATAAATAAAAAAATATATATATTCGAAAAGCAGAACCATAGCGAACTAGAGAATACGATTTCGCATGTTATACCTTCACCACAATTCACCTATCTGCTTTTGGTATGCCGCTATTTACAGAATCCGCAAAAAATGTTAAATGTATCTACAGTTGCAAATCGAAAGCAGATAGATGAGTTGTGACAACAGTATCACATCCAAAATAAAATTGTCTAGTGGACTACGTTTTTACTTTTCAAATATATTTATTTGTTTTGAAGATATTACAGGAAAACTCTAAAGTTAGCGGTAGTTTAATTTCGCTGTAGTGAAGACTCTTAACCAATAATCTTATAATTTCAGATATTACCTCCTTACACCCATATATTTTGTGGATCTTTAAGTAAGAGTGTAGAGTAGGAGTACTGCACTCTATAATGCAAAAACATGTAATACATGAAAGCGACGAAAAAATATTGAGATTGTTTCGAAATGTGGATGTGAAGAAGAATGGTTTGTTTATTTATTGAATTTTAGCGTACCTTTTCAGCACCAAGGTTATCTGAGACGTGGATCTACCGTTTAAGATGGAATCCGAACCACCGTACTGCATTCAGTGCTCTCCCACTGGGGAATAGAACCCGTGCACTAGAGGCACACATGCGCGCTAGCCACTAAACTAGCACGGAGAGAAAGAAGAAGAATGGAGTCGAGAGGAGAACGAATGATGAAACATCAGGAATAGAAGACAGAAAAAATGAACAATATTAGATGTACCTAGAAAACGAGGAAGAGAAACTGGTTGGGATATTGGATGAAAAGGATCTGTATCCTGGGGAAGGTACGGTTAAAAAAAAAAAATCATGGAAGGCGCGAAAGACACAAAATTGTCGAGACCAAGACATTAGCTGAAGACATGGTGCGTGGAAACTTCTTCGTTTGCGGCAACTGACCTGCTAGTAATGGCACAATAACTATCTATGATTATTATCATTATTTTCATACCTGAATTTTAAGAAAATTGAGTGAATTCCATATACACTATTCATTAACAGCCTGCCATAGTACAAATAATACAAAATTTTACCATTTTTCTTTCGCTTGCTTATTCATAAGTAAAAGAAGATAATGAAATGCAAATTACCACAATCATAGGTAATGTTATTCTTCAACAGAAAATATGAACCTAAAGAATTTTCAGTGTTGCCATCCATCGAAATTACAGTGTTACCAGAATAACATTTCCCCCAAAAAGCTATACTACATGCAATGTTAACTTGAGAGCCGAATCATAAGCGCATTACTACATGTTGGCGCGTAAATCTTTTCACAGGAAGCCTTTGTATGTGTGTGGTAATCAAATGCAGTTGAATTCGTTCCTCTAGTTGCAGCCTTAACTTAGATTTTGGGGTAAATGTTATTCTGGCAACACTGTAATTTCTATGGATGGCAACACTGAAAATTTATCAGGTTTATATTTTTTGTTGTTGTAGAATAACATTATCTATGGTTGTGTTAAGTTGCATTTCATTATCTCCTTTCACTTACGAAAAACAAGCAAATGAAAAATGGTAAATTTTGTATTATTTTTACTATGTCAGGCTTTTAAGGAGGTTGGTTTACCGAAACTTCTTTATACAAATATATTTACTCTGTCCGTGTTTCCGTCCGTCCGGGACAAAACAAAAAAAAACTCAAGAACTACTTGATGAATCACCACTAATTTCAGTCAGAATATAGAGGGTGAAATGTTAGGAAACGAGGTCGCTGATGAAGGTAATCAAATCGGAAGTGGTAAAAATCAATCATTTTCGGTTGTAACGATCACTATACAGCAAAAACAGTGATAGATAGCGAGAAGCGGTTTACTGAGATCAACTAAGCGTCCCAAGAATCCATTTCATCTCCACCTTTAATTGTTTACTAAAACCGTAAGGGATAGAAATCCACCATAACTTCTGGTTTTCAATATTGATCTACACAGACCACAAATAATAGAAGATAACGAAGAAGCGTTTTATTTTACTCCATGTAGCACAGACTAGAATATACAGACCGCAAACTCAGCGAAAAACTGGAAACTTGGCGACAGTAGCTCCTCTAACACGCGACGACGGAACTAACCGGTCGATCTGACGTCACCTACGTAGAAATTTCGAAAATAACCACAGCCTAGATTTTCGCTCCTTTAGTGGCGTTTGGGGAACAGATTTTTCTGTTGACATACTTCTCGGATCGTAGATATTTTCAAAGTGAACTCTTTAAAAGAAAGAAAAATCTATTAATATATATATATAAAGCTGGAATGAAACATCCAGTCCAGAGACAGTACAAGAAAAAGTGAACATTAGCTTCTGCACTACATCTAACACTTGAGATGCGAAGCAGACGAAAACAATCCGCCGGTTACTACGACAACCAATGACGTCACCTTCCAATACCGATGGCAGTGCCATCTACACACAATGACACTGATCCCGTCCAAGGCGCGCGTTGATTAGTTCTTTCGCTGTACAGACGATCCAAACTGATTTCAATAGCGCATAATATTTGGTCTAGGAATTAATTCGTGCGGTTGGTACGCACACATTGAAGCTGTACTACAAACACAAAATACATAAATACCTTAAGAAAAATATTGTCCATCGCTAGCCACCACTTTCGCCCATCTGTCAGGCAATGTACGGATTCCGTGGCGAAAGAAGTCCTCATCCTTGGAAGCGATCCAGTCAGAGACCCATGTTTCGATATCTTCTGAAGAAGTAAACCGCTGTCCAATCAAATCGTTGTTCATGCAATCGAACAAGTAGTAGTCCGAAGGAGCAACGTCTGGTGAATACGGCGGGTGGGGTAAAACTTCCCATCCGACATTTTCTAAATAGGTTTTGACCGGTTTTGCGACATGTGGGCGAGCGTTATCATGTTGAACAATAAGTTTATCATGTCTGTTCTCCCATTCTGGTCGTGTTCTGGCCAGAGCTTGCTTCAAACGCATTAATTGTCGTCGATAACGTTCTCCATTCATAGTTTCACCCGGTTGCAGCAGCTCATAGTACACCACACCTTTCATATCCCACCATATGCACAGCATAACCTTTGCACAGTGAATATCTCGTTTTGGTTGTGATGGACCTGGTTCACCTGGTTTCACCCAGGCCTTTTTTCGTTTAGGGTTCTCGTAATGGATCCACTTCTCATCACCCGTAATAATTCGATGCAGAAACCCCTTTCTGCTCTGTCGTTGAAGCAGCAATTCGCAAATGGTTTTTCGTCTTTCAACGTCTCTGTCTTTCAATTCATGTGGAACCCAATGTGACATCTTTTGAATCATTCCCATGGCTTTCAAGCGTTTGGAGACTGTTGTTTGATCAACGCCTAATGCTGCTGCAAGTTGTTCCTGCGTTTGACACGAATCCTGCTCGAGCAATGCTGTCAATTCTTCGTCTTGAAATTTTTTCGGCTGTCCAGCTCGCTCTTGGTCTGCCAAGCCGAAATCACCACTTCTAAACCGTGCAAACCACTTCTGACACGTTCGCTCAGCTAGAGCATGGTCACCATACACTTCCACCAAAATACGATGACTTTCAGTCGCACTTTTCTGCATGTTAAAGTAATGCAGCAGGACACCCCGCAAAAACACTTTATCAGGCACAAATTGCGCCATGTTCACTTAACTACAAACCGGTGTTGTTGACGCTTTAATCCACTGCCCTATACTACGAACGATACGCGATGACAGGGGTTTGCAACACATGTGTGGATACACGGAACTGTGTGACGCTCCGTTCGTTGCGCCATCTCTTGTCCACCCGCACGAATTAATTCCTAGACCAAATAGGAAGTTGCTCGTCTGTATGTATTCTAGTCGGTGCCATGTAGCGTTCTACGAGTAGGTACCATCATCTATCTTAACCGTCTATTCAAAGCGGAGCCTTTAAGACGTTCAAATAAAAGAAAGGAAATACATCGGCATTGCTTTCGTCTAGAACAGTGGTTCAGAACCTGGAGGGCGCGCTTCCCGAGGAGGGGGAATGGGAGGGGCATGAAAAATGAGCAAAGAGAGGCGCAAGCTACTGAGAGAAATAAATTGAGAACTTAAGAATAATGCACCACTTGAAATGAGAATTTACAATTCAGCTTTAGCTAACTTCAAAAGACTATGTTTGACATTCTGTCTTTCCTTTTCCTATTCAAGATTTCTACGTTTTTAAAAAACTAAATAATAATTACGCAAATTAAAATTCTTTACAAAATAATCAAAAATTAATACAAAATGTTACTTCGGTGTACAATACGTACTTCAAAACACTTATTAAGAGCAAATTATTACTAGTATTATTATTGAAGATTCGAAAATTCAATGCAGCATCTGAAATCGCAAAATAGGTGGTCAAACAAAAAGCATGTATGACTAACGAAAGGAAAGAAAGAGGAGTGAAATACGCATGGTTTAGGAAGAAGGGCGCCAGGTAAAGAAGATTGGGAACCTCTGGTCTAGAAATTGCAGAAAGTATCATGATTAGGTAGAAATCCGTCAATTTACATCGTACAAGAAAAATGCAACAATTCAGATGAAGATATTTTTCATTTCATAAGACTAGTTACTCTTATATTTTAGAACTAGTTGAATATACCCATGCTTCGCACAGGAGCTCTATCTGGAAGTCAACGCCTGTGGTATCACCATTGATCTCAGCGACCGCGAAAACTATGGATTTGATACTATCGGTCATTTTGGGCTATCTTTTACATGCGACTCCCGGCCCGGGGCCGAATAGCGTGAATTTGGAAGTTAATGCGATCGGAGTTTCACCATTGATTTCAGCGACCGCGAAAACTATGAATTCGACACTAATATCGGTCATTTTCTACTACTTTTACATGTCCCGGTAAACGCCCCCTGAAACCCCCCTGGTTCGAATTTTGACAAAAACGTTTAACTCTGGTCTGGAGCCTGGACCAAGGTAGTCGTGATTAAATTTGGTAACTCTCGGTCAATTTGTCTGGTTCCCAAGCCAGTTCCGGTAAACGCCCCCCCTGGTTCGAAATTTGAAAAAAGAGCTTTGTCTTGATCTGGGGACTGGGCCAAGGCATCCCTGACCAAAATTTAGTAACTCTCGGTCCACTCGTCTGGTCCCCAGGCCGCACACAGACAGACAAGCACACAAACAAACTCTTTATTTTATTTCTATTAGAAGAAATAACATACTTATGTCTCACCTACTAAGCATTGAAATGCGTACCGTCATTTAAAATAAATTAATAAATAAGAATTAACTTACTAAAGTCCAGAACATGAAGATCATTATGATCCATAAGTTTTGAGTCGAATCCATCCGCATGCATATCTTCTATTTCCGGTGGAACATACGGAGCTGGCCCAAGGTAGGGGCTACAAAAGAAAATAACCATGCATCACTAAAACAGCAAGTATTGTTTTATTCGACTGTGTAATACGAACACCAAACAAGCGTCTCACATTTGATATTTTGCACCCGAACCATTTCGATAATTTGAGGGCAATTTCATGCAAACTTCGTTTCTAACTCTGCAAAGCCACTATAAATTTGCCACATTGACTTGATCCCTAGTCTTCTGTTGCAAGCGCTGCTATCGGCTGAAGGAATTCCACTCGCTTTCTCTCGCTTAGCAACAGCTGAACCATTATTGGCTCAACGCGTGGGTGTGTGAGGGTGTGAGCGTTAGTTCGCATTTTTGCCACGGCTCAAGACATTTTGGCAGCACAATAACTATATTACACGAAATATTAGAAACCAAGGCTCAAGAAATGTTTTACTATATAGCCAGAAGTGACTTCCAGTAAAATCTATACCATTGCCAAAGTTGTAACACAGGTTATGGAAATATAGGTGTATCCGTTGATCAAATTCATTTTCTACAAGCAGAATACCCGTTCTTCGCACAGGGAGAATACATTTCATTTTCGACATAAAGGGCACCAAAACTGTCACCAACTAACTTAGGGATCCCAAAAACTATGCATTTGACACTAATTTCGATCATTTTCAATTATTTGTACATGTCACTATTTCCCTTTAGGAGTACTAATGGGAGCTGTATTTCAATGTATTGGACGTGTTCATCTCAGCGACTCCGAAAACTATGGATTCGACACTAATACTTTTGATCATTTTTATATATCTCTCCCAAGTTGCATCTTTAAAGTGAAATGATAAAAACCATTCCAGGCCCGATCATCATCTATGTTGAAAATATGATCAAAATCAAATCAAAATCTTCTGTTCCGACTGGGATGCCATCTGTTAGCTTTTGCTTGATGTTAAGTGTTTTGTCTTTACTAGAAGAAATATCTGCTCGGGATTTTAATCTGTATGTTTTATCTGTATGTTTTAATAATATCCGTATTTCGCCAGAATAAATTATTTGTGTGTCAATATTAAACTTCTGCAGTGAACAGTACAAGTATAATATTTACAAATGATAGTGAAAGAATGTCATTGAAAATTATGATGGATCTTCGTTACCGGTTGCTCAGGGAATATCATTGTAGAAAGTAGTTACATACTCAGATGGTACTGCAACGTACGGAAGTAAATTTAGGTTGTGAAGATGATTTTAGTAGCTGATGAAATGCAGTTGTTGTACACTCAAGAAGAAGAAGAAGAAGAAAAGACGTTTTTTGGATTATGTTGAACTATGAAGTTCCCCAATTTGATGTATTATGGTGTTGTTGATTTAATGTAGGGATTTAATCTCAACATGTCGGGAGTGTTTTAGTAAAGGAAATTGGGTATAAGTACAAATTATAAATTCATTATAAAATTTAAGAAAGGAACGCTAGCAAATCCAGTTATTTCGAGACTGCGGAAAAGTGTGTGCGTGTTTTAGTGTTGTAAATATTAATTACCTGGCTAACATTTACTCACTCATTTTTTTTATTTTTTTATTATTATTTTTTTTTAATAAGAGTATAGTTTCGTGGCGGAAATGTTATGCAAGGGGTACATATATGCAGAAGTGAATAAAGTCAGATTCTAATTGACCGTGTTGTGGCCGTAACGTAATGTAATACTAATATAAGTAAATAAATATAAACACAAATGTTTTATCGACGAGTGAGAGATTCTAGACATTAAGGGCCTTATGCAGAGTCGTTCTGACGCGTGATTAGTGCCGTACTAAAGAGTTCGACTAACATATGTTTCCTGCAGTAATCAGGTCTTTAGTATGACGCTAATCATTCATCAAAACGATTCTGCATAAGGCGGTAAATGTCTTGGCCCAACACCAATGACTATATATAACTATATTGATAAATGACCCCGTGTTATTTTATTTGAGTATAGGACACGGTTAAAGTAAGTACATAAGTAATGATGAGTACGTGTGATATTTCGGCGTCTTGCGATAACTGCATTTGCTGCTGACGAAATTGAACAATTCGGTATATGTTGGGAACGGAAGGTTATTTGGTTGCATTAGGTCAGAAGTTGTAGTGAAGGAAAGTTAGACTTTAGATAGAAATCAACAGCATAATAATGAACTTTCGTAATGGAACAACTGCTTATTGTTCAGATATAGTGTCAAAGTAGTTTCTCGCCAGTATACATACTTCATGAGTCTTCAAAATTACAGTATATGTTTTTTTTTTTTTTAACCCTACTACGTTGTTTATGCGCAACTAAATAATAATATTTCACTAATGCGGATAGTGTTTTTAACTAAAACTGTTTCATAAAAGTTATAATCTACACTTAAGTATTTCTTACTGCCGAACGGCAAGGAACTATTTTACCCCTTTAAGCTCAAACATTATTTCAAGTGGGTGACTTGCGTTTTGTGTGTCTGTCGTGCAGTAGACAGCGTGCTGTATTGTATATGTGTGATGATTTGGTAGGATGCAATTTTCTGTTGTTTTCTGCAATTTCGTTTTCGTACTTTCTTAATCTGTTAAGTGCAAGGAGAAAATCGATAGACACGATATTCAAACTGTTATTATTGACTTCCCACTGCTATAAGATAACACATCGCTCCCTTGACATATATTTCCTCTTACATTCTAGAAACGCGACGCATGTCTGTGACGAGCATGTCTCTGTGAGCTCATTTTGGAATTTTGGCTGTTTTCTTTCCTAAAATGTAGGAATTTTGAATTATTGTTATTATTTTTCCTTCTTATTATTTTCTTGGATTGAAGTCAGTGCTTTACTATTTTCCTGCCTTTTTTTTTTTTTTTTTTTTAAAGAATATTTCAAACTTAAGCAGGCAAACCACCCCTCCGATGTAATCGGCCGTAACCGACATGGACGTTTCTGGCAGATTACAGCGACTAGGGCGCGGGGAAACTAAGGATGGCGCCTAGGATGTTTTCTCTTGGTTTTCCATGCTAGGACACAGCAATTCCAGCGGTCATGTCAGGACATTTCAATCTGCCCAATATTTGGAGGTGGTATTCTTTCGGAGTTTATGAAGTAGTTTGGAAATTCAACAAACGTTTAAACGCTTGTTTTTGTTAGCGTGGGAAACGAACAGTGTTCATTTCTTACTTCTTCTTTAACTCTAAAACTTATGCATCTTTTGAGGATTAATGAGAGCTACGAGTTGGGAAATTGTCTAAACTTATACTAGCAATATTTTTCGAATAGGGGGAAAATATATATTTGACATTTAAAACAGTTGCAAAGTTTAAAAAAAAAAAAAAAAAAAAAAAAAACGATTCGCAGTTTACGTTTACCTTTAACTAACTAACTTCGCCTGAATTTCATTCGACACTTTACTCTTTCTTGTTCTACCTATCTCTTTATTTTAATATCCCCCCTCCACTCCCCCATTTCCCCCAAACGTTAATATATCGACATAAAAGTTTGAGCGCCAATTCGTAGTGGTCGTTAACATCTTTTTAGCTGATTGTATGTTGGTTTGTAGTGTACACAGATTATATACACTCAGTGATTACGTTTCGGTCCTATCTGCTACCTTCTTCGGTCATATTTCTGGATTGTGGAGAGTTGGGTTATTCAGTGGCAGATTTAACATTTCAATACACGTGATTTTTTTTTTCTTTCCGGTTTCTTGCGACATAACTGACATCATATTTCCTCGTTGAGCTGAATGCAAATACATTCTGTATAGGAAGAATCATCACAATATATCTCCTGGTTTTCTTATCTCTCGTCCTATTTGTTACAGTTGTTGATACATTTGAATGTGTTTAGAGAAAATTATACTAATACTTTTTTTTTTTTTTTTTTTTTTTTTTTTTTTACTCAATTACCTATTAATAAAGTAGCCTTGTTTTAATAATTTTATTCACCCTAAGTCATTTTGTAAGGTATATATTAAAGGAAAGCTTCCCAGCACCGAAGGGCATTCTATATAATATGTCGTATGTAATGGGGACCGTAATGTGTGAAAAGGGTTGAAAAGTAAAACTGAATTGTGATATGTTATATGATTACACGCAATTATAATGTTACGATGAAACATATAATTAATCACTATAAAATGTTTGAAATAAGTAAAGAAATGTAAAGTTAGCCCTGTACTTTTCGATTTTACATGATTTACGTCGAGTCCCTACCTACCAGTAGATTGTTCGAATTGCCATTCGGGGTGCTAGCCATATTTTGTTTGAATTTATATATATATATGTTTGCTGATTTTAATACCATTCATAGTACGATATTTGTTTATATGTAACATTCAATACCGTTAAAATTTGTAAATTTGGGTGAAGAGACATAGTTACGCATCAACTTCTCAGTGAAACAGTGATTTCAAAATCAGTGGTGGCAAGTGATATAGTAAAAGTCTACACCAAGCACTCAGAAATATCAAATTATATCTTTCCAACTTTGTGAAATCAAAGTTAAGAAGCTGTCCCAAAATATATATATAAAAATCTTAATCTAAGAAGTCTTTGCGATTGTTATATTAAGTGGAACTACTAAAAGTGTTAGTTCATGAAATTATAATGGATCAATACATATCTCCACGAGCATCATCAATTAAAAAGAAAAGAAAATATCACCATGCAGTTTTCTAGAAATGTTTATTAATTCATAGACTACAATCGACCACTTGAAAGTTCCTCATATTTTATATATATATATATATGAAAGTGTGTTGTGTACTCTTAGAGAAATTTTAAACTACAATCTAATCGAGATAGGACTCAATATAGATTTTTTTAATCAAACGATTTAAGATTTAATTGGATGTGAGCGAAGAGACTCAAAGTTCCATAACTTCTGTAATTTCTTCAAAGATTTTGTTTTTTTATTATTATTATTATTATTATTATTATTATTATTATTATTATTATTATTATTATTATTATTATTTTATTTATATATTTTTTGTGTTACTTCGCTAATTTAAAACTTTCTTTCAAGTATCTCAAAGAACGTGATTTACTGTTGGACGTTTTATTATCAACCATCCCTCGAATAGAATCGATCGTAATGCCACACTATTAGTGCAGCTAAGAAACAAATTTTGTTTTCTAGACATGCTTATTAAAACTTCACATACTCGAACGCTATGAAACTTCCTAAAATGTGTAATATAGCAGGGTGTCTACTAAAATTCCAAAATGAAATTTCGTGACCTTTTCCTTCCCAAACCATAACATTTGGTAACATTCTCAAGAGCAAATTTGGATGCGAATTGCGCCGAATTTTCATGCATGCGATAGAAGTGTGGTTTGTTTGCGATTTGGTAGCATCCGGCAACACTGCTATTCATTGAATCAAAACGGGAGCACTACTAGAATCTGCCGTAGAAATGACAATTCAGTTCGTGATGAACAGCAATGTTGCCGGGTGCATATAAGTAAAAGTTTTATATGATAATTTCAAAGTTTCTTTTTCATTGTTTTCAGGAATTGCATAATGTAGACAGATCCTTAACACACCTTCTGATGCACTGAAACATCAGCACTGTTGCCAATTCAGAATGTTAATTTATGAAAACCACGTTTTCCCTAGTAACCCCTTACAGAGGCCTCATCCGATTAGTTATAGGTGAAAATGAAAAATTCTTTTTTCCATTCCATAGTTTCCAACTATACAAACTGGCAATTAATGACAGAACATCTATACGTATGAGTTACGAGTCAATTTACGTGTCTTGTAAAAAAAATGATTTACACCTCCGGTTACATCTGGCAACACTGTGTACTTCAATCGTTGCTTCCTAGTTTAAAAATATATACATGAACAAGGTTTCATTTTGGTATAACCATTATTTGTGTACCACTTCCGGTTCAAAAGTTCTACTATCCCAAACTCCGGGTTGCATTATATATTGGACACCCTGTAGATTCTCTTGTGGCAAAATTTAGAACTTTACAGAACTCAAAGTGGGCCATAATGTACTTCGTTTAATCAACTGAAAAAATACTATGCTGTGACTACAATGTCACCACCAAATACACTAGCTTCAGTTTTCCAAATTATTCACACCAACCAGTATATTATAGAATATTATGTTAATTTCATATTTTAACACGAAACACTTGACAAATGTGTCTCCATGAAATTTAACTAATATGGGAAATGCCCCAAAACAACAGAGAAAGGAACCTGTGTTCAACATATCAACTAGAAAGAGCTAAGACTCGGACAGGCCATAACCTTGAAATAAAACATATATTCAAAGCAATATTGGAAGCACGAAGAAAACATCGAAATATATATATATCCAAAGAATTACTCACCTTTGTGGCATAATAGGAACAGAAAAGTTTCAGGTTTATTCAATAAGTTATTTTGGTGGTGTAATATTACGTATAGGTGTGGCTTATTTTACTAATGGCGTTTTAATAACAGCATCAAGAAGTAATCTCCTTTGTGTAAAAATGTATTTATTGAAAGAGTTGGACTGGGTGTGTCGACAGCGAGGTCTTTTGCACTCTTTTGTGGCATTGTAAATAGGAAATAAAAAAATAATAAAAGCATATTTTCCCACGAAAAATATGAAAAATGCTCTCACAAAACAGTCAGGACTTGAGCATGTTGTAGAAAGGAGAAAACTTTGAGGATCATCTGGGCATCGTCAAACAAAGTAGGCATATCAGCTGGTAGTCCAAGATGAGCCCGCTCAGGAGCAAGAGACACTCCAGAAGATGGCGGATAGTGAGTAATGCACCACAAAAAACACAGGAAGGCGAATTCTGCCCGCGCAACAGATAGCCGTGGGTCAGATGGTTCCGTTGTGTAACAACTTCATTTCAATATCAAGATACTTGAACTCGAAAAAGGTAACAAACATTACTAGTTAAAGTCATTTAAAATAAGCGTAGAAGAAACGCATTTGATGAGTAAACCTAGCCTTTTCTTTTAACACATTGTTTCACTAACATCAACGAAATAAGGATCAGTCATATACTTAAGAAAAAGCCATAGGAAAAATTGTACCTTGTTCCTCCAAACAAGAAAACTTTGTCTCCAACAACACAACAAGACTGTCGTCTTCTTTTGCACGGTCCTCTTCCATGGACTTCGATGAGGGACCAATTGTTCGACTCTGGAAAAAAGACACGTAAATATTAAACTTTTATCATTAATAAGGTTCGGTATATTATGTTTAAGGTTAGTGCAAAGGGACAAGTTTCACCGATAGATGTCACTACGGTCTTCGTAGCTCTCTCATGTATTTTTTACCTTTTACGAAAATTTACAATTTCTCTTACAAGTTTCAACCTGGAGACTTCAAATTTTTAGAGAGGGAACTTCATAACCTATCGAAGGCAACAATCCGTTCGATTTTTCATTTAGAATTTTCTTCATTGTTGAAACAGTTCCATTGTTAAAGGTTTGGATATCCATCTCAACAATGAAGAAAATTCTAAATAAAGAATTAGCACGAATTGTTGCCTTCAATAGGTTATGAAGTTCCTTCTCTAAAAATTTGAAGTCTGTACGTTGAAATTTGTAAGAGAAATCGTGTATTTTTGTGAAAGGTAAAAAATACATGAGAGAGATACGAAGACTCTAATGACACCTATCGGCAAAACTTGTTTCTTTAAACCTTAAAGGTATTTGGTAAACCTATATTTATATATGGTATGTCTATATTTATCAAATTATATCTTTCAGCTAGAAGTAAGAGGAGAGAAAATTGAACAGGTGACTAGTTCTCGATATCTGGGTAGTATTATCAGTGCTGACATGAAGTGCGAACGTGAAATAAAAGCAAGGAGAGGAATGACGAAAGAAGCCTTTAGGAGGAAGAAGTAAGTGACTGTAACAGTTTTGAAGACTTAAATGAAATTGAAGATAACGCCAAAATTCAAACCTGAATTAAAACATAGACCTAATTAACTAGTGTAATCAACTTTGCTTTACTACCAATCTCAGTCATCTACAAACATGATATAAGAATTGAAATAAAAACATCTCTGCTAAATTTAGCCATAAAAATATAACGTTAATAGTTGGTATTTACCAGCACCCGATCTGTGTATTAAAAGATACAGAAATTGTCTGTGTATCTAGGATTGATATTGAGCTTTCATAGAGCAAACATGGTAAAAGTGGCGATAATTTTCTTATAGGTACAGATTCAGCGTCACATAAGTAGGTTCGACCTATTGCTCCAGAGCCCTTCAGTAACCAACAGTGTCAGGGCGAAAGTTCGTACTTTTGTGAGAACACGATCAAGTGTGAATGCCTGTATGATGCTTCATGGAGGTGCTACATCGCACATATTGCGGAAATTGAACTGTCGCACTTCATATTTTGTACTGAGTGACATTACCTCAGTTTACTCGGCACTTTTCACATGTACACTCATGTCCAAAATTATTGTCGCATATCTATAAATATGTTGTTCTAGGAATATGATTTGATAACGAATTCGCCCAGTATTTCTTATAATGTTAGTTTGTATACAATCGGCAAAGATATGTATGTGGCAAATTTCATGTCAAAAGAGCAGTAAATACGAACAATAAAACGAAAATAAAATTTTCTTGTCCAGTTAGCAACATTTTGTTTTACTCATTCTAATTTTCATATTTATAATTCATTTCCTACTATATTTACCACAAATATACAGTTCCCAATTATACACAAAGTATCAGTATTAATAGTACTCTGCAAAGTCATTATCAAATTATATTCTTACAAGAAGACAGTTATAGACATGCGACAATAATTTTGGACATAAGTGCACATACAAGCTTCAAAATTCAAAAATATTGCTCAAATTATTCGCTACTGGCAACACATTGCAAGGAGCGGCAGACAAAAAGGGAGCAAATATAATATGTCAAGATTTATCATCATCACTCAAGAATCAAATGCATGGACAATGAATTCTTTTAATGCATCGAAATCTTTCGGTTGTGAGAAGAAGAAGATATTCTTCAAATTCCCCGCAAATTCTTCCTTGGAGTTCGGCTATATCTTTGCCATCTTAGTACTGTAACTGGAGCATGTGTTCAGTCATTACAGCCTATGACTTGCATTTGCTCGAACAAAGCCCACAAATTCACCTGCACACAAAAGAAACAAGGATACAGAGTTTGTGCTTGGCCATGAATTTTGATACAGTGGACCAGTCCTAACCTCAAACCAATCACTTATAACGAAACGAATTAAATTAACTATCATTTCGACATTATGACTGACTTAAGAACCACTCAGTATATTATTTTATAATTTACAATTATTTGATCACAAATCTTTTAGTGCATGCTGAAAACTTCACGGTTAAGAGCCTACCTTACTAAAAATAATACAAAATTTACCATTTTCTTTTGCTTGTTTATTTATAAGTGAAAGGAGATAACAAAGTGCAACTTACCACAATCATAGATAATGTTATTCTACAACAGAAAATATGAACTTCAAGCATGTTCAGTGTTGACATCCATAGAAATTACAGTGTTGCCAGAATAACAATTCCCCTCAAATCTAAGTTAAGGCAGCGACTAGAGGAACAAACTCAACTGCATTTGATTACGTATCATGTTGTTTTGGTTTGCTGTGAACTACTTTTTAAATAGCATTATTATTTAATTTTAATAACTATATGATAAAACTATTTTGTTTATTACAAACCAAATAAAACTATTATTTAAAAAGTAGTTCACAGCAAACGTAATCAAATGCAGTTGAGTTTGTTCCTCTAGTCGCTGCCTTAACTTAGATTTTAGGGGAATTGTTATTCTGGCAACACTGTAATTTCTATGGATGGCAACACTGAACATTCTTCAAGTTCATGTTTTCTGTTGTAGAATAATATTATCTATGATTGTGATAAGTTGCATTTTGTCATCATCTTTCACTTATGAATAAACAAGCAAAAGAAAAATGGTAAATTTTGTATTATTTTTAGTAAGGCAGGCTCTTAACGGGTAAACACAAAATACAACTATGGCTATAGTAACTGGTTAAACTGCAGTAAGTTAATGCTTTCCTAGTTAAAACAAATAAATGGATATATACCGGGTGCACCATTTATAATGTCCCACCTTTATAACAGAGAAACCAAGAGAGAGAGAGGTACGAAACTTTGCACAAAGCAACTACAGGAGGGGAGACATCTATCCATATATTGGAAAATATCACCAGGTGAACAGTGTTGCCAACCCAATATAAAGTTATGATTTTTTAAATTGAATGACCTAAACTTAATTTCATAATTCGAATCAGCAATGAAAACAAAGACGAAAGAGATGACACTCGCAGATCAGTGTTGCATACTTTTTGAGAAATAACGTTAAACATGCGTCAAATTTAAATGGCTTTAACACACACAAGGATTGAAGTAGAAACTATTTGTGCACATTAAATGAAATACTGGGAAGAACTCTTTAAAATGACTTCACGTTTAGAAGGATCAGTTAAACAGTGTTGCCACAATAGAAGAGAGAAAAGTTGAATTTGGAAATAGTGCAATAACTTGGAAAAGGTCCCTAGCACAGTATGGTTTAAAATACATAGAGCAAATCAGTATGTCATAAGGAGCATTTTCACGTTTATTTGAGATCGATAAGTCAAGTACTAACCGAGATATTCGGTACTTTGTAAAAGCTGAGAATTTTGTGCTGTACAAGATGGTAACGCTGTTCTAAAATTCCCTTTTTTCCCTCAGCGTTGGAGAAATCGTGAAAAAATGATTAAAACGAGATAAAACATTAATGAATGGACATACAATAAAATAAAACCCATTTGAGTTTTTGGAGGGACGAATTAAACGTAATTTGGATATAAATTGTTCTTGAGTTAGTAATACGAATTCACGTTTCAACAAGATGGTAGAAATACGTTTACGAGAGTCACCTAATAGCAATTTCGTGCAGTGAATATATTTATTTTCGTGCAACTTTAGGGGAGTAATATCGAAACAATGCAATATTATCTGCAAATATTACCGACTTGTTACCATTTCTTTTTAAAACACGAATGAATGAAATAAGTAACAGTTTGTTGCAATTGAAGCAATACAAAGGATGGTTTGAAAGCACAATCTCTTTGGCTGTGTTGTAGCTGGTGGGTGTAACCAAGATAATTACTCACTTCCTTCGTTTGCACGTCTAAGGGGATCATTCGGAAGCAGTGTTCAAGAAATTGTACATACAAGAAATGCAAGAAGTCATTATAACTGCTATGCCGATGATCACTAACAAAATATTAAATATTGCTTTGCATTGACGCAATCCATATAGGAATTATTCCATAAAATTTCTCACATTACCCATTAGGTCACGAAACAAATTTCTTTGTGTGGTATACATTGTACATATGAACTCTCAATGGAACTTAAAATTTTAGTCATTGGGCCTAACTGAGAATTGTTTTTATTTATTATTATTTTGCTACCATATCATAAATATCTGCAAAGGTTAGATGTATGAATTGTAGCCTATATGCCCCAATCAAATAGGCATTTTTCTGGCAATACATAATTATATGTACCATAAAATTCGTGTATTTTTTAAAATTTCTACTTGTTAACTGCCGCCAACTTGTCAAACTGCACGTTATCTTCTGTATTTGTCAGTTCATTTATTGAATGTGTAGTTACAATTCAACAAATAACTTTGAAACGAGCGACTGCCTTTCATGTGAAGCTCGATATAATGTTTTAAGCACATATTTAGGAATATTTCTCGTGCACCTTTACTTTTGACAAACCATTCGAAATAATTGTTCAAAAACTTACAATTCTTTTACAAATTACTTCTTATTGTTTACTAAATTATTTGCGCTGGCCAGCATGGAAACATGTCGATTGGCATAGTTAAATTTCAAGGGGACCATCATAATCATTTGATAAAAAATTAAAATTCTTCTAGGATTTGCGTGTAAATACGTCGTCCAGATGTACGCATAAAAACTGCAATGCAAAAAACAAGAAACAACCTGTGCTAGTAGGCCACTAAAAAGCACGAATCCTACCTAACTGAGTCACGGCAGAGCGATGCTGGAGGGCGTGAGCTCTAGAGAGGGGGTGCGTCAGCGAAGGTTGGTATATGCAAAAATGAGAATAGTGAAAACGAGTGGATTTTGGCAATGATATGAGTTTCAATAATACTTGTCACGGTTTCATACTTATAGCGTTCCACTTGTAAACATAAAGTACAACTTTTGTACACTGTGCACAAATAGAGCACCAGTGGAAAATAGTTTCTAATACAACCATCATTTATATGCACTCACTTATTTCATCCGTAGTAAAGTACTCGTAAGGATTTTACACTATACTCGGCGTCACTCGAATTAGCGTGTGGCATCAACCAATAAACTCACAGTGCCCTGTTACTAAACCTTCAGGGAGGAATGCAATCATTCATAATTAATTTTGTTCGTATTTGTAGACAATTATGAATTATTAGGTTCCTCCCTAAAGGTATAGTAACAGCGCACTGCGAGCTTGTTGGCTGATGCCACACGCCAATTCGAGGGGCTCGAACTATAGTAACCTACACTTGTAAACATAAAATACAGGTGTCTTACTTTGTATTTGACTCTATCGCTTGCAGAAAATTGTTCTTTATGTCTTTTCATGCGAAGTACGGAATTTTACCTGTAAATGTTTCAAAATTTTGTGCGCCAAAAGTAAACCAGCACCATATATACTATAAATTCAAAGCTAAATAAATCGATCAAAATGGAAGTAGTAAGACTGACGTAATGTACTATACACAGGCCCACGCACGACAATACTTGATATGTTTAACTTTTGTAATATAGTGCTGATGGGGTTTACTAAAAACTTAGGTGTTTTTTCTTTCTTTTCGTCCTTGAACATAAAATATGAGTTAGGATACGTAGGTTGGCTTTGGTTAGTTTAGTTTAATATATATTTGGTAAACTCCTATGATACTGCAGGAAACGTAAAAATTTGTGAATTGTGCATTAGGCCTAATATCACAAAAATCACAGCTTCAAGTTTTCTCTTACATACACAGCTGCTTGGTCGTAATTAATGAATGTCTTAAAACGTTTTATACGGCTTCATTCTGCAGTATATTGTGTTAACGAAATGTTAGTTTGGCTTTTTTTTTTTTTTTTTTTTTGCGATACTCGGTATGCAATTATAATTATTTATTGCATTATCTGAGTTCGTTTGCGATCCGCAAATTTTACGAACATTATTACAAACTTACACTCATATACTGTTATTTAGCGTGGCACATAAACTGTTATTTGTTATAGTACCAATAGTTTCTAATGTTTGTATTTAGTGTTTAGATGTACCGTTACGTACAATATTATGTCCTAGCAGCTGTTCGGATTTTTTTTTTTTTTTTTTTTCAATATGTTGTACGACAGTCATTTCAAAAGTTCTGTAGACTAAAAGATGCTATGCAAGAAATAATTCATTGTACAAAATACCTTTACAGGCCTTCAATACAATATCCATACTTGTTTATGACAGCTTCCAAACATTTGGCAAATTCTGTATTCTGGATAGGGCACCTTCATTGTTGAGGTGTTTGATCACTCGGATCACCTCACTCAAAGCTTCGTCAATCGAATCTAAACGTTTTCCACAGAGTGGTTTTTTTAATTTGGGGGAACAACTCAAAGTCTGGCAGGTTCAAATTAGGACTATATTGGGAAGGGAAGTATTTCCCACCCATACTTGTTAAGTGTCACCCTTACATGTAGAGCCGTTCAGAATGAGGACAACAGCTGCAAGCATGTCAGGATTTCTTTCAATACTTTTCGGGCGCAAAACATTTTGCAGAAACAGCTTGTAGTACACGCCTGATATAGACGTCCGCTGTGTCACTCTATTGTAGTCATCTCTCTATTCGTATCATACGCGAAGATCATCGTGAGTTAAACGTTTGATTGTTGCCGGCGGAATTTTTTCGGGCGTGAAGAGTCTGAACTGTTTTATTGTGACGACTGAAACTTCAGTTCTGGTTCAAATTCTCGTATCCAGGTTTCATCAATTGCAACAGTCGTTTGGAAAAACTTATCCCCTTCTGTTTGATAACGTTCAAGCAATTTTTCTGGGAATCTTTTGCAACATGCTTTCTGCTCTTTACTCAGATCATGCGGAACAGGGGCGTCATTTAGGGGGGGGGCAGGGAGGGGCAATTGCCCCCCTGCGTTTGAGATTTATATATAGATTTTATCTGAATGACGCTCCTGTGCGGAACCCATCTCATGTTCATCTTCAGCTTCTCAGTAATGATTATGTAAAGTGAAGTGACAAACATTTTGGCCTCATATGCAATTTTCTTACATGTTTTCGTCGACCCTTTCTCAAAATGTCATTTGCAATAATCTCATGGGTGTAGTCTGTTGCAGTCAAAGATGTTATAAAATAGAGGATCTGTCCATACATATCTTCAACATATGAAATGAATGAAGAAAAAAAAAAAAAAACGAGCATCATCTGAGCCGGCACGTCTGATTGGCTACTCTCGTTTCCACCATGATTGTTGACTCGAAACATTCTTATCTTAGTGTTGCGAAGTGGGTAGAGTAGGTGTCGCGAAGCTGTGAAGTTTGGCTTCACGATTTTGTTGTATGGGCAGATCCTCTATTTTATAACATCCTTGCTTGCAGTAGATGGTCTTTCACTTCTTGGGGTGCCCGCATTGCTTACACTATCTTCACGGAAACGAGCTGAGCACCGTAATACAGTGCTATGATCCACTACACTATTTCGACAAACCTCCCGCAAAGTATTGTAAATTTCAGTTGGATTCTTTCCACATAGAGTTTTGATTTTGTATTGGAACGCTTATCATCATGTGTAACACAACCTCAGTTAGGTTCACCACTGAATTTCTCAACACAGTTTCGCAAACCACAAAACACAGAAACAATCGTCAAGCCCAAACTCTGACCCACAACAAACCTAAAAGTGACTCAAACGGTCGTGCATAGGCTGTGTGCAAGAATTTTGAAGTGACCCTCGTACTTATACCTGTACCCTCTCACTTCGTAACAGTTTGCGTCAAGACAAAGCGAAAATAAGCATTTCGGTTTTACTTTCACGTGGTGACGTGTTTGTTTTCTACGGACACAATCCCACGTTTGCTTATCCTGAGCTCCAAGAATATGTTACATCATAATTACTACGTAGCAAGGGATGGTGCTTGTTTCTCTCCCTTGTCTTCCTTTATGCGCATACACATTGTCGCTGACATGCCTCCTCCATACGGACAAAAGCCCGTGTGAGTTTCCAACTTGGTTCTCTTCAAATAGATGAAATGATTTGAAGTTTGTACGTATTTTTTCGGGAATAATCATTTTTCAGACATATCATTTTGCAGTGTATCATAAATCTGTATTCAATTATTGTGAAGCATTGTACAAAAAGCAAAAGATTTTGATTGGATTATAATAGGAAAATTGTGTGGTTATGCCTTCTTAAAGTTAAACTGCGAGGGCACGGTTGCTCAGTGGTAGAGCACTTACCTCTGGTGCGTTGGTTCCTGATACGATTTCCGACCCAATAAGTTTGTGGTGCATAACATCGTGTTCATGGGGTTGTCGGGTACTCTCGCTTTCTCTCACATTCTCATCCCATTAATTCTTGTATCATTAGTCACTTGCCTTAATCATTGTATTATTGTCCCCCTTAACCTAAATGGCGTTCGACGTTATACCGAAAGTTACCTGCGCTAAGGAATACAATGTCGCATATAATTTGCAGAAGTTTTATGGAATACTCTTTACACAGTATGTTACACTATTTTGTTTACAAGCATTTCCACCTTTGATAACGCGCCTGGTCCCTATAGACACCTTGAGTTTCCACTAGTTCCGCCCTGCCCTGACTTGGTTAAATACTTCCTTGCTTTTTGTGGCCATCCAGGACAGCTTTGATCATGTTCTTTTTTTTACACTGTACTCGTTTACTCGTCAGCTCAATACGGATCCAAATGTTCATAGACCCATCAGGTTCTCCGTTTCTTAACTGATCAGATACATTTCTTGTTTTAATTGCCACCTAACACAGATTGTTTGGTGTTTGTTCCACTATAGCTTTTATGGCATATTTCTACGTGCTGTACTTTAAAAAAAAATATTAGTACTTAATTTCGTGGTGAATGAAATACAAAATAAGTTGTGTATGTCCCCCTAAAATTGGACAGTACGTATAAACATTGGAAGATCTGAAAAATTTTGCTACCATTTAGCAGAACTTAGCCTATGTATTTTCAATTAAAATTTGAAACTATTAATATCTACGTTTTATTGTCTTTTCTAACTTATTTTCAGGAGAAAGAAACTAAATTAAAGAAATATATGTTTATGATTATCAAGAAACAATTATTCGTAACATACATAACAAAATTCATGAAACAGAAAAGATATTCTGTTTCCTTATTGTAAAAAGTTTGCTTTACTTCGGCATGTCACAGAATATAACTTGTGTCACAGATTACTACTTTATTATTTCTCTAACGCAGAGGGATAAAAGGGAATTTTGGAACAGCGTTACCATCTTGTACAGCACAAAATTCTCAGCTTTTACAAAGTACCGAATATCTCGGTTAGTACTTGACTTATCGATCTCAAATAAACGTGAAAATGCTCCTTATGACATACTGATTTGCTCTATGTATTATAAACCATACTGTACTAGGGACCTTTTCCAAGTTATTGCACTATTTCCAAATTCAACTTTTCTCTCTTCTATTGTGGAAACACTGTTTAACTGATCCTTCTAAACGTGAAGTCATTTTAAAGAGTTCTTCCCAGTATTTCATTTAATGTGCACAAATAGTTTCTACTTCAATCCTTGTGTGTGTTAAAGCCATTTAAATTTGACGCATGTTTAACGTTATTTCTCAAAAAGTATGCAACACTGATCTGCGAGTGTCATCTCTTTCGTCTTTGTTTTCATTGCTGATTCGAATTATGAAATTAAGTTTAGGTCATTCAATTTAAAAAATCATAACTTTATATTGGGTTGGCAACACTGTTCACCTGGTGATATTTTCCAATATATGGATAGATGTCTCCCCTCCTGTAGTTGCTTTGTGCAAAGTTTCGTACCTCTCTCTCTCTTGGTTTCTCTGTTATAAAGGTGGGACATTATAAATGGTGCACCCGGTATAAAGATACTTCTACATGGATGCATAAATTCAAATGTATTTATGAGAGAAGTGAAGGAGATGTAATATATTGTTAAAAACACTTACCTACTGTAAACCTAAATAAATCGTCAAAATGCTCGTCACGCAAACCATTATAACCTCCGAAAACATACAAATGACCTCGATACACAACTGCAAAGAGACAAATGTTAATGTCAGTTATTTTTACTTATGATGAAAACATAATTAGAAAGTTATCTCACACCACTAAAGATGCATTATAAGCGCTTTATTTAAATGTATTATCGAGAACACGGTTGCTCAGTGGTAGAGCGGTCATCTGTGGTGCAAGGGATCCTTAGTTCGATCCCAGGTCCTGTGAATTTGTGGTGGTAAACAGCATGGTGTCTGGTGAACTATTTTGGGGTTCTCTTGTTCTCTCTTACATTAATTTCTTTCAAATCACTTACTTTCAAAATCATCAGTCTCCTTTACTCTATTTAGTTTAATCCTTTTTAATTTGGACTTTTAAAGGTAAATTATAGACATTCAAACAGCGATAGCATCATTCCTATTTAGCCTAGAATTATGATTCGTACCGCATTCTCTTCAGAATAGAACAGCCTTTCAAACGGTACCATTCACATTTCCCTATCATGTCCCTAAGGCGGGACATTTTTGAGAGAAATCGGGATTTTTCTGAAAAAAATAAATTTTGAGCTCCTCTGGACCCTCCCCCTTCATTAAGTAACGAAAATACCTCAAAATCAACTGAAAAATACTCAGGGGTGTACTAAATACGTGTACAAAATTTTAAGCTTGAATAGTGAGGGCGAGAAAAATATTTACCATCGAGCTAAGAACACCCCCAGAATACCCCAAAACACCCAGATGTGATATAAAAATTTCTTGAGACATAACTAGGGTCATGTTTTGTACCTCATTCTCTTCAGAATAGAAGAGCCTTTCAAATGGTACCATTCATATGTCTCCATTATGTATCTAAGGCAGGAAAGTCGGGAAAAAAGGGATATTTTGTTGATTTTTACCTTTTTGCCCCTCTGCATACTCCCTGTGTTAAAGCAGAGATCTGAAACAAATTTGAAAAATACTCAGAGGGTGCAGTGAATATGTGCGCAAAATTTCAATCTTTTAGGCCTAAAAGTAAGCCCGCCAAAAAATAATAAAAATAGGCTTAATAAAAAAATTATTTGTTTAAAGTTGTGACATCATCATCCTCTATGTCTCGACGCAGAAAGGCGTGAAACCATATGAAATGTGTTCTACAATGCTTCCAGGCTTGAAAAAACAAAACAAAAAAAGACGAAATAAAAAGCTTTATTGGTACTTTTTTAATCCAATAATGAAGATAGTACCCTATCGTAGATATATAATAATTAATAAAATTTATAAGGGTTAATCATGGGACGTAGAACTAGAGATTTCTTTTCACTTCATTTCTAAACCTTTATCAGATAGGAAAGAAAGAAAATGAATGATTAACAAAAAGATGAATTTCTAGTTTAACGTCTCACAGGTACGCCCGTTAGATGGATGATTAATAAAAGTGAATGATTTCGAATAAATTGGTGAAATGAAAATATGGGATTAATCTGAGGAAACCGACAAACAATGTTGTACACCACAAATTCACATGATCTGGAATCAAAGATGGACCCCTTTCACTAAAGATGAGAACTCTACCACTGAGCTGCCGTGCCTTCAAACTAACTTTCAACAATGATCATTAAATCAAGGTAAAATCACATACACATGAATTTAATCTTCATTATTATTTATTTATTTAACAATCACCAGATACAGCTCCGAGGCCATTTTACACTGGATATCCAACAACAACAACAACAATGGAAAGGATTGGGAAGGTATCGGCCAGGGCCTGTTTAGTAGGTACCATCCCAGCATTTGCCTGGTAGGACTGAGGGAAACCCTGGAAAACCTCAGTCAGGATGGTCGGTAGCGGGATTCGAACCCACGACCTCCCGAATGCGAAGCCAACGCTCTACCAGTTGAGCTACTTCGCTCGGTAAACGTTTATTACACTTAAACAAATGGGAAACTTAATTATTTATTCAAAATGTAAAAAAAGCAGAATATTTGATCACTATAAGTGCTATGTGCATACATTTTATGCAAACTTGGACTATCACTGGAGCCATGTGCTTGTATGTTATGAACTCTTCATGTGTTATTCAACAGGATAGTGGACGCTGCTGGCCCCGGGGAAGAACATGACCTTGGGCTTGGCGATTAAAATGTTAAATACTTCATCCCTTTCTCGTAGGAGAGATGGCAATACTGCATTCGAAATGACATCATAAATATTTATTAAAATTCAACATCTCTGGAACGTAATCAAAGTCCACTGAGTACTTTTTCACTCTTCGAAATTCCTTAAAATTGCACTTACAAAGTGTGTAAATAAAATTTGGTTGTTTCCTCCATTTACTATATAACATCTTATTCAACTTTCATAGGAATTCAATAATATAGAACCTGTGATACAGTATGAATGGCTGAGTACAGATGTTGGAAGTGATAGTATTCGAATGGTTAAGAAACGGACTGGATCTCGTAGTTGTTAATGGACAAGAAATAGGGATGGCCAAAATTTTCTGGAATCCGTAAATCGGAAATTTCACTTTCCGGAATTCGGAAAAATTCTGGAATTCAGAAAATTTCGGAATTCTAAAAAATTCCAGAATTCGGCAAAATTCCGGAATTCTTTCGAAATCGGAATTTTTAAATTCCGGATTTTTTCCCAATTTTACTTTCCGGATTCCAGAAAGTAAAAATTCCGGAATTCGCCATACGTAACAAGAATGGTAAGCCGGATACCTGGGTTCGATTCTCGGTCCAGTCAGCATTTTTCAATCTTTGAATTTCATTAAATTTCCATGTACGAACTCGAAAGCCCGACTCTTGAATTCAAGAAATGAGCACATGCTCATGTAAACACCAGTCATGTAAGTGAATACCAAGCTAAAACCTGAGCCCAACGGAGTGCGAGACTAATAATGTAAATAGGATAGAGTTCGAACTAAAGAGAACTTCACTGAGGCTTGCTTGGTCGGTTAGATTGGAGTTTAGCATCCCTTTCAGTACCTACGCTAAATGAGGCATAAATCTACAGTTTAAGGTGAAATCCGAACTACCGTGATAAGTTCAAATTGTTCAAGACTCTCACCGGGAATTAAACCTGGAACCCAGTGAACCAAATGCTTACGTGCTAATCAGTAGACCAGCAGGGACGACTCATTGAGGATAGCGGGTCCGACTTCGACTGAGTGTGAGTCAGCATATGTCTCATTCAGATTAATGAGCATGAGCCCCTTTGAGGATAGTGAGCCTGAGTCTGAGAGAGTGTTAATCTGAGTTAGCGTAAGCCTCATGCAGATTAGTGAGCGTGAGCCCCTTTGAGGATAGTGAGCCTGGGACTGAGAGAGTGTTAATCTGAGTTAGCGTGAGCCTCATTTAGATTAGTGAGCGTGAGCCCCTTTGAGGATAGTGAGCCTGGGACTGAGAGAGTGTTAATCTGAGTTAGCGTCAGCTCACTGAGATTAATAAGCATGACCCCTTCTGAGATATTGAGGCTGAGCCTAAGAGAATGCGAATCTGTTAGCGTGAGCTCCATTAGATTAGTGAGCGTGAGTCCCTTTGAGGATAGTGAGCCCGAGCCCGAATCTGAGTTAGCGTGAGCTTACTGAGACTAATGAACGTGAGCCTTTTTGATAAGAGCCTGAGCTTGAGAGAGTGCAAGTCTGAGTTAGCGTGAGTCTGATTAAATTAGTGAACGTGAGAGCCTTTGAGGATAGTAAGCCGGAGCCCGACAGTGTGAATCTGAATTAGTGTGAGCTCACTTAGATTAGTGACTGAGCCTGAGAGTGTGCGAATTTGAGTTAGAGCGAGCCTCCTGATTAGTAAGCGTGGCCCCTTCTGAGATATTGAGCCTAAGCCTGAGAAATTGCGAGTTTGACTGAGCGGAAATCTCATTGTGATTAGTGAGCGTGAGCTTCTTTGAGAATAGTGAGCTTGGGACTGAGACAGTGCCAGTTTGAGTTAGCGTGAGCCTCATTGAGATTAGTGGACATGATACACTTTGACGATAGTGAGCCGGACCACGAGAGTGCGAGTCTGAGTCAGCATGAACTCTTTTGATAGAGCCTCAGTCGGAGAGAATGCTAGTCTGAGCCTTACAGAGGTTTATAACCGCGAGCCCCACTGGGAACAGGGAATCTGAGCCGAAGCAAGGTTTGACTACAAAATGACAATCTCTAAAGAGGATATGGTGTGTGAAAGATTGGATTATTTAGTCAATTTACCATTGGGAAGTAAGGAATTTAATGGCTTTCTAACCTGAAACTCATATACAACACAATCTCGAAGGCAGCGTCCTTTATAAAACATGAAGATACCCTGCAGGAAAGAAACTTTTCTTTCTTAAATATAAACACAAAAAGTAAACGTAAGCCAAACTGAATAAAATCTAACGAATTTCTGACATCACATCTATGATAGACATAAAAGAAGAAAGACTTACAAGCAGAATGACTCCTCCTTCCCACGGGCGGTTCTCCTGTAGTAGCTGGACGATGCCACCGATTCGTGACGGTATCTAAATAGACGATTTCGTTGCAGTATACCTCTTCTTGTGAATGGTAAGGGCCATGGACGTCGCCTCGACCGCCGAAAACGTACATTCTACTACCAATGGGTGTCGCCGAATGGAAATCTCTGTACGATGGAGGATCGCCCTACAAACGATTCTTAATATCAGAAATATCAATACATAAATAATAAACTAAAACTTTTTTATTTATTTATTTATTTATTGTAAAATGCTTGTATAAACAATATTTTCTTATTCAATCTTAACACACTCCTTATAGTTTGCTGATATCTTTAGTGAATGAAAACCTACGAAAGAAATGACTATACTTCTATTTTAAAGCTTTCTACTCACAATCGCCCATCAGATATTGCAATATTTGGATTTGAAATGAAGGTTTTAAACAAAGATATATATATATCGTATCTTATAAAGAGCAGAATCCACGCAAATTTTATTCGACATAGAACTTACATAATTAAGCGCCGCTAATGCTATACAGACAGGAACGGACTCCTGGGAAGGGGCAGAGGTGGGTGGAATGGTGAAAAAAATCTCACTTTTCTCTCTCAACGGGCTTTTGCAGCAGTGGTGTCTAAGCCACGTGTAGGGAAGGGAAACAACCCTTCGCGCCCCCATGGATCCACCATACAGGCTACGCTTTCAGCGGAAAACCTCTATCAACAGTGAAGTGGAAACAAAGAAACTTTAGCTGTAGAATACTTCAACTTCTTTGGACTTAAATCCCTTGAATTGCATGGCACTTAAGGTAGAAAGAAGAAACACCTTCTGAACAGTTGACAATGTAAATAGTGCTAAAATATTTTGGGAAGATTTATAAGGTACCAACTCCGTATGTCTTGTGAATAGGTTGAAGAACAAGCTGTCCTGCCGAAGGTGGGAAGGAGAGATGCCCAAATGAAAAGCTGTATTTCGAAACAACGGTTCGAAACAACAAGATTTTTTTTTTTCCTTTTTTCTTTTTTACCAACAACGTGTTTTTAGTTTGAAACTTCGGTATTGAGTTAAAGAAAAGTGTAACATTAAGAATCAGATAATAAGAACCGAGTCAGTATAAGTAGTTCACTGTGTAACAATACTATCACGCCATGTCATATACAATGACAGGATCTTCACTCTTTGGAAAGAAAGATTACAGACAATGCTGAACTATAAGATATCCACAGCATTTATCTGAGATGCAGATTTAGTTACCAGAATTGACCTGTATGAAACCGTGGGGTCTTTTGAGATTACAAATTCGTAAAAGTCTTGCGAGTCAGATAGTTAGAACCCAGTAGTAAGTCACCGTTCTCTGTGTATATTTTTCTACTATCTCTTGGAGGAAACCACGCATTATGACAGATCAAACAGCTTTATTTTTTGTTTACATTGAAGAAGCTTTACAGTAGTTCGGCGAAACCTTGGTAGTTTTCTACAAATTTTTAGGACGTTTACAGGCGTTTTTCTATATAACACGCGTAGCCTCTTTCAGGTTAACAAATAGTTTACCCCTGAATAACTGATATCGATGGACTACGATTATCTGTCCGCAAATGAAAGGAAACGAAACGGAAATCTTTAAGTTTCACGTCCCACGGTTATGACTGCTACGCTAAAGGAGGTGGTGATGATGAGAAATGAATGAAATGGGAGGAAATGGGAGAATCCCAGAGAACCCACGCACACTGTGTTTGTCCACCACAAAACTCACTTGGTACGAGGAGGGATCTAACCAAGAACCCCATGAACCAGAGGTAAACGCTCTATCACTGAGCCACCGCGACCACCTGTTCGCAAATAAGAGGTGTCCATTACAGAGAGGGTACATAAATTTAGATTACTCACAACTCATGTGGTAATTGTATACAATACAATAAATACATTAATGATAAAAATAAATATAGGCTACTCTCGAAATACTGTACTCAAGTATTCCAATTACCGAAGAAATGAAGAGAAACCTTCTCCCTTTCCTAGAAAGAAACAAGTACCGACGATAATGTATTTATATGGGCAAGCACTGCAAAATGTACCTTGTTTGGTAATTTTCCCCAAAGAAAACGATAGCAAATTTGTCAGAAAATGCAATAAATTCCATATACAGAATTCTTTGGCCGAACAACTGACTCTTTATGACTTTCCTTTTATTCACTCAAGGTTTTCTAAGATTCCTATATGCAAGAACATTATTGTTGATTGAGAAAATACCAATTTGAAGTTTAACTTGCAACTGTTCCGTGCGGTGAACTGATAGTTCACCAGTCACTGAGTTACGACAGATATTATGTGGGGATGGGAATTTACGTGTATTGTATTGTACTGCATATTTATTTTTAAACTGCAGGAAGTATTTGTTGAACCAAACACATATGAATTGAGAAAATTTTCAGTCAGTTATTAAGAGGTTCCAAAATCTTAGGGGTGAAGGGTAGTAGATTATCGTCCATGTCCATAAAAGGGAGAGTGCTGTTCCATAATACTACGTGTATTTTTGTCTCCCCCCCCCCAAAAAAAAAAAGTATTATTAGGGTTACCATACGTCAGCATTTATGCACTCTGAGACTAAAAATATCTGTCCGCATACATTTTCCGAAATTCCTTGACTTGTCAATTGTTTTCCTACTATGATCTATCGTATTGGTAACAGCCCTCAATGACCAATACAGAGTGTTCCAAAATGAATATCGGGGTTTTTAAAGCTTTGTACTATTTATTACAATTATAAATAATACATTGAATGAAAGAGCAACCCGAAAAGTTGTGTATGCCTGCTTCCTCTGTCTACCGTTAGAAAGCGCTAGTAGCAAAGATGGACTCTAATGAGAAGAAAGCTCTTTTGCGTTTTACATTTTGCGAAGACTGACTCTGTAATTACAGTGCAACGTGCTCTCCGTATTAAGTTCAATTGCAATCGACCAAGTGATAATAATATCCGTAGATGGTATCATCAGTTTGAAAACACCGGCTGTCTATGTTCAAGAGTAACTGAAGAACGTGTTGAAAAAGTGAGAGCCTTTCACGCGTAGGCCCAAGAAATCAATTCGTAAGGCTCGTCGTGAATTAGCAATTCCAGTGACGCCAGTGTGGAGAATTTTAAGGAGATTGAGGAATTAAAGAAAAAGGATTGAAGCAGTTATTGCAACAATTACTCCAAACACACTGATCAAGGTTTGAGAAGAACTCGCCTATCGACTCGATGTGTGCTGTGTGACGAATGATGCTCACATTGAACACTTGTAGCAAAAACTGTTTGAGTTGCTCTTTCATTCGATGTATTATTTAGAATTGTGCGTTAATTGTAATAAATATTACAAACCCTTAAAACCTCGATACGCATTTGAAGTACTCAGCATATGGGTTGGATATCTTGGTACAACAATCGCTCTAGTAGTGAAAATGAAATGAAATCTTTGAGTTTTACGTCCCATGGTTATGCCGGTTAAGCTAAAGGAGACGGTGATGATGAGAAATGAATAAAATGGTAGAATGAAGAAAGTGGGAGGTAACGGGAGAACCCCGAAAAAAAACACAAGCACGGTGTTTGTCCACCACAAAGTCCACACGGCGCGAGCTGGGATCGAACCAGGGACCCCAAGCACCGGAGGTGAACGCTCTACCACTGAGCCACCGCGCCCCTCGCTCTAGTAGTGAGTTGCGTCGCTTCTTTATTCCTGCCTTCTGTATCTATACCTCCGACTCTTAGCTATGCTAGTGTTTTGTGAACATCATTCTCACTGACACGGATAGCATCTTAAATAGATGGAAAGATTTCTTTGACGATTTGCTTAACACGCAACCAAAAACTAGTGTTCGTGGAGAAAAGGAGATACACACCGCAGAACCGTATATTCCAGAACCCAACCGAATAGAAGTAGAAACCGCTATAAAGAAATTAAAGAAACACAAATCTCCGGGTGTAGATGAAATTCCGGCTGAGTTAATTTTAGCTGGAGGCGAAAAATTGTGGAACAAGATACACAAACTCATTCTCCTTATCTGGAACAAGGAAGAATTGCCACAAGAGTGGAAAGAATCAATCATTGTTCCAATCCACAAGAAAGGCGACAAAACTGACTGTAATAATTATCGAGGCATTTCTCTTCTGTCAACATCCTATAAAATCCTTTCAAATATTCTGTTAGCAAGACTGACCCCATATGCAGATGAAATTATTGGAGATTATCAGTGCGGATTTAGACGAAATCGATCAACTATCGACCAAATATTTACCATTCGCCAAATACTCGAAAAAAAGTGGGAATACAATACCCCGGTATATCAACTATTTATTGATTTTAGAAAGGCGTACGACTCGGTTAGGAGAGAAACATTATACAACGTTCTTGCAGAACTTGGAATACCGAGAAAGCTAATTAGATTAATTAAGATATGTTTAAATGAATCCCAAAGTAAAGTCCGGGTAGGAAATTTTTTGTCCACGAGCTTTCACGTCGAAAATGGCCTGAAACAAGGAGATGCGTTGTCGCCATTATTATTTAACTTCGTTTTGGAATACGCTATAAGGAAAATCAAAGATAGCAACCAGGGCTTACAGTTGAACGGTATTCACCAGGTTATGGCATATGCTGATGATGTAAATTTAATAGGAGATGATAGGAGAACAATAGAAAGAAATGCAGAGATCTTATTAAACGCTTGCAGGGACATGGGTTTAGAAGTAAATGCAGAGAAAACTAAATACATGGAAGTGCGTCGGGACCGGAATACAGCAAATTATGGATGCGTTAAAATACTAAATAATACTTTTGATAAAGTGGATACTTTCAAATATCTAGGATCAATATTAACAGAGGAAAATCATATTCACGGAGAAATTAAATGTCGACTAAAAGCAGGGAATTCGTGTTACTATTCGGTTCAAAATCTCTTGTCGTCGCGAATTCTGTCGAGGAATTTGAAACTTAAAATATACAAAACGATAATCATGCCTGTTGTTCTGTATGGCTGCGAAACATGGTCACTTACTCTGAGGGAAGAACATAGACTGAAAGTATTTGAGAACAAGATCCTGAGACGAATATTCGGACCCAAGAGGAACGGGAATGGGGAATGGCGGAAACTTCATAACGAGGAACTACATAATTTATATGGTTTACCCAACATTGTTAGGATCGTCAAGTCTAGGAGGCTTAGATGGGCGGGTCATGTAGCTAGAATGGAAGAAAGTAGAGACGCTTTCAAAGTTTTGATTGGAAGACCAATCGGAAAACGACCATTAGGAAGACCTAGGCGCAGATGGGAGGACAATATTAAGATGGATCTCGCAGAGATTGGAATACAGAGTAGAAACTGGATGCAGTTAGCTAAGGATAGAAGTCAGTGGAGAGCTTTTGTGAACGCGGCATTGAACCTCCGGGTTCCATAGGCCATAGAGTTAGTTAGTTAGTTATATAATATTTAAATGGTTAAATTTGGGCACAGTACGATTCTATTCCTCATTATGGTTCTGATTATTGCGGAAGTTAATGTTTATCTAACGAATGAACCAGGTGAAAATATGCTCACCCTTTGGGATTTCAGAATATGGTAACCTTACGTATAATGGAGGTATCTATTAGGGGATGTTTTACTGTATATTAAAGGAAGGAAAAAAGAATCTTCTTAAGTTGGGTACTACTCCTCAAAAGGTGACAGAGGTCATTACATATAACAGACACTTTTCTTTAGAGAAGACAAGTGAATGATATATTCTTTAAAATTATCGAAATAATTTTAAATGACTGTCTTAATAAATACCTGCGTGACAACGTAACGCCAGGTCATCGTTCTCAGATCTAACATGTGAACATCTTGAGAAAACCTGTCGATCTCTTCTTCAAATCCACCGAATATATACATACAATGGTTGATAATGCAGGCCGAATGTCCATCGCGGGCTCCTGGAATGATTCCATACACTTGCGGACGGCTCCATTTGAGAGTAACTACAATAAAAACAAACATTAAAAACAATTAGTTTTTTTTTAATTACTATTTATTTACGGAAATTCTAGCTACTGCAATAAGACATCGTTTATACAGAGGGGACTGTCTACAACTAAAATAGTCGACTTCCAATGCCCCCCTCGAACGACGCATTTAGTCGCTATTATGTCTATGTGCTGATACATTATAGACTACACTGGGGCTTGCACTTGATAATACTAGCAGCTGATCACGATCCATGGAATAATGAAGTCACAGTTTTCAGGAAGATATTCATTTGTGGACTTCCCCCTGCCCATTATAGAAGGTCAGCAAAGCTGGTGTGGGCCTCACCATTCGTCTATGTACCCAACAAGTCCCTGTAGTATGTACCCGTTCGGAAATTGTGAGAACACGGTCCCAGTCCACCCGAATCCCCAAAACAGTTCGCACCACTAGGAAAGCAGTGACACAAAACATTTCCAGCATCTTTCGGAAGAACCTCGCATTGGAAGCGTCGGACACGCCTCACATCCAAGTGGCGAAGTTAACAAACACTAGAAAACTGTACGAAACATATGCGAAAGTGGAAAGCGTGGATGAGAAGTGGCTTTATTTTGATAAAATCAACAGAGTTCGATCTATATATATATTACCATCAGACAGACCACAAAAGCCATTCTAACTTTGTGCTGCAGCGCAAGGAAAAATTTTCCAAGGGATTTCTAGTGGTAGAGGTGCAGTCGTAGAAGTGCCTTTCAACTTTAACGTCAATGGAGCTTACTTCCAGGAGAAGGTCATGGGTCACACATCCCCTCCCCAATCTGTACGGTGACGAGACTTCAAATATATGGATCTACATGGACACGACCTCCAGTCATACCACTCGATCAACCCACCCGTTCTACACAAGGAAGGCAGAAGAGATGAGAATTTGAGTGATCTCATTGACACCCATCCCTGTCAAACTCTCACCACGGGGACTGTTGTAGGTTTGTACTCCTCTAATAAGCATTTGCTCGACCAAGTCCTCGTATCTTAGAGGGTCTTCGAAAAGTTGCCAAAGCAATATGGCGAGGTATTCCCCTTCGCATTCTACGTCGGAGTTTACTGAAGGCGTTTAACTGACTGTATAAGTTACGTTTACATATGCCCTGAGGGAAAAGCAGAGCACTGCATTCAATGGACCCTCTAATATATTTTTTATCTCACTTTTTTTTTTCTCCAGCTCTTCATCATTTATAAGCACTGGACGTTTTTAGCTAACTGGGCAAAAACTAAGAGGCATATTTCATGAAAATACCTGCGAATTTCTGCGACCAAGAGCTATAGCGTCACAAATGAAGTACAAAGAAAAATCTAACTTTTCAGAGATATTTTCTCATTCCAAATAAAAATTCAACGAAAGACATGGTTATGCTATGTGTTATTTATGATTAACATAGAACGGGACGTATGCGAGAGGTATTATAGCAATAATTAATCTGTTTTTAGAAATTTAGTTATTATTTTTACATTAATATTTATGAACATTCTGTTTATGGCGAATAGAATTTTGGGGAATGATTTTATGTACATAATTTTGTTTATTTGTGTTTGCTGAAATGTTATAAGTATTGACTTATAACTAGGTATTGACAAATTTGAAATGAGTATATACTTTAGATTTATAGACGTTAGTTTTCTAGAAGTTTAAAAGATTATACTTTTTTTATGTTGAGATTGATTTTGAAGTTTTGGTATGATTATTTTTCCTGAGATTTGTGTTGCAATTACTTCCAACTTAGGAAAGCGAAGTAGTTTTGATTTTTGACCATTGTTAAGGTTATGCACTTTTTGTATCCGTGGTTAAATAGTAAGTACGTGTACCTATTAATATATATATATATTTTTTCATATTTGTCAATGCATGAACTTACACAATGATTTGTGTAAGGTAGATGACTTTAGTTAATACAGTACTTGGAAACAGATATAAAATCAGAATTACATAGTAGTATAAAGATAAAGGATTTCTCAATTAATTGCAATTGACTTTTGAAATATTTCAAGTTCTTTTTTTTTTTTTCTTTTCTTTGTAAGTTATTTGAAGAGTAATGAACTAAAAATACAACCACGGATAAAAGTTTAATAACTGAGTTAAACAGAGTCCGTAACAATATGGTTCTGGATTAAAAAACATCGCTTATACTTTATATTTTGGTCAGTGACTACTAAACAACAGCTTAACATAGCGAGATTGATATCGAAGAGGCTCATAATTACAATAGTTAAAACTGAAAGTGGCACCGCAAGGGACTGACTGCCAACTTAATCCCGCTTTCAGAGGTATCTTACTTATGGAGTTTCTTACTTAGCAGGCTGAAATAGCCTATCTCACTTATTGCGGGAATGCTGAAGGACAAGATTCCCTGTAATAGAGGTTTCTCACTTCCCCAGATTTGACTGTATTATTAGAACAACGAATGTTTCAAGAAAACCTATTGGTAATTCGATTCCTTATTGATTTATCAACATAAAGATGCGCAAATTTTTCCTGGAAAGATTTCAAGACAATTACTCATATGTCCGAGTCATTTTAACTGGTCTTCCAATAACATAGGCCATTGTCCTCTTAGTATGTAATCTTGTATCTGACACCGTGATTTGTCGATTCTCTGGAAATATTTTGAAACCGGTATGATTTGGATAATGCTGACGGGGAGGCAACATAAACAAAGCCTGGACTACAAAGTCTCCTTTGGTAAAAAAGAAGAAAGGAATATTATGTATATTAGCTCCAGTTTTAGTATAGTTATTAAGGCCTGTAGACTCGTCCATTATAATAAACTCATTATTTTCTGTCCGGGTACGAACCTTTTTACTGCCCCCGCCGACATAGTTTTGAATCTTCATCAGGACTAGAAAGAAGCGTAACGCACTTATTTTTCTGCATTGTGGTGCTACGTCAGCAGTGTAAAAATTAAATTCGCAAATATTTGACGAAATTCGAGATTATCTCTTCTCCAAGTAAATATTTTTGGGTAATTTTTGCATACGGCTTAATAATAGATAGAAAGCGTTTCGTTTTAAAGAAGTTCAGTGATATTTTCTTTAATATGGAGTACATACATAATATACAGGGTGTCTATTAAAATTCCAAAATGAAATTTCGTAACTCTTTCGTGACCTTTTCTTTACCAAATCATAAAATTTCTAACATTTTCAAGAGCAAACTTGGGTGCGAATTAGGCCGAATTTTTATCCATGCGATACAAACGTATTTTGCTTGCAATTTGGTAGCGTCTAAAGCCGACCATAGACCTTTTTGGTGGTGAATTTTCACGTTTTATAGAACAATTGTTTTTTTTTTAATCTGTACTTACATTTGCACAGTTAAAAACAAAATCGTGACCCAAAAGCTAAATTTCATGACTTTCATGACCGTTTTCTGATTTCGTGCCTTTTTCGTGACATTCGTGACGTTCGGGACCGACAGACACCCTGATATAAAATTCTTTGTAACAAAATAAACCAGGAAAATATATTAATATTTAAGAATTGCACACGCTGGGGTAAACGGAAAGGAATATTTAAGATCACACACTGGGATTCGAGTTCTTGTTTTGCTTTTCCCTGCTGGATCTTTATACTACATGGAGCCAGGAACGCGGAAACATTCTTACCTGTATCGAAACAAAACAGGACATTACACGCTGCTTCATCATTCCTTCCTCCCCAGATGTAAATCTTGTCTCCGTAAGCAACAGCGGTATGCCCATACCTTTGATACGGAACGCAGAAGTAGTCTGGGTCGGACATTTTGGAGATTGGAAGGGCCAACCACCGATAACTCACTGAAAAACAAAAATACGACAAATCAGCATGAAATAACAGAAATTATCACAGTAACGTTTAATTTAATAACTGATCTTGAGTAAAGACAATTTACTTACTTACTTACATTTTCTCTCTCTCCTTCTTTTTGCCTTCAACTCTCTCTTCTTCCCTGACACAAACTGTGAATTAAAGAAGATGAAACCGTAAGTTTAGCGATACGCAGGCCGCAGAGAATGAAAGGTAAAATAGAAATGAATGATGATGGAACAAATAGTGCAATGAGAAAGTGAGAGATCGAGACCAAACCAGGAACCTTCTGCATTAGAGATACGCGCTATGCTCTACGCATGAATTATTAATAAATAAATTACAACAGCAAAGAATGACAGCTCTATGGATGGAATAAGAAATATCTCAATGCAATACTATTTGAGCGTAGTTTTAAACTCACTCATTGCTGTAAGGAAACAACCATACAAGATGGAAAAACAAATATGATTTTTTTAACCTGTGCTGTCTACTCGGCGCATCGTTCTGTTATGACCGTGAATCTCCCCACTGTGCACGTCTCCTTACTCACACAAGTGAACAATAGGAGACTCACAAAGGAAGTGAATCGCTATGTATAGATGTTGGAGTGAGTTTGTAGCAAATGTGTACAAGTAACACATCAAGTGGAAATATTTTTTTTTAATAAATCCATATCCATCCGACTACGCCTCATTGCGTCTCTTGAGGCCTTTGAAATTGCCAGCATGCAATCGGTTTTGCCATTCAGATTCAAGCAAAGCGCCTGCAATGTCTGTCAACACGCCATACGTAACTTCTCTACTGGTTGCCTAACACCGTAGTTTCGGCCTGCAACAATGTTAATCTTATGGGCTCAATACTGCCCCTAAAATGTTAAATAGAACAATAATGACACGGTTTTTGAACATTTGAATGAGAACTCGACAATCTACACAAAATTTGGAATCGACCAGTGAAAACGGCACGTTTCTAGCACTTGTGGTTTTCGAGATCGCATTGTCGAAGGGGTTGGAGGCAAACATGTAAACCTAGCATTTTAATATATAGATTAGCTGAACCTGCGCTCTCTACACAGCGCATTATTCTCATATGAGCATAAATCTCCTTCTCATTCCTCACAACATATGTACATGTCCCTTTACAGACACAAGTGAAAGAGGTCTTGATAAAAAATCGGAAAGGGGAGATTATTTTCGATTATTTTTTCTCAATATCTCGCACCGTTTGCAAGATTTGAGCCTACTTCCGGTTGGAGTTTTTAATTCATGTATGATCAGTGTTTTCTTTCTTTCTTCTTGCATGCAGTATGTAATAAGCAAATACATTACATATACAATTAATTATAATGTCAGTTATATATGGTGTTCATTGGGCAAAACACTCAAAAAATAAAGATTTATCTTAGACTCGAGAAATGGTTATCCTTCCTTTTTCATTATTATTTGGCAATGAAACAAACGCCTGACACATATACAACAAAAAAATGTGGTGTTGGAATGTATAACGCATAGGATATGATGCTTTAGTTTTTTATTATTATTATTTCAACGCTTCCAGTGTACCCTAAAAAAATGTAATAAAGAAATAATGGTCATGTTTTTTTAAATATTCAATTAGAACTGGACAATCTACGCAAAATTTCCAATCTAACAGTGAAAACGTCATCTTTTTATAGCCTGTAGTTTCCGAGATATCATTGTCGAAAGGATTGACCACAAACATATGAACGTCCTCAACATATAATTTAAAAGAACTCGAAAGATGGGAGCACAATTCACACGCATTGATTTTAGAGAAGGCTTATTAAAATACAAAGGCTTTGAACAATAATTTTATATCATAAACTTTATGAAAAAGATATAGTTAACTAATTTAGACTATTTAAAGTACAAATACTTAAAATGTTTTGTCTCTGTTAAACGTGAAATCACACATAACCGTAAATGAAAGATTTGAAAGCTAAAGTTATAGGTTGGAGCTCAGGCGCTTTTAATTGCTATTGTAGCATTTTAATAGATAGATTTATTCTTATAATTTAAATCAAACGCTTCTTCTTTCATAACCCGAATCGTAAACTGATAAAATAAATAAATAACAAAAACTGGGAAGTTTCATTCAATGTAAATGTCTCACCTTTAGTGCGTCAACTTCAAACTGAGGTTGAATATGTCTTATTATCTATGTCTGATTTAATTTTTTGTTTATCTATTTCTCTGTATATATTACGTGTGTGTGCCTTTTAGGCATGTTATTCAAGGTCAGAAAGAAGACAGAGGTCATGGATACGCGAGGGATTCTGTGAGGAAATCGGAAGTGTGACGAAAACTCGAAGAATTTTTATTAATTTAAAGATACGAATTGACCCATGTTTATAATAATAATTAGTATTAAACTTACGCTTTTATTTATTACGTCTAATATTTAAAGTGATGATTTGGTGTTCCCTATTGATCTGCTGAAGAAGGTGTCAGAAAACATCGAAACAGTATATTATCGGATTGATTCATTAATTCGTGCCATCTGGAACCAATGAAAAAATTTCTTGATCGAGGGTAGAAGTTATTACAAAATGGATCACTAATATATTTGCATAGTTCACAATCTGTTCCCCATGATCAGAAAGCTGTTGGATATCGTTAGAGAGAAAAAAAAAATCGGTGGTCTGGATGCATAGAAGTCACTGAAAAATTTTACAGGTGAAATTTTACAATTTCATTTTCGAACGTTGTACCATGGAGTGCATTCGGCACGGACCAGAAAAGATAACAATCCGTAGGAGCCACATCTGGGGAATATGTCGGATAAGGAAGAACCTCCCACTGAAGTCGATGAATGCCAACAATTGTGTGTGTTACATATGGTCTACGGTTGTCCACGTGGTTGAAGATGCAATACCGTTTATTCGGATTTTCTTTTCTTTTCTTTTTCTTTCTTTCTTTTTTTTTTTTTATGAAGTGCTGCATGAACATGAAAATGAAATGAAATCTGAGTTTTACGTCCGACGGTTATGCCGTTAGGCTAAAGGAGACGGTGATGATGAGTAACGAATGAAATGAAGGAATGAAGAAAGTGGGAGGAAACGGGAGAACCCCGAGGAAACCTACGCACACGGTGTTTGTCCACCACAAAGTTCACTTGGCGGGGGCTGGGATCGAACCCGGGACCCCAAGCACCAGAGGTGAACGCTCTACCACTGAGCCACCGCGGCCCCCCTGCATGAACATGATCCCAGTATTCAGTAGTAGGAGTCTACCATGGATAATTCCTTCCATGTCTTACCGGACAAGCAACATTGTCTACTTAAGATGCAAAGCCTGTTTGGGACGTTGTGTTGCCTTCCTGTTTGGGCTGACCATCCCAACCTCTACTCTAAGTTCAAGTACAGGCACTATTTCTCACCTCCGGTAAGAATATGTGAAAGAAAGTTATGTCGTTGACGACAAGAGTCGCGATGGTGAGTAAGTAAAGAACCATAAATGGCAACACGCTGGTTCTGGTCTGTACTTAGAAAATGAAGAATCATGAACGCAGTTCCTAAACCTTTCCCGTATGTTAAAAGTGTCGCACTACAGCTGCCTGCCAACTGCCCATCTCCGTGGCCAACTCCCGAGTGCACTGACGTGGATCAGGTGGATCAAGTCGTTCAAATGGTTCTTATCAAAGTGGGATGAGTGATCAAAACACGGCGCACCACTCAAGTCAAAATTTTTACTTTGGAATCTGTCACACAATTTCTGGGTGGGCTTTTCAGCAATAGCGTCCTCTCCAAAGGCTGCACAAATTTGTCTGGATTCCTCTGCGGCATTAGAACCTTTGTTGAACTCGTACAGGAAAGAATCCGGAGATGACTTTTCTTTTTAACCTGACACTTCACACACTGAGAAACACAAATTTGTCATCCAAAGCAAACAAAAATTCGTTAACCGGAGCAAAGTCACAATTATTGCAGCTACAATTTGATATATTCCACAGCACTACCATCATTACTGACGTCTCGTGAAAAATTCCCGAAAATGAACAGCACAAATTAATGAATCAACTTATTATTATTAGACGCAATAAATCAGAGTCGTTAAGTCATGATTTTAGATAGATTATATATATATATATATATATATATATATATATATATACAGTGAAACCTCCCTTAACGGACACCTTTCAATAACGTACACCTCTATAATACGGACAGATTTTTTTGTCCCGGCAAAAATATATGTTCTCTTACGGAACAAAACCCCCCCTTTTACGGACACTCAGATACGGACGCGGACAGTCCTTTTCTCCCCAAACGTTTGAATAACCTCTTCATAACGGACAGGAATTGTTCTCGGTTCTGCGATATATTACAGTATACAGAAAAGTCTTTTCTCCATAAGTGTATGTCTCGAGTCCAAACCTGGTGAACCATCAAACAGAACAGCTGAACTTGTAATTTTTTCCGCAATAAACTGCTTTCTGGCGGAAATCCTAGAAAATTTTCAATAAACAATGACACTCATGCAGGGTTAGTCGTAAGGCCAGGAATTCTATGCGAAAGATCTTCTTTTCCCTAACAAATTTAATCCTTTTCATCTGGACCTTGCATCTTTACCGGCAATTTCATAGATAACAAAACAAACCTTGTTTGTTTTACAATAAAATTTTCAACGAGCAATGCTACCTCTGGAAAAGAAACATTTTTCTTTTACTCATGATACTGGAACAAGTGTGGGTTGGAGTTTTCCAGGCTTTCTTTTTCATTTTCTCTAAAAGGATATTCTTTGTGATTGGGCCTGGGTCAATAAACATATGCACTCCCAATAGCTTGCCTATTATCCGTTCTGTCAACGAAGATGTCGCGCCAGTACACAAACACACACACACACATGTTTCTTCTGCAATCGTATTGAGGATTTTTAGAGGACACTCGCTAATGAGTTTTATTACCGTTGTAGAGGAAAAAGCATGCCTTTTTTGTTAAACATTGCCCAGCAATAACAGGCTATGATTTAACAGAAATGAATTTCTCCTTCATCCCTCCCAGTAATTGAATTGTGTACTAAATAAGAGTATCTTCATATTGAATTTTACGTATTTACGCTAATACAAAATGTATTTACTATATATTACAGCATACAATTATCGTTATGAGAAATTAAATTTCTGTAACCTCTCTATAACGGACACCTCTCAGTAACGGACAAAACTTCATGTCCCATTGGTGTCCGCTATTGAGAGGTTTCACTGTATATATATATATATATATATATATATATATATATATATATATATATATATAACGGTCGCGAAATTCGAATCCATTACCATTCTAATTTGTAGCCAATACTCTACCAACTTGGTCACTGCCACTGAGAAGAGGTGCCAGAAGGTAAAAAAGACATTAAATTCTGGCCAAATACCGCTGTAGAAACATTCAACGCCCAAGGACTAAATTATAACCTTAATAATAATAATATTGTGGTAGCGGTGGTTCAGCGGAAGTTCAATTCTATGAGAGTGAGTACAGATCTTTGGCGTTTTCCACAGGAAACTGGGGTTTGGGGAGCTACTTGAATTAAGAAGTATCGAAGTATAGACTTACAATAATAATAATAATAATAATAATAATAATAATAATAATAATAATAATAATAATAATAATAATAATAATAAAATAAAAAAATAATGCCAGTGATGGAATTATCAATGAGCTAACCACATAAACTCCAGTTTAAAAAAGCCGGCTGCTCGGCTTAAACCCTATGGGGCTTCGTGCTATGGGAATGGAAGTTAATTATTATTATTATTACAGGAACAGCAGTTACTATTATTTATCTATAGTAATAAAAGTGTTACTGCTCCGTCATGAACACCCACCCGCTTCTACCGTTTGCTGCCGTATATCACAAAATATTATCCTCAGTGAAGTTTCTTTGTATCTTTCGTTTCGTAATTACAGTAACTATTTTGTGGTTTAAAATAGAGAAATATCAATTGGTGTTACAAAGTTTAGCGGCGGAGATTATAGAATCATTTACACATTTGATTTACATGATTTTTAACTTTTAAAAAATCAATGGATTTAGATCATACTAATTGAAACCAAATCACCCTGTAAGCATGTGTATCTACAAATCTAATGAAATATTACAATGGAAATTCAACTATCTGGCAACCTCTCTCAGAACAACAATGTCAAGAAATCTACTTGAACATCACTAACTTACAAATTTGTAGAAGTACGCAAGAACCAACGTATAACTTACTTACTTTATTTACTAATTTACTAGCTTAATTACTTACTAACTTCATGTAAGAATAAAGTCAATTACTACAGAAAGACACGGATATTATGCTTATGCTCAACAGCATACTTACTTGTTATTTATTTGTTTGTCCTGATTAAGACAAGAAACATTTATAATAAGGAAGAACTTGTGCTGTTTTCGGGGTAACTTTTAAATATGACAGAGGACCAGAAGTTTGGAAAAAAAGGAATTATAATAGCCATGTACCTCATATGAAAATCTTCTTTTCAACCCTCGCAAAAGTAGCCGAATGATTATCGAAATACAGAGTATAAAGAAAAGCGTAAAGGTAAATAATTTATGTTATTATATAAGTAAATATACAAAAATATAAATAAAAATAAATTACTAACTTCTTCTCTCAAATTATCATGAAATTTTCATCTGTTAATTATGGTTATATACGATATTGGTTTATGGGATTTAATTGCTTGAAACAAAGAAAGGTAAAACTTGTACCACGAAGTTTTATTTCTTTTTCCTTATCTATGTACTTTTCCAATAAACTTAATAATAACCTGGATAGTGTAAATTAAATTTTTACACGGAGACGGAATAAATATACTTGAAAAAAAATCGAACTATATAACGGTCTATTACGGTACGTGACGTTTGGGCGCCGCCGTTTGGGCGCGGACGTTTGGGCCCCGCCGTTTGGGCACTGGACGTTTGGGCGCGAAGCCATTTGGGCGCCAGACGTTTGGGCGCGAGTTAAAAAGTCATTATGTTAGGCGCTGAGTACTAAGTTGGAATCAAGAAGTAGTGGAAGTCCTTGAATTATACTGGATTTTGTTTTACATACTAGAAATACTGGAATTTCATAATTCTAAAAACTGAATTAACAATTACATTTTGTAAATTTAAGTTTCAACTAAAATTAAGTGTGCTTTTTATTTGATACCTTTTCAAGCCAAAGATAAGTAGACCAGACTAGATATGATTGATTGCATTACGTACACAGTGAGCCTATTTCATTTAAAAAAAAAAAAAAAAACTTAAAGCAGGCCTTCTACTGTAGTTATGCAATAAGTGTGAATATCACATTTCTGTATTATTTTTCACTTTGAAATCGTTCCTTTTTTTCCTTTCGCCACTTTCTTTAATGCAGATTAAATGCTTACAATGGGACGAAAAAAAAGTGTGTTAAGTTTTGATTTCTATATTGGAATGTTAATAATAAAAAAAATAAAAAAAAGTGATACCAGAAATATGGCATACTGCAGTTCCTAAACTCAATGTCTTAGACATCCTGTATTAACATCTTTCCCTCAACTCGATTAGGATTTAGGATTTTTAGATTTTTGGGCTCTCGGCATCTAAGGCCACTTTGCCCGTCACGTTTGAGGGAACACACTATTCGCGGAAAGGAAAGAAAGAAAGGATTGGGGAAGGAAGGAAGCGGCCTGGACTTATAAATTAGGTACCATTCTGGCATTTGCCTGGTGTGACTGAGGAAAACCCAGGAAAGCCTCATTCAGGGGGGCTGGCCTGAAAGAGCGTGTTACCCTTTTTTCGACCGAGTGCCCCCACCGGGACACGCTCGAACCCGGGACCGCTCGCACCGAAGGCGAGAGCGTTAGCGACTACGCTACACGTGGCCACTTCTCTCAACTTGAGTGCGCGGAAATCTTTTATTGGTAGTTCTTTATTAGACTTAAGGAAGGGAAGAGTTTGGCAAACGTAATACGAAAGAAAACAAATTTCAATATTCATAAGTATGTAATTATTAACTTTTTAAAAAAAATTCAAAAATTAAATCAATATGTTTTAGTTAACATTAAGAAAATTATTAACAGTTCGTCTGATTCCTTCATTTCCTAGCTTTCTTATATGATACAAAAATTAGATCAACATTATATCAGAAGAATCGTGAATAAGCGAAAAATCAATCCATGAGGAGGTTAGGCAACAAATGCCACAAACGCATTAAACTATATAATTTAGATGAATAAATGGGATAGAGATAGAACATATAGATAAATGAGCTGGAAAAGATAGAAGTGTAGGAAATGTACAGTATATGTCTCGATTCGCTCTTAGTTTCCAGTGCCTAGTTTATTTTATATGTCGCAAATTGTGATTTTTACTATGTACTTCGCGCCGAAACGTCTGGCGCCTAAACGGCTTTGCGCCCAAACGTCCGGTGCCCAAACGGCAGCGCCGAAACGTCCGCGCCCAAATGGTGGCGCCCAAACGTCCTGTCCCGGTCTATTAACGGTTATATGTATCACTTCGGCTGCAATATTGTCACAACTCAAAATAATGGCACTTTTATTAATTAAAGTAACTCAAAGTCTTTCTTGATATTTAGAGGCGACATATTTGACTTACACATTGAGTGACATACTTTTATTAATCAAAATAACCCAAAGTCTTTCTTGATATTAAGTGGTAACATATTTGACTTACGTATTTCTTGCCACTCTGTTTTTTTACTAGCATATTGAAAACTTTCAAAGGCTAATATCTCAACGTGAACACTTGGGTTGTGGTGGTATTGAACAGAGATGCTATATATATATACATTTCCCATCAGCGATAATAATTTTAATTTATTACATAGTGGAATGTCTTATCTTTAGAGGCACATTTCCTTCTAAACCCCATCTTAACTGCCGTAATAATGACCTAAAAGTTTGTTATCATTTGATCAGCAGAATGTAGTACAAGATACAGATCTACCTACATATCCTATTATAGCGCAAAACTCCATAATGCAGAATTACCTGTATTTAAGACATGAACATCCATCGGTCGTTTCCGCCGATAGTTTTCTCCTGTGCAATAACCGCCGAAGGAAAATATCCTTCCGCCTACGGCCACTGCTGCATGATTGACTCGACGAGGACCTCCTTCTACATGAACGGTCCAATACATTTCCTTACACACACCTCCTCTAAAAGTATAAGTATATAATAAATTAAAAAAACAACGGCAAGAATTCAGTTTAAACAATTCATTCAAAAGGACTGACTCTCTAGGAGTTAGTGATTTATAATCAAACTTAGTTAAGAAAAACACAGATTTCTTACAAGGCTGGCTAGAATATTTAATATAAAAAAATAAACTAGAAAAGTGACGGTTTCGGAAGTACAGCACTTCCTTCCTCAGACTACACTCTACAACTCAACGACTTCCAAACTTTCGATTATTGTAACTTCCAAACATTTGGTGGAGCGCGAGCAATCTGGGAAATTGCGTTTAACACAACAGTAGGGTACTACTTGAGGTATTGTACACTCATTTGTGAACATTTGAAGTCTCTTCCTGCTCCCCCTTCCCTGGTGCATAATTATCTTGGAAAACTGCACCATTAGCCGCAAACACCAGATGGGCCATGAAATGTATGCGATCACGGCTAGTGATGAGTTTCTGTGAGCGTTATCACAGGCCCCACAGCATCACAATGCTGCAGCTAGATTTCACAGTAGAGACAAGACAGTTCGAAGAATAAGCTTCTTTGGGCGTCCGCCATAGATAAATAAGGCCTGTTACAGGAGGAGAGGAACAACAACAACAACAACTACTACTACTACTGTTGTTGTTGTTGTAGTAGTAGTAGTAGTAGTAGTAGTAGTAGTAGTAGTAGTAGTTGTAGTTGTAGTTGTTGTTGTTGTTTGTTTCGTTTAATAATTTGCTCTATATATTCATATCATATATGGACAGAAATAAGTTTGTTTCGCCTTGATGTTATTATGCAACAACCGGGTTATGCTGGAAGGGGTCACATAAGCTTAAAGCGGAATAAAAACCGCTTCTCGAGTTACATCCGAGAGAAACTGTCCTCCACTTGAACTCGGAACCAGGACTAATTGGCCACAAATGCGATACGTCTGCCGACTCACTCACGAAGGAATCCTGATAAAAATACGTTGTACTGATCTTTACATGCTTCTTAATATAACTGTCAAGAGTAATTTCAGAAGGACAAAAAAATAAACAGTTGCACAAGTAAAACCATTATACAGAATTACATATGGACAATTTCAAAGTACTACGGAGTACAGAAGAACTAATTTAGTTCAAGTTAGTTAACAATGACTTATTTGTCCAAATTAAAGAAATACAACGACTTAATTTGCATATCAGTAAGAAAAGTGAATAAAGATACGTATTATTTGAGCCCACTTTGGTGCAGACTCATTTATACATAAATAGATACCAAAAATACTTCTCATTTCACTAAATGCCTCTCGTGGGGTCTGTATGACCCCCCCCCCATACACACACACAAAGTACGGCATTTCAATGTATTTTATCAATAGTAAACATTGAAACGAAACAATATTTAGAATTTTTCTTTGATTGCAATTACATAACAATAATAATAACAAGTACAAAAAAATCACAAAACAAACATTTATAAACTTTAAAAAAAATGTTGCTTTTGTAGTATAATCTTTTTGAGTAATGAATGGGGAATTTAGGTCTGAATATAATACGAACAATATACGGGAGTGAAACGTCATAACCCACAAATGTGTGTTCATCAAGATTTTACAAACACTTACACTTTTACAAACATTTTTCGTTTTTTGGTTTAAACCATTTTTTTTTAAGGAAAAAAAAAGCTGGTTTAAACCTTGACTATAGCAATGGACTGTTTCTGCCGACTGACTTCCGCAGTCACTTTTGCGTCCGTAGGATGGCTTTTCGACATCAAAATATTGTCTCGTTTAAGGCACATAATACTGCAGTCATAAAGTAAATCTTAACCATATCTAATTAACACGCAGCTTCGGTTTTATGTGTTTCCGCTCTATATTTACGTATTTCTCTCCACGACAGTAATGATAGCCGGCAGTGCAATCATTTGATTTTCTAGTACATACTTCGCTTCTCACACCCAAGGTTTCATACTTTCAGTAGATCGCCATCTCTCAAGTCTATCATAAACTATTATACGTCCTTCCCGAAAGATAAAGAAAATCACTAATCGACCAGGATGGTTTCCTAGATGGACCACACAGACAGGTCCGTAAATGTAGAGGGGGTGCGATCCAATCATATTATAGTTCATTTGCAAGCCTACCGTGAAAATTTTAACCCCCCTTCGTGGATACGGGCCTGCAGGCAGACGCTGATACTGGATATGAAGATGAAGCATGAGTGACTCCCCAGGTGAAGGGAGGAAACTTAAAGAAGTAAATGAGACTGCGAAGGAAGTGACGCAAACATTCTTGAAGAATATAAACTTACTCCAGCAATTCGTATACACTAAAAATTGAGCCTTCCCCACGAAGCCCCACAACCTGTAAGACATCAGTCAAAGATCCTGAAAGAGCGTTGTAGAATTCTCGGAAATACTCTGACCAGCATCTGGATGACACATTTTTTTGGAGAAGTATCTCTGGAAACTAACCACAGACTTGCACAAGGAAATGGTAAATTTCTCGGAATAAAAGTAATTTCTCGGCAAGTTTGTACATTGCTAACAAATACATAATCGAGTTTATGGAATTTATTTGCTGTAGCTTGCAGCCTCCTACATCACATCATCAAACACTACAACCATCACATGCAGAGGATGAAAAAGAAATACTAGAAAAATGAGAAAAAGCACAACCAGTTCCTACCCCAGAAAAGTGAAAATATGGTGGAGTATGTTGCAATAACAATTTACACAAAAGTTGTAGAAGGCCAGGCAACAAAATTATATAATCAATTATGTGCAAAAACTGCAAAGTTTTTCTCCATGAAAACAGGAACAATTGCTTAACAAATTTCCAAGTAAAATGAGCATTCAGTACTATGTTTAAACTATCATATTTTAATTTTTGTTACGTGCGATCAAAAGAGACTGTTCTTTAATATGTCAGCTAAGACAAATGATCAATTTGTGTGTTCATTATTATGATTGTGCCATGTTTAGATGAAGGAGACCAAAGGTAGAAAAAAAAAAAAAACTGAGTTGAAGTTAGGTAAATGTAGTCGATTTGTGTCTCACTTAAGAATGGAATAGTAGACTACTGTGTAAATAATATAAATATGATGTATTCTTAGCTGTAAGAATCTACGTAAAAATACATTAATGAAAGACGAACCTGTCATGCATAGGTTCGCCCATAAGGTAGGTTGTAACCACAATACATAAAGTGAAATGAAATTAACTATCTCAAGTGAAAGTGCTAACTCATGATGCGCAACTATAGAAATGTCCGAAAGTTAAGGGTCTCATATAATTGTCAAATTTATTCGTGATTCACTATAACAAAAATGTCTTTACAACGTATTTAAGTTGTTAAAGTAGTTATCCTAACATGAGGAAATGTAGAGTATCTGTAGAGTGATAATGACTAACATCGCATAGTCCCTTCAGGACTTCACTGCAACGAATTGGAGAGAGAAATTCTAATTACGGAGGGCTAGAATTACTTACTTCACAAAATATAGCTGAGCGAGCGAAGGGGGTTAGAATCCCCGCTGGGTTCGTTGTTTTCTACCTTCATCACAAATTAGACAAAAACAAGATACTCTGGTCTGGAGCTCGTATTTACCTTCATGGTTTGTATTGGCTCCCCACAATTAGAATTAACCCCGAATTGGTTGTATTCATCCTTTTTAGTAGCATCATAGGGTCAATGTTCGCTTTTTGCACATTTTTAATTTATCTTGCTGAAAAACTGACGGTGGTTAACGGGGAGTAAATGCATTTTTAAATTCTTTGCATGAACAACCGTTTTTATGGCATATCAATTTGCCCGCACCTTATCCATCTGTACGTAGTTACTTGTGCATGTGCCAAGAAAATAACACTCCAAAACATATTACGACATTATTCAAAGTAAAATAATTAAGGGTCCCCATATTCCCTAATTGCATGAATATATATTTATTCGTTAAGTTATACTCTTAACGAGCAAAAGTGACTAGTGTTTTGTCCTCTTTGAAACACCTAATTTTATCGTACTGGTAATTGATTACAAAATAGGCTTAAAGTTAGAATAATTCTTGGAACACTAAATTTGGTTTCTTTTGTTTTCCAAATTACGCGAAAAATGTATCTATATTGTGGATGATATGTACGGTATATTTTGAAAATTATCGGTTAGTAATTAGCTGTCTACTAGATAATGTGTTTTCCATTCACTGCGTCGATTACTGATTTGTTTACGTGATTATCTACGTACTTAAGTATTCACATCTCAATACTCTTCACATACTTATAATCGGAGGAGCGAATCGAAACATTGAATGGTGTATGCCAAAAACACTTCCTTATGCTCCCAAAATTACTTCCTTATATACATAACTTGAAGTAACAAATTTGAACAATAACATTACCAAATATTGGCCGACAGTTCATCATTCTCAAGGTTTCCATTTCATGTATTTTACAATGATGAGTAACTTTGTTTTGTACTGGCACCATTTCTTTATCTGTTTTTCTTTATAACGAATAGAGAACTCGATCTCGAACTACCGGTTATTATATTATCAGTACGTTAAGAATTAATGAACTTCTATGTATAAATTGTTGTGCAGAAATAAGTGAAATGTATTACACCACAAACACAGACAAAATAACTACCTTTTGTTATTTTCTCAGTACCACACATCTGAAGTTTAATATGTATGCCTTTAAAGCCATCTCGTTTTCCTTTCGTTTACACGGTCAAAATTTCTGAAAAGGAATTGAATGACAGATTTATGGACTACACGATTACTTACCACAAATATTTCCAAAATACTTGAACAGTATTTATTCAATTCAATGTTCCTTCCTCAAATTGATCAGAGATCTTAACGACGACTGCACTGCAGATTGTCAATACAAAAATGTGCTTATTCCTATTTGAACAAACACCTTTTCTGTCCTTCCCACAACTTCAGTGTTTATTTACAATTCTTTCTGTTACTGTTATTACAGGTTTATCGGCAATCATCTGTCTGCAACGTCCAGCAACGAAACTGTGAACCAGGATTACTAACTCTACTGACCCCAACGGATAATGAAACACAAAATGATTATGCATAGAGTAAACACTGCGATTTCCCAATTGCAGTTGAAATGATAATCACCTCAAGAAATTGGATACTTATAAAAAGACTCTTACAGTTTATACAGGATAATAACTTAAATCTATAAATATAAATAAATAAATAAATAAATAAATAAATAAAATGACATGACGTATAAGGTGTTACATAGATATATCTAAATTACTTAAATACTTGGAAAGTCTGGGAAATAACTATTGCCACTATAATTCATTTGTAACAGCATGATCATGAGAAATTGAAGAACTAATTTGCGCAATTCAACAAAGCGAAAAAAAAAAACTCAAGGTTTAAAACTCCGTTTTTTCCTCTAGCATTCAAATATGATACAGTTCTATTAATACCATCTTATTTTGGACAATTATAGGGAACAGGCCATTTGAATCTATGTTTGGGCCAAACTACACGGCATTTTACAGATGCCGAATGGAATGGAATGGAAACACTGCGATCGGATGCATTTGCCGCCTTTGAACTTCGTTCATTAATTTTTACACTAGTAATATTGTGCATTGTTGAAGCAAGCGATTCTCTTTTCCTCAATAACTGAAACCCCAAAATGTAGGAGTAAGTCACTAATCCCCTACTAAACACAAACACACAATTGTTAAAACACTCACTTCAAAACAGTCTTTTCACCGTATTGGTTATTAACTATACGTGTTTTCTATTACCACGGAAACACATCCTGACTTGGGTTATATAGATCATTAAAAACCAAAGTGAAAAAAAATCCAATTAAATTTTAGCAAGGAGTAAAATATTGCATACTATAATTAATGATAAGGGTAAGCAATAACAACATTCAACAACAACAAGAACAAAATTTCGAATGACTTATTTCAAGATGCAGTTCCAGAAGTACCGAATTCTGACTTTCTTATCATCCGAGAACGGAAAAAATTGTTTAGAAAAATCCTGAACCAAAATCGAATTTGTAGCAGAAAACTGTTACAACAAAAACACACGAAGTGCGCGCCACAATTTAAAGATGTCGCCCAAGAAAGCCACGGCCAGCAGGTTACCTGCCGCTCCGAGTTATTCTGTTAAACATATACAACGCAAACCTGTAAGTGCAGAAGAAAAGCAAATACTTTATCAAAGGATATCAATGTTGTTCAATTCACTTGAAGAAAATTAAGACCTATAATAGCTAATTTTCATGCTCTCATAGAATATTTATTTACTTACGTTGTAGTACTGAAGTTAGTATTTGTACATTCGCATGCTATACAATGTAAGAAAGCACATCAATAAATTGAACTTAAGGGGGAAACGTACCATCAGTTTTTCATGGATATGCATAATGATTTAGGTAATTGATGAAAAAGAAATAATCTCCCATAATGATAAATATGCTTGCTGTTACATACCAGCACCATCTCTTTATCGTTCAGTTGATAATTTGACATACCTCATTGTAATCTATAATTATAGTTTGGAGAAAAATAACAATGTTCAGTTGCTCTTAAAGGAGGGGAGATTATATAGTATTAGGTATTTTGCCTTATATCACGGCAATGGTGTGAGAGTGAGACGAGTAATGCACACCGCAGTAACAGAAATTCATGCACGTGCTGCAGTGTTGCCAGATCTCAAGCTTCAAAAGTAGCGAGGTTGTGCTCGAAAAGTAGCGGATTTGAACTATTTGTAGCCCAAAATAATTTTTTGCAGTTATATATATATATATATATATATATATATATATATATATATATATATATATATATAGATAGATAGATAGATAGATAGATAGATAGATAGATAGATACATACATACATACATACATACATACACACATACATACATACATACATACATACATAGACATATTCGAGTTGGCAAAGGTCAGGCAGCGACCATAGTTTCGTACTGTTGTCGGTGGTGTTAGAGCAATCTCCACATACGTCAGAATCAATAGAACTGCAATACGCAGTGAACTGGGCAGATGGTGATAGTATAAAATAGACGACTTTTCTGATTTCCAGTTTTGTGGACTCTCAAATACTCTTTGAAACAATTATAGTATGGTTTTGCACTGTTATTCCTCACTTCTTTAATTCATTTTCTAAATTCTTTATCTGGGAACCATGAAATTTTGAAGTTTTTATTATAACTCCACTTACTCATTATGTTAATATGGATAATACAGTAACATAATTAAATTTGCGATGTTCATGCTTACACAATTCCACACAACTATTAGGTCTAGGCATAAACAGAGACCAAACCACGATCACTGATATTGCAGCAGCTCAAACTCAATAAAAATCCAGTATTGTCAGAACTGGAAATTGAAACAAAAACTCAACTAGTATCGAACATGTTAGCTTTAATGAAACTATTGTTCAATATAAACAAACTCAATACTTTTATTGTATAATATAAAAATAATAATTTGTGACGTCATATATGAAAATAAGAAAATAGCGGATTCTTAAGAGTTATAGCCTGTATATAATTAAAAGTAGCGTGCCGCCCAATTTGAAATTTTGGTAGTGAGGGCACCTAAAAAGTCGCCCAATCCGCTACTTGTAGCCCAATCTGGCAACACTGTGCTGTAGCAGAAATATTGCGGGAAAGACGAAACAATTTCCTCTTCACCAATCAGCAAATAGTCGTGCGCGCAGTGATACAACATCAAGTTACGCGGTTTGTTTTTGAAAGGTCCAAAAGACTGTGAAAAACGCTTTAGATCATTAAAAATCAAAGTGAAAAAATCCAATTAAATTTTAGCAAGGAGTAAAATATTGCATACTATAATTAATAATAAGGGTAAGCAATAACAACATTCAACAACAACAACAACAACAAAACTTCGAATGACTTATTTCAAGATGCAGTTCCAGAAGTACCGAATTCTGACTTTCTTATCATCCGACAACGGAAAAAATTGTTTAGAAAAATCCTCAGAATCTCTAGGCTCTTGCAAAAGTTACATTCCAGTCACGGACCTTCCTTATTCACTTATCTTATTCGCATTTCCTATATTAAGTTGAAGCTTCCGTCAACAACAATTAAGAACTGAACCGCCTTATGCAGAATTGTTTTGAAGTATGATTTGCGTTATACTAAAGGTCTGACTACAGTAGGAAACATGTTAGTCGAACTCTTTAGTATGACACTAATCACGCGTCAGAACGACTCTGCATAAGGCCCGAAGTTTTATTATTATTATTATTATTATTATTATTATTATTATTATTATTATTATTATTATTATTATTATTATTATTATTATTATTATTATTATTATTATTATTAAGTATTCTGCCTTTCGGCAGGTCCTGGGACTAATGAGGATTTTTTATTTTTATTTTAAATTTTTATATTTGGGCCTGGAAAGGTTTCTTCAACTTTTCTCGATCTTCAGCTCCCTCTTTTAATTCCCATTATTTTATCCTATCTTTCAAATCATTCAAGAATATCAGCTGTGTTCTTTTTCTTCCTATTCCTCGCTTCCCTTCCATCTTTCCTTCTATGGCGGTAATTTCTTAACCAAAAGTTTTATTAATTTCCGATACAGAATAAACAATGACATTGGACGGAAATTAACAAAATGAAAGAAAATTAAAATTCAATATCTATATTCTCAGGAGGCGGCGGCAATTCTGTAATCGGAAATTTCGTCACCGGAAAATTTGTCACGGTAATTTCGTCACCAAACTATTAGCATGTAGTTAATTTCGTCATCGGAAATTTTGTTACAATAATTTCATGACTGATGTCTTTCAGAACACAATACAAGTTCAATGAATGAACTCGAAAACATTTTTGAAAATGTTTTCCTTATCCTTCAACTGAAGCAAAACTGCATCATAATCAAAAAAAATATATATATATATATATATCTATAGATTATTAAATAAAGATTTATATATTTTTGATATTGTATTTGAGATAAGAAAAACGTTTCCGGTAATTTTATCACAGAAATATTATCATGAGGGCCAAGTCTCGGTCTTGTCTCGAAAGTCTCTAAATAAATAGTGTGAAATTAAAATTGTGAAAGTATTATTATCGCAGTGGTGCCCACCCCCCCTTATGTCCATGACGCACCCCCCCCCAATTGTCTATCCGTAGGTGTTCTTCCATGAAAAAATCTTCTTTTCGATTAATTTTACCCCCCCCATCAAACATATTTATATAGATTTTTAACCCCCCCTAATATTTCAATGACGCAGTTTGCGTCATAGCCCCCCCTTGTGGGCACCCCTGATTATCGTACAGTCTGTTGTTTCCACTTCTTATTTTTTGCCTTCATTCTTGACTTAGAATTATGCTATGGTGTACCTCTTCATAGCTAATTTGCTAGCGCTAATGCTTTCCATGCGTTTGTTCCAGGTTCAATCATCAGTGGGTATATCATACCTGGAGTAAAACCCTAATAGTAACCCATATTTCGCTTTCAGCAATAGATTTTGTCTCATATAGCCTCAGTACCTCCTATACAATTAAACTCTATTAAATTAACTCTAGTATTTCCTTCCTTTGAATCAGAATTGTTCAATGCCTCCTAACGGATAACGCAACACTTAGCACCACGAATGTATTTAATCGTACCGAAATGGAAATTGTACAGTTTCTCATTTATTATCCAATACTTTGACTGTCATTTTAAAAGCAGAATAGCTATAGCGTTCACTATTTAACAAATAGGGTAAATTATTACTACAATGTATTTTGTTTCAAATTGATCAAATGATTTATTAAAATTTCATATCTCCGTGTTTAATTGACTTTATAATACGAACTTCTTGAACCTTGTGGTGGGAGCCACGACACTCGTCTTTGTTATGTGTGGTCTCGGGTTGGATTTTCAAACAAATTAGATTCAAAGTCCGATGTTTCGCATAGTTTGCGTCTCATTTGAAGTACATTCTGTTTCTTATAGAAGTTCATAAAGTTATAATGCATTACATAAGCATATATCCAGTGCCGTAACATAGGTTAAGCTTACTAGCTCCTGAGCTCTCAGCGGTGCATGCGATCTTTATTCGAGAAAACTAATCGTACGTTCATTACGTTGAAATTTTATATTAATTGAAAATTGCTTGCGAAACTTAGACATACATATTACGTATATAAGTGTATAGGTAAATTGAGCTATCTGTATCTATTTCCTCTCTCTCGCCAAAACAAGTGATTCTTGATTTTCTAGACAACGAACTTTCTGATTCGTTACTGAATTCTCCATGTCTGTGTGTGTGTCTGTTCGTCTGTCTGTTATTTGCGATTTTTTTTTCAATTTTAGACTCTGCATTCGATACACCATCAAAAGCTATGTGAGAAAATGATTAATTTTTTTGCGGCACTCTTGCCCTTCTCGTAATATGGCCAAACAATGGCCGATTCCCAGATTTAAGGAGCCATATGTCAGGAACGGTAAATCATAGAGAAATTATATTTTGCAAGAAAGAGAAGAAAGTGTGGATAAAAAGATTTACTTTTACATGTAGTAACAATCACAGTTATCCCTCCCGCTCCATCTCTCCATTCTTTTTAAGTTCGTTCTGGCAATGCTCTTGGAGCATTCTCAACTGGCTTTCTTTTGTATTAATTTTCTTCGTTTTGCTGCAACATGAAGGATTGAATAGTCAAATATATATATCAGGGGTGCCCACAAGGGGGGGCTATGACGCAAACTGCGTCATTGAAATATTTGGGGGGGTTAAAAATCTATATAAATATGTTTGAGGGGGTGTAAAAATTAATCGAAAAGTTTTTTTTTCATGGAAGAACACCTACGGATAGACAATTGAGGGGGGGTGCGTCATGGACATGAGGGGGGTGGGCACCACTGTATATATATATATATATATATATATATATATATATATATATATATATATATATATATATATATATATATATCGGGTGTTCTAAAAATGGCGCCCACGGAGCCATGATATTGGAGCTATGGATCGTTAAAGTCCATTTTTTCATGTTTTCGGCAGCCTATAACTCCAAAAGGAAACATTTGTGCACCCTGGGTGGAGTAGTAGAAAAAGGGGCGTTCTGCGCCACTGACCCTCTACCCACTTTCTCAGTCCCGCCTGAAGCAGACAACGAGTTTCCCAGTGCCGCCTGACACACTATGCCGGGGGACATATGGGGGATACGAGAAATCGAGCACCGTACACCGTGAGCCCACGGTCTTTTACGACCTCCATTTTAGAGGTGAATTTATTCCCTTTTATGACCACATTTTAGGGGGTGTATTCGTTCTCTTTTACGAGCACATTTTAGGGGGTGAACTCGTTCCCTTTTATGAGCATATTTTTCAACCCTTATTTTAACATAGCAGAAATTACACTGAGACTATGAACACACAGCAGATACATAAGACTACGCAACACACAAGGGTGTATTCATTCCCTTTTATGAGCACTTTTTAGGGGGTGAACTCGTTTTTCAACCCTTATTTTAACATAGCAGGGTGAACTCGTTCCCTTTTTAGGGGTGAACTCGTTCTCTTTTATGAGCATTTTTCCAACCCTTATTTTAACATAACAGAAATTACACTGAGACTATGAACACACAGCAGAACAGATAATACATAAGAATACGTAACATAGCAAGGGTGTATTCATTCTCTTTTATGATTACTTTTTCAACCCCTATTTGAACATTTTATCATAGCAGAGAATACATGGAGACTATGAACACACAGCAGAACAGATAATACATAGCACAGCTAATAAAAGAGCATGGCTTATTTTCCAACCCTATTTTACCATAGCAGAGACTACGAACACATAGTGAATGGGGGTGAACTCGTTTCCACCCCTATTTTAACATAACAGAAATAGCAAAGACTCGTTCTCTTTTATCAACCCTATTTTCCAACGGCCTATTTAACATAGCACATAACAGATCATAAGATTCATTCCATTTTAGGGATGAACTCGTTTCCACCCCTATTTGAACATAGCACAGCTAATAAAAGAGTATGGCTCATTTTTCAACCCTTATTTTACCATAACAGAAGACTACGAAACATAGCGAAGAATACATAAGATTCCATTTTAGGGGTGGACTCGTTTCCAACCCCTATTCGAACTTAGCATAGAGAATACATAAAACTACTCCAACCCCTATTTTAACATAACGAACATAGCATAAGATTCATTCCCTTTTATGAGCATTTTTTTTCAACATAGCAGACAATGAGCAGTTGGTTTATTTTTCCATGTTGGGACTAGCGCTGTTGGTAATTATAAATTAACCCAACAGATGGCAGTAAAATACAGACAAAATAATGGTTGATGGTTTTTGCTAATAGATGGCATTGCCGGCAGATAGGAGAAAAGAATGATTGATTAATAATTCTGCTAAATATCTTTTTATTCAGAGATTTTTTTGTCTTTCCAATTGTGGCGCAATTGGTAAAGGCAGCAATCTAAAGAACAGAAATTCGGTCGATAATGTAGATTCGAATCCTGTTCGGAGCCGTAATAATTTATAACTTTGGCCGGGTTATAAAGGATTACATCTCCATAGATTGTTAAATAAAAAAACTCTATCTCTCATTTGGGAGATGAAGAGCTCCAATGCCGTGCCATGGCAGGGGGTTTCAGTGCCATAGTTGCAACCTGGCCCCCAGGCAATCATCTCCCAGTTATGAGAGATAGCGTTTCTCCGAGAGGAGTTTTGCAAAAATTTACAATAATTTTTTAATTAGGAAAAAAAAGACATTTTATTATAGTATAGTTACAAAAATAATAAGGGACAGAGAGATCGGCTTTGATTCATTAGAAATGCGATAAACAGTGAACGTTAACAATAATAGCTTATTAGAAAAATCACTACTTGGCGTTCTATAGTTGGAAGTCCAAATTTGATTCATTATAAACATTGCTTTCAATATATCGTTGTAAAAAAACAGTGAACGTTAAGAATAATAGCTTATTAGAAAAAAACACTACTTGGCGTTCTATAGTTGGAAGCCCCAATTAAGATAAAAAAAAACAGCAAACATTACTTGGTGATCTACAGCGTTAAGAATAATACGTTATTAGAAAAAACACTATTTGGTATTCTATAGTTGGAAGAGTTAACATTAACGATAAAATATGAATTCAAAGCAACAATGTGGTATGTGTAATAATTGGATTACAAAGAAACATTATGGCAGACATATGAAACGTATTCATTCATTATCATCATCAAGTAATATTGTGAAAAGACAAAAAAAAGCTAATCAGGGGGTAAAGACTGCATTCGAGCGTACCCTTAAAACTTATATTTTACCAGATGAAAATACTGAATACTATTTATGTGACACACCAACGTTTTTAAAGCGTATTAAGCCGCAATGTGAATCAATTATAAAAGAAGCTTTGAGTATTGATCATTTAGTTAAAGTCAATTGCAGTTTAACAACAAGATTTATACAACCTTCATCACCAGATGTTATAACAAGTTTTCCTGTTGTATCCGGATATCAAGTAATCCAACCGGTTGATGATATCAGCAAAAAACTGGATGAAATATTCCAGGACTTATGTCACTTTCAAGAGGAAAGATGTATTCAGAAATCAGGCTGGAGTCTATGTTCTGAGCCGGAACATAAATTAAAAATTGATGTTGATAAATATATTCCATTGAGAGCATCAAGTTATATAGATTTGCCAGATTGGATTAAAGCTAAAAAATGCGTACTTAATATAAAAAATAATGATAATCATTGTTTTGTATGGTGTGTATTGGCAGCGTTACATCCAATTTCACGAAAAAAAAAATTATGATCGTGTGTCTTGCTATGTTCAATATCAAAATGAACTCAAAGATATATTTGAAGGTATTGAGTTTCCTATTGCATTAAAAGATATTGATAAGTTCGAGAAACAATATTATGAGCATACTCAAAAGACTATTTCGGTAAACGTATATGGATGTGACAATAATATTTATCCATTACGTGTAAGTGATGTTAGCGAACAATGTGATTTACATGTTGATCTGTTATACTTGACTCACGAAGATGGTCGAAAACATTATTGTTTAATTCGAGATTTTTCACGTTTAGTTCATAGTCAATTAACGAGAAAGAACTGTAAACCATATATCTGTCGACGATGTTTTCAATTCTTCAATACACAAATTAAATTAGATAATCATTTGGAGCTATGTACAAAGCATAAAGTATCACGAATCGAAATGCCTAATTTTGGTGAAATACTTAAATTTAATAAACTTGTGAGCACTTTAAAATTGGATGCAATAATTATAGCAGATTTTGAAAGCATTTTGAAACCAATTAGCGGTTCTGATAATAATCCTGATATATCGTATAGCCGTCCTATTCAGCATCATGAGCCATGCAGTTTTGCGTACAAAGTGTGCTGGAGTGATAATACACCAACGAAACCTGTACTTTATAGACGAAAAAAAGACGATGATCGATCTGCATCTGATGAATTTTTGTTTCGCATAGTAAATGAATTATATAATATTATTCAACGGATTCACGACAAAAAAGAAATGGATGTATTGACATTTGAAGAAGAGGAAATGTATAAGAAAACCACTGAATGTCCTCTATGTTGTAAGAAATTTACATATGAAAATTACAAAGTTAAACACCACAGCCACCTGACAGGTAAATATATTAGTCCTTTATGTAATAATTGTAACTTACAAGTAAAACGACAACATAATTTCGTGCCTATATTCTTTCACAATTTATCAGGATATGACAGTCATTTGTTTGTAAAAAAATTAGGGTGTATGCCTGGAAAGATCAATGTAATACCACAAACTGAAGAACGATATATATCATTTTCAAAATATTTCACTTTTGGCAATCAAACTGTAGAGCTTCGCTTTTTAGACATGTATCGATTTCTGCCGTATAGTCTGGAGGCTCTGTCATCAAAATTGGTAGCAGATCAAATGAAATTTACTACATCTTTCTTTGGGGTTGATAAAATTGATTTAATCACTCGTAAGGGGGTATTTCCTTACGAATATATTACATCACTTAATAAATTTGAAGAAGAGGAATTACCCCCGAAGGAAGCATGTCATAATACTTTAAATGGGGTGATAAGTAATGAAGATTATGCGTACGCTCTCGCAGTATGGTATAGATTTGATTGCAAAACACTGGGTGATTATCATGACCACTATTTATTAAGAGATGTATTACTTACTGCTGATATTTTCAATAATTTTCGAGATGAGTGTATGCTAACGTATCAGATCGATCCAGCACACATGTTTACAACACCTGGATTAGCATGGAATGCTATGTTAAAATTTACTAATATTGAACTTGAATTGCTTTCAGACATAGATATGTATATGTTTTTAAATTTGAATATTCGTGGGGGAATCACACAGTGTTGCCAAAGATATGCAAATAGTATTGAAAATGATTCTTGGATTGCGTATTTTGACGTAAATAATTTGTATGGATTTGCAATGGCGGATTATTTACCATATGGTGGATTTCATTGGGATACATATCCTGAACAATATACTGTAGGAGATATCTTAAGTTGGTGTATAGATAAGGAAGAAGGGTGTTTTCTTGAAGTAGATTTGATATAACCAAAACATTTACATGAGATACATAGTGATTTTCCGATGGCGCCCGAAAAGAAAAATAAAAAGTTAATGTTAACCCTAGATAATAAATCCCATTATGTGGTTCACTACCGACTTTTACAATTTTACATTTTACAAGGTCTTAAACTTACAAAAATTCATAAAATTTTATGGTTTAAACAGGCTCAATGGTTAAAATCATATATTGAACATAACACAAAATTACGAGCACAAGCCACTACATCCTTTGGTAAAGATTTTTATAAACTTATGAATAACTCACCCTACGGTAAAACAATGGAAAATGTAAGAAATAGGGTTGACATTCAATTGGTATCCGATCGACTGAAAGCTCAAAAACTTTTAGCATCACCTCGTTTAAAATCTAGAGTTATTTATAACGAGGATTTGGTAATGTTTAACATGGAGCGTGCCAAAATTAAGTTAAACAAACCTATTTATATTGGTGTTGCAATTTTAGAATTATCCAAACTTGCAATGTATAACTTTCATTACAATGTAATGAAAGCAAAATATGGTAATAACATCAAAATTATGTACACAGATACAGACAGTTTCATTTACCAGATATTCACAGAAAATTTATATAATGATATGAAAGAAATGTCTGATTATTTTGACACCTCAAATTATCCGGAAAATCATGTTTTATATAGCACAAAAAATAAGCAAGTTTTAGGTAAAATGAAAGATGAAGTAGGGGGACTCCCCATTATAGAATATGTTGGGTTACGTGCTAAAGTATATGCAATTCGCACTAAATCTGATAAAGAAATAAAAAAAATTAAGGGTATAAGAAAAAATGTAACACGTATGATTTCTATCGAAGATTTTAAGGATTGCTTAAACAATAATCGAACTATTAGAAAAAAACAAGCACAGTTTCAATCTAAAGAACATGAAATTTTTACAGTATCTGTTAATAAAATTGCTTTAGATCCTCATGATGACAAGCGATGTATTCTTAATTGTAACATTCATACATTGCCATGGGGACATTATCAGTTACCATTGAAATATTGTGATAAGTGTAAAATGTAAATTTTTTTTTTAAGAAAGTAAGTTTTTCAATCGAAACAGCATAATGATAATCAATGTAACATTTAAAATATGTAAATAATATTTTAGGAGAAATATATAGAAATGATGTCTTATCAGGATGAAAGAAAAAATATTGTAAATGAATTACATAAATCTGCTAGAAAACACTATGCTAGAATTCCTGTTATTACCAAAGGTATTCACGATTTATGGCAGGCAGATCTTGTAGAAATGAATAGTGGGAAATTAAAAGGACTAGCAAAAATTAATAAAAATTACAAATATTTATTAACTGTCATAGATACATTTAGTAAAAAAGCATGGGCGGTGCCTGTGAAACAAAAAACTGGTGAACATGTTGCCAAAGGTTTTGAGTCGATTTTAAAGCAAAATCAGATAAGTCCTAATTATCTTCAGACGGATAGAGGGAAAGAATTCTACAACACATACTTTACTCAATTAATGAAAAAATATAATATTAAGCATTATTCTACATATACTGAAATAAAAGCTAGTATTGTCGAAAGATTTAACAAAACATTGCGTAATTTAATGTGGAAACGCTTTACTTTACAAGGTAATTATAAATGGCTCGATATATTACCAGAATTACTAAAACAATATAATCATACTAAACATAGCTGTATCAAAATGAGACCTGCAGATGTAACCAAAAAACATGAACAGGTTTTATTATCAACCGTGTATTGTAAAAAATTTGCTTCCTTTAAAGGAAAACCAAAATTTAGAGTGAATGATTATGTTAGAATAAGTAAGGCGAACAAGCAATTTCAAAGAGGATTTACTCGTAATTGGACGACTGAAATCTTTCAAATAGCTAAAGTATTCCTGACAAATCCACCGACCTACCACTTAAAAGATAGCAAGCAACAACCTATACAGGGACGTTTTTATGAACAGGAATTAATGAAAACCAAATATCCTCATACGTATTTGATTGAAAAAGTTTTGCGGAAGAAAAATAATAAAGCCTATGTGAAATGGTTAGGTCTGCCAAAAAGTGAAAATTCTTGGATTGATTTAAAGCATACTATATTGTAAAAAAAAGAAAAGAAGAATTTATAGGTGAAGCATTTCATCACAAGTATTTCTTGTAGATTTTATAATTTCAAAAAGTGAATTTTATATTTTAAATTCTAGCAACACTGTAAATTTTCGTTGCTTAGTTAAATTGTCATCATCATCATCATCATGAGGTCTATCAGTATCACAAGTAAAAAGTATATTAAATCAATTTTGTTCTACAAACGCTGTGTTTTTATGTAAAGGAGAAAAGAAAGCAAAATATTTAAAAACGCTATTTAAAATAAATGCAATATATCTGTAATAGAGATGGAATGGAAAATTCCTTTTACATGTATGGTAGCAGGTCCTACAGGTTGTGGAAAATCATATTTTGTTAAAACATTTCTTGACCATTATAGTAAGTTATTTAAAAATATTGTATGGTGTTATGGTGAATGGCAACCATTGTATGATACTCTTTCAAACTGTACGTTTAAAGAAGGTTTACCTCAAAATAATGAATTTCAAGCACATGAGGGTCCACATCTTGTAATTATTGATGATTTAATGCGTGAGTGTGATCATCGGATTGTAGATATTTTTACTAAGGGTAGCCATCATAGAAATATAAGTGTAATATTTATAACACAGAATATTTTTCATCAACAAAAAGGAATGCGGGATATTTCGTTAAATTGTTATTATATTGTTTGTTTTAAAAATCCTAGAGACCAAGCTCAAATTAATTATCTCGCACGACAATTGTATCCAGGTAATACAAAATTTATTCAAGAAGCATATCAAGATGCAACTCGAATTGCACATGGTTATTTACTCTTTGATTTAAAACAAAATACTCCTGATGAGCAGCGAGTTCGAACAAATATCTTTCCAACAGATTCTTTTAATTATGTTTATGTACCTGTAAAAAAATAATTGTAATATGGTTTATATTCTAACAATTATTTGTGCTTTAATAGCCGTAAAAAAATGATTAGTAAGGAAAATGCACATTTGTTAAAACTTTTAGCAAAGTCAAAACCAAAAGCACGTAAGGCAATTTTACAAAATGCAGATCCTGATTTAATTCGCTCTATTTGTGAATGTTCCTATAACGTATTACAAGGAAATGTTCCATTAAATAAAACAGAGATAAATAAGCTAAAAAAATATAAAAAGGAACTGAGATATTTGGTGAAAAAAGGTCCGTCATTAAAACAAAAGAAAAAACGAATAATTATACAAAAAGGTGGTTTTCTTACTGCTTTGCTTGCACCTATTATTGGAGGTATACTATCTAGTTTAATTAAATAATTATGCAAAACGCACAAAAACTTATTTTAATCGCACCAGAAAAATTACATCATTATCAAACGATATCTAATCTTGATGATGAAATGAAAGAAATTTTAAATAATAAAAGTTTAAATGCAGAAGAAAAATGGACAAGATATAGAGAAGTCTTACAAAAATATTTAAATATAATTCAAAAACCGGCAGCAGTTACAACAACAGCAACTACTACTATGGAGGAAGAAGAACAAGAGGACGAGGAGGAGGAAGAGGAGGATGATGAAATAATATCTACTCTCCCTGAAATTTGTAAACGTAAAGCAAGACCTTTATTACGTAAATTGAAACAAAATCCAAATATTCAATGGGACGATAATGGAAATGTGAATATTAATAATAAATTAATTCCAGGTGCAAATATAGTGGATTTGATATCCGATTTTGTTAGATGTCGTAAGAAAAATATTTCAGTTGCTGGCTGGAAACCTTTTGCTACATTATTAGCAAAAGCCAATATACCCTTAGAGTACATTGGTAATCCTCAACGAATAGATTATATTAGAAAACTAACAGAAGACGAAGCGGACGAAGAAGATGGTCCTCCACCCCGTAAACGCAAATGGTGTACTTATAAGCAATAATAATAATATTCTATTGTAATCTATTGATATTTTAAGTATATAGAAAGAAAGAAAGATGAATGAGCCCTACCTCAATTATTACATATATCAAGCAGGAGGTAATTATAACGTGTATAGAGGTACAGCATATCAAGAAGGTTATGGCATTGGTAGTTTTCTAGGAGGTTTATTTCGTACTGTATTTCCTTTATTAAAACAAGGTGCAAAAACTGTTGGTAAAGAATTGATACGTACAGGAATTAATGTAGCAGGAGATGTACTAGATAATAATAGACCTATTGAAGAGTCTTTGCATGATCGATGGCAAGAAGCTAAAACAAATTTAAAAAATAAAGCTCAAAATAAATTAAATCAAGTGTTGGAAGGATCTGGAAGAAGAAAAAGAAAGAAAGTTCATTTTAGTGGTGGTGCTGGTGTGAAACGGATAAAAAGATCCAAAGATATTTTTGATTGATAATTATGGAGCAAAGTGATAGTTTTTATCTCACACTTCCTAGCAATAGTTCTATGGAATATTTTCCTCAAAATACTCTTGCTTGTTATACTACTAAATTATATCAACCTATTGTACTGGAGAAGGGAGTGTGGGAAACAGCTGTTGTTGAAGTACATTATACAAGTTCATTTCAGAATGTTTCCAAATATACAAATAATATTTATTATCGTCTCACGAATACAAAAAACTGGAACATAACTCAAATCTTACCAGGCCACTATTATCATGTTGATGATATTCTATCTCAAATTAATCATAAAAGTGATATATTAAATTTACAATTAAAAGTCAAAGCATCAGTGAAACGAATTGAAGTTAATAGAGTAATAAAAGATCAAGAGAAGCATATAGAAGTACGCCTATCTCCTGAACTAGCCAGAATACTAGGTTTTGATCACATTCAACAAGAAGATATTGCAGTTGTTCATCATGCTCGTTATCCACCTGATTTACAAAAAGCGCTACCTACACTTATGTATATTTACAGTGATATTGTAGAACCACAAATGGTGGGTGACACCGTAGCTCCATTGTTACGTATTATAAATACAAATATTACAGAGCATGGTATTAATAATGTACATATTTTTGATAATCCTCATTATGTCACTGTGCAACGTAAACAATTTGATCAAATTATTATTGATTTAAGAGATAGTACAGGTAATCCACTTCCTTTCCAATATGGCAGTGTATGTGTAAAATTACATTTTCGTAGACGTAATATGGTATTGTAAATTTTACCATGTGTGAATATTAATAGTAAGAAAAGAGAAAAATGCAGTGTGAGTGTATGAAATCAGAATTAGATTTATTTGCTGGTTTACCCACTCAAACCAGTATTATAGGTAATAAAATAGTTCCATATAAGCCTGTGGCTTCGATAACTGATAATGCACCAATAGAATTTGTAGTCCCCGGTCATGGGGATGACTATATTGACTTACCGCACACAATGTTATATGTTAAAGGTAAAATTACTAAATCAGATGGTTCTAATTTAACTTCTGCCGATAAGAAAATCGGCCCTGTAAATGATTTTCTCAATGCAATGTTCAGTGAAGTGCAATTATATTTAAATAATCAAATTATTTCCTACTCTTCACATAATATCCATATCGATCGTATATTGAAAAACTACTAAATTATAATGCTGAAGCTAAAACAACGCATCTTCAAACATCAATGTGGTTTAAAGATACTGCAGGGCATATGGACAGTGTGGCCGAAGCTAATGTAGGATTTAAACAACGTTTTCTTCCCTTCTTTAAGTCAGTCATTTGAATTATTGGGTTATATTCATGCTGATATTTTCAATCAGGAGAAATTTTTACTGAATGGTGTACAATTGCGTATTAAACTAATTCTAGCTAAACCTACATTTTGTCTAATGGGTGACGCAGATGCTGATGGAAAAGTTGTAATTACAGATGCAACATTACTTGTGAAAAAGGTTGATGTATCACCAGCAGTTAAAATAGCACAAAATAAAGTATTACAAAATCCTAAATTTAGAATAAAATATCCTATAACAAAAGTGCAGGTGAAGACAGAAACTCTGCCACAAGGAATTATGGATAGTACACTTCCAGATCTGTTTTCAGGCATAGTGCCTAAACGTATTATTATTGGTTTTGTTACTAATGCTGCTTTCAATGGTACTTATCAAACAAATCCATTCAATTTTCAACATTTTAGTATTCATTTTTTACACTGTATGTTGATGGAACTCCAATGACCTTCAAACCTTTACAGCCAGATTTTGATAATAAGCTATATGTACAAGCATATTCTACGTTATTTACAGGTTCAGGTATTTATTATTCTAATCAAGGTAATAATATTTCACTCGCTGAATATCCTAATGGTTATACTCTACTAGTGTTTGATTTAACTCCTGATTCAAGCGCAAGTGCTGCATTTCATACTAGTCCACAACGGCAAGGAAGTGTACGTTTAGAGGTTCATTTTAAAGAAGCACTGCCATCTCCTGTAACAGTGATTATTTATGGTGAATTCTCTTCAGAATTAGAAATTGATTTCCAGAGAAAAATATATATTAATTAAAGAAAAAAATGTTAAATACAATTGAGCTTTATGAAGCATTACAACAAAATTTGCCTAAAGATCATTTTATTGGTGTGTATGCTGCTGATGAGTTACCTTTGTTTATTCATACATTTCCAGCCGCCATAATTATAAATACTGATTCTAGTGATAAGCCTGGTGAACATTGGGTTGCTGTTTATATATCTAATATGTGTGTGGGAGAGTATTTCGATAGCTATGGTATACCTCCCTATATACAACATCATATAAGGTTTTTAAAACGAAACTGTCTGTATTATACATGGAATAATAGACGTATTCAAGGTGATTTATCTCAATTTTGTGGACATTACTGTTTCCTATATCTAGCATGTCGTGCATCTGGTTATACGATGCAGGATTTTTTAAACAAATTCTCACTCACTACTATTGATGCTAATGATATTATGCTTTATTCATTTATGAGAGTATGATGATGTTATTTTTTTAAACTCCGCCATTGCCGGTCCCATGCCCTGGATGAGAAAGGAGGAGGGTTGGGGGTGTTGCTACCCCCGTAAAAGAAAATAATCTCTGCTATGTGTTCGTAGGGGTTGGAGAACGAGATCACCCTTTAAAATGGACTATGTTTAATCTTCCATGGAACGAATACAACCTCATTATTGTCTTAGTTTTATGTAATTTCTAAGTTCACCCCCTAAAATGGAGGTTGTAAAAGACCATACTCTAAATAAGGGTGGAACAAGTCTTATGTATCTGCTGTGTGTTCACCCCTGCTATGTTTCGTAGTCTCTGTCTGATGTGCTATGTTCAAATAGGGGTTGGAAAACGAGTACACCCTTGTGTGTTACGTACTCTTATGCTCTGTTCTGTGTTCATAATCTCAGTGTAATTTCTGATATGTTAAAATAGGGGTTGAAAAATAAGCCATGTTCTTTTATTAGCTGTGCTATGTATTATCTGTTCTGCTGTGTGTTCATAGTCTCAGTGTAATTTCTGTTATGTTAAAATAAGGGTTGGAAAAATGCTCATAAAAGAGAACGAGTTCACCCCTAAAAAGGGAACGAGTTCACCCTGCTATGTTAAAATAAGGGTTGAAAAACGAGTTCACCCCCTAAAAAGTGCTCATAAAAGGGAATGAATACACCCTTGTGTGTTGCGTAGTCTTATGTATCTGCTGTGTGTTCATAGTCTCAGTGTAATTTCTGCTATGTTAAAATAAGGGTTGAAAAATATGCTCATAAAAGGGAACGAGTTCACCCCCTAAAATGTGCTCGTAAAAGAGAACGAATACACCCCCTAAAATGTGGTCATAAAAGGGAATAAATTCACCCCTAAAATGGAGGTCGTAAAAGACCGTGGGCTCACGGTGTACGGTGCTCGATTTCTCGTATCCCCCATATGTCCCCCGGCATAGTGTGTCAGGCGGCACTGGGAAACTCGTTGTCTGCTTCAGGCGGGACTGAGAAAGTGGGTAGAGGGTCAGTGGCGCAGAACGCCCCTTTTTCTACTACTACTTTTTGTCTTATCTTGGTGTCAGGAATCACATCCCAAACGTAGTCGGTGTTGTTTTGAAACACTCTATGAACTTCAGAGGTAGACTAAGTCAAAATTGAGTTAAGTCTAAAAGCATTCTATTACTTTGTAACTACTTAGTACAGCTTGAAAAACAGTTGGTCTACTATAGGTCTTAGGTCTTACTTAACCCTTATCCAGGCAAGCTATTTTTGTAACGTAGACTGCAACTGGGGCCTTACCAACTCTATTAGCCTTACCAACTCGATATGTTCATAACTTTAACTTCGACCAAAGATAGAAGAATTCGGAATTTTATGACATCGAAATTACTATTAAGAAATTCGAAGAAAAATATGAAGCTACTGGGCCTGAGAGGCACCGGTTGCCCGGATAAGAGTTAAGAAACCGGTTTTTTGCTTTTGTAAAATTACGAGATTACGACTTGGTTTAGTTTACCTCTGAGGTCCAGATATAATAAAATCATTACCATCATCATAATCAACCATGATCAATCCATTGCTAGATGAAGGTCTTTCCAAGTCTTCTCCACAACTATCCATCTTGGGACAATCTTTCTATGTTACTCCCCCGTGGTTCTCGATTTCGTCACACCTTCTTGTATGAGGACGTTTCCTAGGCTGTTTTTGTCTCGTGGTATCCAGTCTACAATAGTTTTCGTCAATCAATCATAATTTCTTCTTGCAATACGTCCAGCACATTTTCCAGTTCATGTTAAAATTATTTCATTAGTACCAGTCATTAGTTGCCAAATAATTCATTTCTATATATTCTTAATACAAACAGTTCAAATCCGCTACTTTCGGAGCACAGGCACGCTACCTTTTTATATTCAGTTCTGGCAACACTGACTCAATGATTTAAATCAACACAATATGAGAACCCCCATTTGGTCTAGCGGCTAGCGTGCTTGACTTCGGTTCGCGTGGTCCCAAGTTTGATTCCCGGTGGGGGTACAGTTGAACGACCGAATTCGTTTAAATTCCACTATAATCGGTAGCTATACATCTCCTTTAGCCACCCTAGCAAAATTGTGGGACGTTAAAATAAAACAAACCAAACCAAAAATCAACATAATGTGTATTACTAACTGTAAGTCTTTGAATAATTGCATATACAAGTAGCTATATGGTATGGATCGAGTTTGAGGTGGTCGTTGTTCAAACTAAAGAAAGTTAAATGGAATTAGGCTGTAATTAGAACTTTTAATTAAACATGGTTTTAATCTAAAGTCTACACCAGGCCTAAAGCTTAGGGGGAACAACTGGTGTTACTGAAAATTTATCAGTTACATTTAATTTCAGTTACAATTTTGATTTACATGTATTGCTGGAACGAAAACTTTGGCATTAAAATTATAAGTAGCCCAAAGACTACGAAAAACGTCGTCTTTTGAAAATATTCTTGCACCATGAAACAAATTACGGATAATTTTAAAAAAAAATCTCGAATTTAAAATATTTCGGGAGGTGTTTGAGCCCGATAACCACTCCCTAAATACGCCACTGTACATCAGTCAACTGCTCCCATATTATCTAACACAACAACAAAACAATTTTTGAGTAAAGACAATCTTAATACCGATTAATATAAATGTTCAAGAGGAGACCGAGACTTTCGAGACTGACCTAAGTCTCGTCTCGGTCTCGTCTCGACTTATAGAGGTCTCTCTCGGTCTCGTCTCAGTATATAAAAGTCCATCTCGGTCTCGGTCCCGTCTCGGTACTTAAAAGTCCGTCTCGGTCTCAGTATCACTATTTACAAATACTAAGTTTCGCCAATACAAAAATTTCAAAACAGAAAATAGCAAACAAATAAGGGAAAATATGCCAATCCGTTCATTTTCCCGCAAAATAGACTAAAATTTTCATCGCTCTTGCATCGTTCTCTGAATCCAAGCTCTCAAGCTTCGAGAACAGGGAGCTGATATCTTGGTAGAAGAAGAAGATGAAGTTGGCCCAGAAGAGGCGATAGTGCTACAAGACGAGTTTGACTTGTCGTTGAAACAACTTAAACACAAGAAATCTCCAGCAACCGATGACTTGACAGCTGAACTAATGAAAGCTACAGGTATGAAAGTACAGGATGAATTTTTCCGCCTCCTATAAAACTGGGCAGCTTCCTTCAGACTTCAAAATATGTATTATGTATGGTTCCTCTCCCAAACAAATCACCAGCCAATTAAGTGTGAACAGTACATAATCCTAAGCTTTGTAGCTCACATATCAAAAATGATCATTACCATTATACCGAGCAGAATAAACGCAATAATCTCGGAAGATCAATTTGGGTTTAAGAAAGACGTAGGCACAATGAAAGCAATATTAGGGCTGACATTTATCCTGAAAAAACGACTAAAGAAAGCACAGGACATGTTCATTATCTTTGTAGAACCAGAAAAAGCATTTGACCTCATCAGTTGGAACACCCTTTTCTACATGCTGAAAGAAGCAAGAGTAAAATACGAGGATAGAAGAATAGTGCAGAACTTATACAAAGAAGTAGTGGCAGTTATAAGGTGTATAGGTGTAGAGACCCTTAAGGAGGCTAATATCAGACAAGGATGTGCACTCTCTCCTGGACTTTTCAAAATGTACATGCAAAAAAGCTGGACAAGATGATAAAGAGAGACTTGGGAGAACAGATGGATTGAAGGTACATCAACATACAACGCTGTCGTTATATACCTTTCGAATAACCCTCGTATACGGAAGAGGAGTTCTTGGGATCATCGCGCACTGAGACAAAATTCCTGGAATTGAAATGCTGTGAAGTTTCTCGCTCACAAGTTTGTGGGCGTTACTTGCTATGTGTGTGTGTGGTTACTTGCTCATTCTTCTCTTCGTATGGCCAAATATGGATGAAGAATTCAACTCAGCTTAATTTTCTTCTCCCTACCTTCGGAAGCTGAATTGCACTTCTAAAAGACAGCAGTGGACTATATGCAATAATATGCATATTTTGTATTAATTACGAATTATTAATATTATCATATGTTCTAATGTGATTAATGTGCTTTTAATAACCTAATAAGTACTCAATTATCTCTTATTAGTGAAGCACTTACCTAAAAACTATCTTTCATTTCAATAATGAACTAACTATTTTTCAAGTTTTATGGCAACTAACTTTCATTCCAAAAATGTATTAATACGCCTTCATTGCGCGAGAAGAGAATAGCAATGACTGGGCGCAGTGAGTTGAACATTAACCACGAAAGAGAATAGAATGCATTACTCTCCACTTCAGTTTTATTCATTTAATAAATCTTCTAAAATGAAAATTTTCAATGCAACTTTTCGTCACTAATTTTGCAACTAAGATAATCATTAAGAAGAAGTTTTTAATGTTAAAGTGTTGCAAAGTTTTATTATCTATGAAATCTACTAAATGACGCAATGAAGTAATCTGTGTCAGATAGGGTGGAACCAGCATGGGGAAGGAGTGAACATTCCAAGTAAGCGTGCATCAGATTCTCAACTTCAGTGAACAGTGCTTATGCCTACGTCTTCGATGATTCGACTTTCATTACCACGTGCCCGAATGTACCGGTATTCGGTCGTCAGCGCAATAGGGGCCACATTATTACAATTTGAAAAGTATTTTAGTGTTTGTAAAATGTGAAGTGCCACAATAATTAAAAAGTTTGAAATATACGTATTTAATGTATATTTTGTGTGTGTTAATTGATACGCAAGTGACGTAAAAGTGTGCATGCTGCATAATAATATTTTGTGTTACAGGATAAGTATTGTGCATGTATTTGTTTTATTATGTTTATAGTTTCCAGTGCAACAGGTTTTTATTATCTTATACAGAATACATGGAAAAGAAATACATGTCGCACCTAACGTTCCCTGAACACTGACCGTATACTGGGTAACTACAAATGGAACGATCAGCTGATTCAGCTCAGGTGGAAGCAGGGAATAATCACGAACAGGGTATATACCAAAAATCCATATTTCGAATACCGAGTTTCACCAGTTTTGTTCTCAGTTGGTTGTTTACATGTGAATTGGTATCATTTAGTCCAAGAGTCTGTTTTTTTTCATGAATCAGTACAAGGACATTCAGGGCTCAAACCAGATACTATTAAATCTGTTTACGCAAACGGTAGCCCACAGGAAACGAACTCTAAACCTCTCATAAATGGGCTTATCCCGAACAGGGACACACAGTAATCGAACCATAATACTATCCTAAACAGCGGATTGACATGGTTCGTTTTTGTTGATGACATAGCTGCGCTTGCAGAGAACAGCGAGCAAATTGAAGCTACACTTTCTGATATGTAGGCTACTCTCAGCTCTGGTTGTAATATGAAACTGAATAGAAGGAAAACAAAGTTACTGACAGTGAGCAGATATGACACAACGACTAATTGTAGGTTGCGAGAAGACCGACTTGAGAGTGTGAACTCCTTTACCTACTTTGGAAGGAAAATAACCAGTGGCGTCGAAAGTATTTTTCAGCTGGAGGGGGCAAACTGCTGTCTTGAAAATAGATACGGGAGTGTAACATAGGTAAGATAATACGAATATATGTTTGTAATGTAACAATAATTTGATTTGATTGGTTTATAATAATAATAATAATAATAATAATAATAATAATAATAATAATAATAATAATAATAATAATAATAATAATAATATAATGAAGCTGTAAACAGTTTAGTGAGAGTGAAATTTCTATCTATGGGAGGCATCTTAGTTTACATCTTTAAACTAATTAATCCTGTGTCAGTTTTGTGCTGGATTTTGGTCTGGTGCAGAAATTTTCAACCACTGAAATCAGAATTAAAAACGTATGAAATTGTAAAATTTATACTGCTCACAATGACTATTTGTAAGTACAATTTTTTACCATTTTATTTACTGGTTATAACGACTTATCAAAAGATAGTCGTAAACCTGGTTCGTTTGCTGGGATAAAAATCCGAAGTGGTAATAATTCTTTGTCATAAAAATATTAGTTGCGATACTTAAATATCATTAATCTCACCTTTTTAATAAAACTGACAACGTCTATAAACGATGTTAAACTGGTTTATTATTTGATATAACTTATAATATCCTTTTCTTAAAACTGTTAAGTACACAAACTCACTGACTAGGTAACCATAAAACATGTTCATATCATCAACTATCCCATAATAATCACTTACATATATATTAAAAACATTCTTCTTTTGTTAATATGAAATGAACATTCTACTAAGCACAGTGCATAAGTATGAGTACTTTCTGCCCAAGGTACAGGTAAATATTACACAACCCAAAGTATTTTGTTGTATAAAAATGTCGCTCGACAAAGGGACTGAACATAAAAGTCATGAGTAGGCTTGGCTTTTATCTTCAAGAACCACTGGTCCGTTTACATTAGTGTTCTTATATTAGATATGTCCATCATATTTTGATCGCACCTTGTATATCTATTCATTATATTTCACATATACATATATATATAAATACATTCATAACAATTCTTTCATTTTATCAATATTTATCTTTAATTACATTAATTATATTTATTTTATTATTATCCACTATATTATTAATATATTTCCTTATTAAAATATCGTCGCTTATTTAATTAATCGTCGACGGGTGCGATTTCGAAAAAAATGTAAAGGACAAACGTGGGTTACAAATAATATTAATCCTTACGGGCGCATTAAATAACAAATAAGTCAGATGTTGCATTTAAAGGTATACATAGTAGCACTAAGATGTTATAATAAAGAATAATTTCTTTCAAGGTAGTCGTTGGATAATTGATTTTATAGAATAGAGCTTCTTTTTAACATAATCTTTGATAATTAAGTTTTCAACACAAATCAATCTAATATAATTAATCTTTGCTTTTAATTAATTATAAATCGAATTATAATTCTTCATATTAACAAGGAAGAAAAAAAAATCATTTGAAAATTAATTTTCCAGTCTACCTAAAACTCTATTTAAGCATTTCAAGTAATTTTAAGAATCGTTTTCATTATTGATATTAACACATAAACTTAAAATGAAAATTTACAAGAATCTACAACTAACATGAATTTAACCTAATTTCAGTAACGGTAATCAGGTTACATTCGAACTTGCATACGGTTCTAATAAAGTACACTGTACTGCGCTATCATGATTAGGTTCTACATTGTGTCGTACATGTCTTTCATCGTGATTCTGACTTTGGTATGAAGTCCCATCTCTTGATCTCCAATTACGTCTATCCACGTAGTTCGCTGCATTTCTGGAATTTCGCTCAGTACTTCGATTATTTTTATATCTACTGTTGTTGAGTGATCTGACATCATAATTACCATGATTAGTTAGGTTAAGCGGATTCCCCACATAACCTTGTCTATTTTGCTCATTTGGATTGCTAGAGTATACTCGGCTTAGGTTAGGTCCGGTATTATTCACACTCCGAATATTTAAATTCCGAACAGGCACCAAATGATCTGAATTATTCTTATTTTTACCCATTCCTGATTGTGGGTTCATGGCATGGTATTGAGTTTCGTAGCATTGGACAAGCATCAATAAATGGCTGAAACTCATACACTGTGTGGAAAATAAGATCTGTTGCAGTTTAAATGGAAGCAAATTTCGAATCGATGCTATTATTCTCGATTCCGATTGCAAAGGATTAACGACCTTTAAGTCGTTGTAGACATTTACAACAAACTCTACAAGAGATTTGTGCAATCGAGGATTGAAGTGTTGATTTCTAAGGGTGGCATCTCTATTTGCCAGCAAAAAGTCATTTTCATAATTTGCGATCAATGCCGCTTTGAATTCCTCATAGGTACTAATGTGATCACGTATTGCTTTAAACCATAAGGAACAAGGTGGGAGTAATACATGGGGTATTAATTTCATATATTGTGATCGATCGATAGACATTATATTACATTCGTCTTGGAATTTCTCTAAGAAAGAAGTAGCATTCTCATTACACTTACCACTGAATTTGCTCATAGCTCTAATTTCACTCATTTTAACACTTAATTTTACCTTCTTTTTCTCATTCCTTGTTCTTGTTGAGTGATTGTTCCTATCCGTGACGTGCTGTGTCATAACACCATCTATGTTTCGCTCATCAGTGCTCTTTGGACAACTTTCTTCTAGTATAATATCCTCATCAGATCCGGGCGAAGGCGAGTTCATCTCTGGTGAGTGGGGCAACTCAAAGCGATCACTACCCAAGTTATTACGGAAAATGTTGTCTTTAGCCTGTAACGTTCTAATCTCTTCCTGAATAGTAGCTAACAACTGTGTATTTACACGTATGTTATTAGAGTTGTTGCTGACCTGGATCTTTTGCTGTTTAATGGATGATTCTATTACTTCTAAATCTTTTTTTACAGCACTAATTTCTTGGTTTTGTTGATTGTGCTTTTCTTGACAATCATCGGATATCCTTTTTAACTTTTCCTCGAACTGTGAGGAAATGTCGTTCACCACCTGGATAATTGTCTGTTTCGTTTCGTCGGATTTCTGTTCTATCCGTCTACTTAATTCTTCATATAGCTTGTTAGCTTCGTCAAACTTCAGTTCTATCTTATGTTCCATGGTCTTGTTAGATTCATTGAATTTCTGTTCCATGGTCTGCTTTAATTCTTCATTTTGCTTGTTAGCTTCATTGAACTTCTGTTCCATGGTCTTGTTAGATTCGTTGAATTTCTGTTCCATGGTCTTGTTAGATTCGTTGAATTTCTGTTCCATGGTCTGCTTTATCTCGGTAGACATCTGCATTATTTGTCGCTGTAAAGCTAACAAGATATTTTCCGATGCCAATCCTGGTGTTACACTAGTCTCATCGCTGTCACTAGTATTTGATTCCTGCTGCATTGTTTCGTTGTCCATTTTTCTTATGATTACTTTACCACTTCGCAATATTGTTAAGTTCGTATTCATTAACTTTTTTTTTTTTTAACTCGGTTAATAAATATAATCTTACTTACAATTTTAATTGCACATGCTCCATATATTATAAATTGTTAATCACAAATAAAGCGATTTTTGCCTAGTTATTTTACATTTAAAATTTAACAATCAAATATATTTATTATTTGATGAGGAATGTAGCTATTTCTGTAACATAAAATATTCTGTCCAAAATTGAAAACTTTCGAAGTGAATGCCACAAGGAGTTTGGTGAGAGGAGATTGATTACAAAAGGAAAATTTCATCCAAAGCTTTTCCCGGAGGGAGAGTTCCTAGTATCGCGGCTACGTTCCCTCTTTGCACAGCCATACTTATTCTTTGAATAAGATAGGATGAGGCTCGGGTGTCTTCTGTGTTAATAGTTATGCGGTGTCCAACTTCCTTAATGAAGTTTAGACCTTCCTGACCCCAGGACCCACAAGTTTCAATGGCTATGGTGACGAAGTGGTATTTGTCCAAGAGGTTGTTATATTTTCGTCTCTTTTCATATTCTCTGCGAGTTGCAACCGTCCCAGCTTTTGTGGAAGATGAAGGAAGATTAGAGGGGGCTAGGGTATCAGTACAAGTGAAATCCCATATTAAAGCCTTCCCTCTTTTCCAAGGCACCAAAGACATTCCGTCAGGTCTCTTGCCATCAGAGCGACTACATCCTATTGGCTCTCTCACGGAAGGCGTTCCAGAGGAGATGAGGGCTCTCATAATGAGATCGTTAACAGTGGAGTGTCGAGAGTATCTGCCAGCACTGTGAACACATGATAGGCCATGTATACCTTTCTTATCCACTAAACTTCCGCAAGCAGGGCATTGGTGTTGTTCACAGACATCTGCTCCCAAACGTAACGCACAAGCGACTCGAAAACTTTCGTCGGGAAGATGCAGCCCTAGGGATGAAGATGGGATAGCTTGTAACCAGGCACCTGCTTCAGGGGAAGAAGTAGCAAGAAGACGTGCCTTATCTTCAGGATTGGTGGAGGACTGAAGAATAGAAGATAATCTGGAGTCTATAAGAGGAGCGTCCCATGAAATTTGAAAACTTCTCTTATCGAAATCAGGTAGATCCTGTCCGCCGCACGATATCCACTGGGAGATACAATCATTTATCTCAGCTTCTGAATCCTGATGAATATCCTGGCGAAGGAGAGAAGTGATCAAAGGCATGGAGCTATACATGGATGAAAGGAAAGATGGAGTAGCCAAGTCAAGGGCTCGACGAATTCCTAGACCTCCGTGATCCACAGGGAGAGATGCTTGTAGCCATGAGTTATCTGTGAGAGAGCAGTTTAGAAGAGATTCTAGGCCATGTCGGATGGATTCATCATATTGTTCCAAAAGATCTGTCTCATGCCAGGATGGAGAACTACGAAGGAAATATAACAATCTAGGAATGGCTAATGAGGCCCGTAGGAGATAAAAAGCTGAGTGGGTAGATATCTTAGATAAGCGAGTGAAGAAGAGATCTAATTTAGATATCTTGTCCAATAACAAAATGCGTCGAGTATCAGTGTGTAGCGCTGCACCTAAAAGAGAGGCTCTGTCGGATGATATAAGTTGAATTCCAGATGCAACTTCGTTGAAAAGGGAGTAAAGGGTGTTAGCCTGTTCGTTTGAGACTCCTAAGAAACCGACTTCACATTTGCAGAAATTGAGCTGTAATCCAATGTCACGAGATTGAGTACGAATCTTTGACAAAGCTTCGAGGACATCTTCTTTGTCACCAGCTATAGTCCCATCGTCGAGGTACCAAATGTTTAACTCCGTATTGATATTTCTGACAATAGAGTGAAGTGTTAACGCAAATAAGGCAGGTCCTAAGGTATTCATTAACTGTAATATGAAAGTAAATTCAGCCTTACTCTTCTTCGGGAATTGAATTTACAAAGTCCCGAGTCTGGGCACCAAATTTTTATAACGACTTATCAAAAGATAGTCGTAAACCTGGTTCGTTTGCTGGGATAAAAATCCGAAGTGGTAATAATTCTTTGTCATAAAAATATTAGTTGCGATACTTAAATATCATTAATCTCACCTTTTTAATAAAACTGACAACGTCTATAAACGATGTTAAACTGGTTTATTATTTGATATAACTTATAATATCCTTTTCTTAAAACTGTTAAGTACACAAACTCACTGACTAGGTAACCATAAAACATGTTCATATCATCAACTATCCCATAATAATCACTTACATATATATTAAAAACATTCTTCTTTTGTTAATATGAAATGAACATTCTACTAAGCACAGTGCATAAGTATGAGTACTTTCTGCCCAAGGTACAGGTAAATATTACACAACCCAAAGTATTTTGTTGTATGGTACATATTTTTTTAACTGTATTGGACGTGGTCACATGGACACTATTAAAGAATCTTAAAGCTACTTAAATCACTTGGAAACGAGGAAATTAAAATTTTATTTTAAAAAATCCAGTTCTAGTGTTGCAGTACACTGTAATATTAGAAATTGTTATTTAGAACTACAAACTTTGTAGTACTTTGTAGTAGAAAGTAACTTGAACATTATAAAACAGGCTACATAATCAAGTGAAAAATAAGAAAATATATTTTTTTCTACCTACTTGACTTTGTGCCATAAATGGAAAAATGGAATTTTCACTAAAGACTTCATAAAATTTATATAGAAAATTCAATTACACTAATTATCCAGAGTTATTTGTATTTTTTACTACACTTACTTCAGTATATTCAGTTTGTTATTACATTCACCTATCTTCCTAATTTCATTACATTCACTTCACTTTACACTAATAAAGTACGACACAATTAATAAGGAATAATTCAAGTTTATATTGAATTTTAAGTGCTATTTTGTAATTTAAATAATTGATTATATAACGCATAACATTTTCACTTACGTAATTCTGCATTTATTTCTTTTCAAAATTGACCAAAAGTATCTTTTCTTTCGCTTGTCTTTGATATGAATTCTCTTTGCAATGGTGTTTAAATCTAAGTCTGGTCGTTTTCCATATGCAACAAGAGCAGATGAGCCAATCTTTGCCAATCTCTGCGTCATGGACGTCCTCAAATATGTCTGTAGACGACACAAATAGCTGAATGATCTTTCGCAAATGCTCAAGAAGCTGGCATAATGAGAACGGAAGTCCCTAGATGAACAACTTGGTCGAGAAGGCTGCGAACAGTTGGTTTCAGCACTAATAGTTTTTAATATTCTGGTGGACGTCAGTGACTCAGTCGTCATCAAGGTAGGTGGAAGCAGCCTGAGCTGAGCTCATAATCTATCCAGGTTAAAATCCGACGCATAAACTTCCAATTCCTGCTTCAAATAATCTCTTGAGAGAGGCCGACAAGCACATATAGCTCATTCACAAAGTATCTTCTAGAGTTTTATGAGTTTTTTGAGGCCTGGCTGATTGAAACGACGCTACACTTCATTCAACAAATAGTCAATGATTTCGAAGTACATTTTGGAAGATCTGATACAGGTTGTAGGGTAGGTGCTATAGAAGGATTATCAGTCTGCTCCAACCTAATTGGTTCTGTTTGATGTTGATGAAGTGGGCAATTTTAGTGTAGTCTGTCTGCATCTTCCTTATAGATGTTTTCAAATGCACTGTCCGTTCGTAGGTTTCTCAGAGTATCCTCTAGATAGAATTGCTGCTGCTCTTTTAGCTCCAGAAGCAGAAGCTTCAGAATTTTAAAGCACTTTCGCCAGTTGTCCGCAAGGTACAAAAGCACGTATACAGAAAAAATATAATTGCGAATTTGTTCATTCTTTTCAAATACCCTTTTAGAATTACTTTTTGATCATCATTTGGACCACTTGTATTGCTGATGATTCTTTTCCAACGTGATTTGAATTCGTTTGTAGTAGATTACAATCTGATTAGAGATTTTCGCCTAACACACCAGCGAGTAGGACAAAGAAGCAGCAAATGTTTAGGATTAGTTTCGTTGATAGTTTTACAGGGTTCAAGAACAATGTCGGCATATGTTGTCTATCGTTTTGCAGAATCCAGGTTGATGTTTCAAACGTCTTTCAGTATGGCCCGTACGTCACACAAATATTCGCATTTTCGTGCTACTTCCTGCAATGGAAGATCTAATGCATGATTATTGCAATGAATGTATACAGCTTTCGAATGTTGAGTCGAAATTATCTTCTGTACACCATTCACTCGTCCTGACATAATAGCTGCACCATAATGACACATTATGGCGTATATTTTCTGCATTCAGGTTAAGTTTCGTTAGAATATCTTTGATCGTGAATTCTGTTTGTACCATGTAGGGTGATCATTTCCATAAATACTTTGTTGGGTTTGATGAATCAGAGTCAATACGGCGCACACAAAGACAACTATTCTTTTTTAAAAATATCAGTCGTGGAGTCGGCTATGATTGCATAAAATGGAGACTCTTTAACTTCTGCTACCAAGTCTCTCTATATTGCATATCCGGGAGTCTTTAAAATTTCATTCTTTCAATCAGCACTAAGCCAGTTATCCCGTCGATTAATCCATTGATTGAGAACAGGCACATCCATTTTTCTTTCATCCAGGAGCGACATCAAATTACCCGTACTATGCAAATGTCCATTGATTGTTTGACCACTACGAGCTAAATATCTAAGACTACTAGTTATTATAAGCAGTGACTGTCTTCCTTATTCTTGTTTACGAACTTGATCTGAAAGAAGAGCTGAAACAGGTGTTCTGTTTCTGCACTCATATCTTAATCCTTTCACTACCACTGGGACATATGTGTCTCACGATACATTCTCAGAGGACCAGTGGTAATTTATCGCATGTTATTGCTATGAATCGATGTTCCACTAGTAAAGAGAAGCCTGCTAATGGTTCACAGAATTGCTTATGAACATTATAAAATAGACAGTAATGGAAGTGAACGTGAACAATGAAAGTGAGGAACAATGTGCTAGTAATAAAGCAGTGGTTGCATGTTCTGTCATTTGGAAAAGGATGCCTAAATGTAAAATATTTTTAATCATATATACGACACAATTGTTTTTTTTTTTTTGACAATATACGGTATTATAAATGAAAATAGAAGATGATCATTCATGTCTCTACCACTAAGACATATCATCGACAGCGTCACAAAGTGTCGTATCGTATCTAAAAAAAATCGAAAATTGAGATATTTTACTATGTAGTTGCAAACACTGACTTCTACAATTTCCCAAAACGTTACATCTGTAATATGCGTTGTTTTGACGGTGGTGATGACGTCACTGTGTCATATCTTAAGATGAAGCATATAAACCATTTTCACAAACAGTCGTATCTTGAGTTACGACAGTTTGTGAGCAACAGATCTTTCGCAACTGGACAGATACGCCTATATTCAAAGCAATAGTGTTGCCACGAGACGAGACGAACCCACTTAGACGAGACACGAGACGAGACAGACTACTTGTCCCGTCTCGAAAACGAGACGAGACGGGACGTCTCGTGAAATGTCTCGTCTCGTCTCGTGTCTCGAAAATAAAAACGCTGGCGGGAATGGCCAAGTTTGAAATTGCCAGTGGTCATATAGATTGCAAAAGGAAAATCCCCTTTGTGAGAAAACATGTTGAAAAGCCTTCATAGAAAAGTGGCCTCTGTCTATTGAATGAAACAATCGTGATACATGAGCTTCCAGGAATATCATCCTTAATGTCTTGTCCCCAATTCCCCTTGCTGTAAACTGAGGAATTCTCGTTTTTTTTATTTCTGGCTGGAATGATGACAAACAAAATCAAAGACAGGGAAGATTTTTACAAGGTCAAGAAACCGAACTACCACCACCATCTATTCAATTTGAAAACTGGGTAAGGTCTACACTTGTCTTTATTCTCTGGTGGAGGTATTCTTTTTGCTATATGAACCGAAAACGGCAATTGAAGTATGTCATCTTGTAACTAAAATTTTCTCTCTCTCTCTCTCTCTTCCTCTCTCTCTGTCTCTCACTCACACACACACACACATACACACACACATAAAAACACACTTTTACCATCGCTCGCTTATTATACAGCAGTCATGTTGTAAAATTCACCTCTTCGTTTGGAAGGCGGGCGGACGACAAAAGAAGCAAAGATATTATCGACGAACCCTTCAAATTGTTTGCTTTCAGCAAATTTATGATACTAATAGTAATACTTTAGGTAAAGAAGTTTTACAGGGGGACCTTCGTTTTGTTAGGCGGAAATGTTTGATCTGACCAGAGTGCGAAATTGCCCTCTGCTTCCGTGTTGAAAGGAGGGGAATACTTCCCTTTCCTAGTGAATAATATTTATTATTACCTGAATTATCTTCAGAAATTGTTTCTTACAGGCGCATAAAACCTCTCGAACTTGATAAGTGTAAAGAACATTTGGTATAATATTCATGGAACTCCGTTGAAAGCAGAAAATATCATGAGAATGATCAAAATTCGAACATTGAAGAACATAATTAACAGAAAAGAAATAGGATACCCAAACCATATTTTTAAACCTGCTATAAAATGTATATCCTATATTTTTACTAATTCCTTACTCCCATGAAAGTATCCTGGGGAGGATATTCTCTCCATTTTTTTCAGACAGAAATCCTTTTATCCCGTACGATTCCCCCCCCCCCCTGACACAGTAACAAATGTTGTTAAAATCCATACACATGATCCTTCCGGGACTCAACCCGGGGCCTTCAAGCCGATTGGTCTATCGCCGCAGACCGCTCGGCTTGGTATAAAGATGTACGTTGTATGATTCCGAATAGATCCCGACAATATAAGGAACTTTAATCCAAAATGGCCACCCAAAAATCAACTTTTTTTTTTTAGTCATTAGCTAATCTGGGTGTACTGTCATGATTTTGTTACACAAACGGGGCAAGCCACATAGTAGCACACACCCCGCGGTTATGGGAACAGATTTGAACCATGGAGGTGAAGAGTGGCCCCAAGCATTCTTTCGTCCGATGTGTCGTTCAGCTCCCATTACTATGGCACTTTAAGTAGAGCTTAGTGTGCACTAACATATAAAATTTCAATCAAATACTTTCCATTACTGAATAAAATTATTTGGTTCCGAGCTTTTTTTAAAAAATAATAATAATAATAATAATAATTGCAACAAATCTAAATATGCTAAAATTGAAAGTAGTTTTTGGATTGTTATGGGTTAACACTGTGAAACCTAAAGGCTGGATCTTTCCATCTCTCTCTTTCTCTCTCTCTCTCTCTCTCTCTCTTTCTCTCTCTCTCGATATATATATATATATATATATATATATATATATATATATATATATATATACAGACACTATAAAGCAAGTGAGCTGATAGTATACGATAGTGTCGGGGATGATGACACCTTTACATCGAACTTTGCTTGTCGTGTAAACATTATTTAACATTAGTGTCTTCATCTTCGACGTACCTATGAGCAATTTACTGTATATTCGTGTATTGAAACTGGTGAAACAAATTTCAATGTTTTAGAACGTAAAAAAAAAGAAGCCAGGGTCGAGAAGCCTCAGACAACTAACAGCAGAGATATATTATCTTGTAAACTATTTGTCCTTGCCTTGTGAGCTTATTTGAATTTATTTTTAAGACCTTTAGGCAACTTTGGCCGAATGGATGATGATGGGAAAATTAGTGGAATGAAGAAAGTGGTAGGATACTAGACAACTTCGAGAAAACACACACATTCGAAAAATGAAATGAAATGAAATCTTTGAGTTTTACGTCCCACGGTTATGCCGGTTAGGCTAAAGAAGACAGTGATGATGAGTAATGAATGAAATGGTGGAATGAAAAAAGTGGGAGGAAACGGGAGAACCCCGAGAAAACCCACGCACACGGTGTTTGTCCACCACAAAGTTCACTTGGCAGGGCTGGGATCGAACCCGAGACCCCAAGCACCAGAGATGAACGCTCTTTCACTGAGCCACCGCGGTCCCCACACACATTCAATGTTTGTCCACCACAAAGCTCCCATGGCACTAACCGAGATCGAACCGACTACCACATACACCAGAGGTGAAGGCTTCACGGTGTAGCTACCGTGACATTTCTTGTCTTGTGTTCTGGGTAATACTTGTAACTTACAAGGGAAGAGAGGGAGATTATATATCGAAGTGGAAGATGGTTTATATAGCAATGGGAAGCACTAATGACGCCTATTACAAAACTGTAATAAAAATTTTCCGAATGCATATACTATGCGAGTTATATGGATATATAGAGTGTCCAGATAATCCGTTACCACCCCTTGAAATCGCAAACGAAAAGACAGATGCCAAAACTGGAACGTGTTTGATCATTTTAAAAGTACAACGTATCAAAGCAAAAATTCTTGTCACAAGGCCACCCGCAGTGTACTGGGCGGGGTCCAATTCAAATATTACAAAAGGTAAGGGGATCAAGTAGCATATCGTTCGAAACTTCTTGGGAAATGAAAGAAGACGGAACAAGTCTCAATACTCTAAAATTACCTTGTGCAAAATGGCGGCCGGTCAAACTGTCAGCAAAAACGTCATTGTAAAGTATGGACGCTCAACGATAATACTGTGCAAACATCTTGCATTTTAGTTGTTCTTTCTGTAACCGGGTTTTAGTTTATTTTCACTTTAATTGTTGTACTCAACGGAAAGAAAGGAAATGCCCCTACTGTGAGATTCTGCTCTTTGAGCCCAATAATATCTAAATAAAGAAAAAAATAATAAAATAAAAGCAAATTAAGACATAAAGAAAAGAAACAACAACATTTGACATCTTTGAGTATAGAACTGACTAGTTAACATATAATGTACTTCCACGAACATAAATAAGTAGAGGTTGGAGCCATCAGAAGTAAAGACTCTTACCTCTACTTATTTATGTTTATGACTGCAAAACAGTGGTACTTATGCTCGTTATCTGGTTTATCAATTATAAAATGATTCAAACGAAAGAATTCCTTGCGCCAGGAAGAATAAAGGCGTACAAATGTCTCAGAATGAAAACAATTGCCGATTGCAAAATGGAAAGTGAACGTGCTCAGAAAATCGAAATGAAGATGTACATTTTGACCGGCCGCCATTTTACACAGGGTAATTTTAGAGGATCGAGACTTGTTCCGCGTTCTTTTATTTCTCAACAGCTTTATTTGACCATATTTGCCATTTGAAAATTTTGAGTAGGACCCCGTCTGGAACCTTGTGGAGGACCCTGGGACAAACATTTTTACTTTCAATCATTGTACTTTTGAAAAGATGGCACACATCTTTTTCTTTTTTGACATCTGTCTTACCGTTTCAGTTTTTTTTCTTTCTTTGGAGGGTGGCCATAGACTCTACAATGACGTTTTTGCTGACAGTTTGACCGGCCGCCATTTTGCACAGGGTAATTTTAGAGACTTGGGACTTGTTCGTCTTCTTTCATTTCCCAAGAAGTTTCGAACGATATAGTAATTCACCCCCTTACCTTTTGTAATTGTTGAGTTGGATCCCGCCTCGGACTCTGCGGGTGGCTCTGGGACAACAATGTTTGCTCTGATACATTGTACTTTTATAATGATCAAAAACGTGTTTTCCAGTTTTGGCATTGTCTCATCGTTTGCGATTTCAAGGGGTGGAAATGGATTTTCTGGACACCCTGTATATTCATATAGCTCGCACAGTATATGCATTCGGAAAATTTTTATTACAGTTTTGTAATAGGCGTCATTAGTGCTTTCGATTGGTATATAAACCATCTTCCACTTCGATATATAATCTCCCTCTCTTCCCTTGTTAGTTGTGTCTTGATTAGCATGGTACAGCCTGCTACATTTTACATTCGTTCCCATGCTATGCTGCTATATTTTTACGAGACAAGACGAGACAAAACGAGACAAAAGAGACGAGACGGGACGGGACAGAACCTCTCGAGACGAGACACGAGACGGGACATGCTTTGCACGAGACGAGACGAGACCGCCTAAAGTCTCGTCTCGTGGCAACACTACAAAGCAATTTGTTTATATATACAAAGTGGCCCAAAAGTAGGTATACAGTCCCATACTGATAAACTAATTTCTTTTTATATCATTTCTTATTGTTATCCATCAGGTAGACTTAGTTCCTAATGTATTTTTACTTATATCTTAAGCTCGGAACAGCCGAAGCAAATAAACTTATAAGCTAGAATGTTATACTTGATCAATGCGGGGCTGTATACATATATATTTACATGACATGGGGCGTCCTCAGGTTGCGGATCGACATGACATGACATTTTTGAGTTTTACGTTTCACGCTTATGCCGGTTAGGCTAAAGGAGACGGTGATTATGAGAAATGAATGAAATGATGGAATGATGAAAGTGGGAGAAAACGGGAGAACCCTGAGGAAACCCACGCACACGCTGTTTGTCCACCACAAAGTTCACTTGGCGGGAGCAGGTTTGGAACCCGCGACCACATGAACCAGAAGTGAACGCTCTACCACTGAGCCACCGCGGCCCCAGGTTGTGGATCGAGGAGAAGGCCATTAGATATAGAGGTTGGCTGCGAAGATACTGAATAAGCAGTCGCGGGCAGACAAGGAGTGGCCTTCCAGCTTGGGGGTTTGGGTGAGCCGAACAAACTCATCCTGCAATAGAAAAAAAGACACTTTTTCAGAAACAATCACAGAAGTTTCGGACCAAGACTGATAACTTGGCACGACATCAGCAAAAGAAAATGGACATGAGATTTGAAACATGGAATATTAGAATTCTTTACAGGGACTCGCGTTAAAATCCGTAACGAATGAGTTAGAGAAATACAGGATGGACCTAGTAGGAGTTCAGGTTGGTTGCTATGATGGGGTATGCCGTGCAAACACGTAAGAACATCAGAGAAATTTCTCTCCGAATCTTTGAATCTAGGCATGGATAAAATGAGAGAGATTCAGTCCACAGTGCTCTAAGCACATCTATTAAGCACTGTGGCAGTAATTTTGTACCCTCACAACTTGAACCGATTGTTAAACTGGCAAGGAAAAAGAACCCATATACCGTTCATTATGTTGACAGAAGCGATGTATGAGACTAGATCTCTGCCTCAATGTCTTTGTATTCTGTCAGTTAGACATGACGAAAATGGAGATCCAATCAATTGGATGGAAATGCGCGAAGTGAAAGTGAACAAAGACTATCCAAACTGCATTCAGTTTAAGACAAGTCATTTTGAGGACACTTATATAACTATTTCCTTCAAAAGAACGCAGATTGAATCTACCAGATAGAAGTTCCTAATTTGCAGACTTGTCAAAAATTATCGCTCCAGAGAAGTACGAGGACTTGTTTTGATTGATTGATTTTAACGTCCCTTTCAGCAGCGAGGCTATATGAGACGTGGACCTACTGATTAACGTGGAATCCAAACCACATGAGCTCCCGCCGGGAATCGAACTCGGGTCTCCCACGCCTACGAGGACTCGTTATCATTGTGTCCGGGCTCAACCCCGATCATTCGAAACACTGAACATGTTCAATTTTACAGAAACTTACCACATTAGCCATCCTTCTCAAGTACAATATCAAAGCATGCAATTTGCAAATTACTTTGCAAGATTTTATATTCTGGCAATGACAACTTGATAGCATTATTTTATGTTATGGTTAGTATGCTCTTAATATTGTGTTTCTTGTGTGTTCTCAGGAATTTCGTTTTACCCTCAAGAATCTCAGGAAGCATTTGTTAAATTATTTTGTGTAATAAACACAAAGTTTTTCAATAAAAGTGCAATATATTCCGATTGTTCATCTATTAATGTAGTTCTCAATATAAAAAATATGCGTCGTATCTTTCATACAAGAGATGATTACCATCGTCACAAACTGTCGTATCTTTTTCCCGCCAAATTTTCCACAAGTTTTTACAGGCAAATTCCATAAAACTTTCTACACTGATTTCTTATGATTTAAGTTATAACTTGGAAATTTTCTCTCCTTTCGGTAAAATAGATTTTGAGTTATGGCTGTTCAAAGTTGTGTGAAAACCTAAAAATCGCTCTCCTGAAAAGTTTAGAAAACTGAGATACGACAATTTGTGACGCTGTAGACGATATGTCCCACGTAAAAATATCAGTGGGATACATATGTCCCACTCTTGCCACGTCGAAAAACGAAACTGCGGAAAATGTTTTTTTTATATATATATATATACTTATGTTTGAAAACAACTTAGTCATATATTAATCTTTCTCACTCCGAGAAAAAATGGTAGTGAAAGGGTTAAACGAACGGAGCGAGAATGGAGTTCGCATTTTTCATGTACTCTGAATTATTAATCCTACTTTATACATTTTTCCTGCTAACTATAAAACTTACTGCACTCTGTATATTGCTTGTAAGAACATTAATTTAACTTTATGGAAAATTTATTTAGACCCTAAATGTCCGGTTACTCACTTAAACTGTTTTATTTTTTAAACTTTAAAATCTCGCTCGACGATTCGTTTCATATTACAGACTTACGATTACTTACACAACAATTTTTAAAGAATTTACAGTGTTTTGAGAATGTACACCAATGGAAATAAAGAGAATTTTCAATTTTTTTCCTAACTCTTTCTGTCTAACATGGGGGCAGAAAAAGCGCCCGGTCCCTTGTTTCAAAGAGAAAGATGAATCTGGAATAGAGATTTTTTTCACATTACCATAAAAAGCAAAACTTAGTTCTTATAATCAGTGTTGTGTGATGTTTTTACAGTCTGAAAGAGAGGGGGCAAAACGAGTATCTTACCCCCTTTGAAAATTTCAGGAGGGGCAACTGCCCCCTTGCCCCCACGGTTCCGGCGCCCCTGAAAATAACATCAGATGGAAGAACCGTGGATAAAAATGTAAGCCACATACACCAGGCAAAAACTGCTTTCAGCAAGAAATTTCATTGTTTTTTTCTGGTTAGATAAGTAACAAAATCTTAATGATTCAACATCGGGGTTTAAAATCAGTCTTTGTTAACATCATTGGATAAAGAAATAAAACCTACGGGTATGTGTAGCTGTGTTGTGTAATGTCTTGGAAATATTCCAAGGACATATCCGAAATGAAATGTTCTTAAAAAAAAAAAAAAAAAAAAAAACTCCTAACTCAAGCATTCACTATTGTCAATTGAAACCTAACTGCGCTATCTCGGATGTCACTGAGGATCATTCCGTAGCAGTTTTCGCAAAAGTTAATGGATCGCATCGTAACAGAAAAACTGGAACAAAAAATTGTAGGTGCTATACCAATCATCACAGAAACTCAAAATTTTGCATTGTGTTGCATTTTGCAATTTTGCTCTCGATTTTTTCAAACATTGAAGAGGGAAGAGCAGCAATTATGAAAGAAAATCTTTGAGTTTTCCGTCCCACGGTTATGCCGGTTAGGCTAAAGGAGACGGTGATAATGAGAGATGAGTGAAATGGTGGAATGAAGAAAGTGGGAGTACCCCGAGAAAACCCACGAGCACGGTGTTTGTCCACCACAAAGTTCACTTGGCGGGGGCTGGGATCGAATCCGGGACCCCAAGCACCAGAGGTGCAATTATGAAAGAGTTTTCGCTCATTACAGTGGCAAAAACATTGTAAACTGTATATTTTGTTATTATCTCTTTACAAATATTTATGCACCAGCGCCATTCCTCTCCTTCTCACTTCAGAATAAATTGAAACATAGTTCGGATCAGTGAGTGTATTTCTACATCAATATAGTAAAGATTTTCTGACGGTATACGAAACGGTCATGTCAGGCGGTGCAGGGAAGGAAGGAAGGACATATCGAAGATGTCTTTTATAATGACTTTCTGCTACGGTCTATAATGCCTGCGATCATGCAAAAGAAAATGCAATACCTTTTTCGATCCAAGCCACTGATATATATGCAATAATCTGTTATAACCACATTGGCAATTATTGTCACTCAAATGTCAAGTTTGCGTTGCGATCACACAAACCGCTGCGGAATGAAGCATTGAGAATGGTTATTAAAAAATCTGGTAAGATCTGGCGCAACTGTCGAGTTTGGCAACACTCATTGGAGAAAATCGAAGAAGCTGGAAGAGTGTATTGTGCTCGATTGTCAATAACTTTTCTGGTATTGTGCTTTTTATTAGTATGGAATTGTGCTGAAAAGTGCAACAAGCATTGCAGTTGGTTTTAGAGAATGGCAGAATACTTAGCTTCTATCTTTGGTACTGAGAAAGATAAGTAAGTGTATATTTCTTATTTCGCCATTTTCATGTCGGTAGTAAAACTTTTCGTAATGGCGTCTTCGATGACGTTGGTGAGCATTTATGGATTTAAGTATTTGTGGTGTTAATAATTTATGTAGATTTCGATTGATGATCGTAAAATTGTAATCCAAACAGTGTAATGACATAATAAATTAGTTAATTGTTGAATATTTAATAGGGATGTCAGCAACGAGACTACTTGTAATGAGATAGAAAATAAATGATACATGTAAATAAATGGTAGGAAAGTTATAAATAAACTGAATTAGGCCTAGTGCAGTTCTTTTTCAGAGGTTTTATGCTATTTGCACACTTGTTTTTTAATCTCATACCTCGCACCAGGAAAGCCTCTTAATGAGAAACTCTGATCCATTTTAAACTTCTGCGCATGACATCACGACAGAAGATGAGTTTTTCGATAACAAAAATTAAAATGACGTTGTGTGTATTTTTTTCACGATAAAATAGCAGAACCGGTACATTTTTTTTTTATTTATTTATTTATTTTTTTTTTTAACATTCCATATTGAAAGTGCAAAACCTCATATCTCCACTTTTTATGGAATTTAGATTTTGGTTGCATTCAATTCCCCACATACAATCTACGTGTGTGCAAAAGCTCGTAAACGAAAACCCAATAAAAAAACATGAAAAACTTACTTTTAAAACCTCGTATCGTATATAAAATAATGTAAAAGCAGAACGGTTTTTTTGTTCTGCTGAAGAGTTGGGTTTTGATGAGTGACGAGGCTTTGCACTTTCACTGTCGATATTTAGCACCCGGATCGATTGAGGTTTATATCGTCATTTTTATTGAAATTCGTATGCTAAAGCGGGACAGAATGGGTTCAAATTGTATGCAAAATAGAGTACCTCACCAGCACTGTTAAGTTAGGGAATTGACAGTTGGCATACAGATTTTTACTTAGAAGCAATTAGAACTTGTTTTAGCTTTTTCAAAAGTAACTCTTGCTAAAGGAGAAAGAGGTAATTTCTTTACAATTTTCTTTTCCAGTTTGTAATTACGAAATTTGAGGAAATGGCTGAATCGTTTGAAATTAAATTTTAAACATACGGTATTGTAGATGATTGATTTGTGTATTTATCATTTCTCTTTGAGTAAAATACATATCCAATTACTTTTTGAAATATTATAAAACTAAAAGTGTAGCTGGAGGTCAAACATTAGTGTCAATAAGGTTTTGGTTTGCCTATATATACAAACAGTTTCTATATATAGGCAAATTTTTACTTTGATCGTTTCATTCAATGAATCGATTCATAGAGAACTGGTTACGTGGTACAATTCGTGGTTTAAGTGTAGAGTTGCCCCTCCAGTTTCCAACCTACAAAAATGCAGTTAAAACGTTAAAAATTGTTAGGTTTGGTTAGTTTAGGTTCGGTTAGATTACCTGGTAAGACTTTAGTTAAACTAGAACAGTGACCGGAACAGGTTCTCATGTAAGCTTCAAGTATCACTTAAATTCAGTAATGCATGGTTCTCATGGAAATTTAATAGATTTTCTCCATTTTTCTTATATAATTCTGTAAAACTCAATGCAGAAATATTTATTCAACGCACCGATTCCCCATCCTATACGATTACCATCCTGTTTAGTCATCGAAACCTTCGCGTCTTGCAAATAGTACCCACTTCTAAATATCTTTTCTCGTATTAAACGTAACTTTACTGCCAAACTTTGACACTTAAACATCACATAAAAACGCCAAATCATCATTTCTTACCCCATTTCTCCTGTAAATTTTCCTATTTTTTTTAATAAAAAAAACTGAGAGGCAACTCTAAACTTAAGCCCAATTCGTTAAATGTCACTGGGAACTAGTACCTCACTAATCGAATCTGATGGAAATTATGGTTATTCAGACTGTAATGTTTCTAGATTGAAATAGTGATAGTTTATGACAAATGCTGATAGCTTTCCATCGTAACACAGTTCTAAATTTATCAAAATTGGAAATATGTAATTTATAAAATAACAGGAAAAAAAAAACTACAGCAAGAACCACCATATTTCTCGTCTAATATAAAACGCATACAATAGACAATAAGAAAACAAAAAAATTATCAAGGCCTAAAATCCAAATTAGAAAAACACAAGGAAATGAATGGAAAATATGAACCACATTTTAAACTATATTCACGAGGGGAAGTGGGGTAAACCTTCTAACTCCATTCTAACCAATTAAAATTAAGTACATATATATATATATATACTGAAACTAATACGAACAACTCATAAAATTGTATACTTCTAGTTATCTCCCTTTCCGGAGATTTATAAAAAGAAAAGTCCCGGCCTTATAGCCCAGTGGACTGCTTCACTAAATTTGTTTTGTTTTTGAAAACGTAGATTTGTATAAAATGGCGCGTTCCAACATGGACGAATTCGAGAGGCTCAGGGCATATAAAAAAGATGTAATGATATATAAAAATTGTAAAGAAACTAAATATTGTCAAAAATTGTGTACAAATTCACAATTGAAGGAGCATGATACTCCAGGTGTAAAGATGTCCGTCGCCACCTTGTTCCTTCAAAGGTAACAAACCTCCGACCAAACTCAGCAATGTAGGCTATCGTAAAATAATGGGGCGGGGGAAGAAGTACCGTACAGGTGACACTACTTTAAAGGCGTCTTCTTGTTCACCAATCGTCCACCAGAGTCCTAGTGAACCACAGCAGCACCAGCTACTTACCTTTATATGTTGCATCACCATACAAAAAAGTTTCGAAGTCGACGTACTGTACAAGGAGAAAGATGCCTTTAAAGTAGTGTCACGTGTAGGTGACTGGGCGTTGACGGGTTAAAATGAACATTAGATATGTGGTGACAGGAAAACAGCTTAACACAGCAGAAAGCAAAACGCGCGAAATGTGTCTGTAAGAACGAAGCACAGGACATAAGGTCATATCATTAGGAAGATCACATGAAGAAGACCACTTTTAAAACACGTTACGTCAAAATCATATCCTCACTTCCTCGCTCAAACAGAAAAGCAGCAACCATCAAGAGTGTCACCACGTGAGTCGATACCAGTAGTGAATCTAAAAGAACAGATACGCTCTCAAAGTTCGAACCAAAAGATCGAAATCACTGAATTGAATAAAATGAATGAAATGACCAAAGTAAAAACTTGCCTATATAATTGAACCGTCAGGTGAAGAAGCGAAAGGGAACCAAAAAACAGCAAACTGACTTCTGACTTTTTGTATGTACTTTACATTATTATCTACATTTTATCGAAGCTTTGCTCTACACGTATAGTTTATAGTTTTCAAATTCAGTACAAACTTCGTAGTTATTTAATGAAAACTCAGTAACGTATAGAGTTTTCTTCTTAGATTTTCAAATAAATTCCATATCACACTATAATTGAGAATTTGAAACAGTCATACAGTATGCAATTTTAAGTATTACTATGAAATATTTTTCATAGCCTTCAATTATATATGTGTATAGTTTATATCTAGTATTATTAGCTGAAATCAAGCTGAAGTGAGCCGATCCTGTCCCTGGCTGAGCTCGGCCATATCCATCTCTGTTCTGTAGACCATGGACTAAGGTCTATCTACGGTAACCTATCAAATTTGGTTCAGATTCACCCAGTAGCTACCTAGAGATAGTCCCCTTCCCCCCACACACACCTACCTGCCTACCACCTCTGGAATGGTTCTATAAGCTCTCATATGCGTGTATCGGCAGCTAATTAAGGAACTTTTTTTTAAAAGTATGACTATACTGGTATGGCATTTGAAAAAGAAAATCCAGGGGAACAAGAGTAGAGTCGCACCTAGAACTTTCTAGCAATAAAAGGTCCCCACTTAAATATAGTTTTAGAAAGATTGGTTTAAAGTATTAATGTTATGTCATAGTTTAAAGAGGCACGTATTACATCGATTAATTTTCTTCTCTTTTTTTTCTTTTTTCTTCCAGAGTTAATTGTTCGTTCTATTTCAAGATCGGTGCTTGTCGTCATGGAGATCGATGTTCTAGAATCCACAACAAACCCACTTTCAGCCAGGTGAGAGATGCTTTAATCACTTCACCCTTAGGTTCTTCCTACATCGTGTCCATTTTTACCCAGTAGATTACAACAAAAGACTAACTTTTAAAGTCAATTGTGGTTAATAAAACTGTTCATGCTAAAAATAGATAAAATTGGTTTCAACTGTGCACTGTATCACATACTATTACAGGGTCAGAATTGAAATAATAAAACACTGTAAAAGTGTATTCGCAGTTTTCACCCATTGGCTATACATAAGTAGCTTTACCATTGGCTATGATACGTCCTCTGATTAGTTAAAAATGGCTAATTCAAGATTTATTGCTATTAACTGATGGAAGTATGTCTGTTGCTATCAGATAGCAGCATATTTTTGATACATTATTGATATGTTATGAAATATATAAACATTGCAAATAATAAAGCCACTTTTTCAAGGTAAGAAATAGTTATTGCATGGTATGTCATTGTGCTATACCTCCAGCAGGTCATTTCAGTCCGTCCTGCACTGCTTTGTTGTTGCGGTGCTAATATTTGGTACATGGGTAGAAGTATGTTGGATCCTGCGATAGCGTGTTTGAGATATTCAAGGTCAGATGTTATAGTAAGTGACCTTGAAACTGAAATGTGCTGTATGCGCACTTATGGTATCACTGGAAAGCTTTATTCATTAACTTTTGTATGTTAGAATTTTTGCTGTACTTCGATTAGAGAAAACGTATGACCAATTTGTAATATCTTGGACAATTTTCAAAATAAAACTGACAAATGGCAGAATTACTTAACCTTGTTGTATGTGTTCTTTATACCAAACTTCATGGAAATCATAAATGGGTATGGTTAAGCAGGTGATCGATCTGACATGCAATGTCACAGTGGTTTTCTTTCACTTTTTTCTTTTCTTTCTTTCTTTCTTTTTTTTAACTTTCTTAATTTTGCTTTGTAATTATCTTCACAGATCCAAGGATTTAGGCTTAAACACCAAACGGGAAAATATTTTTTTACTGGAATTGACTGAAAAATAATTAAAGTTTGTTCTGTTGAATCACAAATCCGCACACAGTTGTGGCTTGCATTCAATTTTAAGCAGCATCCCGTCTCTTACAGTTAACAGATTCTACAAATTATCTCGATTTTGGAGTTTGGATTATTATTTGTGTATACTGTTGTATTTCTTTTTAAATCAGATTGAACTTTATAGTCTGCTAGTCATTTCTAGCGCTTGCAGGTTATTGGAAAGATCTTTACCAGAGAACTGTTTGACCCATATGGCAGGTGTACAAGATAACTTTTGTTGGGTCATTATTATTTGGCAGATACTAATGTGTTGACAGGGCTATAAACGACTGAAAGTTGGAAATTATGAGTAATCGCTGATAGATGTTTTAACATTTATAATGAATAATTAAAATTTGAACACGAAATAGTTGAAGTCCAATCAAACTGTTTGAGTATGCGCTGATATCTTCGTCGATGACTTCTAAAAGCTACGAAACTGGAGATATTGTGAAGCTGTCTTGCCTTTGTGATAGCAAAAGTAACAACAGTACTATCCAGAATTGAAACAAACTAAGGTTTTGTATAGAAAGTGCCGCACGCCACAGTGTTTTGATTTGATTCCTTCCTGTGAGTAAAAGAATGAATTTCTTATTAACTATCATGCAGATTCATTCCAAGTATAGAAGAAAATTGGAACAGACATGACAGCTAAACAGATTTCGTCTTAAATTTATATTCTCTTCAGTTTTTTCAACTGGAAGTAAGGTGTCAGGAAATTTATTCCAACTTTTACTCACAGGTAGAACATCAAATCGGAACAATGACAAACTGTGCATCAATATTGAGAAGTGAGATCGGCCACTACAAAGAGGCAGGAACCTTGATACATATGTCTCCAATTTAGTAACTTTTATAAGGTATCAACAAAAGCGTCATCACACAGTGAATCCGTTTAATTGAAATTGAGCTATTTCGTGATACAAGGTAAGAATGTTAATATTTGAATTGTTCGAAATATTGAAATTTAAATGTACATGTTTCTGTTTTCTTTGCAGACTGTTCTATTGCAGAACTTGTATGTCAACCCACAGAATTCGGCGAAATCCGCAGATGGTTCCCATTGTAAGTAAGGGTACTTTTGCTAGAACAGTAGTTACTTTGCAAACTTTACACTGTGATCCTTTCCTTTTGTTTGAGACTAAATTGATACGTGCAAATTGTTATGATGGTTTATGGTGTGATGGGTTGATAATCTCAAAAGGTAAATTTAATACTATACTGCAATTTCAGCTATAAAATCGATCAGTATTGACTACTACGATAAATTTTAGAAAAAGTGCGGGAGATACAAGGTTGTACTAACAAGATAAGAATACCTTTTTGAGAAAGAAAGGCAAATAGTGTTACATCATTATAAGGGGAAGTGTTCCGATTAAAGAATACTAAATTTAATTTACGCTATAAGTTGTTTTGTATGTGTTTTCAACAAAATGGAGCTACCTGCCATACCTCCTACGATACGATTGCCTTCTGCGTGTGAAATTCGTAAGCTGAATCACGTCTGGTGATCAGGACTGGCCATCTAGGTCAAATAACCTTATTCCTTGCGAATATTTCCTTTGGGGGTTTTGGAAATCAAAGGACTAAGCAAATAAATCTTCAAACAGTGCGAGAACTCTAGAAGAAAATTGAGTGTGTTATCAGCTTCATCGATGAGCAAGTATATGAAAAACTTGTAAATTTCATCGAGTAAGTCGTGGAAAACATAGTCAGTTGTCGCCTTTCACTCTTAAATCGGAACGTTCACCTATTTAATAATGTAAAAATATTTTTTATTTTGTAAATATACAGTATTTACTTAAGATGGATATCTAAGCTTTCTCGGAGCTATGCTAAACGTTGCAGGAATAGTGCGGCGTTGCCAGATAGTGCCGAGTGTTCACTGGTGAAGGAATAAATTATGGAATTCTGCTTGGATACTGACTGGGGAAACGTTGATTTATTTTTTCATTATCAATGTTTAAAATTCATTGTGAATAATTTTTCGATAAAAGCAAATATTGTATTATATCTATATATATAAAAGAGAACGCACAAATCCTTTGTGAACTCATCACGCTAATACGGCTGAACCAATTTCTTTCATTTTTGGGGGGTTATTAGGATTTGGACCCTAGATGGTTTTTATCATAACACTTTAATTTTTAATTACCAGTGTCTTGAGATAATTGACCATTCAAGTGTCCATACGTACAAATCCTTTGTTATTAGTTCATCATAGGTAAAAATAAACGTATTTATATGCAACCCGCATGACCATGTGACTCGGCGGGTTAACATAAATGACAGGCGCTATAATTTTAACATTTACTGCAATTTGAAAGCGAAAAAGTAAAAATTATCTAAGTAACAAAGTTTATTGCGTTCCGGGGTGACCGCAGCGAAGCGGGGTGAACGCTGCTAGTATATATATATATATATATATATATATATATATATATATATATATATATATATATATATATATATATATATATATATATATCCTGTAATAGGGTCGGTTACCTATTTGATAACAGGATTTTCTCACTACTTAATATGCAGACCTTATTATTATGTTAGTATGTTGAGTTGATTTGATTTTGAGTTTAACGTCCCGTTCAGCAGCGAGGGTATATGAGACGTAGACCTGCTGATAAACGTGGAATGCGAACTACATGAGCTCTCGCCTGGAATCGAACCCGGGTCTCCAACGCCAAAGGCGCGTATGCTAAGCGCTTAGCCACGAAGGAGCTCTTATGTTACTATGTATTAGTGGTCCTATGTTTTTCACTCAAGTAAAGAATAATAGCTTATAGTAGGTGGAGGCAGGGTCGCATGAGCTTTAGTTTTGGGGGCACGTATCTCAAGTGTAAGTAATTTTTATCATTATTATTATATTATTACTATGTTTTTTAGCGATATAATCAAGAGCAATGCTTAACCGGTATTATTGTGGCAGCATTCCTTGCCCATTTTTGTAGCAACGCCGTGAAGCATGCAGTATACTTCCTAAGGACACATTCCGTAGCGGTTTCTGCGAAATACGCGGATCGCAACTCAAAAGATCAACAAGTAATTATTACTGCTATGATTATTGCAAACGAAAACTCAGATCTTTCAAAACTAAAGCCCACTAGCCAAGTCCTTTTGTATGGCAGAATCTCAATTCTAACTATTACTGTAGTCTCGAAATAGTTTGATGTCTTCTGCTTTCAAAATTCTTGGTCCTCTGAGGGAGACGATGTGCTTCATCAGTGTCCGTTCGAAAAGGAAAATCTCCATCCTTTAAAGATAAATTACCCCAAAATTTTCAGCTTCTGTGTTAACCAGATGTACCATTTAGAATGTAATATACTTCTCTCTCGCTAAAACTCGGAAAATCCCTTCAAAAGGCAAGAAAACTGCATAGAACACTATTTTTAAAGTTGAACTAGTAATTAAGGATCAATATATTATGTTAACAAATTATATAATTTTATTAATTTTGCCGAGACTTAAGAAAAAAAAAGTAGTGCGTATTTAACTTTCACAAACTGTTCAAAACTATTAAAATCATATAATAAATCTGCTTGAACACAAGCTTTCAGGACATAAAACAGGGTTGGCAAAAACCATGGTTTTTATTTAAAAAAAAAAAACCCTAATTTTTTTTTTTTTTTTTTAAACCAGGTTTTTATGGTTTCAATGATTTGCTCTATATATTCATGCCATATATGGACAGTAATAAGTTTGTTTCGCCTTGATGTTATTATGCAACAACCGGGTTATGCTGGAAGGGGTCACATAAGCCTAAAGCGGAATAAAAACCGCTTCTCGAGTTACATCCGAGAGAAATTGTCCTCCATTTGAACTTAGAACCAGGACTAATTGGCCACAAATGCGATACGCCTGCCGGCTCACTCACAAAGGAATCCTGAAAAAAAAAAAAAAAAAAAAACGTTGTACTGATCTTTACATGCTTCTTAATATAACTGTCAAGAGTCGTTTCAGAAGGACAGAAAGATAAACAGTTGCACAAGTGAAACAATTACACAGAATTACATATGAACAATTTCAAAGTACTACGGAGTACAGAAGAACTAATTTAGTTCAAGTTAGTTAACAACGACTTTTATTGGTCCAAATTAAAGAAATACACTGACTTAATTTACATATCAATAAGAAAAATGAATAAAGATACGAATTATTTGAGTCCACTTTGGCTCAGACTCATTTATACATAGATAGATACCAAAGATACTTATTTCACTAAATGCCTCTCGTGGTGTCTGTACGACCCCCCCCCCCCTTCCCCACACACACAAAGTACGGCATTTTCGATGTATTTTATCAATAGTAAACATTGAAACGAAACAATATTCAGAATTTTTCTTAGATTGCAATTACATAACAATAATAACAACTACAAAAAAATCACAAAATAAACATTTATAAGCCTGTAAAAAAAAAAAAAAATTGCTTTTGTAGTATAATCTTTTTGAGTAATGAATGGGGAATTTAGGTCTGAATATAATACGAATAATATACGGAGTGAAACGTGATAACCCACAAATGTGTGTTCATTAAGATTTTACAAACACTTACACTTTTACGAACTTTTTTTTTTTTTTAAACCAGTTGGTTTTTTTGAAAAAAACCAGCTGGTTTAAACCAGCCAACCCTGACATAAAATATAAATAATTCATGTATAGTACTATGCTGTCTCTTCTATACTAAGAAGTGATGTTTTCTCGTCTCTTGTCGAATTTTTTCAAATTTACTAAATGTATGTTAAGCCCTTAAAAAAAAAAAAAAAAAAAAAAAACGCGTTACAAGTGGTTTATGAAGAGTATGATATAACAGATTTAAATTATATTTATTTGTAGTATATTGTGTGATAATTTGTGTATGTTCAAACGTTGGTAAATGTTTTTCGTTGTGTTCGTACAATAATTTTTATCAATTTATAGTTTTATATTATGAATCCTGTAACATTAAAACTGTTTGGGATCTAAGACTTGGGTGGCCACGAGACTCATAAAATTTTTCGTCTAGTCTCAAATTTAAAAAGGTGCTTCTCGTCTCGTAGACTTTTTTTTTAAATGTGCCAACTTCGTATGAGTAGGACATATTCCACAAATTGCGACTATTTTTGTACGTGAAGTAAACATGGAAATTTGGAGTATTATGCTCTAAAGTGTTTTCAAAACTAGAAGCAAATTGACGTTTGGAGAAGCACGTGGTACACTGTTGCCACTTCGTGCGCACCCCGGTGAGTTCGTGGAGCTGTCTTGTCTCAACCAAAATCTCTAAATATTTGTTTTGGATGAATGAAAGGATATGTTTGTTGGCCCAGTTTGTACAAGTTGGGAAGGGGGGAAGGCTGTGCATGTGACAGAGAGAGAGAGAGGAGAAATAAGATCTCTTGTGATTGTAAAGAAAGTACTGTTTTTATAATGTGTTTTCTGTAAACAATAGAACATTTTTTAAATGCTTATGAGGAAAAAGATAAATAAAAAATATAAACAAACATGAGGATAAAAAGAAATTATAAAGCACTTCTGAATGTCCGGGTTTATCTGGAATTTGAGGCTGGGAGAGATATGCATTTGTTACGTATTTGTCTACAAATATTTATAAATAAATTTTCTTGGTTCCGCTTTATTGTGAATTTTCAGTGCCGAGGCTATGTGAGATTGAGTGGGATTTACTGCCTGTTGGATCAGAATCTTGCGAGGCAAGTGGCTCACCGAGAATCGAACTTATAGACCACGTGTATAAAGAAATCGTGGTCATTAGCGTCTTGGCTGCGAAGAAACACGGTTGATTTCTAACTTGTTTGAGTTTAGCGTCCAATTTCACGAGTATATATTACTTGTGACTCCACAATTGAACATAGAATTTGAAACACATTCTGTCTTTTGGGAAGCGAACCCTTGATCTCTCACTAAAGACGAAAAAGCGCGTCACTAAGTAACTCATAATATATTGAATATACACGGTTTGCAAATGCTGTCTACTATTGATTTTTTTTTTTTTTTTTTTTTTTTTTAAATAGTGAAAAGCTATAAAATCTAGAAATAAGGATTATGTTTGAAGCTAACCGTCAATTCCATTACAGCAGGGATGCAAATACGCAACAAAATTTTACTAGCACACATCTTAGTCTTTACTTTTGAAATAAATAATAATGATATTAATAAGTCGCCCGCACCGATGAGTTACTCGCCTCGGCCGAGTGGTTTTTTGCATCCCTGCATTACAGGGATGAATATACATAACACAAAGGAATGTGTTCAAATTATTACTATAAACCGTAATTATATAAAATTTTGTTTCCAGTGTCTATGAAGAGGAAATCATTAATACAGTGAGTAAACCTGCTTCTAAGAAACAAGTATTTCTTCAATGGGATAAGCAAACAATTTTTGGTTCCTGCAATGAATTTTCTGAGTTTCACGATTTCGACTCGATTTCGACCGTTTTACAGGGAGAATGTCCTCCAGTTCACTGGCCATTATTTAAAGTATGTATTCGTTATATACACAAATATGTATATACATAAACACATACACTAGCACACAATATATACAACAAAAGAGCTCACACATATAAATATAATTACAGGATTGTATACAGAGATAATACTCGTATGCACACGAATATAAACAAGTGAATTGAATCTAAAAATCACTTCCCCGCACAAAGAAACGAAAGACTAAAACAGCTTCTTTCCTTCTGAAAACGTGTTTACTAGCGGCAACATTGGAATGTTAAGGTATGTTGTCAGGGAAACCCTCCACCCACTGTTGCTAAAAGGACGTTTATGATTCGACCCTCGCTGAGTGACTGCAATAACTGTGACGTAGATTCCCATCTTCAAAACAAATCTGCACGTGTTTTTGAATTGTCAATTTGTATCTAGTTTTGAAAGCACTTTAGTATTCATTAGTGGAGAAAAGTATATGAATGCTATAATTATTATCTCGTGGCCTCTAGACTTGGTTAGTTTGCTTCCCTTCATTCGTTTTTCGCATTATAACCAAAAATGCAGTAGTAGCCTTTAACTGTTGGTAATCTTAAATGTGAATTTTCGATGTTACAATTATCTTCACAATTCATCTATTTCTGTTTATATTGTACTTTTTAATCTTATATATAGTAATAACATAAAACGTAGTCATCTTTCCATTCTATATCTTGTATAGCTCAAATGTATTAAATGTCGAATCTTCACTGACAGCTGTATAGCATTGTATTGGCAATACAACAGCTGTCAGCGAAAATTAAACGTTTGGTATGATGATTTGAACTTATATTTACCTGTCTAGTATGTTATATTAAGCTGTTCAAATATATACTGCAAATCAACTTCTAACTACATTTCAGTAGGTTAAGTATGAGCTGTTAACTACATTTCTATTGTTAAGTAATAGAAATTAAAAGAAGTACTTTTGTATAAGCGTCCTACTGTTTGCAGTTTTCTTTGTATTTTAGTAGTCGCAAATGTGTCAGACGAGGAAATGCAGGAGCATTATGATAACTTCTTCGAAGATGTTTTTGTGGAATGTGAAGATAAGGTAAGTCTCAGCTGTAATCTGTATAGGTAATAGTATAAAGAATTGCTGAGCTTTTCAATAGTCGATTGATCAGTATGCAAACACTTTGTGTTTGTAGTTCTAAGTTGGATGTGTGTTGCGAGAAAATGTTCGGATCCTATATTGTATCGGTTTTTTATTTCTTTTTTAAAGTGAAAGATGTTTGACGTCTACCGTGAACCTCAGTGTTGGCGTTGACTATTGTCATCTGTCAAAATTCACGAAACTATATTGACTGCATTTTGTTATATTTGAAGTTTTCTTTTATGTTTCAAAACTTCCACAGATATCTAGGATTACAAATAGTACAATTTGCCTTGGTTCTGTTTCTTCTTGGTAAGCAGACGGATTAAATATTCCTCATCCATTAAAAAAAAAAAAAAAAAAAAAAAAAAAAACTCATATTTAACGGACTATTCTTGTCTTCGGTATCTTCATAAAAAGATTGAATTTTATGTTTTATCCTAATTCTGTTAGATAAATCAGCCATACAAGATAAAGTTTAATAGAATTATTCTCCAACACAGAGTTTTATCTCAAATGTAGAGGAGAGAAAGTGATCTGAATACTAAAGAAATATTGAAGAAGGTGGATGGAAGTAGTTACGAACTTAAGATGGTAGTAACGAAATAATAATAAGGTTGTATCGGTAATGTATCAATTAAGTATGGGAAGAAAATAATTACTATTTTAAATGGTTGTTTCTGTATACTTTTTGTATTTAGTAACATTCTTTCTTCCTCCATGTGGTATGTCATAATCCTTTTCGTCTTGTACAAACGAATCAAACCACCAGAAAGCAGTGTTTTCTGCCCATAACTTTTTTTTTTTTTTTTAATATTATATAATATTAGTAGTCATTAATAGTATATTTTTAATAATTAATAGTGAATGTCTTAATAGTATGTTATACTCCCTTTTACTATTGTAGAATTTACTATAAATACGTGTCCTAAGATTATTCTGGAAAACAGTTCAGTTCGATATTTCGAAGAGCTATTCTATTCGGAGATAGGCCAGAACTAGTTCTACTTACTCAGAAGCTTCTTACATCTGCTAAGTCTGCTTACCATAAATACAAAGCATACTTAGAAAACCTAAGAAATGAGGAAGCTCAAAAAGAAGAAGTAAAGAAGAAAAGGTGAAACAAAACAGCAAACAGAGAGGTGATGGAGAAATTGACAAAGGTAAAAAGGGGCATGATGAGATTGTGGTCACTTTTTGGACACTTTTTCGTGAGCTTTTGGTCACTATTAACAAGAGACCAGATCACTATGAGACCTGTGAATGAAAATATGCACGACTATACTGGATGTCTTGTTCTCAGATCTATCATATCGGTGCGTTAAGCACTATCCTACACATTCTGCTCTCCAATCAGCCACACATTGAGAACAGTCGATTTGGTCTCAGTGGCTGAGCACAAAGTTCGAAAATGAGTAAATGACTGGCTGATCGGAGAGCGGACTCGGTAGTGTAGTGATCAATACACTAGCTGAGTGAACTAGACTGGTTCGATTCTTTGTCCACTCGTTCTTTTTTCTTTTGGAATGACATTGAATTAGCACCTGTAGACAGTATAACAGAGAAAGGATCGATGCGGTAAGAAAGAAAGGTCTTTATAACACATAGTGTACTGAATTTGGAAATGAAATCTTTAAGTTTTACGTCCCACGGTTATGCCGGTGAGGCTAAAGGAGACGGTGATGATGAGAGATGAGTGAAATGGTGGAATGAAGATAGTGGGAGGAAACAGGGGAACCCCGAGAAAACCCACGAGCACGGTGTTTGTCCACCACAAAGTCCACACGGCGCGAGCTGGGATCGAACCAGGGACCCCAAGCACCGAAGGTGAACGCTCTACCACTGAGCCACCGCGCCCCCTGTACTGAATTTGGAATATTTTGAGACTTTCAGAAACTTACGTGTCAGAGTACGTAAATACATTTATCTGTGTTCTGTGTGCACATGGTCCTCGGTTAAATTTTCGTTATTATTTTCGTTATTGAATTAAGAGAAGCCCTACTTGTCTAGAAGTCTTACAGTGGCATTAAGAGCTCGTAATCCTAAACTATGCATCACCAGTTAGTTGTGCGCCATATAATAAAGTTCGTGGATTCTGGCCTAGGACATTTTTGTATATTTATTTGTGAATCAGGATATTGAAAATGGTAGTATATATAACTCTTGAAGAGAACTTAAACGTGCTAATATATTATCTACTTGTGCGAAATTATTGATGAACTTTGTTGGTACTGAACGTGTTAGCATTGTTGTGTTTCGTATTGGAGACCCGGGTTCAAGACTCAGTACAAATGAATATATTTCTGACTCTACATTAAATTGTACGTGTAGGGACGTTAAGAATCACTCGCTTAACCAGAATTTAACTTAGGTTAACTTTCTGGGGAAATATAAATACAGTTTGTTAAAATATTTCGATTTGTATAAAAGTCCTAAAATATTCAGAAGTTATAGGACATAAATGTAGCAACAGGTATATTCCGCGTCAGTCTCATTGGCGTATGGCGTCAGCCAATAAGCTCGCAGTGCTCTGTTACTAAACCTTCAGTGACGAATCTGATCATTTATAACTGTCCACAAATACAACCAAAATAACTTATGAATGAATAGATTCGTCACTAAAGGTTTGGTAACAGCGCACTGCGAGCTTATTGGCTGACGCGAATGCGGGTGACGCGGACTATAGTAACAGACTTAATTTGACTAAACAAAACCGTAATTAAAAAATAAGAGAATGTAGCAGCTAAATCAGTGTACCAGACTAGTATATATTGTTTTCAGACTTAATTTAATGACGTCTTTAAAAATAACATGCAATGTGTTTAGAGTTAATAAACGATGTGTTAGAAATACATGCATGCGTTGTATATGTATTTTATATATAATGAATAGAGGATTAATTTTGTATGTTCCTTTCACAGTACGGTGAGATTGAAGAGATGAACGTTTGTGACAACCTAGGCGATCACCTTGTCGGAAATGTATACATCAAGGTAAGATTACCATTTCTATTCATGTTGTTTTTTAATGGAACTTTTAGCGTGAACATTTTTTTTCAGTTATCCAAATGCGAGAAGAATTGTTGTAAAGTTGAATTAATTGCGTAATACTTGCACTGAAATTTGTTGTTAAGCACAAATGTTTGTACTCACCGCTCCGTGATTTCAGTTATTTTCCTGGTATATCGACTGGCATAGTGGCCTTTCCTCGAGGAAAATAAAGTAGTTTAAATCCCGATGGCGGTACTTGCCTCGGGGACAAAACTGAGTATAGGTTCGGTGGTTCAATCCCAGCTTGCGCCAAGTGAACTTTGTGGTGGACAAACACCGTGTGCGTAGGTTTTCTTGGGGTTCTCCCGTTTCCTCCCATTTTCTTCATTCTACCATTTCATTCATTTCTCATCATCACCGTCTCCTTTATCCTAGCCAGCGTTATCGTGGGACGTATAACTCGATTTCATTTCTGAGTAGGGGTTCGGAACCCGCTTGAGATAGTAAGGTGCATGTCATAACCTCGAAGCAGAAAGGAGCATTATCTTTAACTCAGTCCAATAGTGTTACAAAGAAAAAATAAAGAAAAGACGGAATTTCTGCTTAGACCACTTAATAATTTTCAAAAACTTTTTACAACTGTGTATTGGAGAAAATACCAAACTTGCCATTCAACTTTGTAACATAATCCGGTTTCCATCATTTAATGACAGTCAACAGCGGGGGAGCTAACTATATAAGGTCACGAAGCGGTAAGTACGAAAATTTTGTGCCAGTTAATAGTAAAGATGATATTGCCACTTACAGCATGTATGGTGGTTTTTAGTGTGCCAGGTTATGTTAATTCAATAAATATCACAGTATTGCGAGCGGTGATGATATTTAATGAGAAAAGCAAAAATGTTAATAGTCACCTCAAAAGATATATAGTAGAGTTTTCTTCATATAACAAGTAGCGCTTTCCCAAGTAACCCCTTCCTTCTTCGGCTTGTTTAAAATTCAAAAAGGATTTAAAACATGAAGAAGTTTAGTAGGGTAAAAGAAGGTTAGGAAATGTAAAAACAAATCTTCTGTCAAAAAAATGTGTGCAATGACAATGAATGCTATTCCCATGTGTTTAATTTTTTGAAAGATTTGTTTTTACATTTTTTAACCTTCTTATACCCTTCTAAATTCTTCGTTTTAAATCCTCTTTGAATTTTAAACCAGCCGAAGAAGGAAGAGGTTACTTCCGAAAGCGCTATTTGTTACATGTAGAAGAAAACTCTACTATATATCTTTTGCGGTTAGTATTAGCCTTTTTGCTTTTCTCATATGTTAGGTCAACTTTTTAACGTGCTTATATACTGGTTTCTGATAGAAGGATCTGATTGTGGCTGTTCTTATAAAGTGGCGTATACTCAATCCTGATCATGAATGGCGTAGGTAGGGTATTGCGGTAAGCTCAAGTCCTGTAACTGTACCACAAAAATGCTTAATGGTTTGAAGTACGGGAAAAAATTACGACGTAATGCTTTATTTTAAAAGCTTTATACCTTTGTATAATGAGGTTATTTTGCGAAATCGAATTTAAAAAGAAAGAAAAAAAAAACTGCCGTAGTACAGTTGTTACATGGAAATACTCATGTTTTAATGTGATAACTACATTGTCACTGGCCACTAATAAATCTGTTGTATTACTTGCATTTTATTTATTTATTAATACCACTTGGACATTTTTTTTAACTGCTAAAATGACATTATTGCACCGTGAAACGAATCGCAATAGACGAATTAATGCTTTTCGATAAACTAAAGTATTAGTCGGTTTATTTCGACTCATATCAGTCTATCAAATGAACGAAGATAGTATGTTAAAAATACACATAGGTAAAACGTACTAAACTTATGACCAAAGTATACTAAACAGGGACACATACATGTAGATAAATGTATTACACTAACAGTGAGGTAATGTGCCAGGAATTTTCACAGAAAATGAAGTGAATACTATCACTTCTTCCCCGAGCAAAAGGTCAGTTTTTCCCATTCCTCATGAAGGTGTAAACTTATCAGTCCAGCAAACAATTTGGTTAATTAATATGTCTTATCCAGTATGTAAGTTCCTGTTCACTATTAAGTTGTGATTTTCGAAAATGTTCTGTTTATATTGGGTTGTTTAACATTCTTAAGTACATGGCGAGTAGCTTTTAAGTATTAGAAAGACGTGAGACAAATGCAGATCTCTTGGAGTCAGATTTCTTCAAAACGAGCTTGAACAGATGACTCTGTAAAATGGCCTCCGTTTATGGATCCTGTCTTTACAGAAAGGAAAGGATGTTTAGCGTTTTCGCGAAATTTGCATTTTTAATTATAGAAGTACTTTTAGGAAGTTTGAAAACCCATGTTAACGTGTGAGTATACTTTTTTATGACCAGTACTGTAGTGCGCTGTTAGTTGGAGCTAGTGTATCCAAGACTGCTAGCGTTTCAGAAGTATTGAGAGCATACACAAGCTGGTGGGAAATAATAATGGACAAAAACTAACCCTAAATTAAAAGGATCGCTGAATATTGGAGAGGATTGTTATAAAGAAGCATGGCCGTAGTGCGATAGCTGACGGCAGAATTCAGTCAGCATATGGAACGACCTATTTGTGCCGAAAGTGGTTATGCACTCCAGGGAAACATATTACTTCGATCGGTAGATGACACTGTAGGAGTTGTAACATCGAATATACATGCGATCTGTTGTGCAGCAGACATGACGTCTTCAGTAGAGCTGAGAAGTTTTCCCAGTACCTGAGAATGGTCGTAGTTGAATATTATTTCTCCAGTCGTTCTTGTATATATGGTGTAGGCAGAAATATCTGGATGCGGTTTAATTGCGGACAAAAGATAATCTGGAAGACTGATTACTTTGAAACTAAACTAGAAGAGGTTAAGAGAATGATGCATTGTTCACCTTCACGAAGTCAAAGGAGCCCCTCAGCACAAATAGAAATGTGGTTTGGAAGTGCACTGAAAGCGATGAAATAGTTAGCCTTTGTGCATATCATGTTCGATGTGTGCAGAAACTGAAGAGGCCGAATGAAAGAAAACGCTTGGGATTTTTAAACGTTTCAGTCATCAACGCAGTTGCGCGAAGAAAGAGAGAGAAAAGATACCATAAAATATAAACCACCAATGATTGGAAGAGACTAATATGATCGGTGGAGTCATCTTTCTGCATGTTTCCATCAAACGGCCGGATTTGTGTATAGGTAACACCCGCTGGTGTGAACGTAGAATTGGTCCTATTGCTGCTTTGCTGCTATCAAAGGGCGAATTGCTTATTGTCAGTGATTCTGTGAACATTTTAGGTGACGAGATACGTCCTATAGTATAGATGTTACCTAACAACTTGCAGTCTTCCAAGATGTCAGTGTCAATACATAACAGCCAAATGTGGTTTGAGAAACTGGATACATTTCAAGATTCCCTTTGGCCCACTGAATCCCACAACTTAACCATTATTGGACATCCATATCCACTTTTAGAACAGTGAGTCCGACACACATTTCGTCTTTCATCGTTGACAGTGCTGTATTGCATAAAGTATGGTCCACTCAATTCTGTGACGAATCCAAGCGGTACTGCAGGGTAAAGGTTGTCCAACGCCGTATTAACCAGGTAAGAGAGGCGGGAATAAAACTCATGGTCCTATTCCTACTCAGATTCTACTTGATTGTATCATGCTTGTTCCGCACATAAAGACTTGAAGTAGCAATCACAATAACAATATTCAAACTTAGTAAGTACATATATTTAAGAAAAAAAATTTATTTCGCGAGACATTCAACGTATTTTTTTGTTTGTAGGTTGATGATAGACCAACAGATAAGGCCAAGATTACAGGTCATCTGCTCAGGTTTTGTTTTCAAGGTTTTTTTCATGCAACATGGAAGTTAGTTCATGTATATAAGTCAAGGTTCTAAGTTTATTAATATATTTTATTTTAGTTTCGCCGCGAAGAAGACGCAGAAAAAGCAGTTGCGGATTTGAACAACCGTTGGTTTGGAGGGCGCCCAATTTATGCCGAGCTGAGCCCTGTTACAGACTTTCGCGAAGCCTGTTGCAGACAGTATGAAATGGGGTAAGAGCTCGAGAACTAACTTTTGTGTATGACAGTTGCTTATGTGGTATTATTTCCTTCAGAAACTGGCCAGTGAAAGTAATTATTTTTAGTACAAATAAAGGTAATTTAGTGGAGATGGCTTTCAGGAATGGATTTTAATCTCACCATTTCTGTAAAACAAACCAAAGAAAAGAAAGAAAGAAAGAAAAAAACTAGAAAAAGAAAAGTGAAAGAAAATAAAGGAATATTTTTGTCGATCTAAAGTTAATATGTGAACTTTTTTGGGAGCACATAAACTGCTCATTTTGTGGTCAGTTCACTTTAAACCAATTATCATGTACCATTAATTTGAGTTGGTGAATTGTCAAAATAAATGTTTTTATAGTGTTCTTGCAGAAATGGAGAGGGGTTCAGGGAAGCCAACTTCAAGACCAAGGTAATTTAGAGTAGATTTAGTTCCTATACAGAGTCCTCAGAAAGTCACGCAATCCCTGGACGGAAGAGTATGGTCCGCAATAAATTTCGAAAGGAACTATCGCTTCGCTTCTTACGCGTAGACTATTAAAGAACTTTGTAAAAAATACGAAGCGTGGATGTCTGAAAGGCCGCCTTGGATATCACATGAGGTTCAAACAACGACCTTGAACAATGCCATGGAACGAATTTGTGTGTTAGCCATCAGATTATCCTGTTGGGACCGTGTGGTTCTTCTTCAGAGTGATTTCAAACTGCTGTACCATAATGAGGTAATGCTCTCTTTTGACACTCACAAACGTTGATGAACAGTGCCTCTCCGGATAAGACATACTAACCATGTGGATTTTCTTTCTATAACAGGAAGAAGTGAGTTTACGTCCCCGTCCAGATGGTCCGAAACTTCGTTTGACCAATGGTCCCAGTCAGTGACACGTGTAAACAGTTTCTCGGCATGAGCAAGTTGAGTCCGTAAGTGCAGCTCAGGTTTCATTGCTTTGTAAACAAGCCGCTTGGATCCAAAGACATTTGTAGAGCTTCTGGATATAATACGTCCCATGTATGTCAGTAGCATTTTTTTTTTTTTTTTTTTTTAAATCTGTTACGACTTGAGTCTCTGTAGACCGTGGCAAGTCCCTGCATAGCCAAAAAGCTGCGCACGTGTTCCGTGTCTTCGGATACAAGCGTCAGTAATGGTCAGGATCTTAATATAATCCGTAGGTTACGCGTCATATAGTCTTGGTTCTAATAAAAGACGTTAAACTCGAATCGTCAGTCAATCTTGAACTTGATGAGATCACAAGACTTGATCTCTGAATTATTTTACAGAAGTTTAATAATGATGGCTTCAAAAGAGAATTTTCTTCACCATACCCTGTCGTGAATTCTTATGACATTTATGTTTCCATAGCTGTGGGTCCGGTCAATCTAGGAGAGATTATTTTCGAGTTGAAACTAAAGATATCATCAAAGAATTGTAATGGTAATTTTCTTCCATGGGTTGTGTGACTTCCTTAAGGCTCTGTAAGTAAAATTTTCTTTTTTCTGAAGTAAATTGCAGATGTAGGTTCATTGTGATAAATGTTTCGTCACTTAGTTTTTGCTTAACTTAGCGTTAGTAATAGTTGGGAGCTAAAATAAAATTTATTCCAATAGTGTCTATCTTGGAAATTCTGTATTGAAAAAGAAAAAAATAGATACATTTCATTGTAATGCCTTCAGAATTATATTTCCGTTGTCAGTGAGTACTAGTTATTGACAAAAGTCTTGTACTTTTTCATGATAACGGGAAATCGTAATAAAGTATAGGTTTGTAATAGTTTTACCGCTAAGTTTGAAAATTTTCCTTATTTGTGTTGAACAGTTATTTAACAAGTTCATACATCAACTTAACTCAAGGTGCATCAGGAGCTTTCTAGACCTAGCGGCTGTCACGTCTTGTTTTCACGTAACTCCCTAGTTTGCCTCACGACGCTGGTTGGACCCTGGAAATTTGGAATCACTGGCCGAGAATCGAACCCGGGACCACGCGAACGCTGTAACCACTAGACTTCGGTGTTCCCCAACTCAAAATTAACCAACCCAAATTGTCAATCAATCGAGAAGTTGTTTGTAACTAAATTTGTGGAGACTTTTAGTTAGGTAACTAACAAACACACTGTTGGAAACGTTTAAATTCCTGAACAGAAAATAAGTTCACTATTGTTCGCCTGAGTCATATGCCCATTGGCCAGTTTGAGCATGGAATAAGTGGTAGTCAAAGTAAATAGATTCCATTCTAATAGATGGATGATTTGTATCTATTAAGTCTGTAAGTTGTAAAATAGCTTTTTGTGGCCTTCTCTTAGTTTGAAAACTTCCGTACACTTGTTTCAATTCAGCCTCAGTTGAGCATTTCTTATCTTGGTCAGTTTCGCTAGGAAATTATTATATGCAAAATGAATGAAACAAGTCATAATGGACCTTCATTGATTTGGGTAGTTCTCGTATTGATATGTTATATTTCTTTATTATTAATTTTTAATTCATAAAAGTACAGTAAGTTAAGCCGAGAACTAGAATTTCAGCGAGTATTACTATTGTTATTGTAAGTAATCTAAAAAGTGTTTAGAATAACCTGATCCGTTCAGTGTAACATCTGTCTGTATTATTAGAATAACCTGATCCGTTCAGTGTAACATCTGTCTGTATTATTTGCTGAAGAGTCAGTGGAAGTGCTTATCACTTGGGTTTTGTAACAGTGTTTGAACTAATTCTTTGTAATTAACTTAATTTTCATACTTGTTTCGGGATTTCTTAAACTACTGCCACAAAACACGAGAAAACCATGGTGTAAGCTCTTTCAGTAACAAGTCAACATATAAAGCAGGGAGGATGTAGCAAGGAAAGATAATCAGGAACAAAAACACTCAGATGAAACTAAAAGTGTACATGTTTCTGCTAAGCGATTATGCGACTTATGAGTGTTCACTTCATCATTGGAACATCCTGAATAAACGCTCTGGATATTTTTCGCAGTGCTACCAAACAAATTGTAGGATAATTGCATATAATACAAGAGTGGCCCATTAAGGAATGTCCTCAGAGAGCGTCTCTAATATTTATGGTGGATCGGCTCGTAATTAACCCTTCAGTGCAGCGGTCCCGGGTTCGATTCCTGGTGGGGGCACTCGGTCGAAAAAGTGAAAAAAGCTTTTTCAGGCCAGCCATTCCGAATGAGGTTTTCCTCATTGACACCAGGCAAATGCCGGGGTGGTACCTAACATATAGGTCCCAGACCGCTTTCTTCCTTCCCCAATCCTTTCTTCCGTCCCTTTCCTCGGATAGTGTGATCTCCGATGGACGTCATCCCTCATACATAACGGGCTAACATGGCCACAGATGGCGAAATCCCAGAAATCTAAATCCTGTCCCTTCAATGCATCTCGTATCGGCAACTACATTTTTTCTAAAAATGTTCAAGCCTAATGCTTTTTTATTCTGCCCACATTAAATGGTGTCGTTAACTGGATACATTCCTTTGACCATAGAAACGTTCAAAATTTCCTCACTAAGTGACAAAGGTGGTGTCTGGGAAACCTTTACATGTGTTTGAGATTGTTACGTTGACTGACGAAAGGAAAAAGTCATACATTGAAGGGATAAATTAGAAAACTGCAAATAATAATTGATTAAAAAGGAGTGTAAAAACAGTCAGTTGCGTTTTTTTTATTATTATTATTATTATTTTAAAAGTATTGAACATGTTGTGGTGTAGATAATTTAACAATCTCAATTTTTTCAATCAGTTTCATGATCTGTTACAAGAACAAGAATGTTAAAAATCACATTAATCAGGCAAATAAACAGGAGAGAATTGAATCACAGTACATCCTTCAAAATCAAACCTTGATGCTCATGTAGATTAAAGAGAGTTCAACCTATTTAATAAGTACATAAATAGATTTTCTTTTCTTTTCGGCCGTATTCCTTACCGTACTGCTCTGTTATTTTTTAAAATCCCAATCCGTGATTTTTTGTCAATAATCAAGTAACTTGATTAAAACCAATGAGTTGTTCAATTACGTACGTTAGAGATGTTTATATGACTTTTCGTCCTTAACATAGTACTTGAGCAAGTTTAAAATTAATAGATTCTTTAAGGTATATTTTTTATAGTTGTCGTGTGGTTTATGTTGTATTGCAGAGCTTTTCAAAATATCTTGTTTTGGCTACCAATTTTTACCGTGGGAAGTTTTGGACTATGAAAATATTTTATGGTTCTGGTGAAATAAAACTGCATAGTGTGTATACAATTTATATATGAGATATGGTATTTTGTTTTATCAGTAACAGTACAACTTAAACTACAGGGTGTTTCATAAAGAATGACCTGATTTTAAAGTCCATGATTAAAACATACTACAAAAATTGAATAAATTGCAAAATACTCACAAAATCTTCAAGGTTTAGCTATGCTGTTACAAATGTTCTATGTGCCCACCAGCGCAGCACAAACAACATTTATACTATAGCTAAATTCGTCATAAACTTTACACAATGTATCTGCGGCTACAGCAGTTATGGGCGGCTGTTATTCTGTTTTTCGCTTCTTGGTGATACCAACGACGAATGCTTTTATGCAGGTAGATTAATGCCAGAACGCCGACGAAAAGCACGCTGGACCGAAATCACTGACTCGGTCTTTCAAACTGGTGCACACAAAACACCTTCTGTTGAGCTGATGCCGTTTTACTTCTGACTGACTGCAAACTGAGAAGACACAGACACATTTGACTGACATCTAATGGCTGCGATTTTCTCAAACTCTAGGCTACGCTCATTCAAAAAACACTTATTTCCTTGCCGGCACGTTCCATGTTCCGTATTATTACCGTCCGAAATCAGGTCATTCTTTTTGAAACACCGTGTATTTTGTAAGAACGATTAAACTGGAAAGAGACCAATGTAAAACTTTGTGGTAAGGAACTCTGTTATTATCTTGATTATGCAAGTAACGCGATTCCTTATATTTTTGTGGTCATTTTGTCATTTCAGAGAGTGCACGCGCAGTGGTTTCTGTAACTTCATGCACTTGAAGCCGATCTCCCGGGAGCTTAGAAGGTATTTGTACAGCCGTCGACGCAGAGGAAGAAAGTAAGTACTGATGAAGTATACCAATTTTCAGACTATGAGTATATCGTGTTAAGAACATGTTAGAAAGTTTCTTGAAGATAAATAAGTTGGAAAATAGAAGTAGGTAAAATCGCAGTCTCTGTGGAGAAAATCAGAAGCATGGAAGCTCCTGAGTGACATCTCTCCAACGCCATATAATTTTTGAAAGAATAAATCATGTTTTGTAAACCTAATTTATAATCCTCAATTAGTATGGGAAAAGAATCCTAAACTGTTTCGGAATCACGAAATGTTAACAGGATAGACATTTCAAGTTACATATTAATGCAAAGAAAAATACGTATGAATGATAAAATAAATACAGGAGTCTCCCGAGTATCCGGCATAATGTGACGGAAGGTCAGGATGAATAACAAAGAAGCCATGTAGGCCGGAGTCCTATAAACTCATTTCTTTGCCCCATCAACACCAGAAGACAAAATTTTTATACCAAAACTCACTGTTATATTTAAATTTTCACTGTAGTATACTTAAATTAAGCATACATCAAGAACAATTTATGAATACAGTACCGTACGTACTGTACAGTTATAATCAGAAACAGCGGCAAGCGTATAGACTATTCACTATCCTCTTATATAGTTTCAGAAACTCAAAGGCATGGTCCCTTTCCCCTAAAAAACCACAAAACACGCCAGCAGACAACTCTCCCGCTGGTAAAACCGATCCATCAATGCTTGTACGACGTTGCCTTATGTGTTTCCAAATTGTCAAGAAAGAGATGGTCAGTGACTATTTTTTCTTCTTCCTTTTACCTTTTTTTTTTCGATCAATTTTTAAAAATCTTTTTCACAACACACTTTTCTTTTACAACTCAGATAAAGTAAACATTTTGCTGCGAAACTAGAGTACTGTAACACAAGCATACACTTCTCCCCTGAACACTGATTAAATATTATAGCAGTAGAATAATAAGCGTTATATAAATAGTAACTATTGACTGTAGCAAAACCTAAGGAACGTACTGTAATAGACGCAATCTCGAATTTTGATAAACATTAAAGTCTGTTGTGTAACATAGATCGAATTCTACTACCAATATAATAATAAATGCGTCTGATATAGTGGTGTTCCAGCGAATCGACACGAGAAATAGGGTTTCGTTGCCTAAATTTCGTAAGTCACATCTCGTCTCTTTTCTCGAAGAATTTTTTTTCTCTAGTTTTCGATTATCGAAAAAGATGTCCTCATATCGTTTCATTTTGTAAATTCACATACAAAAATTTATGACCTGATTTTTTAGATTTGCAAACTATGCTATGCATAAGTGTCAGAAGTTTTTAACGAACGGGTTTGACTGTCAATCAGCCAAATCAATAGGAGATATCGAGATGCGGATTTTGCAATCGATTCAGCGTCCCAGAAGTAGATTCTGTCTTCTCCATTAACCCTTTATTCAAACCAGAAGTAATTAAAATTAATCATTTCGGGTTTCAATATTTATCACCATAGAATAAAAGTAGTAATAGATAGCGAAATACATTTTTCTGCAATCGATTCATGCATGGTCTCAAGAGTACCGGAAGGGTTCAATATACAGTACTTCTGATTTCAATACTGATTTTCATAGAGCAAGACCTGTAAAAGATATTGAGAACTTTTTTTTTTTTTTTAATCTATTCAGCGTCCCAAGAGTAGATTCTATACCCTTTCTTAACCCTCTATTCAAACTGAAAGTGATCCAAATTAACGATTTTTGGTTTCAACATTTCGCCACAGAACAAAAACAGTACGGAATAGCAAGAAATATTTTATATATATGGACTGAGGAACAGGCTCTTTCTGTGATATTATTCCTCTATTACAACCAGCAATTGTACATGTAGCCGACTACTTCGAAGTTTTAAATATTGTATTTAGATGGTTTGGAAGTCTTCCGTGGTTTCAATTGTGAAACAACATTTACTTGTCTTTATTTCATCTAGAAATTACCAGAATCCTTCAGCATAACGAGAGCTTCATGAAGAAATAATATAACATTCAAACTATATTTATCGTTGTAGTATATGGTGTAACGACTTGCGTATCCTTAAAAAAAGTGATAAATGTTCTTCACTGTGTTCGTACGATCATTTTATCAATTTACGATTTTATGCTATGATTCGTGTATCAATAAAACAAAGTTTGAGAACTAAGACTGGGATAAACTAGGTTTGGCCGCCAGGCTCGTGAAATTTATCGTCTCGTCTCGAAAATGAGGCGAGAATTGTCATTTTTCTAATCTCGTCTCGAATTTGAAAGATATTTCTCATCTCGGGGGCAACACTAGTCTAATACTATATATCCTAACAATAAATTACTCTTAATTAGCCGTGTAGGAAAGACGTAGAATTAAAGCAACACTAGGGAAAGCTCTAGGAACTAGTGAAAAAAATTCCAGTAGCATTTGGCTGAAATATAAATTAGAAATGAACATTGCGTGAATTCATGTTATAATTATGTAGGTTTATTTCCTGATCTGCAAAATTCCAATTGCTTGTTTCTTAAAGTTATTACGTATTTAGTAGTTATTAATAATAATAAATCATGTGTGCTCATTTAAAACCTATTGAGGCAATCTGTAGGACAAACATAATACTTAAATATGGATAATAAATAAATAAGTATTATCCCTCGCTAACCTCTTCCATATATATATATATATATATATATATATATATATATATATATATATATATATATATATATATTAGCAGTTTTGCAATCGTTACCTCGTATACAAAATTCTTAGGTATTACTTTTTAATGTAGATTATTTTTTAAAAGGAAAAAGACTTCTAGAAATAATAGAAAAGGGAAAATGTGGCAACAACAGATCTGTCACCCTCACCGACTTTCCTTCGACCAGCCATAAATAAGGCCTCATACTGAGTTTGGTGACATCCTCTATCATCCGTGGTGTGTCGGCATCGGACAGCAACTGTATACGAGGATAATGAACGTACTATACTGTATTGAGGTCCGTTACACACTGACAAAACAATGAACAAGGAACAGAACGCTGCTCTTTTCCTGTCACAACTTGTATTTTGCACACGACACATAGGAGGATCGTAGCAAACTCCCGTTTCTAATCCTTGGCAATGTTGCCAATGCAACGCCTTGCCTTCCCCATTTAATTACGATAAAAGAAAACTAGGCCGGATACTCGGGAGTCTACTGTATATTAATGATAGACAAGTAACAGCAGAGGTACAAAAGAGAATGATATAACCCTTTCAGGTTTACCAAAATATTTATTCGAAAAGAAACGAAGTATTAGCATGGAAATATATAAGGAACACGTTTCAATCGTTTCACATAAGGACCTAAACTCATGTCAGAATATAGATCAGTGCACGGGACATCATGATAGGTATATATTTTGTTTTAAGTACACAAGTAATAAGTACTTTTCAGTATAACTTCTTGCTGCTAATAAATTTTAGATGTGGCAACTGTAACACAAGCTATTTAGCTCGGTTGCGGACGCCACTGAGAATATGTTAGCAAAAAAAGTAAAAGCCCATACACATTACAAAAAGACTGTACGGCCTTCATTAGATAGAGAAGTGAATCCATAGGGGAAGCAGAAACGCCGGGCAAACAATGAAGGGTCCAGCGCAAACTATGAAGGGTACGCGATGCCAGTTTCTTTCTCTGTGTTTTAAGTCTTTTTCCCTTTGACCCCATCTGTATCTGATGCTTTTTGTTCTTAACAAAATATAACTTACGTGATTAGGATGGGCTTTTGTCTCTAGTACAATGGGTATCGATCGCGGAATTGAGACGTATAACTCGTGTACCATTTTTCATGCAGTGCAGCCAGTTGTGTTAACGGTGATAGAGAAGCAACTCTGCATCAGATTCATTGCTTTGAAAGTGACCATAGGTATTGAGTAATGTTCATGCAGGATTCCCATCGGCCTGGAAAAGTCAGGGAATTCAGCTTACACGTAATAAGTCCTAGAAAAGTCGGGGAACTTTAAGTATGGGTTATTATTTCTCAAAACCCATTTCTCTTTTTGCCTTTCCTGGTTATTTGCTAGGCGATATTGTATTAAATAAATTAGTTTCTTTTGCATTGGTCGAGAAAAAAATATAGTTGCTCTTTTACATTATATATAGACCTGAAGGTTAGTAGAGGTAGGAAATTCGTGCTCGCAAAATAAGTGCGAACCCTGTCATGTTGGGACATGAGCGGGCCAAAGTTATGTTGGAGTTTATAGTGATATTTATTAAATAACGTCTGAATAGATCTGGCTGTGTGTTTGGCGCACTGTGAAGTGCTTAGGGAGCATCTGGACCTGGGCATCTGCAATATAATAATTCGCCCTTTCGAATAACAATATCATATCTGCTACCATGTATAATTGTAAGTGGTAGGGACAGGCCTCGGCAGACCATTGTTAGCCAATCCAAGATCTAGGGCGAGCATGGAACACCATAGTTTCTGTACGTCCTGCTACCTGCTCGAACGGTGCTGAGCTATACGTGCCATTTAAGTAAGTATTGGAAGTTTTGGAACATGAAACCATGTTGGAATAATTACCCCTTACGATCGCCAGCTTTAGGTCAGATCCGTGATTTCCTACTGGGTGCTTGTAAATGTTTCCCTACTGAATATGGGTGGTAATAGTTTTTTTAAGATTTTCGTAAGTTCACATTCTGAAGTTTCCAGTGTAAATATTGTGGGGGCAATCCAAAAGAAATCGACCAATGATGCTTGTAGACAAAATTTAGTTATTTATTAATTTTTAACCTGACTTTGTACCCCATCCAGGGAGTTGAAAATGGGTATTCATTTATTTTTTAGGCGCGCAGGTTTTGGCGTAGCTGTCGTTTTGTATAGGCGCCTGAGCGTATTTTGAACTTTTCAGAGGATTCCGTTAAACGCTGTAACTTAGGTTTTAAAGATAACAAGTTTAAACCAAAACCGTATGAAAGATAATGGAATGAAAAACATTCTATGTTCTGTGCATATTGAGACGTAATTTAGAACGTCGAGAGAAAAGAACTAGCTCTGAACATTGAGGTTGGAAACCTAGAAATGGCCATTTTGGAATGTACATTTTGAAACTAAGCAAATGAGACTCACCTTCAATTTTTTGTCTACGTAGAGACCAGATAGTAAACAACGTCCGAAACAAGTTTCAGATCTGAGAACCATATATTTGATTTTTTGGAAATTTTAAGCATTGCGAATTTTGGAACATCGAGTATTTTCACCATCAAATAGTGAAAAATCCCAAATTTGCACAAAATTTGCGAGTTCGATCCAAGGCCATTCTAGTTAGTAGTGGACATCATGTCCTTGGGTTCTCTTGATTCTCCCGCTCTCTCTTCCACATTCTCATTCCACTAATTCTATCAATCAGGGTCGCGACCACTCAGTGGTACAGTGTTCACCTCTGGTGCATGGGGTCCTTGGTCCGATCCCAGCTCGCACCAAGTGACTTTTACGATGGATAAACACCATGTGCGTGGGTTTTCACAGGGTTCTTCCATTTTCTTCATTCCACCATTTCCTTCATTCATCACCACCTTTTTTCTAGCTGGTATTTATCGTGGGACGTAAAACTTAAATTTCATTTCATTTTTTCCTTTACTTTGATAACCCGTAACTTTTGCAGTAGATTCCTGTGATAGTAGCCCCTTTTCCTAGCTAATAGTTAAAAAAAAAAAAAAAGTCCGAAAACACGGACAGCATTGCGGTACTGGATGAATGCTGCACTTTAACCTTTTAGGAGGTGGCAGAGGAGGTGTGTTTCCATGGTTTACTCATTTTTTTGTTTTCAGAGTCAGAAAGATACACTCAGCGTTCATTCATGTCATTAATCTGTTTAGGAAAGCATCCTTATTTGTGTTGTATAGGTCCAAAATACTTTGTGCAGTTGCGCAAGTTGCTGTTTTTGAAGAGGTGTCAACAGTCAGTGAAGCCACGTTGCTGTCACTTTGTTCATACGCACAATGTCATGTAATATGATATAAACGGATCGCCTACTACTGTTCACCTCCGTAGCTTTGCGATTGTCTCACGTCCATCTTCAAGCACTACAACTCAAGCGGCTCAATTTTCGCTGTCACGCTTGGGTTTGTAGCCATTGAGGAATAACCTTCTCGTGGGGTCATCCTGTAGACTTGTGCGACCAAGATTGAATTCTTTGTTCCAACGTTTCACTAAATTGGGGGTTCTTCACCATACACAGGCGCTATCTCTTAGTGTGTAGTTTGTGCCGATTTTCTTTGAAGATGAAAGGTTATAATCAGTAGTTTGATGTTCGAGTTTGCCTAGTTTTAACGTCAATTTAAGAGAATCTGTAAAGACACAGATTAGTACAGAAAAGAAGTGAGATGTCACCTCATCATTGTACAGATTTTTACATTACTAAGTAACTTGATACCCTATGAAACCCGGAGGTTCAATGCCTCGTACACAAAAGCTCTCCACTGACTTCTATCCTTAGCTAACTGCATCCAGTTTCTACTTTGTATTCCTATTTCTGCGACGTCCATCTTAATAGTCCTCCCATGTGCACCTAGGTCTTCCTAATATTCGTTTTCCGGTTTGATTTCTAGTTAAGATTTTGAAAGTGTTCGTACTTTCTTCCATTCTGGCTACATGACTTGCCTACCTGAGCATCCTAGATTTCATGACCCTAACAATATTTGGTAAACGGTATAAATCATATAGTTTCTCGTTAAGAAGTTTCCGCCATTCCCGTTCCTCTTGGGTCCAAATATTCGTCTCAGGGTCTAGTTCTCAAATATTTTCAGTCTATGTTCTTCCCCCAGAGTAAGCGACCATGTTTCGCTACCTATACAGAACAACAGACATGATTATCGTTTTATATATTTTAAGCTTAAAATTCCTCGACAGAATTCGCGACAAGATATTTTGAACTGAATAATAACACGAATTCCCTGCTTTTAGTCGACATTTGATTTCTTCGTGAATATGGTTTTGGTCTGTTAATATTGATCCTAGATATCTGAAAGTATCCACTTCATCAAAAGTATTATTTGATATTTTAACGCATCCATAATTTGCCATATTACGATCCCGACGAACTTCCATGTATTTAGTTTTCTCTGCATTTACTTCTAAACCCAAGTCACTACAAGCGTTTAGTAAGACCTCTGCATTTCTTTCTCTTGTTCTTTTGTCATCCCCTATTAAATTTATTTGGTCTAGGAATTAATTCGTGCGGTTGGTACGCACACATTGAAGCTGTAGTACAAACACAAAATACATAAATACCTTAAGAAAAATATTGTCCATCGCTAGCCACCACTTTCGCCCATCTGTCAGGCAATGTACGGATTCCGTGGCGAAAGAAGTCCTCATCCTTGGAAGCGATCCAGTCAGACCCATGTTTCGATATCTTCTGAAGAAGTAAACCGCTGTCCAATCAAATCGTTGTTCATGCAATCGAACAAGTAGTAGTCCGAAGGAGCAACGTCTGGTGAATACGGCGGGTGGGGTAAAACTTCCCATCCGACATTTTCTAAATAGGTTTTGACCGGTTTTGCGACATGTGGGCGAGCGTTATCATGTTGAACAATAAGTTTATCATGTCTGTTCTCCCATTCTGGTCGTGTTCTGGCCAGAGCTTGCTTCAAACGCATTAATTGTCGTCGATAACGTTCTCCATTCATAGTTTCACCCGGTTGCAGCAGCTCATAGTACACCACACCTTTCATATCCCACCATATGCACAGCATAACCTTTGCACAGTGAATATCTCGTTTTGGTTGTGATGGACCTGGTTCACCTGGTTTCACCCAGGCCTTTTTTCGTTTAGGGTTCTCGTAATGGATCCACTTCTCATCACCCGTAATAATTCGATGCAGAAACCCCTTTCTGCTCTGTCGTTGAAGCAGCAATTCGCAAATGGTTTTTCGTCTTTCAACGTCTCTGTCTTTCAATTCATGTGGAACCCAATGTGACATCTTTTGAATCATTCCCATGGCTTTCAAGCGTTTGGAGACTGTTGTTTGATCAACGCCTAATGCTGCTGCAAGTTGTTCCTGCGTTTGACACGAATCCTGCTCGAGCAATGCTGTCAATTCTTCGTCTTGAAATTTTTTTGGCTGTCCAGCTCGCTCTTGGTCTGCCAAGCCGAAATCACCACTTCTAAACCGTGCAAACCACTTCTGACACGTTCGCTCAGCTAGAGCATGGTCACCATACACTTCCACCAAAATACGATGACTTTCAGTCGCACTTTTTTGCATGTTAAAGTAATGCAGCAGGATACCCCGCAAAAACACTTTATCAGGCACAAATTGCGCCATGTTCACTTAACTACAAACTGGTGTTGTTGACGCTTTAATCCACTGCCCTATACTACGAACGATACGCGATGACAGGGGTTTGCAACACATGTGTGGATACACGGAACTGTGGGACGCTCCGTTCGTTGCGCCATCTCTTGTCCACCCGCACGAATTAATTCCTAGACCAAATACATCATCAGCATTTACATTATTAGCACATCCTTTATCATGGTGAGGGTGAAAACTTCTTGGCTTCATCTAGTACAGAAGTTACATATGATTTTAAATTTTCTTATGTGCCTCCTTAAATACTCAGGTTTCACAGTACAATGTGTGTGTGTGCATACGAGCTACATTGGTGTTGCTTTTAGAAGCTGGATTTAAAAAAGAAAATACAGTTGATTACCAACTGTCCGGTTTAACTTGGCGGAAGGGCAAACCGAATAACAAAAGAGCCAAGTATACTAAAACCTGCTCTTATTCATATTTTCTGATTTCTTAGTACAGGATAGTAGTCCTACTTCATAAATGTCTGTACTATGCTGTACGTACAGAAAAAGCAAGTCAAAGGATAAAAATATTGCACAGACTGTAAGCTAAATTTTATGATGCTTAACCTGATTGCAGGAAGCTTTTTTTTTTTTTTTTTCTTTCTTTTCACGTTCTCCTTAGCCAACTCTTTTAGGTTGGTCACAAGGAAGCGGGTGAGGGTAGATATACATCGAAGTTGGACCACCCGAGTGTGACGTAATGTCACGTGGTATTGTTATGGGGGTGAAAGTGAAAAAACGAGCCCTGCGGGACTTCTAACCCCTTCGTTCGCTGACGCTCGCTTAGCTATGTTTCGTGATGTAAGTAAATCACATTTCATGCATTAAATATTACGTACAAGAGCAAATGAATATTATTCTTATCTTATTTTAATGATAAAAGTGTCATTAAAATTTAAAAGTTCCTTGGGTCGTGTTTGAACCCACACCAAAAAGCGATTTTCATTAATAACCCGTGCACTAGATGCTCGGCCACGAGAACCAACACCAGTCCATGTTTGATTTGTGCTATATGTATGCTACGTGGCGAGAAACGGATAACTTCAACCAATCAGAACCGTGTATTTCCTATGGCTATGGTCGGGTGTGATTAAAATAAATGCTTGCAGGAAACATAAAATGATGTAGACTGTCCATGCGTTTAGTTTTAGAATAAACAAAATATTAACATAAAACGTAGACATAATGCTTAAATAAATGATTATAACTTGTTTTACTGTTATTTGATAAGTTATAACACAAATGTTAAAAGATAGTCTTAAAATGCTTACAATTTACAAGAAAGGAAAGAAAGAAAAAGAAAGAAAACTCAAAGAAAAACTTTCTTTTCTTCTAATCAGAAGAACAGTTATTCTTGTCTTCTTTTTCCTTTTTTTCTTTTTCTTACTCCCCTTTTCCTTCTAGCTTCCTCTGCAAGGAGGAAGAGAAAGAAAGAGCATAAAAAGAGAAAACGAAAGAAATGTTTTGGAGAGAAAGAAAGAAATATCTTCCCTTGGAGACAGCAGAGGGGCGGCAGTTTCTCCTCCGCTCCTTTCCTCTCTTTCCTTCTGATGGAAGAAAAAAAGAAAAAGAATAGTTTCCGTTTTTGAAAAAAAAAGTCCTTGATAAATGACTGCTTTTTCTGGGTAAAGTCGCGTTTCTGTAAAGGTATTAGAAGTCGAATAGTACATTCAAAAATTATTATTAATTTTTTTTACTGAGTTTTTTTTTCTTAACTAGACCGGATAGTCGAGAGTCTACTGTAATAACCTTTTTTGTAATATATGACTACAGATACCAATAAGTACATGATTATTCAGTGTCAAAAAACAAAATTATAAACCAAGGTATAAAATGTTTGTATCCTGCTTGTTACTAAGTTATAAAGGTACGTGAACAAATACTAAGCTTGTGGTGGGTTTATTTACACGATTACCAATAAATAAAAAAGTACATACCGAAAGGGGTCAAGATAACTGCCTGGACTTTTATATGTATATGAGTGTGCTAATATGTAAATAATGGCATCAGTTTTTCATTTCATTGAAATATTACATCTTAAGGCTAGTGTAATCTTAAATATCCAGTGTTTACAAGTGTCGTGTTGTTCATTATGTCACTGAAGTATATGACGCCGTAACTTATTTACACAGTATAACGGAAGAATAACGAAACTTTTTAAATAAAAAAAAAGAGATATTTTACCAACTATAGTTCATCTTCTTCAAAATACATCCCTTCCACATCAATACACTGCTGAGCACGTTCAATCAATGCTAGCATAGAGTTTTTAATGTCCGTTCTCGGAATCGCCTCAATGGCCCTCGTCACGGCAGACTGAACATGTGTTGTAACATTGTCATAAAATGTTCCTTTCATGGTCCAGGAAGTGTAACGGTTCTGTGACATGGTGCATTTCGTTTCTTTAAAATCCTTTGTCAAAATTTCGTGAATCATGTCTTTAGTCGTATTGAATTCCTCCGCCACATCCATCTCACAATTGAATTCGCATCGTGGGCGATCATTTCATGCACTTGTTCCATCAACTCATCGCGATTGTTATCGGTCTGCCTGGTTTTGGACCATCTTCCAACAACTCATGACTGTCCCGGAATCGCGTATACCACTCGGACACGCGTGTACGATATAAGCGCTCATCACCATACACTTGTTTTATCATTTCCTATGTATGTTTGTGTAAATGTTTTACCTAGCTTGAAACAAAATTTACAATATTGGCTCTTTGCTCCATCGTGTTTTTGTGACGAGGTGACACCAGATAGACTCACTGTCCGTGCTATAACTTGACACTCCGTTAATCGGTTCTCATCATTGTGGTCTCGTTTTGTTCAACAGATATCCAGCTTTCCGATGATATGTTGCTTCAATAGATGACTACTGGTTATCTGTAAAGAAAAAAAAGTTCCGTTACTTTTCCAACTTACTATATACATATTACTATCAGTGAGAAACTTAAAGCATTGACTTTATTTTGTTTTATTATTTATTTTAATTTTATGTATTTGTTATTGTAGAAGTTTTGAAAGTTGCTACAGAATAGTTCCGTAAACTTTAACGACCAGTTTGAATATTTATCTTTTCCCAGTGCATATCATGTACTTTTGTTGTGACTGATAAATTTTTGTGTTTCAGGTCTCGTTCTCGCAGCAAGAGCCGAACCCGATTCCGCTCCCGTTCCAAGGGTCGATCCAGGTCAAGAGACAGAAGATCGAGATCTCGGGATCGTGGTGGCAGGTCCCGTTCCAGAGATCGTCGCAAGAGAGGAAGTCGAGAAAGGTCTCGATCCCGAGAGAAGGACAGAGAGCGTGAGGGTCGGTCTGGTCGTTATTAAAAGGGTTGGTCGGCTTATACAACACACGTTCACCATTCCAGTCTGTGCACTCAAGAAAACGGAGCCGTTTCTATACCTAAAACGAAAAAGGTAGAACCATGAATTAGTATACTTTTACTCATAAAAGTAATGTCCCCTTCTCCTCTTCGTTTATGTTCTTTCGTGGAAGTTTTTTTTTAAATTCTTGAGTGCACAATATGAATGTGTTTTGCTCTAGAACCTTTTGTGTCGTACGAAACGGTGGCTTTGGCCGTTTGTCCATCTTGTATTTTCTAACTCCAAACTTATTCATGTATTTAAAAAGAAAAAATGAAAGGCATTTGTGTTTTGTGATCAGTTCATTTGCAGAACTTTTAAGAAGGTTGTTTCTTTCTCTGTGACCTGTGTACTTTTATCATTTGTTTTGCAAAAATATAATTTTTCATAAGATTACACATGTTTTTTCTTGTGTTTTTTTAAAAAAAGTCCTAGTAACAACTACAAAAGCGTAAATTTTGGCATCTCGAGACGATTTTTGGTGTCGACCTACTATTACTATAGCTAGAACCGAAGAAAGACTACAGGAGATGATTGACAAAATAGTTGACACTGGGAAACTATGGAATAGAAATCAACATCGAAAAATCGGAAGTCATGAGAATATTCCGTGGAAGTGGGGCCCTTATGGGTCAGAGTAGAACAAAGAGTACTTGCAGAGAACGATCATTTCAAATATCTCGGAAATATTTTGACGAAAGACGCGTACTGCATCAAAGAGATCAGGTCGAGAATTGCCATAGCCAAAGAAGCATTCAACAGGAAGAGATTACTCTTAACCAGCAGTATTAATATTGGACTAGGGAGGAAATTGGTCAAGTGCTATACATACAGCATTGGACTTTATGGACCAGAGACTTGGACATTCCTGAAGTTAGAGAAGAAATATTTAGAAAGCTTCGATATATGTTGGAGGAAAATGGAAAAAATAAAATGGACAGAGAGAGCAAGAAACGAAGATGTTTTAAAACGGATAGGAGAGAAGAGGACGCTTCTAGCCATCATCCTTGGTAGAAAGGCCAATTGGATTGGACACATCTTGCGAAGTAATTGTCTTCTTCATACCGCCATAAAAGGAAAAGTGGAAGGAAAGCGAGGAATAGGAAGAAGAACACAAGTAATCGATGACTTGAAAAATAGAAGAAAATATTGGGAGTTAAAAGAGGAAGCGGAGAATCGAGAAACATGGAAGAAATATTTGCAGGCCCAAACTGAAAATAATAATAATAATAATAAACTTACTAGTCCCAGGATCTGCCAAAAGGCAGGATACTTAATAATGATAATAATCTGGTTTACATTTGAACTATTTGAAAGATTGCAAGTAAAATGTGTTTCCTTTGAATTGCGAGTTTTGATAAAGTACCAAATTTCCATTATGAACTAAAATGTAGGAAACAAAATAAAGTTCATTTTTAATTTAACCTCCCACGATTGGTATGAGGCTAAGGGAGGTTGTGATGATGAGATAGATGATGATGGTGGAATGAAGGAAGTGAAAGATAACTGGAGAATCCTGAGAAAACTCACGCACACGGTGTTTATCCAGTTCGTGTGAGCTGGGATCGAACCAGGAGCCCATGCACTAGAAGTGAGCGCGCTAATACTGAGCCGCCGCAGCTTCATAAGGAATATTAATAGGGAGATATGTACGAGCAGATATCGTAAAGTTTTAATTATCACCAGGAAGTTAAGATACGATGATGAAATTTTGTTAGTTATGTTTGGTTCTTATGTGCATGTTGTTAAGGAAATTAGCTCCTAATAATTTTTATTACAGGGTGTGCTAAAAGCGACCGAAGTGCAAGATGAATAAGATTGAGACTCGGGCTGTAATAAAGTTCTGCATTTGAAGGATAATAATGGCAGACAAATTATACACAATTACATGAGGAAAATGTGCTCGAGTAGCCAAGATAAGGTCATCTATAGCTAGAACATTAAACTAGAGGGGCCAAGATATATTTTCAGAGGGAGGAGGGCTAACATAAGCTTACATTACTTTTATTCATTAGCATATACCAACTAACAACTGAAAGTATCAGGGGGTTATGGTAGTCGTAGGGGGTTCAGCTTTTCCCCTGGCCACTCTCTAGCTTGGTATTCCTGATAGTTGCACTGCTCCCAACCAGTGACGACAAAGTGGCTGTCCCCGGTGGCTACACTTGGTCCCGACTCCACCACAGGTATGTTGTATTGTGCTGTAGGTCGTAAGGGGGTAAAAGTGAGGGGGAACGCGGGGGGACACCGTACCTCAACTTCCAAAAAATATATGTGGCGTCCCCCACTTTCTAAAAAAAAATTACAATGGACGAAGATAGGGACGGAAGACGGTGTGACGTCATGCGTCTCTCTATCTTTTCAGATCCATTTTTACCCCTGGGTCAAGTAATATAAAACTATCCTTTTCGATATACAGAAAAAAACTAGCTCCCCTGAAAACTGCTTCGCTGTTTGATCACTAACCCCAAGAAGCTAAAGCTGGCCTCGTCATTCATTCCAGCATAACAAGAACACAAAGTGTATCTAATCTTAATACTTATATTTTCAGTTAACGCATTATAAAGCAACATATTCTAATCCTCGAAACAAGAATACATAGGCCCTCTTAAAATTTCCAAGGGGGCAGCATGGCGGCCGAGAGTGTTATAAGGATACCTCCCCAGACAGCATGCTTGCTTGCCTGTCGCTTTTATTTGATTATATTTCGCTTTCGCATATACACAAAAGCTTATTTTTGCTTAGCGCAAGCTGCAGTGCGGGCAACCCAAGCTTCACTTGCGAGACGCTTTTCTTTAACTTGAAGTAGAAAGCTAGCGCGCGTTCGATATTCAGTTGTTCTTAAAAAACACGTGACGCTGACCTCTTAACTTTCGGCGGCGACAAGGTAGTGTTCGCGTTGTTAGCGTCGTTTTAGCATTCACGTTGAATAAAGGACAAAACTTTAAAATTGTGCCGTCTAGTACTCTAGTCCCACGTACCTATAACGTCGGTTCTTTCACATATTTCGGTAACCATGAGACATAACGAATTGTGGTATTTATGTATAAAGCATAAATGTGAACATAGATGGCAGCAGATTTGAGCGTACTTATTTCGCAAAAGAATACAGAACTGTAGCAGAAATTTTAATATAAACTTCAAGTTTAACTTACAGTATAAACTTTATCTGAATGCTGTGTTTAAAGTATAAGCGTTTTATATAAAAAGGAAGAAATTTCAAGTACTCGCAGCTAATAGTACAAGATATTGGATATTGGTAAGAAGCAACGTCGCCCGTTGTTTCTCACAACAAAACCGTTATGTTTATTAATATATTTGATTTTCGTAGGAACGGATCGGAGTCGTGAACGTTTACACGGCTGTGAATTTGCTTCAATTATTCGAAAGGTGAGGGAACATTTATATGTCAGATGTTTCTGATGTACTCAAGGATTGTAGCACGGATTTTGTCAGACGATCGAAATATACGGATTTCTTACTGTTTTATGTTTTATCTAAATTCGCTTGCCGCAAGCTCCATATGGCTTGTTTGGCGTGTCTTTCGCTTGCATGTAGCTTAAGGCTTGCCATTGATTAGTTTCCCTTATACTTGGCTTGCGTTTGAGATAATTTGACTTGCGTTTCATTTGTGAAAACAAGCTTGCCGCAAGCCTTGACCAGATGTAACTAGCTTGCCACAAGCTTACAGCAAGCAAATTGGCTTGCATAGTAGAGCTTGCGGCAAGGCAATTAACCTGCAAAGGCAAGTTTGTCGCAAGCTTGCAGCAAGTTTAAATGATCACCTCCCGCCAGTAAAAGTACCGACTACCAATGTCCAAAGCTTATTTACAGAACTTTCAAGAAAACACTTCAATTTTTATAACAAATGGTAATACTTAATATATGCCCAAATTTAATATGTTGTTTTAAAAAACGGTGTAGTGATTGGAACTTTTTAAAACCTTTTTTATCATTATTTTCTCTGCTTCTTTAACATTACAATAATAGTTTTAGTAGATACAATTATAAGTTCTTGGAATTACATAATTTTAACAGTTTTTACCATATATCCAGAACGGTTTGAGATATTAAATTTCTGTAAACGGCATTGTGATCTACATATCCATGAAAACAGTCTATGCAATTGAATGAGTTAATCTAAGTAGTTTCTCAAAATATTTTTAGAAAAGTCAATTTTCAGTCCCTTGTAACTCTATTCGTGTTCATTCGAAAGACGTTATATCATAATCATATTAGACACTAAAATACTTTGTGCGTTGCCTCCCCTGTCATTATTTCATAAAAAAATGTATATTTGTGATACTTTAGCATCCATAGTTTGCAACACTACATGGCAAGTGTGATATTGTTTTTTCCTTTCACATAACATATGTAATAACTTGACGTAGGGAAAAGCTGAACCCCCTAGGACCACCATAACCCCCCTGATACTTTCAGTTGTTAGTTGGTATATGCTAATGAATGAATGTAATGTAAGCTTATGTTAGCCCTCCTCCCTCTGAAAATATATCTTGGCCCCTCTTGTTTAATGTTCTGGCCATAGATGACTTGATCTTTGCTACTCGAGTACATTTTCCTCATGTAATTGTGTATAATTCAGATATAATAATTTTAATAATAACAATTTATTGAATATAACTTTTTGTATAAGTAAAATTGAGCAGCTGTTGAAGCGCAGTCCTGGACTTACTCTGTGGTCTGATCTAGATCACGTGATTGTGAGTGGAGCTCGGAATAGGTTTCATTGGACTTTTTACACTTCTTTCGGCTACAACCCACAATTTTTGTACAGCACATAAACATTACTAACTAAAGTACATTTTGCTCAATTACTTTTCTTTCTTTTTTTCTTTTTTTTTCTTTCTTTTTTTTTGTGCATCCTGAAATTACAACTTTCATTAAACACTTCTAGATTGCAGAGTACTAAAAATACATTTCAAGGGCTCTTGCAATTCAGAAAAAAATATAATAGTCAATGGTCAATCATTAATGCTGTCGGAAGCTTTCATACCAAATGGAGCATTTAAATTAAGTATGATTCTATAATTTATTATTGGCAGGGGACTTACCGGAATTCTCTTGGTATCCCGGTGGGCCTATCCGCCCCTGGTACCGGCCCATAACTTAGGCCGACAGATCATATCTCGTCCTACGAGGGTGGGGTGAACATGATGGTTGACCACTATCTAGAGCAGTGTTTCTCAAAATGTGGGTCGCGGGCTGTCTTTTGGTGGGTCACAAGTAAGTTATCCTTTTAATTATGAAAATCTTATTTTGATACAGAAACGTATGTTGTGAAGTACTATTCAGAAAATGAAAATTGGAAGCGTTTGTTAATGACGTAAAGAGTAAGTGGTTACTCAGAGCCCGGCCATGTTGTACAGTCAGTAGAGATACTAAGTTAGGGTGGAAAGAGAGTGGATGGGTCAATATCTGTCACGGGGTAGGTTATTGCGTCGGGAGTAGTGTTACCTCTGTGTTACCTTACTATCAAAACACTTTTACCCTCTTTCAGCATGCGTGCAATTTAATATGATACAGTTATTAAGAAAGCAATTTACGTTACACTTGCTCGATAGTCACCGACTCATATATTTCTCCTACCGACAGGGCCTCTATATTCATAAATTTACATTGCAATTTAGTTTGAAAGTGATATATTTACGATGAAAGAAACCAACTAAATTTTTATTTATTAAAATAAGCGCCGAGCTTTAGTTTGTAACATTCGTGGTCGCTCGAGGTGTTCACAACATCCCAAAATAAATTTCATGTTAGAGGAATGGGGGGCAAAGCGAACCAGTTAACTTCTACAGCCTCAAGTGACAACTAAAAGTTTGAGGAAATATTTTATTAAATTTCCAAATCATAAGAATAATGAGAATATCATTATATATATATATATATATATATAGAATGTTCATTTATTATGTAGCCAAAATCCACTGGTGAAATCCTCACACCTAAACTTAAAAGTCCATATGAACATAAGGCGAAAAAACGCGTTGTTACAAAGTTATGAGATGCCGAAATAGAAAAAAATGTAACTTTGAGGCTGCCTAGCTCAAAAACTATGAGAGATATCAAATGTGGTTAAAGAACTATTGGAGGAACGTACACTTTCTATCTAAATACTTATGTTTCAGAGTTGGATTGTACTGATGCACTTGATTTTAGAGAGAGCGGAGGAAGAGCGGAACCTATACCGCAGGTCCCTCTATAAAATCCGTTGCACTGATACGTCCCAACTCTGAAACATGGTTATTTAGATAGACAGTGTACTAACTAACTCTATGGCCTATGGAACCCAGAGGTTCAATGTCGTGTTCACAAAAGCTCTCCACTGACTTCTATCCTTAGCCAATTGGATACACTGTACTAGTTCTTTCTAATATGTCTTTAACCGTCATTGATATATCTCATAGTTTTCGAGCTAGGCAGGCTCAAAGTTAAAATTTTCTCGATTTCGTCACTTCGTAACTTTGAAACAACGCATTTTCCGACCTATGTCATATGGACTTTTTTTTTTTATTGTTTGGAGTGTTCTAAAAATGGCGCCCACGGGCCACAGAGCACTGTTCTAAAAGTCATAATAAAACAATAATTATATATACCGGTAGCTTTCTGCTTGGGAGTTTGTCAAACTCCCCAGCTTGGTCACTGCAGAGGTTGCGAGGTGCGGGGATGCGAGGATCCTTATAGTGCCTCATAGGAATCTATATGTTTGCAGATCTTTTGCAAGCAAGTCTACCAACACAAACAACTTTTCCAAAACAAAACGCTTTGGAACTGGAAATTCTCCACCCCCCTGCAATATTGGTTGGCACGGTTCTCGCCTGAAGGGGATGGTCCGCTCCTCCACACAGAGGAGGGAAAAAAACCTTACGCCTAGTTTAAATGCGAGATTACCAAGTGGTCATAACTATTGATTCTGTCAACCCACTAAGATCAAAGCAGCTATGGAGACAGTAAAGGCGACTCCGTGAAGAGTGAAGACAGATTGAGGGTGTCAATATTTAATACACTCGTGTTTGAATGAGTGGAAATTTGGCAGCATAGAGAGATTGTTTTCCTTTTCATATGTGTATAAGTGAGAGTGAATGAGAGAGTTGGAGGCGTATTTCAGAGAAAGGGCGTTAATTAGAGAGGGGGTGAGATTTTAAAGCGGAGTGCAAGCCCTGTCCTCGCAAAGGCAATGTAGGAGAACATACGGGACGAAACCCTTGTCCTTCTTCACTTCCCCCTTCCGCCTACTATCACCTACGTCTTAGAATGCTTAAATAGGGGCTAACACTCCTCTTACTAAAAGGTTTTTGAGGGGGAGTATTTCGATGATAAAAAAAATATCTATTTTGAATCGAACGGGAGTATGTTCACGATCAAATTGTCGAATCTGTTTGTACTTTGTAGTGTTGTGTCTTTGTGTGTGTCTTTATTGTTCATTGGAATATGGTTGCTGTAATTGCATAGGCCTAATTACGTGTCTGTTCCTGATATACGTGAAGTGACGAATTCTTTAACGTCTCTGTTGAATGAGCCATTATCAAAAGAGGACTAGCTTAGGAGAGTAATGCTCGCGGAAGTAGGAACGAAAAACACAGTTCTGATTGGTTGGCGTTATCTATGTCTTGCCACGTTGCATTCAAATAGCAGAATTCAGACGATTGTTGTTATCGGTCCTCGTGGCCGAGTGGGCTAGCGCTATATGCTAGTAACGAAAATCTCTTTTGGTGTGAGTTCAAACCCGGCCCGAGGAAAGTTTTTTTTTTACATTTTTATAACACTTTTTAAATTAAAATAATACGAAAATAATACTTAAAAATGTGATTTACGTACTTTTGTGCAGATAAGTAGTAGTAGTAGTAGTAGTAGTAGGAACGGGTTAGAAGCCCCGTAGGGCTCGTTTTGTTGCCCTTGTACTTCATGATATAAGGATCGTTTTGTTCCCCTTGTACTAAATGATATAGATTTTGTGACCAACTTAAAACAACTGACTAGGATAGCGCGTAAAACAGCTGGCTAAAGTAACGCGCGAAAAAACGTACTTCCGGGAGTATTACTCTCCCGAGCGGGTCGTATCAAAAGGAACTTTAGAAGTAAAGCTACTAGGAAAACATCGTAGGACCGATTCCGAGTCTCACTATAACTCAATAATTAGAAGTCTGAAACGAACATTTACAAGGAAGTTTAATCTCAACTTGTACTAACAGCATAAGTGGTTATGTGGATGTGAAATTAAAAAGATTTGTTTTGTTTTCCGTGTTTGTTATTCGGGAAGGGGGAAGATGCATGGAGGAAAAAAAGGTGGTGTGGATATCCAGCATCTGCACAACAAAATAAAATTTAAAAAAATGAAAATTCGTCAGCTCATATAAAACACGTTAATATCATTGTATTGGGAAATGTGAATATTGCTGCTCAACTAGATGCTGGTTGTAGGTGGTCCTTGAGAATCACAATCAAAAAAATGACACAAAACAGGTACGTGATGAATATAATCATCAATTGCATTCGGTTTTGTGGCACCTTTGAGGACATGAGACTCTTCTGCAAATCGAAGCGTATTTCGTAGGTTAATTAATTTCAGTCCAGAACTTGACAGTGCTCTCAAGAGTCATTTAGAAAACGCAACAATTAATAAGGGTACGTCAAAAAATCGTATAAAATGAGCTTCTCCATTGCATGCTAGAAGTATACAATGAAGAAATCGCTATTATTGTTTATACTAACTATTATTATTATTATTATTAATATTTTATTAATAATATTTATTATTATTAAATTATTAATAATTATAATAATATTAGTAATAATGAAAAAACAAGGTCATATATTGTGCACTACCTAAAATTCAAAGCACGAGCCGCCACTGATATATAGGGGAGGTCAGTTGGATATGAGCATAGTTAATGAAAATACTAATATATCTCAAAAATGATGTATTACAGAAAGTAGAAAGTCTCACCAAAAGAAAGCCTGATCTTTCATCTACAAACGCTAAAAAGTACAAGGTTATGTGTACTTTTGTTCGTGAGTAGTAAACAGGTTAATAAGGTATGTTAACAGTGCTCATATTTTCCGTAGTACAAGGGTAATATGAGCACTTTGTAGGGCAAATATGAGCAGCATTTCTTTTCTAATATTTTGACATAAAATACAAAGCAGATACAAAAAATGTACAAAAGAAGAAATAAAACGTAAATGATTACAATAACGAGCAAAAAATAGTTGCACATACACGTGAAACAGTTCATTTCAAGAGTCCTGTCTATTGATGTGACGTAAATAACTAGGCATTAAATCTGCTACAATAATCACAAACAAGGAACTCAAGGCACTGAACCTTCACACAAAGGACATGATACCAGTTTTGGCACATATCACACTTGATCCATTCTTCTCATTTGGAGTTTTTACTAAACTTTCCTTCACGAATACGGCAAATACTTTCATTCTCTTCACACTGTGTGGACGAGCTTGTCCTCTTACTTGGCGTAGCATTTCTGGCGTTTTCTTCAATGAAATTATTATTATCCACTTGAGTTGTAGATTTATGTATGGATGTCTACTTGTTCACCTTCTCCGCACACACAAACTGTGACAACACCCATCCCACACATGGCTGGAGTGATAGATTGGAAATACGCAAAATGTATCCAAGCTGATTATAAACTTGAAGGTTGTAGAATTTGTATTATCCATGTTATTACAAATTATCTTATTACGGAATGTCTACCTTAATTAACATCTGCAAAAGCTCCTCACGTCCATTCCTTTCTGCTTTATTATGACTTGTAGAACGGTGCTATGTGTTCCGTGGGCGACATTTTTAGAACACCCGATATATATATTCTATAATAATAAAAGAATTACCATCTAAACGAACTACTTGATATAAAAGAATATTGAAGTGCTTAACATTTTGTGAGTGTTAGCCTAATACAATTAAATACATAATTGCCTCTACACTAGGCTTGCCCACACACTAGACCTAAACATATTTAAAGAGCTTAAGTCCATATAGGCCTTCTATCTTATCAAATAGGCAGTGTTCTGTGTGTCTAGTTTCTTTTAAGCTAAATCAGGAATGCAAATAAGCAACAAAATTTTACAAGCCCAAGAAAAAAACTACTAGTCCACACCCCGCAATAGAAATCATTTACTTACCCTCGGTATGATATTAAATACTCGCCCATATCGATGAACCACTCGCCGCGGGCGAGTGGACGACTGGTTATTTGCATCCCTGATCTAAAGTAATCTTAAGGACAACAATCTGTGTAACAGCAAACAAACTGAAGAAAACAAATTAGGGCTTAAAATATCACATCACATGCTTGGTTTGCACACAGCACAAACGTAAATGTCTTTACCCTCATAATCAGTGCAATTTTCGTGAAACCATGACAGACAAATAGAGCATTGGATCCAGTCTTCAGTACGTGGGCGTGAATAATATTTATGACAAAAACTTGCACTGGTAACTACCGTCGTCTTCTGAAGATTTTGGAAGTGATTTTTTTCTTGGTAATTCCAGATGTACTTTGTATATCTATAGCAGCAGCAGAAATATTTCTTATTGCATGAATATCTTGATCGGTACATTTCCTTCTTTTTTCTGGTAGTTCCTCCACGAAAAATGCACTAGTACCTGCTTCGGTAGACAGTGAAATTGTTATACTTCTTCGCGCTCTTCTTTTGTAGAGATTCTTTGACAGTGAATCGCTATTCTCTTTGCCCCCCCCCCCGAAATAAAAGAATATCTACAGCATATGGACTGCGTAATTACGATTACTTATAAATATGATGATAAATGTAAGACGCCACACTATTCATGCATGCTATGTTCGCAAACATCCTACGGAATAGTAGGAAAAGTTTTTGAAAACCTTACCTTGTGATTTTTTTTAAAAAAAATAGCAAAATGCATGTTTTCTTTTTTTCTTTTCTCTCGTGGAAGCAACAATACGTAGGCTGCGTAGGCATTAGATATTAACGTCCTTCTTTCTTCCACTAATGACGTCATAAGCTTGGTCAATCATTTCCTGCCATCTATATTCAATTGACTGTAAATTACGTTATTCGCTTTGCATCATATATTCACTTTGCCTCCCCTTCCTCTAATCATTCACACGGACTGTTATTGAACGAACTGGAATAAACACAGCTGTCTCCTTATACCTTCTGCTAGTTAATATGGAAATTTAATGTTTGTAAAAACAAAATAGACCTATTTTTATTTTTAGAAATGAGTATTTACATTTAAAAAAAATCCTGCATTAGCTTTGTGGAAGAGTAAAGTTGAAAATAACAATTATGACTGTTTAGAAATACTTCAAACGTTCGTAATCGAAAATGAAGTGAATCCAGATGATTCCGTAATGTCTGGAATATCCGAACATTTGGAGGCATGGAAACAAAACTTTGAATGTTACTTTCTTGAAGATATGTAACAGTGCAAGGAATAGAACTGGATTGCAAAGCATTTGTCCGTGGCATTTCAATTGGTAGGCCTATATCAGTGAAGGCTGATGAAGAACTAATCGACCTATCTGAAGATAGCTCAGTTCGTATGAATTTCAACCCCAAAAAGATACTGTTTTGCTGTCGTTCAGCAATCTTATTTACTACTTTCTACCGAAGCTTTGAAAGTGCTACTCCAATGTAGTTATTCATTTTTATTTCAAGCTGGGTGTTCAGCAATGGTGAAGATCAAGACCAGTGTTCGAAGTGGGAAAGAAAAAGCAGAAGGGTATGTTTTATTAAGATTTTGAGTCGACATACCGGCTATCTAAATGTTGAAATACAGTGAGAGTATGTTGCCCAAAAGATTGGATTTCGATTTACATAATGACTGAAAACCAGAGGAGAGCTTCTCTTTAATTACGGAGAGGGGGGTATAAAGAGACTTTGATCTTTCAGTAACAAGTTTCTGAAGAAAAAAGTATCCCCTATATTATAGAGAATTATACACGAAAATGCTCAAAAGCTAACAAATTTCTGTGTTAACAATTTTCTGCAGAAAAAGTTCCGAACTCCCGCTAGACTGAGGGGTATTCTAAACCACCGGAGAATCCGCCCTCCATAGCAGACATCCCCTAAATCCGCCTATGTTCAAAACACTGTATTTATATGCATAAAGGCAAGAAGACACGTACATATACATAAGAAAGAAGCAATTCAATAGGACACATCAAAATATAACCTAGATGAACTTCTTTGAAAACATCTCATTTTAAAAACAAAAGTCAGGAAAAAGATAACAAAAAATATCAGTTTATTAACTTCTTTTTAAAGAAATAAAATCTAATGTGCTAATCGTCGGTTATTGTGTAGAAATTGGATAAATGGATTTATTCAAGGTATTTAGCATCCACTCTCCAGTGACGGTATGCCCTGATGACTGGAAAACCAGAGGCGATATGCCTTCATCAATGAAAAACCACAGGCGGTATGGCATACCACCGCATACCGTCTCACTTCGACCACTGATCAAGACTAAATACAGAAACCGACTGCAAATGTCCAATTCCTTGCACCTGAAAGTAACTCATATCAGCGTGGATGTCAATGCAGTTATTAATAAATATTGAAAACAAGTAGGGGAAACTGGCCTAAAATTACATACCATGATAAAACGACATACCAGGGGTTTTGAACGATTGGTGCAAAGAAGAGCTCTGAGAATTTTTAAGGTAAGCCTGGAGCTAGTAACAGTGATCCTCTGGAAATGGCGGTACTGAAGCTTCGATATAGACATCGTGAAAAATTATTTTTGAAAAGTAAGTATTCCAAATATTTGTATATGCTTTTCTAGTCGCTTGTAGTTCAAAAACGTAATATGGTCTTAACATTTCAGTTATATAAATACATTAAGGTGCGATTATAGAAAAGCAACGCAGCGTTTTAAAAGATGTGAAAACAAAGACCTTGGTTGCTTGGAGTTTCTGCTTGACCAACTGTTGAAGAATAAAATGACATACCAATCGTAAGGGCAAAATGACATACCAATCGTAAGGGCAAAATGACATACCAATCGTAAGGGCAAAATGACATAGTATGTCATTTTATCCTAAGGTATGTCATTTTACCCTTTCATTTTCTCTTTTCTTTCTGTATTTTGGAATTATGGAAACGAATAAAGGTTGCCCCTAAGTAACTGCCCTAGGAAAAACTGAAAAAATGAATTGCTCGATAGCGCACCTGCTGTTACTCTTGGACTTGCACAAGAATCTGACTGGATGACCGTGCAGACATTTCTTACAGTTTTGAAACATTTCGCTTCGTTTGTGAAACCTAGTATGGAAGAGGTTTTGCTCTTTGTAGATGGACATTCCAGTCACAAGAACTTGGACGTTCTTATTTTGCCAAAGAAAATGGAATCATAATTCTGTGTCTCCCACTTCATTGTACGCATCGCATACAGCTTTTGGATATAGCATTTCTTGACCCATTGAAGATCTACCATAATCAAACAGTGTCAACATGGATGAAATGCTACCCAGGTTGAACTGTCCTCAGTAGCAGATAAGCTCTCTTTTTGCTCAGCTCACGGAAAAGCTGCAAAGGCTCATAATGCAGAGAGTAGATATCGGAAGACAGGTTTGTGACCCATTGATCCCAATATCTTTGACCAGCTGTTTGCACCAACAGAAACAACGAATATTCTATTCTCAGCAGAACCAGTTGAGAGCTCAGATAAAACTACTGGACCCCAAAACAACGGATCCACATCGGTGTCCGATGATTCTCAGAAAAAGGGACCAGTCATATCTGATGAAGCACAGCAATCCACCTTATTTTGAGAGGATCGGCATGTGCCAGTGAAAAGAGATTTCCCCAGTACCGATGACTCATGCAGGCATCCTAAGAAGAATCAAGATTCATGAATCTCCAATTCTCACTAGCAGTACATACCTTAGTGCATTGAAGGAAAAGAGGTAGGGAAGACTGAAAAGAGCATGAGGAAGCCAACAAAGTAAGTGAGTTGAAACTAGATCTACGTGCTGAAAATATGAATGAGGACGAACTCTTCACGAACGACGGCGATGATAAAGATTGTCCATGTCTCTATTGCGACGAGTTATTCTTTGTGTCCCGTTCAAAAGAACTTTGGTGGTGTTGTTACCAGCGCAAAAAATGGGCATATCGTGAATGTGTGGACGTTTCTGCTAAAACAGAAGCGATTGTTTGTGAACTTTCCCATTAACTTTTACCCACATAAATGGTATTCTATTTGATGTAATATTTCCTTGACATTTGCAAGTTATCAAAGTGTATTTTGTCTAAATTTGTTATTGTTATATTATCTAAAAAAGGAAAAACTTTTCTTTGTTAGTACAATCTTCTGTTTTTTAAAGAAAAAATGGAAATTGGTAATAGTAACTAGAAAGGAAAGTACCTATGTGCATAAATCAAGACCTATTTTCACATATTCGAGAATTTGTATTTCCAGTTATTTCTGTAATACTAACAAGTAACAAAGAAAGTAGCTACAGTATATATTAAAATATTTTTTTTATTACATTGGATTTGAAAAATTGTATTTCCAGTTAATTTTGTACAGTTTCTTCTATAGTAAACTTATTTATAGAATTTTGTAATATTTATTGCGCGTTTAGGGCAAAATGGCACACTTGTATGTCATTTTGTCCAAGTATAAGCCTAAAATGACACATTGAGCCAAAAAACAGAAAAAAATGAAATATTTTGAGTTTTACGTCCCACGATTATGCCGGTTAGGCTAAAGGAGACGGTGATGATGAGTAATGAATGAAATGGTGGAATAAAGAAAGTGGGAGGAAACGGGAGAACTCCGAGAAAACCCACGCACACGGTGTTTGTCCACCACAAGGTTCACTTGGCGGGGGCTGGGATCGAACCCGGGACCCCAAGCACCAGAGGTGAACGCTCTACCACTGAGCCACCGCGGCCCCAAAAAACAGAAGAATTAATTACAATGACATTATTAACTTCTAAAGGAAGATTTAATTGGAGTAGTTACGTTATAATGTACTGGTACTTACAATGTTAGAACAAAAATAACTTTCTTAGCTCTTTTGGTTATGGATTTATTCGCGTTAATAAAAGCGGTATGTTATTTTAGGTCAGTTTCCCCTACATGTATCGCATGAGCCTCATTATGTATAGCAGTACAAAGATTTCGTTTTCTAAGTACTTTTTGTATATCATGTATATTTTTTCTTTTTTGTCTAGCAGGGGCGGATCCAGGGGAACGATCGGGGCGATCGTCGCCCCAGAAGAGGAAACTTCATTATTTTATATATAAATAAAACCCATCCCAGAGTTTGGAGCTCTTAGAAATAGCTGTAAGTAGCAGTATTACAACCCACCGCCCCCCCCCCAGAAGTTCGTCCTGGATCCGCCCCTGTAGTCTAGGAAATGATAAGTTAAGGATACGATTTACAAACGTTAATTGCTTTGAAACTCACCACCATTACGTAGAATGTCAATGCGTATCTGAATAAACCTAGGTGGGCCACAAAATACCATTTATTATTAATTGTGGGTTGCAGTAATAACAAGTTTGAGAACAACTGATCAAAAGCATTAAGAATAAAAAAGATGCATGGTGATTTGGCGAGCCACAGAAAATTTTGCCTTCCGAATGGTGTAGTTAAAAGTATGCCAAGAGATGTCAGCACATATGTAACATTCAACGCTAATAAGTTTGCAAACCCACTTGCAAAGCATATAATTTTTTACTTTTTTATCACAAAGAATATTCAGTATTTACTACACAATCTCCGGGTTTTGATGGAATTGTATATTTTTATTACAACTTACTAGAATAAAACAATGTTCCCTAGCCATATGATTACAAACAATGTTTAGTTATTGCGATTCAAGGTTAAATGGGCATACCCACTCAGAATTCCAAATCGTTCATCGATTTACAGGTCTGAGTTTGATTTCTAGCGCTCTACGAGCATTTACTACTATTTTTGATCATTTAGGGAGGATTGTTCTGATACAGACAATCGACATCCCCTTGCAGTCCGTATTGCTGACTCAAGTGGGAGCCCGTGGCCATCATCATCATTTTCGTCTCCTCATCTCTTTTGTGGAGGGCCAGTGCTCGCACTGACCGACATCTCCGCGAGGACGTATTGCTGCCTCAAGTGAGAGCCACAGTGGGCTTCCTCGATCATCCTCTTCGCCGAAGTCTTTTGCGCCCATTTGGATGGCGTCAGGTGGCCATCCGGGACTACCACCGCAACCTCCTGGGCCGTCTCTGAACCCCACGTCAGTGGGCCAGGGGACTGACCGAAGGCATCCATCTGCTTCCCAAGGCAAAAATTCTGGTAGATCCCGATCACGCACACCGGACAAACATCACACTTCTTCAACTCAGCCACCGTCTAAGCGTCATCATACTGTTAGTGAATCCGAGCAGTCTGTTTCATCCATGAATCTCGACGACGCTAATGAATTTCCGACAATACTGGATTCTTCCAAACCTCGTCTTCATTCATTCCTGCTTACCAACTTTGATCCCAAATTTGAGAATACCAAGCTGGCTTTCCAACAACTCATAAAATATCTACCACGCGCCTCCGTCGCTCAAATTGTTCATACACGCAATGGGATAATCTTCAAGTCATACGATTCATCATTCTTAACCACTGTACGAAACAAATGCAGTTTCGAAATTTTTGGCAAACATGCTGAAATGAAGCGACTTGAATCAAAGGCGTTTAAACAGGCACCACCTCCACGAAGACCCCCGGCTCTTTCAGTTGTCATTAGGGGGGTGGATCCTTCCCTGACAGACGATGAGATTCAGGAAGAACTCACTCAAGAGGGGCACTCTATAATTAAGTGCATACGTATTAAAAACGACCATGGAGCCACATACATGGTACGAGTCCTTACTAATTCCGAAACCACCATCGATGACTTGCTAACTTATGGCGCTTTCATTTATAAAAGAAAGCATCGCGTCGAGCCATCAAAATCACCTCCACCTTTACCATTGCGATGCGAGCGCTGTCAAGCGTACAATTCCCACCCGACTTCTAAATGTACGCAACCTAGCAAATGTGGATACTGTAGCGGTGCACACGATACTAAGGCATGCACCAACTTAGCTAAACCACCTAAATGCTCCACATGTCCAGAGCAGCATCCGACGTATAGTTATCGATGCAAAGCGAAACCTACAGCTGAGCCTCTCAGCCCGGAACTCACAGTTCCTTTGCGACCTGTTTTACCGCCAACTCAGCAAGCGCTACCACCACCAGCTATCGACGAACCTATTACTCTCCAACAATTACTATCTTTTTTCACTATCGCAATGCAAAACATTCATCCTTTTCTTCGACAACACATTCTCGGGGTGGTCAATCACTCTGCTCGCCTGATCTTTAAATGTTCCTTTCAAGCTACCTACTCTGGTCCACACGTGTATTTTCATGTCACTCCATTCGAAGAACATGCCTCCGCAGAAACTTCCAACCCTTCTACTGCACCGTAATCATGGGTATTTCGCTCTTATTTGTTAATATTCGATCCCTCGCTACTCATTATACTCTTTTCGAACAGCTTCTCTTAGAAGAATCTATTCAAGCCTTCCTCATTAACGAAACTCACCTCACACCAGCTATGTCTTTTAAAATACCTAGATATACATTACTACGTTGTGATTCTACGGTAGCTGCACGCCGAGCAAATGGGGGAGTGGCTGTTGGCTTTCATCCTTCCATTAGTCATCGCCAATACCACCCTGCCTTATATAACATACCGGAGCACCTCATTATCACCCTCTATTTTCACTCCCTTTATGTCACTATAGCCACCATATATGTGCGCCCTGGACACCCAATCCCCCTCTCCTTTTTTCAGTATATCTCTAATAACTTTAAATATTATATCATTATGGCAGATATTAATATTCATAGCCGTTCAGATAACCAGAAACAACGTTTCCTTAACTTCATCACCAGTCATACCACAGGCCATATCTTTGACATACCAAAACCTACCCGACCTATCACTGAAACCACACCAGACGTAGTGATTTCATCTGTCAACCTTTCCCAACGATGTACTCTCGAGGTACTAGATTCCATTGGTAGCGATCATCTACCCATCAAACTTCACATTGATCAACCACAGCCTCATAGTCCTCGAACCTTACCAGAATCTCGGCGTGTCCCACGTTTTGACCAAGCAAAATGGGAACATTATCGCTCAACAATCACTGCCGATTTAGCCAATCTTGAGCCGCCTACCACAGAAGATGCTCTGTATAATTGCATTTCTGATATCACCTACTCTATCCGTCATGCGTCCGAACTTCATATACCAACCACTGAAATCTCCCGGTTCCAACCACGCCTACCACCAAGTTATCTACCTCTTATACACCGCTCCCGCGCATTTTTCCGAGAGTTTCAGCGCACTGGGAACTTGGAAGCACTGCAGCATCATCGCAAACTCCAGCGCACAGTCCGAAACTATGTTAAGGCATATAAACTCCGGACCTGGGTCAAGACTTGCAACACCTTGGCAGAAACTTCGCACCCAACTAAGTACTGGAAACGCTTTAATCTGCTGACGGGCAAGCTTACCAGGACGCCTTATCCATTGCTTATTAATGACTGTCCGCTACAAACAGATGAAGATAAAGCCAACGCTTTTGCCGACCACCTGCAAACTACATTCACTCCTTTTTCACCAGACTTTCCCCGGAGGCATCCCACGGACATCTTGAACCTATCAGCACCTTACTTACAACCGAGTGAAACTCATAGTCTTCCCGACAATAATCCTCTCACCGCTCCTATCTCTACTGACGATATTTCGTCTGTCGTGAATCGCAAGCGTAATACAGCTCCTGGTTTGGATCGGATAACTTATCGCCACATCAAAGAAGCACCATACTGTCTTCTTCTTCTTCTTTCTTATGTCTATACATTTATACTTCGTACCGGCTACTTCCCCTCAGACTGGAAAACATCCTCTACTTTAATGTTTCTGAAACCTAACAAACCTCCAGATTCTGTTGCATCTTACCGTCCAATACAGCTAACCTCCGTATTTAGCAAGATTCTCGAGCGCATCATCGTCGCCAGACTTCATCTCCATCTCTCTACCCATAATTTGCTTCCTGTGCATCAGGCTGGATTTAGACCTAATTTTAGCATCAACGATCAACTGCTCAGACTCTTAAATCTCATTACCAATCATTATAATACTGCTCGACCGTCTTGTCTCATCCTTTTCGATCTCGAAAAAGCTTTTGACAAAGTTTGGCATTTAGCTCTTCTGTTCAAACTACACCGCTTCCGACTTCCGCTTTCTTATCTCCGATTCATATTTCACTTTCTTTCTAACCGCCTCTCTTATGTAACCATCAATAGCTCCTTCTCTCATCCGATTTTTATTCACTCTGGTGTACCCCAAGGCTCTGCTTTCTCACCCCTACTATACAGGGTGGTCGTGCATGAATGTCGGAAAATTCGGGAGATGATTCTACAGGTAAAAACAAGCAAAAAATGTCATATGAACATTGGGTGAATGCGGCTTCGTTTGGACGCTAGAGGCGTCTGAAATGTCACCTTCCGAGGCGGCAATTTGCAATATCTCAAGAACGGAGAGAAATACGAATGTCGGGTCAAAACATATCAAAGGAAACCCCATCCTAAGAATCCAATTATGCATAAGTAATGGCGAAACAGTGGCGGCGCTAGAGGGGGCACAAAGAAAGTGAATGAAACATGGAGAAAAGTGAACAATTTACACTGAAAAATTGTAGGAGGGGATGTTACTTGGAACATGCAACAACAAATGTTAATGAACAAAGGCAACAACGGCTAGTCTGTAGGGACATTATGGGAGGCGGATTGTAGGAATACAGTGTCTTTGTAATGGTGAGAAATAGGAATGTCGGGTCAAAAGATATCAAAGGAAATGCCATCCGAAGAATCCAATTATGTATAAGTGATGGCGAAACAGTGGCGGCGCCAGGGGAAGCATGAAGAAAGTGAATGAAATGCAGAGAAAGGTGAACAATTTACACTGACAAACTGTAGGAGCGGATGTTATATGGAACTTGCGGCAACAAATGTTAATGAACAAATGCAACAATGGCTACGCTGTAGGGACACTATGAGAGGTGGAATGTTGAAATACAGTATCATTTTAACGGAGAGAAATAGGAATGTCGGGTGAAAAGATATCAAAGGAAATCCCATCCGAAGAATCCAATTATGCACACGTACTGCGGAACAGTGGCGGCGCATGGGAGCTGCAAAGAAACTGTTAAACACTTTTAGTGATGAAACGTGCAGATCGTAAAAAACACGTATGGAAGATGAGACCCAGTTTATTGTAAAAACAAGAGGTATTCTAATTACCATGGTCAACATAATGCCATTCTATAGCAGCTGTTCAATATGTCCTCCTTGTTCTTCGAGATAGACAGTTAAACGATGGCGTAAGGATTCTCTGACTGGTGCCAATATCGCTGACGTTTGCCGTAATGTGGCAAATGCAGCACATACACGCTGGCGAAGATCTTCAACATCATGCAGGGGCCGTGTATACACGAGACTCTTCACGTAACCCCACAGGAAAAAATCTAGGGTATTCAGGTCGGGTGAACGTGGGGCCCATACTTGTCTTCCACCACGACCTATCCACCTGCGTGGAAATGTTTTGTTCAGATATGCACGAATGGTGTGACATGAGTGGGCAGGGGCGCCATCATGCATAAACCACATACACTGTCGTGTCCTCAGTGGCACATCTTCAAGCAGAATAGGTAGGTTCTGAGTCAGAAACTGGAGATACGATATTGCGTTCAATCGCTGTGGTAAGAAGTGTAGTCCCACAACGTTGTCGCCAATAGTACCAGCCCATACATGCAATTGGAAACGCTGTTGATGCTTCGTCTCTACAATTGCATGCGGGTTGTTGAGTGCTCATCGATGGTCATTGTGGAAATTTGTGATACCATCCCGTGTGAATAATGCCTCATCCGAGAACAATACCTGTCTTAGAAAGGCTGGTGATACACGGCAGCGGCGGTATAACCAACGACAGAAACGTCGTCGGGTTTCATAGTCACCATCGTATAACGCATGCGTTCGTTGTACGTGGTATGGTCTGAGATTATTACTATGCTTAGCACGACTTGATGCGAAACTTGTTGCTGCCTTGCTATTCGTCGGGTGCTAATACTCGGGTTCCGTGTCACATGTCGGAGTACCCTCTCTTCCAGTGGGGGTGTTCGAACGCGTCGTCGTCTCGGAATGTCAGTGTTGGGAAGGAATGACCCAGTGTCCCGCAATCGCTGATGAATACGAATAAACATCCCCGGTGCTGGAATTTGTCGATCTGGGTAGCGTTCAGCATATAACCTACGTGCTTCTTCTGCATTACCTTCCGCTAAGCCGTACATCAAATGCATATCTGCCATTTCGGCGTTAGTGTATACTATCCTATACTATCCTGCCTGTAGAGTGTAGCACTAAAACGCTTGTGCTGTTACTGTCATTGCCCCATTCAGTACGAATGAACTGTGCGCTGTCCTCTGCCCCTTCGATGCGTACGCTCTCGTTACCCACGCTTTCACTACTCCTATAACTAACTCTACTACGCGACGCTCTGCACGCCCCCTTGTTCCACCTACTGTAGCTATACGCCCTCTGTCATCGGACATGTATCATACAGTACACCTAGAGTTGTATTCCTTGTTTCCTGATTGCTCCCCCTGGCGCCGCCACTGTTTCGCCATCACTTATACATAATTGGATTCTTCGAATGGGATTTCCTTTGATATCTCTTGACCCGACATTCCTATTTCTCATCATTACAAAGATACTGTATTCCTACAATCCGCCTCCCATAATGTCCCTACAGACTAGCCGTTGTTGCCTTTGTTCATTAACATTTGTTGTTGCATGTTCCAAGTAACATCCGCTCCTACAATTTTTCAGTGTAAATTGTTCACTTTTCTCCATGTTTCATTCACTTTCTTTGTGCCCCCTCTAGCGCCGCCACTGTTTCACCATTACTTATGCATAATTGGATTCTTAGGATGGGGTTTCCTTTGATATGTTTTGACCCGACATTCGTATTTCTCTCCGTTCTTGAGATATTGCAAATTGCCGCCTCGGAAGGTGACATTTCAGACGCCTCTAGCGTCCAAACGAAGCCGCATTCACCCAATGTTCATATGATATTTTTTGCTTGTTTTTACCTGTAGATTCATCTCCCGAATTTTCCGACATTCATGCACGACCACCCTGTATCTTCTGTTTGTAGCTGACATGCCGGCACTTCCTCTCAATGTGCACACTTTCCAATATGCTGATGACACTGCTTCTCTGTACAGCCCGAACCATTCAACAGATTAACTCCTCTCTCAGCATAGCAATTGACTCCTTCTTTCGATGGTGCAATAAGTGGCGACTTCACATAAACTCCACTAAGACGCAGGCAATTGTCTTTATTCCACCTCGCAAGCGCTCTCGAGTACAGAAAAATCCGAATCTCCTTAACGTCAGTGTCGACGGTACACGAATTCAACCCACTAAACAGGTCACTTACCTCGGTCTCACTATCGACCATCATCTAACTTGGCGCCCACATCTTAAAGAACTCACTCGCAAGGCCTATAATCGTTTAAACCTTCTTAAACGTCTTATAGGTACCACATGGGGATTACAGCCTTCTACAGTACTCAATACCTACAAGGTATTTTTGCGCCCCGTCTTAACATATGGACATCCCGCCTGGGTTAGTGCATTACCTTACTTCTACAACCAATTAAAAGTGCTCGAACGACATGCTTTTCGTCTAGCATACCGAATCAAGCTTCCGAGTCCAACGCAGGAGTTGTATGACCGCATAACGTTTCCTACCCTACTTCATCACATCGAAAAATTAAGGCTCAGGTTCATAACTACCCGCTTTCAGCAACGACACCCTCTACTTGTAGACACGATGGATATCGATCGCAACTACGATCTGGGTTATAATTTCATCACCTGTCCTTTATCTCTGCTCTTCTCCCTTTATCTCAAAACTCTTCCACCTGATCACCCCGACCATTTTGTCGCATCTGCCTATTCTTCGGATCATCTTCCCCATCATGTTTCACTCACATTTACTGCACTGTAAATCCATTATACTAACAGGGCTTCACATGTCTTCATCACTGTCCAGAGTAGCCCCTGGACAAGAAGATAACCAGCATTAGTCTTTTTAACAAATTGTTTGTGTTTGTCCTGTGAAGTGCACCTCACCATCATCTTTTCCTGCCCTTATGATTATGATCACAAGATCATAATGTCTGATGGATACTATAATAAAATGAAATAAAGTTGAAATATAATAAAGTGTTACTTAAATACATGATGTTCCAGTTCTCCTACATCCCATAGACCAGCTCCAATCTCCTTACTACCCCAATACTTTCAGCACTCACCCCGGATAGAGGGCGTAACCCTCGCAAGGGAGCTAGCCTTCGGCTAGCAATTAAAAAAAATAAAAAAATAATAAAAAATAAAAAAAAGTTAAATGGGAATGAAACTCTTGTTTAAAGGGGAAAAAAAAGAAGGCTAAGTATTGCTACTCACTGTCAGTGCAGTGCTATTCAATGATCTCCTAGGGTTAAATCCGGATATTTTTTGCTTAGCGTGGTTTGCAGTGATGCTAGTTTGAGGGAAATATAGCAAATAATTTTTTAAGAAGGGAAAAAGGTAGATTTTTCGAATATGAGATAAAATGTAGGGAAATTTTGCTTTTTAAGACTCTTCATCCCGGCGAAATTAAAATACCGCTAATTTTACAGTAATTATGTGATATCTTCAAATAGATAAAAGATAATTGAAATATGGAACAAGAGCGCCCTAGACAATATTATTTTGCGTGAGGTACCGTTATCACAAGTCACCTTGTGGCTTTCCGTTTTCAGCTGTTTAGAAACGCGAAAATAAATGCCGATTTTCAAAATGGCTCGAAATCAAAAGCAAATAAGTGAGTCGTGATAACGGTTTCTCATGTAAAATAATATTGTCTAGGGCGCTCTTGTTCCACATTTCCATTATCTTTTATCTACTTGAAGATATCATATAATTACTGTAAAATTAGCGGTATTTTAATTTCGCCGGGGTGAAGACTTAACAAATGTTGTTACTAAAGAGGAGAGGCTCCGAAGATTTCAGTCAGCGATTTTGCTCAAATTTTGCACATAGATAGTACCCCACCAGAAAACAATAAATCTGGAACGGTTTACGGTACCATTTTATAGAACACGAGATATATAGTGGTTTGGGTTTGTCTGACCAAATTAGTACCTCGATGATTTATCCGTCTACAAGCGAGGTTTTCTTCGTCTCCGTGGCGAAGTCGGAAGAACACGCTCTTTGTAATCGTAAGATTGATTGTTCGCGTCCAACCTGAGGTACTATTTTTCTCTTTATTTATTTAGACTCATCTGAGTGTAAACAAATCAGGCATATACGCGGTTTAACATATATTGGGAGATTAATTTTGTGGTTCATTGGCGTTTCGTTGCGTCTTCTTTCTTAGATTTACCAATTTGATTTCAGGTACTTGCTATTGGTGTTCTAATTTTTAAACAACTTCTAAAAGGAAAAGCATTGAAGGCAGGGGCGGATCCAGGGCCGACTTCAGGGGGGGGGCGGTGGATTGTCATACTGCTACTTTTAAGAGCTTCAAACTTTCGGATGTTTTTTTTAGATATATAAAATAAGAAAGTTTCCTCTTCTGGGGGGGACAATCTCTCCCCCCGGATCCGCATCTGATTGATGGAAACTAAATCCCTTGGATTCGGAAGTCTTTTTGTTGTTGTTGTTGTTGTTGTTGTTGTTGTTGTTGCGAGAGGTCGCGAATTCAAATTCCCGAAGCAGAGGCGTCGTTAGCCTGGTGCAAGGGAGCGGGTGCACCCCTTGAGTGAATATCCGCACCCTCAGTTTTTCAGGGATGCTCTCTTTAAACAATAATTATATATATATATATATATATATATATATATATATATATATATATATATATATATATATATATATATCAGTAGCGTCTTCTCTGGGTGTGCAAGTCGTGTGTTAACGCCCAACGAAAAATAAAGGAAAGAGTATTTTAATTTAATTAAACGGATCGTCAGAACATGGGATTTTTTTATTTTCAACGAGACAGAATCAACTGTTGAAGCGCAAAAGAACAGAGAAATGCTGTGCGGTCTCCGTCATGTTTTGAGGAGGCAACTCTGCGAGTAAGTCGTTGGCAACGCTATGGCTGAAGTTTCACTGTTTTAGAAGACTCCTATTGTGCATCCGCTTCGTGTCCCTCACCTCGTACTTGTGTGATCCAAGGCGTTGGTTAGGAAATCAACGTCTTCGAGTTTTCTGCTTCTCTCAAGTGTTGCCAACTCTGTAGAGTTATTTGTGGATGTACAGATATTTTATAGTTGAGTTGAGTTGATTTTAGTTTAGCGTCCCTTTCAGCAGCGAGGCTATATGAGACGTGGACCTACTGATTAACGTGGAATCCGAACCACATGAGCTCCCGCCGGGAATCGAACCCGGGTCTCCCACGCCAAAGGCGCGTACGCTAACCACTTAGCCACGGAGGAGCTCATATTACGAGTATTTTATAGCAATACGCAAAACATTTTTTGGGGGAGAGGGAGTATGATCTACGCACTTTTTTATTGTTAAACATATCATTCAATTCAAAAGTTAATGGTGCAATCAACTTCTTCCTAAAATACGTGTAAGGAGTACGGTGAAAAGAAACATAATCTTTTTTTCGATCCAAATTGTGTTGGAAGCGTCAGTTGATGAAAAAAAAAAAAAAAGAAAAGCCTGAACGTTAAACTACAGAACGGTTTTCCATTCTGCCTTTTTATTTGCTTAATTTTCATTTACTTTGTCGTTAGTGGGTCATCCTCAAGACTTACGGTTTCGGGCCCCTATTACTGTTTCTAAAGCAGTAATCCAGAGGTTTCTACGCAAAGAAAGACGACTTGAGCTGAAATTCACGTGATTGTAAGTAAATAATTGTTTGTTTTTTATTTTCAGTTTCATATTTTGAGGGTATATTTACTTATACTATAATTATTATAATTAAATGTATTCCTTACGTAATAACATCCTCCTTGATTGTCCTTTATAATTTCCAGACTAAATTGTTAGAAGTAAATTGCTGTTTATAGGCTGGTGTAAATAGGACATTATGCAGTGACGATCATGGTTCCCTACTTTCGAAAATGGCGAGAACTTCCAGGTACATACTATATTCAGGAAATCGATGGGTGGACAGTATAGTCACTATTAAATACTCGTATGCTGAATGCAAATGCCACTAAAATAGTTAGGCGTAAATTGAGGTAAATTTATCACAATATTTTTGATCAGTAAAAAAATGTGGGTGGGCTCATCTCTGCGCATGGGAAGAGGGGGTTCCCCCTCTAGTATGGCCTATGGTTGTGAGGGTTATATATTTTTCCTTTCTTGCCAACGCCCTAACATCCACGTCAGAAGACGCTACTGATATATATATATATATATATATATATATATATATATATATATATATATATATATATATATATATATATATTGAACGAAAAGTAGGGAAATTTTATCTCAGAAAGGTAATTTTGACCATTACCGAGGGAAATTTTAACTTGAAGACCTAGCATCTCTGGTTTAGGCACGCTAATTTGAAAATTGAGAACTTTTGTTTTCTAGGATGAGTATACCTACAACCAAGTAGGTCAATGTAGGATTTGTTTTTAAATTCACACTGCAGTTCATCGTAATTTCGGATTTACATTCTTTCTCATTGATTTTGCGATATGTGTTGTGTATTATACAGGGTTGTCCAAAAGTGTGAAAACACCCAAATAAAATATAGGATTTTTAAAGAATTTCAAAAGTAGCATTCTAGATTAGTATTGGGGGAGGGGGAGACTTTTGGGATATTTGTGATGTCCATGAGTGTCATCTTGAAGTCCTGCATTTTGAATTCACCTTCATTCCCTTAAATGAAAACCATCAGGGGCGGCTTTAAGATTTTAATTTTGGGAAGGCCCGCTCCCTCGCTTATGGATACATATACACATTTGAAAGATTAATGACAGTAGGAAATTACTTTTACAGTAGTGGTCGATGCTATTTGTTAAATAATTATCTATCATTAATATTACCTTGCCAACTGGCGCTACAGCTCTTTGTGAGCCTTGGCCTCCCTAACAATGTGTATCCATGCTTTTCTATCCTTGGCGATCTCCCACCATCTCTTCACTTTTAATCATTTTAGGTCTTCCGTTACGTCGTCTATCCACCTTGTCATTGGTCTTCCTTTCCTTTTTACAGAGTATATTTGCTCCTTCATTATTTTCCTTTGTATTCTCAATTCTGGCATTCTCTGTACGTGGCCTAGCCATCTTATTCTCTGAGATTTAATAAACTTTACAATGTCTTCACTTTTTAATATACTGTTTACTTCTTCATTGCTCCTTATTCTCCATATATCGTCTTCTTTCACTGGGCCGTATATCTTGCGTATTATTCTTCTTTCGAATCTTCGTAGAGCTTCTTCTTCTGCCTTGTTCATGACAAATATTTCTGCTCCGTACGTTACGATTGGCCTGATTAGTGTTTTGTAGATGGTAACCTTGGTTTTCCTGTTTATGAGTTTGCTTCTGATTAGTTGCATATTTCCGTAGTAAGCCTTGTTTCCCATGTGTATCCTTTCTCTTAACGTTCCTTCCTTTTTGTTTTGTTCGTTGATTGAAATACCTAAATATTTAAACGAGCTCACTCTTCCGAATTCTTTCCCATGTATAACCATGCTTTTCTTCTTAAATTTCTCTGGTTTCCTAGTGACAATCATGTATTTTGTTTTGTTGACGTTTGTTTCTAATCCAAGTTTATTTGCTTCTTCTTCTAATCTTTGGTATGTTTCCATCAGATCTTTTTCTGTTTTAGCCACTATTGCAATACCATCCGCGTATGCGCATATCTGGGTGCTTTTGGTGAAAATTGAGCCTCTTTTGTCTACTTCCTGTACAGCTGTGTGCAGTGCTATAATAAAGAGCGTGGTGGATAGCCCGTCTCCTTGCTTGACTCCTTTGTAATACTGAAATTCTTAAAGCATTTCCTCTTCTTACTTTAGCGCTTGTTTGACGCATTATCATTTGTGTTAAATTAATCAGCTTATTGGGAATGCCCATTTGCTGCATCACCTTAATGATTTGGTTTCTATTTACACTGTCAAAGGCTCTGCGATAGTCAACAAATAGAATTATAAGGTCAAGTCCGTATTCGTAATGTTTTTCTATAATTTGCTGTAGAACAAATAGCTGATCAGTCGTGCCTCTTCCAGCTCTAAATCCACACTGGTATTCTCCGATTATAGTTTCTGTGTACTTTTTCATTCTTTTGTTAATAATGTTCGTTAATATTTTGTACGCCGTGCTCAGTAACATTATCGGCCTGTAATTGCTGCATTCTGTGCGGTCTCCTTTCTTGTGTATTGGGCAGATAATTCCTCCTTGCCAATCCTGAGGCATTCGTTCTTCTTCCCAGATGCGCTTAAGGAGTTCATGAATTTCTCTCTTCATTGTAACGCCTGCCATTTTTATTAATTCTATTGTTACCTCATCTTCGCCTGGGGCCTTATTGTTCTTCATTTGGTTTAAGATTGTTTCCACTTCTTCATATGTTGGCTGCTTTTCTGTGGCGTCCCTTGTATTCTTCCCTATGTTTGCAGTGGTTGTGCGTTCCAGCTCTTGCGTCTCTTCCTTTCCTAATTGTTCCTGGTAATATTCAGCCCACCTTTCTAGTATGCTGTGTGTATCTCCTAACATTTCTCCATTTTTGTCTTTGTAGCCAATTTCTTTGGGTTCATAGCCTTTATTTATCTTTTTGATGGCTGCGTACATTTTACTTGTCTCGTTCTTTTGCTCGCTCAGATTATTTATCTCCGTTATCTGCTCCATAATCATCTCCGTCTTCTTTTTCCTGCATGTGTTGTTGGCTATTCTTCTCTTCTCTTTATAGTTATCAACGTTTCTTCTTGTTTCCTTTTGTAGCATTTTCAGCCTTGCCTCATTTTTCTCTTTTATCGCTCTCTCGCACTCTTCATCGAACCACCTGTTTCTCTTTATTGTTTGTATCTGTTCTCCTATTATTTCTTTAGCCGATTTTTTCAGAGTTTCTTTAATTTCCCCCCAATGTGTATGTATTGTTTCTCTTTCCGTTTCCGTCCATCCTTCTATTTCTTGCTTTATACTTTCTTGATATCGTTGTCTATTTTCTGTTTTTTCCAGTTCTTTTGTGTTCCACTTTGTTCTACTAAGTATATTTCCTGAATGTGTTTTTCTTATCTTTTCTCGTAGCTTTACTTTCAATAGAAAGTGATCGGAATCACAGTTTGGTCCTCTGGAGCTTTTGGTGTCTATTATTGCTGATGCGTGCCTTTGACCGATCAGTGCATGGTCAATTTGGCTGACTGAGTTCCCACTTGGATTCTTCCAGGTTCCTAGATGTATACGTTTATGTGGAAAGCATGTACTTTTTATTATAAATTTCCGTCTGATTGCCAGCTGGCATAACAGATCACCATTACTGTTACTTTCTTCGTGTATTGTATGTTTTCCACTTACCCCTTTTATTCTATCGTTCTCGCCTATCTGGGCATTGAAATCTCCCATGATTGTCTGTATGTCATACTTAGGTGTTCTGTCCAGAGCTTCTTCTAACTTGTCGTAGAATTTTTCCTTTTGGACGTCTTCCTTCTCTTCTGTCGGGGCGTGGACTGTTAAAATAGTTATGTTTCTCCATGTACCTTTTAATCTGAGTGAACTGATTCTTTCGTTGATTGGTTTATATTGTAGGACGCTTCCTCTCACTTCTTTTGAAACGATGAATCCTGTTCCGTATTGGCCAGTTCTTTGCTCCGTTCCACAGTAGAACATTGTGAAGTCTTTCTCCTCCATTTTTCCTGTGCCTTGCCATCTTATTTCTTGTAAGGCCGCCACTTGTATTCCATACTTCAGTACTTCCTGCGCTACTTCATGCATCTTGCCTGGTCCTAACATACTTTTCACATTCCAGGTTGCCAGAATCATGTCCTTATTCCGTTTCGCCGATCCATTTCCTATTGTCCCGTCCTTCCGAGGCACATTTTCGGGTTTCTGAACGATTGATTTTTTCCGGTGTGAAGTTGTTAGCCTCACGCCCAACCCCCAACCTGGAGGACCGGGTGATTTTTTTTTTGTCAGGGTTGTCTTCCCTTAGCCTTTATGGATCCCTCCACGAACTGCAAGGCAGCAGTGCTGGTTTTGTTCCAGCCCGGTTGACTCCGGTGCCTACTATATCTAGTAGACATTCCCCTATCCGCCACCTGGGGAGGCGCCTGGTAGGGGTCCAGCAACCCCTTGCCCGATGGGCCCAGGCTATCATTAATATAAAGAGTGGAAAATGTGTTAACTCTTTACTGTATCTTTTAGCGTTTATGTATTTTTCAAAATTTTTGGGTAGATCCGTGCCTACCGGGCCTACCCGCTAAAGCTGCCAGTGGAAATCATATGTTATCTTGCCCTCATCTGAAAGTTTTGCGGGAATGCACGATTGTGGTCAGGGCCGGATTTAGGGGGTGCAAAGGTGCATGTGCACCCCCCTTCGTTGTAAATATACACTACCTAAAGTGAGAAGCTAGCAGTAAGATTTGCAGAATCAATAGTTTAAGTCAATTTTCTGAAGGTTGAAGGAAAAGAATTCATCGGGAGCAGACACTTAGCATTTCCAAAGGAATTCCTCATTCACATTACAGAGGGCTAAAGGCATTTTAAAAACTCAAATTTAATTCAAATGTACTGGTAGTTATTGGTGCACCCCCCTTCAGAGAATCATGGGTCCGGCCCTGATTATGGTTCTTTTTGCTTTATCACTTACCATAACGAAGTTATGACTGTTGTTTGTTTTCTGTCCAGTCGCGTCGTTTCAGACTTCGCTTGAGGGGGCAAGAGCATCGCCAACATAAGGCCTTCACTTTTGTTCTAGTATATTAGTAGACAATCGATCAGGCCAGTAGCCAGCCCAAAAATTTAAGGGGGGTCGGTAGAAGTTAGGGGGGCCCGATCCAACCATACTATAATGCATTTGCAAGCCTATCGTGAAATTTTTAGGGGACAGTAAAAATTTAGGGGGCAGTAAAAATTTAGAGGGGCTTGGCCACCCTAGACCTCCCGTGGATACGGTCTGCAATCGATTAAAGTATTCTATATGTATTCTTCAAACTCTTAGGGGAGGGCAATTGCACCCTCCTGTCCCTGTAAATGACGCCTCTGTTACTAGGTATTGTTTCAGATAACTAACATAACATGGTTATGACACAGGCAGAACGCAGTGAGATCATTTTGATGTCAGGAGAGCGAAGCACAAGAGTCGTTTTTAACGACGGTTACACAGATAGGGTAACCATTAGCCATACAACAGTACAGTGCTTAAAGTGACATCAGATGAGGTGACGATATGGTACAAATATGACCACTTAGAGCAGTAATTTTGACAGAACGCTAAAGAGTATTGCTACTCCTGACATTTTTGCACCATTTTTGACATGAAAAATCTATAGAAAGAGAGACAGAGAGGACTTCCTCACTATCATCAGCAGGCCCGTATGCAGGGGGTCTATGGGGGCCGCCCCCCCATAAATTTTTCCTGCCCTGCAAAATTTTCACAGTAGGCTTGCAAATGAACTATAATATGGTGATCAACTATAATATGGTTGGATCGCCCCCCCCCTTCACATTTTGGAATGGCTACCGGCCTGATCAGCCTGACAGAAATAAATATTTATAAAATGATTTTGCTTTCCCAAGATTTTGCTTGAGCATATCGGCGATCTGAATGTGGAAGAACACGGATGGTACGTTTATTTAAACATCGCGTTTACAGTAACATAGTAATCCAACGCGGCCTTTAAGTCGATTAAAACAAGAAAACACATACATGCCCATATGCTTTTTCGTGTTTTTCAAGGCTTTGTAGGCACTCTTGTCTCGTCTCTAGTATTTAGTATTTAATGATACTTTCCAATCTCATTTCCATTTTCAAAATGCTTCTGGTCTCGTTTTGTGCTCAACAATTTTCTTATAATTGAAAACACAGAAGTCCAGACAATGTGAAAATTTTTAATTAAAAAAAAAAAAGAGTTCTGTCAATCCCATAGGCTGATCCTGGTTAAAAATTTTACGCGGGCGGTATGGTAGTTAGAATTTTTTTGAGTGTGGGGGGGGGGGACGGGGTTGGAATTGCTCGCACTAATGTTGAAAAAACCAAGAGCACAAATTCTGCCATTGAATACGGTGATAGGAAACTGTTATTTCTTTCGAAGCAGCAGCAACGAAGTATTTGATATTTCAAACAATTTTTTTGACTCAATGCTAACATCGTACTCTTTTCTATGTGTAAAATGTTTTTTTTTCCTACACGCATATTGCAATTTAAATCAGTTATTTTTTATCGGTATGTCATACCGGCAGATCTTCTGATTTTTGGATGCCTAACCGGCTCACTTTAAGCACTGCAACAGTAAGCAAGTTAATTAAGAAATACAGGGAAACAAGGCCCGTGGTCAATAAACCCAAAGCAGGCAGGCCATACACGGTGACTAACGAAACAATGGCAGTATCAGTAAAGGCAGCATTTAGCAAGAGTCCGAATAGAAGCACTCGTTGTTTGTCCTAGGAAAGTGGTAAATGAAATATTTTAGTTTTACTTCCTACGCGTATGCCTAGGGATGTGCACGAGACAAGATTTAAGACTGTCTCGTCTCGAAAATGTGCTGTAAAAGTGATGTCTCGGCTAAGCTAAAGGAGACGGTGATGATGAGAAATGAATGCAATGGTGGAATGAATAAAGTGGAAGGAAACGGGAGAACCCCAAGAAATCCCACGAAACACCTGTTTGTCCACCACAAAACCTATTTGGCGCGAATGGGATCGAACCAGGGACCCTACGCACCAGAGGTGAACGCTCTACCACTGAGCCATCATGCTCCCCCAGGATTGTGGTGTTAGTCACACATCCATCATGTGTATTTTGTTCCTCCATAAGTGGCATCCCTACAAGCTACAAGTGCATCAGCACCTGTTAGAGGATAACTCGATCTGTTGTTTGGAATTTGCGAAATGAGTAACAGAGCAAATACGCCAAAATCCTGGTTTCGCCTACCATGTCTTATTCAGAGATTAGACCAACTTTTGCGTTTCTAGTGAGGTGAACAAACAGAATGTTCACTACTAGTCAGACACAAATCCTCAATCGTGTTAAACATCTGCTGGCATTCCTGGAAAATTGATGGTGTAGTGTGGTATGTTGGGGACTCATGTTGTGGGACCTTTGTTTATCAATGGTACCTTAACAGCAATCAAGTATCGTCTAACGTTGGAAGAGTATATCTTGCCATCTCTCTTATCTGAAGATGGGATATTCCCTGTCTTCTACCTACACGATGATGCCCCTTCGCATTATGGAAAATGTGTTCGTGAATATCTGGATATGCAATTTCCCAACTCGTAGATCGGTAGACGTGATACTGTGGAGTGTACTTCATGTTTTCCTGGTCACACTTCCCTAGATTTTTATCTTTGGGAACATCTCAGGTCTATTGTGTAGTGAAAATTTCGGATATTGACCACCTAAAGGAACGCATAGCAAACGCGTGGGCAAGCATACATGAAAGCACTTTGAGCAAGGTTTTGGACGCACGAAAAAATAAAGACTAACTCTGACAATTTAACGGAATTGACAATAAATCGAACATATCCTTTAATCGGGAGAAATGTGTGATATGTGACTGACATTTTGAAAACCTGAAAACAGTAGTGATGAGCAAATGTAAGACCAAGACCAAGACCCAGGTGGTCTTGGTCTTGGTCTTAGTCTTGCACATCCAGTCTTGGTCTTGGTCTTGCTTGCAAGAGTCTTGCAAGTCTTGCTTTTAAGAAATCTTATGCTTTTCATACGTAAATTTTACTCTGGATAAATTCTACAATGCGCCAATAGTAACAGAAATACATTGTATGTTTCTAAATGAAATATAGTTTACCTTCGTGTAAGTATGATGATAGTATACAACATAGGTGATAACCTTTTTTTTAATGGGTCCCCACGTTTCACTACTTATAAGATAAATTACAAAGTTTCGTAATATTTTTATATTTTTTAACAGATTCAACTCTACTGGTTCCCAAATTGGGGAGACGCATGAAAGAAAATCAAGACGGCACAGATTACTGAAATACCATTAATTGCTAAATTATTTTCACACTCTAAAGGTACCAAGATTACCTAATCTTTGTATTGAACAAACTTCCAATCAAATATTGAGATTTTATTTTACTGATTCCAATATGTACTCTATGGAACAGAAAGATGGACATTACGCAAAAGCGATGAAAAACAATGTTGGAGGCTTTCGAAAAAAAAGGAGAGAATTAGCTGGGTTGAACGGAAGACGAAAGGGGTGTTAGAAATTGTAGCAGTAGGAGGGAAAAGAAGAATTTTAGATGTAATTAAAAGGAGGAACATTGGTTCGGACATTGGCTGTGGAGGAACTTTATTATGAAGGACATACTAGAGAATATGGTGGAAGGAAAGAGAGGGAGGGGGCGAAGGAGACTCTAGTTGAAGGAAGGTATTAAAACAGAAAATTGCTACGTCAAGACGAAGAGACTAGCTGAGGACCACCGTTTATCGGATTTTCTGAGTTGCAACAAGTTACCTGCCAATAATGGCAGAATAGCTATGATGATGATATGTTAGCAATATTGGTCAAAAAAAGAGAGAGAAAAATTAAAATAATAACGATTATAATCAAACTTAATATTTTAGTATAACTTGAGTAAAAACTAAAAACGACTAAACTGTCCATGTCTTTTGTGTAAACTCAACTTGTACAAATACTTTTAACCTATATTAGAAATACAAAAACACAGCATCAAACTCCAAGTTATTTGAAATAACTGTACAAAATCACTCTCACTTGTGAATATGGATTATTTATTGTTGTATAATATTATATCGCTCAAGCCTCGTGTGCCATATACCTGAGGAGGCTAAAAGTTATATTGATAAACAATTATTCAACGTATAAGCACCCGCCCATGAAACCAAACTTGCGGTCTCATACACAAGTTTTTGTCAATGTCACGAAAATATTATTTCGATATTAATTTTTTGAGTACACATTAAAAATTTCTAACGGATGCTTGATCCTTGGAGCCAAGGCCATACCCATGTAGTCGGTACCTATGATGTACGGAGTTACCGATGTTAAATACTACATTTCTCTTTAGTTTTAGAAGAAGAACACCATTAATACGTTTTTAAATGTTGTAGTATCTAGTTTTACGTGTCACGATTATGCACCGAGACTAAGAGAGATGGTGATGATGAGAAACGAATGAAATGGTGGAATGAAGAAAGTAGGAGGAAACGGGAAAACCCTGAGAAAACCTACGCACACGGTCTCTATTCACCAAAAAAGCTCACATGGTGCAAGCTGGGATCGAACTAGGGACCCAGCACCAAAGGTGAACGCTCTACTACTGAGCCGGTACTTGTGCAAGACTCTTGCGCAAGAGTCTTGGTCTTGGTGTTGGTCTTGGTCTTGTTGCAGGTATGGTCTTGGTCTTGCACCCCTTGGTCTTGGTCTTGGTCTTGCATCGGGATTCCTGGTCTTGGTCTTGGTCTTGGTCTTGCATGCAAGACTCTTGCAAAAACTGCAAGACCAAGACTCTTGCGCTCATCACTAGAAAACAATCATATCTTCGTTAAAGCAAAAACGAACAAAGCATCGAATTCCTGGGAAAGTTTCAAATGAGAACAGGGTACTGCAACATACGGTTTCCATTTAAGTATTTGAAAGTGAATTCAAAATAGTGGATTTCAAGATGGCGACCTCAACATCATATTTCCTAAAAGTTTTCACCCCGCTTATACTACTAATCTATAATGTTACTTGTAAAATCCTGTCTTTCATTTGAGTGTTTCGACACTCTTAGACCACCCTATATATCAAATGTACTTTACCTAAGAATGAATTTTTAATACATACTCTGAACGCTCCATATAATAAACAGAAGCTTCAGCGATGATTATAATAGAAAGCTGTTTCTATCTTTTGATGAATAAATGTTCACAAAAAAACAGCTTAATTGTGATAAATGAATAAATGTTTATTTACACTAACTACACAACTGAAACTTACAACTTACTTATATTGTCTTTTTTACGAATTCCGGAGGACCGTCTTGTATGGATCTACTGGCGCTCAACTTGCTGACACTCTCACACACACAAACTGTTTTTAAAACAAAAGAGAAACGTTATGCAAATGTAATAGCAATGATACAAACTCACTATAAAAGTCTCTACATTCTCCCCTCTTGATTGAACCAAGTCAATCAACTTACACCTAATCCACATTATCACTTTTAGGTAAAGGTACAATTTTAGTAATTGGTCTCTTAACAGTTCCTGTCTTACACTTTACACTCACTACTCTCACTAGTCCATCTTTTCCCGGAAACACTTGTTGAATGACACCTAATTTCCATGACAATGGAGGAGAATTGTCTTCTTTGATTAGAACCACATCTCCAATAGAAATATTAGGTTGTTTTGTTGTCCATTTCTCTTCTCTGCTAAAGTTCATGTAGATAATCCTGAGACCATCTTTTCCAAAAATGCTGCTTCATCTTCTGAAGGTGATTCCATCTTGATAGTCGGTTGGTCAGAATGTCCACTAGATTTGGTTCAGGAATTCTCATCAAAGGTTCACCAATAAGGAAATGTCCTGGCGACAAAAATGAAGGATCATCGGCATCATTGGATAGAACGGTGATTGGTCTTGAATTCAAACAGGCTTCTATTTGTGTTATGACTGTGTTGAGTTCTTCAAATGTCAAAATCGTGCAACCTACTATTCTTTTTAAATGAAACTTAAATGACTTCACTGCACTTTCCCAGATGCCTGCAAAATGACTTGCTCTGGGTGGAATGAAATGCCATGTAAATCCTTCTTGCACTGCAACATCTTGAATTGAGTTTTGAAATTGTTGTGAACTGAGTAGTTGTTGAAGCTCCTTAAGTTCTCGCTGAGCTTCAACGAAATTGGTTCCGTTGTCACTATAGATGTTCGAAAATTTGCCTCTTCTTGATACTAATCTTTGAAGAGCTGCTAAAAATGCTTGGCTACTCAAATCACTCACTAACTCCATATGAATCGCTTTGATTGCTAAGCACACGAATATTGCAACATACGCCTTTGTCACTTTACGAGATCTAGTTCCTTGCTTAAATCATTACAGAACCGGCGAAATCCACCCCTACGTGAATAAAAGCTCGAGTTGGCTGTACTCGTGCTGATGATAATTGATCCATGAGTTGTTCTGAGGCTGACGTTTTCAATTTAAAACAAACTAGACACTGATGAATGATAGATTGAACGACTTGTTTAGCTCGTCGGATCCAATATTTTTGCCTCAATGATGAAATCAATAACTGCGGTCCAGCATGTAACAATCTTCTATGTTCCGCTTCAATTATCAATTTGGTGAGATGCTCTTTAGGTGGTAAGATGATCTGATGTCGGCTATCATACGGTAAGTCGGAGTTTTTTAGCCGTCCTCCCACTCGTAGCAACTGTTCGTTATTTATAAATGGATACAAAGATTTAAGTTCACTTTGGGATGAAACTTGGCCTGACGAAGCTAAATCTTTGAATTCTTGCGAATAACTAACCTGTTGGATTAGCTTAATGCATTGTTGTAAAGTATCACTAATTTCAGTAGTGGAAATAGTTCCTACTTTCTTTTCGTTGTGATTTTTACAGTTGTAAATAAAACGACGACACAAACAAATAACTCGCAATAGTTTCCACAATGATGAAAATTTCTCCAGACAGCTTATGTCACCTTCATAACTGGCTAAAGATATGGTCGTTACTTTCCTTTCTTCTGGAACATCTTCGTCTACCACTTCTGATTGTTCGGGCCATGCAGATGATTCAAGCCATGCGGGTCCATGCCACCAAATATCTGCTTCCTTCAACTGTTTCGGATCCATTCCCCGTGTAATAATTTCGGCTGGATTGTCCATTGACGACATATGATGCCACTGGTTGACTGATGTGATCTCCTGTATCTCTGCAACCCTGTTTGCCACGAACTCCTTCTATCTGGCAGCTGGAGATGATATCCATGCAAACACTATTTTTGAATTGGTCCAGAAGTAAGTACTATCCACTGAAATGTTTAATATCGGAATTATTTTGTGATACAACCTGCTCAAAAGTACTGCCGCACAAAGTTCAAGTCTTGGTAAAGTTACCTTTTCAATAGGAGCTATTCTCGATTTAGAATCCAAAAGTTTAACAGTAGTTTTGCCTTCAGCGTTGCCAATGTGTGTGTAATTGCACAAAATGTGTGCAATTTTGGCCTGTTTGTGCATTTTGTGTGTAATCCCAATCTGTGTGCATTTTGTGTGTAATTTGGCACAATTAAAAATTTTGATCATTGATTATTTTTACGAAGTTTCCTTTCATTCAAATATTCATTATTTCCACCATTTTTTTTTCTTCTGAAAATTGCCTTCTAAAAACTACGAGCTCCAACGCCTGACTCCAGGCCAGCGCAATAAAACCACAGAGAAAATAACAAGTTATTTGTTATTATTGTTAATCTCTTGTTATTTTCTCTACAGTATGATAAAACCTATTTTGCTTCCTTGGTACCTCACTTCTTGTTTTTCAGAGTCTTGTCATGACATCCGCAAGCAAAGACGCTTTGTTCAAGCAAGCAATGTCAATGAATGTTGACCCTCGATGTTGGCCAAAACATGAGGCGGAGGGGGTAAGAAGTCTTTTGTCTTCTCACCACTTGTGAAGAAAATGCCATTTTGCAAACAGATGAACGACAGAGTGGCCGATGTCCAATTAAAAATATTAAGTATGTCGAAAGCAATGGCGCAGACTTTCCAAGATTTATGTGGGTGCATATCAATGGCGGGTCATATTAGCCTATATGTTTTCAGGGAAGTCTCGATGTTTGATTGATTTACTTTTACTTAAAATATTTTATGAACATTGTCATAAAGGTTTGTGCTGTGAGAAAGTAAAATATTCCGGTACTATAAGGATAAGTTGGGTATGCCCTAGCTCAGTCGGTAACACGACTGATTTAAACGCAAGAGAAACTGGTTCAAACCCGGGTTCAAGCTAAAAACCTTGTGGGTGCGCCGCGCACACAAGATTATTTCGTGGAGTGCACTTAGCGCCCGTAGATTTAGCGCCCACATATAATATCGTGTACTTAGCGCCCAGAAAATATTTGATGCTTATCAGTGTGCTAGGGTTGACCAAAGAGAGAACTAGTTTATATGTATAAATGTAGTTTCGTACTCAAATCATCTATCCCATCCCCTCTCTTTTGACGACTAAAGAACAAAACTTTTCACTTGAAAGATCCTGCTATACTTCCTGCACAATTGTCATGTCACTTTTAAAACCCCTTAGGCAAGTTGAAAGAAATGTGTTCTTTTCTTCCTCTTCTGTTCACCACCGTCAGCTCTAACACTCTGACTTTTCATATATATATATATATATCTGTAATTACGTACAATTTAATTACGACTTAAGAGCATTACCATATCACCTATGAGATTTTCATATATGGATGTGAATTCATGTGCCAGCGTTATTTTAAAATTTATATGCAAATACTACTGCATGGAAAACAGCAATTATTTATGCACATTGCATAACTTCATTTCCTATCGTAAATACAGGGTGTCAAAAAATTCAAATGCCAAAATTTGCTGGGTAATTCTTTATATCAAATGAAAATAAAACGTTCTAATGAACATATGTCAAGTGTTATAAGCCGCCCTAAACGCAATCAATCACATTTTAAACCCTAGTTTAAAAATAATGGAACATATCGTAAGTAGTTAAAGAAATTCGGCAAGAACTAGTATTTCCTCTATCTAAATATCCATACAAGGATACACTTTTAACCCTAGGACCACGGGCGGCGATTAGGGGGTGGGCAAAGGGGGGCAGTTGCCCCTCCACTTTTTGAAATGACCCATTAATGTATATAGTTTCATTTGGAAATATAAAGTTTTGTATGTATTATTGGTTCATAGAATACAAATGGTGCCATAAAATATTTGCCGTTCCATGAGTACGTATTGGTTATCTTTCCGTGAAGTTAAGAAAGCTACAGAAATTGCGTTTTAAAAATGCCACTAAAAATGGCCCAAAAATTAAGCTGTTGGAGCGAGACAATTCGAGCGTACTTTCATTTCATCTTACAAGGGCTCGATATGTTAGTAAGCCGCTCTGGATCTAATTCAGATATCATTTCGCAAGAAAAGAAGCCCTTCACAAGTTATTCTTTAATTGCACAAAAATTGACAGTTCCTAAAACAGTTCTTTTCTTAAAAAATTGACAGTTCTTTTCTTCTTTCTTATAGTAAGGAATATTTTGATTTGATTTTTTTCAGTTTAACATCCTGTTCAGCAGCGAAGCTATATGAGACGTGAACTTAATGATTAACGTAGAGTCCGAACCACGTGAGCTCCCTCCGGGAATTGAACACACGTCTCCCACGTTAGCGTACGTTAACCGCTTAGCCACGAAGGAGCTCAGTAAGGAATATATAATTTTGCAGTGTAATATACGAGTTTAGGGGTGTACATATACAGTTTTGTTATACAATTAAATTTAGTAAATTCAACATAATTCAAGGTTTTAGGATTATTTTGTATAACTGGAATGTGGAGTGACTAAGTATTGTTGAGTTTTGATGTATTCCAAGAAAATGAAAATTGTATCTAATGGCAACGAACATGTTTCGGGAAGCTGCAAAAGTATTTCTTTGAATGTCGTAGCATATGCTTGTAGTATTCACTGTCTTTCTAAGAGTAATAACACATATAATAACATGCGTGGAATTAAAAATATAAGTTGTTCATTAATTTCCAGTTTCAATATAACTTTTGCAGAACAAGCCTTATTATCCATTACTATGATTATTTGATTAATATTATCCTTTCTATTTATTTGTTTTGCAAATTTGTTATTAAATAGGTCCCTAATCTGATCACACAATTTTCCACACAGAATTTTAAGATGCATGATTTTATGATTTTTTGATTTCATGAGCAAGGAATCAAATCTCTTCTTACACCTTCGTGTATAAGAGTACAAAGAGTTAGTATCTTGTGTTGCTCTTGTCAATTTACGTAACAAAATATGAAACAAGATATACGGTATTTTAACTGAAAAATATAGTTATACAGTTATACAGCCTTTAATCTATATAACAGCCTCCTAATAGTTATACAGCCTTTAGTCTAACAAAGTGTTACAAGCAACCAGGAAAAGTAACATTGACATACAAATACTGTATTCAGATCATGTCTTGCCCCCCCACTTTTAACGTCCAACCGCCGCCACTGCCTAGGACTACCAGGTGGGTCCATTGCGCTCGTACGCATACTCGTACGCCTTAATGAAGAAATATGAGGATAGATTGAGATTGTGGCTCGTAGCGGAGTGAATGTTCTGATAATCTTCTAACTGTCCCAATGAAGTCAGATATAACATATTGCAACTTTATGTGTTATTATTTAGTTTGATTGATTTAATTATTTGCAATTTTGCTTATTTTAGTAGCAGCTTTTCTTTATTTCTTCACTTATATAAGTCCATTGTCAGAAGCATAATAGTTGCTTTTGTCTATCAAACTGTATTAATTTTTCCATTGTATGCAGTTGCGTATCCAGGGGGAGTTTCCCGGGATACGAACTCCCAAGAACCAAAATTTTAAAAAGTTGCTAGAATAAAATCTAAATTTGTGCTTTCAGTCTTCACATTAACAAAAAAGTTTTCCGGAGTAGGACACTGACCCCCCCCCCCCCCGAATAGAAATCCTGGCTTTGCCACTGATTGTATGTAAAGGTTTGTTTATTGTTAGTGTGTTTTGATCATTGCACGTGGTAGACAAACAGATCACTAACAATACACGTCACTATTGATGGTAGAGGAGGAATATTTTTGGTATATCAATAAACAATGAAAAAAATGATTCCCGACAGACGATAAGATATTAGCAGACTTATATACAAATGCAACTGAAGTTTCTTGTTCAGGTACCGATATTGAAATGAGACGTTGAGTAGTTTTCTTATCCAGAGGATTGGTTAGAAGTTTGAAGCGTAGCACCTATAGCTAATGCAAAAGCACGTGCTAATGCAAAAAGCAAAACTCCGGAGAAAAGCGATCCTACATGGGCTGCCTTATGTTTTGATGACAACATCGGCGCTATTAGAATACCTGATGATGAACTGTTCCTAATTTGTGAAGTTGCAGATTCTTCACACACTCTGCAATATAATTTTATTCTTACATATAATATGACTGTAGACGAACAATTTCTCATTTTTTGGGTGCGCTGTCTCTTTTGACAATATATACCCAGTAAGATCACCCATTGCAAAACACAATGCACAACTATCCTGAAGTGGTCACTTCTAGAGCGGAGGAAAAACTCAAAGTTATCATATATTACAACACAACAAAATCACACGTTCACACTAACAATCATATGGCTCGCTGTTAGATTACAAAACAATGAACAAAATGGCCTATGACAGTATTTTACATAACTGATGTAAGTGGACTCAACACTTATGGTATTGTGTCATCAAAGCGTAATTTCAAACGAGAAACAGACATTAAAAAAGTTTGAAATGCCGTAAATTCTTCATTTCGTCTGGTTAGCAGTTCGCCAACGTTGAGAAAAAATCACGGAGAATAGAAGCTTCCCTGCATACTGAAGAGGAACAGTCTAAGAAATTCTCTCCAGTAAAGAGGGAGCACAAAAACAAGAACTTTCTGCCGCAAATGCAAGCTACATGAATGTACTGACATGTAACATTTTCGAAGTGTAACACTCCGATTTTGAAAAAAATTGGCAGGTAGATATTACACATGAAATAAACGAATACTTGTTTTTTTTTCTTTTCTGGGGAAAACTGTTTTAAGGGGTAAAAGCCTCCACCCAAAATTTGGAGAAATTTGAGGTCCGAAAGACAAGAAGAAGTTAGCCGGAGTGAATAAAATTGTGCACAGATATTATAAACGTTAAATGATGGAATATGTGTTTCGTATTTTCCTGGGAAAAATGGTTGGATGGGGCACAGATCCCTTCAAACCTTTGATCTCGAAATATCAAAAGCGCTAATAACAGTACGTCAAAAATGCCTACTGGACATGGAGAATTGCAGCGAAACTATGTTTACATTTCATCACGACTTATCAAAGTGCTAACTAGTGTAGTGAAAAGTACCTAAAAACACATGGAGAATTGTAAAACAATTACCTGTGACTAATTAATTTTTAAATTTTGTTACGCAGAAATAAGTTTTCTTCTTGCAAATTTCAATATTATACTTCTGAATAGTGTTTTACTTCATAATAAAACCTTCCTTTTGCAAAAAATATAAATAAATAAAAATAAAAATAATAATAATAATAAATAAATAAATAAATAAAAAATAATAAATAAAAAATAATAAATAAATAAATAGGTTTGTATTTAGTTTTATGTCCCATGGTTTTGCCAGGTAGGCTAAAGACGACTTGAATTTACTGATTATAGTGGAATCCGAACCACTTTGGCCATTCAATGCTCTCCCACCAGGAATCGAATCTTGAACCTCATACGCCAAAGGCTTGCGTTCTTCCCACTAGACCAGCGATTAGGGATAAAACAAACATATATAGGAATATGTAAATTAAACTCACAACCAGGCGTGGCTAGTGAGGGAAGTCGTAAGCCAAAGCGTTCCAGACAAGTCACACGAACACGAAGTACATACTGCAGCACTTGGGATTGGCGAATTTTTACAGGGAGAATGAGAAAGTCCGATTTCTATGGAATGGTGGACGGATTTGTTTTCCTTCTCTCTGACAAGGGTCAGAAGTGATTGATTACTTACAGCAAATAGTACCAGAAGAAACTGAAGAATTCCTAATTTATTTTGAACAACATTACGCATCAGGTAGTATCTGGAGTATGCGACTTTCATCTTACCATGATCTTACGATTCAATTTCTTTGCTAGCCTCTTTTGTTTCCTCGCAACATACCCGTTCATATAGCAAAATTACAGAAAGAGACACGAACGAGTAAATTGATAGAAGCTTCGAATTTGAAATTCCAAAAGGTTGAACCTGTCCATCCTTCCTTGTGGATGGACATTACAAAAGGATGAGGCCATGGTTTCAACTGCATCGAACAAGAGCAGCGAGATGAATTACCGAAGAAGAGGATAAAATGGAAGACGATTAACCTTCAAAGGCGTTTGTTCAATTTATTGATGGATTATTCTTAAGGAAACACCATACTCATTCAATATCTGATTGGAATTGATTACTGCATAAGGCTGTAACTTTAGGGTATAATGTGTACAATAAGGTTCGTAGTGCGATTAACTTATTGGTTCGTAAAGCAACGTTCTTTTTATTATAGAACGTTACGTTGTTTTTCAGTGCTTGTAGTGTATGACAATTGCTTAACTATATAGATTTATATTACGCATAAAGCTGTGAAATATGTATCAGACTTAATGCGGATAGCTTGTTAGATGTTTTTTTTTCTGAAACTGTGTAATACCATATGATAATATGACTTTTTTTTTCTTTTTTAGTATCAAACCCGATGTTGTTATATAGTCAGAGTTACCATATGACAGATTTTTACCGGGACTGTCCCGGTTTGGAAGCTCTTGAAATGAAATGAAATCTTTGGATTTTACATCCCACGATTAAGGAGATAGGAGTAGGATAGAGGAGACGGTGATTGTGAGTATGAATGAAATGGTGTAATGAAGAAAGTGAGAGGAAACGAGAGAACCCCGAGTTTATCCATGCATGCAGCGTCTGACTACCACAAAGCCCATTTGACGCAAGATGGGATCAAACTAGGGACCCCATGAACCAGATGTGAGTGTTTCTACCACTGAACTACCGTGGCCTCCATGAAGACTCTTATCCCGGTGTTTCGCCAGTTTACATTTTGTCCCGGTTTTCAGTCGTGAGAATATGTTCACCGTTATTTGTGTGCCTTATCCTCATTGCATTATTCTAGATTACGTCTGTTTTACATACATAGTTTTCACATTAAAAGCTACATATGTAATCTTAGTTTATAGTACATTTAAATATTGTAGAGCATTGCATACCACGGAGTACAGTTACATACATGCATACATGCACACACACACACATATATATATATATATATATATATATATATATATATATATATATATATATATATATATATATATATATATATATATATATATATATATATATATATAACTACGTTTCTGCGTTTCACCCTTTCCCCCGGAGGTTATGATTCATTGAAGCGTCATAATCAGTGCTATTGGCTGGTCTCTCTGTCTCTCTCTCCCTCTTCATAACAGTTTTACTTAGTGGACGCTAAGTACACGGAACATGAATGTAAGAAAATAACAGGAATTAACGACCTGTGGAAAGAGTGGTAAAATGAACTGGACATCCCTGATTGTGAGATAAAATCAATATAAAATTCCTTCTGTGAGCCAGAAACACTGGGCGCTAAGTCTACGGGCGCTACATGCACGGAACCGATTATTTATGTGGGTGCCGGAGCCCTGGAGCACCCACGTAGTCGGCGCGCATGGTTGAAAGTAAAATTATAAATACGAAAATTAGAATGACTACATCAAAATGTTGCTAAATGGATAAGAAAATTTTTTCGTTATATTGTTCTTATTTACAGATCTTTTGACATGAAATTTATCGCATACATGTCTTTGCCGATTATACACATAGTAAGAGTGTTAAAGGTACCCTGCGATATCATTATCCAAATATATTCGCACAAAAAGCCTGTTATAGATATGCGACAATCATTTTGGACATGAGTGTACGTATATAGATATGTACGTCATTAGACGTAATATACATCAGTGGCGGCCGGTGGATTATGGTTTCGGGCGTTGCAGTATGAACGATAAGAGACAGAAAATAGAAAGTGGATTCATTGACTAAACAGCATAACTTTAGATGCAAATGCTATGTGACATGTGAAATTAAATAAAATTCTGTTTTTAAAAAATAAAAAATGCAACATTTTATCCGATTAATCACCTTAATTAATTAGTAAGTTGATTCTCCTCTCTTTGATTGGAGAAAATCTGTCTAATACATGCTGGTTGAACTCTGGTATTCTTATTGTCAGGTCTTTTTCGATGGAAAGCATAACGAATTGTGATAACCTTTCTTGGGACATTCAATTCCTTGAAAGTGTCAATTCTTTTTCATGTAGAAAAATACTTTTCGTCTTTTCCTGACGCCATAGGTACAGTTAATATTAATTTCAGAAGCTATGTAGATTCACTAAATATTTTTTCTAGATTATTGCGAACGATTCATTCTAGCAATCTCAGTCCCTGACAGTGATCCGAATTCCTCTTCAGCGTTGACTGAAGAGAGTTCGTAACAGAGATTAGTGTTAAAAAAAAATGTCCATTGAACACACTTTATTCACAGTTTATCCAGGAAAATTTAAAATAAATTGAGGAAATGTATCTAGTGCGAACAACATTACTGCCATAAAACATCCTGTAAATTTAAACTGGATTTTTTTAAAACACTCTCCTGAATTGTCCTTTGCTTGTTTTGTCTAAGCCTTAATTGCAAGTTTTTCCTCAGTTTAAAGCTGGTCAATGTTTTTTGTAAGTTATTTACCGAAGTCACGGTATACAATTCATTCAGAATTTGTAGGTTATTTACAGAATTAAAGCACACACAATAAAATTAAATCTAATAAATAAAAACCAAAACAGTGATACAAAAGAGGTACTGGTATATGAATTCCGAATGTCACATATTCATTCATCAACACACACACACACATACACACACACACGTGCGTAAAAGAAAAAACTGCATTCCAAATCATCCATCTTGGTTGTTACGCAATGCACGATGAATACAATATACTTCCACATGAGGCGAAACAATGCTTATCAATGTCATATGTTCTGGAAAAGGAACCTCAGAACCCGCCAGATGTAGGATCAGCATGTATACCTAACAGAAGGTAAAAGTCGAAGAACATCAAAACAAACAGCACTGTCAGTTCTACACCCAGAAATGTGTGTTGGGAGGGGTTCGATACGTCTATGCAATATATACCTTTCTTATTCTGCATCCGAAAAGACGATAAGTAATAACTGTCACCTATATTCTTAGCAAAAAAAAAAGATAGAACAATTGTTTTTTAAGAAAAGAGAGAGTATATGATGAGGCGTAAAATAAAATATTTAGCCTACATCAATCGTTTCTCTGTTAAACAAGTATAGTTCGTTAGAAAAGTCTACAAATGTTAGTCAAGTTTCGAAATTTTGGGGAGATCCGGACCCGGTGGACACCCCTCGTGGCTACGCCCCTGAGCATTGCTAACTAGTCCCAAATTCAATGTGGCGTTCCCCATCATACAGTTTTATGTGGAAATTATCAAGAGTATAAAATATACTTATTTTATAAAAGAAATATGTATATACTAAAATACTAGGCTATCCACAGAGGGAAGGGGCGATTCTACATACTGACTTATTAGTATTTGAATCACAAATTACTGTGGAAGAAGCCTTCATTATCAATATAAGCTAAGAATTAACTTGTAAATGCGGGTCTACTTTCATTTGTTTTCTGCTCTACTAGATATTTTCTTTCTTATTTTGTAATTCTGCAATCACTTTTTTTAATTGTTATTATATTGATTTGTTTCAGTATGGTCCTGTAATTTAAAAATATGAATGCATAAAAACAAATTCCATTTGTTAATTGCTAGTGAAATAAAATTCAGAAATTTTATTTAGCGCGAAAAAACCTTCTCATTCACTGGAAACCGTGCTGTGTTGCAGAAGCACTGCAACGACCAGTGCCTTTAACTTCTGAGATAGGAGAAAGGAAACTTAACATTTGCTCCAATTGCCGCGCTGAAGGAATCTGGTCGTTGTATGCTCGCTGCAACACAATATAAATTAGAGACTCTGTGACGGATTATTTTTCGCTTTTTAAAATGGATTAACGGAACGGACAGTTACAGAAGTAAAAAAAAATATGTTATTTAAAGTGTATATATGCGAGTATTAAAAAGTATTTTCCCGTTCTTTTCTACTATTGATAATATTTTTTTTTCTTGAAACACTTTGGTCGTTGCGCAACGCTGCAACACTAACATTAGCCACCACTGATATACATATAGTTAGGTAGTTACGTATTGTGTAATGTTGTGTGCACTGTCTTCCAGCTTGTGTGTAAAATTGTGCAATTTGGACGGAAGGTGTGTGTAATTTTGCTTGCCGTGACTGGCAACACTGGAGTACGGTAATCAGAACTGAGGGAAAGAAACCTAAAAGGCAATTGAGTACAGGGATTTAGAGGGACACATGAGTCCTTGTAATCAAAGTAACGAAAGAAGTCGTTACTTTTTATGATCCCTTAACTCAACGAATCCAAGGGAATGAAATATCAGCAAGGAATCAGAATTCCCCTCACTTAGCTACAACACAACTTTCAATTATCAAATCAGCGTGCGCAATGCACGCTATACAAAAATAGTTGGAATCGAACCCGGTTATGTTTACGCACACAGACATGGCCTTGAATCATAATAAGTAGTGTTACTTACCATAATGTTTTTAGGTGACATTGTATTTTTTTACTCATTTGTCATAAAAATACAGAATTTTCTCAGTAATTGGAGATGTGCAGAAAATATTTGAATATTCTTTTTGATATAAAAATTAAAGAATGATCTGCTTTGCGAATGGGTTTCAAAAACGTGTGAGGTGCATGAATGCTACTCATCTGCTGCCATCTTTCGGCACGTTTTTAACTACACCAATCGGAAGACCAAATTTTCTGTGATTTTCCCAGTTCACCATGAATCTTTATGTGCATATAATACGAAAATTATAATTTAAATATTTGTAATTTTTATCCATTTAAGAAACTAATAGATGGAGAAACGTAGAAAATAGCTAGGAGCGAAAGATAGAGAGTATACATCTTTTCAACGAAATTTTGTACCAATTGCTTGGTAATTCTTCAATGATATATAAAATATAGCGAGGATAAACGTAGGCAATCGTAGTAAGGGGAATGACCCAAAACATATGTGTTTAGAAAAGGCCTAAGTGAGGAAGAATAAAAAACAAGTGCCAACAAACATGTAGCCAAGGGGGCTTCGGGGGAATCCGGACCTCCTTTCGAAAAAAAAAAAGGAAGGATGGAACAAAAAGAAACGAGCTAAAGAAGGATTAGCGTTAAAAATCAAAACTTTTCTAATGCTATACAGTAATTGACGGAATAATCAAAACAAAAGAAGTTATATGGAAAGAAAGTTTTGTTAACATTTGATTCAACAGAGAAAAGAACGCGGATATTGTAAAATATTTTACAATACATTATCGGATATCTACTTTTTATAATAGTTGAAGTCATAATGAAAGGAAAATTGTTATATTTGAATGAACAGAGGAAGGAACGTAGATGTTGTAAAATCTTTTTTAATACTTTTTTATAAATTCTTTTACTCGAGATTTCTTCATAGTTTGTTATTAAAATACTTACTAACATTTCCTCATTTTATTGTACTAACAAACCAATAGCTATATGTTGTCAGTTGATCGAGACCCTGGTGTGATAAGCACAGTATTTCATGTCACGCCCCCCAAATTACAAAATCCTAGCTAAACGAACCAATAATATATGTTGTCAGCAAAATAATTTAGATTGATCGAACCCTTGGTGTGATAACCACAGTATTTCATGTTACGGACTCCCCCTCTCCCATTACAAAATCCTAACTATTTGCCTGGTGCCAATACATTTGAATTCTACTCAAGTTGGGAGTTGAGGGATTGTTTGCGTGACTGTGACTGGGTCAACGTCTAGGATGTGGATAAAAGTGATAACCGACAGGGATGATTCTTATTTTGCGGGTGGGTGGGTAAAGTGCGTTAAGTCAAAAATCGTCCGAATTGAGTTATCATAGACACTGGCGTGGGCGGAGTTAGGAATTGTCTCCTGGGGGGTAGACCTTTTGTCTGCTGGGCGGAAGGCAATGTAAATACAAATGAGAATTGAAGAATATTATAGGTGGTATTTTTATTGTTTGTCAAAAAGTTGGGGAAAATGCCCCCCTATGCCCACCCATAGCTCCACCTATGGACACTGGATAGAGAAAAGTGAGATGAATGTGTGTGTATAGTGCAATAAGCAGTGCTTAAAGTGAGCCGGTATGAGCCGGTTATGCATCCGAAAGTTAGAAAATCGGCCGATATGGCATACCGGCAAAAGTAACTGATTTAAATTGTAATTTGCGTGTAGAAAAAAAAAAAACAGATTTTACACAGAAATAAGTACATGACGTTAGCATTGAGTCAAAAAATATGTTCATTCTATCAAAGATTTCGTTGCTGCTTCTTCGAAAGTAAATATCAGTTCCCTATCGCCCTATTCAATGTCAGAATTTGTGCTCTTGATTTTTTTCAACATTTATGCGAGCAATTCCATCCCCCTCAAACAATTCTAACTACCATATCGAACGCCTAAAATATTTAACCAGGATCAGCTCCTGGCATCGACAGGACTACTTTTTACATTCAAAATTATTCTTTTTACATTGTCTGACTTCTGTGTTTACAATTATAAGAAAATTAGTGTTGACCACGACACGAGACGAGTCCAAATACCTGAAATTTTGAACCTTTTGAAAATATAAATTAGATTGGAAAGAATCATTAAATACTAGATGCTAGAGACGAGACGAAAATGCCTACAAAGCCTTGAAAACGAGACAAAAAAGCAAATAGGCATATCCATTTAAAGGCCGCGTTGGATCACTATGTTATTGTAAATGCGATGTTTAAGTGAACGTATCATACGTGTTCTTCCACATTTAGTTCGCCGATATGGTCAAGCAAAATCTTCTTCTCTTCTCTTCTCTCTCTCTCTCTCCTTAACCATAGGTTGGTGGGGAACATAGGAATTTTAAAACTTTTCTCTTCCCTGGGAGAGTTGTTTTATACTTTGATAAGGTCTCTCCTTCGTAACTGCGTCTAGATATTCTATCCTTGGTCTTCCTCTTCCTGGTTTTTCTTCTGCCTTTCCCTCCATCAACACGGTGATTCAATTGGAATGTCGAGATGGCCAAGCATGCTATTTCTTCTTTTTCCTATTACCTTCATGATTTGTCGTCCTTCATTAGCTTCCCTTAGTACGTATTCCTTTTCCTTTCGGTCCATGTTATGCGCAGCAATCTGTGCCAACACTACATTTCAAATGCTTCCAGCTTGGATATTTCAGCTTTTCTCAATGTCCACGTCTCTGATCCATAAAGTGCCATGCTCCATACCAGGGTCTTAATAAATCTTTTTCGAACGTCTAACGACACATTTCTTGATGTTAGCAGTCCTGAATGCTTGTTTAGCCTGCGCTATTCTTGAACTTACGTCTTTTTCACTTCTCCTAAATAGAGGAAAGTCTTAATTCGATTTTCTTTCCCTCTAGCCATACGTTTGCTTCTTCCTGTCCTGCTCTTGTGTACTTCATCACTTTGGTTTTCTTCTTATTTATCTTCATTTTGCACGTTTTTTCCAGTTGGTCGTTCAAGTTTGAAAGTGCTTCCTGTACGAGTAAGTCCTTTTCATACTCCGCTATCAGTGCTATGTCATCAGCAAATCTTATTGTGCTGAAAACCTGGCCATTTACTTTTACTCCTTTCTCGTTTTTATCAAAGAATTTTTCCATAGCCTCTTCTATATAGATGTTGAACAGGAGTCGTGAAAGTCCACATCCTTGCCTCACTCCTTTACTTATTCTTGCTTCCTTCTGATCTCTTCCTATAACAACCGTCTGGTTCTTGTAAAGTTGGTATATTATTCTTCTGTCTCTGTAATCCACCTTCAGGTTCTTCAACGTTCTCAACATGATATTTCAATGTACGTTGTCAAAAGCTTTTTCTATATCTATAAATGCTATCACAATTGATTTGTTTATTCTGACGTGCTGTTCCATGCTTAGCCGTAGACTCAGTATTGCTTCCTTTGTTCCCCTTTTTCTCCTGAATCCAAACCGGTCCTCCGATAGCTATTCTTCGAGTTTCTCTTCCATTCGTTGTGCGATAATTTTGCACAGTATTTTTTATGTATGGGAAAGCAAACATATTGTGTTCCGTTCAATTTTTCTTTTCGGGATAGGGAACAATACGCTTTTTCTCGAAGTTACTTGGTACTTTCCCCGAGATGTAAATTTCTATAAGTTTTAATAGTTTCTTGTTTATTGTTACTCCGAGAATCTTAATAACTTCCGTTGGTATTTGGTCTATTTCTCGTTTTACAAATATTTATTTTTGTTAGGCTGATGATAGTGGGGAGTAAAACATTTACTATATTAGCCCTCACTCTCTCTCAATTTCTATAGATTTTTCACATCAAAAATGGTGCTAAAATGTCAGAAGTAGATATACTCTTTAGGGTTCTGTCACAATTACTGCTCTAAGTGGTCATATTTGTTTCATACCGTCACCTCATCTGATGTCACTTCAAGCACTGATAAGTCATAATGGCAATAGTGACGAAATTATGGAGAAGTGTATTTTGAGTTATCTGAGATCGAAGCAGAAATCGGTGTGTAAAGTGCGTTATGTCATGGTGTTCATAACTTATCACATAAGACACGGTGTAAAAATATGATTGTGGGTGTGCAAAATGTGTTATGTCGACACTGTACTGATAGAACGCATTTTTCACTGATATTTTTAAATTTAATCCATGGCTTTACACATTCTGCACTAGCTTGAAAACAACGAACGAAAACATTAGGGAACGAAAACAATACTTCAGTAAATGGATTTATCTTTTGAAAATACTAATGTCCTACACATACAAATGTTTTTTTTAAGTGCTGTTTAAATTTCACATTCCCCTTTTCATAAGGAAATGCTCAATAAGATAAGAACTCAAGCAAAAGACGATGAAGAGAAGAAAAACAAGAGGGTACTATGACTTTAGGATTGCTGTAGTAACACTGCTCACTAGAAGTGGTGTGTACTGTGGCCTCGAAACTATCGGAAAACTGCGCGCTCGGTGCGCAATTGAATAATATTAGGAAATGAAATTGTTGTACACTCAACCACAAAAATATCTCCCCCTCCCCTAAGTGCTCTAATTCCATTACTTGGAGTCCAGGTAATTTGCAGTTGTGAGAACGTCTAGACGGATGAAACCCAACTTATACGTAACTTTTCTCGGCACTGACAGCAATTGGTAGCCCTGATCCAGGTGTTTATCCAGGTAAAATTGTAAAGCAGGTGACTAACGAAACAGTTTCCCATTCTTAAGGTGATTTTTTATGATTCGGAACGCGTTTTCCAAAGAACACCATATATTTATCTTAATATTGTTGTGTATGTAATGTATTATTTCTTTATATACTGTATGTTTAGAGCAAGGTGACCAGACGTCCCATTTTAGCCGGGACAGTCCCTTATTTTCAACCGTTGTCCCGTTTTTTCTGATTCTCAAACGGGACGCCTAAATGTCCCGTTTTTAAGCAAAAATGACCCAGGTGTCCCGTAATTATTATTCAAAATATGAATGGTCAATGCAAATTCTACGCTCTTTCGTACCGACACTCATTGGGAAGATTCAGCCGTGCCTAGAACTTCTGAATGTTCAAATGAGAATTGAGTGTTCTGTGGTTCAAGTGTAAATTGAGTTGGTATTCTGAGTGTTCAAGTAGTTAAAAGTATTGTTGGGTTGTACTTAAGTTAGAAACGCTGTGTTATCATTCTTACTTATGTATTTTGTAAATTGAAAACACTGCTGAGTCCCAAAATGCAATGTGGAAGTTACTCCCCCCCTCACCGGCGCCAATTCGTATGCGTCCCGTTTTTGAAAGTAAAAGTTCTGGTCACCTTGGTTTAGAGAAATAAAAATACTGACCACGCATGAATCAGAAAATGCTTGAAAGTAGCTGAAAATATCAAATCTAGAACAACTGCTGGAAATAAGTTTGTAAATGATTGCCTTCATTGAGAAACATTCTCCAATTCTCCTCATTCCAACATCTTTTTCTTTCTGGTGGAGAGAAGGAGGAATTTTTCACTATCAGACTTCGTAAATGTTAACAATCGCGCACTTTGTTGTTTTCAACAATTTGTAAACAAACCAGCAGCATAGGGGTGTCGGATTTCCACTTCTCATAATTCTAACTTCTTGGTATTGTGTTGTATAAGCTGTGACTTTATTTTGTTCTTTTCGGTTGTGTACAAAAGAGCATGAAGTGTTTGGATCGAATAGCTCTTTTAAGTTCTTATTTGTTTTTTGGTTTATTTTTTAGACTTTCAGTCAAGCAGCTACTGCATTGTCACTATTTAGCCTAGGATCATGATTCATACCTCATTCTCTTCAGAATACAGCAAGCTTTCAAATGGTACCACTTACATCCCATACCATATATCAGGAGAGGGAAAGGTGAGGTCAAATGGAAAATTTCAGGGAATTTTTTGCCAAACTTTGGGTCCCTCTGGAACAGCCCTGTGTGAACGTAGAGATCTCAAAAAATCTGATAAATACTAACCGGTAGACTGAATATGTGTACCAAATTTCAGGCTTCCATCTTGAATAGTAAGGGCGGGAGAAATTTTATCAAGAATTCCCACAATGCCCCAGTTTACCGCAAAATACCCTGATCTCAGGTAAAAAAAAATCCTGAGACATCCCTATTTACCCTAGGATTATAATCCACCAATCATTATCTTCAGAATAGAACTGCCTTTCAGACGGTACCATTCACATGTCTCCATCATGTATCTGAGGCGGGAAAATCCCGAAGAAAAGGATTTTGGTTAAAATATCCCTTTTTTCAACGTTTTATCTCTCTGGACCCCCTGTTTTAACGCAGAGATCTGAATAAATCTTATAAATATTACTCGGTGGACTGGATGTTTGTGCAAAATTTCAAACTTAGGTGCAAAAGTAAGCCCGCCAAAAAAATATATACCCACAATACACCGAATTCCCGTATAAAGAAGGATTTTTCGAAAAAAGATCCTGAGACATCCCTAATTACCCTAGGATCATAGTTCAATCACTATTCTCTTCAGAATAGAACTGCCTTTGAAATGATACCATTCACATGCCCCCATTATGTATTTGAGGCGTAAAAATATCGAAAAAGGAAAAAATGAAATCTTTGAGTTTTACGTTCCACGGTTATGCCGGTTAGGCTAAAGGAGACGGTGATGATGAGTAATGAATGAAATGGTGGAATGAAGAAAGTGGGAGGAAACGAGAGAACCCCGAGGAAACCCACGCACACGATGTTTGTCCACCACAAAATTCGCTTCGCGGGGGCTGGGATAGAACCCGGGATCCCAAGCACCAAAGGTGAACGCTCTTCCACTGAGCCAACTTCCTTCGTTTTAGAGAAATCTACTTAGGACTTGTCAGGTATATACCTAATTTTTAGATCAATTTGAACTCACAGTCAGTGTTGCTAACTAGGGAAATTAAATTTTTCCTATTTTTCGGTCAAAAATTCGAAATTTCCGAAATTTATGTTTATAAATCCGTATCTATAGGTACTAACGCAAGTCAACTCTCACGCCAGTCGAACGTGTCCTTGTTGAACAAAAACAAGTATAGATCGTTACAATTGGGTAATTATGTGGCACACGAAAAATTCAAATTTAGGTTCTAAACCTTGATTTAAAAAAAAAAATTACTTTTCTGTTTACCACACTCTAAATTTGCAATTTACAAACTTCGTTTCTTAGATAAGACATGATACTTGTAGGGTATATTAGCGGTGTGCCAAAGTTTATTATGAGATAGTTTGTGTCTGTCTGGTACCAGTGTTTCTAGCCACAGAAAATTTAAATTCCTTATTTTAGGGGAAAATACGGAAAATATCCCATTTTCGCTCCATAATTTCCCTCTTATTGACTACATTCAAACTAACGTACCAGCAGCCCTTGTCTTTGGTCTAAACAACGCACTATAGAAAGTTTCACTTGGATAATTTGGTTAAGTACAGTTGAGGTTTACAGTAGACCTTAATCTTTTTAAAAGACATGCTTAGTTTATTAGATATTAGCTGGGTATCAAAGTTTATTAGTGGGGTATCTAGGATATGTTAGTGGGGTATCAAAGTTTATTTTAAGATAGTTTACGTATGTCTGGTAGCAGTGTTTCCAGACACAGATAATTTTAATTCCCGACTTTACGTGAAAAATTCGGAAAATATCCGACTTTTCCCTCTTATTGGCTACATTAGAACAAACTTACCAGTGCCTGAAAGCCTTATCTTTGGCTAACACAACGCATCATAGAAAGTTTCAATATGATAATTAGAGACGCTGCAGCACCTGTTGCATAACTTGATTTTTGCTTCTGAGGCGGAAAAAATGTTAAAATTTCGTGTGTACGATTAGAGAAATCTGTTTTTGTCTGTCTTCGTATGGCAGCCAACGACTTCACGTTTTTACTGTGTGTTGTAGACACACCAAAGAATCTTTTGAAGTGACTTGAACCCATGTGGGAAAAGTGGTTCCAGCTCAAAAAATCTCAAATTTCAGTTAGGGATTTTTTGGTGAATTTTCACCCCTACATTTTCTTCCATTGGCAACACTGCAATAAAATTTACACCATAAAATTGCCACATTCTTCATCTAATAAACAAGGTCTTAACCATATCAATCGAGTAAATAGTCTTTGAGCTATAATTCATTAATTACGAAAACGCCAAAAATGACCCTGTCTCGAAAGGCTTAAGAAAATTATTTTATATTCTTTTACGAGGTCAAGTCTTTCGTCTACAATGCATATAAAGGTGGCCTGTGTACTATCTAAATATGGTATGTGCGAGGAAAGGATAGTAATTAAAAAAAAAAAAACAATATCAACAATTTTCCCTTATATAAAGCTAAATGTCTCTGGTGCCAAGTTAGAACCTAACTAAATTACTGTATCATTTTATAATCTTGTACCATTTCCCCTGTTTCATTTAATATGAATATAAAAGTCGCTTGTGTATTATCTAAGTATAATATGTACGAGCAAAGTACAGTAATTTTTCGAAACTTTATCGTCAATTATCCCTTATATAAAGCTCTGGTGTCAAAACAAAACCTAAGAAAATTATCCTGCGAAATTCAGAAATTCCTTCGACTTTTTTGCGAGGATAAATCATTAAAGGATATTAACATGAAATGCAAGATTTGCTACTTTCTTATTTTATCCCTCTTTCGTCGTACATATCACACATAGAGAGTTTATTTCTATATACATCTTAAATGAAAGAGCAGACACCATGCAAGACACAAAGTGACAATTTTCTTAAGTTTAGACTTGGTAACAGGAATATATGCCTCTATGCTTTTGAAAATGCAGTGATAATATTTCAAGACATTACTGTTTTGGTGTCGCACAGTAGATGTATACTCATACGTCCTTTTTTTTGACCTTGAAAGTACTTACACTTTTTGGTACATACTGTCGTTGAAGTAATGAATATTGTAATTACTCTAAGTACTCTCATTGAAGTACAAAGGTTCAATTGTAATTGAATTATTACGGCTTTTTTACCGGTACTTTAGGTACAATTACTGACATGTAATTATGCTGTACCGGACTGTAGTCTTATTATTTTGCCTACGTAATAACGACCTACATATTTTTTTTGTTCACTTTTTTTTATATGCGTTCCTTTGTAGAGCATGTTAAAGTGACAGGATGAATTATTTTTTTGATAAAGGTTTGAATATGAAATTAAAGGAAACGGTCGGCTGTGCTTATACTCCATGTTGATTAATTATTTCTTGTGTATTTTGTAACATTTTGAATGTCTAAACAGAGCTCGCCCATGTATAATGATTTTTTTTTTTGCATTTGGTTTTTATAAAGTGATAAGTAAATGCATTTGTAATGAGGGTGTGACATTAGATGGATTGAATCGGCAGACTTTGTAGTGCTTTGAATTATAGCGACAAATTTAAAGAAAACAACATTAGTTACTGAAAATAAATTGTTTTGGGTTTAAATGAGAAAATAATGTTAATTTAGTTTTGGGTATAGTGGACATTTTAATATAAAGGAAGTAATTAATAATGTAAAGAATTCACGCATGGTTCTTGAAGTGTATAATTAATGTCAACCGTTTGATTTTGAAAGTTTTTTTTTTTTTTTTTTTTTTTTTGAAACGGAAACGGAATCCTTTAAAGATTAATTGTTTGGGGAAACAACAGGTAAACACTGCAATGCGACAGGAAAATTAATTCAGAACGAAACATGGAACGCGACAGGGTTCTTTAAGAAAAGAGACCACCATCTGTTTAAGTGCCCGCAGGGAAGGTTGGGCGACACAGAGGATGTAATATATGAGTTACGGAGAGTGATAGTAATAAAATCATTCTAGAATTTGGTAGAACTTTCTGGATTTATTTTGGTTGGTATACAAACTTTGATGCAAATCCAGTGGTTACATTTGAAGAAATAAAAGCACGATGCGTTTGAGTTGGTGGATTGTATTTTATAGAAGTTAACAGAGAAGAAGAATTTATCTGTAAGCACTGGCTTTGTGTTTCTTTTCTTGTTTTATGTTTATGTTTTCTTTTTTTCATATGAGAAGGGACATTGGAAATGAAATACACGCAAAACACTTGTAATTGTTGGAAGTATAAGGGGACGGAAATGTTTGTTTTTAACGGAAATTGATTGCGGATTTTCCGGCATTGAAAACCATATGACTCGATGTACTTATATGTAATTATAAATTAACTAAGGTGTAGTGTAATGTAATATGGAGGCTACAGGGAATCAAGATTGTTCATTGCACTTGGATTCGAACCAGGGTTCTCCCATGTAGAAAACTGTACGCTAATTTTTTTTTTGCTCGATGGTGTTTTTACTTATATGGCACTAAAATTGAACACAACCTGTGACGTTGCCGGGAATCGAATTATGATCTTCCGCGCCGAAAGCCAAATACAATAAACAAATAGCAAGGAATTTTGGATTGTTTGGATCTCTCCGTCAGGGCTAGACGCAGTTATTATTTTACATATTAAAAGAATAGTTGCATAGACAAACAAACGGACACATTTTATAATAAATAGGCGATTATTTTCTTGTTCATAGGACCCTAACATCTCTTCAGAATATAAGAAGTTAGTCTTACATGAAAAGACCATTAAATGATGTGTGAAACTGATTATTTATGTAATATAGTATTAATTGTTTATTATTTTTTGTGTGGTATTAACATTTACAGTAGGGGAAAGGAACTGGGTAGCCTACACCTGTTTTGAATTTTGCTTGTTTTTATCTTTAGTACTATTGAACTAAACATAAGTTTGAATTTCGGTGACGAATAATATTTTTATAATTGTTAGCATATGTCAGTGGTTTTCAACCTTTTTCATTTCGAGGCGCATCTAGAAGAATGCTCAGTTTGTGAAATGCAGGAGCTGAATAAAAGCTTGGTATGTGATACTTTTGTAATCATTTATGAGAAAATTTAGATTTTTTCTTATCGTTCCTTGATGGTACAAATAATCGTATTTGATTTGGAGTTTAGCGTCCCTTTTTTAGCACCATAGTTATGTGGGACATGGACCTACTGATTAACGTGGAATTAGAATCCTTGAGCTCCACCAGGGAATTCAATCACCACGCCAAAGGCGCGTACGCTAACCACGTAGCCACAAAGAAGATTTATTCGTGTTTAAAACCGTTACGTGAACTAAAACACGGTATATTCACCTCGTGATCTACAGCGGTCGTAAACTAATAGATAGGAATTTTGTGTTGTAAATGGGAGGAGAGTATTTGAAAATGTTATTTTGCTCAAAGTCACGTCTCAGTTTCATTAATTGAATGTCGGACAAGCACCTTTTGTATGTATAGAGCATATGGTTTTTCACTTTAACGCCTTAGGCTTACACTTCTTGGCTATGAAAGATGGGAAACTAGTTTAAAAAGTAAAACGATTACTATGGTTTATATGAAAGAAGCACCGAGAATTGAACTTGGGCCTACGTGTACGAAAAGCGCCCTGTTAGCCATTAATTTATCGGAATATATTAGACAGTATGGAGAACAAGAATTAGTACCAAGAATGTAATTTTACGTGCGTATGTGACATACAGGCTGGGACGTTTTTATTCTAACATTATCAGTGAGATTATTTTGTTTTGCTAGTATTATATATCTAGATTTTAGGGTAAAGTAGACGGGTGAAAGCGAATACTTATAAATAATTGATGAAGGGAAGAAATAATAGTGGTAGAGGGAAACAGACATAATGTTTCTTCGGATGAAAGGAAGACATTTCGTATGAGACATAACCATACTATTTTATCGAGGCATTAGATCATAGATTTTTAGATCAAGAATTTTAGATGGGGATAATGTAAAAGTAATTGTAATATGATACGGTATTAGTTAACGAAGAATTTTCTTCATTGAAATTCTGTGTATGAAATTAGTACACAGTACTAATACTGCGTATTGCAGTGTGCTAAAATGATCCGAGAATAATAAGTTGTCTAATATTAATCACGTTGATTGCATGGTTTAAAGGCACTTTTTAAATATAGAAAACATATTTGTTTCTCGCCGAGCGATTTTGTATGAGAAGTGACTAGTAAGAGGAGATATATATGTAATAACACGTAGTGTACGTCAGGGACAACTTGGTGTCATCTAAACAAGATAGGTAGCGACACTTTTTTGTTACGGAATATAAGAGAAAAACGTTTATTCGGCAGCGCAGGTAACGGCATCTAATAGTGTGATTAATGTAATTATTATTAGAAATAGCCTTATATACTGATTATAGTATTTAAGTTTATGACAAGATTTACTAACTTTGAAATTCTGTAGGATGTCTGCAAATTTCCTGTACACTAGCGTCATGTTTGCCGTCAGACACGAGGCAGTGCAGATAATAACAACTATTGGCTTAACCTTCCTATTAGAAATTACCGTGACTGAGTTACTGAGACGCCTTGCTGTTACAATAAGGATAGTAGTTTTAATTCGGTAACAATATCTACTGTATAAAAGCTGCCAGTTCTGCAGGCAGGGCATATAGTGAAGTCTATTAATGTGATATACAAACTGAGACATGCTGTTCATTATTAGGATAACAACATGGTGCACGGGGTAAATAGAAAAACTGTTTAGAATTTGTCCGACATGCTTGACATATTTTGCATTATCATCAGGGTAACAGAGTTGCCAACTTAGCATAAAGTTTTATCTTTTTTTTTTTTTTGAAACAGCAGGTTATTTTGATGATTGAAATAACTAACTAACTAACTAACTCTATGGCCTATGGAACCCGGAGGTTCAATGCCGCGTCCACAAAAGCTCTCCATTGACTTCTATCCTTAGCTAACTGCATCCAGTTTCTACTTTGTATTCCAATCTCTGCGAGATCCATCTTAATATTGTCCTCCCATCTGCGCCTAGGTCTTCCTAATGGTCGCTTTCCGATTGCATTTCCAGTCAAGACTTTGAAAGCGTTTCTACTTTCTTCCATTCTAGCTACATGACCCGCCCACCTAAGCCTCCTAGACCCTAACAATGTTGGGTAGACCATATAAATTATGTAGTTCCTCATTATGAAATTTCCGCCATTCCCCATTCCCGTTCCTCTTGGGTCCGAATATTCGCCTCAATTCTTTCAGTCTTTGTTCTTCCTTCAGAGTAAGTGACCATGCTTCGCAGCCATACAGATCAACAGGCATAATTATCGTTTTGTATATTTTAAGCTTCAATAAAATTTTTATGAAAAAATTTTGAACTGAATAACACAAATTCCCTGCTTTTAGTCGACATTTAATTTCTTCGTGAATATGCTTTCGGTTTGATCCTAGATATTTGAGTTTCCACTATGTGGAAAGTATTATTTAATATTTTAACGCATCCATAATTTGCTGTATTCCGGTCCCGATGCACTTCCATGTATTTAGTTTTCTCTGCATTCACTTCTAAACCCATGTCTCTGCAAGCGTTTAATAAGATAATGATTGAAATTAATTGTGAAAAATAAATATATACATTACTTAAGTATGTGATAAGACACAAATTGCTTTGAAATCACTTATTGTTGGAGTTACAAATGAGAGGAGCTAAGTTAAATAACATGTAACAGTAAGGGAAGTGATGAGTTGTACCTTAAAATCCTTGAATATTAGAATACACTTGGAGTTCGGGAACACTGTGGCATACAGAATTTAGCTTACAAAAGATAGATTGATGTTTTATACATATATGTGTCTATCTGTCCTCTGTGGATACATTTTCTAAAGCGCGACTGTACAATAAAATCTTGAAGTTTTATTCTTACGTTCATGATTTGTGGGACATTTGAGAATTAAAACAAATAGTTGAGGAACACACGCCATCACAAAAACCATTTGATGTATACTAGTATGGAAGCAGGGGGTTCCACGCATTAGAATTGAGTGCTCTACTCTTAAGGTAACACAGCCTCTTCAATTGATCGAAGAAATCGATCCCCATTTTTCCGTTATTTTTTTCTTTGAAAGAGGCATAGTAATAATTCTGCTTGCACACTTTTGGAGGGCACTAAATTAAAAATACCGATAGGAGGTATTGTTGGATATTCCTTTTTCCTCTAATATAATTTTGAACACATATATAATACATGATTATACTAAAAAGCTTCAGATATTCGACTTAATTCACTATATTTTCTATTATTTCAGTTGCATATTTTACACTTTTTTACTATAATTCTCGTATGAGCGTTGTCCATTGCAATTACAAATGACTTGATTTTCATACATAGGTAATAATAACATTGCAAACGTGGAATAAAAGCAAGGATAGAAATGGCAAAAGAACCCTTTAGGAGGAAGTTTATTCTATGCTTCCGTGAATAACGAGAAATGGTTCGTGTGATATGAAAACAAGTACGTGAAAGAGAGTACAATGTTGAAACTATGGGTGTGGAGAAGAATGAAGAGAATTAGGTCGCGAACCAGGCAGTTTCAGAGAAGAAACTGTTTGAATAGAAAATGTATAATAAGAGACTATAATGCCAGGGAAAACAGAATGTCATACGCTATATCGTTGCGAAAGTTGACGAGAACAATACGATAGGTTACGGGAAAGAAAATCTTAAGATGAACATAGTGAGATGAAAACTTTTATAGTGTGAGATAATTTATATATTATCAAAAGATGACCAAATCATTGACGCACAATGTTATCAATTATAACTCGTCCATAATATATTTGCATAGAGAAATGGAAGTCATTGGTGAACGTTTCGTTATTGTCGACATTCTTTCTTACTTATCATCTTCATGTAAATTGACATGATATTATACATATAAGACCGTTTTACTTTTTCATTCTTTATCCTTTCGTCTTCTTTAATTTCTACTAATTATGTGTCACTGTGTGAATCTGATATTGAAGATTACGTTCCCTTCTCTGTTTCCGTCTTTTTCAGTTACGTTGATATTTGATGTTTTATTGCGTATCTTGCAAATGTCGTGTGCTGGAATTCCTTTAGAAGCTAATTCGTTCAGTTCTATGCATTGTACCTCTTTCTTCACATACTCTTTAATTCTTATGCTTACACATTCGTTTGTTTTTTTGATTAGTTGTAGAACAGTTTCGTTTCTTATTAGATAATTCTATTACAATGATTGATTACATCACTTTATTTTTCCTTGTTCTTTAGCATATCATAAGCATATGAATAGCATTTTAATTGTCTTGTATACCTTTTATTAGGAATATTATTGCTACTATATATATTTTCTTCATGATTACATTTCTATGGTTGATCTTTATAACTTTTTAATATATCTTGTATAAATTTGCTATGCTTTTCTTTCAACACTATTTTTATGGTAATCTTATAAAATATATGTATTGAAAATAAGAATAGTATATTCTTGTGCAATAATTGTTAGAAAAAAATATTACATTCATACATTCTTAGGAGATACATTTATTCATAGAAATGTATCTATACGCTTAAAATGTTTTACTGTTATAGCTCAAAATTGTATTTATTACTACATCTAACATTAAGATTGCTACTATTACTACTATTATCTGATTATGAATAGTGTTTTACCGAAACATGTGATTGAGTAATTACTACAAAGGTAATTATGTTTGGAGTAATCTATATAACATGCTGAAATAAGTCATAATTTAAACAATGAACTAAACAAGTTTATCGCCTTATTTAGTTCATTGTTTAAATTATGACTTATTTCAGCATGTTATATAGATTACTCCAAACATAATTACCTTTGTAGTAATTACTCAATCACATGTTTCGGTAAAACACTATTCATAATCAGATAATAGTAGTAATAGTAGCAATCTTAATGTTAGATGTAGTAATAAATACAATTTTGAGCTATAACAGTAAAACATTTTAAGCGTATAGATACATTTCTATGAATAAATGTATCTCCTAAGAATGTATGAATGTAATATTTTTTTCTAACAATTATTGCACAAGAATATACTATTCTTATTTTCAATACATATATTTTATAAGATTACCATAAAAATAGTGTTGAAAGAAAAGCATAGCAAATTTATACAAGATATATTAAAAAGTTATAAAGATCAACCATAGAAATGTAATCATGAAGAAAATATATATAGTAGCAATAATATTCCTAATAAAAGGTATACAAGACAATTAAAATGCTATTCATATGCTTATGATATGCTAAAGAACAAGGAAAAATAAAGTGATGTAATCAATCATTGTAATAGAATTATCTAATAAGAAACGAAACTGTTCTACAACTAATCAAAAAAACAAACGAATGTGTAAGCATAAGAATTAAAGAGTATGTGAAGAAAGAGGTACAATGCATAGAACTGAACGAATTAGCTTCTAAAGGAATTCCAGCACACGACATTTGCAAGATACGCAATAAAACATCAAATATCAACGTAACTGAAAAAGACGGAAACAGAGAAGGGAACGTAATCTTCAATATCAGATTCACACAGTGACACATAATTAGTAGAAATTAAAGAAGACGAAAGGATAAAGAATGAAAAAGTAAAACGGTCTTATATGTATAATATCATGTCAATTTACATGAAGATGATAAGTAAGAAAGAATGTCGACAATAACGAAACGTTCACCAATGACTTCCATTTCTCTATGCAAATATATTATGGACGAGTTATAATTGATAACATTGTGCGTCAATGATTTGGTCATCTTTTGATAATATATAAATTATCTCACACTATAAAAGTTTTCATCTCACTATGTTCATCTTAAGATTTTCTTTCCCGTAACCTATCGTATTGTTCTCGTCAACTTTCGCAACGATATAGCGTATGACATTCTGTTTTCCCTGGCATTATAGTCTCTTATTATACATTTTCTATTCAAACAGTTTCTTCTCTGAAACTGCCTGGTTCGCGACCTAATTCTCTTCATTCTTCTCCACACCCATAGTTTCAACATTGTACTCTCTTTCACGTACTTGTTTTCATATCACACGAACCATTTCTCGTTATTCACGGAAGCATAGAATAAACTTCCTCCTAAAGGGTTCTTTTGCCATTTCTATCCTTGCTTTTATTCCACGTTTGCAATGTTATTATTACCTATGTATGAAAATCAAGTCATTTGTAATTGCAATGGACAACGCTCATACGAGAATTATAGTAAAAAAGTGTAAAATATGCAACTGAAATAATAGAAAATATAGTGAATTAAGTCGAATATCTGAAGCTTTTTAGTATAATCATGTATTATATATGTGTTCAAAATTATATTAGAGGAAAAAGGAATATCCAACAATACCTCCTATCGGTATTTTTAATTTAGTGCCCTCCAAAAGTGTGCAAGCAGAATTATTACTATGCCTCTTTCAAAGAAAAAAATAACGGAAAAATGGGGATCGATTTCTTCGATCAATTGAAGAGGCTGTGTTACCTTAAGAGTAGAGCACTCAATTCTAATGCGTGGAACCCCCTGCTTCCATACTAGTATACATCAAATGGTTTTTGTGATGGCGTGTGTTCCTCAACTATTTGTTTTAATTCTCAAATGTCCCACAAATCATGAACGTAAGAATAAAACTTCAAGATTTTATTGTACAGTCGCGCTTTAGAAAATGTATCCACAGAGGACAGATAGACACATATATGTATAAAACATCAATCTATCTTTTGTAAGCTAAATTCTGTATGCCACAGTGTTCCCGAACTCCAAGTGTATTCTAATATTCAAGGATTTTAAGGTACAACTCATCACTTCCCTTACTGTTACATGTTATTTAACTTAGCTCCTCTCATTTGTAACTCCAACAATAAGTGATTTCAAAGCAATTTGTGTCTTATCACATACTTAAGTAATGTATATATTTATTTTTCACAATTAATTTCAATCATTATCTTATTAAACGCTTGCAGAGACATGGGTTTAGAAGTGAATGCAGAGAAAACTAAATACATGGAAGTGCATCGGGACCGGAATACAGCAAATTATGGATGCGTTAAAATATTAAATAATACTTTCCACATAGTGGAAACTCAAATATCTAGGATCAAACCGAAAGCATATTCACGAAGAAATTAAATGTCGACTAAAAGCAGGGAATTTGTGTTATTCAGTTCAAAATTTTTTCATAAAAATTTTATTGAAGCTTAAAATATACAAAACGATAATTATGCCTGTTGATCTGTATGGCTGCGAAGCATGGTCACTTACTCTGAAGGAAGAACAAAGACTGAAAGAATTGAGGCGAATATTCGGACCCAAGAGGAACGGGAATGGGGAATGGCGGAAATTTCATAATGAGGAACTACATAATTTATATGGTCTACCCAACATTGTTAGGGTCTAGGAGGCTTAGGTGGGCGGGTCATGTAGCTAGAATGGAAGAAAGTAGAAACGCTTTCAAAGTCTTGACTGGAAATGCAATCGGAAAGCGACCATTAGGAAGACCTAGGCGCAGATAGGAGGACAATATTAAGATGGATCTCGCAGAGATTGGAATACAAAGTAGAAACTGGATGCAGTTAGCTAAGGATAGAAGTCAGTGGAGAGCTTTTGTGAACGCGGCATTGAACCTCCGGGTTCCATAGGCCATAGAGTTAGTTAGTTAGTTAGTTATTTCAATCATCAAAATAACCTGCTGTTTCAAAAAAAAAAATGATAAAACTTTATGCTAAGTTGGCAACTCTGTTACCCTGATGATAATGCAAAATATGTCAAGCATGTCGGACAAATTCTAAACAGTTTTTCTATTTACCCCGTGCACCATGTTGTTATCCTAATAATGAACAGCATGTCTCAGTTTGTATATCACATTAATAGACTTCACTATATGCCCTGCCTGCAGAACTGGCAGCTTTTATACAGTAGATATTGTTACCGAATTAAAACTACTATCTTTATTGTAACAGCAAGGCGTCTCAGTAACTCAGTCACGGTAATTTCTAATAGGAAGGTTAAGCCAATAGTTGTTATTATCTGCACTGCCTCGTGTCTGACGGCAAACATGACGCTAGTGTACAGGAAATTTGCAGACATCCTACAGAATTTCAAAGTTAGTAAATCTTGTCATAAACTTAAATACTATAATCAGTATATAAGGCTATTTCTAATAATAATTACATTAATCACACTATTAGATGCCGTTACCTGCGCTGCCGAATAAACGTTTTTCTCTTATATTCCGTAACAAAAAAGTGTCGCTACCTATCTTGTTTAGATGACACCAAGTTGTCCCTGACGTACACTACGTGTTATTACATATATATCTCCTCTTACTAGTCACTTCTCATACAAAATCGCTCGGCGAGAAACAAATATGTTTTCTATATTTAAAAAGTGCCTTTAAACCATGCAATCAACGTGATTAATATTAGACAACTTATTATTCTCGGATCATTTTAGCACACTGCAATACGCAGTATTAGTACTGTGTACTAATTTCATACACAGAATTTCAATGAAGAAAATTCTTCGTTAACTAATACCGTATCATATTACAATTACTTTTACATTATCCCCATCTAAAATTCTTGATCTAAAAATCTATGATCTAATGCCTCGATAAAATAGTATGGTTATGTCTCATACGAAATGTCTTCCTTTCATCCGAAGAAACATTATGTCTGTTTCCCTCTACCACTATTATTTCTTCCCTTCATCAATTATTTATAAGTATTCGCTTTCACCCGTCTACTTTACCCTAAAATCTAGATATATAATACTAGCAAAACAAAATAATCTCACTGATAATGTTAGAATAAAAACGTCCCAGCCTGTATGTCACATACGCACGTAAAATTACATTCTTGGTACTAATTCTTGTTCTCCATACTGTCTAATATATTCCGATAAATTAATGGCTAACAGGGCGCTTTTCGTACACGTAGGCCCAAGTTCAATTCTCGGTGCTTCTTTCATATAAACCATAGTAATCGTTTTACTTTTTAAACTAGTTTCCCATCTTTCATAGCCAAGAAGTGTAAGCCTAAGGCGTTAAAGTGTAAAACCATATGCTCTATACATACAAAAGGTGCTTGTCCGACATTCAATTAATGAAACTGAGACGTGACTTTGAGCAAAATAACATTTTCAAATACTCTCCTCCCATTTACAACACAAAATTCCTATCTATTAGTTTACGACCGCTGTAGATCACGAGGTGAATATACCGTGTTTTAGTTCACGTAACGGTTTTAAACACGAATAAATCTTCTTTGTGGCTACGTGGTTAGCGTACGCGCCTTTGGCGTGGTGATTGAATTCCCTGGTGGAGCTCAAGGATTCTAATTCCACGTTAATCAGTAGGTCCATGTCCCACATAACTATGGTGCTAAAAAAGGGACGCTAAACTCCAAATCAAATACGATTATTTGTACCATCAAGGAACGATAAGAAAAAATCTAAATTTTCTCATAAATGATTACAAAAGTATCACATACCAAGCTTTTATTCAGCTCCTGCATTTCACAAACTGAGCATTCTTCTAGATGCGCCTCGAAATGAAAAAGGTTGAAAACCACTGACATATGCTAACAATTATAAAAATATTATTCGTCACCGAAATTCAAACTTATGTTTAGTTCAATAGTACTAAAGATAAAAACAAGCAAAATTCAAAACAGGTGTAGGCTACCCAGTTCCTTTCCCCTACTGTAAATGTTAATACCACACAAAAAATAATAAACAATTAATACTATATTACATAAATAATCAGTTTCACACATCATTTAATGGTCTTTTCATGTAAGACTAACTTCTTATATTCTGAAGAGATGTTAGGGTCCTATGAACAAGAAAATAATCGCCTATTTATTATAAAATGTGTCCGTTTGTTTGTCTATGCAACTATTCTTTTAATATGTAAAATAATAACTGCGTCTAGCCCTGACGGAGAGATCCAAACAATCCAAAATTCCTTGCTATTTGTTTATTGTATTTGGCTTTCGGCGCGGAAGATCATAATTCGATTCCCGGCAACGTCACAGGTTGTGTTCAATTTTAGTGCCATATAAGTAAAAACTCCATCGAGCAAAAAAAAAATTAGCGTACAGTTTTCTACATGGGAGAACCCTGGTTCGAATCCAAGTGCAATGAACAATCTTGATTCCCTGTAGCCTCCATATTACATTACACTACACCTTAGTTAATTTATAATTACATATAAGTACATCGAGTCATATGGTTTTCAATGCCGGAAAATCAGCAATCAATTTCCGTTAAAAACAAACATTTCCGTCCCCTTATACTTCCAACAATTACAAGTGTTTTGCGTGTATTTCATTTCCAATGTCCCTTCTCATATGAAAAAAAGAAAACATAAACATAAAACAAGAAAAGAAACACAAAGCCAGTGCTTACAGATAAATTCTTCTTCTCTGTTAACTTCTATAGAATACAATCCACCAACTCAAACGCATCGTGCTTTTATTTCTTCAAATGTAGCCACTGGATTTGCATCAAAGTTTGTATACCAACCAAAATAAATCCAGAAAGTTCTACCAAATTCTAGAATGATTTTATTACTATCACTCTCCGTAACTCATATATTACATCCTCTGTGTTGCCCAACCTTCCCTGCGGGCACTTAAACAGATGGTGGTCTCTTTTCTTAAAGAACCCTGTCGCGTTCCATGTTTCGTTCTGAATTAATTTTCCTGTCGCATTGCAGTGTTTACCTGTTGTTTCCCCAAACAATTAATCTTTAAAGGATTCCGTTTCCGTTTCAAAAAAAAAAAAAAAAACTTTCAAAATCAAACGGTTGACATTAATTATACACTTCAAGAACCATGCGTGAATTCTTTACATTATTAATTACTTCCTTTATATTAAAATGTCCACTATACCCAAAACTAAATTAACATTATTTTCTCATTTAAACCCAAAACAATTTATTTTCAGTAACTAATGTTGTTTTCTTTAAATTTGTCGCTATAATTCAAAGCACTACAAAGTCTGCCGATTCAATCCATCTAATGTCACACCCTCATTACAAATGCATTTACTTATCACTTTATAAAAACCAAATGCAAAAAAAAAATCATTATACATGGGCGAGCTCTGTTTAGACATTCAAAATGTTACAAAATACACAAGAAATAATTAATCAACATGGAGTATAAGCACAGCCGACCGTTTCCTTTAATTTCATATTCAAACCTTTATCAAAAAAATAATTCATCCTGTCACTTTAACATGCTCTACAAAGGAACGCATATAAAAAAAGTGAACAAAAAAAATATGTAGGTCGTTATTACGTAGGCAAAATAATAAGACTACAGTCCGGTACAGCATAATTACATGTCAGTAATTGTACCTAAAGTACCGGTAAAAAAGCCGTAATAATTCAATTACAATTGAACCTTTGTACTTCAATGAGAGTACTTAGAGTAATTACAATATTCATTACTTCAACGACAGTATGTACCAAAAAGTGTAAGTACTTTCAATGTCAAAAAAAAAGGACGTATGAGTATACATCTACTTCGCACATATCACACTTAGGGAATAAATGGGCACATTTATAGGCATCCTAAATGAAAGAATGTACCACCTAGAAGAATATAAAACAATAATTTAATTCTGGACCTTAAAGGCAGAGGGGAGTAAGTCATTTTTATTAAATTTTCAGGAGAGACAGAAAACAGTGACTTACTTCTTTTTGCCTTTAAGTGCCTTCGGACTTATATTCAATTTTATTGTTGCTATTTGATAAAGTATTCATAATACAACTACAAGCTTTCTAAGAATAAGAGATGTCAGAACATTTGTTTCAAATCTGGCAGTAACTCATTTTTAGAAAACAATGACTTACTCCCCTCTGCCTTTAAGGTCCCGAATTACATTTTGAGTTTGAACCAGATATATATTAGGGATTGCCAATTCCGGAATTTTTTACTTTCCGGAGTCCGGAAAACAAAATCGAAAGATTCCGGAATTTGGAAAAAATACGGAATTCGAAAAAATCTGTAATTTAGAAAATTCCGATTTCGAAAAAATTCCGGAATTTTCCAAATTTCTGATTTTTTTTACGAATTCCCACATTTTCTAAATTCCGGAAATTTTCCGAAATCCAAAAAGTGAAACTTCCCATTCCGGAAAATTTTGGGTATCTCTAATGTATATATATATATATATATATATATATATATATATGTGTGTGTGTGTGTGTGTGTGTGTGTGTGTGTTTGTGTGTGTGTGAGAGAGAGAGAGGTTCATTCCCGTTGTGCCTACTTCCCGTTCTGCCTACAGACCCTCCAGCACTTTAAAGAAAATATTTTTAATTATCTTATCTCTAGGCAGAACGGTAATTCCCGTTGTGCCTACTTCCCGTTGTGCCTACTCTTTCGAGACGGGGAATTATGTGCAGGGAGGAATTTTTGTAGGGAATATTTCTTTAGTATTTCTAAAAGCTTCTGTAAAAACAACCACCACCTCTACAAGTTTCATCATACATGGAAAATTGGTTGACTCAGTTGCAAGAATGTTAGACATTGTATGTGAAACAAACATTTAAAAAAAAAAAAAAAAAAAAAAAGATCTAATATCAAGCAATTTCAGAACAAAATTTTATTTGGGTTTCCAGTAGTTTACCTCCAGCATGCTAAGACTTGCAGTACTAAAAAATGCCACAGTTCACATCCCCAAGACATGTCTGGCCAACTATTAAACAAACAACGCAAGAGGATGCATAAGGCGGCCTTTAAAAAGAGTGTTTGTCTCCATCATATCTCTTTCCTCGAATTGATTGATTCAGTTGCCAGTAACCCGTTTGACATTGTATCTGAAACGAACACGAAACAGACTTACTTCGGGCTAATATCAATTCATTTCACAACCGAATTTTAATCGGTTTTCCAGTAGTTTATCTCCAGCATACTAAGGCTTGCAGTACTAAAAAGTGCCACAATTCACATCTTCAAGACATGTTCGGCCATACATTAAACAAACAATGCAAGAGGATGCATAAGGCGGCCCTTTTGAAAAAAAAGAGCCTTTGTCTTTTACATCACTGCTCCTTCTTTGGCATTACCTTAACAGGTAATTTGTCTTCTAACACGATTCTATACTACATGCAATGTTACATATACTTATATTGTCAATGTAAATACTACATATCGTCAATGTTAATACCATATATCGTTAATATAGCCAATATATTTAAAACATCTCACCATCACTGTTCTAAATGCAAACAGTATGCAACTGCATCTGTGTAAGCCACCAAGTCTATTACATGTGATTCCAGACGTGCCTTCAATGATTTTATTTTTTGTTCAATTCGCTTATATTTCAGCTTTGGTTCCCAACGAAACCCAACGAAACACATAAGACTGTTATAGTAATCAGATGCGTAGCTAGAGAGGAACGAGCGGGGCTGTTGCCCTGAGCGCTAATAGTAGGGGTCGCCGAACAAGCAAGAAGAAAGAAAAAATATGGGAAGTCAGTAAACGACGCGTCGCCCTGAAAACGTATTGGCGTCCGATTAAATCAATATTGTTAGTTTGCAAAGAAATAGATATGATAAAAATTTTCTTGCTTGCTCCGCTCGCAACATAAACGTTTCAATAAGAATCACAACAAGCTTTTACTTATTACGTTAAAAAGTTATTATATATGATTTGTTAGTGTCAGTGTGATAAGCAAGGTGCCTAGTAATGACTTATAGTCTACACAGGAGTGTTTTCAAAATCAGAAACGGTCAAAGTATGAAATACGTGTTCGGCGTTTTGTTGGTGATGAGTTTGCTTAGATAATCACGCTTCTCTACCCAATCGGATTACTCACGACGGTGAGAATGAAAACTCTGAGAAATTCGCAAAGAAGGCTCCTTCTGAATTTCCATTACATTTCACAGAATATTTTTACCGTAAAATAATCGAAATTAAAATGCTATTTGTGTGGTCACATACAGAATAAAATCACAGATATTTACGATTATTAGGAAGGCTGGAACCACGTGTAATAGGCTTGATGGCTTACATAGATGTGGTTGCATACTGTTTACATTTTGAACAACGATTATGAGATCTTTATTTAAATTACATTGGGTATATTGACGATATGTGGTATTTAGTATTTACATTGACAGTATAAATGAAATGAAATGAAATTTTTAAGTTTTACGTCCTACGGTAATGCTGGCTAGGCTAAAGGAGACGGTGATGATGAGAAATGAATGAAATAGTGGAAAGTAGGAGAAAACGGTAGAACACCGAGAAAACCAACGCACACGGTGTTTGTCCACCACAAAGCTCACCTGGCTCGAGCTGGGATCGAACCATGGACCCCATGCACCAGAGGTGAACGCTCTACCCCTGAGCCATTGCGGTCCCATTTTTTTCTTTTTTTACAATATAAGTACGACATATTGCGTGTAATACAGAATCATGTATAGAGGACAAAGCACCTGATCATATATAGAGGTGATGCCGGAAAAAGATCTGTGATGTAGAAGACAAAGGCTTTCTTTAGAAAAAGAAAAGAGACCGAATTATGCATCTTCTTGCATTGTTTGTTTAATATATGGCCAAATATATTTTGAGGATGTGAACTGTAGCACCTATTACGTACTGCGAGCCTTAGAATGTTGGAGATGAACTACTGGAAAACTGAATAAAATTTTGTTGTGAAATGACTTGATATTAGACCGAAATAAGTTTATTTTCTTGTAACTGAATTAATTAATTTTCCATTTCTCTGTAAGTATTAAAAAAACACATCTCTACTAAAGTAGACGTGAATAACGCTGCTAATAACAAAACTGTACCTAGTCATTTTTTCTGAGAAGAGCAAGTAAGATAACATTTAAAATATATGATGAAATTTAAAGGAATAGTTATTCTTCTTACAGAATCTATTAGAATTACTAAAGAAAAAATCCCTAGAAAAGATCCCTCCCTGCACAGAATTCCCCGTCTCGAAAGAGTAGGCAGAACGGGAAGTAGGCACAACGGGAATTACCGTTCTGCCTACAGATAAGATCATTAAAAATATTTTCTACAAAGTGCTGGAGGGCCTGTAGGCATAACGGGAAGTAGGCACAACGGGAAGAACGGTAATAAAATTACTGCTTCAGGCTTAGAGATATAGGGGGAGCCAACTTCACACTTAACCCAAATAATTGTTTCTCCTTTTCCCCGTTCTGGGTATAGCACAAATTCTAAAACTTGCGGCACAAATCAGCACAAATTGAGCACTAAATATTGGCATAGGTTTGAATCGAATCCGACTTGGTGGGGGGGCAACTTCACACTTCCCCCAAATCATCGTTTCTCATTTCTCCCGTTCTGGATATAGCACAAATTCTAAAATTTGCGACACAAATCAGCACAAATTGAGCACTAAATATTGGCATAGGTTTGAATCGAATCCGACTTGGTGGGGGGGGGGCAACTTCACACTTCCCCCAAATCATCGTTTCTCATTTCCCCCGTTCTGGATATAGCACAAATTCTAAAATTTGCGACACAAATCAGCACAAATTGAGCACTAAATATTGGCATAGGTTTGAATCGAATCCAACTTGGGAGTGGGGGGCAACTTCACACTTCCTCCAAATCATCTATAACTTGCGGCACAAATCAGGACAAATTGAGCACTAAATATTGGCATAGGTTTGAATCGAATCCGACTTGGTGCGGGGGGCAACTTCACATTTCCCCCTAATCATCGTTTCTCATTTCTCCCGTTCTGGATATAGCACAAATTCTAAAACTTGCAGCACAAATCAGCACAAATTGAGCACTAAATACTGGTATTGGTTTGAATCAATTTTGAGTTAGTGGGGGGCTAGTGTGAAGTTAGCCCCCACAATTGTAGTTAAATTGCGTTGTTGGTAATAGAGCACAAATTCTAAATTTTACAGCACAAATTAAGCACTAATTTTTGATAGTATTCACAATCTTTTATCGAGAGGTGGGGAGGGCCAACTTCATTCAGCCAGTGGCAACTGCCTTTCAATTGCTTTTAGATGACAGGTGTAGGTGGAACTCACTTTTGTAAGTTGGAAAAGCCAGTATCATTTTCTCTCAAATATATTATTGCTACAATCAAGGTATTTTTGTGATAAATAATTGAAGTTTCAGAGACTTGTTGGCGATTATTAGCTTTGCCTTTTCTCTGAAGAACAAAAAATAAAGAGAACTTATTTTTAATGTCCACAATTGTGTATACTGGTTTTATATTAGATAATAGTTTCTCTATATTCTTTCGTATACTTTTTAAGGTTTGTTTTGCTACAAAATTGTACATATTAGAAACGAAACACGATATAAATGCATTGAAAGAAGTAAAATATCTATTTTTAACGATAGCATTATTTCATTTTCATTATTACAAAGTATAGGAGACTTTGTAACTATAATAATTTCTACTATTTGTGCTAATCATTGATGTCACAAATATTGTAAGCATATAGTCAATGGTTTCGTTCTTTTCATTCTTAGGAGAGCTAACCACAGAAGATATTCTAGATTTGCTTTAGGATTCAGATATCGACGATCCAGATAAGTACCGGTATCCAGATTTTATGGATAATGACTCCAGTAACACTAGCAGTGAAGATAGCGATGGCGGTGTTGCAACAGACGAAAATGGCAAGCAATAAATTGTTGTACTCGTTATCTGTTCTAAAGAACTGAATTACATACACGAGGTTATTTGGCCAATCAGAGGCGGGTCCAGGTCCATTTAGTTGTAGTGCGACACGTTCAAATTTGAATTTTAACTGCCTCAGAATTTTGTCCAATTTTTGTTCAACCAAGAAAAAATTTTGTACAATCCAAATAAACGACGGAGGGCCATTTCAAAATGTAGCCACTTCAATTATCTATAGTACGACATCTTCTAAATAAACAAACTTGTGATTGGCCAAATAACTTTGTGTAGATAATTCAATTCTTTAGAATAGATAACGAGTACAATTTATTGTTTACCATTTTCGTCTCTTACAACACCGCCATCGCTATCTTCACTGCTAGAGTTATAGGAGTCATCATCCATAAAATATGCATTGTTATCTGAATCGTCGATATCTGAACCCTAAAGCAAATTTAAAACATCTGTGATTAGCTCTCCTAAGAATGAAAAGAACGAAAGCATTGACTATATGCTTGTTTTTGAAAAGTTGAGATGAAAATTGCTTTTGTTCCACAAAAATAAGAAAATGGATATTCAGAAACACAACAAACAATTCGATGTCATGTTCTCAAGAAAGGAGAAAAGTGTAAATAAAACATTACTAAATAAAATAGTACAGTATTCCGCTCATGCTATTTTGAGTATATAAATGTAGCTGTTGTTTTATTGTGTCACAACAAGGTAATAATATGTCAGAAGAAAGGTGTAGTATAGCAAGAAACGAAATAAAAAGTATCATAATTGTTCACAAATATTTAGATATGCAATTGCTTGTTACTGAACCAATGTGCACAAACGTGGACATAGTATTTTCTTGTAAAACAATAAACAAATTCAAATTCTGAAAAATAAATTGAAAAATATGATTTCAAATGATGCAGCATACAAACAATTGAAAGATGGTTTTAAGAGGTTGGTAGTCTGGGACCGAAGGGGTTAAGAAGAGTTTAATAAAATGGGGATAAAGAGAACTATCCGTCTTCTTTTCTGAGAGTGTTCGCAAAAGGCAAGGTTCTCTCCGATAATAATACAAATATTTTTGTAGAGACAAAATAGCTCGTATTATATAGGTGTTCACTATTGAGAAATGTCCGTATTATGGAAGTGTCCACTAAGCCATTGAGAAACGTCCATGTTATGGACATGCCCACTATTGAGAAATATCCGTAGGAGGATTAAAATGCATAACTCGCAGTGGTTACCGGTAAGTGACAGAGTTCATCTTTGGTGCATGGTATCTCTGGTTCTATACCAGTTCGTACCATGTGGGTTTTGCGATAGACAAACACCTTGGGCTTGAGTATTTTAGGGGTTACCAGTTTCCTCCCACTTTCTTAATTCCAACACTTCGTCCATTACCATTGTGGCCGTCTCCCTTAGCATCAGAGTATAACGTGGGACGTTAAACACGCATACAAACAGTGTATAACCCTTGACTTTTCAATTTTCACGTGTAGGAAAAATGAACAAAATTTTAATTGGATGACGGTGAAAGATTGAGTTTTCTAGATTGAACTAAAGGCGAATCCAAAGATCACCGCCTTTTGTATAATTGGAGACACAAACTTGAAATTTAAGATTTCTGCATGTTATTATACTAAGACTAAACGTATTTAAACTTTGATGCAAACTTAGGGTTGCCAACTCTGGAAAATAAGAAAACCGGCACCTCCTCAAAATTCCCTATGATATACTGTAGGTCTAAGTGTGAAGTATCTCTGTTTGGACCCATCCATGGGAAGGAAATGTACTATCGTGAGCAACTGTGCATTAGAGACCTGCACGGGCCGGGCTTGGGCGGGCCGACTCTGCTATTTCTTTGGGCCGGGCCGGGCTTGGGCTGGCCGACACTGATTTCTCTTCAGGTCGAGCAGGGCTGGGGCCGATCAATTGCAATTCTTTAATAATTATTGACTTTCGTTAAACAATAATTGGAATAAAGCCAAACGTTGAAGAAGTGTGTCCGTGAAAAATGTTACAAAGAATGCATAGCTATTTACAGTTTGTGTTGCTTAACGGCTCCACTTTCACTATAGAGGATTGCAGGCATTATGTGGTAAACTGAGCTCTGACCTTGACCTTCACTAAACTTAAAATATAACAAGAAGGGGTGGGAATGTTTTGCCTGTCGCTAAACAATATTGCCATCTTCACTTTATGCTAAAAATCAATTAAGTTATATTTTTGTTACAGGGAATGGAGTTTTTGTTCTCTCGATGACAGGCAAAGTTCTAGGAGGCAATGGAACCATTCGGAAGGCAAGCGTCAGGTTGTGAACCAGAGTTTAGAAAATGTTTCTGAGGGTTAGGTCAAATTTAGTACTAAATTTTGAGAAAGATTGGGGCTCGAGCTATTTTTTTTAATTTATCGGGCCGGGGTCGGGCCAAAAACTTTTAAAATTTATCGGGCCCGGGCCGGGCTTGGGCCAAGAATTTTAAAAAACTTATCGGGCCGGGCCGGGCTCGGGCCGAAAATCTCCAAAACTTTTCGGGCCCGGGCTGGGCCTAGGTATGTTCGGGCTGGATTGGGCTCGGGCCGAAAAATTCGGCCCGTGCAGGTCTCTACTGTGCATTAGCACCTGTATTCTGCATATCCTTACTGCATGCACTAATAAGCTTAATAGGCGATGAATGAGAAACTAAAATCGGCATTGGTTATTTTATTGTATTTACCAGTAACTGCCTCTTCTTTAAAATTATCGAAACAGATGAACAAAGGTAGGAAATTTGATTTGTCAATTTTTGTAGCCGTTAACTTGTTCTTTTGTTCCATTAATATTTTGTATATTGTTATTTATAATTCAGTATGTTTAATTTTGTATGTATATGTTTTAATATAAAATATTAATCTTTACGTGACAATGTTGGATTTGGAAAATGAAATTTATTCTTTACACTTATACTTCAACTACAGAAAATTATTTTAACTAGTCCTTCTTCATTCTCAATAAATGTCTAAAATTCCTTACAAGTAAATTTCAAATTTTCCGTGATACAGTCCCTGTCATCTCTTTAAAATTATCTAAACAGATTATAAAATATATTAATCGTTGATAGATAGTGAAAGGTGACAGTTTTGGATTTACAGAATGAAAGTTACTTTTTAAATCTACACTTCGAACTGTATACAAACTTGAAAAAGCCGGTCATAAAGGGGCTGATAAGAAGTTTGTACCAGTCCCCGGCTTTAGTCAAAATAACAGCAATATTTCCGGCCAGGCCGGAGAAAATCCGGCCAATTGGCAACCCTATGCAAACTGTACCGGGTTCGATTTCTGACGGGGACAACTGGCCTTTTAGGTCAGCCATCCTGCGTGAGGTTTTCCTGAATTTTCCTGATTCAAACCAGGCAAATCCCGGAATGATAACTAACATAAAGCTCGCAGCCCGGTTTCTTCATTCTCCTTCCAGGTAGTGTGATCGTCATCCCTCATACATGACGGGCTAATGGTCATAGATGTTGATAGCCCGGAAATAAATATAATTTCGAATTCCTCATTCATATTTGAACGTCTCGAAAAAGGTAGTATTAAAATTTCGTTATTTTGGCGAGAGATGTCACTATTGTGCAGGACCGCCGCACGCTAGTGACATCTCCCGCCAACTATCAGTAAATGTTGAAGGTATGCATGTGAAGAGTTCCTCCACTGATGCTGTGCGGCCGGAGGAAGCAATCTTTGTATTTTATAAGCTCTATTATTATTTTGTAACAATCTGGGGTGTTTCTTTTAAAGCCAATACAGGATTTTGAAATCGAATAATATATAGTGTCGACGCCAGCTTTTATTGGTTGGTGGGTGAGAGCAACGAAAGGACAGATAGATTTTCTGAGGATCTACCATTTTTTGTATATCGAAAAGGATAGTTTTATATTGCTTGTTCTATATTATATTACATAAATCCGATTTAAACTACTTGATGAGCAACGTAACACGTTTATTGTACAAATTATTAACGTGTAACAGTTTAACCATCCACTTGGCTTCATCAGACGCTATGAATACACAGGTAATGACAGATTATAAGAGGCCGCGAAACAATCCCTGAATGCTGATTGGCTACCACAGGCAACTTCAGCCAATTCCCTTTAATCACAAAAACAGAATATAAAACAGAAACAAAATTCACTAATTCCCTTTCCCCAACTGTTGACACCATCCTACATTCCTAATTTGAAAATTAACCTTTACAAATAACTCTTAAATATCAATACTAAAAATGAATAAATTGTACAGGTTATTTTGTAAATTTTATTATTTATTTATTTATTTAGTATTTACTTTTTTAATGGTATTATTTGTATAAACTTCACGTTATTTGATATTCTAAACTATATCGTGTGATATTCGTGCAATTCATTTGAGTTTTATTTATTTTTTATTTTTTTTAAACTAATGTTCAATCTAAAATGTCTACAGGAACACATCTTGAGGATCATCTGTGATCTGTGGACCACAGTGTGGGAAACGTTGATCTAAGTGTGTGTATATATCGTCAAATTGTTTGTCTTTTGAGGCCGAGAAGAGTACCAGTTGGAAGTGTCTGAGGAAAGAAGAACTATTGTTTTCCAGCGAAAAGGGCCTACCGTACGATACCTGTATTTGAAAGAACGACTGAATGTACCGAATTCCAGTCAAGAAAATAAAATGGAAACAATTATGATTAAAAACAGTATCAAAACCGAGATAAGACTAAGCCCAGTCTCGATATCGTCGCGAGTTTGACTTTTAAAATATTCGATTTACTTCGGACAACGGTATTAGTACTGACATGCAGTTTTCAAGGATTTCATAGAATTGCCACATAGATGGAGGTAGTGCGAAACTGGGTATAGTTCTCAAATAATATTTCAAAAAAGGGATTTCTAAATATGGTTTTAGAAATATCAAACAATTAAGTTGTTTCGAAGAACAAATACATTCTTCAGAAAATTGGTCCCTATTAGTAGACGTCATGCGCGCCGCCTACGTGGGTACTCTGGGTCTCCAGCATCCACATAAATAATCTTGTGCGTACGCCGCACCCACAAGATTTTTAATTTGATAGAAACAAAATACCATAAATATTTCTCATTTGCCATTATCAGAAAGTAAGCAATTAAAGCAGAGATGGGAGTTAAAATGTCTAACCTCTAAAACATAGTTGTTTGTTTCAAATGTGTTTGTGCAAAGGCAACCAACACTTCCCCCTTCTTTGCCGGTCTCTGTCCTAGTCAAATGCAGTCCCCGCAATAAAAATGGAATTATATTGTAAATAGAATCGAGCACAGCCCTTTATGGCAGTGTTCATAAAAGATTTTAACTAAAAGGAAATCAATCGAAAAATATCGATACTCCCCTGAAAACATATAACACGTCCCGTCATTGATATGCACCCACATAAATTTTGGAAAGTCGGCGCCGTTGGTAGACGTTATTGCTTTGCTTTCACCCCTAGTGCCACCTATTGGACAGTTCTATGAAATATTTCAAGCCTCACGCTTTCAAAACAGCCATTAATCATCTGGGTGATCTGTTCTTACTAAAAATTCATTTTCTCGCTAGCTTATATATATAAAAAAGTGGTACGATTGCCCCAGGTATGCGCATGAGGGCAAGTGCTACCTTTAATAACTTAGCATACTAACTATATTGGATATCACATTAAACAATACCCGCCTTATGCAGAGTCGTTTTGACGTACGATTAACTCCATACTAAAATCCTGACTACTGCAGGAAATATACGTTAATCGAACTATTTAATACGGCACTAATCACTCATCAAAACGACTCTGCATAAGGCCCATCATGATTATGAACTTAGATTCAATGAGCCGTATGCAGAGTCGTTCTGACGCGTGATTAGTGTCATACTAAAGAGTTCAACTAACATATGTTTCCTGCAGTAGTCAGACCTTTAGCATGACGCTAATCATACGTAAAAACGACTCTGCATAAGGCGGATTGTGTTTTATTACTTCTACAGTCATTTTAACTACCTCTTAACACTAAATTTTGACACACAACATCAGAGAACAGAGAATAAATAGATAGAAAAATCATAAATAGAGAACAAATAAAGAACCAAAGACAGAGAATAAATAGATAATCAGAGAAATAGAATAAATAGAAAATCAAAGACAGATAACAAATAAATAAACAGAGAACCAGAAACAATCAAATACCATTGAAATCCAAGTGAAATTAAGTACATATTTCCATTATCCTTGAAGTTTATGTAACGGGCTTGAAAATCTCGGGATACCGTATGAATTGAATTTTTTTTTTTTAGTTTAACGTCCCGTTCAGCGGCGAGGCTATGTGAGACGTGGAACCTACTGATTAACGTGGGAACCAAACTACATGAGCACCTGTCGGAAATCGAACCTGGGCTTCCTACACCAAAGGCGAGTATGCTAACCACGGAGCTCGTGAGGATACGCATGAGCAGCGTTTCTTTCAGACATGTGTTTGGGGGAGCACTGCCTCCCGAAGCTCTGAGAGTGCTCCCCCCTGGAGGAGACCAAAATATTATGTCTATTATATAATAATAAATAGAATAGTACCAGCTGTGCCCCTCCGAATACTACATGTGCCCCCGGAACACTTTTTCTCAAAGAAACAGTGCGCATAACTCCTGAGGAACGTGTCCAAAGGACGTCTCTAATGTGTGGGAGTGTATTTATGAAAATATAGTTTTTTAAGAGAGATGGATGGCCATTTTTTATTTATTTATTGTATTTATTTTTGATTCAAGGCGTATATACAAAATTTAAGCTGAACATGTAATACTTCGTGCAATATTAGGAAATGTATTTTTAAAATGAGTTGTGTCTAAAATTTTCTGCTTACTTAATTCAATACTTTGTACTTATAAGTGCATCGTTTTAATGAAATAATACAATTCTTAAAAATTTGTTTATTTATTTATGTTTTGAATATTAAATTATTAAAACTCCATGTAGGTCAATTGCTCTGCGTGACTCCTTTTGCATATATTCATGGAAAAAAAATATATAATTTCTCTTTAAGATGCCAATCCATGGGAAATTAATAAAATGATTTTGCTCACGTGTGCCTCATCTTGGTTTCTAATAAAGATGTAAGTTCTATTTTTTTTAAAAAAAAATATATATATATATTTTCCCATGGTTTACCACCCTTATTCACGAACTACAAATTAATAACAAAATAACTTTATTCTTAGAAAATTTGTCTTTTTTAAAAAAAGAATGTAGGTTTAAATGATTTGAAATAGGTCATTTAAGATGAAATAATCAACGGAGAGCGTGCTTATAGAGTGATTATATCCATTACATGTTAATATGTTTTGTGCATGGCACAATTTTCCCACGAAAACTAAACAGTTAGTTGTTTCATATGTGAAGTTTGACTCAAAAAAAATATATCTATATCAGGAACTCTTGTACTTGTCAAGGTCGTACACAGACGACCACCCACCAATCAAAATCGTGATAGCCTACCGAATAGCATTTTTTGTTCATGACACAATTTTTATGCCTCAGCTGACAAAAGAAAATCTATGTAATAATAAGTATATTATGAGGGTTAAGGAATGTGAATTTCTACCGTATTAATAACTACAAAATGGGTACTTCGATTCAACACGTCAAAAAGAAGTTACTGAAATCTCTCCCTTTTTTGTACTATAGGTGAATCCAGACTTTAAAATTTTCGTTCTTCATTTGTCATATACATAAAAAGGCAAAGGCTATTTTATCAAAGACGGGACATTTCTTTTCAGAAGCAAACCAAGGGGTGTATTCAAAGATGTTAAAAGGAAGTAATACGTTTCAGTCTATTCTAGCGTAAAGCTTTTTTAAAAAAATAAGTTGTGGGAAAAATTCAAGCCTGTCTTTTCGTGCAACAGGTTGAACAAAATGGAAACGAAAGGAAATGGGTGTGTCAAAAGGAAGCTCCATTTCGTCTTTTTTTCTTTTTTTTCACGCCATATCTCACCTCCAGCAGTGCTCTTCACGAAACAGGTGATTTCTGTGTGAGGTTTTGGTGTAGTACTTGGAAATATTCTTCTATAGAACATTTCAAGGGACTATCCCAAAATGTCAAGTGTATAGCGTACAGTTCAAGTTTTTGGTATTGTGTCTGCGCTGTTTGGCAGTTACATATTTCTTTTCAACTTACAATAAGAATTTATCTTTCTCTCTCTTTTAACATTTTCTGAAACACAAGGTCTAAATTATGCTATAATGGATCCAATTTTTAACATTTCATACCTGCGTTATTTTTTCCCCAAAACTAAATTAAATTAAATTTATACGAGGGTCGTTCTAGAAAGTAAAGAACGTTTTGGTATGGTTAAATAAAAACAAAAGTTATCAGCACAAAACTTTATTTACAAAGCCACAGGACCTTACTCTACTTCTCTATGTAATCGCCATAGTTGTCAAGACAGTTGTTATAACGTGGAGCCAGTGTTTTAATGCCGATATTATACTCATATGCCGCCAAAGATTTGAGCCAGGCTCTCACTGTTTACTTGAGTTCCTCATCGTTTGCAAACTATTTTCCACCCAAAAATTCCTTCTGTTGTCTGCGACTTTTTTCTTCAGTTCTTCCGTAACAAGTGATGGCCTCCTACTCCGATCTTCATCATGCACGGTGGTCCTTCCTTGATTAAACATAATGCACCATTTCCTCACTGATGATTCGTTCATTGCACTATCACCATAAGCATTCTTTATTTGCCTATAAATACAAATAGGCTTAACTTTTAGCGGGATTCAGAAAACGAATGACACTCCGTACTTCACATTTGGCGGGATTTTCGTTTGGCGCCGCCATTTTGAATCGCTGCAAAAACAAGTAGCGTGATCTCACAGCATTGAGACTCGGCTCACACTGAGGTGAAGGAAGGAGCTAACTGCCACGTACGCGATCGCAGTGGTGGGGTGGGCGGCGCGCTATCGTTCTTTAGTTTCTGGACGGCTCTCGCACTTTAATGTCCCATGATTATGCACCTCGGCTAACGGAGACGTTGGTGATGATATATCAATAAAATGATGTAACAAAGAAAGTGGAGTGGGAGAACCCCTAGGAAACACACGCACAGGGTGTTTGTCCACCACAAAGTTCTTGGCGCGATCTGGGATTACTGTTGCCCTGGTCTCGTCTCGTAAATTCTTGTAGAACTTTCCTCTCGTCTCGTCTCGTAAAGTCTTGTAGAACTTTCGTCTCGTCTCGTAAATTCTTGTAGAACTCCTATGTCGTCTCGTAGATTGTTGTAGAATTCTCGTCTCGTTTTGATTATCAAAGACTTCTTTCTCGTCTCGTCTCGGTTCTCGGAAATCTTTTCTCGTCTCGTCTTCCAAAATTTGTGTATAACAATTATGCTTTGACTTTCTATTCTCAATTTCATCTAGAAGTTATTATGAGAATCTGTCCGCACGACGAGCGGCCCACAAAAGGTGTGTTATAACAACATTCAAACCTTACATTGCTTAATGACTTGGATATATTTAAACGTTGTAGGCCTAAATGCTTTTTCATTGTATTCGTGAAATCACTTCATCGATTTAGTTTTTTTAAAGTAAGAAGTATATAAACACTAAAATGTTGTAACTGGCCACCTGACCGATCATTTGCCAATCAACTCAATTGATAACGTTGGCCCTACGTTGTAACTGCTATTTTGCAGATCATTTGCCAACCAACTTAATTGCCAACGTTGACCCTACGTTGTAATTGGATATTTTGCCGACCATTTACCAACCAATTCAATTGCCAACGTTGGCCCTACATTGTAATTGGATAGTTTGCAGAGCATTGGTCAAACAAACCCAATTGCCAGCATTGGCCCTACGTTGTAACCGACTATTTTGCAGTGTCAGTCTTTCTCAACCTGGAAAATTCCAATAGGAAATTATTTTAAGCTTTCAACTGAATTATGTATTAAAATATTACATATTATAAAGATATTTTCTTTGTGTTTTTAATTTGATACAGTGATTCGGTACATGTAAATTATTATTCCTAAATATTTTCAGCGTGATAGAGTTAACAGATAACAGGCGCACCCCCTGAAATTTATATTGGGGATCCATCAGTAGTAGTCCTATGTCTAGATAGTATTGAACTGGTATTATTCTACACTCGATAAATAACTTCAAACTACTGCTACCTATATTCTCAGCAAAAAATAATAAAACTAAATTGTTTTTATAAGTTAAGAAAGAGTTCAAATGTAGTGGAAGATCAAATGTTTAAGGTATATCAACCATAATCGCAATTGTAAAAGTTATCTAAATCAAGTTTTCTTGCTGTGCCACTACACAATATCTGTAGTATGATTGGAGAGAATTACAGTATTGCGTAGTGCCTAAAGTTATCTAACTTCGAAGACGCAGTAGACAAGATTTGAGGCTGTCTCGTCTCGAAAACGTGCTGTAAAAGTGGTCTCGACTCGAAAAGTGTATATTTTTCTATTGGAAGAGCTGTGTCTCGACTCGTCTCGTGCGCATCCCTAGCCATTTTTATGGAGTGCATTGACAAAACATAAAACTTTTCGATCTCTTTTAACTTAATGTCAGAAATATTCAGAGGAAGTGTATAAGAAAATATAGCAATTTATATTTTTAAGCGTTTGTAGGATTTTAGGCTGTTGTCTGGCATATCTATTACAATGTTGCACTTTATTTTATAATAAAACAATAACGAGACTAACCAAAAAAAAGAAAAAGAAAGAAAGATCATGCACATTTTATGTAAAATTAAAATTAATTCTTTTTGTGAAGTATATTGTGTCCATGTTTCAGATAAATAAAGTTAAGTCTACAAAATTTAATTAATTTAAGGCCTTTTTGAAACATCTGCTTTACTTCCGTTGACTTGAAAAGCAGCTGTTACTTTCACGAAATATAAAAACATTAAGATGGCACAGAAGAAAATGTTTTTAAATGTTCTTTTTGAAAGAAAAGGAAGTACCTACAGTAGTGAAGATTTTAAACGAAGTCATGTGGCTTCTACAATTCCCATCATCATAAGAGCCCTTTAAAAATATTCACTTTAGAACGACATATCTGTGTAGCTTAACATTCTTTACTATATAGAAGTAATTTAAATGCTCACAATATAAAGGAAGGAAACCAGCTGGGTTTTAAATGAACAGCCTTCAATACAACCTGTTACCAAATCTCTCTTCTTCTTTTTCTTCGGTTCCACTCCTATATTACACAACTCGTCTGTGCAAACGTTCGCTTTTTCAAATTTAAATGCCGATTGAGTGTGTTTATATGTGCGGGTCGTTTTTGTCCGTTAAATTGGGGAGGGAGTAAATTCGCGTCCTCTTCTTAGCAATTACAGGCACGCGCTTGACTCTACAGTCGCCCGTATTTATGCTTCCTTCCTTCCGGACTGACGAGTCCCCTCCTCCGCTCCAGAAAGTTGTCGGTTAGGAACAACGTGGTTTTTATATTGACGCTGCCGCTGTCTATAGTGGGCAAAATGGAGAGATGAATTCAGGGGGTAGCAAAGAGGGGATCAATAATTTTATCTGCAGTATACCTACTCAGCGAATATGGTAGGTTTACCGAAATGTTTAATACAGGGACATATGGTGTGCTTAGCTAGTAAATCACTGTTGATCACACATTAGACATGAAACAGTGACGATTCTATTCTGTCACTACTGAACCGAAGTTTCGTAAACATTTGAAAATATGAGTTGGCGGTTGAAACTCATTTTTAGTTTATTTAAGATTTTGATTTTCTTTTTTTGGATACAAAGATCCAATATATTTCAATCAAAAATGTTGTTGTACGCCTTATATCTGGAGAACTACATATAGTGTAGACAAGGCCAAACTAACATTAACTCAGTATGATGTGCTTATTCCGTAGAAAATACGAAAACTCGATTTAGGGGCTGTTCAAAAATTTTATGGCCCCTCATCCAAAAATTAATTATTGGCCAAGACTGCAATCTTTTTGATCCATTTTTTGGGGGGGGGGGCGGAGGATCGTTTCTAAAATTCTTATTTCTTTAATATGAGAGGGCGCGGTGGCTCAGTGGTAGAACGTTCACCTCCGGTGCTTGGGATCCCTGGTTCGATCCCAGCTCGCGCCGTGTGGACTTTATGGTGGACAAACACCGTGCACGTGGATTTTCTCGGGGTTCTCCCGTTTCCTCCCACTTTCTTCATTCCACCATTTCACTCATCTCTCATCATCACCGTCTCTTTTAGCCTAACCGGCGTAACCGTGGGACGTAAATCTTAAAGATTTCATTTTTTCTTTAATATGACAAAATTCTATGTAATTGCATTTAGTCGTATCGTTACATAATGAACCGATTGGCACAGTCGAGTAATCTGAACTAGTTTATTTCTTGGATCTTATGCAGGGCTGAAGCTATATTAGATCCAACAACTTACGCACCACTTTAATCTGATGTTTAGTACTCCTACACCAGGTCGAACGGGGAATAGCACGAGCAGAAAGCACATGCTTTAGCCACATGGTCGCTTGGAAGCAGTCTAGTCGCAAGTTCGAATCCTGACGAGTAATAGGTGTGTTGTTTTCATCATTTAGTCTCCGTAATTAATTTCTTGTCATCTGCTTCAGCCTGAAAGATGCAACCGTAGAATTGCGCTAATTTGTATGGAAACTAGATTTTTTTAAAAGAAAGAAAACATAATTTCTTTTTTTTCCCTTGATTTCTTACGTTTAAAATAACACGTGATGCAACATAGCTTTTCCAGCTTTAGCTGTGAAACTAAGAACTGTTCTGCACAGGTCGATTATGAACTTTTTGTATTACTTGATGTCAGGAATCATCTACCAAACGTTGTCCTTGTTGGTTTGAAACATCTGTATATGGATGGATGTAAGTAAGGCTATAGTTCCTTCACCAAATTCTGGAAATCGAAGATGAATATTGTTTCTCAGGACTTCGGGATAATACTATGTTTGGTCAACACAATGGACCTTATGCAGAGTCGTTTTGAAGCCCGATTAGTGCGATAATAAAAAGTTCGACTAACATAAGTCTCCTGCAGTAGTCAGTGTTTTAGTATGATGCTAATCATACGTCGAAACGACTCTGCATAAGGCGGTATATGTCCATCTAGCTTTGTGAGGAACGTGCGTGCAAAGTTTGTTCCTGTTCCTCATTTCTACACGCATTGCGACTCCTTGATCCCTTGCATTTATTTTTTCTAATTTGCACTCTATCAGTGAGTATGGCAATATGGGCAAAATAAATTGATATAAAATTTGTTTAACATGGGACACTTTGTTATTTGTAGGGAATAATAAATTTATAAGCTGATGTTCGTCATCTGACAAGCCATACTAGTTCGTTAACTTCGTGCTACAGATTATCTATAGTTTCATGTTATTCACAGAACCACAAGCTTAGCAGAAAGCGAAGGATAATGTTTAAATAATAAGGTAGATAGGGATCTCTTGCCTGTCAGATGTCAATTAACAGATTAATAATTTTCTACTACAACAAGCAAGACTTTATTTTACATGATTTAAAGACCAAAATACAGATCCAATTTGTGCTCTTTCGCAGGAGACCAATTCGACAAGCTTGGAGCCTTATATAAATGACAGCGTTTTTGGTACTAATGAAAAATACAACTTACGGTATAAATGTTAATTTTCTACCCATGTTGTGCAGATGCTGGTCGATTACTCGATGAGATGCTGGTTGGTTGCTGAGATGACACTTGGACCTCTCCCTTACCTTTTTATATGGTATAAATTTCGTCAGTCAGACCCTGAGGTTCTCCATAACAGCCTTGTTTGTTCACTTAATTACTTTTTACGCTACGTGACTACCGGAGAACCTCATCAGTCCACGATAAGTGTGACTGTTTATCCAAAATTCTTTTGTGACCTAATTTAAGTACACATACATTTTTTTTACATATAATTACTAGAAAACAATGTTGGTCATTTGACAAAAAACTTTTTTGATATATTCCTTTTTGCAATATGTTGAGCTGACTTTTTTTTTTCTCAACTCATGTCATAGTTTCATTACAATAAGGCACTGGACTTCATACCCCAACACTATCATGAAATCGCGAACGAAATTTAAATAGCCAATCACTTATTCTAGATTAGAATTATTGCTGTTAAAAATTTAACAATTCAAAGATTCGTAACAATATATTCATTAACTATTCGAAATATTTAAACAAAATACAATGGGATATCGATAACTCGAAGCTTAAAAAATTCGAGTTTCTCGAGTAATCAGGGTTCGAATTATCAAGGTGGGCACAACAAAAGTTTGAGATATCGAGGTTCAGCGTTTCTCATGAAAAGTGACTATATAATCTCTATAACTCGAAGTTTTATTCATTTAACTTTTATAACTCGAAGTTGTGCAAGTTTCTTAGATTAAATAAGACTAGTAAATTAAAATAATTGCAGTACTCATTAGCAACAATGACAAAAGTAGCAATAGCTTCGAGTAGTGGCGCAACAAAAATTTTATTTCGGGAGGGGCCAAGACTACCGAGTAATATTGATTTTTTTTTCGAAATTTCACCAAAATGTGTCTGCAGCTGTTGTATAAGACAAGCCACGTTAGTTTCGGGGAGCCTGGCCGCCTCGAGCTCATAGCTGGTTGCGCCTCTGGCTTCGAGTTATCGAGATCACATCAAGAGAAATTCGAATTATAAAGGTAAACTTCGACTTGTAGAAGTTCGCAGATACGAAAGTTCGAGTCATCGAGGTTTTTAAATATGATTATGAAACCCCTAAAAATTCGACTTATTTTTGAACATTCGATTTACAGAGATTTTAACATGGAGTGTTATGGAGAGTTCAAGGGAATGTGAAAAAATTCTAGTTATCAAGGAATTTGAGTTGTCGAAGTTCGAATTATCGACTTCCACTTATTCGACTAATTAATTGTTTGGTTTTTCTCGTCCCTTTTGAAGTTTAAGGCTATGTTCGATTAAACACAATGGATTTCGTCTGAAGCTCATCAAGGGCGCCCATGTTGTGGTTTCCAAGGGGGGGCAAGTATAAGCGACGTTTGAAAAAATAGTTCCAAATTTTGCTGTAACTAATGTAAAAATTCTATTGGATTTTCGATATTCTGAAGTACAATTTCCTCTAGGAGGGTGCGAGCGCCCCACCTTGCCCCTCCCCCCTGATGGGCGCCCTTGAAGCTCATCACTGTCACGTCTCTGATCACTTGAGTCTCTGGTTCTCTCCAGCAAAATGTTTATTTGTCGTAGTTTAAAATGAAATGAAATATAATTTTTTCAGCGTAACGCCCACGATTATGCCCGTTAGGCTAAAGGAGACGATTATAAAGCAAGTGAAAAATGATGGAATAGTTGGTGGAATGAGAATGTGGGAGGAAACCAGAATACCCCAAAAAGCCTATGGATAAGATGTTGTCCACCACAAGCTTGGCCGGAGATCGAACCAGGGACCCCACTAACCACAGATAAGCTATCTACCACTGATACACCGTGCCCGCCTGTCGTAATTTAAGATCTGGCAGCATTGTGGCTGATATAATTTTACCAATTGACACAAAACTATAATTGTTTCAACAAAGTATGTACACAATAAATACGCTACCTATCCTTTCTTCACAGAATATTGTCAAGTTCTCATTATGTAAAGAAGAAGAATTTGCAAATGGCACTTAAACAAGAAGTAAGTTAGGTTACTTCTTAGATGCACAAATGACTGCCGTTACGGAACTGTGATTATACTTAAAGAACCGGAACAGATTATGTTTTTAAAAAATCACGGAATCGTCAATAACATGCCATCAAAGTCTGATTGTATGTAACGGTTCCGCAAAACAACGATACCATTATTGTGATGAATTTTCAGAGCAGATGAGAAGTTGTTTTTCTTCTTCTTCCCTGATTCCTATAGCCATTACAGCGAATGAGAATGAATACGTTCCAAGCAGAGGGTGCTGGAATTCAAAAAGAGGGAAGCAGAAGGATTTCTATTGAAAACCCAGCTCCGACCAGCCAACAACAGCTGTCAGTTTAAAAAGCCCAGTGACCTGATAAAAGGGAGGAACTGGTAGACTGGTTTTGGCTTACGTAGGGGGATTTAAATGGTCTCTGCACTGGAATCTGGTCTCTTTGTATAACAAACATACCGCCACATCAGCTGACATGATTCAATCTCTTAGTTATTTCGTCATGTTTCTCGCAACAAAATGGTCTTGACTTACTCATTAAATAACAGATAAAACAGAAGATACTTTCAAATACAACCGAAATTCCGTAACATGACATGTTTCTATGGTGATAACCCCCAGCTTTGTATAAAGAAACTATTACAAGAGTTTTTAAGTAGCTAATTCCCATTGGCTGCCAGATATGAATAAGACCAGAGGAGGGAGAGCATTTCCTTCATTTTCTTGTTTTTTATGTAAAATAGATAATTTCAATTACAACTGAAAATGTATACGGTACTTCTCTATGGATTTTCAGGAATTTTATTTATTTGTATTATTTTTTTTTACTTGAACTGTGTAACTATAAGCATAAACATTATTAATATGATAAATTAACAGCTAAAAGTGCCAGCAGGTTTTTTTTCGGAGGGGGCGGGAGACCGACACAAGTGCAGTCGGAAATACATACACACACTATAATGCACGCGTGCACGTGCAGAACAACATTTATTTAAATATATTATTACGCATTTTTCTTAATCACAAAAATATATTGAAGTACTACAGTATATAATCTAATTATACTAAATAGAATAGTATAGTGTGTGAGTAAGGAAATCTAATATGTTTTAGCATTTATGTTTGGATTGGGCAATTGACATTCGAAAATCAGGATTGGGCAATTGCCTACTTTTGTCCCATCTTTTGGGTGGCCATTCTGCCAGCACATTTGGTACTGTTCTTTGAAAGACTGGTAGGTGAATTGCGAATTGAAAAATACGTTACCCCAACGTAATTTGAACTATAATATTTGACGAAGCAACTACTTGCCTTCATTTACCCAGTAGTTTCGAAATTCCATTCCCAATCACAATTTTCTTTATATATATATATATATATATATATATATATATATATATATATATATATATATATATATATATATATATATATATATATATATATATATATATATATATATATATATATATATACAGTGGCGGATCCAAGGGGGGGCTGTAGCCCCCCTTGACACTGAGGTATACACTGGATAAAACGGCAAAATATGGTTTAGCCCCTCCCTTGATCATATCCTGGATCCGCCCCCTGTATATATATATATAGGGCCAGATCCAAGATTCTCTGAGGGGGTGCATCAATAACTACCAATACATTTGAATTAAATTTGTGTTTTTTTAAATGCTTTTACGCATCTGTGATGTGAATGAGGAATTAATTTGGAAATGCTAAGTGTCTGCTCTCGATAAATCCTTTTCCTTGAACCTTCAGAAATTTGACTTAAACTATATATATATAATATACAGTGGCGGATCCAAGGGGGGCTGTAGCCCCCCTTGACACTGAAATATACACTGGATAGAATGAGCTTCAATCCTTTACACTGGATAAAACGGCAAAATATGGTTTAGCCCCTCCCTTGATCATATCCTGGATCCGTCCCTACATATATATATTTATATATATAGGGCCAGATCCAAGATTCTCTGAGGGGGTGCACCAATAACTACCAATACATTTGAATTAAATTTGAGTTTTTTAAATGCCTTTAGATATCTGTGATGTGAATGAGAAATTCCTTTCGAAATGCTAAGTGTCTGCTCTCGATGAATTCTTTTCCTTGAATCTTCAGAAAATTGACTTAAACTATTGATTTCGCAAAACTCACTGCTAGCTTCTCACTTTAGATCAGGGGTGCCCCCAAAGTGGGGCTATGACGCAAACGGCGTCATTGAAGTATTTGGGGGGGTAAAAATCTATATAAATATGTTTGAGGAGGTGTAAAAATTAATCAAAAAGATTTTTTTCATGGAAGAACACCTATGGATAGACAATTGGGGGGGCGCGTCATGGACATAAGGGGGTGGGCACCACTGCTTTAGATAGTGTATATTTATAACGAAGGAAGGGGGTGCACTTGCACCTTTGCAACCCCCTAAATCCGGTCATATATATATATATATATATATATATATATATATATATATATATATATATATATATATATATATACTATTTGTAGGGGCTATGTTGGCAGTTAACTAGACTGGTTTATGCGTAGTATTTCCCTATTAAACTGATTACTCTTACGAAAGTATTTAGGTATCTTAAATTCAGAGGAAATTTAAGTACTGTACTGTAGTATAAACATAAAAAAGGAGATCCTGAAAAGTAGGCGTGCTGTAATATTGGGTTCAATTAGTAATAAAAGACTATCTAGACCATTATATAGGACATAATTATGGTGCGCGTGTGAGGAGAGCATTCACATTATTGATACAAGAAATTATTTGCATTGTGGAACATTTAGACTGAAAAAGGGAAATTCTAATGTTCTGAAGGGATTTTATGCTGCTTCAGGTTGGCAACACTGGCCAAGATCAAAGACAAAGGTTTTTTTCCTTTTCCGATGTTGAAATAGATCCCAAAGTTGTTAATTGTTTATTGTCAAAACACATGTGTGTTGTAATTGAATGCTCCCTTAGGCCTACTATCTACTGAGACAAAACTTTTTTCTTGTCTTTTCTGTCAGTAAGGTGCTACCACCTAAGGAGAAATAGTAGAACTAAAAGTCTTGCCTTGCATCCACTAACAAATTTCATCATCTCCAGGATTAATATAACCCTTAATAAGGGATTCGTTTTAGTAGCATCCACATGCATGTCACTGGTACGCAATTGGCTAAAGTACTCAGAAAGAACTATGATCCATTTATGATAATTAGTTTGTTAGTGTATATTTTACCTAGAAATGTTTCCTTTTTATTTTTGCCTTTTTTTAAAAAAAATATCCGTGATGATTCAAAATTTTAGTTGCAAAGAAAATTTAAGAGTCAAGATAGAAAAAGAAAAAGGAAAATAACCTGTATAGATTTTTGGTGAAAAACAATTATAGTTTTTGGGTTAGTAATACAAAATAGCACGAATAATAACTTTTATTTATAAGATTTACAACAATCTACTTGCAGTAAGAAATTGTTAGATAATATCAATAAACATTATTAACAATAACATTACATTAATTTTAGGAAGTCTGTCTTTTGCATTCGATGTGAATCACAAATCTTGAATTTGTATATCTCGTTTGATTTATTTGTGCATGTGAAATAGTTTCCTTGTTCACAAGTGACGTCAGCCGCATGGCAGGGTTGCCAGAGGTACTGGTTTTACAGTACACGAAGCATTGGGAAGATTAAGCATGATGTGCTTTAGCCAGTACTTCGGCATCACTTGTTTCAAGTGGGTTCCAAGGAAATGTGCTATACATATGGCATTTACTATGGAATGGGTATTCATTAAAAGAATGTCAATGTTTTACAAATTTTCATTTTTTTCTGAAAGACAACATTTACGAATAAGAAAAACACATTCTTTTAGCAGTAAATAATCCATACAGATTTTTTGGAAGCAATAAAAAATGATGGTCGTTAAAATGGTGACGTTTTAGCAAATACCAATTTAAAATGTTATTTTTTTGTGCTGACAAGAATTGTAATTTTTGTTTGCACTTCCGAAAGAACTTGAAAGAATAAATGAGTTGAAGATAATCAGATTACGAAGTATCGACATGAAAATAAATGGAGATAATCGTATACCAGCCTATGTTTCCTTCACTTAGCAGCCATATTGTTAAAAACAAAAAAATGTAATTGTGGAACATTCGTTTTTAGCACACCAGAAGTGACCGAATTATTTGACTAGTGCATTGTTTTAATTTATTCGAAGCATATTTACAAACATACACACACTAAAGGTTGAAATTATAACTACAGGTGAAACACAAATAAGATATATATATACATGGATACTGTGAAATACGATACGGAGTTCCATAGGGCTCTGTTCTAGGTTCATTGCTATTCTTACTTTACATAAATTATCAGTCTATACTGATTTACAGAGTTTTAGAAACTTCGGCTTGTAAATGGAATAATTTAGACACAACGTTGATGGCATAAATTATGTGTTCTTTTTAACTTTGCATCTCCTTTTATCGCAAAGTTTCTGAAGCTGTTCGTGGGTAACGGAGTTGGGAGGAAGAGTTGAGAAGTGTACGCAAAGTAGTGGAAAATAACTCTTTTGTCCTCAATACTTCTGGAAAGCTTCGAGAGAGCTTCTTCTGATAACGTGTTGCAACTTTTAAGACGTTTTCCAGACGACTCCTATTCTATCTGTCTTCAAGCTCTCCAGGAAGAGGAAAACCACTCGATGGGTTTTCTTTTCTTAGCCACCCCCACGACGCCGAGTAAAGCAAATGATCAATTGAATAAGACGTGAAAAATGTAATAGTTTTCTTTTGTTCCGACAGATGATAAACATGAAAAATTACCTTATCAATAGTACAAAATTTCTGAACAGTTTCCGCTAATGCAAAGAAACACAGCCACTAGTCATAGAGCACTCATTTGTCATCTCAGCTACGAAGGATCTCTCATTTCAAATCAGGCTCTAGTTTCACAAAACTTACAAATGTTTATTTATTTTAGTTTATTTTTCTTTACAACCTAAAATATTTTGAAGGTCAACCCCCTAACCACACTGGTAATACCGCGTCTCATAAAACCAGGAAAGTGAAATAGTCCTGGAGCTGGTCAGAGGAAAGATGGATGACCGTGATTTTTTTTGTGTTCACCAGATAGTTCATCCAACGTCGTGAGGACAATCGGGAAGCTACCAGAAAGAAAGAGCTGGCAAACCCTTATCTAGAAAGTCAGCATCAGCAGCATGATAAACACAAATCACCCCAAAGATATGAATGTCGCAACTCGGCTGCTAGCCCTGATCCCCAAGGTTGTCGCGTCAGAAATTTAGATTTTCTTAATGGTATGGAAGAGAAATACTAGAATAATAGTAAAATAACTTACATTTGTAACACTATTGCTATCAACCACAGTTTGTATAGTTCAGTAATTTACATTAAAATATATTTTGTGAAACAGATCACCGAACATCGAAGTACTTGCCTTCCAGGGTTTTTCCCCTCAATTCCAACATTAAATTGCTGTGATAGTACTTTTTAAATATCAAGTATGTATATATAGGGTGTTTCAAAAAATACCGACAACTTTCAGGAAGTGATTCATGACGCCAAGATAAGGCATAAAGCATAGACCAACCTGGGTGCAAAAATGCTTCATTCCGGAGTTATAGACTACCAAAAACGTGAAAAAATGACCTTCAAAGATCCATAGCTCCAAAACTATGGCACCTACCGTAGCCGGGCCAAGACTTCACTTAGGAGCTGATATGTGGTCTATCCAAAAATACATATTTCAGAATCCTAAGGTACTCACTTAACAATTTTTATAGAAGTTTGGCTAGGGGCATATAATTTGAAGTACTCACCAGCTACCTCTATAAAAATTGTTGCAAAAGTACCGCAGGATTCTGAAACACGGATATTTGGGTAGGGTACATACTAGTTCCTAAGTGAAATCTTGACCTGACTAGAGTAGGTCCCATAGTTTTAGAGCTATGTACCTTTAAAGTTCATATTTTCATGTTTCTGGCAGCCCATAACTTCGAAAGAGAGCATTTGTACACCCAGGTTGGTCTATACTTTTTGTCTCATCCTGGTGTAAGGAATCGCCTCTCTAACGTTGTCACTGTTGTTTTGAAACACTCTGTATATATATTTTCACTAACTTTCTCTTCCTTATCCATCGTATTTAATGAATGATTATGGTTTAATTAGCCTCAAAAAATATACAAAGTATTTCGAGAATAAGCCGACAAAATTCACATTCGTGTTCAGCATCTCAACACCCCCCCCCCCTACACACACACACACAAAGTTTATCCGAGACTTTGGTGGGAAACACCTAATTGCGAAGATGGGTGCAATTTAAGGTAGTACTACGCCACAACCAATTACATTTATTTGCCACATCTCCGTAGTTAAGTATTTCCGATCAGCGTCGCAGATGAACTTTTTTTTCTTGTATTGAAGTCTTGAACACGTATGCGAAGTTGGTCGGTTAGTTTATTCCCAGGACATTCTGTATTTAGGAATGGATTACATAAATAAATTAAGAGTTCTCTTCTGGTAACACACTTTCTTATGTTCATTTACAATGCAGTATATTAATGTTGCATTATAAATGTTCGTTTATAATAAATTATAAAGTTATATGAAAAGAGAAAAAAATTACTTGACCCCGACGTGATTTGAACACGCAACCTTCTGATCTGGAGTCAGACGCGCTACCGTTGCGCCACGAGGTCTTTCCTCGCGAGTAGTGAAATATCAATTTCTAGCAATGTGAAGTAACATTGCGTAACATTCTTAACAAACGTATTTACGCGTATATATTCCCTTATCAGACGTTATCAAATGTAATTAAAATATCTTAGTTTTATTATTATCACTCAATTGCTATTATATCTAAAATTCAGATTTTTTTTGCTAATTGTTTATTACGGGGACACGAAAAGTTTTTATGCTTAGTGTTTGTCATGCATATTGGTTATATATAGTATATACAAATTAAAAAATATATATATATTCGTAAAAAAACGAGTAGGTCTGTGGAGAAGCGGTAAAAATCTCAATTCAAAGCCAAGGGAATAACTGGAAGCGTCTAAAGAAAATGTATCTAATTATATTATGTTACAGAGGAGTAATAATGAAAATTATAATGGAAAACTGTTTTATTTTGGTATTTGTACAAACTTTTTAACAACGGTTCATTTCCCCACTTTGCTTTTTTCCCCTACTCCATTGATATTGATGGTTAATGACACATGCCACTTTATCAATAAATCTGATAAATTTTATGAGTTACTGTGGCCAGTGTTTCTTTCAGAAATAATGTTCCCGAGGGCACACTTGGTATTTCGGGGGGACACTGCTGATACTATTATTATATTATAAGCGTATTGTTTTGGTCTGATCCGGGGGCCACTTTCAGAGCCCCGGGGAGGGGAATGTCCCCCCAAAAAACAGGTCTGGAAGAAATACTGGCTGTGGCGTGTGGAAAGCCCACAGGAACCCTCACACCCTACCAGCGATTGCTTCAATAATTAACTTATCCGATACTTAACATGTTCCATGCTGACGCTAATCATTGACCTCTCCCCAGGCATTTTTTTTTGTTTGTTTGGTTTGAATTCAGTTTAGCATACCTTTCAGCAGCAAAGCTGTATGAGACGTGCACCTAACAACTTAACGTGAGAGACCTGGGTTCGATTCCCGGCGGAAGCTGTTTTATATTAATTTTACGTTGTTTTAGAAGAATATATTGATTTCATAACAAATATACGCACGCATAATATAATTCATGAAAGGACGCCGAAAGGCGTCCATCGCACATCCCATTAGTCTTTGACGTGTTAGGATATAAGCGGGAAAATTGTAAATCGACGTCTACAGCATATGAAAAGCATTGCACCGGACGCTGACTTGTATCTTTCGCATAGAACGTGTTTTCAATTATCTTGTATGTTAAGCCATACTGAATAGTATTTACCTAGAAACCAACTAATTTTACTACCTAGGTAGCATAACACATCTACAAGGCAAATATAAAAACAAATAAAAATACACATTTTTTTAACGTTTCTTCTCAACATGGCTCGTCCTGACGCTCAGAACTGTCTGTAGTGCAATTACTGTCTGTTGAGACTTTATACTGTGACATTATATTCTATGGTGGCGCCTGGAAAGTCCAAGTTCTTTTGTGAGTAAAAGCACGAGAGGCTGTGAAATGGTCCATTAAGATAAAACAGTGTTCTTGTATCGTTTGGGAGTTGAACCAGCTGTGGCTATAGCCTTCTGACAAACATTCGGAGCAAAGAGCCAATGTTGCCGAAGGGGAAGAACTTTTCTTCCCGTCTTTCCTGAAATTGAGAACTGCTCCTCGCATATCACACACAGGCACTTGGCACTTGAGTCAACGAAAGGGGGAAATTTGGGTGGAAACGGAAACAACCAAAGAGGAAAGAACGAAGAAATAGAAAAGGCAAAAGGAAAGTTGAAAAACCATTTTTTGAGAAGAATTGAAAATGACAACGAGTGTTGACAGTTGTTCCGTTGGCCGGAAGTGGACTCAGACAAAATCATCAAATGTTTTCAGTTTTTGGAGCCGAAGTTGTCCAACAGTTAACTGTTAGCATATGTATCGTTGAGAGACAAGCTTCTGTGATTCTGTTTACAGTCTAGATTGCTTCATTTTTTTTTAACTTCTTCTAACAAGATCTCAAAATTAAGAAACAATTCAGATATAATGGCGTTTAAGCACCCATGCAATCTTTATTTCTTTATCCCGTTAATTTTTGTATCTAATTTCAAACTTTAAAAAAATAAACTCCTGAAGTAAGTGCTTTCAGGGGCTCAGGGTCTATACCAGTGGTGTCCAATTATAATGAGCCCGAGAGCCATAACCGTCTTTACTCGTAAAGTGGAGGGCCGCAGCTAATAATAATAATAATAATAATAATAATAATAATAATAATAATAATAATAATAATAATAATAATAATAATAATAATAATAATAATAATAATTATTATTATTATTATTATTATTATTATTATTACGCTAGAAAAGAAAAATATAAAATTGCATTTGAAATATTATATACCTATTCAATGTGACAAATGAGGGTGAGTAGCAGCGTTTACAAGGCCTGGGATATCTACAGTCATTCCTGTTGTTGTGAGCCGCAGGAGATGTAAAAGAGAAGAATCTCCAAGGCAGCTTCTGAAGCGACTCTTCCGCAATTTTCATAGTGGAAAATGCACTTTCACACAAATACGTATTAGCAAACACTGACACTCTTTTTCCAATTAAACTCCAAGATTTAGGGAAAGATGTTGCCGTGGATTCCCGCGCCTTTTTGTTGTATATAATCGTTAAATGGTTGCCTTATTTCAAAAGAAGAGTGAAACCATTAAAATAATGAATAAATATAAATGAAAATAGTATCAGTAATATCAGTCGTAAATCGTGAGAGTTTGTGGGCCATAGAAAATGGTTTGGGGGACCGCATGCGGCCAGCGGGCCGCCATTTGGACAGCACTGGTCTATACCATCCGGTTTGCGGCTTATAAGACGATGTGTGGTCCGCCCAGTGCCGGATTTACATATAAGCTAAATGAATTCTATGATGAATATTGTTTACTGAAGGAAATAATTTCGCCTGGAAATCTTCAGGAACTTGTATCTGATGGTAAGGAGTGTTCGTCGTAGCATCTTACATTTTCTCCATATCGAATTGTAATGCAGAATGCGAAAATATTCTCAAGAATGAAATTACTTTGGACATATGTTAGAAATAATACGTGTTGATACTGTGAAGGCTGAAGTTAGCAGTGAAGGTGATTCTGAAACATGTTTGTGTGCCACAATGTATAATAGGTTCTTAAGTGACAAATCATTGGTAGAAGCAGCTCAAAATGTATCATTAGTATTGCTATCCACTAGTGAGTCATCATTTTGTAGTATTTTTGTATTAGTTTACTTTAATAATACATATATTAATTTCTATATTATGTTTTTTTTTCTTTTTCTTTACAATGTGCTGTTTAATATAATCTGGAAACAAACTTAAGTTTCGGTAAAAGCAATTTTTTTTTTTTTTTAATGATATATGTTTTTAAGTCAAAGTATCCTCCTTTCTGATTTTACAAATCTGGCAACCCTAAACATATCCCTCTTTGCTGGAAAGGTATCCCTCTCTGGTATAGTTTGCTTCTTGTTTAGCGGAGACCAATCGATTTTGCTGACTTAAAACAATGCTGGAGATATTTGAAAAAGAAGCTGATTATGGCATTGTTTAAGATGATTGCGGCATAATTCTAGCGTCCCATTTATCATGAGACGTGGACCAATGATTTAACGTAGGATGATAATCATATGTGCCCACATCAGGAATCGAATCTGGGTCCCCCGCACTAGAAATCTTATAGAAGGTATTTTTGGAGGAGAGAAGAACAAGAAAATGGATAGGACATTATTCGAGAAAAACATATTGTCTTATTAAGTGTTTGGTAGGTTTAGTAGCGTGTAGAAGAGGAAGCGGAAAAATACTATACTTAATATCGATATCGCGGACTCCACTTTGAGAACCTTCAGATTGAACACTGTCCTAATAGAAGTCTCTTGTGTCTATGTCCCGTGTTGCTCCTAAAATTTAATACCTTTCTTACTTCCCAAGCAATAATAACTACAACTCTCAGCGAAGCTCAATCAACATTAAAAAAAAAAAAAAAAAAGATTTGGTCTGAGGAGGGGTATAAAGATGTCACACCCCTCCTTAATCTAATCTAAAGACGTATTCTCGTAGCAGAAGTGGAAAACAGAGTCTGTCTCCTCCTAAAGTATGATAATCTTATCAATGCTCATTTAGCTGCTTCCTTTTGTGGCAAGTGGCGCCGACCTGCCGGTAGATTCTCGCAACTTTAGGACCCAACCATTTATCATTCCGCACTCCATTTCGCAGAGCCACATGGCGCGAAGCTGGAGATGATTTAGCCTCTTCACGGTATGGGAACGATTGTATATAAAACTCCGTCCCTCTCTCTCCACACTTTGAGTTTTCTTTTCCCCATTATGAAGGGTTCTTTTAATTGAAGACAACTCACCAAAAAGTTATAGTTACAGTGAGTGAGTGTTTTTGGGGGAAGACAAAAGCAATGTTGTTTTACACCTTCCTTTCTGGGATAAGTTTTCGTCGAACAATGTCATTAATCACTCAACACTAATAAGGACACGAAGTCACAACTGGCAGCCGAAAGGGGAAGAAAAACTTTCAGATTTGTCGTTAGTAATGGATTTTTTTTCTTTTCAAGGTTTTGAACTTTAATCAATGCTAAATAACTTGTAAGGAACGTATCATCAGAATTGAAAATGTAAAGACAGTATTTATAGAGAAACGTTTGAGTCAATAGGCTATTTTACATATGTTATGCTAAGGGTTGAGGGCGCTTTCCAGTTTACGACAATATATATATATATATAAAAGTGCGCGTACTCATGCTTTATCTCCTTTTTTTAACTGAATAACTTTAAAAAGCAATAGTGGCAACAGGAGCGCCATTTCAAATTTTGCTTGGGGGGGGGGCAAGACCCCTTGATATAGGTAAAATTTAGCGTTTTTCACTGATTTACTACTATTATATTGGTAAAATCTATATAAATCTCAAACTCAGGGGGGGCAATTGCCCTTCCCTGACCCCCATAAATGACGCCCCTGAGTGGCAACCTTGTTACTGGAGTTCGTAAGCGCCATCTACTATCACTAATATTTCTTCCAGCCATACTTCTCAAAGGGTTCACCCTTGGAACATGGCCGTACTTAGAGAGGGGTGCACCCACCTTCGTTGTAAGTATACACTGTCTAAAATGAGAAGCTAGCAGCAAACATAATAAGAGTTTCATAAGGATTCTGAACGATACATATATCCATCATGTTCCAAGTGTCCATAATTATCTAAAGCAGCAAGCTAATTATATACTGAAAATTATACCAATAGAAAGCGGCCGTGGCTCAATAGGTAAAGCATTGACTTTGCATTCCGACAGTCGTGGGTTCATCATTTAAACTACAGATGCCTAAAGACATTTTAAAAATTCAAATTTAATTCAAAGGCACTGGTAATTATTGCTGCACCCTCCGTCAAAAAATTCTGGATCCGGCCCTGCCTGGGAAATGCCAATTACCTCTAGCCCGGTGATAAGATATGCTAAATTGTGATTACCTAATGCTACTCCCGTGAATGGCATGACACGTCTTTCACCAAGTAGTGTCTCAGTGAAACCCCTCACAATTTGACCCCTCCGCCGACGTAATTTTCTGTAAGAAAGCTTTTTACTAAATTCTTTCCTATCTTCAGTCTTCTCCACTGGTCTAGCAGTCCCGGGTTCAATTCCTGGCGGGAGAACCTTTGGAATTTTAACTCTCCTTGATGTTTCTGTGTTCGTGTCTCTGTTCTTAAAGGTTAATGGTAAAAGTAAAAATAGTGATAATTAGGGAAATTAAGTTATTGAGGAACGTTCGATAAATCAGTTAACTTAAAAATTAGTGGCTAGTGTGTGTGTGCTTTTGGTGTATGTGGTCCTGGGTTCGATTCCCACTGAAAGAGCAAAAGTAAATTAATTTCACAATCATTCACTTAGGACTTGATTATTCCCCATAATGAGTTGTCTGATGCGGACTTCGTTGTGAGCCATTCCATGGGGGGCCGCGGTAGCTCAGTAGTAGACTGCTAACATCTTGTGAGTGAGGGGAGGTTTTTGGTTCCATCTCAACTCTTGCCAAGTGGGTTTTGTGGTGGTCAAACACCGTGTCCGTAGGTTTTCCCATGGTTTTTCCTCCACCTTCTTCGTTCCATCATTATCATGCATCTCAATGTCAGTATCACCTCTTCTTCAGCGTCGAAGCATAGCGTGGGACGTTAAACTAAAAAAAAAGGAAAATAATTAATTATGTACCTGGGGTCTCAACCAGCTAAAAGCAGAGCTGAAATGCACTTTAGCTGGTTTTACTCTAACTGGAAGAATTAATAATAATAATAATAATAATAATAATAATAATAATAATAATAATAATAATAATAATAATAATAATAATAATAATAATAATAATAATAATAATAATAATAAATACAAAACAGACACAAACCTGCTAATTTCAATATCTTTTATTTTCAAGTCAACGCCATTTCTTCTTGAAGATAGCATTCGAAATGTAAATTTTACTTCCTCCCAGCACATTTATTAATATAAATATGGTGGATAGAAGAAAACGAAATATAGTAAACTTTTAAATCTATTTTGAGTTTAACATTACGTAATAATGCTACAGCAACAGTTACAAAATGTTATTTACTTCATATGTTACACACTCGCATTTTATCAATAACATTTTTTACGTTTTAAACTTCTTTTTTTTTAAAAAAAAAAAAGCTAAGTAAATGTTTACTGAAACATATTGTATATCAAAGGTACCGAAAGGGTTAAAATAGACGACAAATTTGGACAAGTAAGCATCACAACAGATTTAATAGAAACTAAAGGATAATCGGCTCAGAGAACCTTGCTTCCAAGGGCGCCGATTTCTCTGTAACTTTGGGGGAGGGCATTCATATGTGTTTGGCTGCAGACAAGGATCTAAGAAGGCATATATGAGGATTTTAAGACAAAATTGAATTCAAATTATGCTAAATATTGTATATTCATAAAAACACATATAACAATACACACAACAATAAAAATACATATTCATAAAAAAAAATATATTGGAGCCCACATCAGCATTGGGATGGCGGTCCCCCCGCTCCCCCAGGATCTTCGCCCTTGCTTGCTTCCAGGGACGTACGCAGGGGGGCCGGGGGGCCGGACCCCCCCCCGAAATTTCGAATTTTTAAAAATTTAGCCTAATTTTAGGGGCAATTTTAGGAATTTTAATATAAAATACCTTCATATTTAGTTTGGACCCCCCGAAATAAATTCCTGGGTACGCTACTGCTTGCTTCATATAGATAAACTTCAATTCATCATTGTTGGGTTTATGCTCAGAAAAGGAGGGTAAAATTATTAAATATCAGTAGGTAGTGCAATATTAGTGAAATCTTTTACTGTTAGGCCCTATGTCGAATTAGTTGGTGTGGCAATAAAATCTTTTTTAACCCTTCCAAACAGGAGGATTTTACTACTACTACAGTCTTATTTGTTTTTTAAAACTCCATTACAGCATTAAAATAAATATACAGCCATCCTCAGTCAATTTTTTCTCCACGTACAGGCACCATTAATGCAACAAGGTCTGGCTTCAAATGAATTTACGACCGTCTGCTTGCTAACCAAACCACCACGCCACACCAAGAAGTTGTCTGATGGCTAAGAGAGGGCGCTACACTTTCTGTCGACTCGCTAAAAACGTTATATAGCTTTTCTTTATATATAACTACTTTGAATTTCTTCTTTGTTTTTTTTCGGACTTGTAGTAAAAAGAAGAAAAAGGTGAAAAAAGTAAATAGTGCACAAACCTAAAAAGATCGTAAAAAAAAGTCTGAGATCCTAACCATAACCAGCAACAATCGTTTCGTATTGTTTAAAAGTAAAATAACTTTTTAAAAAAGAATTTTATGTAGTATTTTCTTCTTAACAAAAACAGAGCATTACTTTTTTAGTTTTTAAAAATTGATTGTCTTTTCGTCCATTCACTTCATCTATTTTTCTACTTAATATATCATGGAAATTCCTTTTTTTCTTTTTCTTCTGAACGTTTAAGCTATAAAATATCAACTTGAAAAGTGTCGTGAGTTTTTAATACACTCCGTTTTATGTAGTGTATATACTGTAATATTCCAATTGCTAAAAGTGAGCTTCGTTATTGTGGCGGGAAAGCCAATAGTAAACAATGGCTTCCCTTGTTATAAACTACTAGAATATTTTTTTGAAATATGTTTACTACTATAAACTGTTGAAGGGTGGGTGTTCATGTACTCTTACAGAAGATTTGGAAATCAAAATATAATCATAGGTATACTGCCCTTATTAGCAGGTCACTTGCAGCAGCTGAGACGCTTCCATGCTTCACGGTCCTCCGCTAACCTCTTCGTCTTCACGTATGATCTTCAGTTTTTATATCATCCATTAATTGTAGTCTCCTTCGCCCCCTCCCTCTCTTTCCCGCCACCATACTCTCTAGGACATCCCTCATGATACAGTTTCTTCTTAGACAACGTCCCAACCGGTTTCTCTCCCTCTTCTAACAATATCTAAAAGTGTTCTTTTCTTCCCCTCCACCATTTCTAGCACCCACTCATTTGTTTTCCGTTCGACCAAACTAATTCTTCCCATTCTTCTCCATAACCACATTTCGAAGGCTTCCAGTCGTTTTTAATCATTTTTATGTAATGTCCACGTTTACGCTCCATGTAGTACAACAGATACAATATACCATACGAAGCATTTTATGAGTCTTTTTCTCAACTCTTTATTCAAGGTCCCACAAAACAGACTTTTCTTCCTCCTAAAGGCTTCTTTCGCCATTCCTATCCTTGCTTTTATTTCACGTTCGCACTTCATGTCATCATTACTAAGAATACTACCCATATACCGAAAACAATTCACTTGTTCTATTTTCTTCCCTCCCACTTTTATATTTGACACAGACCTCTTCGTTCCAATCACCATGGCTTTTGTTTTTCTAACATTTATTTTCATCCCGTGTTCTTCTAAGCCCTTCCTCAGGTTTTCTAACATTCTATTCTTTTCAGATTCTGCAACAAGCGCCATACCGTCTGGAAATTTTATGCATCTAATCATTCTACCTCCTACCAAAATGTCGTCATCATTATGTAAACTCTTTTTCACTATCTCTTCTAGATTCGAGGGTCACTACGAAAGTTTTGAGATACGCATTGTTGTGGCACAGTATTTGAATTTCAACAATTGCGTTCGGTAGTGGTATCCAGAGCGAAGAAGCGAAACAAGTTTCAACTTGCCTCGCTTATCGGCGTGGCCGTATCGCCTTCACTTGTTTGTTGATGTGAGCAGTATTCGGCTGTATAGAATGGAGCTCGAAAGGAATATTTTCCGGCAATGATCCTTTACGATTTCAAAACTGGTTTGAACGAGACACAAAGCCTTGACCGTTTGCAGAAGGCATTTGGGGACCTTGCTCCTTCCCGTGCTACAATTTTTCGGTGGTTTGGTGAATTCAGAAGAGGCCGGACATCGCTTAAAGATGAAGAGAGAGCTGGACGTCCGGCAACAGCTGTGTCAGATGAAAACATGGCCGCTGTGGAACAAATGATTCGAGAAAATCCTCGAACAACTTTCAAGGACATTGAATCTACAGTGAACATTGGATCGCCAGCAGTAACAAAAATTCTTCATTATCATTTTCGTCTCAGGAAGGTTGCATCTCGTTGGGTGCCTCACACTTTGACTGAACAGCAGAAGCGCATGCATGTGGAATGGTGAGAAGAAATGCTTGCAAGATTTGATGGAGGCAATTCTCGACGCATCTCTGACATTGCTACTGGTGATGATACTTGGATCTATCAATTTGACCCTGAAAATAAACGCCAGTCTACAGTTTGGATCTTTCCAGACGAAAATCCACCCACGAAAGTGAAGCGACCGCAAAGTGTGGGGAAGAAGATGGTCGCAACTTGCTTCTCCAAATATGGCCATGTTGCAACTTTTCCATTTGAAGAACAAATGACTGTTACTGCTCAGTGGTACACCACTGTTTGCCTAACAAAAGTGTTCCAGAAGCTTCGGGAACGGTGTCCAAGAATTGGATTGCGTGGGATCCTGCTTCATCATGACAACGCGTCCGCACACAGGCCAACATCACAATTCAGTTTTTAGAATCTACGGAGGTCAAACTTATGACTCATCCGCCGTATAGCCCTGACCTGGCCCCGTGTGATTTTTTTCTGTTTCCCAGAATCAAAGATCGCATGCGTGGGAAGAGATTTTGCAGCTCTGAAGAAGCTGTAGTGGCTTACGAGAATGAACTTTCAACACTTGAAGAAAAAGACTGGCAACACTGCTTTCAAAAGTGGTTTTCGAGGAAGTAAAAGTGTGTACAGTGTAATGGTGAATACTTTGAGAAAATGTAAGTGTTAAATTGATTTTAAGTATGTAAGTTATTTCACATCTCAAAACTTTCGTAGTGACCCTCGTACACATTAAATAGTGTTGGCTAGAGGCAACACCTTGTCGAACTCCTCTTTCAATTGCACTTTCTTCCGTTAGTTCTCCTATCCTAACTCAAAATAATCATCCGTTTTTTTTTTATTTCTTGAAGGAAAGAGAAAATAGTAGAGGTTAGTAATAAATGGCTTAAATCATCTGCATATTATGGCTACTATCGGAAAGTATTATGGCTACACCAGGTGGCTGTCTTAGTTGTTATTGGGGTGTATTTTTGTTCTTTCCTTATGCAAGAGTTGTTTTCTTCTTCTATGTAAACGATTTTTGTTTATTCAACGATGATTTCCAAGGGGGAGTGATAAATTCCCGTCCTCCCGGCAACCACAAAATCCTCCTTGATCGATTGTGCTCAATGTCTATTACCAGTACTATATACATAGCACGATTTTTCCACTCTAATGTATTGCAAGTCCCCTTCCTCGATAGAAATTTCCTGAATCACCACTAAATCCCCCCTACTCGCGAGACGAGATAAGTAAGAATTTTCATGTCGAGGTACGATACAAGACTGCTCTTGACAAGAATTGAAACCAGTATACTTTTCGAGCCGAGACCATTTAAAGGACGTTTTGGACACGAGGTTGTAGTTTCATGACATCTTTTTGAGACGAGATTTACTTCCAGGATATCTTTTCGAGACGAGACTGTACTTCCACAATACCTGTTCGAGAGGAAATTGTACTTCCGAGATACCTTTTCGAGACGAAATTGTACTTCCAGGTTACCTTATATATATATATACACCTCTCTCTCACACACACACACTTTAGATTGAAAACATATTTCGAGACGGTTTTCCCTCTTACATATTGTTGTAACTCTGATTTACCTTGTGTTACGAGACTTTTGAGACATCCTGTAGAGGAGCTATAGATAGATAGATAGATAGATAGAAAATTATATAAATGCACTAAATAAATACATGTAATAAGCCTATATGAAATGTATTAAAATGGTAAAATTATTCAGAAGCAACAGTTATACAAGCTCCCCTAATATTATTCTCTGCGACTGTATAATTAAATCACTTATCACTTTTGAAAAATTAATAGTCTGTGCAAGGTGTTAACTGGACGTGACTGCTGCATTATAGCACGCGACACAAATAAAAATAAATTACAAAAGAAAAACAGTATGCGTAGAACTTGATAATACCACTTTCGATAACAACAGAGAAGCAAATGTTTTGTTTCTAACATTTTGTAACCAACAGTAATTCTCATAACATGTCTGATAAGCTTAAAAAACCAATGTTGATAATTTTTTTTTGAAGTAACGAAAGGCGCTCGGTCACCAATTATCATGTCGTGAAGCAACTAGCGCCTCCTGTTGTTCTGCTACATAATAAAACATACAAAACAAAACAGTTTTATCTACTGCAGCAGCGCCTCCTGGTGGTTCTCGGTAGATTAGCAGCTACTAAAATTTATTTCTACTTATTTTCCCTTTCAGTAATGTTACCTCTTTCTTCTTCTTCTTCTTCTTCTAAATTTAAATAAATCGTATGCCATTTCCTCTGCAAATTGAAATAAAATAAATGGTACATACAGATACTGTCAGGTGTAATTTGTTACGATGAAAATCTTCCCTACCTTTCTAATAAAAATGTTATCTGCCTTTTTAATAAATACAGCAAAATGTTAAGTATGTATTTGATAATATAATCCTGTTAACACCTGCTGCGTTAAAATTCAATTATCTCGTCTTATCTCTACCACACACTAACAAATAACAAGCGATATTACCGGTACATGATGTGAGAAAACTCATATGTATATATATAAAAGTAAGAAAAGTCTCTGTTCATTAAATATGCATATAGGCTATATTCCAGGGGCGTCATTTGGGAGGAGAGGGGCAATTGCCCCCTCTATTAATATACTAATAAAATGTGTGTATTTCTCTGTGTATTTCTTGCCCCCTCCCAATCAAAACCTGAAATGACACTACTGATGTATTAGGCCGGATTTACCCTTAAGACCACTAGGCAAAAGAATAGGGGCGCACTTTGGACGAAAACATAATAAACAAGAATTTAAAAAAAATGCGAAATTTGAATAATAATAGTAATAAAACATGATTAAAATCAGAGTAATTGCCCTCTAAGTTATAACCTCTTTAACGAGGCAATTGACTTTGAATCATTAGTGGTTGAATTTAAGAGGAATTTTAACGTTGTACTTACGTAGGAACGTGCGTGTAACGTTGTTTTATTTATAAGTGTCATGCCCCTTGCACAGCTTCTGGGTTTGTGCGCCTCATAACACCTTATCATTATCATTAACATTTATACAAAAGTGTGAAACAGGTATACATTTTTGTTGTGTAAAAATTTTTGTATGGGCCAGGGGCGGCAAAACATTAAATCCGCATCTGTATGTATTGCATTTATTGGTTTTGTATCGTAGAAATTGGGTTGTCTTGTATTCATTTCAGTCTGTGCTTCTGGTTTAAGGAGAAATACTGTGGTACCTAGTCGTCAGTTTCATATCTTAGTATGGACGGTGTCTGTAAAAATCCGCGAAGTGTCTGAATATAAACCTACATTAATGAAACAGTGTTTTGAATAGACAAGTCTATGTACCGGTACTGAATATATTGTTGGTGAATAAACACTCCCTCATCAGATGCTTATATGAGAATGGCGTAGGAAGGAATAGTTTCTTTAGGGTTACCTTTGCGCCGCCACTGCACTACATCCATTTGTACATTAATGGAATCTACGGGAAAAGAATGGACATTTCCTTTTATTAGACTTCGATCCGATATTTTGTTCTCGACTTATGGCTGTTTTTTTAATTTTCACACCAAGGTGATCTATAAATTTTGTCTTACCTTGGTCTCAGGAATCATCTTCCAAACGTTGTCGGTGTTCTTTTGAAACACCCTGTATAGTGGATCTGTGAAGTTCTATTTCTTTCTTTAATGTAGTAAAAAGATTTGGCGTAACAGCCCTTTTTGTGGGCCTGAGCCGCTCAACGCCATCTGTTAGCGACTGGTAGAACTACTTCCAACCTAGCTACGAATGAGCGGTCAGCACGCCGCGTCACCCTATCGCTAACTGGCTTATCAGGAGCCTTCTAGAGCTAGTGGCCGTCACGTCTTTTATTCACGTGACTCCCCACTTATGCCTCACGACGCTGACGCCGAAAAATTGAGGAAGCACCGACCGGCAATCGAACCCGGGACCACGGAGACATGAATCCAACGCTCTAACCATTAGGCTACGGAATTCCAATTATTGTAGTAAAATTATTTCAAATCCGAGTTCAAAATTTTGCTAGGGGCCGCGGTGGCTCAGTGGCAGAACGTTTACCTCTTGTGAATGGGGTCCTTGGTAGATTAGAGACCTGTACGGGCCGAATTTTTCGACCCGAGCCCAATCCAGCTCGAATGTACCTAGGCCTGGACCAGCCCGGGCCCGAAAAGTTTTGGCTATTTTCGGCCCAAGCCCGATAAATTTTAAAAGTTTCATTTTGTAACATTTTTCACGGGCACACTTGTTCAACGTTTGCCTTTATTCTAATTATCGTTTAACGAAAGTCAATAATTATTAAAGAATTGAAATTAATCGGCCCCAGCCCGGCCCGACCTGAAGAGAAATTAGTGTCGGCCCGCCCAAGCCCGGCCCGACCCAAAGAAATCAGTGTCGGCCCGCCCAAGCCCGGCCAGTACAGGTCTCTATGGTAAATACAATCCCATCGGGCCCCAAGTGAGCTTTGTGGTGGATAAACACCGTGTGTGGGGGTTTTCTCGGGGCTCTCCCTTTGCTCCCACTTTCTTCGTTTCATTCATTTCTCATCATCACCATCTCCTTTAGCCTACGCGGCATAATCGTGGGACGTAAAACTTAAAAGATTTCAGTTTTCAAAATTTTGCTAATACAAAAACGACTATAACACACTTGTACCTAGCTGCTGACAGGGTTGTCTTTTTCCAGAAGGATAAATTCTCATATCTTTCATAAGTAAGAAGCGCCCTGTCAGCAAGATAAACTGCAGAATTCCATTGCACATTGCCGCCAGTATTTCTCCATTTCTATGACCATACTCGTATTTTAACTTTAATCATTAGTTTTGAGTAAGTTTAAAAATGAACAGAGAAACATGAGTCAAATTTTACTCAGAATATCTCTTAAAGTTTTACTACCTATAAATTGATATACAGTTTTGACTTTATAGGGAAAAAGTAATGATATCTTGAGGTGAATAGTTCCAAACGAAATGTTGAATTTTGTAATTATAAGTTTCGTGTCATTAGTCACGTTTTGTGAAGTTGTTAAACGTGTTTTGTTAGGGAAGAAAATGACTCAGGTGTGTGTGTTTAGCTAGAGTCAGTGCTTTCTCATCGAATATGTAAAGACATACGTTAAGTTCAGTTAAAAGCATAATAAAAGCCTGCTCAAAGGGCAAAACAGCGCAGCTGGCTTTTGCTTCTCAAGTAGGTACACAACACAGTTGACCATGTCGTGGACGAAAAGAAGAAGAAGAAAAAAAAAAGCTCAGCCTAAGCATTTACAAAGAGTTGAAAAGATGTATTGCGTACACAAAATTAGTATAAAATATACAGTTTGTTATGCATAAGTGATTAAATGTATGTGGAGGCATGTTCGAATTGTCAGAATAGAAAAGGGGCTGTACTTCGGCCAAATACAGTGTACAGAACTAAAATGAAAAGGCCGAATGGAGACTTGAGTATGTGAACACCTTTCAAGTCTCCCCTTTTGTTACGTGTTTTCGGAAGCGAGTGGAAAGGAAAACAGACATAAGAATATTTTCCTTCAAGAAAAATACACAAGTGTTGTCATCACTTGAACTTGTATATTACACTAGTTAACAAATTTAAACTTTTTGTTTGTTACATGAGAAAAATCACCTGATCTTAAAGGAACTTTTTGCGCTGAATTCGAATATGCACTCGGTTTCTCTCCATCACGTACAGTTTTCCCGTAACAGAGGGATTTTCGGGAAAATCCCTCAAAAATTTCCCTTTTTCAGATATTTTATTCCCCTAGCTCATGTCCCCTTACATATAGTAACATAGAAATTATACCTAAGTATACCTTGATTTATATTTAATAAACCCTAAAAGTTTCGTAAAAATCGCTTTGTTCTCTCTAGAGAAATAAATATATTTGTATGTATATTGTGTGCACTGTTTATTGCACCTGATAGTAATGCTTTCAGATCTCCTGAGTTGGGGTAAAAACGATTTGCTTTATTACTACAAACACAGACATAAAAATGAATATTTACAATAGTCAACAACACACTTGTATTGCTCTCTGTAAATACTTCCAACGTATATTTTTTTAAACGTATAGTATATGTATATCTTAATACATATATATACAATTCTCCAAGTTTTTTCGTTTTGTTCATGAAATGGTTATCAATATTTGTTATCAAATGTAACAGAATGCAAAAGAAAGAAATAATGGAATACAGACTCATTGTTGACAACAATGAACTAATGCAGTCTGAATTTTCCACTACGGTATCATTACCCCCCTCCCCCCGCGCATTTCTTTCTTTCTTGTGTTCTTGACACCTGGTGAGGGAGTTTTGTACATTTTTATATTGACGTGTGGTTTAACACTACTTCACTTTCAAAGTTGTCTTTGCTGCTAAGAGTGCTTTCATGTTTGATCTTAACGGCATTATACCCAACTAAGACCAGAAGTTTAGTTTGTGATCAGTACAATGGCGTCAAGAGGACGGCGTTCGTGTGTTAACTCACCAAATAGTTTTTGTTATGTGTGTGGCCAGTTTGTAGTTAAAGGACAGTGTAGATCCATTACGCCATCGGTGAAACTAGCATATTATATATATTTCGGATGTCGTGTGGGAGATCAGGACAAAACTTGGGCACCCAACATAATTTGTGCGTCGTGCTACGTCACTTTACTTGCATGGGCCAAAGGGAAACGGAGGTTCATGAAATTTGCTGTACCAATGGTGTGGAGAGAACCCACCAACCATCTGGATGATTGTTATTTTTGTCTCACAGTAGTTAAGGGACATTCTAAAAAAAGCAAATACACAATAAGTTATCCCAACGTTAAATCCGCAATTAGACCTATTCCGCACGGGGATGAACTTCCACTTCCCGAGCCCCCTACCAACTGGGAAGAGATATGGCCAAAAGACTCTGATGATGATCATGACCTTGATGAACCATCGACATCAACATGTACATCCAAGGATCCAACGTTCATCCCTGACTGTGTTCGCGAGCCACATTTCATCCGGCAATGTGAACTTAATGACCTAGTCCGTGATTTGCACCTGACAAAACAAGAGGCGGAACTTCTGGGATCAAGGCTCCAGCAGTGGAACTTATTGGATGCAGAAACGAACATATCAGTGTACAGGAAAAGGCATGTTCAATTTTCAAGCTATTTCTCAATGCAAGATAATGTGTGCGTATGTACGGATATAAATGGGTTGATGGCGGAGCTAGGAATTCCTTACGTTCCAGAAGAATGGAGGTTATTTATCGACGCGTCAAAGGTCAGCCTTAAAGCTGTCCTTTTACATAATGGAAATAAAAAACCTTCTATACCACTTGCGCACTCAGTGAAGATTAAGGAATCCTGTGACACCATGTCAACTTTGCTAAATCTTATAAATTACAAGGACCATTGTTGGCAAATATGTTGTGATCTCAAGGTAGTGGGTATTTTATTAGGACTGCAGTGCGGTTACACGAAGTACCAATGTTTTTTATGTTTATGGGATAGCCGAGCTGATGACAAACATTATGAAGTGAAGGAATGGGAACCTAGAGTGAATTACGTACCTGGAGAATGCAACGTCAAATACGCTCCTTTGGTAGATCCTAATAAGATATTACTACCGCCACTTCATATCAAGTTAGGACTTATGAAACACTTTGTCAAAGCCATGGACACATCTGGTGAAGGTTTCAAGTATTTGCGAGATAAGTTCCCTAACCTGAGTGATGCTAAGATTTCAGCGGGAGTGTTTATTGGTCCCCAAATTAGGAAATTAATGCTTGATGATAGCTTTGACAGCAAGTTAAACAGTGCTGAGCTAGCTGCCTGGACAGCATTTAAGTGTGTTGTGCGCAACTTTCTGAGCAATAACAAAGCTGAGAGTTACACAGAAATCGTACAGGACATGATACAGAAATACAAAGAGTTGGGTTGTAGGATGTCTTTAAAAATCCACTTTTTGCACTCCCACCTCAGCTTTTTTCCTACTAACCTAGGTGCTCTCAGCGACGAACAGGGGGAAAGATTCCACCAAGATATAATGGCAATGGAGAAAAGGTACCAGGGACGATGGGATCCTTCAATGATGGGGGACTATTGTTGGGGTCTTGTTAGAGAATGCAACATTTCTTACAAAAGAAGGAAGTAGTGTACGTTTTTGTAACCCAATGGAAGTTTCATATATTGTGATAGTTTTGATTGTCTTTTCATGACCTTTTGGTACATTTGTATTATTGTTTATTGTAAATTGTCACACTTGTAAATTATATTTTATATATGTGTTTGTGGTAATAAAGCAAAACGTTTTACCTCAACTTAAGAGATCTGAAAGCATTACTATAAGGTGCAATAAACAGTACACACAGTATACATACAAACATATTTATTTCTCTAGAAAGAATAAAGCGATTATTACGAAACTTGGAGGGTTTGTTAAATATGAATCAAAGTATACTTAGGTATAATTTCTATGTTAGTATATGCAAGGAGACAAGATCTTGGGGTGTAAAATAAACGAAAAGGGAAATTTTTGAGGGATTTTCGGGAAAATCCCTCTGTTACGGGAAAATCCTACGTGATGGAGAAAAACCGAGTGCATATTCGAATTCAGCGCAAAAAGTTCCTTTAAGAACAGGTATTTCCTTTTATGTAACAAAACCTTTGTTAACTAATGTTATCAATTCTACAAAGTTCATAACGAGGAACTGCATAATTTATACCATTTACCAAACATTGTTTGCGTCATCAAATCTTAAGGCCGCGCCTTCATTGCTTTCGAATGCGAATGCGAACTGTGAATTCATGTGCCTCTACTAGATCTGAAGTTTTGCGAATGAGAATCAAGTAGCAATGTTTCTTTCAAAGTTTCAATGTGAAATATTTTTGCTTGCAAATTCGTACCTTAAAGTCTTGGGAGCACGAAGAAGACGCATGTGGATAAATGACATTTTTTTTATCAAGAAATGAGGAGGGAGAATTTAACTTATTGCCTCAGCTAGAATAAAAAGTTGCGATTCGTGTATTAATTAAATCTTCATATTTTAAAGACAAAACAAAGAAAAATATAGGCTACATACCAGGGTTGTCATTTAGGGGGGAAGGAGGGGGCAATTGCCCCGTCCAAAAGTTTGAGGAATACATATACTTTAACCTATTTTCTACTAATATACTAGTACAAAACGTGAAAGTCTTAGTGCGTTTGCACACGGCAACGATAATATCGGTGGAAGCACCGATAATGTCGGCGATGAAATCGACTTCAGTGTACTCAAATCATAGCTTGCACACGCCAACGATATTATCGGCCGATCCTCCGACACGCAGATGCTGTTGGCCAAGCCCCCCATAATGTCGGGGGCAATGTTTTCTTATGATTGGATGCACATGCGGCCGATAATGTCGCCCGGCCAGTGGGTTAGATGAAGAGAGTGAGTGACAAGGCGCTGTGTATTTTTGTTTTGTTTCTTGTCTTTGAAATTTTGTTGTTTCCATTTTTTTCTATTACAATAATAATAATAATATTATTATCTTGTCCTATAAACAACTTCGGAACAGCTTATTATTTTTTTACAGTCTCTGTTTTGGAGTAGCTAATTCCCTTTATTAAATAAGTATAAAATGTGGGATATCTGAAGAGGGAATGTGGGGTTTCCCTCTAAATAGCTATTACCAAATAGAATATAGGAAATTTAAATAACCAATTTCTTGATTATTTTCCACTACTCTTTTTAAATTTTTGTTCTTTCTCTCTCTCTCTCTCTCTCTCTCTCTCACACACACACACACACACACACACACTCTCTCTCTCTTTGATGGTATATTTTCTAATCTGTTAATGCATTTAAATTTTAATACATTCTGGAAATTAATTTAAGCGTAATTTTCAAATTTTGATACACTGTGAACATAAGCATATGGAAAAAATTTTGATTATTATTACTTCCTTTTATTTTCATCAGAATTGTGTGCAGATCACTTTTCCCGGTCCCACTCAATAAGCAATGATTGAATAGAATATTTGTTGACAAGTCAAAGTAGAATTATTATTATTTTGAAACGAAACCTGCACAATCAAACACTCTTTCCAAAGCTCCAAGGACAAGTTATTCATTTGGCATTTTCTTGATTGTGATCTCAACAATAGGGATGTGACTGCATGCTTCACTTGTTGCAGTTTTTTTTCTCTCACTTCCAAAACTATCCCAATTCCCCCATTATAAAAAATAATTTGTGGAATGGCAATTGAAAACAAAGACCAAAGCTATGTATCCAAGTTTTCCCTCTCCCCTTTGTACCGGGATCGACCCCCTGATAGAGTTCTGCAGTTTAGCTACAGTGACTGGATGAGAAGGTTATGTATTATTGCATTCTTACCTTTGTAGTTTTCCTTAGATTTTTAGAGATGGCAGGATTTTTTCCATTCGATATTTTAACCCTTATTGAACTTGTGGAATGTAGACCTTACATATGGGATAAGATAACAGACTCTTTCAAGGACAGAATTGAAAAGCAAAAAGCACGGCGAGAAGTTTATGCAAGCCTTGTCCAGGATTTTGAGTTCATGGACAAAAAAAAAAAAAAAAAAAAAAAAAAAAAAAAAAAAAAAAACGACAGGTATGCATATCCTCGATGAAAAGGTATCCAGGATATCGCCGCTGATATATATATATATATATATATATATATATATCAGCGGCGGTTTCATGTTTGTACAAACCTCCTTCCAATATTTTCAATCTTTATTTGTGCTAAATCACTTTTCGTTTTATTGTCAACATCATCTCTTTTTAAACAAGTGCGTTTGAAACGGGGCTTGCTAGTTGCTTTCTGCTTGAGAGTTTGCCAAACTCCCCAGCTTAACAGCTTCTGGGCCACTGCGGGGGTTGCGCAGTAAGAGGGGGTTATTCATGCCGTGCACTGCCTCATAAGGCTCCATATGCTTGCAGATCTTTTGCAAACAAATCTACCAAACAAAAACAGCTTTTCCAAAACATAACGCTTTGGAACTGCAACTTCTCCACCGTCCAAAACATAACGCTTTGGAACTGCAACTTCTCCCCTGTAGTATTGGTTGACACGATTTTCGCCTGAAGGAGAATAGTCTGTTCCTTTGTGACAATGTTGCGTACCATAACCAAGTCGCTACAGAGAGAGAGAGAAAACTTGCGCCTTGCCTAAATGCGAGATTGCTAAGTGGTCATAACTATTGGTTCTGTCAACCAAGTAAGATCAAGGCAGCTAAGGAGATACTAAAGGCAACCCCGTGAAGAGTGAAGACAAATTGAGTGTGTTGATATTTAATACACCCGTATCTGAAGGAGTAGAAATTTAGCAGCATTGATACAATGTTTTCCTTTTCATGTGTGTATGGGTGAATGGGAAAATTGGAGGGCAGTTTTTAGAAAAGGAGCGTTAATTGGGGGAAGGGGTGAGATTTTAAAGCGGGTAGCGGACTTTGTAGTGTTGTATGTTTGTGTGTGTGTGTGTGTGTGTGCCGGTCTTTGTTGTTCATTGGAATATTGTTGCTGTAATTGCATAATTACGTGTCTGTCCCTGATATACGTGAACTATTCTGGCAATGCAGTAGCAATGAATTCTGTAACGTCTCTGTTGAATCAGCCGTTTTCGAAAAGAACTCCAGAAGCAAACCTACTTGTGAAAGACATCGGAAAGCGATTCCGACTCTGAATATAACGCAAGTAATTAGAAGTCATAAACGAACATTTACAAGGAAGTTTAATCTCAACTTGCACGAACAGCATAAGTGGTTATGTGAATGTGAAATTAAAAGTGCTTTGTTTAGTTTTCCCTGTTTGTTGTTCGGGGCGGGGGGAGATGCATGGAGTAAAAAAAGGTGCGTATATCCAGCATCTGCACGACAAAATAAATAAATAACATGAAAATTCGTCAGCTCCTATAAGACACGTTCTAATCTCACTGTGTTGGGAAGTGTGAATATTGCTGCTCAACTAGATGCTGGTTATATATAGGCGGTCCATTGAGAATCACAATCAAAAAGTGACGGAAAACAGGTACGTGCTCAATATAATCATCAATTGCATTTGGTTTCGTGGCACCTTCGAATTGGCTTCAAGAGGACATGATGAAAAACAGACTCTTCTTCAAATCGAGGCGTATATCGTAGATTAATTAATTTCGGTGCAGAACTTGACAGCGCTCGCAAGAGTCATTTAGAAAAAGCACAACAATTTTCAAGAGTGCGGCAAAAATCATACAAAATGAGCTCCATTGCATGCTTGAAGCATGCCATGAAGAAATCGCTATTATTATTTATACCAGTGGCGAAGCCAGGGGGGCGATTGCCCCTCACAGAAGAGAAAGCTTTTATTTTATTTTATATATAAATAAAACCCATTCCAGAGTTTGGAGCTTTTAAAAGTAGCTCTAAGTAGTAGTATTACAACCCACCGCCCTCCCTAGAAGTCGTCCTGGATCCGCCCCTGATTTATACTATTGTGATTAATAATAATAATAATAATAATAATAATAATAATAATAATAATAATAATAATAATAAAAAGGGAGAGGTCATTCATTGTGCACCACCTAAAATTCAAAACACGAGCCGCCACTGATATATATATATATATCGATGTTCAAAATATTTCTGTAGTCGAGAAACAATGCTGTGGAGGATCAGGGGAGCAGAGTTGTCTTCAACATTGGGAGGCGGGCAGATTTGAGGCTTATTCTGAGTGGACATTAATTTCATCTCACTTTCCTTTCTAGCGATCGGACACAAATAATCAAATTTCTCTCCCAAAAAACACATTTCAAATCGGATTATTGGGGGGGGACAATTTCCCCAGTTCCAAGATTGGAGGGGACATGTCCCCTTCATCCCCCCGGGATTTGGGCCAGTGTATGTATGGAGCAATGTAAAACAGAATTACTAATTCGAATCTTATCATTTAATCTACTATGACATTAGTGTTAATTGCATGGAAAACAAAATAATATAAATACAATATATAATAGTGTTTCAACAAAAATTAAAACTAATATAACCTCTGATTATTTATACATGGTGACCCAACAGTAGGTATATACAGTCCCGTACTGATCTCCTTATGGCATTTTATATCATTTACTTACTATTATCCATACAGGTATTGACTTAGTTTCTTCATTATCTGTTCTTAATTTCTTTTTACTTATACCTGAAGCTCGGAAAGACGAAGCAAAGAAATTCACTATCTTAATAAATTAAAATGTCATGCTTGATTGATGCTGGTCTGTACACCTACGTTTGAGCGGTGTCCCGACAAAACGTACCAGCGACAAAACGTACCACTTGAATTTTCGCGACAAAACGTACCACTTTTGACGACCTGTCATAAATGACAACCTATCATGTATTAATTAAAGCATTTCTGATATTTATTCCACGACAAAACGTACCACTTACATAAATTACAACCTGTCATGGACTAATTAAAACATTTCGGATATTTAATCCGCGACAAAACGTACTACTTCATGTTAAGAAACTATTTCCTCATGAAAAGGTAAAACAACGGCAGTATAAGGTTGAGAAGAACAGACAGGTAACGTATCGAGTTGTCAAAGTGCAGAAACTCATTGGTAAAAGAGGGCTCATTTACAGAGGAAATGTAGCATCCTATAAACTGAAAGACACAGCTATAGATCATGGAAATTTTTTGGATATTATTCCTTTCTTAACCAAATTTGATCTTCCGCTTAAAAGTAATTTATATAAGGTCACCGAGAAGAGTCATATACGAGGAAGTAAGCAGGATAGTGGTCGCATAACTTTTACTAAACACGGTGAATTATGTTTTGAATGCTATCAGCACACTTATCAGAGAAGATATTTCGAAAGAAGTCTCTCAAGCTTCAATATTTTCTGTTCTATTAAACACTACTCAAGATATAGTAGTTTTAGGCCAGTGCTCTCTTGTTTTACGGTATATTGTTAAAATGGTTGTTAAAGAAAGTATTGTCATTGTAAAATGTATATCTACCACAGGCCAGTATCTTTGCGGTTTACTGCTGGAAATTCTGCAGAAGTTGAACCTTGATATTAAGAAGTGTATTTGAAATTCAACCGATGGCTCAAGTAACATGCAAGGACAATATTCGGATTTTTTCAATTCATCTATGATCAGTTACACGTGTGATTCAGTTGATTTTGAATTTAACGGTCCTATTAGCAGCGAGGCTATATGAGACGGGACATACTGATTTACGGGAAATCCGAAGCACATGAGCTCCCGCCGGGAATCGAACCCAGGTCTCCCACGACAAAGGCGCATACGCTAACCGCTTAACTACTAGGAAACTCAGTTACACATGTGGTGTTACGCTCATATACTCAATCATGTCATATGTGATCTGACAAAAAATTGCATTGATTCTGTGTCATTGTTCTGCTGAATGACTGTACGATATTTATGCGTGAGTCTTATCAGCGAATGTACATTTGGAAGATCAAATGTTAACAAAGGCGTCTTACAGTTATTGCGGAAACAAGATGGTAGAAAACACACTGTTTTTCAGAAAAAGTTTGGTCATTTTTCGAACCCAAAAAGTGCTTTGTATTTAGAGTTGACCATAGCAATGAAGAAAATTGCTTCTACAGAAAATATCAAACCAAAAGCTAGGTGTAAATCGAAAGGATGTATAAAAGATCTTCTCAAGTTCAAAACAATTCGGACAGCAGGAATGTTCCTTAAGATATTCCAAGTGAAGACCTCTCTGTCAAACTATCTCCAAATATAGGGTGCTGCTAGTGTAGTCCTATTGGATGGTGCAGAGACTACTCTGTTCCAACTGAAAGAGTAGGGAGATGATTTTGAATCCGTTAAGAATGCAGCATTAAGCTTTGCAGAATGGGCTAATAACAAATTTTAAGACTTAGAACGTGATTTCTTTTTTTCTATTGACCTGTCGACAATTCGCCTTCAGAGATGGACAAAGATTTTTCCCGTGAATATGAAGATGAAGCTGTTTCTATCCAGTGACCAGGCACTGCTGAGTTGAGTTCAGTTTGAGTTTATCGTCCCGTTCAGCAACGAGGCTATATGAGACGTGGACCTACTGATTAACGTGGAATCCGAACCACATGTGCTCCCGCCGGGAATCGAACCCGGGTCTCCCGCGCCAAAGGCGCTCACGCTAACGACCAGGCACTGCATCGAAGCATTCAACACAATATTGGACATGGTAGTTTTGAGTATTTCTTCAAGATTCAAGAAGCAATGTACTTTATGGATTATTTGGACCCTAGCCACTTCAACCAAGTAACAGAACTTCCAGACATGCCTTTCGATAAACTTACATATTTTTGAAAAACTTCAGTTAAGAAGTTTCCAAGGATACTATAAATGTATTCTCTTGGACTTTTGAAGGATGTGGATATCCTTGAAAGTCAGTCTTGATGACGATCACAACCGAGGAAAAATGACTGTGCTGATGGTGCAAGTGATTCAGAATTAGGAGAAAATACATTTGTTTACAAGGAAAGCGAATGCAAAATGTGTTGCAAAATTGTCCAATGTGCTGCTTTTTAATTTTGCAGAATTGTAATTTGTGCAGTAATACTTACCCAGGTTTCCAGCATACAAATTTTTATTGACTTTGCCCGTAACTCAGGTAACATGTGAAAGAAATTTTTCAAAACTGAAATAAACTGAAATACATTAAAAATAGGCTAACGAGTACCATGTCTCAGGAACATTTGAAAACATTGTGTTGATGTCTATTGAAAAAGATTTATTAAAAAAATTTTCGAATGCAAAAGAGATAGATACAGTAGCATCAAAAACTAGTACACTAAAACATCTGCTAATTTTGTAATATAGTATACGTTCTCCTTGAACTTCATATAATATTTTGAACAATTCAGAATAATATACTGATGAAAGAATATCAGGTTTTAATTGTCAATTGTTAATACTATTGACTTACTGTAGAAAGAAAACTGTGCAACTTGATTTGTGACATTGAGATGTGGTGGCCCTTGTGGGAGAAAGCGCCCGCGCCCCTCTAACAATGCCTATCCGTTTCTGGTCCAAAGCCTGGATAAAGTGTGATGGAAATCAGCAAATATTCAAATATTGCATATGCAAGATTCTTGCTGGTCTTGGTCTGGCGAGAATCTTGCAGGTATTGTCTTGGTGTTGCGAGAATCTTGAAGGCATGGTCTTGGTCTTGGTCTTGCATCGGTACTTTTCTCAGCACCAATCTGTTACTTTTAACCTTATTTTGGCCGATATATATATACTTCTATACCGTCCTATCAAGTGGTACATTTGTCGCCTGACATTATTTGATGGTTGATTGGAAGACTCTTTGCAAGTAGCCCTCCAGGCAAGTGGTACGTTTTGTCGCTTGTCATTATTTAAAGTGTTTTTAGAAAACCCTTCACAACCAACCCTCAGGGTAAGTGGTACGTTTTGTCGGTGGTACGTTTTGTCGCTAGTACGTTTTGTCGCGTATTCCTTTTGAGCCACTCTGTAGATCGGATAGTACAATATAAGACCTAGAACTTTTATAACAGAAAACTAATGGACATTAGGAAACAATTTTAATAATAAGAATTTACAATGTTCTCATCAATTTAAGCATTTAGACATAAAACAATAAAGTCTGTGCAATAGAACTTATACAATAGAGAAAGTAATGAATATCTAGGAAACAGTTGTATTAATAAATTATAATATTCTCCTTAAATGAATCATCAGAAAACACATTACGGATTGGATTTTGAGTTCATCTCAGCAGCGAAGCTATATGAGACATGGACATACAGCTTTACATCCATTCAAAACACGAGCTCTCTCCAGGAATCGAATCCGGGTCTCCCACGCCAAAGGCGGGTACGCTAACCGCTTAGCCACGAATGAGCTCAGAAAATACATTACAATGCAATAGATCTTTTACAGTAGAGAAAGTAATGGAAATTTAGAAATCATTTTATTTTATTTATTTTTTACATCTACAGTTCTTAACAAGGGTGGAGTTATGTTCATTGAATTGAAGGGTTATGCACAACCAAGGAGTCTAATGATATCACTGACTGTACTACTCTGAGCACGAAACTTTTTTTTTTTTTTTTTTTTTGTATTGATAATATAAAAACTCACGAGGCTTTGCAACACTGATTAGAGGCCACCTGCGCATCCAACGCCTTCTGGTGTTTTGATTTCCGTTTCTCACTTCAATGAACACGTGCTGGAGAGATTTTTTTAATAAAGATTTTTTAAAACATTTCTTTTAACAAATAAATGTTCTGATGGGGTTGTAGAAAGGTGGCAGTGAGAATGGGGGCGGCAGGTAACAAGAAACATTGAAAAAAACAAAAATAAAATATGAAAAGGAAGTTACAAATTATTCCTCGAGGCAAGACATATTAACACTTGGATAAAAAGTGTCATTTGCTGGTAGCTGGAGAGGAATAAACACTCATCCCGTCCCCTTTCAACTGTTTTGTAAGTAGGTATGGGGCTTTACTTTTCAACTTAAGGATAAAAAAAAAAAGAAGGGGTTATTGCTTTTATTTGAGACAAGTATTTCCTTAGAAACTCGAATGTCATGGCATGCACCAAATATGAGATTATTAAAGCTATAGAGTGTCATGCAATCAAGCCATAAACGATATTAGTGTGGAAATACGGAATGTAACAAGTTTATCTCATCACTTTTTAAGTAATACTAGCTGAACCTGCGCTCTCTACACAGTGCATCATTCACATATGAGCGTGTTTCTCGTTGTAATTCCTCACAACATCTATGCATGTCCCTTTACAGACACAAGTGAAAGAAATCTTGATTAATATATATATATATATATATATATATATATATATATATATATATATATATATATATATATATATATATATATATATATATATATATAGCCAAAGGATACCACAAAGAAGAAATTTTTTCGATTATTTTTTCCAATATCTCGCACCGTTTGCATTGCAACATTTGAGTCTACTTCCGGTTGGAGTTTCTATTTGCATGCAGTATGTAATAAGCAAATACATTATACGCACAATTAATTGTAATGTCAGTGATATATAGTGTTTATTGGGCAAAACACTCAAAATAATAAAGATTTATTATAAACTGGAGAAATGGTTATCCTTAATTTTTCATTATCATTTGGCCATGAAACAAACGCTTGACGGATATACTAACCCATATACACCTGTGTGCTTTTGCAATGCATAACTCGTAGGATATGATGCTTTTCTTAAAGTTTCAACATTTCCAGTGTACCCCTAAAATATGTATAAAAAAAATGAAAAAATGAAAGAAAGAAAAAAGAAAAGAAAAGAAAGAAAGAAACAAAGAAAGAAATAACGGCCATTTTTTAAATATTCAATTAGAACTGACAATTGACACAAAATTTGCAATCGACCCTTGAAAATGGCATGTTTCTAGAGCCTATGGTTCCCGAGAACTCACTGTCGAAAGGATTGGCCACAAACATATAGACTTTTCTTGACCACAAACATATAAACTTTTCTTGACTACAAACATACCGTATAAATCTAGCATTTTAAGATATAGATACATAGTCAAGAGCAAGAAATGTTCTTGCAAGTTTGTTTCCACAAAAATTTCGAAGTTCCTGTATAAGGCAAATTTAAAGGCTCAAGTATCATCAATAGATAACAGTATCCCTTATGTTTCCAATGTATTTAGTTGGAAGTGACAATATTCCCAATAGCTTAATGAAATTGAAGAGATAAATATTCAACCTTTGGTCAATCATCATCATCATCATCATCATCATAAGTATTCTGCCATTATTAACACGTCACTTGGTGCAACTGGAAAGTTTCCGTGTTTCACGGTCTTCCGCTAACCTCTTCGTCTTCACATACGATTTCTCTGTTTTGGTATCTTCCATTAATTATAGTCTCCTTCGCCCCCTTCCTCTCTTTCCTGCCACCATACTCTCTAAAACGTCTCTCATGATATAGTTCCTTCTTAGCCAATGTCCCAAACAGTTTCTCTTCCTCTTCTTAAAGGAGCAGTTCGACTTAGAAATGCATTTTTTACAATTTATTTTCATTTGTAGAGTTGAAAATTCTAAAAGGAATGGTGTTTGTTTGATCGCGATACGTTCAGTCGTTAGCGAGTAACAGAGGAAGAAAGATTTTGTGATGACGTCATAGGTGGGCAAGAAGCGAGAGCAGGCTTACATCTTCACAGTGCCAAGCATTTCGTTTGTGAGAGGTGCGGTGGCACGTCCTAAGTGCGGTTTCCTTTTTCAGAACTGATTGCAAAGACTTACAAATATCATCTGCATGTAGAAAATGATATCTGATGGTGGGCTGTACAAACTTTTTTATAATATTATAAAACGTATCCTATAAAGCATGAATTCAGCGTTTCAAAAAAAAAAAAATCGAAACCAATATGTAAATAGATGGCGGACGAGATTGATTCAACACCTAAGTACCTTTTCTTTAATCATTCTTCCGATTCGCAAACATAAGTATGTTCATTTTCACGTTTTGTTGCAATTTTTAACGCTGACCCTATAATTTTGTGGTTCAAGGTATGTACAGGAGCGTAACATATGAGGCAAAAATGAAATAACATCTGTAAAGTTTGCCAGAATACGAAAAACACTTCACCGGTTAAATTTCTTTTATTCTCATAGCTGTCCACGGAACAACTCTCATCACCCGTTTCATCATCATTGTCACATGATACAGAGAAATTAAACGATGGTTCAATGTCTTGAGGAACAGTCATCGTCACTGATTCCTTCTACAAGCCGGTATATTTCACTCCCTAATTCACATTGTATAGCTTATTTCTAAAGCAGTATCTTTAGAATCATAAGTGACATCGTCTCTATTACCCTCTAATGCCTCGTCTTGACTACAACCATCAATTGCGTCTTGTACGATATTTGTACGTTGGTGACTGGACATAGATCGGTGCTTGTTCAATGGCTCGGATTTTAAACCTTTCAATAATATACTTGGAACAGCATTCTTTCTCAGTTTGCGTGTAAATAATTCTCCTGGCATTAGCCAGAAGTGCATCTAGACGCTAAAAACTCAGGGGGGGGGAGTCAGAACCCAGACTATGATATGTATATCATGTTTACTAAAAACTTTCAAAAATATCTAAATAATAGCTTAAATCAATTTTGTCACTCAAAAACTGGGGTGCCTAGGCCCCCGGCCCCAGCCTAGATCCGCCACTGGCATTAACTTTTCTTTCAGTAAACTTGACTTCTCGAAGCCGGCTCTTCAAGATGTTTGGAACACGGGTGATTTTATTTGGTACATTTTTTTTCCCATTGATTTTCTTGGGCCATAATTTATATCGATCTGATGATTTCTCACGACTTAGAAACGTAAGAAAAGATACTTTACGTCCTCAGCTTCAATTGCACAAGAATTACAACCGAAAATACAGCAGGTGTTAGGCATTTCTACTTCATTTCACAGACACAGCACGCGCTGTACTAACACGTGTTTTCTACTTCACATTAGTGTTTCTTTCAGAAAAAAAATCCGGGGGGGGGGGGAGGGACACTTAGTATTCGGAGAGGCACATTATTTTTACACAGTATTATTATATTTATTACATTATAGACGTATTATTTTGGTCTCCTCCGGGGGAATCTCTCAGAGCTCCGGGAGACAGTGCCACCCTAAAAACATGTCTGGAAGAAACATTGTTTCGCACAACAAACGTAATTACTGCTCTCTACTCTTTTTTTATACTAATGCTATAGGAAAAACAACTAACAAACACTTCCCTCAAGAATTCAACACACAGCAAGACTGCTAACAAATCCAAAACACAATCTATTAAATCCAATGCACTATTAAAGGTTTATCAGCTGCGTACAAGGGAGTGGTTGCTGACTCACATTCACGTATCCCACCAATGACGTCACGATTTACGATTCATCAAAAACAAATTGCCTGTAGAAGCTGAACGAGACGGCCTATCAAGATATAAAAAAAATACGGGTTTCTTATTTTTTGTTTCTCTTTCTATTGCACCAAACTTGTTTTTAAGTCGAACTGCTCCTTTAATAATATCTAGAATTGTTCTTTTCTCCTCTATTTCTAACACCTTCTCATTCTTTTTCCGCTCGACCCATCTAATTCTCTTCTCTTCATTCTTCATTCTCTTCATTCATGGTGGCTCAGTGGTAGAGCGCTTACCGCTTGTGCGCTGGAGTCCCTTATTCGATCCCCGACCCACTAAGTTTGTGCTTGACAACATCGTGTCCGTAAGTTTTCTCGGAGTTTTCCCGTTTCCTCCCAGAATATCATTTCACCAATTTTTCCATCATCATTCACTTGCCTCAATCATCGTCTCTCTTAGCCTAAAGAGCATAAACGTGGTATGTTAAACTGAAAGATTTCATTTCATTTCAGAGCTTCAAGAGACTGGAGCATTTAAAATAATTGCAACGGGATTTGAAAGTTTCCCGTAACGTATGACAATACATTGACTTACACCCGACTTCGGTTACCACTACCCGGACATAGGTCAGCTAGGTAGGTTGTATCCTTCTTACTGTAGAGCAGCGGTTCCCAAACTTTTTCAACTTGCGGCACACTTCAGGGTAACTTGAATTCTCGCAGCACACATATTATTATTATTATTATTATTATTATTATTATTATTATTATTATTATTATTATTATTATTATTATTATTATTAGAAAATATAAAATACTGTAGTATTTTTTTCTGATTACTGACATCCTTCTCACAGAGAAGAAAGCTCGATCACTGTTTTTTCCCCGTGGTAAATCATTATGCTTATTTTTCATTCTAATTTAAAAATAGAAAACAATTGAAATGAAATATTGGACTCAGGTTTTTAAAACTTCGCAAACTGTATCCAACCTTTCATTAAGAAGGAGGATTACTAAATAACGAACGAACAAACGAATCTCTTTTACTTTTAAAACACAAATATAGGTAATTCGTATGCGTGTTTACTTTGCCGGAAGGATTGAATAACATTTTAAAATTTCAAGTTACAAAATAGTCTGCAACAATAAAGAAGCAATAATGGTCATAACAATGATAACAAATACTTTTTTTTTTCAAAATTAGAAATGTACAGAAAAATGTTCTACAGAAAATTAAAAATGTTCTACAGAAAAGTAACACAGTATGAAACTTTAAATTTTAGATTCATAGTACTAATGTGAAACACAAATACACCTTTTTCTCTATGTCGCGTAATTTGATTGCTATAGAATTAATTACTTTGTTTCGATTTCCTCGCGGCACACCAGCGACCCATTCGCGGCACACCGGTTGGGAAACGCTGCTGTAGAGTATAGTGTAAAACACCATTTTTAATAAATCGTCGTCGGGCAATTTAGTCTGCTCTTAAGCTCTATTATTTTTCATACATCTCTCATGAATTAAACAAGAATTAAACAAACACAAAGCTGCTGAAAATATTTCTCTAGGCCAGTAAGGAAGGATACAGATACCCAATTTATTTATTTATTTATTTTTTGAAGATAGTTATTTTTGGAAATAATCGTAAAATCAAGCGTAGTAGTATATTAAAAACTCAGATATTTTCAAGAAGGCTCACTATCACATTCAAACATTGAACTATCCCCCAATAAGGCCTCCCGCCAGCTAAGCTGAGGAAGAGGGAGGCGCGAGAGGATGTTGGAGGGAGAGGCCTGAGTGCATTGATTATGTATCTTAGTCACATTACTGGAGAGGCCTTTGCTTAGCACATGCATTGCATGAGTGAATATGCGATACTAGACTTTGTTGCATTTGTCATAGTACTAACATCAATTCGATCGTCCTGTAGTCTTGTCAATATACAGCTGACCTAAATGTTCAGTGGCAGATCTAGAGGATAAAAATTGGGGGGGGGGGGGCAGCACGAACCCAGATTATGATAGGTATATCATGAGTTTATAATTTTTCATGGATCCTGCATAAGTTTCTAACTTATCTCTCTCCCGATGGATGTTATGGCTAGGTTGGACACTAACATTGTGGATCTCAAGTATTATTTTACACATTGTATAACAGAAACACTGCTACTGAAACTACATCTAATGTTTCAAAAAATTTCCAATAAAGAATAAGAAGCAAAAACTTACTATAATCTTTCAGAAATATCCAAATAATAGTTTAGGCTAGGCCCCCGGACGCTGCACTAGATTTGCCACTGTAAATGTTACGGTGAGCGCGTGTGCGCAGGACATAGGGAATGTGGGTGCCAGATCTAAAGTACCACCATATGGAATGTCGTCCTCCCCCCACCCTTACCCCTAAGAAAAGATAGCGTCACTGCACCCGACGCTGCGTCGGCGACGCACGGCACACATGCAGACGGGAAATAATTTACACGTAATCTCTTCTCAGTTTGTAATAATTCCACATAAAAAAGTTTGTCTAATGGGGGTGCCAAGGCACCCATGGCACCCATGGCACCCACGTTGCGCACGCCTATGGTTGAATATATATATACAGTACAACCCCTCAAATCCGAAAACCCGGCAAATCCGAACACGTTCTCAGGGGAAAAAAATAACTACAGCTGAAAAAAAAAATAGATTTAATCACACAAATTTATTATTTTTTTTTTAAGGTTTTAACATATTTAGACTTAATGCTTATTCAAAACGTTATAAAATACAGTTAATTTTAGATAAAATAGGAAATAGTTTACGTTTACTTACGTATTTCAAAAAATCCAAAACAATGAAATCACTTTAGGTTAACTGGATTACGATTCACACGAAAAATAACAACACAAGATTAAACAAACACTCATTTTTCACTTGAAGTCAGTTATCTTTAACTGTCGATTAGAAAATCTTCCCGCGGAGGCAATTCCAAGCCAGCGTCGCATGAACATCACGTCGTTTGGAGTGGCTGACGGGTGTTGTTCCAATCATTTTGGACATGAGTGTACACCCGCCAGTCAAGGTCACTGCCCTTTCGACCACTGGGCCACTCTGTCTAACCTCAGTTGTTGTTTTACCGCCAATTCAGTGACAAAATAAGTACGTAATATTATTTCCCGGGTAATCCGAACTCCCCGAAATCCGAACAGGCTTCAGCCCCAATTAGTTCGGATTTGAGGGGTTGTACTGTATATATATATATATATATATATATATATATATATATATATATATATATATATATATATATATATATATATATATATATATACAGAGAGAGAGAGAATATTATTTACCTAGGACAGCCAAAAATTTTGAATTTCACAAATAAGAACTCGGTCAAATTCATATTACCTTTGCGTTCAAACCACAGTACCTACCACAGACTGTTATTCTGCTGTGTGATGTTATTTCTTTTTTCTTTATTTTAACTGTTATTATTATTTTTATTTTTTAAAAAAAATCTCAAGGAGTTTATTCATCTATGACGTATAAAGTAAACACTAACAAAGTTGAAAGGGAATAAAAGAAAACTGGAAAAGAAATAATAGTTGAAAGGAGGGGGGGGGGGTTTTGTTAGCTAAACATTAGCGACACCTGGCCACGTGCACTTGAAGTTTTGAAGTACGGAAAGCAGGAAATCATAATGTTTGTCATCACCGAACGAAAGGTTATACTCTTCATCTTGCTTATTCATGTTTTTTCTGATTTTTTTCCTGTTATTTGCTTTTGTACCTCACAGTCTATGTGAATAAGAGGTGGAGATATTTTTTTCCCCTTTTACCTGGAAAATTTCCCCCCTACTCCAGACATAGTTGTCAGTTAATGAAGCTTGAAAAAAAATCTATTTTACGGTTGTTTGTATCAAAACATTAATAATGTTAAATCTTGGAATATGACATTTACATTTTAAATAATTTATTGCTTTCTGCAGCGATTTCTGAAAAAAAAAAAAAAAAAAAAAGTTCTTCATCTAATGATCTATCAGCAAACCTGTCCAAAACAGTTGGCATTTTCATTATGGTCATGAGTGATGTTTTGATCTGTTACCGTATATCTGACTGACAAATTTCAATTCAGAATTTCAAAAAAAAAAAAAAAAAAAAAAAAGTCCAGTACATTCCAGAAAGCATAATAAATAAAATGCAACTAAACAGTAAAACTTCACAATGAATGATTAACTTAATCTATCATGTTGGCTTGTTTGATGTCTAAATACAATATTGTAGAGAACTGCTAATTGCTATGCAAGTCCAAAAGAAGCAGAAATTAAAGAAGAAGAAGAAGAAGAAGAAGAAACCACGTGTAAATGTCCAGTATTGCCAAGTTATAATTTTAAAGCTGTCAAGGAGGCACAAAAAAACACTATATCACAGAAAAACTACAACACTCAACATAATCACAGTTGTTTTCAACCAAGCGTTGACCACAGTGGCGTATTTTGGGAGGGGGCTTCCGGGCTTAAGCCCCCCCCCGAAATTTTGTTTGCTATATTAAGTAAATGAAATATCTTCCAGAATTTCACATTTACAGGACTCAAATTAGCAAAGCCCCCCCCCCCCGAAACCAAATCGTAAATACGTCACTGGTTGTCCACATAACCTACAAGTTACATCTTAGGAAAATATAACATTGGAAAACGGATAATAACAATATCTGCTTTTAGAAATACATGTATATAACTTGTACTATCTCCAATTCAAACTCGAAGTTACCGTAGATTCGTCTATAGTTAAGATTCAAATCGGAGAACCGGTATCGACTAAATGTCAAATTTTAGTCGGTATATGAGGCGTTCATAGCACAACGGAATCAAATCCAATTACCAAAGTCATTAGAAAAAGAAGCATAAAAATTATCCTGTATTCTTAAGTACACTCATGTCCAAAATGGTTGTCGCATATTTATAACAGTCTTCTTGTAAGAATATAATTTGATAATGATTTTGCAGGGTACTTTTAATACTGATACTATTTGTATAATCGGGAAATGTATATTTGTGGTAAATTTCATAGGAAAAGAATTATAAATACGAAAATTAGAATGAATAAAACAAAATGTCTTTGCCGATTATACACTTACTAACATTGTAAGAAATACCGGGCGAATTCGTTATCAAATTATACTCCTACAACAATATACATATTTATAGACATGCGACAATAATTTTGGACATGAGTGTACATCAAACAATTAATGCTTTTTTTAAAATCAAAAGTGTTATCTACAATATCTGGACATGAGATCTTAAACATGAGATATGACATGGTGACCAAGGTCACCAAAAGTAGACTTGATTTATTTGTGCACTAAACGAATTATCAACAAACATTTAAAAGAAAAAAAAAAAACGGAAATGTGGAAATATTCTTTAAAGCCTGGAAAATGCATAACGATTTCAAAATACAGTATAACTGAAAGAAACAACAAATACGTACATTACGGCGATATACAGGGCTAGCATAAATGATTTATTCATTTCGAAAAGGCTATATTTTCAAAAGTATTACACGTTCACACATGAAAAACATGAAAAGAACTACAAACTCACCAACTTTATATACCCTCTGCAAATGTTCAATATGTGCCCCTTTGGTGACACGACATACGTCCAGATGATACTCGAGCTCTTTCCATACACTTTGTATCATAGTCCTGTCAATTATCGGCACTGCAGCACTGATGCGTTCTTTGATCTCGACTAAGGATTGCGGTAGTGGGGGTACGTAAACAAGGTCCTTAACGTATCCCCATAGGAAGAAATCGAAGGCGTTAAATCAGGAGATCTGGGAGGCCAGGAGAACAAAGCTAGCTCATTCTCACCAATATGTCCAATCCAGCAACGCGGAAGTTCATCCGTTTACTTAGTCATGAACTTGGATGTGCCAATGAGGTGGTGCCAAACTCTGTACAATACAAACTTGCTGAATTTATGATTCTTTTCTAGGGATAGGCACGAGTCGCATCAATGGTAATTTTCTCGAGTCGAGTCCCGAGTCGAGTCACTGTTTTGAGGTCGAGTTTCGAGTCGAGTCGAGTTTGATACATGGTTCGCTCATTCAGTTCGTTTTGAAATCATGACTTGATTAGAGTGGAAAGCGAAAGCAATGAGAAATGTAAGTAGTAATGTGGATTACTTTTAATGTTCCTCACGAGAGGGGACATTGTTCACGTCTCGTCTCGTCTGGGTAACGAGGCAACAATAGATTTTTATAAAAAGACAGTCCCAAATGCCGTGAGCACCAGCACAAGTACAAAGTATATACTGTATCAAGGCCGAGACCTGTACGGTCGAATTTTTGAGCCCAAGCAGAAGTCCAACCTGGGCAGTGATGTCAACCGCCTCAACTCGTTTCAACTGAGAGAACAGCTCGATTCGGCTCGGTTGAGATGATCCATAGGCTCGGCTCAATTGAGTCGATATTTTAAGCCGGTTTGTTTAGGATGAGCCATCGACTCAGCTCAATTGAAGACGGCTTGGTTGGGATGAGCCATCAGCTCGGTTCAGTTCCGCTCAGGTGAGCCGTCAGCTCGAGCCGTCAGCTCGAGCCAGCTCGCTTGAAGTGAGCCATCGATTCAGTAGACCTGATATGTTAACGTTTTCTCTTAGCTCGGCTCTATGGTAAACAAGCCGTGAGCCGACCCATTTAAACCAATTGCACCATTAGAGTCGGCACGGATGATTCAACATGATCAAATGGATCGAGTTTGTTTGTTCACTAGAAGTCAGATGTCGCTTTTATTGAAGTGACTGTATATCTGGTTCAATGTATCTTCTTGTATCTGGGACCTCGTTTAAAGAAATTCTTACTTCGGCTGTGAAGAAGACTATTACGAAACTAAATTCTTCTACACTCACGTGTAAATTTCCAACTTGATACATTTCTTGTAAGCTATCTTGAAGAATTAATGGATAGAAGCAGTGATTAGTAGTTCTCGTTGGTTCAGGTGGATGGGGCCATTAGTCCTTTAACCCTCCTTTGGGTATGACCCTGGTACTCTAAATCATCTCCTTAACTTTAAGAGCTTTTTGCTCATACAGAAAATCAACCGGAAAAGAATAATAAATTTGCTTCCATCGCTTGTTGAAACCGAGGCAAGCAAACTTGTCGAGAATAAACCCGGGAACGCACACATAGAAGGCAAGTTTATTCGCCATTTGGCAGAGAAGAGGTAGCAAAAAAAAAAAAAAAAAAAACACTGTTCTTAGTTAAAAGTTCCTTAACGTAACATTAGACCTGTATACAATACTCAATTATAGATACAAGCGCATATAGATATAACCGTCACTATGTTATAGAAGTATTTTTGTGGACACTCTGTATATTTTGGAAAGACAGTAATATTTTTTCGATTTATACTATATTCTGCGACGCCAATAAGTTCTTTCTTCAATGGGAACTATTTTCTTCCCAAGCAACAAGACAAAGAAGTCTTTCATCGTTTTTTCCTATATATCTAAAACGTTATTTTGTGGTGAGAACATTTCAGTGAGCGACGAAGCTTCTCAGTGTTTCTCCCTGACTTACTAATATGCAAAAACTATGTTCTATAGTCATTTGGAACTGAATTAAGTGTATTCTCCAATCATTTATGGAAATACTGCGATCTAGAGCACATCAGGTGCAGAAACGACTGAATGGCACCAGCCACATCACTTTAGCAGCTCGTTATCTAAATGTTCCCACAGTCAAGTTATCGCAATGTCTTGGCGCCGTGGCCAGTGGACTAACATTAACTCTTTTTATGTTCTATTCGCATGTACATACCTGAGTGCTTTTGAGAATGAACTGCAACATTGATCAGTGGATTAATGCAGCTCGTATCTGGAACCTCTTGGTTCGAGGAGTGTTACTCCACGTTTCGAGGCAGCAACCACGCACGTCGCGTCGAGCATCGAGTATAGTATTGTGCTAAGGGGTATACGTTATTAGCCACCACTCAATGACTTAATGGTGGCTAGCCCCAATCAGTAAGTCCCAGGTTCACATACCTTGTGCGTCAAAGTTATAAACGCACCCTCCAACATTATCATTCCACTTTGGAGACTACCTATTTTTATTGAGGATAAACGTCATTATTTGAGGATTGTTTGGAGCAGCAATTATATTACTTCGTGGGATTGTCCCGGCGACTTTTCCCAGTGCTAATCCCCCAAGTGCATTAGTGGTGTGAGAAAAGTATATCTAGTGGAATCATTATCTTAATCTTCAATCCTAATATATAAAGTGACAAAGGGCTAAAGTACAGTGAAAAAGTAAAGTGTCATTTTATTAAAGGAAATAATTATACATATGCAGTGTTGAGTGTTTTGATTATTTTTCTAATCCGTTATTTTTTCTTTAAATAGTATTTTAATAATTAAGCATAGTGTCGTTTAATCCAGTGTATTTTTGTTGTGTGTATGAATAGTGTTTGTGTGTGTTGCGGTCTGAGTGACCGTCTGATCGTCCGTGACGTTTTCGAGACGAGACATCCGAACCTCTCGGTGCCTAATACCCATCTCATTATTGAGACCAGCAGGCAATTTAAAGATACTTTTGTAATCCCTTTTAGGAGATGTCCTACAACGCCTTACCCAGGTAAGTCCAGGTATCCGGAACATACTGATCGGCAGGACCACGGAAGACAAACCCCGGAAAACAGCTATATAAATAAATGGTACCCGAACAGCGACCCGATACCAGACGATTATATAGAACAAATGCCTTCATCAAGAAAGTCAATGCAGTAAGAATATAGAAACCTATAGGAGAGATTCGATAGATCTTACGTTTCTGCTAAGAACAACGCTTCGTGCAGCAATGTGATAATGTTAGAATAGCGGCAAGTTCAACAGTTGACATCTACATAATGTGAAACGAAGATCGAGTTTGTTCTATGGTCATTATTTTTCTATTTATGACAGACTTCTTGTAGTAGAGGAGACCCGAAACTGTGTAGGAGGAAAAGGAAGGGGAAGACAGCGAAACATTTTTTGGCAATTGTTCGTCCTCGCATTTTCTCCCTAGCAAGATATCTTTAAGAAGTAAGATATAGGCCCTATATAGTTAATTGACCTCACTGAAAAAAAGCAATGTACTCACAACATTTTTGAGTGTATTCTCCTACAGTATAGAAAATCTGTAGACCATACTTTAAAAAATCTGGTTTTCCGTATTGTGACGAAAAATCTATATCTATAGACATACATGTAGATCTGACAACCTGTTATATCTGCTTCTGCAAACAGCGTTTATATCAAGAATCTTATAAAATAGAGGATCTGTCCATATGTATCTTCATGCTATTAAATGAATGAAGCCAAAAAACAACCGAGCATCGACACATCTGATTGGCTACTTTCGTTTCCGCCACGATTGTTGGCTCAAAACATTGCGATTCTATTGGGCGGAGTGGGCAGAGTAGGGGTGGTGAAACTGTGACGTATGGCTTCAAGATTTTGTTGTAAGGGCAGATCCTCTATTTTATAAGATCCTTGGTTTATATACTTTATCTGTGTCCCTGAGTCTTTTGACGAGCACTGTTATGCGCGGTTGGGAGGGAAGGGTGAAACTTATTCTTCGGAGACCGACTGATTATGTTTCACAACATGCTGTTTGGAACAATGTCTATGCTCACGTGTTTCGTGTGTTGTGAATCCACCAACGGTAAATCGGACAAAATGCTCTTTCTTTTTTTGTCTTCTGTTTTGTTTGAAACGGTGAAACCTCTAAACTTCTGGATAGCATAGAGGATTGAGCCACAAATAGTCAACAGAAAGATATGCAAGGAAAATGCTCATAAGATTGTCTAAGTAGCAGCCTAGCTGATTTGAAAGGAAATGAAATTAAATATTTAAGTTTTACGTTCCACGTTTATTCCAACTACGCTAAAGGAGATGGTGACGATGAGAAATGAAGGAATGAAGAAAGTGTGAGGAAAGGGGAAAACAGCGAGAAAACCCATGCATACAGTATTTGTCTACTACAAAGTTCACTTGGCGCGAGCTGGAATCGAACCAAGGACCCCACGCACCGGAACTGAACGCTCTAGCACTGAGCCACCGCGGCCCACCTAGATGATTTGTCCAAAGGAGGTGCCTATAACATTTTTCTGGTAATAACACTTAGCGTTTGCCATGAACATTAAAATATTGATTATTTCAATAGATTCTGTGGTATGAGGGAGCTTTATAGTCTTTTTCAGGACTTAGAATAATACGGAAAAATGATTGTTTATAACACAAAAGGACACTACAATGTATTTCATTTAAGTTTCCCAAATTTTGTTCCGAAATAGTGGTTACTCTGAGTAACTCCCCGCACCCCAAGGTTTTCGAGGAAGATACCATTGAAGTTATAAATTAAGTGAAGATCAAAAGCATAACAAATTATAGTTCTGAAATTAAAAGGTAACTTCCAATTGTCTTACGCAAGTCTAGACCTATCAGTCCTTTGAATGCTTCTCGGTGAAATTTCAATCATTGCGTATTGTGGAAGTAGAGAGGGAAGCGCAGAACAACAATCCACATGACACGTCTCTTTAAACAACAAAACGTTATTTTTAGTGTATTATGCTATCTAAGCTATTACTATAAGGAAAGAGAATAGTTAGGAACACAAAAGGTGCTAGAATTTTTCATTGTATCAAACTATACTGTTTTGAATCATTATGCAGGAAATTAAGCTCATCCAAGGTCTACCAGCTTCTGGGTGAAGAGATGCCAAGTAATGTACTTTGTGTCCTAGGGCAATTAATTTGGTGGGTCCTATAAAAGTATGACTCAATGCCCACCATCACTCTCCTCCGGAATATAAACCCGAAACCTTGTGAACGATGTCCTTGCCTCTTAGACTTTACGACTACCGAGATCGGTAGTCAACTAGTTTTTAGTATTCAGATTTAATCGTCCAATCTTTCATATTTATACATGGTGTTATACTACTACTACTACTACTACTACTACTACTACTACTACTACTACTACTAATAATAATAATAATAATAATAATAATAATAATAATAATAATAATAAATTGTAGTAGAAGAAGCATAATTAATAATTATATTGTCTATGCAGCATACTTGAAGATAGTACTTAGATCTACACACAGGATTTGGCTCAACTCGACCCAAATTTGAGTCGTTGGAGGAAATTTTTCGAGTCGAGCCAAAAAATGTCTGTTTCGAGTCGAGTCGAGTTTCAAAGAATCCTCGCTCGAACTCGCTCGTGCCTATCCCTATTCTTTTCATGTGCGTACGTGTAATATTTTTGAAAATATAGCCTTTTCAAAACGAATGTATCATTTATGCTAACTCTGTATATTAATACCAGATGTGACACGAAAGTATCAATTCTTCAACTTATTCTGAAGTAAGATTTGAAGCTTTCCTGGCGGCTTTCCTTTTCGCCAGTCCAGAGTATATATATTACTTACATCCGCTGATCTCTACATAATTGCCCTGATGATGAGAACGATGACAGCTCTTGAAACGTTGGCCTATCCACCAGTTTTCACCTGGCTGATTGCCCGAGAAGAACTTTATCATTATTCTGAAGAGTTGAAATAACAAGAAAAAAACATTTGAAAGAAGAATTACGCTTTTACGCTACAGAAGGAAAAAAAAAAAAAAGACATCAATATGATAGTAAAAATTCAATACGGACCATCTATATTTTTAAATGGTGGATAGTGCGAATTTTAAGGATAACATTCTGAATCCATCCTAAGTATATTTAATATACTAAGTTCAATTTTTCATTGATAGTGTTGTGTAGAAGGGAAGTTGACTGAAGTAGAAGTTGGTACTATTTGCAAAACGCAAGAAGATTTCGCGAAAGGTTTCGATGCTTGATGAACATGGTAGTCGTATAGTGGCCAAGTGAAAGGTAACCTCAACTAAATCGTTTTAAAACGTAAGGTAACCTAACGGAACGCAACATAATCCAGCCTAACAATTTTTAATATTTTAAGTTGTTTATTTATTTATTTATTTATTGTACATTTACTGCGGGGGGGGGGGGACTTCTAAAGTTAAACCAAAAAGTTTGTTGTTTAATGGATGCCAAGACGTGATACTGGATGATGAAGTAATTTGAATGTTTTGTGGGGGGGGGGGATTGAATGTGTAGAGTAGAGGTCTGGGATCGGGCCTACAAAGCATATATAACTTCGGGCTCAGTTATATATAAATTTTTAAATACACAGCCATGTTTCTCGGGCCTAACTTTGTAAATATACTGTACATCGATATATATTGTACCGTTCTTTCTGGAGAACTTTTAAAGCACAACTGCAAAATTAAACCTCTAATTGCTTTAAATAAAAGTACATTTTGCGTTAATTATTAAGTTTCTGTAATTCGGGCTTATTTCGGGCTCATTTGATTATCACATGAGCTCGGGCCTAAATGTTAAAACATATTTTCGGACTCGGGTCGGGCCTCACATTTAAATTCACGGGCCGGGCCGGGCTCGGGCTAAATATTCCGGCCCGTGCAGACTTCTAGTGTAGAGTGACTAAAAGGGCGTTCTAGTCGCAGTCGTAAGTTTGTGTAAGGAATTGTATCAGAAAAATACTTAATGGAACACATACACAACTTGTTATTAACTTAGAAATTAACTTAGAGAAGTAGCCAATTGTTTCTCACTGTTAGGCCTGTTATATGTGCCGTTAGGAAAGTAGCAATAAGTAATATTATGTACTGACCACACATTAGCCAGGAAAATTTGGCTACCTAAAGCCCTGGAGCTCTGTAGAGCAGGTTTCGTTAAAGTTGATAATTACACTGGACTGAATTTAAATTCCTTGGAAAATATAACTCGTAAGCTGTAAGAAAAGCGAAGACTACCACTTCACTAGTCACCCAAAAGACAACGGAACACAAAATGGCTGCTGTATTCTGTTAAAAAAAAAAAAGGTAAACACACTCTATGATATGTTGTTATTATATGCATAATAGATATGTCATCTTCAAAATCCTCTTTGCATATCAATGACAACACTTCTTGAATACTCTATTTGTATGTGGAGACAAGATTAAAAAAAAAAAAAAAAAATGAAACAGTGGTTTTGATTGATTTTCTATTGAGTTTGACAAGCCACGATGAAGGACAAAGTTTATTGGCACATTCCTTTTGTATCGAGCGAGACTCATTAATATTTGGCTCAGGTCTTGCTTAAAACACGCAGTCAGATTATGCTTAAGCTTGTATACAATGGTCAATTAACAGAACACGTGAGTATTCTGTGCAAAAGGCTTGGCTTCTCTTGTCGGCTATGGCCATTTTTTTCTGCTTTCTAATCATTGTCTTCAAGAATAAGAAGGAAAAGAATCTAAAGATTTTTTGTTTTTCTTCTTGAGAAAAAAAAAATCTTATTTGTGATTTGCTATGCTTTTGGGACTGGTAGATGTAAGATAAGTATTCTACTAACGTATCGTTGTATTTGTTTTGTTTATTTGTAGATATGTAGATCTGTAGTTATCTGCTTACATGAATAAACGGTTGAGTTCTTAGTTCTTAAATGCTTCTTTGGGGCCAGATGGCGAATCCACTTTTAGAAACAGAAAGAATACATTTAACGGCATAGTTTTGGATTTGGGCGACCAAACTTAAGACCAATCTACACCATAAAAGATCTTGTACAAGATCTTGTAGCTGTCATAAAAAAATCTTGAAACCCAATCTTTCTATTTACTGTCTACACATATCAACTTCTTGAAAGCAAGAAAAACATTTCCACCCATGCAGCACTGCGCTCTAGTGGGCAAATAGTGAACCTTCCCATTACAGGGTTCTGCCTGGATGACAAATAGGTTTACCTGAATCACCTGAATGAAGTCTATCTATATATTGTATTTTTCTTCACATTTATGTGGCTTTCAGATATTCACTATTTTTAATTAAGAGTTCAAATACAGAATTACACACCTCCAATTTAAAAAAATCCTTACATTTGACCTTTTTCTAAATAAAGAATCGCAAAATTTGAAATATTAAAGAAATTGGCCTTCATTCCCTCTTCAACATCGACAACGCTGCAGCATGTGTTCAGTTATTTATAACAAGGAGTTGATATGCCGAGTTTCACGTCCCTTACTTAAGGGATTTCTAAAATACTCTCGGTAAAACATTTGAACACCCATTACCGCTTCCCCATTTGAGTTCGTATTTTAATTTAAAATCCTTTCTGATTCCTTGCTATCATATTAAAATGATTTTTCTTCCAAATATCACATTTTTTGGTATATTAGTATGACCTGGGCCAGTGGTGTAACTACAATGGAGCGAGTGGAACAGTTGCTCCAGGGCGCACAGTAAAAGGGTGCATGTGCGAACGGACTTTATGCAAAGAACGTTTGAAATCATTTCAAAAGGTACGCTATGACTATTAGCAATTAATTGGCAACAGCCGATACCGGAGGCGGATCCAAGAATTATTGAGGGGGCGGGCAGGTTTGAAAAATAAACTTGAAACATTTTTCGATATTTGGTTCGCTAACTAAAAGTATGGACTGCAGTGCTTCATAATTCGTATTTATCTCCACCCGGAGGCGGCACTGAGGAGTGGCGAACGCACCCAGAATCTTCCTTTTGAAAGAAGTTTTATATATATTTTTTTCCTACAGCCTTTAAACAAGCGCTCCGTTAGGGACTAATTTATATATTTTACTCCTCATGGAATATGGATTTCTCTCAGGATTAGAAACCTGCTTGTGTTTGATTATTTTTGAAAGTATATTTTAACATCAAAAGATGATATTATATTACGAACGTTTCTATTCTATCCATTAATTAAATCACATCGAAAAGTGAGACAAGTATAATATCAGAGAAGGGGGATGGAATAACGAGTCAGTTGTTACGCCATGCCAGCTCTGTTGGCCCGTGTTTCACGATGCGAGCAGGTGTTTTCACGATTCATCTTACAAATATCTCCCAAACCGTTACTCCCTGTTAAAAATCTTAGTGAACCTTCTTTGTAGAAGTAGTCTTAGAAATAAAATGAAAAACGAACAAACAAGCCAGACTGTACGATAACGAAGATATGAGTGATACCGTAAACGCTTCCAGAGGGAGGGGGTCTCGATTTTTACAAATATCCCCTAACCAGTTACTTCCAGCTATAAATTGTACTGAATCGTATTTGTACTACGTAATCTTAGGGGGGAAAAAAGAGTGAACGCGCTAGGGTATATAGTAACGAAGATATGAGTGATGCCATAAACGCTTCACAGGGGGGTTTAGGGGAATAGCGGGATAAGCATCGGGGAGAATTTAGGAGAATTTTGAGAAATTATACCTTTACATGTGTGCTAACGATTGGTAGATAATTCATCTTGCTACAAATTTGTTCTGACATTTTCCCTTCATTGACCGGGCTAGTGGGCAATATATATATATAACCGGGTCACGGATAATTCGCAACAGAAAATGAAAAGGGGCCAATTTCCACCAGGAAAGCAAAAGGAGATAGGTTATTCGTTATACGTACACTATACCTAATAAGAAAAACACTTGTAGATGAAATATAAGCTTTAGAAATATGAACTACTACTACTACAACTATTATATTATTACTATTATTATTGACCACATAGGTTCGGAGGCCAATTCACCAAAATCTGTTGACTCCATTCTTAGAAGCCCATTATTATTATTATTATTATTATTATTATTATTATTATTATTATTATTATTATTATTATTATTATTATTATTATTAGTTTTGAAATTCTAACAGCTGAACTTCCTATTTGCTACTTATTTCCTATTTTGATGAATGTTGAACAATGACTTATGAGAAATGATAACTTCGATTAAAATTTATTGTGATTACAGAATTTAGCTTGAAGTACCGTGATGAATTCAATATGCTATTTCGATGACAGCAGAAATTATATTCTTTTGACACACATATTGCTGTCCAGGGTGGCTTGGTGAACATTCCAAGTGTCTGGGGAATATAGAAGGGGCACATTACGTAAGCGAATATTCCCAGACCAAGCTTTAACACGGCAATACGCGCCGGACACGTAGTACTATCAAAATAGTCCAGAAGTTCCAGCTCTTCCTCTGAATTATCTTGTATTAATTGATGCACATCTGCTATGAGAAGAAATGCCAATCCATTCGTTTTATCGCAAAATAGACGAATATTTTCATTGCTCTTGTACCGTTCTGTGAGTCCAAGCTCTTGGACCTTCCTTCATGTTGACTGAGTCAGATGAAAAACCCAACGGTGTATACGACTTGAATTTCCAAAAGTTGCTTTTACAGCCACATTTCCTCTATCTTGAAATCCATAACCACAGTTACAGGTCTGGATATTTACTAAATTCATTGCACTGATGCACCACCACACGAAACAGTTCTTCATATGAATTTTGTGTGTTGCAGTGCATTAAGGCGTAGGCCTACACCTAGTGAAGGAAGTCTTACCTCAAATAACATATACGTGATTTTTTTTAAGGAACCATTGAAAAAATGCCGTCCACCATCCATGTTTCACTTCTCAATAGCTCCATAAGGCTATATTTAAAGACGCTTATGCTTTGCTTCTATTTAGTTCAACAAAGGTGAAAAATAACCGTGACAAAATTTCCTATATGATAATATTTCTGTGAAAGAATTACTGGAAATTTAATCTCTTGTCTCAAATACGATATCTAAAATAGGGCTATGTAACTCATTATTTAATAATAGAGGAAGCAACTACAGTTTTAGAGGAAGCAACTACAGTTGCCCTGTACAAAAGCTCCAATTTAGGCAATACTTTACATGCAGTAACATAACTAGGTGGTTGCGTGTTAAAAGGACATTAGAAGAACTTAAAACACTAAAACGGCGTAATCGAATTTTCCGAAGAAATAAAATTAATTTCGATGATTTTTTCCAAACCAAACTTTGACTTTCCGCTGAATAAAGTCGAAGTCACTACTCCAAAAATGAAATGAAATGAAATCTCTAAGTTTTACATCCCACGGTTATGCTGGCTAGGCTAAAAGAGGCAGTGATGAAGAGAAATGAATGAAATGGTGAAATGAAGAAAGTGTGAGGAAACGAGAGAATCCCGAGAAAAAACATGCACACGATATTTGTCCTCCAGAAAGCTCACGTGGCGCGAGTTGGAATCGAACCAAGAACCCCATGCACCAGAGGTAAATGTTCTACCACTGAGCCATCGCGGCCTCTATTAATAAAATTGCAAACCTTTATTCATGTTATAAGTCTACAGCATACAGTACATATATACATTGTATTATTTATACCTTTTATAAACTATGAGATGTAAATAATGCCACGGACCTTCTAACGTCGTAAATATATTTCACGTGAATTACTTTTCTATATTGAAAGTATTTATGGCGAAAACCTATCAACACGATATTTTCAGATTTCGAACATCCAAAACTGGAACGTTACGCGCTTAAAAGTAGGTCAGATAAGCTAGTGAATCTGCATGCATAGTAAAACTAAGTGAAGTTGACTGATAGTAACTCCCCCTCCATCACATTTGGTGCCTCAACTCTCTGTGCTATTCGCCTATCTTCACAAAATTGATTCCCTCCCTTCACAGTGTTTCACGAAAAGCACTTGGACCCAATAGAGCGCTCAACTCTTACGCGTTTGGTCCATAGGTCAATTTCAGCCAGTGTCAAGTGAGCTTTTGGTGGACAAACACTGTGTGCTTGGGATTCTCCTGTTGCATCCAATTTTATTCAACCATTATCACCTATCTCATCATCAACCATAAGTCACGTTAACATGTTACTAATATATTAAACTTAAAGCGAGTTATACTAAAGTAATCGGTAATTAAAGGAATATTTAATTGATGTTATAATAACTGTTGTACTTACTCAGGCTTTTGTTTCCTTCCTTTGTTCTTTTTAGTTGTAAACAAACCTCGTTCAGTAAATGACTCATCATCATCATCATCATCATATTATTATTATTATTATTATTATTATTATTATTATTATTATTATTATTATTATTCACCAATTTAATGCCCGAGGCTACAAATATCGTTCGGTAGTTAGTAAATATATGAAGCTTATAATAAACTAATAAGAGCGTGTTGCGTAGTAAAGTATTAACAGCACGAAGTAGAAGATATAGAATGAGGGGTGTTACGACCTCCCATGCCATGATACGATATGCATAAACCGACTCGCAAGAAAACGACAGTTGTTCTTTGTTCAATGACGTCACTCATGATGAAAGAAACAACTGTCCATAGGCGGTCAGAATCTCACATACAGATGGATGTATGAAATATATAGCTGACGTATATAATATACGTATACATGTGTAGTATACGGAAGTTTGTTAGATGTCTGACACCCTGCAGCGACATGATATAATGTCTAAATGAGAAAAAGGCAGTAACTATGTAGTATATGGATAACGTATGCTCCGTACAGATTTCCGTACTAATCGTAAGGATTCCATATATTTGTACAACATACCGCTGTCCGAATAACGGATTTTTCTCAGTGTACACATAATTCTATACTATATGCAATAGTATCATATACTTTGATTTTCATATTTATATTTTCAATGTAAATAGCAGCAATACAAAATATCAATATGAATATCAAAATATTTGTGTCTTTGTGTAGTTTCAATCAAATCATAGGGTCAGATAATGGGGGATCAGGGCCGTCTTACGCATCCTTTTGCGTTGTTTGCTTAATATATGGCCAAACATGTCTTGAGGCTGTGAACTGTGGAACCTTTTACGTACTGCGAGCAGTGGCGGTTTTAGCGGGTAGACACGGGGCTACCCAAAAATATATAAAACTGAAAATATATAAATACTAAAAGATATAATAAAAAGTAAATATATTTTCACTTTTTCTATTAATGGTAAATAATTATTTAATAAACAGCATCAACAACTACTGTAAAAGTAATTTCCTATTGTCATTAATCAATCGAATACGCGAGGAGCGGACCTACCCAAAATTAAAATCCTAAAGCCGCCCATGACTGCGAGCTTTAGCATGTTGGAGGTGAACTACTGGAAAACAATACAATTGAAATGACTTGATACTAGACCGAAGTAAGTTTGTTTTATCTTTGTTTCAGCTATAATGTCAAACGGTTTACTTGCAACTGAGTCAGTCAATTTTCAATTTCTATGCAGATAGCTTTCTTTCTTTTTTTTTTCTTTTTCTTTAATCACATTCATTTTTACTGATATAGATGTGAATAACGTTGCTAATAAGAGAATAGTATCTAGTTATTTTTCCAAGAAGAACAAGTAGAATAACATCTAAAATTTATGATAAAACTAAAAGAAAGAGTTATTCTTCTTACAGAATTATTGCGAAAAATTGAAATGAAATCTTTAAGTTTTACGTCCCACGGTTATGCCGGTTAGGCTAAAGGAGACGGTGATGAGATATGAATGAAATGGTGGAATGAAAAAAGTGGGAGGAAACGGGAGAACCCCGAGAAAACCCAGGAGCATGGTGTTTGTCCACCACAAAGTCCACACGGCGCGAGCTGGGATCGAACCAGATACCCCAAGCAACGGAGGTGAACGCTCTACCACTGAGCCACCGCAGCTTCTATCTACAATCAAAATATAGGCATAATTAGAATAATTGCAAAACCTAAGGATTTCTGCTCAAGTACAACCCTGAAAACTATGTACATCGGTTCAAATTTCCATTTAATCTATCATATATATATATATATATATATATATATATATATATATATATATATATATATATATATATATAATATTATTTGGTGACAATCAGTTTATCGGAAAAAACATTATTATTATTATTATTATGAAAATTAGTAATTCTGAAAGATAATAACTTCGATTAAAGCTGCTATGATTACAGAATTGCTTGCAGTACCATCCTGAATTCAGAATGCTATTTTCATATCTCTGGGGAAGCTAAATTATTTCGATGCCTACATTCATGGAACCGAGCTGTTAACAAAAGAAGAGACACTTGTTTTCCCTGGCAGTCGTAAAAATGTGTATTTTGGCTCTTCCCCCTCCAGCCCAAAAGAAACCGTTGTTTCGGAAGCGGCGCAACTGGATTTTCTTTTATGTCAGCGGGAGGGCGATAGCAGGTAGCAAGCAAGACGGCCCAAAAAGTTGGACACTGTTGAACTTCTTGCAAGATGGAAAAAATGTTTTATGACCCTATCAAGACTATGTTTACACGGGGAAATATGGTAGGGTTTCAAGATTTTTTTTATGACAGCTACAAGATCTTGTACAAGATCTTTTATGGTGTAGATTGGCCTTTAGGTATAAAACACACACACACACAATGTTCATAGGAAAATTGAGTTGATGTTACGGAAGGGTAATTACTATGCAAATGTGCAGGGACTACTTCCACTTAGCGGAAGAGTACATCATAGTGTAAGAATACGAAAGTGAAATTGTTTGCCATTCTGTTTTCAAGTATGGTGGGATCAAGATAAATACTAACCTAACCTAACCTGAACCATCACAAAATTCAGAAAATATACCGAGAAAATACGAATTTTAACCTAAAAATGTTTGCCCCCCAAATCCAAAATTATGGCAGTTTAACTTCAGTGACATCGTAAACATATTGGGCCTTATGCATAATCGTTTGAAGTGTGATTAGTGCCATACTAAAGAGGTCAACTAACGTATGTTTCCTGCAGTAGTCAGACTTTTAGTACGGCGCTAATCATACGTCAAAACGACTATGTATAAGGCGGATTGAGAATACGGGGTACTTAAGTATTGATTGTGGAAAACTCGTAACTCTTACTTTTCAAATTTGTTTGAGTTCATCCTTAACTTCTTTTCAAGGGCGTCATTTCAGACTTTGCTTGGGGGGGGGGGCAAGAACACCACCCACATAAGATTTTCACGTTTTGTACTATTATATTAGTAGACAATCGACTAAAGTATATGTATTCCTCAAACTCTTGAAGGGGGCAATTGCCCCCTCCTGCCCTCCCTAAATGACACCCCGGCTTCTTTCCACAGTAATTTATCTCAGTGGAGCAGAGTTGTCTCCAACATTGCGAGGCGGGCAAATTTGAGGCTTATTCTAAGGGGGGGAGTGAGATTCATATTATGGTAGACTAGCAGCGTTCACCCCGCTTCGCTGCGGTCACCCCGGAACGCAATAAACTTTGTTACTTAGATAATTTTTACTTTTTCGCTTTCAAGTGATATGATAAAAACCATAGAAGATTGCAGTAAATGTTAACATTATATCGCCTGTCATTTATGTTAACCCGCCCCGCTTCGCTGCGGTCACCCCGGAACGCAATAAACGTTGTTACTTAGATAATTTTTACTTTTTCGCTTTCAAGTGATATGATAAAAACCATAGTAGATTGCAGTAAATGTTAACATTATATCGCCTGTCATTTATGTTAACCCGCCGAGTGACACGGTCATGCGGGTTGCATATAAATACGTTTATTTTTACCTATGATGAACTAACAAAGGATTTGTACGTTATGGACACTTGAATGGTCAATTATCTCAAGACACTGGTAATTAAAAATTAAAGTGATATGATAAAAACCATCTAGGGTCCAAATCCTAATAACCCCCCAAAAATAAAAGAAATTGGTTCAGCCGTATTAGCGTGATGAGGTAACAAAGGATTTGTACGTTCTCTTTTATATATAAGACTAGCAGCGTTCACCCCGCTTCGCTGCGATCACCCCGGAACGCAATAAACGTTGTTACTTAGATAATTTTTACTTTTTCGCTTTCAAGTGATATGATAAAAACCATAGAAGATTGCAGTAAATGTTAACATTATATCGCCTGTCATTTATGTTAACCCGCCCCGCTTCGCTGCGGTCACCCCGGAACGCAATAAACTTTGTTACTTAGATAATTTTTACTTTTTCGCTTTCAAATTGCAGTAAATGTTAACATTATAGCGCCTGTCATTTATGTTAACCCGCCGAGTCACATGGTCATGCGGGTTGCATATAAATACGTTTATTTTTACCTATGATGAACTAATAACAAAGGATTTGTACGTATGGACACTTGAATGGTCAATTATCTCAAGACACTGGTAATTAAAAATTAAAGTGATATGATAAAAACCATCTAGGGTCCAAATCCTAACAACCCCCCAAAAATGAAAGAAATTGGTTCAGCCGTATTAGCGTGATGAGTTCACAAAGGATTTGTGCGTTCTCTTTTATATATATAGATGAGTCTGATTTCTGAGGTGAACCTGTTGTACATTACACATCAGACGATGTTGATGAAGTGGCAGTCGGACACAAATCATCACATTTTCCCCAAAACACGCATTTCAAATCGGATTATTGGGGGGATAGTTTCCCAGTTTCAAGATTGGGGGGACATTGTCTCCCTCATCCCCCCTGGAAATTGCGCCAGTGTTGTTATATCCATACTGTTTACTTTCTTTGAAGTGTCTATCACAACACACTGTAGTTGATAGGTTGAGTGTCACAAACTATTATTCGAAGAAATTCTGCAATCTTAGCGTTTAGTGGGGAAAAATATTCGAACATATTATAAACTATATTAAATATTCCAGGTAAACGTCCTGCGATGATGCCCTTTTCGACTAAGGGAGATGGTTAAGACAAGTGAATGATGGAAGATTTGACGGATTAACAAAGTGAGGGTAAACGGGAATGCCCAGAGAAAACCACGGACACAGTAGTGTCCACCACAAGCTTCTTTTTAAAATTGAAACTGCTGAAGACAGTTTATTTTCTCCGAATTGCATTAGGTACCTTTGTCATTTATTGTCACTTGAAAGTTGGGCTAGACGTCATGGGCAAAGATATATGCCATTGACGTCTGTAATTCACATGTAAATAGCTACAACGCCGATAGTTTAATTACCACAGTCATGCTGCGATATATGGTACATGCTACGTATTTTAAATTCCATTGTATACCCAGAGAATGTTGAATTTATGGGTATCATTTTTATAACATTTGTGGTGCAGATTTATTGCACGAATCCGTACATAAATTCATTGCATATATGCTTCTTTTTCAGTAAATCGACTCTCTATATCTTGAACAATCATTTGTGGAGTGTGAACTTCCATTTCTCTGTGCAAATTCACTTAAGGATGGCTTCAGTTTACATACACAATAAGAACAGTTGTGAAAAAGACACTAACTTAAGCACGAATGCTATCTAAGCGAGTACGGGGAAGAGCGCAACAGCGGAACCCGAACGTAAGCGAGGGGGTGCGTCAATAGGAAGTAGGGACGTCAGCGATGGTGGGTATGCTCATAAACGAGGATTGTGAAAAACACTGTATATGACATAAAAACAATTTACCGTACGTGTTGGATTATGTACTTGTACGTTACTAAGGATATTATAGGTAATAACTGTTTGCATATATGTATTTCAAAATAACACATTACTAATGTAAATTTCACAAAATAATATGTGTATCCTTTAACTCTTGAACACTTCTGTGGTTGTGTGTCATAAGTTAGAACACAGACTTCAGATACTTCACTTCACTTTGTATACTGTGATTAACGGCTTCCTTATGGGTGGATCAATGCTTAGACATTCATTATTGTATTTCTATGTAGATACGGTTTCACATGTAAGAACACATCGTATTTTGATTCTTCACACACTTGTCTATTAAAATATTATTACAAATTTGTCCTGTAAATTTTACAAATATGTGGATCCGTACATTAAATCTGCACCATGTTTTTAACATTTGATATATAATAATCATAGAATTATAAGTTTACATATTTACTAAGAAAATTATTATAATACACTAAGAAAATTATTATTCATCTCAACCCAAAATATGAACGGTGTACTTTTTAAAAACAAAAATTACAAATATGTTTGTGACAGTTGCCTCATATTCATTTTTTAAAATTTTAAATAAATTATTTTAATTCAATTATGCATATAATTAAAACAACGTTAATGAATATCATAATTTAAATTTTTGTGTGTAAAAAAAATCAAAGTTAACTGATATAGCATTCTTTATTTTCTGTCCCTATCCAAGAGTAATATGTTTTCCTTTTATTCTGTATATTCATATTCATATTCATATTCATATTTATTTGCCTGTTCATAGCTTACAAATGAGGACAATCCTCAATTAAGCATTACAGTTGTCAGATATGGTTTACATTCTCTATATATTATCAGTAAGATAAGTTTCCACAGAGTAATAGCTTTTTTCTAACAATAATTCTAACAGAGTATTTCTGAATATCCGTTATTCGTTAATGTCCTTATACTTTGTTGGTAATTTGTTATATAATTTTATACAATTCATATATACAGTTTTGCTAAAATTTGCATAGTTCTGCTGGATAATATACATATTACAATTCTGCCTAGTATTGTATGAGTGAATCGTATTAGCTAATGTAAATAAATCCTTGTGTTCGATTACATACATAATTGTGCGATATATATATAAACTAGGTAATGTCAATAATTTATATTTTTTTAAAATATTTTTACATGAGGATCGTTCAGGCATACTAAACATTATTCTAATAATTTTTTTCTGTATCCGGAATGTACTAGCACTTATTCTCGAATCCTATCGCTGCGGCGAGCACATCTAAATGATCCTTATTTGTCTCTTAATACTCCGCTGAACGTTTGAAGCCACACAAGACCACACATACAGAGGACCCTTCGTGAGCCCAAGCAAAGGAAACAGGAGAGCTTTTAGCATCCTTTTTTGAAACAGGAGAAAAATAGTAAAGTCTGCACAAACTGAATAGAATCGAAGTGGAAAATAATCTCTGTGAATTTGTCAAAATTACATCCTAGTCAGAATGGCTCCACGTAGAACCTAGATAAATTTTTGACACAGGTCTGTAAGTTGGTCCAAGAGCATGCACGAGACAGAAAGACTCCAAATGAACCCCCATAAAAATTTTCCATATAACTTGTGAAATTTAAAGAAATCACGTACTTTGGAGAGACGACGCTCGAACACCGTAAATAGGCGGATACTAAGAAAATAAAATTGAGGACACCAAAATAATTTGACCAATGAGAAAATTAGGGAGAGCAAAAATGCGGTTGGAGGCGTATCAAAAAAAAAAAAAAAAAAGATCGACGGGTTGAGAATTTAAAATTTCAAGTCAGTCGCAGTCGCAGTCCGGGAACCAGTGCGTCCAAAAACTTCCATAATACCCGGAAAACACACACACACTACACTAAGTCTCACGCGTTAATTAACAAACAATATGCGAGGCTAGGTTAACAAGTAGCCCAGTGTAAGATATCGGCAATACTAAAGTATAGGCATTTATTTATACGTAGATTTTCTTCAACTAAGAAAAACTTTGAAATTCTGAAATACCGCAAACGTTTACAGACGTTTTGTGTGAGTGATCCATTTTTACACACGTACGAATATTTACAAAAAATTCCGCACAGCGAGCGTTAACGAACTGATTTTGCTAAAATTACTAACGAGTCGTGAAAACAAACTAGAACGTTGTTTACACACTTTCAGACATCACTTAGACTAGCCCTAACAATAAGCAATTAGTTTGAATTACCATGAACACTTCATAAAAAACACTTACTATAATTAGTCAGTGCGAGAATACACTTACGACACAAAGAGTGATTTTGGTGTAGTGCAATAGTTAAAACTTGCTAGTGCTGAAAAGTGCGTTGTTGGAGAGATGGATCAACGGAACATGTTTGCTTCAATGGAAATGGACAGACCAAAGCACGTCGTTCCTGGCAGTTTAGGAGGAAGGCCCAGGAGAAATCCGAGAAGAGAACTCAGGACCCAATACATTCGTCGCGCAGGCATGGAAAGAGGAGACGTAAGGACCTCTGTGTATGTGTGGTCAGCGCAGTGGTAACAACGAAAGTGATCAGCACAGTGGCAGCAACGAATGTGGTCAAGGCAGTGGTGACAACGAAAGGTAGGACCCATCTAAATTATTTATTGGTATTGAAAGGGAAATTCTCCGCATTAAATAAACATGCAAGACGTTCTCTGTACAAAAATTAAAGTCCGGAATTAGTTGAGACTTCCAAGCATAATCTCATCGCATTGAGAATAGATATTATAATTCGAACTTTAGCTATCAGAGATTAGAATTTTTACCTTGAAGTCAGCCTACATTGAACTGTAGAGACACTTTGCCAATTTTATTTATATAGTATGTGATATTAGTGACCGAATCATTCTCATTAAAGAGATATTAATTCCTATAATTTTTTGTCATTTATGAAGCATAATTGTGGATAAAAAGAGAGAAACTAAATGTAAACAAAATAACATGTAGACTTTTAGTGTCTCGAATTGTGCAATTTTTTATAAAATATGACAATCTAAGTATTCAAATTAGGATCTTTAAATTTGTATGCAGTGAAAATGCGTCATCTAAGCCATTGACAGGCACTCTTTTGATGTAAGATAATTAAAGACAAAGCTTGATATTTTCTAAGTGTAATCAGCGTGTTGTGTAAATTGTATGAAATAACTATGTTTGTAAAATCATTTACATAGGAGTTGGTAATGATTGATTTTTTTCAATCAATATGGTAATAGGAGCTTAATAAATAAGCTGCAGTCATGTCTCAATGAAAGTATTCGACGTAGAAAGCTTAAAAGTTAATTAGTAATTAGAAAAACTCGAATAATATCATGATCAGTCATTTTTTTAGAGATACGGAATCCGTCATTAAAAACGGAACAGCTATTAGATTCTGTCATAAAAAGTATGTATTGGCAATAACCATGAAGTAGGCTAAGCAAAGCCGCATTCAATTAATTATTCTGATCCTCCAACCAATAGAGCGATCAGAAGTCTATGCGCATAGATGAGACTCATTACGACAACCTACGGTTATATGCGTATGTTACTGTTGCAACATAAGAAAAACCCTGGAAAATAGATACATTTGTCTAAAACTTCTTTTTAAAAACACTTCTTTGCATGTATTATGTATATTTGAGTATTAATGGTATTCTGTGTATGTATGCATGCCCGTATTTATGATTTATCTATGTATATTTGTGTTTTGATATTTTTTCTATATTCGCCAATCTATGTGTATATATGTGTTATGCATGGTTAAATCAGAATATTACTCGCATTGATAGTATGTATAATGTATTCTTGTTGTTTATGTTAATATCAAATTTAATATCAGGTGTAATTATTTCCAAGTCTCAATTATGATTAAAAATGATTAGAAGTCAGGCATAGGCTTACTTAGTTTCTTTAGCTCATCCTACTTTTCTTTCAAATTTCTCACTAAATCGTAAATCAAAGTCATGACTTATTTCAACGTATTCCAACTTATTCTGGATTATTCCACTACATATATATAATATATATATATATTTGTATTTGTATTTCGCTTAACTTAAATCGTAGGTAATTAAATTCAGGTTCCATCACACTATACAAATCTTAAATTCATAATTTTAAGAATATATTATGGATATCGATTTCACTAGTTTGTTCATGTATGTTAAGTTACTATTAATAATTCATTCAAGCTAAAGGTCAAGAAAGAAAACAGATGTAATTCACTTAAATTAAGTTTGGTGCTAATTCCTCCTGCCTTACTCTTCATATCTGTTATCACAAAATTTCAAATTCAGTGTTAATTTTCATCATACTCGATTTTTTAAAATATTTTTTATTTAAACATTTTTGTTTGTTTATTACTCATTAAAGCTTTTATTATTTTGTTAACCTAAATTCGTGAACTTTTTCTTTCATAAACAAATAGTATCCCTAACCTCAAGAATAACATTTTTTTAAGAGTCTGTTAGACTAAACTAACAAGGCAATTTAGGCAAATTTCTAATTCTATCTACCATGGGCTGAATTGAACTGATTTTCATGACTTTCAATCAAAATTTTAAATTCAAGATATTTATTTATTACATTATTATTATTATTATTATTATTATTATTATTATTCAATTTGTCATGGGAAGTGAAGATCAGTCTAGTTCGTCCCTACAAACTAGAAATTAGAGCAAGATACTTTTTCAGCATTGCAGCATGTGAATACATGGATACAGGTGCGAATAAAATAAATTTTTGTTTGCTCTCGGTTTAGGGGATCTTATTTCCCTAAAGCCCTGGGATACCGCGGGGAGATAGGATTTCCAAACCGTGAAATCAGTCTTCATCGAGTCATAAAACATTTTAATTCAAAGAAGGGAGACTTCAACGGTGGTGCACATGATAACAATGGTGATACCCGGAATACGAACCCAAAACCCCACTCAATTAATTTTCAACTTTCACACATTTTGGCGCTCCGAACAACCACTCCCTTTACTTACATCTCTCTCTCTCTCTCTCTCTCTTTTAATTTTTAATTTTTAATTTTTACAAATTTGGCGGTCCAAACAGGGATCTCTCCCTTTTTACTTTTAATTTTTACATGTTCTCACTATATCGTACGGCCATGTTTAATACACAGTATACTAATGTAGTCTTCTACATCTTTGCACACTATGCACTCTGGGCTCGTGCACTTGGACCTGAAAAGGGATCGATATTCATCCTCTTCTATCTTCCATCTTCATTCATCATTTCATTACTTTTTACATTAAAATTATTATATTAGCAAAGAACTATTTATAACAATGCCTAATGATTTAGGTGGATTTGATCTCGGTCGGCACCTAAAGATATTAAACTTCAATCAGAGTTAAGAACAGCGCGGACCCTTCGGAGCACTTTACATAAATGTGTTTGAAAGAAATAAGCTTGCTTTAAGTGTGCACTTGTATCTTTTGGACGCGGGGTTTACGTCTTTCATTTCAAATATTCATACAATGATTGTATATTGAATATGTAACACTCATAGAGGAAACGGAAGGGGAAATTGAGAAGCACATATATGTTTTTCACGCCTTATTCTAGCTAACTGTTTTAAGTTGGTCACAAGGAAGCGATTGAGGTTAGATTTACATGCAAGTTGCACCACCCGAGTGCGAGGTAATGTCACGTGGTATTGTAATTGGGGTCAAGGTGGAACAAAAGGAGCCCTGAGGGGCTTCTAACCACCTACGGTCGCTGACGCTAGTTCAGTTGTTTCGTAACGTAAGTAAATCACTTTTTATACATTGTATATTACGTACAAGGGCGAATAAGTACTATTTTTTAATCTTATTTTAATAATAAAAGTGCTATAAAAATTTTTAAAGTTTTCTTGTGGCGGGTTTGAATCTAAGCTAAAAGCGATTTTTATTAGTAGCTCATGTTCTAGCATGCTCGGGCACGAGCACCAACAGCAGCTGCTGTTTGATTTGTACTGTATGTATGCTACGTGGCGAGAAACGGATAACTTCAACCAATCAGAACCGTGTATGTAGCTTCTATGGCTAGGATCGAGCGTGCTTTAAAAATATGCAACTGGGAAACGACTCGCTCTGGAGAGTAATGCTCCCGGAAGTAGTTTTTCCGCGCGCTACTCTAGCCAGTTGTTTTACGCGCTATCCTAGACAGTTGTTTTAAGTTGGTCACAAAATTTATATCATGGAGTACAAGGGGAACAAAACGAGCCCTGTGGGGCTTTTAACCCGTTCCTACTATTACCGCTACTACTTATCTGCACAAAAGTAAGTAAATTACTTTTTTGAGTATTATTTTCATATTATTTTAATTTAATGTTATAAAAATGTAAAAAAAAAACTTTCCTAGGGCCGAGTTTGAACTCACGCCAAAAGAGATTTTTGTTACTAGCATATAGCGCTAGCGCCACGAAGATCGACAACAACAAATGTTTGATTTCTGCTATTTAAATGCAACGTGGCAAGAAGTCGATAACGCCAACGAATCAGAACTGTGTTTTTCGTTCCTACTTCCGGGAGCATTACTCTCCTAAGCTAGTCCTACTGAGAAATGCCTTTCTTTTCATTTCTAACTTTAATTGAAGTTTTATGACTTCAGTAGCAGACATAGATCCCAGTTATATATATTGCTGTGTTTTGTTATAAACAATTATTCTGTAATAAAGTATTTGGTTGAAAAAATGATAATAAAGGATTGGGGATGAAAGATGACGAATGAACCTCGATTCTCCCATAGAAATGTCACAAGGTAGATATTTCTTTTTCTTTTTTTTTAAAAAAAAAGCTGGAAAAGATTGAAATATTCAAAATATACAAACAATGTATCTAATTAAAGTCTCAATCCAAGTTAATTTTGCCAACCCATCCAGGAATGATCATTGAATGAAACGTAAAAAAACATCCAGAAGGGAAGAAACACAAGAATTTTTGGAATTTAATTACCTTGTCACTGGAAGCTTGACGTTGACAAAGGAACTTCGATTAAATAAACAGAATATTTCTTTCTCCACTGTTCGTATAGTTTCAAAATTGTTAATAAACAGAACCCATTCAAACTGAAAAGTTAATCAAAAAGGTAAAAATTAATTTATCAATTTATAACGAAACCTTTATCCAAAAAAAAGTTTTTGCACAGACATATCTCTATATATACGGGAACTTAATATTGTTATTATGATGTTTTGGGCAAACAGGCGCCAATGAATTAGCTGCTAATGAACACTAAAAATTTATTGTCACTCAGTACGTGACAGCAGAGGGTGGCAATGCGTAACGAGTCAGACTAATGGTTCTGGGGTAGTTGGAGAATGGTTTTGTATGTTCGGGATGCTTTTTAGCAAATAGGGGCAAGCTATGCATAGATGGATGACATTAATTTTCTCTAAGTGGAACCATTGGAGGAAAAAAAAAGAAGAATAAGCGTTAGGGGGTGGCGTGTTTGTATGCAGATCTAGTATTTAGTTATATGTGTGAATTGCATGGGGAGCAAAAGGGGTTGGAGCCGGAGGGTTGATTTGAAGCAAGGGACCAATTGTAATGTGACAGATAGATACAACAAATTTACAACACGTCCATATTGATTATCATTGTGCGTCAAAATCAAGTAAATTTAGTCAACAACAGCTCTCGGTCCCTTGTTATTTCTTCCACCCCCTGTTTCCTCCTCTTGGTTTAAGTGTTGCTAACTTTTAAAAAATATAGTTCATTCATTTAAAGGCATTAATTGAAAGCATTGTCATAATTTTCAATAGTAACACTCCTGTAAGGACAACGTGAATACATTTTGCTTTAAAACAATATTCTGTTATGGTGCATGGGGTCCCGGGTTCAAACCCTGCTCCCGCCAAGTGAACTTTTTGGTGGATAATCACTGTGTGCGTGGATTTTCTCGGGGTTCTCCCGTTTCCTCACACTTTCTTCCTTCCACCATTTCAATCATTTCTCACCATCACCGTCTCCTTTAGCCTAGCTGGCATAACCATGGGACGTAAAACTCAAAGATTTCATTTCATTTTCAATATTCTGTTATTTTGAAGTGCACCTCATATATCATTAAATTTTCTTCACATATGACATAAATATCTTTATATATAATAATTTTAGGCGCTTTTCTTGTTATTTTTTAAACTTGATTGTAAATAATCTGATCTAATTTAATTTAAGAGTACCAGGAGACCTCTAAATTTTGATTGGTTCACTCTAGTTTGTAAACCTGACTGTTCTAAGAATTTGAGCATCCTGTTTAGAAGCGAGGCTATATGAGACAAGAACCTACAGCGTGACGTGGGATCTGAATCACTTCACGAGCTCCGCCAGGAATCGAACTGGTTCTTCTGCATCAAAGGCACTTACGCTAACCATATTGTCACGAGGGAGTTCTTTCAAATAATTTTATGTAGGCAATTATCAACTTGAGAATTTTTAATGTATAGCTGTTATTTTGATTAAATTAGTAACTCGCTGGAACCGGTGATGTGACATAGCTGCTCTCTTTGAGATGAGGCAGCATGTTGGAGAGCATTCAATATTATGACTGTTAATGTTGCATAATTGTCTGTGAACCTACCAATTGTATCGGCTTGAAGTCTCGGTCGTAGTCTGGAATAGGGTCCTGAACTTCATGACCTCGGTGTTAAATAAGGATATAAAGCATAAAAGCTCAGATGCGTAAGTAAGTCTCAGTTCTTCATCAGATTCCAGAATTGATTTTAATATAGGAACTACTGAAGAAAAGCAATGTTGACAGTTTTCTTCCATCAGGAGTAAGAATCGCCAACAAACTAAAATTGCGTATTGAAATTTCAAATAATTCTTTTTTTAAAATTAATCTGTCTTTATTTTAATAATTTGACCGGCCTCACGAACTTTTGTTGTGACACTGTATGTTTCCAATATGTGGTTGATAGGTAGCTTTGTTTCTGATTCAAAATAAATAAATAAATAAATAAATAAATAAATAAATAAAATAATAATAAATAAATAAATAAAAATATAATTTAAGGTATTCTTATCACGTGTTTCTCGTTCCCGTGTGTCTGCGAGGTTACAGAGGCTATTGTTTCGTTGGTCGTTTGGAGATGTTAGAAAGAAAAAAAAATTAAATTCACAAACATGGACTGATTTAAAAGTTGAGGTAAAAAAATGTGCAGCCATTGAACATGCTGTTGCCAACTCGACAGTGAGACAACTTTTTGAAAATGTATGGGTCTTGTATACAGGGCCGGCCCTAGGCAATTTGCAAGGGTATCATTTCCCGCCTCTGTTTCTCCAGAAAAAGAACAAATCTTAAAAGCTACGATTTTAAGTATACTACTGCATCATGAACAACGAAGGGGAGGGAAAAGCACTCGCACTCAGGAAGGTCTAAGTACTACAAATACAATCTTGTTGTGTCTGTTATTTTCTTTAAATAATAATATATTATGATAGTGAAAGATAAAGCAAGCACATTTGCAGAGGAAAGATGGTAATACTTTTTATATAATTCAATATCGAGCTTCAATCTCAATATATCAGTTTGCAATTCCAGTGCAATTAGCTCTTTTATCTTTACTTCTTGATTTTCATCCAACATTTGTTAATTTTTTAAAAAAATAAACTTGTTTTTACCTTCAATGATAACGAATTTGTTTGTGGCAAAGACAAGACTAGTTTTCATAATTATCAAAACTGTGATAACTAACTAAATGAAACAGGTATTCGCTACTGTTCGAGAATTGAGCTCTTGTATTTGACAATAGTCAAGTGTACCGTAAGCCAAAAAAATTAAAATATTAAAGAAAATAAAGATCTAAATAAATTGTATCAAATCAAAAACTAAAGGAACAGTGAATTCTTAAATCAAATTAGAGATGGTTGCAATCTCTTATTGTCACAAATGACAATATTTTATTGATGACCCAATTAGCTTACAATGGTAGTATTATAGTATATAGTCTTTTGTAACAATATAATCATTTGACTGTGAACAATCAAGAGCTTTGAGTTCAAAACCAGACATAGTAGGTTAGCTTAACTGTATAACAGATAATTTTTAGAATCACTCAATGCTAGGCCAATTATAACAGAAATAAGCTAAATATTTAAACATTCAAATCTGCCTGTCAGTTTCAGAGATCTCCTAATATCATGTCACATGCAAAATAGACAGTTAAAGTTTTCTGTAGTCATACTTTACCTTATTGCATATTTCGCTTGGTTTTGACCAGACAATGGTCTCTCTTGCGGTATTTGTAATTTCGTATGGATCTTTCCATTTTGATGCTGAATGCAGGACCCAGAATGCAGAATGTTCTTTTACTTGCAAACTTGGTCATTTTATATGGACTATTGTCCTTGTTTGCCTTAATTATTTTTCCTTTTTACTTTGCCAAAAGCCAATATAAAAATTTACAAAATCTTAGGAAAGTTCTAATTACATTTTCTGAAAAATATTGTTGTTATCTAATGATGTTAAAATAAGTATTTTTGAACTTAAATTTACCTTGAGGTTTTTTCTCGTCTTTTTCGTGATTTTATCCGAATTGTTAATTACTACTGACAAACATTGTTATTTGACTACAGGTGATTCTTGACTATTTTGCTTCTGCTTCCAACGATTTCTTGATTATAAATACTGTCCTTGTGATTTTTAAAAATAATGTTATGCACGTATCCAACAGTTAAGATATTACAAAATACTTCGTTCCATTTTCACCTACCAAATTGCCATTAATAATTTTTATGAATAAAAATGATGATTTTTTAAATTCTTAGTTCATGGTTTCATTACACAAGCAACTCATGCTGGGATTTGTTTGACCATTTGCTTTAGCACTGTCCATGTGATTTTAAACTAATGCGACCGAAAAATGATTTATGGATAGAAGGTCAGCTTGGTAACAACCATCTTCATGAAGTCTCTTTGCAACAAGAAATATGTCCAAGGATGTTATAAAACAGAGGATCTGCCCATACAACAAAATCGTGAAGCCATACGTCACAGTTTCGCCACACCTACTCTGCCCGCTCCGCGCCACTGAGATCGCAATGTTTCGAGCCAACAAACATGGCGGAAACAAGAGTAGCCAATCAGACTTGCCGGATAAGACGATGCTCGATTGTTTTTTTGGCTTCACTGATTTCATAGGATGAAGATATGTATGGGCAGATCCTCTAATTTATAATATCCTTGGATTTGTCAGCCCTCGAAACTTGCCGTGCCGTGCAAATGCACGTGTTGCACATATGGTAAAGCAGGATCTGCTTGGATACACAAACATTTACACTCCCGGCACTGACAGCAACAATAAGAAAGTCAATTTAAGAGCAGGGGCGGCTTTAGGATTTTAATTTTGGGTAGGCCACTTCCTTGCTTAGAGATGATTATACACATTTGATTGATTAATAACAGTAGGAAATTACTTTTACAGCAGTTGTTCATGCTATTTGTTAAATAATTATCTACCATTAATATAAATAGTGGAAAATATATTTACTCTATATTGCATCTTTTAGCGTTTACATATTTTACAAAATTTTGTGGTAGGCGTGCCTACTCGACCTACTCGCTAAAGCCGCCACTGTTTCGGAGTAATGCTTTTTGGCGTTAGAGCTTACCGATAGCCCTCATCGCTGGTTTAGTTCCTAGCACGCGAGCCTTTGGAGCACGGTGTACCGGGTTTGATACTCGGTGGAAGATTTTTAAAATTTGAACCTACTACGAAGGGATTCTAAACTGCAATTCAACGTACTAACCAACTAAGCTCACGAAGAAATATGGCGATCCAAAAGTTGGGCAATACGATACCATCCCAGTTAGCTCCGACTTTCTAGACCATGGTTCTCTACCTCTTAATTAGAGATACCATGTGACAGACTTTAAAAATGGGGATGATTTTAGATCTCAATAAACATTTATATCCCTGTACAAATCATTTAATAGCAAAGCAAGATAATATAACTTGTACAACTAACTTTTGCAATAAAGATTGCAGAAATATTAAAGTTACAGCTGGCAGTGTTGATTTCCTTGAAAACAGTACTGCAACAATAATTGTCCCTAATACTAATTTAGCAATATGCATATACTAACAGAATACCCGTTCTTCACACTGGGAGGATACATTTCATTTTCGATCATAAAAGGGCCAATTTAGATTTAAACGGCATCAGGAGTGTCACTATTCATCTCAGCGATCCCCAAAATATAGATTTGGCACTAATATATGTTATATACCCCTCCCCCAAGTTACGGAGCAGAATTTGGGTTTAAACAGCATCGGAAGTGTCACTGTTCATGTCAGAAATCCTGAAAAATACTATAGATTCGACAATAATATCGGTTATTTTTACATATCTTCTCCTCCCCCTCCCCTAAGTTGTACTGTCAAAGTGAAATGATAAAAACCATCCAGACTCGAACCCCATTTATTCTATGTTGAAAATTTGATCGAGATCGGTCGGATGGTTCAAGCGGTGCGAAGCTACAAACTTAGTAACTTTCATTTTTATAACATATAGATTTTTAGTTGAAGCAGTTGTCTGTACTCTTAAAAAAGGGGATTTCATCATTTTGTTAAAAAGACGCTCTGTCCTGTTTTAGGGTTACCAAAAGAGGATGTGTCCGATTAAAGGAGGACACCCTGGCAAACCTATTTGAATTCAATTAACTTCTAATTACTTCTGAACGCTAGATCAGCATCAAAAATTCTGTTCCAATAGAGAATCAAACCCAAGACCACTTTAATCAACAAGCAGGTCCAATTTAAGTGCACTACTAGCTGAATCTGCGCTCTCTACACAGCGCATCATTCACATATGAGCATGAATCTCCTTGTCATTCCTCACATCTGTACATGTCCCTTTACAGACACAAGTGAGAGACGTCTTGATAAAAATCGGCAAGGGGTACTCTAAAGGGAAGATTTTTTCGATTATTTTTTTTTCAATATCTCGCACCGTTTGCAAGATATGAGCCTACTTCCGGTTTTAGTTTCTAATTGATGTGTGATCAGTGTTTTCTTTCTTCTTGCATGCAGTATTTAATAAGTAAATATACAATTAATTATTATATCAGTAATATATGGTGTTCATTCGGCAGAACACTCCAAACAATAAAGATTCATTTTAGACTGGAGAAACGGTTATCCTTCGTTTTTCGTTATCTTTTGGCCATGAAACAAACGCCTGAGAGATATACAACCTCTGTATACAAATATGTGGTGTTGGAATGTACAACTCGTAGGATATGATGCTTTATTTTTAAAAAAATCAACATTTCCAGTGTGCCCCTAAAAAAATTATAAAGAAATAACGGTCATGTTTGCTAAATATTCAATTAGAAGTGGACAATCTACACAAAATTTGGAATAGACCAGCGAAACGGCATATTTCTAGCACTTGTGATTTTCGAGAACTCATTGTCGAAAGAATTGGAGACGAACATGTAAACTTTTCTTAACCACAAACATATAAAAGTAGCATTTTAATATATAGATTAATTGGTCAAAATTTAATATTTTGGCTTCTCTTTAAAAATCAAATTTTGGCCTGTGAAATAACGAAAACAAAGTTACATACATGAAATCTTGGATCTTAAATCAAAGCGATCCTTTCATGGAATTGGATTTCTCTCCAGCATCCAACATTTTTTGTTTTCTTACTCTACATTACGTATAGATAGGGATTGTTCTACATAAGTTAGCAACACTTAATCTACTTTATTTGTTGGATAGTGGAGGTGCGAGATGAGATATATCCACTGTTATCTCCCTCTCCCTCTGATTCTGTCGTTTTTTCTTCTCTCCCCTCTTCATTGGTAAACATGCCAGGAGGCGAAAAGGGGTGACCTTTAATTAGCTCCCTTCGGAGTGCCAGAGCGATTGTTAGTATTTGCTCCGAGGCTTAGTCATACGTTTAATTTCCCCCGGCCCTTCCCTTGTTACTCCCAGAGTGCCAATGCTTTTATAGTCCCCTGCCTGTCCCACACTGTGACTCTGCATCGGAGGAAAAAAGGGAGAAAAAGAATGAGACTCCCATTAGCTCAATTTGATAGCGCTAGGTTCTGTCCCCGAGCGGGGCTGTTGAGAGATTTCATACTCACTGATGAATACAACACAGTCCCAAAGTTTTCTGTTATCTGTAGCTGCAAGCAGTGTCTAGAGTATCCGTGTCAGGGGAAATATGAACAGGAGAACCCATGTTGAGTTTAGCCCGCAAAATTTAGTAAGTTGAGTCCAGCATGTCCAGGGCTCGACTCTCAGGTGAGTAGATCATTATACTTGAACACAACACTATTAGGGAAGGAAGGAAATGGCTTAGGAACTATGTAGGTACCATCCCGGCATTTGTCTGGTGTAAATGAGAAAAACCTAGGAAAAATCTTACTCAGGGTGGCTGGCCTGAAGAAGCTTCTTTTACACTTTTCAACCGAGTGTCCCCACCGGGAATCGACCCCGGGAGCACTTGCACCAAAGACGAGAGCTGCAATATCATAGAGCCGCCAAACGACAGTGGTATGTTAACTTGTCTGGAGTGATGTGAATACGTTTTCAAAGGTCGTTTCTACGGTGTTCTTAAAGATCTCACCCGAACATAATGTTAGTTTGTGCGCATGGGGCTCATTTTTTCAATTTTTCAACGAGATTTGAAAAGTCAACGACGAATTCGCCATTCCTGGCAAAAATGCATTGTTATTTTATTTATTTATTTATGTATTTGGCCTGCAGTGCAGAAGGTCTCAAGTTTCAGTTTGTAAAGAAAAATCACTTTCAATTGTGTGTTCTTCATGATGGACTTTCATACGACACTGTTCAACAACACACTTACCTTCTCACGGGGTACCCCAATTTTTTTTGCCGGACTGTACTAAGATTGTATCGTTAGACATGTGACCTTAGTCCATCCCTGTGTTGTGTTGTTGAAATGAGTTTCCCACAATACTTCAAATCAGACATTTTATTTGCACCAACCCAATAATAGAAGATCAAGCATTAAAAAAAAAAAAAAAGAGAGAGAGAGAGAAACTACGCCAATATGCAATATATCTTATAAGCTGCAAGACTAATGTTTGGTGATTCATTTTCAACATTGATACGCATGCTCACGCATCACAGGTATTATGTGTTACACCGGTTTCTTATCTTCGGACTATCACGCCTTGCTCGGGCGAACAAGAAATTTCTCAACGTCATATTACCAAATGGATTCTGATAATTATTTTACCGAGTCAACGAACTATTTTGTTGATTTTCAAATTAAGAGTCTTCATCCCGGCGAAATTAAAATACCGCTAATTTTACAGTAATTATGTGATATCTTCAAATAGATAAAATATAATTGAAATGTAGAACAAGAGCGCCCTAGATCCGTTTTGCAGACGTTTAGGAACGCGAAAATAAATGCCGATTTTCAAAATGGCTCAAAATCGAAAGTAGATAAGTGAGTCGTGATAACGGTATCTCATATAAAATGATATTGTCTAGGGCGCTCTTGTTTCACATTTCGATTATCTTTTATCTATTTGAAGATATCACATAATTACTGTAAAATTAGCGGTATTTTAATTTCACCGGGATGAGGCCTCTTAAGTATCTTTGAAGTCTCAAAGGATGAATAAGAAATGGTAGCTCACAGGGAAATGGAAGATCGAGATGTTACATCTAGAAATACTTTTATTCCACCATTGTTTTGTAAAATGAAATCTTTAAATTTTACGCCCCAGGTTCCTTTAAGGTGAATAAGACGAATGAATAATTAAAGTGAATGATGATGAAATAATTCGGTGGAATAATAGTGTAGGAGGAAACAGGAGAACTCCGAGAAAACCCATGTACTCATTTGTCCTCGTAGTGAACCGGGGTCACCTAGGACGAAATATGAGCGCTCTACCACTGCATCACCGCGTCCCTTCATCATTTTTGTGTATCTGCAGATTGTCAAGTGCAAAATAATGAATTAAATTTGTTTACGTTTCCTCGTAAAAAAAAGCAACAGAAGAGAAAAAAATAACTAATGTCCCAAGCACCTACCTAATAAAGAACCATTGTCAAACAAGACACCTGGCTGCGATTTTCTGCCAATTGAACGCTACCATATTCTTCTCAATTTATTTTCCCTTACGAAACAATTACACATTTTCAGGTAGATACGATCGTCCAACTCTGATCTATGAAGTATTTTGGTCATTTCTAATCTTAAAGATCAACGAGTTATTTACTAAATTTCATTGTAATTTCAAATTTTGATTCCACTAAATTTTGAATAACTTTCCTAACCATGTTGTGTGGTGTTGCATAACTCCTGAAAATAATATTGGTTGTTACATGAAAAGGAAAAGTTATATTAGTTAATTACGATTACTATCAGAGAAATGAAATGATTTTTAAATTATATTTACATGAACATGTCATTAATGCATAATTAGTACTTGTCTACCAGTACCCCAACTTCCTCTATTCAATTCATTGCGCCTTTATCGGAGGATTCTAAAACATTGATACTGAGATAGAGCGTGTACTAGTTTCTGTGTAATTCCTTAACTCGATCATGAAAGGTCTCATAATTCTCGAGCTATGGAGTTTTATAGTTTATTTTCCGTTTTCGGCAGCTTGACTTCGAAGGACCCATCTTCCACCATATATTTACTAACATTTTTTTTTTTTTTTTACTTCTTTCGAGATCTACAAGATAGCAATCTCGTTATTGTCACTATTTCAGTTCCCGGTATATATATATATATATATATATATATATATATATATATATATATATATATATATATATATATATATATATATATATATATATATAGGAGGGCGTTCAAGTTATAAGCTGAATATTTTTTCTCTTACACAGAGAAGACAACATTCAAATCAGTTACTGGTTCTTTTTCAAGGTACTCCACATGTACACGATACACTTATCTCATCGGTGTGGCATATGATTCTTTGGAAAATCCTTCAGCATTTCAGCACACACATTTTGACTTCGTCGTCGATGTGGAATTTTTATCCTCCCATGTGCTCCGTGAGGGGACCAAAAAGATGGAAATCGCAATGTGACAGATTTTCCAACCAAGTTTGGTGATAGCTGTGACCGTTGTCGTGGCCATATGATGACGCGGATTCTCATGCAGGATGATGACGCTATCCTGCACCGTCTGTGGCTGTTTAATTCTCAAAGCCTATTTGACTTTGATCTGGATGAGGTTGCTGTAGTACGCCGCATTGATTGTGGCCTCTTGTCAAGGGAAATCAGTGCATATCACCCCGTCCTTGTCCCAGAAAACCGTCAGCATGACTGCCAACGCACGCTTGTGCCTTAAATTTTTTCTGCGGCGGAGTCTGGATGTCTTCACTCCATACTGGAGTGCTTTAACTCCTGAGGTAATCATACACCCCGTTCTCATCACAGGTGACTATCTTTGCAAGGGAACTCTTGCTTTCTCTCTAAAATTGTTGCAGATATTGAGACGAGTTTTCCCTATATTGCTTCTGGTCGAACGTTAGCATTTTTGAAACCCATTTGGCTGTGATTTTCCGGAAGTGCAGGTGTTCGTGGATGATCGTTTCCACACTTCTCACGCTGATGTTTGTTTTTGCACTCAAATCTCACACACTGATGCGTCGATTACTCAGAATGAGCTGCTTGATCGTTTCCACACTTCTCACGCTGATGTTTGTTTTCGCACTCAAATCTCACACACTGATGCGTCGATTACTCAGAATGAGCTGCTTGATCGTTTCCACACTTCTCACGCTGATGTTTGTTTTCGCACTCAAATCTCACACACTGATGCGTCGATTACTCAGAATGAGCTGCTTGATCGTTTCCACACTTCTCACGCTGATGTTTGTTTTCGCACTCAAATCTCACACACTGATGCGTCGATTACTCAGAATGAGCTGCTTGATCGTTTCCACACTTCTCACGCTGATGTTTGTTTTCGCACTCAAATCTCACACACTGATGCGTCGATTACTCAGAATGAGCTGCTTGATCGTTTCCACACTTCTCACGCTGATGTTTGTTTTCGCACTCAAATCTCACACACTGATGCGTCGATTACTCAGAATGAGCTCCTTCACTCGACGAATGTTAGTTGCGTTGACTGAAGTAGCTAGGTGTGGAGTACGAGCCACATTGAGAACGAATTCTTTTCCTGCCTTGAATTATGAACACCACTCATACACTTGCAACTGAGAGTTTCTTGGCCTTATTGCACTCTTCATCTTCTGAAGATTTCAAAAGGTTTTACGCCTTCCTTCAGGAGGAACTCAGTGATAGAGCGTTCACCTCTCGTGCGTAGGATCCCTGGTTCGATCTCAGTTCGTGCCAAGTAGGTTTTGTGGTGGACCAACACCGTGTTCGTTTGTTTTCTCGGGGATGTCTCATTTCCTAACATTTTATTCATTCTACCATTGCATTCCTTTCTCATAATCGCCGTTTCCTTTAGCCTAGCCGGGATAATCGTGGAACGTAAAACTGAAAAATTTCATTTCATTTTTCTCTTGTTTCGTATTTTCGTATAAGATTCGTATAGTATCTGGAAACCAAAAGCGAACAGCAGAGGGATCTATTTTAGTTATATACTATGGTTGGGTGAGCGCCATATCCATTACATGTATTTATAAGTTAGGCCTACATATTAATTATTCCCTGTTGATAACCGTAAGTAAAGCTAAGAATAGTTGATCATTGATTCAGCAGATGAAACACAGAACTTCCCAGATGTTTAATTTTGGCAATGCAATAAATTGACTTCAATATTTTTCTGTCTAAAGCATGCAACATAATATGTCCCATGTTACAAGATAAGCAACACCCTAACAACAAATGACGTGCTTTTTTTTTATCATGTAAATCTCTACATGAAAAGCAACGGGTTGCCACTTCACATCCTCCCCCCCTCCCTTGGGTCGCTGCAGGCTGTTAAGGCACGATCTTCAACGAGTATCCTGCTGTGTCCTCATCATGATTGAGCGACCGCCCAACCAAAGGGTCACGTGATCTTCGTTGTCAAGCGCACAACTCATGGAGAGGCGGTGTTTCAATCCCTCCCTCCTGGTAAAACTAATTAAAATCTTTGAGCTGACTTAATCCACTTCATATTCATGTTTATGAACAAGGACTTATAATAATGGGGAGGAGGTATGCTTCTTCGGTTTTCTTCTTCTTCTTCTATTTTAAGTTTCAATTCTTGTCTGTGAACTTTTCTTGGAAGTGTTCTCTTCTATTCTTTGAGAATTCATCCGACAGATTTCGTCACTATCGACGTTGGATATTAAAAAAATAAATAAATAAAATAATTTTTACTATAAAGCTAACCAAGAAAGTTCTGTCGCTTTTTGTGAAGGTCTGTGTTCCATTGGCCCTCACACTGTCAGTTGAAAATGAAATGAAATCTTTAAGTTTTACGTCCCACGGTTATACCGGTTAGGCTAAAGGAGACGGTGATGATGAGAGATGAGTGAAATGGTGGAATGAAGCAAGTGGGAGGAAACGAGAGAACCCCGAGAAAACCCACGAGTATGGTGTTTGTCCACCACAAAGTCCACACGGCGCGAACTGGGATCGAACCAGGGACCCCAAGCACCGAAGGTGAACGATCTACCACTGAGCCACCGTGGCCCCCTACTATCAGTTGAATGCGAATGGAGATAAGGCGAAGGTCAGTTGTTTTTGTGGGTATATCCAGCACACTACCTGGTTGTGGCAGTTCAGTTACACCGGGAACTTGCTTAAGGACAGAGTGAACATGGGACTCCACAGAGCGTCATAAGGGCGTGTATGCTGTACGAGTTCAAACTGGGGTTAAACATCGCTGCAGCGGAGACGAAGATATGCCAGGCCTTTGGTGGGGGTGTCGTGACTACGCAGACAGTGCAGCGGTGGTTTAACAAGTTTAGGACGGTGACGAAAGACTCGATGACGCACCACATGCCAAAAGAGCAACACATGTACAAAATGAAGACCTTCAGGCAGCAATTGAGACGAACAATGGCCAGACATGTGAGGAACTAGACTACAATTCAGTGTGAGTGGAGAAATCATTCGGCAGCATCTCCATCAATTTAGGAAGCACTACAAGTTGGGTCAATGAGTCCCACATGATTTGACTCCGGGCCACAAGGCAACGCGAGCAGACGCCTGTGTTTCTTTGCTGTCTCGTTTGATAAAGGAGGCATTTCTGGACAGGATTTTGACATGTAATGGGAAGTGCATCCTATGCGAAGCTCCATGGCGATATTATTGATTAGCATCCCATGAACTTGTTCGAACACAACCGAAACGAGCACCGCACCAGAAGCATATGTCCTCCTGTGTGTTTGGTGGACTGCTCGTGGCATCAGGTACTGCTACCAGCTAGTCAGAATATCAATGCAACTGTGTACTGTCAGGAGTTGAGCCGTGTAAAAAAAAAAAAAAAAAAAAAACCTCAAAACTCTGGAGTAAGCACTTCTGAATCTCAAACGGGTCCTCTTGTTACAGGATAACGCTAACCCCGCGTGGCTAGCATGAAGCGGAACACTATTCTACGAATTGGATGAGAAACACTATTGCATCCGCCATACTCCCCGGACATTGCACCGTCTGATTATCACCTGTTCCATTCCTTGGACAATCACCTTAGAGGACGCCAGTTCAAATCCCTAATAGAGATGTAAAATGCACTTGATACCTTCATACGACGTATCGATGTTCGAAAGTGGTGAGTTAAAAAGCGACATAACTTTCTGGCTATCTTTATAATATTTTCCCCAAAAGAACCTTGGTATGCTTATGAATAATTTCGATTCTTGGCTGTAGGCTTGGGTGAAGTAGTCCTATGATCCAGCCGTCTTGGAGGAGAAAGAATTCGGTGGGTAATGTTTCGACTCGTCTTGTCTTGTAAATTTTGTAGAACTCTTGTCTCGTCTCGATTCTGAAACTTGGAGCACGGTGGCTCAGTGGTGGAACTCTTACCCCTTGTGCGTGGTCTCCCTGGTTCGATTTCAAACCAAGTAAGTTTGTGGTGGACAACATCGTGCTCGTGGGTTTTCTCGGGGTACACCCACTACTCCTACTTTCTCATTCCACCATTTTTTCATATTATCATTCACTTGCTTTAATCATGGGGGCGCGGTGGCTCAGTGGTATAGCGTTCACCTCCGGTGCTTGGGGTCCCGTTCGATCCCAGCTTGCGCCGTGTGGACTTTGTGATGGACAAACACCGTGCTCGTGGGTTTTCTAGGGGTTCTCCCACTTTCTTCATTCCACCATTTCATTCATCTCTCATCATCACCGTCTCCTTTGGCCTATCTCGCGTACCGTGGGACGTAAAACTTAAGATTTCATTGCTTGATTTTTTTTTTGCTTTAATCATCGTCTCCCTTAGCCTAACAGGAACAATCGTGGGGACTTTAAACTGAAAGATTTCATTTTTTTTTTTTTTTTTGATTCTGAAAAGCTTTTCTCATCATCTCGCTTTTTAAAATTTATAAACAAACTCTGCCTTAATATCTTTCTTAATTTCACCTAGAACTTACCAGAATCTTTTCGCGTCGCGAGAGATCCACGAAGAAAGTGATACAGAGGTCCACTCACGGAAGTTCACCGGGTCTGCACTCCCCTAAAAGACTTCCTAATTCAACATACATTTCTAGAGTCACTAGCCTAAATATCTCCCCCTAAGTGCTCTAATTACATTATTTGGGGTTCAAATCATTTATAGTTGTGAGAACACCTGGACAGATGCAACCTAATTTACACGAATGTAAATTCTCGGCACTGACAGCACTGAGCCAGGTGTTTATGCAGGTAAAATTGTAGAGTAGGTGATGCACGAAACAGTTCTCCATTCTAAGATGAATCTCTATGATTCGGAGGGCGTTATCCAATGAACAATATATATTATCGCAATATTGCTGTGTATGTAATGTATTATTTCATTATATATTGTATGTTCAAAGAAATAACAACACTGACCACGCATGAATCAGAAATGCTTGAAAGTAGAGGAAAATATCGAATCTAGAACAACTGTTGGAAATAAGTTTGTAAATCATCCCCTCTATTTACAAACATTCTCCACTTCCCCTCTTTCCAACATCTTTTTCTTTCTGGGGAGGACAATACCTTGCTAGTCTCATTTAATATGTATTGAAGTTGAAACATTTGAAAAAGCTTGGACGTGGCGGGGATTTGAACCTGGGTCTGCCGAATAGAAGTCCAATGCACTAACCACTTTCATACCGCGTCACTTCATCTTACACCCAAACTATTAGCTAGTTAAAATCGTTTCACATAAGTCTACACACAAGATATCAATGATCGTATAAGGAGACGTTGCTTATGTAAGTGTCACAATGACTTACTAGAGATTTCCACTCAAAATAAAGTTATATAGATCTTCCTCAATGAGTAAAATATCACGAAACGTTCTTCAAGTTGAGTCTACTTCTCGTTGTCAACGATGGTCCCGATTCACATTACAATTTTTCCTCACCTTGTAATTGCCAAGAAGAAAAGACGACAGACATTATTTTCGCATTCTTTGAATTGTTTCAACACGTATAGAAATAGAAAGTTTTTGCTGCTAAGATAGTCATTCGATTCCTTGGCTCGTTTTTGCTATTGACCAAATGTTGCTCATCGGTGTTGACCAAATGTTGCTGTTCTGTTGCTCATCGTACCCTCTCGCACTAAATTACATATGGCAACTTTGATTGACTTCTTGTTTTCAAGTCTTTCAAACAGCGTTATTATTGAATGCTTTCTAGTGTTATCAACTGCTATATGTCAATCACAGAAGTGAGAGAAAATATAAATGAGATTTAAAAGAAAATAGGCAATAGAAAATGAGAACAAGCTATTCCCATGAGTATGCCCCTTTTTGCTAATGGAAGCGAATAAGTAAAAAAGAATTGGTGTAATAATAATGTAGGGGGAAACACAAGCGCCGCGAAGAAATCTACAAGCACGATTGAAGATAAGTTATTAAGTTCTCGGAAGGCTTCTTAGAAATATTTCGAAGAACTTTATACGTGAACAATTTTCAGTAGCTTCTTGTTTCGTTTCAAGAAATCTTACTGAAAATAGCTTGGGAGGCAGAGTCCGGATACTATTGACTCTTGATTACCTCATTGGTTCCAAGATCGTTCAACACATATATTTGGCTCAAAATATTCATAAACTAGTTAATTCAAAATGGGCAACACTGTTCAGAGGTGACGCAAACTCCGAGAGGAAGTTTTCTCAAGATGTATCTAAAAGTTATTCCAAATTTTATACCCCTTCAAGAAGTATGGTGATTTAATGGTAGAGTGCTGACATCAGTGCGAAAAGATCCTTGGTTTAACCTGAGGCCATAGAAGCTTCTGGTAGAGAACATCGTGTCTACGGGTTTCCGCCAAGCGAGAAAACGACAACACTTGGATAAGTTGTACAACGAGCAGTTCACTTTTGGCAACGTTCTCTGTCCAGTGAGAAAATACTGCAATATCCCCTCACATTAGTAAACTACACTACATGTTTTGGCATAAGCAGCAGCAAGCAGACGACGTATGCCATCTCCGAGGAAACACGAAGAGACACGAAGAGGACCCCTTGAACCCCTCCATAAGCTCCGTCTCTAAAACTGGTTATAAAAGCGGACACCTCGAGGCAGAAGGCATCAGTTACAAAATGATCACATCCTATCTATCTCCCCAAGCTGCACAGGATGGAAGAAACTCTTCGACCCTTACCGCTGAGCTGCAACGGCCAGGAGATTCTTTTAAACCCAGCTGCCACGGGTAGCGTCGTTCTTAACCAACAAACTTTAAAACCTCCGAGCTGCTGTGCGCATGAAGTCCAACTTGTAGATGAAAGAACTATTGGAGAAATTACTTGTTTGTAATTTAGTGTACAAATTGTATAAAAACTTTTATAATAAAAAAAAGGCGAGGAGGAAAACCCGTGTTCCTTTACTCTACCAAATATTACAATACAAACACTCCCTCAAGCTCACATATTACACTAACGAAGATTGGGGCAGTTCAATCTGTACACGTGTAGAAGGACCCGTGTTTGGTCAAACATGTGAAATACATTTTTGTATTTGAAATCAAGTCTTGACTGTAAACGATTTTTTAGTACTGTACTTTCTTCCTCTAATCTATTTAAGTGTTCTTTTGCTTCGAAGAAATGAGTAAATTCTTGTGTTGGAGAGAGATTATTGTCTGTGATAGAATAATTTTAAACAAATATTAAATTTAAAGACAAAATCATACAATTAAATTTTCATTCCTGTTCGGAATGAGGCTACAAGGCTACAAGCACAATGTGTTACAGAATAATTGCACATGTCTTTATGTTGAATATTTGTTGTCAAGAATCAAGATGGATTAGGTAATTTGGGAATCTCTTATGTTCTCTCTTGTTGTGAAATCTCTGTCTTTAATTATGTAAAGATAGTTATGTGAGGATTAGGTGGGGCACTAGTAGTAATGTAAACTCATATGTGGAATATGTGTATAGAAATTGAGTACAATAAGTATATCAGGAATAATGTGTTTATGCTTTGAGGTGTATAAAATAACAGGTAACCCCAGTTCGCGTTTAGCGTTCTGATTAGCTCACTGTCCGTGACGTCATGTGGAGGGACTTTTGCCCGTCTTGAAACATTATACCAACTTGCGTAATTGCGTATGTAGTACTTCACTTGTGTGACAATTACGCTCACACACTAAAATTAATTGTTCTTATATTCAAATTAAAACATCTTTATATGTAAATTCAACTTATTTTAAAAAGTCAAGGAAAATTTTATTTTGTTTCATTTAGCAACCGAGCAACCTCTTTCATTTGTCCCAGGTAAAGAAGTTTCTCTGCTTTTCAGAAAGAAAAAAAAAACATAAGACGGTAACCGCACTAATAGACCACCCATTTTTCTACCTCGCCAGTAAACGGTAATGGAATTTGCTATTGTTACTCCAGCCATACTGTCGCACTACCTAAGTACCTCGATATCGCAAATATCACGTCACAGACACACAGGAACCAAAAATTTTTTATCTACAATCTTCGCAAGTGCTTATGAAACTCTTTAACATCACGTACGAGCCCAGAACAGACGCTAGAAACCCAAGCCAAATTATCAACCGATTTTTGGGAAATGGTGTCACGAACTTAAAGCGGCGAATCAGAATCCGAAATTCAAAATTCACAAAGAGAAGAATGAAGCGTCTATTTTTTTTAAAAAATAAAGAAAGCTGGGAGAACGCCTACACGGAAGAGAGGTTACTCTAAGTCGACACTTCATCGTGAAAACATCACCAACACGCGATTCATAAGCGTACGTCAACTCATATGTACATATATATATATATATATTTAAGTGTTTAAATTTCAGAAAAATGGCTAGCTAGACACCCGTTAGCAGCCAGTTACTTAAACCACGCGTTATCCACAGCAACTTCGTCGTTACAAGATTATTTATACAAATATTTAAAACATCGACAGATAATTCTTATCATCTTACGGTAACGCTACATAAATGGTGATGTTGAAGTGAGTCTGTGATTCTATATACGTTGATTTCCCGCATAAAGTGCAAAGACAGGAAAAGTAGTGCGATGTATGGCGGATATATATATAAACTGTGCGAGTGAAATTTAAGTGCAGATGGATTTGATAAGTGACGCATCGTTGTATTTCAACAACATGGAGATGAAGGACGGAGACACGGGTTCGATCCCCAATACTCGAGACAGATGCCTTGCCACAGGAAGACCCAGACGCTTCAGACAAACGAGGACCTCTTCTCCGGGAGTTGAATCCAGAGGACAGCGGGGTCTGAGAAGGGACATTAGGAAGCATTGTGACGGTCAGTTAAGTACAGTGCAGTTTTCTTCTGAAGTGTGGAAATATAAGCGGAAGGACTTATTAAGGTAGGACAAAGTATTCTGCTATTTTCTTTATTGAAGAAGGACTATGGCCAATATTTCCGTGATTCGTGATCTCCATACTCACCTTTTCCTAGAAACTTCGGGACATTGTTTATTCATACGGAACTGTCCGTAAACATTTAGAGCATTTTTTTTCTTTCTTTTTAAAAGAAGTAAACAAATAGCCTAATGCCTTGGTTGCATTTCCAAAATTAATTCACTGATATAGGAACTGTTAATTTCATTCTTGAATAAGTACCATAAAATTTTTGATTATTTTACTAGTGAAATTCGTATACATTGATTTGATCTTCAATCATGCATTTATTTGTAATCGTAATGTGTCAATATTTAGATCCTTGAAGCCGTCATTATAATCATTTATATGCAATCCAGTATTTATTCATATCAAGTATGAATTATTTCTCTTTTAAACATAAATCGCGTTTAAGATGTGTGAATGTAATGTAATTTCTGTTTTGAATAAACTATGATTTAGCGTCAAAGTCTAGTTTTTCAAATTTTAACATTTGTATAGGTTGTGTTAGGGAAATATGTGTCAGAGCGGTAAACAGGCTTAATATGATTTTATTGTAACTTGTCAATTTTTATTATACTCATTCTTAAAAGAAACAATCAATATAAAGGTTCCAAAGACGTGCTATGTTGAGTAAGTTTCAGACAAATAAGTGTAAACACTCTTATCCCGTAATATCGTTAGAGTCTCGTAAATAAGGTAAACAAATTTAAGATACTCGAGTAAATCCCTTCGGAGGTACCTATCTGAGCAACGAACGCAGATAGGGTCCATAGCTATGGAGAAACGTGTATTCGCAAAAGAAGGAATCACTGAGAAAATCAGAAAGCGTCGACAATGTAATTATTTTGATCAATTGGCCAAATTATAATAATAGTAGTACTATATATATATATATTTCTGTGTAGTGTATTTGAATATGAAATATTTGTGTAGTTAGTGTTGTGTAACGATTTTTATTGTGAATTGTATTATTTACCAACTGATATAGTATGTGTACAAAGCTATGTTTTGTTTATGCAAATCTTTTAATATTGAAAATTCATTAGAGTTCATTAGAAACAGTGCACTAAATTTTCTCAAAAGCATACTATCGCTTCTAAACTATTTCTCCAGTAAGTCTTGCAAGCAACCTAAATCATTAATTCTTTCATTCCGCAATCCGATTCTTAAACTTATTTCCATTTCTTTTATTATTAAAAAGAGGTAGTAACTGGGGCGAATTACTTAATAGTCGTTTATGTCTAGGGGGAAAACAATAAATCATTTTGCTAATTAATATTCAGTTTAATAGAAATTTTTGTTTGTATAACTACGTCATGGTAATTATAAAGAATCGAATATTGTCAGTTTAGTTGAGTAGAAATAGATTGTTGCTAAATTTTACAGTCAAGATTGAATAATTTGAATATTACGTTGTACAGTGAAGAATGTGTTAAGAGAAATCATATTATTTGGTCAAAACAGTCAAAAGTCTGATTCATTTTCAGTAAAGTCAATTAATTCATTTTTTTTTGTAAATCCAAATTAACTTTCTTGTTGATTTTTGTAGATATCACCTTATTTCTCGTTAAATTTATTAAAAGTCTATTTGACGTTAGAACCAAAGCATTTATGTGGTTATTATTTCAAAGATATGCCTATTTCTTTAACCGGTATTAGCATACCTAGAAGAACTGAAAAAGTTGAAATACGGTTACATTGACCATCAGAAATTTTTTATCTAAATTAACTCATTTTTTTTAACTTTAAATTAAACTTTCCTTATTTGTTGCTTTTTTTTTAACTATTTTTGCTATCTCCACACACTTCGGTGACAGAGTGATAGTCAGTGTAGCCAACTGAACAAGCCATTAGCGAAAAATCTTTCTTTCAGCTTTGCAGCTTGTGAGATTTTTGCTCCGCATGTTTAAATCACTTAACTATTAACTACGCACCTGTTTTCCTAGCGCCTTGGAGACACCGTTATGGGGAAAACAGGATCGATTAGACTTAGGTCATCTTTCGTTATATATATCATTTTTTTTAATTCCTAACCATCTTAGCAAAACTGTATCTTTACCTTGGAGAACTGAAGTTCGAGCCCCGTGGAGTCAACTTCAATTCTCCAAACTCTCATTCATTTTTTTTATTTGTGTAATAGGCAGATGAGTTGTCGCTCATCAATACCATTCACTTTTCAAGTACAAGGTCAGGTATTCATTTCTCTGACGCATATTAGGCTCATCCGTGAGTGCCTTAATTATTCATTCTAGTTCAGATTAAATATGCAAATTAGAGATAAGGAATCGAATTCCGAAAACAATACGTTTCATATTCTTCGTCGCCCAAATACGTAAGATCTGCTTATTCGTAATATCACGCAGTAATTCTATTTGGCAGCCCGAGCAGAAATTTTCCTTTAATTATTAGTAATTTTCTATCGTTGCAAAACTTAGCGCCCGAGACAATAGCATTATCATTACCAAACTTGGCTTCCAATACCGGAACCCCCAGTGTTACAAGAAATGGCGCAACCGAACTAGGACCAAAGTACAGTGTCACAAGAAATGGCGCCCAGACAGGGACCCGAATGCGTAGTTAATTTTATTTAAAGGACCTGAATGCGTAGTTAATCTTATTTGAGGGACCCGAATGCGTAGTTAATCTTATTTCAGGGACCCACATGCGTAGTTAATTTTATTTCAGGACCGAAAAGCGTAGTAAGCGTTAAAAAAAAAAAAGTAGGAAATTTAGTTTGGAGAAGCATACATAGTAAATTTCGAACAGCGAACGAAAGCAGTAATCAATTCTATTCCACAATAGTAAACTTAAGAATGGGAAGCGTGATATGAAATTAGGTAACTTTGTATTCAAAGAATCATTATTTCGAGATTACCCGTAGGGAACGATTAAGCGTTCTACTCCCCCTCGCAACCAATTTTATTTCATTTCAGCACATGCGTAAATAATAATAATAATAATTGTTCTTACCTCATGTTTGTTTGTTGGTTTGTGTGATTGGAAGAGAAAAGATATACACCATTTTCTTTGTTAAAAAAAAAGAAGAAGAAAAGAAGGAAAGAAGAAAACAAAAAGGTAATGCACCAGGTAAGCGATTAATATAAGTGAACATGCAAATTTTTGGCATATTGATGCATAAATTTAGCTAAGTTTGTTTCTAGTGAATAACATTAGTATTAACATAATTATATATTCATATATAGATATAGGTTTAGAATAGGTCAGATTTAATACTTTTATTTACACATGCATTTTATTACTTACATATTAGTGTGTTTTAGACATGTTATCTGTTAATTAATACACTATTTGTATATACACATAAATATCCATATGAATATAGTAAAAAAAAAAAAAAAAAAAAAAAAACAAGAATGAACTAAGTTGTTGTGGAAAACGTGTGGTGATAAAGTAGCTTGGCATGCTACATTGATGAAATAGTAATATTTTTGCGTATTAAGGTGAACTTAGAGTACGAAATTTAGAGTGATTGACAGCATAGGTCAGACAATTAGAATTCATTTTAGACAAATTTTAATAAGAATTATTCTGACAATCCAGTTATTTAAGTCTACTTGCAGATGCCACAGTTGAGGCCATCTACCTTGAGGCAACGACCAAGAAACAGGATGTCTGCCATGGAAGAAGCACAACGTTGTCGCACGTGTGGACGTGACCTATGGGAACAGGATTTGGATCCCACGGATGAGGCTCAAAATTGTCCTGAATGTGGTGACCAGAGGAATACAAGTCCAGTTATGGAAAATGATGTCACTCAAGGAAGTAGAGACAACATTCAACAGCATCACAGGCCGAACAGCACTAATGGCGATTTTCAGGAATCTCTTCTATCAGCGTTACATGAGTTCATGAGACAACTAAAAGAAGAAAACAAGAAAAACGAAGAATTTAGAGAAGAACAGAGGAAGAAAAACGAAGAATTTATAGAAGAACAGAGGAAGAACATAGAAGAACAGAACAAGAAAAACGAAGAATTTCGAGAAGCACAGAGGAAGAAAATAGAAGAACTAGATAGAAAACTTGACAAGTTCATGGAAAAACAAGACCATTTGGCAGAATACCTCTCGAGGAAACGACAGGAGCAAGCCAGGAGACTGGACGAACATGAGAAGTCAAACACGGAAGTACTGGAGGAACTTCCATCAGAAGCAATTGTGCAGGATACACACCAGGAGGTCAAACAGACCCCCACACCTGCAGAGATAAGCACAAGTGTTTCCAACGCTGTGAACGCTCCAAAATTCAAGAGCAAACGTAAACTGTGTGGAAGAATGATCCCTGGTAGGACAAGAATACAACCAAGACGAAACAAAAATACAAGAATGAAAGGTTTCCACGACAAACGTACAGGATGGCAACGCAGCCATAACTACTGCAGGAGGAATAATCACCTGAAGGTACGGAGAAAACAGGCCGAAGACTCCAGAAATGTAGAAGGAAAAGGAGTACTTGAGTTCGAGGACCAAGATTCATGGACAACTTACAACGGCCAGAGAAATCCATGTGACCGGCAAGATACACACAGTCAGGCCAGAGCAGTAGAGACACAGGAGATAAGTGACGATAACTGGCAGAACGAAGCAAATCCGCCAAGAAGTTATTTTCATGATGAAGGCACCAGAGAAGAAGACCACAAGTCAGAAGCAGAATGTAAAAGTGGCCAACAGGATACATTGATTGCCAATAGGAAAGTGGTGAGCACTCAGGAAATGAGCAATGACAATTGGCAGTACTCACATTGTACCAAGGAAAGCCTGGAAAATGACAAGAATGGTATCGGCATTGTCACCATTCACCCGGCCATGACAGTTGCATACTAAAAATTGACTCCAACGGTCCAGGGTCGAGTCGAGGTTACGTGACAGCTTGCTGGAAAACAGACTAAGATACACAATGGCATGAAAACTAATGGAAGCACAGAAATACAATGATTGTAGGCAAGAAGTAAAGAAAAATTGCAAGAAGATACTGCAAGAAAAGTGTAAGTCAAGAATAAAGTACTAGCGCGAAGAAAGAAAACTTAGCAGGAAACTGATGAAAGAAATATAAGAGAATTTTGTTTATGGCATAGCTCAGTTGAATGTACTGCATCTCTTATCCAAGCGGCTAACCCTAGAAGATAAATACAAATAATAAGAAGATGAACTATATGGATGCATAATGCCCAGAAATGAATTTGTTTACCAACATTTGTTTTAACTTTATTTCAGATATCGGATGTGAGGCAATCAAAATTACAGAGGAAGATTGGAAAAAGATGTTCACCAATGTGCGCAACCCAGCATTAAAACCGGCCCAGGAGATGTAATTTTTGTTATGCACGAAGAAGTGCCTGTATACGGAGCAATCGGTAGAGATGGATTCCCGATTTGAGCTCTCTGAAGTGGAGTTTTGCGTTTAGAGCAGAGACTCAACGCACCCATTCCCCTTGGTGATGATACCTGCGAGAACGCGCCGAGCCTAAGAATAGTGAGCTACGAGCTGCGAGCAGATGACAATTCCACCAAGATGTTTGCAAGTTCCAACAATTGGATGTTCGCGACATGGAACTTTGCCTTAATAATTTTACTCTCCTTATATTTTAAAGTTATGGTACTGAAGATGAATCATGGCCGAAGAATAAAAGCAAAAGTGCGAGCAGTGGCTCTGCCCTCGCACATGGAGGAATTGAAGCTCCATGCCACCCTCTGTAACCAATGCTCTCTTTCCCGATGATACAAAAGACGCTGAAGATTATATAATATTGTTGTTTTGTTGTTTTGTTACCTAGGGCAGCCAGCACTTTGGAAGAAATAGAAGAAGTTGTATCCCGCGCAGAGAAATTAAAGAAGAACTCCAAGAGACAATTAAGAATAAGGTCATATTATTTAAAACATGCCTCATAAGCTTGTGTCCAGCAGCTTGAACTGACCACCAACTCAATACCTGAGACCTCTCATCTAGATTGAGATTATCTCTCTCAGCTTGCACGAAATTTTAACATTAGGGTTCGGATTTTTGGTGAATTTATAAATTGTCTTCTTCAACATAGATTAGGGTTAGGATTTTCATGTATTTGTACTTTTTGTCAGAATTTGAACTTTTATATTTATCAAATGTTACTTCTCCTTAGATGCAGCCGTGCTTCACTCTGTTGCAGCACTTGCTACATCTTGGGAGGGGGGTATTGTGACAATTACGCTCACACACTAAAATTAATTGTTCTTATATTCAAATTAAAACATCTTTATATGTAAATTCAACTTATTTTAAAAAGTCAAGGAAAATTTTATTTTGTTTCATTTAGCAACCGAGCAACCTCTTTCATTTGTCCCAGGTAAAGAAGTTTCTCTGCTTTTCAGAAAGAAAAAAAAAACATAAGACGGTAACCGCACTAATAGACCACCCATTTTTCTACCTCGCCAGTAAACGGTAATGGAATTTGCTATTGTTACTCCAGCCATACTGTCGCACTACCTAAGTACCTCGATATCGCAAATATCACGTCACAGACACACAGGAACCAAAAATTTTTTATCTACAATCTTCGCAAGTGCTTATGAAACTCTTTAACATCACGTACGAGCCCAGAACAGACGCTAGAAACCCAAGCCAAATTATCAACCGATTTTTGGGAAATGGTGTCACGAACTTAAAGCGGCGAATCAGAATCCGAAATTCAAAATTCACAAAGAGAAGAATGAAGCGTCTATTTTTTTTAAAAAATAAAGAAAGCTGGGAGAACGCCTACACGGAAGAGAGGTTACTCTAAGTCGACACTTCATCGTGAAAACATCACCAACACGCGATTCATAAGCGTACGTCAACTCATATGTACATATATATATATATATATTTAAGTGTTTAAATTTCAGAAAAATGGCTAGCTAGACACCCGTTAGCAGCCAGTTACTTAAACCACGCGTTATCCACAGCAACTTCGTCGTTACAAGATTATTTATACAAATATTTAAAACATCGACAGATAATTCTTATCATCTTACGGTAACGCTACATAAATGGTGATGTTGAAGTGAGTCTGTGATTCTATATACGTTGATTTCCCGCATAAAGTGCAAAGACAGGAAAAGTAGTGCGATGTATGGCGGATATATATATAAACTGTGCGAGTGAAATTTAAGTGCAGATGGATTTGATAAGTGACGCATCGTTGTATTTCAACAACATGGAGATGAAGGACGGAGACACGGGTTCGATCCCCAATACTCGAGACAGATGCCTTGCCACAGGAAGACCCAGACGCTTCAGACAAACGAGGACCTCTTCTCCGGGAGTTGAATCCAGAGGACAGCGGGGTCTGAGAAGGGACATTAGGAAGCATTGTGACGGTCAGTTAAGTACAGTGCAGTTTTCTTCTGAAGTGTGGAAATATAAGCGGAAGGACTTATTAAGGTAGGACAAAGTATTCTGCTATTTTCTTTATTGAAGAAGGACTATGGCCAATATTTCCGTGATTCGTGATCTCCATACTCACCTTTTCCTAGAAACTTCGGGACATTGTTTATTCATACGGAACTGTCCGTAAACATTTAGAGCATTTTTTTTCTTTCTTTTTAAAAGAAGTAAACAAATAGCCTAATGCCTTGGTTGCATTTCCAAAATTAATTCACTGATATAGGAACTGTTAATTTCATTCTTGAATAAGTACCATAAAATTTTTGATTATTTTACTAGTGAAATTCGTATACATTGATTTGATCTTCAATCATGCATTTATTTGTAATCGTAATGTGTCAATATTTAGATCCTTGAAGCCGTCATTATAATCATTTATATGCAATCCAGTATTTATTCATATCAAGTATGAATTATTTCTCTTTTAAACATAAATCGCGTTTAAGATGTGTGAATGTAATGTAATTTCTGTTTTGAATAAACTATGATTTAGCGTCAAAGTCTAGTTTTTCAAATTTTAACATTTGTATAGGTTGTGTTAGGGAAATATGTGTCAGAGCGGTAAACAGGCTTAATATGATTTTATTGTAACTTGTCAATTTTTATTATACTCATTCTTAAAAGAAACAATCAATATAAAGGTTCCAAAGACGTGCTATGTTGAGTAAGTTTCAGACAAATAAGTGTAAACACTCTTATCCCGTAATATCGTTAGAGTCTCGTAAATAAGGTAAACAAATTTAAGATACTCGAGTAAATCCCTTCGGAGGTACCTATCTGAGCAACGAACGCAGATAGGGTCCATAGCTATGGAGAAACGTGTATTCGCAAAAGAAGGAATCACTGAGAAAATCAGAAAGCGTCGACAATGTAATTATTTTGATCAATTGGCCAAATTATAATAATAGTAGTACTATATATATATATATTTCTGTGTAGTGTATTTGAATATGAAATATTTGTGTAGTTAGTGTTGTGTAACGATTTTTATTGTGAATTGTATTATTTACCAACTGATATAGTATGTGTACAAAGCTATGTTTTGTTTATGCAAATCTTTTAATATTGAAAATTCATTAGAGTTCATTAGAAACAGTGCACTAAATTTTCTCAAAAGCATACTATCGCTTCTAAACTATTTCTCCAGTAAGTCTTGCAAGCAACCTAAATCATTAATTCTTTCATTCCGCAATCCGATTCTTAAACTTATTTCCATTTCTTTTATTATTAAAAAGAGGTAGTAACTGGGGCGAATTACTTAATAGTCGTTTATGTCTAGGGGGAAAACAATAAATCATTTTGCTAATTAATATTCAGTTTAATAGAAATTTTTGTTTGTATAACTACGTCATGGTAATTATAAAGAATCGAATATTGTCAGTTTAGTTGAGTAGAAATAGATTGTTGCTAAATTTTACAGTCAAGATTGAATAATTTGAATATTACGTTGTACAGTGAAGAATGTGTTAAGAGAAATCATATTATTTGGTCAAAACAGTCAAAAGTCTGATTCATTTTCAGTAAAGTCAATTAATTCATTTTTTTTTGTAAATCCAAATTAACTTTCTTGTTGATTTTTGTAGATATCACCTTATTTCTCGTTAAATTTATTAAAAGTCTATTTGACGTTAGAACCAAAGCATTTATGTGGTTATTATTTCAAAGATATGCCTATTTCTTTAACCGGTATTAGCATACCTAGAAGAACTGAAAAAGTTGAAATACGGTTACATTGACCATCAGAAATTTTTTATCTAAATTAACTCATTTTTTTTAACTTTAAATTAAACTTTCCTTATTTGTTGCTTTTTTTTTAACTATTTTTGCTATCTCCACACACTTCGGTGACAGAGTGATAGTCAGTGTAGCCAACTGAACAAGCCATTAGCGAAAAATCTTTCTTTCAGCTTTGCAGCTTGTGAGATTTTTGCTCCGCATGTTTAAATCACTTAACTATTAACTACGCACCTGTTTTCCTAGCGCCTTGGAGACACCGTTATGGGGAAAACAGGATCGATTAGACTTAGGTCATCTTTCGTTATATATATCATTTTTTTTAATTCCTAACCATCTTAGCAAAACTGTATCTTTACCTTGGAGAACTGAAGTTCGAGCCCCGTGGAGTCAACTTCAATTCTCCAAACTCTCATTCATTTTTTTTATTTGTGTAATAGGCAGATGAGTTGTCGCTCATCAATACCATTCACTTTTCAAGTACAAGGTCAGGTATTCATTTCTCTGACGCATATTAGGCTCATCCGTGAGTGCCTTAATTATTCATTCTAGTTCAGATTAAATATGCAAATTAGAGATAAGGAATCGAATTCCGAAAACAATACGTTTCATATTCTTCGTCGCCCAAATACGTAAGATCTGCTTATTCGTAATATCACGCAGTAATTCTATTTGGCAGCCCGAGCAGAAATTTTCCTTTAATTATTAGTAATTTTCTATCGTTGCAAAACTTAGCGCCCGAGACAATAGCATTATCATTACCAAACTTGGCTTCCAATACCGGAACCCCCAGTGTTACAAGAAATGGCGCAACCGAACTAGGACCAAAGTACAGTGTCACACTTGTTTTCTTGAACGATACGAACGATTCCAAGGATGTTATAAATAGAGGATCTGCCCATATGTATCTTCATCCTATCAACTGAATGAAGCCAAAAACAACCTAGCATTGATATGTCTGATTGATTACTCTCGTTTCCACCATATATATGTTGGCTCAAAACATTGCAATCTTCATACCAAGGATCTTATAAAATAGAGAATCTACCCCATATATATCTTCATCCTATTAAATAATGAAGCCAAAAAACAACCGACCATCGGCACGTCTGATTGGCTACTCTGATTTCCAACATTGTCTACTTTCGAATGGCTACTTTCGTTTCCGCAATATTTGTTGGCTCAAAACATTGCGATTCTATTGGGTGGAGTGAGCAGAGTAGGGGTGGCGAAACTGTGACGTATGGCTTCAAGATTTTATTGTAGGGGCAGATCCTCTATTTATAAGATCCTTGCTTCATACATAGATATGTAGTGTGTTTCTCGTTTATTTTTTTTATTTAAGTCGTTGCTTCAGATTTATATTATACACTGGTTACACGCTGCACGTAGGAGTGAGAAAAAATTACAAGAAATAACATTTTACAACCACCAATTATAGGATACGTATGTCTGTGACATATGGTTTCACGATTTTGTGGTATGGGCAGATCCTCTATTTTATAATATGCTTGGCGATACCTCCACGTGACGACACCGACCGCAAAGTATCCTGGGGGAAAATGAGAGCAGAAAGGCTGAATCGAGAATCCCCTGTTTATGTTTGGTCTTGAAAGACATTTTAAGCCTAATTCAGAGCAAAGGAACGTACTCTCATAAATGACGAGCTTTCAGTATATATGCAGGACAACAATATTTGTTACTGGCACAGATGCAGTTTATACGTTCCACTCCTACTCTTCTCTACAATTATTAAATAACAACTAATAATTCCAAAGAAGTAAAAATTCAACATGCATAAGTCAGTGGGCAGGGAAAATGGTGTAGATAATCAAAAGTATTGAATTTGTTGATGAAGATAGTAACATCGTGTCTGTGGACTTTGTCAGTGTTCTCCAGAAAACATTCATATTCCGCTAATTATTTAACAATCATTCACTTTAACCTACAGGATATAATCGTAGGACGTAACACTTAAAGATTTCATTCCGACTAAGGTAGAAATAAAATATATGCATAATATATCAAAATTTATTCAACCTACTCTTTTAGACGTAACATTCTTTTCCAGAATATTGAAGATAGCGATTTTCGTTTTTGGAATAAACTAAGTTGTAGATTTTATTGCATATCTGATGAAATGCGGATCAAATCAGCTTCTGCTCAGCATGACTGAACCATAAATTAAATATCTTTGAATACAGGGTCAATTTCTTGGTTCGTTATCCACTTTTGTGCGTAAGGTACTGTAACGCACATGCGTATAAAACAGAAATACGCACTCTAGTAGTACATAGACAAAGTACGTACTGTACAAACACGCAACCCCTTTCCTAACAATCCTGCAATCCCCTATTTCACCACACAAAAGAATCAGGAACAAAAGGTCTTAATTCCACATCAAAAGGAACATTTGATCGCTTGAAACGAGCAAGTGAAATTAGCCGTGCGCACTCGCTCCAACTGTACAACAACAGTAATAGAAAAAAAAAAAAACGTTATTAGCATTTGGGAAGCAAAATAAAGGACTTCATCAACAGATAAATCGTATTAAAAGCTGTCTATTTCATCCATTCAACTCATGCGGAGATGGAAACAGGGGCGGCTGCAAGGGGAGAGAGTCCTACACAAACCTCTCTCACATAGTTTCTATACGCAATTTAGTTCCTTTTATGCGGTTTAAAGTTAATTTTCTATTGATGTTTGCTGTGTGTATTATGGGGGAAGGAGAGAGGACTTGTATGTCTAAAAAGCATGCATAAAATGTAAATTTAAAGAAATTCTGTGGATTGGAAAGAAAAACGCAAGTGTAGCAATTTGTAAAGATAAAAAGTAGAATTCGCGTCTTGTGGTAGAATGGGCTTTTATATGGCGTACGTAGGTAAGTAAAATCCATTGAGATAATATAGAGAACCAGAGATGCCCTGATGCGGGTCTTTGATGGTATGGAACTTGCATATAGGGAATCGATCCACCATATTGGAAGAGGATAAAGAGTTTTTTTTTTTTTTAACGTAAGGCTCCATAGTAATTTGTCTGTTTTATTGTTGATTGTCTGTGCTCCTAGGAAACATTGTACGACGAAAAAAAATCAACGTTCTTTGGAATTTCTAATATGTCAAAGGTAAGTAATTTTCTTTCTTCTTTTACCCTGTAAAAGTCAATAATATAATGTGGTTGTGTATTGGTAATAACATTGGGTGAATAGGCATATGCATTATATTTACACTGTCAAAAGGCTCGTAAAGTCTACTACCTAGAGAATTGTCAAACTATTATTAAGTTCGCTTATTTAATTGAACTAAATGTTTATGAGTTGTTGGATTTGATTGATTGATTGATTTTAACATCTCTTTCAGTAGCGAGGCTATATGAGACGGGACCTACTGATTAACGTGGAATCCGAACCACATGAGCTCCCGCCGGGAATCGAACCCGGGTCTCCCACGTCAAAGTTGTTTTGGAAATTTAGCCAAAATTATGTAGCGTACAAGTGTTCTGTGACATTTTGACAAGACAACTGTTTGGTTGTGGAGGGAGTAGGCTTACTTTGCCTACGTTAAAAATTGCTAATGATGGCAATTACTGCATAAAATAATTCCCACTCACTGTTAAAAGAAATAATAGGCCTATCTCTCATATAAGTCGCACGTTACTTATCGATATTCTGTACAAAAAAGTATATTTGTAAATGGGTTCACGTTCACTTTAGCAGATGGTTCTACCAAACTGGAAATTTACATTTCGTATATATTATATAATTATTCTTGTTTTGATGGAATTTGTTAGTTCAATATCACAGGCGCTATGATTTATCTTTAAAAAGAATTATTTCCGATTTAGTGTCGTAAAGCATAGAGTGGATAATGTATAGGGTTGTAGCATTTGGTATTGTTCAGAATCTATGGTAGGCTCTTGTTCCAAGTTTGCCTTCCACAGATTTTCTTAACTTCCACTTCGCTTACAACTGTACCAGGGAAGGGATTAAGCTTACTTAAATACCACAAGAGCAGAGCGCTGAAAAACATGACAAATGATACAATATATGGCAGAGGTGTAGATAACTAGCCCACCATATGTGTACCATTATAGTAAGTGTAGTATTTTCTGAAAGGCACAGTTGACTGAAACGCGCGGAATACGCCATCTTGGGAGAGAATATCTCGAATCGAATGCTACAATCGAGAGCACGCTCGAATCAACACTGCGACATAGGAAAAGGCATTTCTAGTTCTTTATATTATATTATGGCAAAATCACCCATGGGGTACGGAACTTAGTTGTTCACTAGCTAAAATATTCGTTCTGCCTACGGATAGAATAGGTTTATGAAAAATTTGAATCCTTCCCCCCCCCTTAGGAGACGCATTTCAATGAAAGTGTATTGGTAAAAACCCGTAAGATAATCTATTTTAAGCAAAATTATTATTATTATTATTATTATTATTATTATTATTATTATTATTATTATTATTATTATTATTATTATTATTATTATTATTATTAAGTATTCTGCTTTTTAGCAAGTACTGGGACTCTTTTTAACGTTTGGGCCTGGAAATGTTTCTTCCACATTTTTCGATTTTCAGCTTCCTCTTTTAACTAACTCTCAATATTTTCTTCTATTTTTTAAATCATCGATCACTTCTGTTCTTCTTCCTATTCCTCGCTTTCCTTCCACCGTTCCTGCTATGGCGGCATGAAGAAGACAATTTTTTTTTTTGCAAGATGTGTCCAATCCAATTGGCCTTTCTACGAAGGATGCTTTCTAAAAGCATCCACATAAGCTTACACCCTTTAATTGTAGTGATTCGATTAAAAAAATAAACTCAAGTTAAGGTAGGTACTAACTATGCGCCAAAATTCATTTAAAATGGACGAGCCGTTTTTCCGTGATGTGATCATAAACAACAGATAGTATAGATTTCAATGTGATGAAAATAATAGAAAATACTCCCCTTACCCCTTAAAACGGGAAGGTTCAAGAACGGTAGGATACATGTCCACTTATTTTTTAATAAGAACTTTATGTACCAAGTTTCAAGTACGTGTAATTAACACGTACTAGCCTTAGGCTAGCTGGGGATTTCGTCCCCAGAGTCCCTCAAGTTGTTCGATCTATGGCCTCGCACTTCTCATATCCTGAACCTATCTCTATAAATATACCGCATTGACTTGACACCTAGTCTTCGGTTCAAGCGCTGCTATCGGCTGAAAGAATTCCACTGCCTTTGGCGCAGACGGCTGCAAGGCTCTCTCTTTTAGCAGCAGCTGAACCCTTATTGGCTCAACGCGTGGGTGTGAGTTTTAGTTCACATTTTTGCCACGGCTCAAGACATTTTGGCAACACTATAGCCTTAGAGGATTTCGAGATATGGTCATCTTATTACAATAATTGTAATTTAATCTCCTTTTCTTTCTCTTTCCCTTTTCTGTCCTTCCAGGGAAAACATCAATAAAGACTGCCTTGAGAGAATCCGAGTATGGCCATTTTAAGATAATGATTGCCACCCTTCTTTTCTTCTTCCCCGTCGAGTTTCCAACGATCCTTCCTTAGGGAGACTTTACATTACAAAGCCTATACCCTGGCCATTTTTGAAGGGCGTTGATCAGTCAGTCAGTCAGAGCTTCTTTTATATAAAAAGATTACATATGAACGTAACTAATGGTGACCTAGGTGTTAGCGGTATCCTTAATGTTGCATAGTTCTGTTCAAGTATGTCGTCTCTATGTTGAAACATTACGGAATGAGCTTTTTCATTCTGTCTTCTCCGAATATAATTCGATTTTCCCACTATAGTTCTGGAAGAGCACTGGCCCTCTCTAGAAGTTATAAAACAAATCAAAAGTTCTTGCTGGTGATCATTTCAAGTATCTAGGGAGTATTTTGACGAGAAATGCTTACTGAACCAAACAGATCATGTCAAGAATTGCCATAGCCAAAGAAGCATTCATCAAGAGAAGGTTTAATATTGGCCTAAGGAAGAAATTGGTCAACTGCTATATATGGAGCATCGGACTTCATTGTTCAGAGACTTGGACATTACGGAAGTTAGAGAGGAAATATTTAGAGAACTGTTGAAGTGGTGTTGGAGGAAGATGGAGAAGTTAACATGAACAAAGAGAATAAAAAACTAAGATGTTTTAAAACGGATAGGAGAGAAGAGGACACTTTTAGCCAGTATTCTTCGTAGGAAGGCCAATTGGATTGGACACATCTTGCGAAGAAATTGTCTTCTTCATACCGCCGTAGATGGAAAGGTGGAAGGAAAGTGAGGAATAGGAAGAAGAAGAAGATAACAGATCGATGATTTGAAAAATAGAAGAAAATATTGAGAATAAAAAGAGAAAACTGAAGATCGAGCAACGTGGAAGAAACATTTCCAGGCCCAAATCTAAAATTGAAAAAAAAGAAAGAAAGATAAAACTCGTTAGTTCCAAGACCTGCCAAGAGACATAATACTTAATGATAATTCTGTAATACCTTTGTTTGTGATCTGTGTATAGTGTAGTATGGCTTAGAAAATCCTAGAGAAAACAGAGCGAATTGTCTACATCAGTGATTCTCAAACTTGTCACTGAGACCCACATTATATAATAAAAATGTTTTGTGGCCCACCTACTTTCATTCAAATACACACTGGCATTCTACGTAATGGTGGTGTATTTCAAAGCAATTAAATTTCATAAATCATATTTCTAATTTATTATTTCCTAGGCTAAAAGGGAAAAAAATACATGGTGTACAAAAAGTAATTGGAAAGAAAAATCTTTGTACTGCTATTCTTAATGAGGCACACGCAGTAGCGTACGCAGGAATTTATTTCGGGGGAATACAAACTCAATATGAGGGTATTTTCTATTAAAATTCCTAAAATTGTCCCTAAAATTAGGCTAAATTTACACATTTGTCGAAATTTCGGGGGAAATCCGAATCCCCAGGACCCACCACCTGCGTACGTCCCTGGGTACATGCGCTGCATGTGCTTGTTTTCGATATGTATTAATAACTGCATTGATATCCACACTGATACGAGTTACTTTGAGACGCAAGTAATTGGACACTTGCAGTCGGTTTCTGAATTTAGTCATGATATCCACCATCGCTGAGAACCCAACTTCACATAAAATAGGAAGAATTAAACTAGGGTTATAACTTCAAAGCTTCAATAGAAATTTGTGGATAGGTTTGTTGAGCTAATAGCTAAAACAATACCAGCCTTTTGGGATTGAAATTCATACGAAGTGAGATATTTTGAGATAGGTTGATTAGTTGCTCATCAGCCTTCACTGATATTTAGAGATGTAAATGAGCGAACTTTCATTTTCGAAAGTTCGTTTCCGAACTTTTCATAAGCAGCTTTTCCCGAATTTTCGCTTTCTTTTATTTACTAATTAGCGACACTCATTTTTATAATAACTTATTCTGAACATTTTGTGATGACTGTGACCTACCTATGTGTTATACAGTATAGTTATTTGCATCATAATGATACAAGATGGACTGACACACATTGACATTATACATTATATGGATAAACACGTAAAACACATTATTGTAACTGGATCAGTGCTTTCCACAAAGAAAAAAATATTAAATAAAATGATTAATTTTGTATTGGTAATGCGTGAGTTTATGATATAAACTTGTTTGCTCAAGTCAAATTTAAGTTTTCGGTTGTCAATATCATGTAAAATTGAAGGTTTCTGCCGAAAACATACTGTTTTATAATGTAGGCTTGAAATTTGAAATACATGCTTGTAACGCTCCGTAACGTCTGAAAAAAAAATGTGAAAATTATGTACTATTAGAAAGAGAAAAAACAAATAAATTTACTTCGATTTTTAATATAGCCATGTTATATATCAAAATGTTTGTAATTTTACAGGGATTTTTTAAATGGACAATTTAAAAAAAATGAGCCGAACTTTCGGCGAATTTTCGCGCGAACTTTTCAAGTTTGAACTTTTCATGAAATTTTCCAACACTACTGATATTCCAGTTGAAATGCCACTGACAAAAGAGTTTACAATCCATTTCTGTTGCTTACACTTTTCCATATCTTCGAGGAAGTAACATTCTAAATGTGCAGATATTCCAGAAATTACGGAATCGTTTTGATTCACTTCATTTTCGATCACGAACGTTTGATTTTTTTTTTTTTTAAGCAACTTCCCAAATCAGAAGAAAACTCTTGAAAGATGGACGAGTATATCTAATGTTCGAAGCTCAGGGAATAAAATAGTTTATTACTGTCTCAAAATGCAACATTTGTCTTGATTATGGTCACATCAGTAAACACTGCAAAGAAGAGAAAGTTTGTTTTTTCTGTGGACAGGGGGGGGGGGCACGATAAGTCGGGATGTGTGAATAAAGACAAAGCCAAGGGTTGTTGTACCCATGCACAAGAGAAAGAAAAAGTGCAATGCTAAAACCGAACAAGAGTGTGCAACATATAAAATGCTATACGAACGCACAATCGTAAAAATCGACTTTTAAATACAGAAAAAAAAAATTAAGATAAATTATAAACTCAAAAGCATTTTATAACAATTTTCTTAAAAGAAGAAAAAATAACAATCATTCAAATCAACGCTATAATAGTTATACTGTACAAGAACATTACACAAGAAATGACAAGTTGATTAACATGGGAAACTGTAAAACAATTATTGCGAAAAAAACACACAGGAGAGATCCAGATTCCTCAAAACGTAGGTGAGAAACCAAAAGCTGCAACCATAAACAGAAATAAAAACATCAAAACACTGAATATAACACAATTTGGAAATAATTGGACGGTATGTGTGGAATTGAGAACAAGTCTAGGGAACATTAAATTAATCAATTGTTATTGTTAATTTTTCATGAACATGCAACCTTTTTTGGATAATATAGAAAGATTTTGTCAAAAGTATAAAGAAGAAAACATCTTAATATGCATGGGTTCAAATGCCAAATCAACGTTTGAAATGTTTTGAAACAGTCATAATTGTGGCTTTCAAAGTTACTCTTCCACCGAAACTCCTCGCTACTTACTAAAAAACGGTTCGCCACCCTCCAATGGGTCGCGACTCACACTTTGAGAAGCACTGGTCTACATAGTTTATACAGTCAAATGACGTTTCTGCAAATCCTGTTGGTAATAATAACCCTTTGTCTTCTCCACGTGTCGAATACTCAAAAGGTTAAGAAGCAAAACAAGAAACGAAAAGAAATGCTCGCTTTGTGACACTTATGATCTAATAGGAGGCGTTGCTCCATTGCCATTCTCAAGTCTTGGATAAAATGGTACGAGATAGCGCAACGTTGTGTTGACTCACTTCTTGAACATGAAGGATTATTCTAATGAAGTTCTTGCTGTATTGCGTGCCATTCGACTATTGTGTGGGTTCTTTCCACCATTATTACAGGTAACACTAATAATACAGTCCTTAGTGTCAGGGGCGCCGACTATGGTAGAGCTTCGGTGCTCGAGCACCCTACACAAAAAAGAGAGGATACAAATAAAAGAAAAAGGGGAAAAGAAAAGAAGAAACAAGAGGAAAAAGAAAGAAAGATAAAAATTATAATATTTCACCTAATTTTTTAAATGATAGTAGAGTTCGATATTTTCGTAGAGCGGAGAGCGAAGGCTGGATATATAAAATGAAATAATTAAGGTTTACGTTCCATTATTATACGGGCTAAGCTAAAGGAGACGATGATGATGATGAGAAATGAATGAAATGGTGGAATGAAGAAAGTGGGAGGAAACGAGAAAACCTCGAGAAAATCTACGCACACTTTGTTTGTCCACAACAAAGCTCACTTGGCGCGAGCTGGGATCGAACCAAGGACCCTATGCATTAGATGTGAACGCTTTACCATTGAGCCACCGCGGTCCCAGGGTGAGCATATAGTTTGGATAGACTTTATCAGGGATAAAAATACATAAAATTTCGGATTTATGGCACTGATGATTTTTAAAGTGACAAATTGAATGAGCATTTCTCCGTGTTATTTTCTGCTAATGTTTTTCACATTTCTTAATCTCACAAATGATTGGCGTTCAGAATAGCGTAACGAGAACTTAGATCGGGGTAGAACCGTAGAACCAATAAGAACCTCACATCTTTCCAGTGAAAAAAAAAAAAAAAAGATTAAAAGAAAAATGAACACGACCAGAATTCCATTTTCATTCAAAAAATACCTAAAAAGCTGCATTTTCAGGAAGGCTAATTTTCAAAAATTTCCTGGGCAGGACCTCTGGACACCCCACTAAGCCTGTGTGGAATTCAATATTCTGAAATTCCCCAATTGTAAATTGTAATAGCGCTTCCGCTGATTTTCAAATCCCGGCGCTCTTACTTAACTGGATATTTTTCAAACTTCTTCACGAGTTATTCTAAATGGTTTACAGATGGATTCGTCGTATCATACTCGAGACAATCCATACAGTCAAATAGGAGAGGTTAAAACGTCCCAATATCATGATTGGGAATTTCTCGTGTCATAGATTGAGAAGATATATCTTCTTACTACTCCCAGGGCCGACCTTAGGAAATGCGTAACCTAATTCGGAACTATTAGGTTTGGCCCAAATTTCCCAGCCAATTCGCACTATAATCTAGTATAAAAATATTTTTTAAAAGTCTATTATTGACTTTATATCTCTGAAATAGAATGGAAAAACAAATCAAAATTTGCGCTTAGAAAGTGATGGCGAGATAATAGACCAAACAAATGTAATTTCTACTTTAATATAAAATTGTATACATGTGAGCCTAACTAACAATGCTTGTATAACACCTCTGAAAAGTACAGGGTCACAATACCATTTGTTTAGTGACTGTCTGTGAAGTGATTTTTTTAAAAATAACATTTTCTTCAGAAAAATAAATATCATTTAAGTGCACTGTCTTCTTCATGACACTATTATCAGTGATAAGGGTGTGCCTCTGACTTTAAAATGTCTTAGTAGACTATGAGTGGTAAAATGGTTCGATATTCCAAAACGATTATCTGTACTAGTTTCCATTCTTCACCTGAGGGAGGAATATTTCGGGTAGCACACATTGACATCTTCATCAGAATTAGGTTACAAGATTTTATTATTATTATTTAACGTGCACTGTTGAAAACAATTACATTTTTTGAACTTCTTATAATCACTTAACATTCAACTATAAATGAGTCATATTATTATTCCATTTTATTATGAGAATGTTACTTTTCTAGGTTTTTTTTTTTTCTGCAAAGTCTTCTAGAATTTTCTTAAGTTCAAATTCCTGACTAACTTCAGATCCAACGGACAAAACTGCCAAGATGTTCAAAGGCTCTTGCTAAGTCGATTGTCTCAAATAAGTTTTGGTTAGTTTGACATTGAAAAACAAAAACTCCTTTCTCAAGATGCCACAGACACCCGGATTGTCAATAAAAGCACACATCTCATCGACCAAAACATTACAATCATCTAACTTTAATATTTGTTTTATGCTTATCCATTTTAAACAATTTCGTTATTTATTTGGTATTTATTTATTTTGAAATTGTTCTTCGCTAACCATTTTGATTAGGTTGTCTATCCATGAGCTTAATTTAATCCAATTTGATCCAATTCGATCTAATTTACTATTGCCAACGTGTGCTCTATTTGCACCACAAGTAGTCTGATTGCAATAATGGCCAAAGTTTCAGTATGTACAAATTTTAGATTTACAAAACAAAGTGAACATCTAGATTACTGCAAGTTTATTATTATTATTATTATTATTATTATTATTATTATTATTATTATTATTATTATTATTATTATGGTTTGGGCCTGAAAATATTTCTTCCTTGTTTCTCTATCTTCAACTTCGTCTTTTAACTCCCAATATATACTTCTATTTTTCAAATCATCGATCAGCTGTGTTCTTTTTCTCCCTATTCTTCGTTTTCCTTCCACCTTTCCTTCTACGGTAATATGAAGAAGACAATTTCTTTGCAAGATCTGTCGAATCAAATTGACCTTCCTACAAAGGATGCTTGCTAAGAGAGCCCTCTTCTCTCCTAACCTTTTCAAAACATCTTCGTTTCTTACTCTTTCTGTCCATTTTATCGTCTCCATCTTTCGAAGTTCTCTAAATATTTCTTCTCTAACTTCCGTAATGTCCAAGTCTCTGAACCATACAGTCCAATGCTCCATATATAGCACTTGACCAACTTCTTCTTAAGTCCAATATTGAGCCTGTTAGTTAAAAGTGATCTTTTCTTGCTGAATTCTTCTTTAGCTATGGCAATTCTTGACCTGATCCATTTGGTGCAGTAAGCGTCTCTCGTCAAAATACTTCCCAGATACTTGAAATTATCGACCTCTTCGAGTTCTCTTTGTTCTACTCTGACCCATAAAGGCGTGTTTCCACGGGATATCCTCATGACTTTCGACTTTTTGATGTTAATTTCCATTCCATGCAGTTTTCCAGTGTCAACTATTTTGTCAATCATCTCCTGTAGTTCTGTTTCGGTTTTAGCTATTATAACCGTATCATCTACATACCTGATCTTGTTAATGATCTGTTCTCCAATCTTGAAGTCTCCACTTCCTATTAATGCTTCCTTCATTATGCAAGATACGAGAAAGAATCAGAAAGTAAATAGTTGTTGACAGCTTCGACAGTAGAGTCTGGACAGTAGAGACAGTAGAGACAGTAGAGAATCTGGACTCTGTATACTAACCTCTATTGCATGTCCTGTATCTGGACGTCTTGTGTATCTGGAGACAGAAGCCTGCGCTAAATTCGAAAGACGTGGTCGACGTTATACCATGAGTTGTACAGCATTGGTGACTTCCATACTCAACATCGTAGACGTACTCAATTCAAGTCGAATTCAGAGGATGACGTTAGCCCGAAAGCAGATTGGGGCTCGATTGGAAGCAATTAGTCCAATCCAAGCCGGCCCTGGCTATTGCATTCTAATATCGCCTGATTATTGGATACTTAATGGGGACGTCGGGAGTGAGACTATTTCTCCCTTTCACGAATACAATGTTGAGACAGATGTGCTAACCACGTACTATCTCATTGAATAAGCCAATTGCCAGCCACAATCCTTACTAATTAATAAAAGCTATCGAGGAACACTTTTGTTAAGGTATAAAGAAGAAGTTTTTTTGATGCGCTAGAAAAATCTAATTGCGACGTAAATATTAGGGTAATATTCTGTGGTCATTAAGATGAACATACGTTGCGTTGAAATTGTGTGTGAGTGTAGGCTAAGTAATACACGTTTGTAATCTTGAAATGTTATTACGATTTGCTTTTAAATATATATATATAAAAAAAAATCTGACTACAGCAAACATTTATTACTAATCTGTTTTACAATTTCGGCAATATATCATTGCCTTTATCAGACAGATAATTTGTATTTTGTTTTATATGTATTCAATACAAAAACAATGTCTTTTCAGTTCGCTAGTAGTATAGGATTTTAATCGGTTTGAACGCGTGATAGGTGGTTGTTTTGGGGCTTGCATGTTTTAATACAATAAAATATTTACAAGATTGAAGTTTTCAATATATATTCAAAAGCCTCTTTCTCTCACTTGGTCTTTATTTCAATATATCGATATCTCGAAAAGGAAGCCATCGCGATCCATAGTTTATATAGACTTTTTTGCTTGTAAGGATATATACTTTCATTTCCCAAAATATTGCCCTTTCCTCCGGGAACACCCTGTGTATATAGGTATTACATTAAATATATCTTATCAATTTTAGTCTATAAAAAAAATTATATTACGGAATGCAGCTACGATCGGAAAGACTCGCTTTGCTCCAATTCCTAAACTAAACTTCCCAATGTCTACAAGCTAAAAGTATTATTGATTAAAAATTGGTAGCAGAAAAATCTAAAATGCAGCACGTACTCTGTTACAGGGTCAGTATATATCACAGGAGGCTACAAATCATTCTGTACATACAAGAAGCAAGGTTATTTCACAGTCGATTTCCTTCGTCCGTTTTTCACCTGTTAATTGGAAGCCACGAGATGAGTAAGAGAAGAACACGTGGGTGTAAAAACCATTAAAACAAAAACCATGGACAAAATGGCTGGCTGATCGCGGGTGCATTACTCTATAATTGCGAGATTTTTTCACAAAGAATGTCTCTCGACAGTAGTTAACAGAGATCCTTCATTGCACAACGAATTTGGTGTTTCTTTTACTAATAAAAAAAATACCAGACGCGCATTAATTGGTAAATGATTAGTTTACCATAAGAAAGAAAAGGATTTTTTTATGTGACCAATCAACATGGCTGGTCCGGTCGTTGCTACGGAAAGATTGGAGAAAGAAAAAGATTGAGGGTTGTAAAGGAATTACCAGGAGAGAGAAGTTGTCGATGGATACAGAAGCCGAAGATAGGCGATGAAGCAGAACGTGGTCGTGATGGCCGTGAACTGAGTGAGTCACGAATCCTTGACTTTGGTAAGCGAACAACCTATTTTGTTGTAAGAAAGAAATCAAGAGAGACATTAATGTTATGTGAATAATAATGTTACGGCTCAGTAGTGACGTCATACGTATAAATTATAAAAGCAAGAATCACTTAATTGGATATGCACTTCTTGTTGACGACTGTAGAGAATTCAGTGTTTCCAAAGAGGAGCTACCTAACAGCTTGTTTGTTTCTTGGTAGGCTGCGCAGGAAGTTAGCGTCCCTTTTAGGATCGAGGCTGTACGAAACATGGATCTACAGTTTAATTTGGTATACAAAATATCATAATAGGATCAAATATTTAAGGCTTTTCCACCAGAAATCAAACCGGGACCCCTTGACCCAAAGGTACGCAAACTAGCCAATAACCCAGAGCGGAGGACTACTCGTTTCTTGAAGTAATTTGTTTGTTAATTTTAAAGTCCCTTCTCATTGCCGAGGCTATGCAAGACGTGGACCTAGAGTTTAAGGTTGTTATGTTAAGCCAGCGTTTCTCAACCTTTTTCAACTTGCGGCACACTACGGGTGTAACTTGAATTCTCGCGGCACACTCCTAGATATTATAATTATTATTATTTGCAAATATAAAATACTATGGTATTTTTTTTCTGCGATTACTGATCTCCTTCTCACAGAGATGAAAGCTTGATCACTGGTTTTCCCCTATGCTAATTCATCATACTTATTTTTTTTTATTCTAATTTTAAAATAGAAAACAATTGCAATGAAATATAGGACTCAGATTTTTAAAAATACGCTTTCTTTTTCGAAAACTGTATTTCTATCCAACCTTTCACTAAGAACGAAGATCGCTAAATAACGAACGAACAAACAAATGTCCTATACTTTTAACTTTGCTGTTTTAACCAAAACCGGTACATATTATTGCAATCACACAGCTCGCGATGCGTCGAAGTCAAAACACACCTGTTGAACAAAGTGTTCTGTCATTCACGTGCGAATGAATGTTCTGCGAACGTTCACTTGACGCGTACCGTACAAGTGCTTCCAATTCTCGGTGTTAGTATGACTCTCAATTGAAGCGTAACATAGCATCTAACCGTGGAAATGTGTACGAGCCGAAATACTGTCTGCTACACAGTAATAGATGTAGAATAATATATTACAATTACAGTAAATTTTTCCATGGTAGAAATTCATAGTAATGTGAAATACAAAAATATACATTTTTCCTATGTCTTGCAATTTGGTTGCTATAGAATTAATAATTTTGTTTCTATTCCCTCGCGGCACACCGGTTGGGAAACGCTGTGTTAAGCTATAGCTATAGGGTACTCTCCGTGATTGAGCTGACAACAGAGGTAGAACTCCAAAATAAACAAGCAGTTCCATCAAATGTGATACTGTATCCCCACCTTCGATTGAAGTATGGTCAAAGATTTGCAGCATTGATCCAGTTCCGTGGCCAATAAATTAAAGAGAAAATTGAATTCCAGTATTGTGCTCCGTCGAGTGCTCCGTGGTTGAGTGGTCAATGTGCTTGTTTTCTGTGCACCTATATTGGATTACTTGCCTCTGGATACAAGGGTTCCTATTAGGGGAGTGAAAGGGGGCACTTGCCCCCTTAGAGGAATTTGTACTTCGGAAGACCAAAAACCCAATATATTTTTTTAGAATAGTTACCGCAAAATTTGAAATTTGAACTTACATATTTGAAAGACATAAACCAAAACTAGAGATTTCCTTTGTTATAACAAAGTTGAACCAAACGCGATGTATTTTTGTGTTTGGTAATTTGTTCTACGAGAATATGAACTCGGCAACTATGGTTTTTGGATCAGATCTGCTGCTAGTGATTTTATTCACTAGATTTGGTGATTTCCGAAAAGATGGTCTACTACTTGTAACCCATGGATGGTAGGTGGAATAAAACAAGCAAGAGTGGTTTTACTTAGGCATAATTATGTAGTAACATACTTTAAATAGTTGAAGGAAAGCGATTGTTTGGAGTCGGAATGAGTGGTGATTGTCCCTGGAAGCAGGATTCAAAATGCTTTCTTTGAGTGAAACCTGATTGCTATCTGCAGTTTTGAGAGACGTTATCAGAGAATCCAACTGTGGAATATATGTAGAGATTCTGAAATAATCACAAGGAGAGGAAGTCTGAATGTTTGAACGGTGTGTCTGCTTTCCAACTAATCTTGGAAGTTGCACTTCAATTCAACTGCAACCCTGGTGAGTTGCAATCCAAGACCACATCAATCCAGGAATATAGTATACGTAAAGCCGCGTCAGTTCCCGAAGGAGCTGGACGCTCATACTTTTAGGGATTATTCATTGACTATCTACGAACTTACCAAGGGGGTAACAAAGCGACTTTGATTTACTTATCGACTGATACGAAAATAAAAAAGAACGTACCTGTACTTTATATCTGCATGTGTAGTGCCCTTGTACTTTATCTATGACTATGTGTGTGTGTGTGTGGGGGGGGGTATTTAACGCATATCGCATGTCTTGTGCACATGGATAGGGATGCGCTCGAGTCGAGTCGAGTCGAGATTTAAGCCTGTCTCGACTCGTCTCGAGAAAATGTTGTCTCGACTCGAAAATATGGTGCTGTCTCGACTCGTGTCTCGACTCGACAGTCTCTGTCTCGACTCGACTCGAATTCGAGTCGAGACGTCTCGAAATTCGAGTCGAGACAAAATATACGAGTTAAAATATACACACACATCAGCCAGACCGTTATGACTACCTACCTAATTGTTAGTATGTCCAACTTTTGGCACGAATAACAACGGCAACGCGTCTTGGCATGGTCGCAATGTTCCTCGGTGGGTCGCTGGAGAGAGTTGGCACCACATATGCACACACAGGTCATCTAATTTCCGTAAATTCCGGGGAGGGGGTGATGCATCCTCACGTTACGTTCAATCACATCCCAGATGTGATCGATTGGGTTCAGACCCGGAGAGTTTGGGGACCAGCACATCACTTGGAACTCGCTCCTGTGTTCCTCGAACCACTCCATCACACTCCTGGCCTTGTGACATGGTGCATTATTTTGTCGAAAAATTCCACTACCGATGGGAAACATGGCCGTCATGAAGGGGGTGTACGTAGTCTGCAAGCAGCGTGCGACACATCGGCCGTCATGGTGCTTTGCTCGAGCTCCACTGGACACATGAATGCTCACCTGAATGTTCCCTAGATAATAATTAAGCCGCAGCCAGTTTGTCTCCGTCCCGCAGTACAGATGTCAAGGAGCTGTTCCCTTTGAACACGACGGATTCACACCCTCACATCGTCATGATGAAGAAGATATCGGGATTCATCAGACAATGCAATGCTCTGCCATTGTGCCAAGGTCTAGTGATGGTCACGTGTTCATTTCAGTTATAGTTGCCGATGTCGTGGTGTTAACATTCGCCATCGTTAGGAGTGTTCGGTGCACTGTGTGTTCAGACTAGTGTTGTGAAGGCCTGTGATAAAAACGGAAATTTTGGGTAAAAAACAGTTTTTTTACTGTTTTCCCGAGCTGAGGAAAAAACGGAAAATTTGGGTATGATCAGAATCATCATTCTTGTTAATCACAGAATCATTTTAGTTAATATGTTAAATCAAACATATATTTCATAGAGATATCTTCATTGTTTTATGTAAAATTCCGGAAATTTTGAAACCATTAGAAAAAATCATTTGTTCGGAAATATTGGCAAAAACAGGAAAATGTAGTTTAAAAACTATTTGTTGGCCTGATGCTAGTGATCTTACTTGCTGTAACATGTCTGCAACATATACAGTGGGAAGTGGAAAATCCGAACTAATTGGGACCACAGGTATTCGGATTTTCAAATTGTTCGGATTTTCGAAAATGACCAAGAAAATATCTTTTAGGCTTACATACACTGTACGGTATGTTCTTCTATCGATACAGTGGTTATTCAGTACATACAGAAATTACAATACCGCACGTAAGGCTACTTACATTTAATGTTTTTGAAGAACTTGCTTGTACTCTAAGTCACACTTAAAACTTACAGGCCTAAGAAAAAATAAAAATAAAAATACATGACAAACAATTACATATAAATGAACTTTTGTAAAAACACTGACTTCACAACGTCGATGGACACGCTATTGTTTGTTTATCGCTAGCGTTAAGACAAAATGTAAAAACCTTCTAGGGACCGCGTTCGGATTTTTGACGTTAGGATTATCGACGTCCTAGTGTATATACAATGTTTTCGCTAACGGAAAAATACTTAGAGCAACAGGTTTTAATTCTACTTTACACACATATACCGCACAAGTGAGTAAATTTGAGTAGCGAGAAATATATTAAATGAAACTTCCGTTAGTTATTACAGACTAGCAGAATATCCGTTCTTCGCACGGGGAGAATACGTTTCATTTTTGGACACAAAGGGCACCAAAACTCTCACCAATGAACTTGTGGAGCCCCAAAACTATGAATTTGACATTCATATCGATAATTTTCAATTATCTTTACATGTCACCATCCTCCTTAGAGTACTAATGGGGCTGAATTTGTGGATTTAAACGGATTTAAAGGGGTTCAGCTGAAATACCACACAAGACCTTAAGATAGTGTATGAATAAGCTTGTGTTTGACTCATATTATCATACAAGAAGGAATGCTTTAAGATACACTAGAAAAATGGGGCACATACTGGTGTTGGGGCACGGAAAACCTTGTTCACATGGCTCATGACACAAGTGGGTTATGTGTGCACCTCTCGAACTGCTCACAAACAGGCAAGGCAACAACACTGATTGTTCCTTAATATGCCATATGATCCCTTCGAATAGCCAACAGGGCCTCGCACCTGCTTGGCATGTATTCAATCAGATTATCGATGAGTTCTTGGGGGATGTTGTGCCACTCATCCAGAAGAGCGACTTCCATCTCTGGAATGGTTGTTGGATTTACTGGCCTAGCAACAATTCGTCTACCAAGCATTATCCAGACATGCTCAATTGGAACGAGATCCGGAGAGCATGCTGGCCACTTCATCCGAGCGATACCCTCAGCATCCAGCATCTCATCCACTAACCGAGCTATGTGAGGACGAGTATTGTCATCCATAAAAAGGAACGAATCACCAATGGCACCAGCATAAGGAAGAACAAGAGTTTTCGTGATCTCATCCCTATATCTGAGAGCCGTCAAACAGCCATTTCGGATGATGTGGAGCTCAGTACGCCCACCAATGCTGATTCCTGCCTACACCATCAGTACACCACCATGATACTGGGATGTTTCTCGCACAAACATGGGATTGTGTCGTGTTCCACACTCTCTCCAGATGAGAACACGTCGATTATCAGGCTCTACACTGAATCGAAACTCGTCAGAGAACAAAACATTGCCCCATTCATTGCGTCCCCACCCACGATGTTCCTCCGCCTACGCTCTTCGATCAACACGGTGTCATGCAGTTAATGGGACACACACCATAGTCCTACGTGAGTAGAGACCACCTTCTCGAAGGCGATTGCGGACCGTTTGAGTAGATATTGTGCGTCCTGTTGTTGTTCGGAAGGCTCGCGGCAGCAGAGTTGTATTCTGACGCCGGTTTTGACGGGCTGTTAACAAGAGATAACGATCGTTTCTGGCTTTGGTTGCTAGTGGACGGCCCTGTCCTTGTCTTCTTTGAACACTTCCAGTTATTTGAAATCGATTCCACAATCGGAAAATCACACTCTGTGCCACTCCTATGGCATGTGCCACCTCCCGCCATGACTGACGAGCTTCCAACCTTATTGAGGGCCGCGGTGGCTCAGTGGTAGAGCGTTCACTTCTGGTGTTTGGGGTCCCGGGTTCGATCCCAGCCCCTGCCAAGTGAACTTTGTGGTGTACAAACACCGTGTGCGTGGGTTTTCTCGGGGTTCTCCCGTTTCCTCCCACTTTCTTCATTCCACCCTTTCACTCATCTCTCATCATCACCGTCTCCTTTAGCCTAACCGGCATAACCGTGGGACGCAAAACTTAAAGATTTTTTCCCGGCCCGCATACAATTATAGCTTAATTTGCAAATCATCGCAAATGGAAGTGTCACCATCGATATTAGTGACCGCGAAAACTATGGATTTGACACTAATATCGGTCATTTTGGATTACTTTTACATGTCTCGGTATCCGACCCCCCCCCCCTCCGGTGACCACCGGCCCGAATACGGTGAATTTGTAAGGTAATGTGATCAGAGTTTCACCATTGATTTCAGCGACCGCGAAAACTGAATTCGACAGTAATATCGGCCATTTTCTACCACTTTTACATGTCCCTGTAAGCGCACCCTGAGACCCCCTAGTTCGAATTAAAAAAAAAAAAAAGATTCGTCTTGATCTGGGGCCTGGGCCAGGGTACCCCTGACTAAAATTTGATAACTCTCGGTCCACTCGTCTGGTCCCCAGGCTGCATACAGACAGACAAACACAAACAAACTATTTATGTTATTTATATTAGACTAGATAGATTCTTGCAAATTATGCAAGATTTTCATATTATCTTTCCGAACTAATTTTAAAGACCCGCTCCTACTTACCTTTATACATATACACAGTATATCTATATTTATATCTATCTATATCTATATATGTATATAACAAACGCAGGAATTACACCCTAAATAACGCTCCTGGAGGACCCCTTTCTCAAAAAAATTGCTGGGGAAACACTTGTAGAAACTTCAGTTTTCGTGCCAGACGATTACCGAGACCTGGTGAAAAAAAAAAAAAAAACTCCTTTAGCGATCGAATAAAAAAAATAGTTCTCCTCAGGTTAGTATTCACTGAGAATATTGTTATAAAATTTAAATTTTATGGGTAAATCAGTAGACTTTGAATACATCCACATCGTATCCACTGAGTTGCGAAATTGTGTACCTCCAGATATGGGCGGTCGAAGAAAATTTTCTAGGGGGCATCTTCAATGTTTGCTATATTAGTCTTGCATTTAATGTGCATGGTTTGTTATACGCGTATTACGTATACGGGAGCCAGGGAGGTTCATTCTTATCAAACACGGAGATTATGAAGGAGCAGATCTATTGTACAAAATATAATAAAAACATCTCTTTCGGATTTCTATCATCCCGCAGTCCAACCTCGAGACGGAAACATAAGAGATAGGCTTTTTGTTTTTAAACAAGACAACGTGCCTAGCGAATGCTTTACATTGTGAAGATTGTATTAGTGAAAATTAAACGAATATAATTTTACAACTTAATATACATATCACTAAATGTTGAGCTCCCCGTTGCTATATGGTTAGCGTATGCGCCTTTCTCGAACGAGGTTTGATTCATGGTAGGAGCTCATGTATTTCAAATCCGACGTTAAACTGTACGTTCACGTCTTGTAGAGCTTTGCTCCTGAAAACGACGCTAAACTATAATCTAATTTAATATTACTAAATATTAAAAAATAATGACTTACCAAGGTGACGTCAATTTGGCAGTAGGGATGGTACCGAGACCGAGACGGGCTTTTATATACCGAGACGAGACCGAGACCGAGACGGATTTTATATAACCGAGACGAGACCGAGACCGAGACAGGCCTCTATAAATCGAGACGAGACCGAGACGAGACTTAGGTCAGTCTCGAAAGTCTCGGTCTCGTCTCGAATATTGATAAAATTTAAAATTGTCTTCACTCAAAATTTCTTTCGTCGCAGTGTTAGATAATATGGGAACGGTTGACTGATGTACAGTCCTGTATTTAGGTGGTGCCTATCAGGCTCAACCCCTCCCGAAATAAATTTGTGACTATTTTTCGCACTGCACGTACAGCACAAATGTTTCTTACCCATTTCTCAAACCTCTCCCGAAACAAAATCCACTGCTGATGTAGCCTTCTCTGTCTGTCTGTCTCTCTCTCTCTATCTATCTATATCTATATCTATCTATCTATCTATCTATCTATCTATCTATCTATCTATATATATATATATATATATATATATATATATATATATATATATATATATATATATATATATCAACAACGTTTGGGAGGTGATTCCTGACACCAAGATAAGACAAAAAGTATAGACCAACCTGGGTGCACAAATGCTTACTTTTGGAATTATAGGCTGCCGGAAACATGAAAAAATGGTCCCTAGCTCCAATACTATAGGATCTACGGTAGTCGGATCAAGACTTTACTTAGGAACTATTATGTGACCTATCCAAAAATACATGTTTCAGAATCCTGCGGTACTCACACAACAATTTTCATAGAAGGAGTTTGGCTAAGGGCATATAATTTTAAGTACTCGCCAACTACCTCTGTAAAAGCAGTTGTAGAAGTACCGCAAGATACTGATACATGGATATTTGGATAGGGAACATACTAGTTCTTAGTTGAAGTCTTGACCCGACTACGGTAGATCCCATAGTATTGGAGCTATGCAGTAGCATAGCTAGAATGTTTTTCAAGGGGGCCAGTGAAGGGACCACGAAAATTTTGAGGGGGGCATCTTCAATGAATGGAAAAACTTGATTCATATACTCACAAAACTTGTAAGGTTCAATCACAAGCTAAAATGCACTGAATAATTTAAAAATCATTGAATATGCATATCTTATTCTATCCATTAGGCCTATCCTATCCAAAAGCACTATTTTAAAAAAAAAAAGCAGAAATACGATAACTACTTATTTTTTAGTAGTCGTGAAGAAAATCAAAGCGAGCTAGGAAACAAGTCTGTTTATCATATTTATACAGTGGAACATTACTTCTGAAAGTTGAATGGAAACTGTAAACAACAAGCTGTTCGCAGAACATGCCGCGACATCCTTTGTGAGTAAACCTAGTGCTCGTGATTGCTGCCGAACATGAGCAAGGGTTAGGTGACTACTCCACTTAGACGTGACGGCGGAGGTTGACTGCTATAATAGAATTGGACAGGCAAAGCTCAAGGTTATAGGCAGTAGTCATCTCAAATTTTACCAGTTCGAAACATTCCTTCTTGCACACATGAGACCAGTTTGCCTGATGGAATGATGGAAGTGAATAAATATCACAAGTTCCAGATTTGTTTTAATACCGCATAATAATATTAATAGTTATTTATATTATTATGTAGATAAACTGTAATAATGATAATAATAATAATAATAATAATAATAATAATAATAATAATAATAATTATTATTATTATTATTATTATTATTATTATTATTATTATTATTATTATTATTATTAGTAGTAGTAGTAGTAGTAGTAGTAGTAGTAGTAGTAGTAGTAGTAGTAGTACTAGTACCAAATTATTTAATGATTACTATGCATTTGTTCTATGTCACCATAGTCAATGAGAATTAACAACTTACTGTACGAATTGTAATAGGTAATGTACGAACACTTCTTTCGTCCAACGCAAGTGTAATGGTTTACTAAAGTGTATGCTATTTGCAAGTAAGTGTCTCATATTTTAGTATAAATTTCAGCATTGAAGCGAATGAGAATGCGGACTGATTTTGCTTTTCTTTCTGGCTCTTTGTCGAAAACAAAAGAGATAACTACGTCAATAAGATACAGGGGTTAAAAGGTAGTTCAGGTGGTGAGATCAATGCATGCATCCCACAGATTTCGGTGAATTAGATCTTGCTGTACTACGAACATAAACTACTATAGTAGAGCTATTTTACTCGAAACGCAGAGCAGTGGTTCAGTGGTAGAGCGTCCACCTTTGGTCCGATCACAGCTCGCGTCAAGTGAACTTTGTGGTGGACAAACACCGCGTGCGTGGGTTTTCTTGGGGTTCTCCCGTTTCCTCTCACTTTCTTCATTCCACCATTTCATTCATCTCTCGTCGTCACCGTCACCATTAGCCTAGTTGGCATATCCGTGGGACGTAAATCTTGATTTCATTTCATTTCGGAACGCAGACTATTGCAACATACGGTATTCTGCAGTTGATAACTCTGTTGTGGAGAGATGTTTTGGTAGTAGTTTTACTTGTGGCTACGACTCACTTAGCGTAAACCTATAGCTATATCACTGTGTGGGGGGCACTAGGGGGCCAAGATTTTTAGCAAGGGGGCCTGGCCTCCCTGACCTTCCCTTGGCTCCGCCACTGGAGCTGTGGAACATTAAAATTCATTTTTTTCATGTTTTTGGCAGCGTGTAACTCCGAAAGGAAGCATTTTGTCTTATCTTGGTATCAGGAATCACATCCCAATCGTCGGTGTTGTTTTTATATATATATATATATATATATACATATATATATATATATATATATATATATATATATATATATATATATATATATATATATATATATATATATATATATATATACAGGCGTCAATTGTAATACTGGGTGCAACACCCTTATTTCATGTGGCTACGTACGTCAGTAAGTGAGAGCATCAATTACTCCTGTGAGAACAGTAAGCATCACTCTCACTTACTGACTATGTCGCCATAGAAATGAGGGTGTTTCACCCAGTATTAAGACTGACACCACTGTCTTGTCATAGTGTGGGGGGCGCGGTGGCTCAGTGGTAGAGCGTTCACCTCCGGTGCTTGCGGTCCCTGGTTCGATCCCAGCTCGCGCCGTGTGGACTTTGTGGTGGACAAACACCGTGCTCGTGGGTTTTCTCGGGGTTCTCCCGTTTCCTCCCACTTTCTTCATTCCACCATTTCACTCATCTCTCATCATCACCGTCTCCTTTAGCCTAACCGGCATAACCGTGGGACGTAAAACTTAAAGATTTCTTGTCATAGTGTTCCCAACAAAAAGCATATTATCCTCGTTTTATCCCAAAATCTGGACTTGGGTTTTTTCTTCAGTGTATATGCAATTATTCAAAGACTTACAGTTAGTAATACGCATTGTGTTGATTTTTGGGTTAACTTGTTTTAGTTTAACGTCCCACGGTTATGCTAGGGCGGCTAAAGGAGACGTGGAGCTACTGATTATAGTGGAACCACTTTGGTTGTTCAATTGTACCCACACCGGGAATCGAACTTGGAACCACGCGAATTGTAGTTAAGCGTGCTGCTTACGGCTCTGCTGTAGTCTGCTTACGTCTCTGCGTGACATCATTGAAATGAGAGCAAAACATAAATTAAATTAAATAAAAATAAATAAATATACTTCACATAAACTACTGCGAAGAGTAGTACGAAGAGTAAAACAAGATATTTGAAAAAGGAAACATATTATTGCTTTGTCCTACTTAGATGAGTAACAATAACTCTATGGACCCCCAATGCTGATTTCGTCGCCACCGAGGATCGACATTTTCCCTAGCGTACAAAGAGATAGATCTGCAGTATTCATGACAATTTATTTAAATTATAGCACTAAATTCTTCAATTTCTCACGTATTATCCTTTCCATATTTCTCAGAGTAGAAATTTTGTAAGCCTGACTGGGTTTTTCGACGCTCTTATAGGTGAGGACCCCGGGACACTGTCTCAATTGCTCCTGCCTAGTTACGGCTATGCATAGTAATGCATTACGACCTTACGATCTCGTATAAGAAACAGAATGTACTTAAATTGAGACGCGAACTATGCGAAATATCGGACTTTGAATCTAACTTGTTTGTTGATTTCAACCCAAGACCACACATAACAAAGGTGGGTATCTTAGCTCCCACCACAAGGTTCAGGAAGTCCGTGTTATAAAGTGTAAATTAAATACGTATATATGAAACGCTAATAAAGCATTTGATCAATTAGAAACAAAATATATTGTAGTAATAATTTACCCTATTTGTTAAGATCATGAAAGTTATATTCTGTTTTTAAAATGACAGTCAAAGCAGAATGTATTGGACAATAAATCAGGTATTGTAAAATTTCAATTTCGGTCCGATTTAATACTTTCGAGCTGCTATGTGTTGTGTTATCCGTTAGGAGGTATTGATCAATTCTGATTCAAAGGAAGAAAATAAACTACTGTATAGTACTGGAGTTAATTTAATAGAGTTTAATTATAGGCAGTAGTGAGGCTATTTGAGACAAAGTCTATTGCTAGAAAGTGATATATGGGTTACTTAGGGTTTTATCCCAGATATGATATACCAACAGACATGGGCGGCGATTAGGGGGGCAAAGGGGGGCAGTTGCCCCCCACTTTTTTGAAATTACCCATTAATGTATATAGTTTCATTTGGAAATATAAAGTTTTGTATGTATTATTGGTTCATAGAATAAAAATGGTGCCATAAAATATTTGTCGTTCCATGAGTACGTATTGGTTGTCTTCCCGTGGAATTAAGAAAGCTACAGGAATTGCGTTTGAACTGCTACTAAAAATGGACCAAAAATTAACCTATTGGAGCGCCACAATTAGAGCGTACAGTTGAGCGTCGATTATCCGAACCGAAGTAATTGGGGGACATGGGTGTTCGGAAAACTGGTTTGTTCGGATAATCGAACTGTACTGTACTGTACAGCACTGTACTGGACTGTGCTTCTACAGCCAGTGCCAAACCGACAGAAGTGTGCTGATTGTTGAAACACAGCGACTGGCGGCTTGGCCGGTCAGCAGCGCCTTATGAAGGCCCCATTAGAAGCAATGTTCCACCAGCGGTGGCTCAGTGCGGAGACTACTGTGGGAAACTTGGTTTGGAAGTGAGGGGTATGATGGACGGTAGGGTGGGAGAGTAACAGGTGCGAGTGAGTACACAGTTCGTTTAAGCGGTCGTTCGGTTAACCGACGTTCGGATAATCGACGCTCTACTGTACTTTAATTTCTTCTTGCAAGTGCTCGATATGTTAGTCAGCTGCTCTGGAACTAATTGAGATAACATTTCGCAAGAAAAGAAGTCCTTCACAAGTTATTCTTTAATTGCACAAAAATCGACAGTTCCTAAAATGTATTTTGTTCTTTCTAATAATAAGGAATATTTTGATTTGATTTTTTTTTTTTTTAGTTTAACATCCTGTTCAGCAGCGAAGTTATGTGAGACGTGGACTTAATTATTAACGTGGAGCTCCCCCGGGGAATCGAGCCCGGGTCTCCCACGTCAAAGGCGTTTACGCTAACCGCTTATCCACGAAGGAGCTCAGTAAGGAATATTAATTTTGCAGTATAATATAGGAGTTTAGGGGTGTACATATACAGTTTTGTATATACAATTCAATTTATTAAATTTAGCATAATTCTAGATTTTAGGATTATTTTGTATAACTGAAATGTGGAGTCACTAAGTATTGCTGAGTTTTGATATATTCCAAGAAAGTGAAAACTGTACTTAATGGCAGCGAACATGTTTCGGGAAGGTGCAAAAGTATTTCTTTAAATGTCGTAGCATATGCTTGTAGTATTCACTGTCATTCTAAGAGTAATAACATATATAATAGCATGCGTGGAATTAAAAATAAATTGTTCATTAATTTCCAGTTTCAATATAACTTTTGCAAAACAAGCCCCATTATTTATTACTATTATTATTTGATTAATATTATCCTTTCTGTTTATTTATTTTTTTTTTTTTTTGCAAATTTATTAAATATGCCTCTAATCTGATCACACAATTTTCCACACAGATATTCATGAGCAAGGAATCAAATCTCTTCTTACACCTTCGTTGTTTAAGAGTACAAAGGGCTAGTGTCTACTTGCGTTTCTCTTGTCAATTTACTTAATAAAATATGAAATACGATATACGGTATTTTAACTGAAAAAGATAGTATCCTATTAGTTATACAACCTTTCGTCAAACAAAGTGTTACAAGTAACCAGGAAAACTAACATTGATATCAAATATTCAGATCATGTCTTCCCCCCCCACACACACACACTTTTAACGTTCAACCTCCGCCACTGCCCACAGATGATTGAACCTGGAACACACGCATGGAAAGCATTAGCGCTAGCAAATTAGCTATGAAGAGGTACAGCATACCATAATAGTCAAGAATGAAAGCAAAAAATAAGAAGCGGAAACGACAGACTGTACGATAATAATACTTTCACAATTTTAATTTCACACTATTTATTTCGAGACTTTCGAGACGTGACCGAGATTTGGTCCTCGAGACCGAGATCGAGACAAGCATCTATTGACCGAGACGAGACCGAGACGGCGATTTTTGACTCGAGACGAGACCGAGACCGAGACCGCTATTTATCAACCGAGACGAGACCGAGACTGTACAAAGTCTCGTCTTGTCTCGTCTCGATACCATCCCTATTTGGCAGTCATCAAATCCATTTTATACTTTCACTTAATCCAGTGGATACTAATATAACAATTACAAGACACACGCGCATATAAATACTCAGAAACAATTTCATACACACGTACACATACACAAATATGAACCCTTCAAATCTATTTACATGTGGTGGACTGCATTGTTATCTTCATTATCATCTTCTCATGTATCTGCATTATTTGATTCATCCACAGATTTGTTATTTGTACGCATCATTCATTTTTGCATTTTCGGGAGGGTTCAGGGTTCTTTCTTCATTTCTGTATTGGAAAGAGAATCAGAGGAGGAAGGGGGAATTTATACTTTAAGAATGGATAATATTTTAAGAAATATATACAAAACATGCCGCTTCCGACGCAGCACTGAAGCATTTCTTTTAGCGGTCATACCCCCTCCCCTCTCAAGTTGTAAAGTGAGAAGGGACTGAAACATCCCAGACACTCAGGGTTCAGTTGACAATAATAAAACTATCGGTAAGTAAATATCTTGTACAGAGTCACGTTTTGCTTATTTTTGAACATTTCTGTGAATTCAACAATACAACAGCGGAAATACTAACTGGTTTTATTACTCCAACCATCGCTTTAACTAAGGGATAATTCCCAACGGTCAGTGAGCCATCTAAATTTTCGTTCTTTTTCTGTTCTCCAGAGGAAAGAATGAGATTCTGCCAAGATGCTAAAGTCAAGATGTTATATGCTAAATGGGAGTGAATTATGCTAGATCTAGCACCAAGATGCTAGATATGGCTTCACTGGCGGGCTTCGATATCTACAGAACTTTCTGCCAAAGCATAAAAAAAAAAAACAATAGCACAATAGTTTCGATAACATATGTGTGGTCCTTCGGTAGGCTACACATCTGGTAAGAAGCTCATCCCAAAGAGTAGTTTGGACAAAAGATTCGTAGCCGGCTTGTATAGATAATTGAATTCAAATATTCAAGTATCCATTTACTGAATGCCCATATCGTGTATGCATGCATTTGCATGCATTATTTAATAAGTAAATAAAGTACACACACAATTAATTATGTCAGTGATAAACGGTGTTTATTGAAAAAAAAACCTCTCCAAACAATGAAGATTAATCTTAGACTGGACAAATGGTTATCCTTCGTTTTCATTATCATTTGGCCATGAAACAAACGCCTGACAGATATACAACCCCTATATACAACTATGTGATGTTGGAATAACTCGTAGGGTATGATGCTTTACTTTTTCAAAAATTTCAGTACTTCTAGTGAAATGATATCTTTAGTTTTACGTCCCACTTTTATGCCGGTTAGGCTAAAGGAGACGGTGATGATGAGAAATGAATAAAATGGTGGAATGAAGAAAGTGGGAGGAAACGGGAGAACCCCGAGAAAACCCACGAGCATGGTGTTTGTCCACCACAAAGTCCACATGGCGCGATCTGGGATCATAACAGGGACCCCTGCACCGGAGGTGAACGTCCTACCACTGAGCCACCGCGCCCCCACAGTACTTCTTGTGTACCCCTATAAATACAATAAAGAACTAATGGCCATGTTTTTTTTTTTTACAAAAATATTCAATTAGAACTGGACAATTTACATAAAATTTGGAATCGACAAATGAAAACGGCACGTTTCTAGCACTTGTGGGTTCGAGATCTCATTGTTGAAAGGATTGGACACAAACATATAAACTTTTCTGTGAGGAGAAACATATACGCGTGAATCTAGTATTTTAAGGTGGATCACTAGGTGTTCTCGGTGTTATGCTAAATAGTGCGGCGTTGCCAGATAGTGTAAAATTTTTATTAATGTCAGATAATAATTGGAATAATTATGGATTTCTGCTGGGATACTTAATCGAGAAATTAATTTTCGACCCTTACCGCAATTCACAGCTAAGTTCTGCTTCTCGAACCGCAACGCTAGGATCCAGGAATGTTCTTAAACTTACAAATTTGTACATATGTAGTAAACGTACAAATTTGGCAACAATGCATTATGGCGTTCTGCGCTAGTTTCTTCTCAAAATATATTTCCTTAAATGTAAATTAATATTTAAATTAAACTTGAAACATCACACGAAAAATGGTCAAACAATATATCTATTTCGTAATAAGGTCGTTACTTTAAAATATTTTATAATTACAAATAAACATTTCATAAAACTGAGCACTTCTAGTACGATCTAACAACAAGTGCCACCTTGTGTGCTTATTGTAAAAGGAATCAAATATTTTCTTTTATTTGTTCCCTTTTTCGATATCATAAGACACAATCAAATGAATCAGTGTCTTATGTTGTAGCTGAAACATAACTCTATCTTATAGTACAATATTTATAATATGTAAAGTTTCATTGCGCAGTAGTTAAGGGAATGAGCTAAAATATGTACTGACTTCCGGGTGGTGATCCACCTTAATATATAGATAATAATTGGAATAGTTTTATTTTCGAGTGCTATTTTTTAATATTCCCAATATTGACATTTTTGAACTTAAATTTTTCACGTGTTTGAAAAAAAAAAAAAGAGATATCATTACTAGTAAAATTAACCTAATGCAAACATATTTATTTTTTCAATTTTTCCGGAAACTCGAAAAAAACGTTTAAAAAAAAAAGAAACAGGTTCAAAATTTCTGGAAATTTGACAACACTAGTTCAGACACACTTGTACTTTGCCCAGCATTAAACTCTGATCTTAGTTCTGACGCAGTTCGCCGCCTGTTCTGTTTTACCAGTCTGCCCAGCCTACGACGTTCGACATCTGTAATGAGGTGGGGCACAACCCCTCGACATTTGGACGTCTTTTCCCCTTGGTTTCGCCACTTGCTGAAGACAATCACTATAGCACTCTTTGAACACCTGACAAGTCCTGCAGTTTCGGAAATTCTCGTGCCGAGTGTTTCTGATCGAGCACTTTCTTCAAAATAATATTAAAAATTATAGAAAAATTTTCGAGACATTCGAGTCGAGTCGAGATTTTTACCAGCTGTCTCGACTCGACTCGAGTCTCGACTCGAAAATTCGAGTCGAGAAATGCGTTTGTCTCGACTCGTCTCGAATTTTACAAAGTGTGTCTCGACTCGAATCTCGACTCGAATTCGAGTCGAGTCGAGTCGAGATTCGAGACATGTCTCGACTCGAGCGCATCCCTACACATGGATACTTCTTACTATTGCACTACGTAAAAAAAATTATGGTATTTCATGTAGAGGTGGTAATAGAACACAGAAGAAACGCAGATCACGGCGTTCTCATGTATACTATTACCAATCCAGGTTTTATCTGGGCCATTTTGACTATTACTTAGTGTTTTGCAGGCCAGTTCAAATCGTTTGATTTAGGCCACAGTGACTCTTACAATATTATCATATTTTAAGAGAGGGCTTGGCGTCATTGCTGCCTCATTAATTATACCGTTTATGATTGAGCTGAGCGAAGCGAAGCTCTTATACTCGGGTTAGCCGTTTGGTTGTCCGCGAACTCCTCCTAGACCGTTTGGCCGATCTCAACCAAACTTAGCACGCTGATAGAGTATGTCGTGCTGAGTGAAAACATGGGTCGAAATCAAAAATCCGATGTACCATCGAGGAATAATCACCGAAAAACGCTTCCTCCTAGACTGTTTGGCCGATCTCAACCAAACTTAGCACGCTGATAGAGTATGTCGTGCTGAGTGACAACATAGGTCGAAATCAAAAATCCGATGTACCATCGAGGAATAATCACCGACGCTTCCTGATTACGTAGTTTAAGCTCGCTCAGCTCATTTCATTGCAATCGGGTATATCCATTGCATTCCTAGTTTTAAAGAAGGAAAGAAATAATTGAGTTTCATGACTTACACTCCGTGCATCAACATGTGCAAAGTGACTTGGTGAAGCTGTTTGAGAAACATCGGGATCAACCACAAGAGGAATTTACTGACTTTTTTCAATGAGATACAAGAGATTTGTGATTGATTTGGCATTGAAGTGCAACTTCCAAGATTAGTTGGAAAACAGACACACCGTTCAAACATTCAGACTTCCTCTCCTTGTGATTATTTCAGAATCTGTACATATATTCCACAGCTGGATTCTCTGATAACGTCTCTTAAAACTGCAGAAAGCAATCAGGTTTCACTCAAAGAAAGCATTTTGCATCCTGTTTCCATGCAAAACATTGGTAAGTTACAGTACTTGGACGGGGTTAGAAAACTAGAAAGTTCTTACGACCTTGAAAACCTTGAAGCAGAAGCCAGATCGTGATTCGACTTATCGAAAGGGAGAAAAGACACTGAAGATGCTGATACCTGTTCTTTGATGGCAGAGACCAATTTCTTTCCATCAGTGCAAAAAAGCACTGATAATTTACGTAACCATTCCACCTACAATATGCATTGTAGAGAGATCATTTAGTACTCTCCGTCGTACAGGAGGGCCAAACTAGGCAATTCTTGGCAAAAACTCGAAAAATGAAGTAAAAGATTGACTCGATATAATTTATTATAATGAAACCTTAACAGTGTACACAAGATAGTGTGCAGGAAAGGAAGTGATAGTAGCTTGCAATGAGCTCATGGCACGCGTAAACTTGGTTATCCGCCGAAGTCGGAGAGGCGCTGCTTAGTGACAGAAGATAGGAAGTTGACTTTGAATGCGATTATTCCTACATTGCATATAGATATTGAGTGGCTGGTAAACATGATGACACGACCCACATGTATATATCGTTTTGTATATTTAGTGTTTGTGTGATGTGTAATAGTACTACTTAATATCATATTTGGAAAATGCTGTGGTACTGAAAACATATAAACTATGGTCAAACGATAGAATGGCATTTTAGTAGAAAATATGGCATATCATGTCTATGATTTTTTAATATGTCGTAGAAGAAACATTGTTCTTACTATATGCAAAGAGAACACCTGCACATGTTTGCGCTTTTGAGATATACCGGTATAGCGCATGAAAATGTTTTAGGAAAAACGTATTCTGGATATAGTACTGCTTTTGAATTGAGCTGGGATGAATGTGAGAGCAAATGTTAGGGTATTAGATGTGTGATCAGCATGCACACACTGACAAAGTTGAATATAAGTCGATTCCTGGAATTTCGCATCCAAACGTCGTTGAGGGCTGAGCGCCCGGCCCCATCTTATTCCCAACATATAGTCATAATTCTCTGGCATTCATCAACAGAACTAAACTCTAGCTAACCATATTTGATAAATGGTGGCGACATTTTGAAACGCCAAAGTTTGCAAAACAATCTACGGACCATCACATAGCACCATATTAAAAATGGTGTTAATCGATTCAGTGTTTTGTTTCTTGCGATGCATGCACAGAATTGACATTGGAATCAACTGTAATGAGCTTCCGCTCGCTCCAACTGAGAGTCTTCCAATCAAAGCCCTGAAATGAGCCCACGTATTGCACGATGCAATATGTGAAACAACCTGAACAGGTTACCGATGCATGTAAATCATAATATGTTTAATATACCTGATAATATACTCATATCGAGAACTTGTGATGAAATAATTTTTATGTGTTGAAGCGTCCTTGCATCATCATTGTCATAACGAATCCTCCACAACTTTGAAATAATTTTGAGAAACAAAAAATTTTCTTTAATTTTATTATTCTTTAGCTGTGGATTGTATAATTACACTTTTTCCTTTGACGTGCAAGAATGTGAGAGAATAGTAAATTGCCAAATCAAAGCATATTGCCCACGCGTGTGTTCATTCCAATCATATAATCTGCTATATAATTTAGGCCCGAATAGAAGGAATATTTCCTTTTGTGATGTAAAACTTCATATTTTTGATGAAATAATGTCGAAATAACATAAACATTTCAGTCCACAGATCTTCTTTTACACTTTCAAAGACATGTTCATATAGTGCATCTTGGTGCGTGCCACCTAAAAAATGTATATATATATATATATATATATATATATATATATATATATATATATATGTGTGTGTTTGTGTGTGTGTGTGTGTGTGTTTGTGTGTAGTTTCTTTCTTCTATATATTGAATACATTATTGGAGCCACTACACACATACCAAATTAATTGGTTTTCTTACAATTTTCTGCTTCATATTGCGCATTTCTACTTTTTGCCAAGAATTCAGTGCTTTGGCCCCATTGTGCGTCGTGTGAAAACATGGCTTAGGTCCACAACGGCTGAAGGATGACTTTCCATTCTCTGTATCCTAAGTGTACACAGAGATAAAATACCGCTAATTTTTACAGTAATTAAAAATGAGATATCTTCAGATAGATCAAAGATAATTGAAATGTGGAACAAGAGCGCTCTAGACAATATTATTTTGCGTGAGACACCGTTATCACAAGTCACACTGTAAAAAATTTCGCCTTAAATTTACTGACCGATTACCGTCAACTCTCGCTGCCATCCGATTACCCTAAATTTTACGGACCACCGTTTTTTCATAAAAACGGCAGACCGTATATTTAGAAGCAAAATAATATTGACCGTATTTAGAAACAAATTTGGTACCGTATATTTTACGGTAATCTACCGTAAAATTTAGGGATCGCGTTTTTAAAAAAAGTACAGGTGTGTAATTACCGTACAAGATTTACGGTAATTATCACACCGATTCCCTATCTAGAGGTTCTTGGTGGTCCAGCGTGCCCTCTTGCTAGATCCAGTAAGAATTCTTGCTGGGCAATATATATTGACCCAAGTTTCATCGAATTGTTGGAAACTGTATCAGTACACACACTAGCTAGCAATAATTTTTCCTGGGTGGATGCAACTAGAGTGCACGCTGGTCCACTGGTGTTAAAGACTACTTAACAAAAGAAAACACAAAAGTGAACGAAAGAAGCGTTGCACCTACGACGTGCATATCCATAAGAATAAAAGTTGAAATTAATTCATAGTTTGTAATATCGAACCCTTGTTCTGATATCATCTTGAAACATACATTGCTTTTTCTTTTCAAAATTACCAATTTTGTCATGTATTGAACAAAACACCAGAAGAGGATTCGATATTATATACCAAAAAAAAAAAAAAAAAAAACTACTTCTTGAATTTCATAGCTGTTTTCGCACGCTTTGAAAATGTAGTTGGAACAAATATTCATGTCCTTTTATTCTGTTGCAGTGTTAAGACTAGCTTTATCGCATGTATTTTCGCTATGAGTCCAGTAGACTAATAGTCCTCAAATATTGTAATCAGCGATTCATTCCATTAGTCGCATTATTACGGTTTCAGATAACCAAGCAGGTGCCCGACAACACAGCTTAGAATGACCAGAACTACGACTAAACAAGTGTAAAACCATAGGACTTCTCACAACACTGCCTACAGTATCTAGTATCCGCTATCCTAAATTAATAAATACGTGTTTGCATGATTATGTAAAAGTGGAATCAACGCTCCAAAAAAAAAAAAAAAAAAAAAAGTCACCAAACTTAAAGAGTATCGAACTTTTGCATATTTATTAAACGCTCAAATGTGTTAACAAGACACCAGAACATATTATAGGTACTCAGAACAAAATTAAAGATAAAAACATTTACAGAAATATTTTTCAAATCTAACAATTCATTTATCCAGAAAAAAATAATGACAGCATGGGCGCCCGATGAAAATTTTCTAGGGGACTCATCTCCCTGGTTACTATATATCCTATTACATTTGATATTTTTTTATTTGTATTAAGAAATTTAATACGTTTTCATTAGCTATGGGAGCGGCCCCCTGCCCCTCCTTCGGGTACACATGAGTGACAGTATACTTTTATTTCTGTAACATGAAAAATTCCAGTTGATGCAACACAATTTATATAATGCTGTACTAAGTACGGTAAACTACGAAGCACTTTATTATTATTATTATTATTATTATTATTATTATTATTATTATTATTATTATATTATTATTATTATTATTATTATTATTATTATTATTATTATTATTATTATTATTATTATTATTATTATTATTATTATTTCAACATTGTGGTTCTAATTCTAGCTTCACCAGCACTCGTAGTTGGCTACATTATCATAAGAACTTTAGTTTATACATCCAGCAGCTTCTAGGTTTCGCATCGTTGCACTTTGGAACGAACTGCTTGCCACGATAGGTGACTAAAGTTTTGTTTGTCACCGAACAAAGTTCAAATATTAGCATGGTGCTTTCCCATACATTACCTTGCTTAATGTTGAATTTCCAGGATATCTTCAACACTAGTACTGTATATATCACACCAGAAAACCACACACTAAACACACAAACAAACAAACAAAAGAAAGAAACCAAACAAAACAAAGCACAACACATCCAAACCTACGCGCCATCAATCCACGCTTCAACATGTGTTTTTTCTCTCCAATGCGCATGCCCGACACAAGCATGTGACAGGAAAACGGTCTCCTACCATTATTTTAGAAAAACGGTAAACCGTATATTTTTCATGGTAGGAGGCACTTATTTTCACGGTTATTGGTTACAGTGCACCTCGTGGCTTTCCGTTTTCAGCCGTTTAGAAACGCGAAAATAAATGCCGATTTTCTAAATGGCTGGAAATCGAAAGCAGATAAGTGAGCCGTGATAACGGTATCTCATGTAAAATGATATTGTCTAGGGCGCTCTTTTTCCACATTTCGATTATTTTTTTTTTTTTATCTATTTGAAGATATCACATAATTACTGTAAAATTAGAGGTATTTTAATTTCACCGGGATGCGGCCTCTTAAGCAGAAAATTAATCTGGAAAAGAAAGTTATCAGATTTGGTGAAAAAAACCTCCGTTTTGCGTTTTCTGAAAACTATTCATTTCATGTATGAATAAAGCACATATCGTCGCATGAAAACCAGAAGAACGTAACTCCATTTTCGTAGATCTACAGGTGAGACGACAAAAATATTATTTTCTTAGAAAGATGTGTTTTTAATAAGATGGTAATTGAGCTACATTACAACAGATGAACGACAAGGAGAACAGATGGCGTTACGTTCCATTTACACCAAGTGGGGCTTCCAAAATTATGTCCAAACATGAAGAAAACGAAAACAGCATTTTTGGAGTTATGTTCCTCTAGTTCTCATTCGACGATATGTGCTTTTCTTTACTGAGAAGTGTTGTATATACAAATTCGGACATTTTCGCCACCAAATTAATAAAAATGATTTTGTCTATTTTATCAGTATGCAGGTTAAAGTGAAAATTCGTGTTTTAATTATGTTACGGTTCGTAAGTAATCATGAATATTTAATGTGTGTATTAACATTAAACAAGTCCCAAATTAAGTGTTCAGTTCTCAGAGAAAGAGGATACATTAACTCAAAAACTAAATTAATTATCAAACTGGGTTACCATGTAAATAAATGTCTCATAGAATTACAACAAACAATGTAATTTAACTTGTTTATATTGTACTTGTAAAATATATCCTCTTTCTATGGAATTTATATTAAGGTAACTTTAATCCCACCAAAAGCATACATGCAAAATAAACAAGCCAACTTTTCGTCACTACTCTGTTTAGTTATCTTTAAAAAAAAGTGTAGAAATCATGCCAAGTTCCTTCCCTACATGTTGTTAGCAGTGTTTTTTATACTCCCATTTTCTCCGACATTCTCATTCCACCAATTCGTCTATCATTGTTCACTTGCTTTAATCATCGTCTCCCTTAATCTAAAGGGCATAATAGTGGGACGTTAAACTACAAGATTTCATTTCACTTCGGTACTTAGTTTTTTCTTTTAACAATGATGATTAACGGAATGACAATGGCCTAGTTAGAATACCATGACAAACTAATTTCTACATTTGCTAACAAAATGCAACTGGCGCCATCTAGAAAGGATTTTTAAAAGAAAAAATAATTTAAACAAATGTCACTCAAATTCATAATAACATTTCAAGTTTGTTACAATAATAGTTTTTTCTTTCTTTCTTTCTTCTCCGACAGACACATCACGTCAGCAACTTTAGATTTTTTTTTTTTTTTTTTTGTAAAAGACATTTAGATGTATTTGTTTTTTCGTTTTCAGTTTTACTATATACATATATATGTACTAACCCTTTATGTTAAGGTAGCAAAATGATGTACGGAGATATATGGACCGACTGAGAGACAGAACGTTTCGTTTTCTTCTCTTGGTCTGTGTAACATTTTAGCTTTGAGTGGTAGGTAAACATTTCAACAGGCAGAAAGTATATTTCAGCGGAATATTACTACCCAACTTCATCCGGCTTCTCTTGTGGTCCGTTAAAAAAAAAAAAAAAAAAAAAAAAAAAAAAAAAAAAAAAAGGCCATCCGCCTTTACTCTAATGGCCGTCTGAGTTGTTAAATGTTTCTTCTTTGTCTCAGAGACTTATTGTCTTTTTTTTTTCTACCTCTGAGTGTTTTTTATTTCTTTCTTTTTTCTAACCTACTAGATTATGATTCTCACATTCGGCGTTTCATTTCACGATGTGCTGACAACGTGCCTTTCCATACCATTGTGTGTCGGCTTAGGTATTAAAGAGATTTCTTAAAGTTACAGCTACCAGAGATATCGTAAAATTTGAGAGATCACGCTGAAAAAAAAAATGTAGGTGGCGTATTTAAAAATGTAGCTTACATGCGTAATTCCTGTAATTTTTGGACTTAACGTACAGCAGACATATAACTGAAAACGCATGTTTTATAATACTTTCCGTATAAGTGTTCCATCTGCACTTACTTTCCGTATGAAACAATATAGGCGGTCTGGATCTCACATACAAATGGGCGTATATAACATATACAGTAGCTGAGGAATGTATCGTAAGTAAGGCCCGAATTTTTATGTAAAAGCATTTCTTTTCAAACGCGTACATGCCCCAAACAATGTTTAATATCCCAATTAAGAGTCTGGGAGTGTACATTCCAAATTTTATTTGCCATAAAAATACATATTTTCTGAAAAAAGTTATGTAAATAAATGTTTTGGACATTTTTGTTATAAATATATATTTTTAATAATTTTTTGTTATTTTATACTACATTTCACAACGATTTTTTCTTTCGCTCGAATGAAATTAACATAGGGGAAAAAATAGGCTACGTAAATCTATCCATCGTGTTTATTAGCAATTTCCCACCTGTACAGCGTCGTCATAAATTCTGCTCATCAGCGCTGGTGTAACATGTGCCAAACAAAGAGCTTCTAAAGGAGCGCTTTGTACTTTGAAGCCAAAACTGAGGAGAGGACAAGTGACCGTAGGTGAAGGGGAAATAATCGTAGGCACAGAACTACTAGCCTTTAAAGAACTTTCAGTTACGAATCACGTGACAATTGCCAAGCTGTTCGATGAATCTTTGCACATTTTGTGGCTGAATGGTGTGAAATGCGACAATGTTTTGATTTTTCTGACTGATGGTGCTCCTTATATGAGGAAAGCTAGTAAAGCTCTTTCTATATGCTATCCTAACATGATTCACGTGACATGTGTCGTACACGTCCTACATCGATTGTGTGAATAAAATCCGAACCCTTTATTTTAAAGTGGACAAGTTAGTGTCAAATGGGAAAACATTTTCGTAAACTTGCAAACTAGAATTGAGCTTTTCAAAGAAACAAATCTAAATCTTCTACTTCCTCCAACACCCGTAATCATGCGGTGGGATACCTGGCTTAATGCTATACTATATTTTGCGGATCATTTTGAAGCATTTGCATCTGTAGTAACTAAACTATAAAACCAGACGATGGTTCACCCTTTTACTAAGTGACAATAGCTTGAAATGTGATTTGACTTTCATATCTCCCAATTGCGGTTTCTTGACTCACTCTATAAAGAAACTAGAAACTATGGGAGATTTATTGAGTACTTCGGGTAAAGAAGTAAAGTGCATTGAAAGAAAGTTGAATGTTCTTTCCGCTTCGAAAGCTGAAGTCGTAAGAAAAAGAATTTAAGAATTTGTTTGAGAAAAACATTGGCTATAAAATCCTATGTATAATATCTGAAGTATGGGAACACCAAACCACAAGTGAAGTTGTTGGTGTGAATATTCGTGATATGCCCCTTTTCAAATACGCTAGGTTAACATCGTGTGTTGTAGAACGTCCCTTTTCTCAATATAAGACTTATTACGTGACAATAGGCATGTTTTTACGATGGACGATTTGAAAAATACGTTAGTTATTCATTGAAATGCCCATGGAATTTCGACATCCATGAGCAGTCGATGAAAAGAAGCTGTTGGTAAATCCAGTATTTATTGTCGGTCGTTTTCCCATACTTTTCTTTTCTTTCTTTTTTTTGTTCAATATTTTTAATTTTTAGCCAATATTTTTTTTAAATATTTTTTAGCGCACACAAAATAAATGTTTTACAGTTTTTAGCACATAAAAATCCGGGCCCTAATCATAAGTATATGCATGTGATATACGGAAAACTGTTAGAATGTTAGATATCCTGCGACGGCATGATGTAAAACCTCAGGGCAGTGCGTATGTAGCATGTGGATAACGTATGCTTCATACTGATTTCTGTAGAAGCAAGAGGATTCCGTATATTGTACAATATACCGCTGTCAGGAGAATGGATTTTTCTCAGTGCAGAATTGCTGTATTAACTTTCGCATTACCTAGGTACTTTTTTTTTTTTTTTTTTTTTTTTTGTAATGCGGACTGCCAAAGGGAAGGGTCACTTTGTGCCCACCTGTTAAGATTAAATATATGTCGCAAATGAAACAAGTTAGAAACTCGTACAAAAATCTACAGTGACTGAAGTGAACAGTAAACAGTTATTTATTATACTGCCATCTAGGAGTGACACTTGTAAGTGTCAGTCACATCTACCAACGGAGTGGGAAGGTAATTTGCGCCCACTAACTTAAAATAGCAAATTTATGAAACACACTAATGCGAAACTCTGAAAAAAATATACAGTGACTGGAGTCAACAGTACATGGGATAGGACTAACCGCCAAATTCAAAAAAGGCAGGATACGGCTATTTACTATACTTCCATCTAGGAGTGACATTACTAACTGTCAGTCACATTACTACCAACGAGGGGCTACTTTATGTTCACTAACTTAAAATAGCAAATTTATGAGACACGTTCAATTTGCACTACCACCGTAAGGTATACGCCTTAGCTAAACATATTTAGCATTTTTTTTTTTTTTACAATTTTAAAGTAACGGTTAGAAGACTAATTAAAAAAAAGAATTCTGTGGAGGCACAAAGTGCCTCCCCCCTTTGGTAGTGCGAGGGTTAATTTTATTTTGTTATTCTTTGTTTTAATTAACAAAATACTTCCATAATAACATAACACAACACGTATAGTAAAATGTGGAGTAAAAATATTTTAGTTTCACGTCCAACGATTATGCCTTGTAGGCTAGAGGGCACAGATCAGGGACGTGCGTAGGAATTTATTTCGAGAGGGGTTTAAAGCGTTTCGGGGGGTCCAAATACAATTTGAGACTAAATTATATGAACATTTCTAAAATTGCCCCTAAAAGTAGACTACATTTACAAAAAAATCGGGATTTCGAGGGGGGGTCCGGACCCCCAGGACCCACCCCATACGTACGCCCCTGACACAGATGATTCACACAGTTTGAATTTTCATAAAATAATTTGTGGAATGATAATGTGGGAGGAAATGGGAGAATACCGAGAAAACCTACAAATACAGAGGCGCCGACTCCGGTGCTCGAGAACCTTTGAGAAATTACCCGGACAAAAAAGGAAGAGAGAAAAGGAAAGAAGGAGGAAAGAGGGGAAATTTGAATCTTTCGCCGTACTCCTTAAATGGTAGTAGGATCCACAATGACGAATATCTTCATGAAACGATCAATACTTCCTTTATGAATAAGAATTGGAAGTTTCGGAAAAACACTAATTTTTTGAAGTAATACAAGCCTTTCTTCTCCCTTTGTGAACCGTACATATTTATCCCCCACCCGCTTCTCTTTGCTACTCGTTGGTCTGACTCCCTTTTGCGTTTTCAGATACATCATTGAATTCTCAAATATTTAATAATAATAATAATAATAATAATAATAATAATAATAATAATAATAATAATAAATTTTATATAATAATTCCAGCAAAACTTCTTCATACCATTGTAATGCATTATTATTTTACCAGGCTTGTTAATCAGTGTTGCCACACTTGGTACAATTGTACCAAATTCAGCCCTATTTGTTATTCGTCGGCCCGTTGGTACCACGCTGGCATTTTCAGCCCCTTTTGTGAAAAAGTTGGTACAATTCTCCCCAGTTCAGCACTATTTAACAATTACTTGTCACATTTTCTAAAGTGTTAGTAAGATTTTCCTACATCTCACGTTACTTATATTGTGTTGGACTCTTAAAAAATGCTGTTGAACTTGCATTCTGTGACGTTGCACCGCTTAACACTAGAAACTTTGTTGGCTAAAATTCGTAATTCGAACTATACTGGGAAGAAAAAGACGCTAGATAGGCGCTTCCGCACCGCGCATGAATCAGACGAGAAGGAAACAGTGTGGTGGAAATATTATCTTCAAGTCCTTACAAAAAAAAAAAAAAAAATAAAAAATAAAAAATAAAAAAATAAACCACACAAATACGTTGAAGCAAGTGTTGAATATTCTGAAGACCAGCGTGTGCTCAAGAAAGTATATAATTTAAGTCATTGCAAATATTCTACACCAAAAGATAATAGCACGAAAAATACATTGACATAATTGCTGGCTTAGCGAGCTAAGTTGTTTACTAGTGACGCCATATTCACAAATATAAACATATCCGAACATTTCTGTTTTATAGATCTATATCGACACGTGGATTTGTACTCTTGGAAGAGGGGAAGGGGGTTGTTCTAGAACATTATCTCTTTCAGTTTCATGTTATAGAGCTGTGTATTACCCTGATATAAAATTCGGACCTTTTTGTTTCAATTTGGTACTATTTTTCAGCCCACTTCAGAGCTAGGACTGTGGCAACACTGTTGTTAATAGAACCACAGTTCTTAGTCTGTATAATAGTTTTCGCGTCATTTTTAGTTGAATGCAAAAATTACATCGACGAAAAATCGCTTTCTGTCGTTTGTTTTTACTGATTTTACACAAAAGGAAAAAATACATATTTTTCGTCTTGAAATATAATTCGGCATTTATTTCCAATGATCTCGTGCAAACACAGTTTTTTTTTAAAATCTTGATTCGTTTATATGTAATAAAATTTATACAATAAATTTTTTAGTTATAATTTTTAAAATATTTATATGTAATTTCGCGTAGCCGCCATGTTGACGCTGCGATTACAAAAAGTGAGGGGGAGGAAACAACCAATTTTTTTTTCTTCTACATTGCAGTAATCATTTCCTCCATACAACTACTTGCACAGGGAAGTGCAATCATCCCCAGATCTAATACTAAGTGTTTACACAACTGAGTTTGGTATGAATTTGTAAACAGCTTTTTTTTTTTTTTTTTTTTTAATACGACTTAGCTCTCAAAACTGTCACTAGTGGAGCCACATAAAACGAGGGGTTTGTATTCGAGAAATAATAAAATACACAGAATTCGTTTCTCTGCTTATTAAAAACGTTCCCTCTTTATTCCGAATTCCTTAGTTTCCGCCAATTGGGCGTGTTTCTTCGTTTTCTTCTAAAGTCAATTCTTCAGCAGTAAATATTTCTACGTGCGAAATAATGCAAAACGAAAAAAAAAAAACATAGGAAAGCAATTTTCCCTCTTATTTTCCCCCATTGTGTAAGAATTTTAGAGGAGACAAAATCCAATCAACAATTCATGAGTTTTGGGAATCGGTACCCATTTCTTTTTTTTCTTTATAACTGTTTTGGGATGAAGTCGGGAGGAGCAGCAAGACGAACAAGGTGGCACAAAGGTCATAGGGGCGTTTTCCTACCTGCACTTGTAGACGTGTGGGTCTCTTGGAGTATACCCTTCGTTTCTATTAGAAGGGTGGAGCTAAAAACTATATATATAAAAAAGTAATAGTATAGTAGCCGGTCGAAGCCATCCTCGCATAGAGTAACATAAAACATACTAAAAATACGTATAAACATCACACACACGCACCACCCTCTTTTTAAAAGTAGTGTATCCCAACAATACCCTTAGAATAGAACTAAACCTATCATTATATGTAATGTAAGAGGACAAAAATTAAAACGTTCTTGAAAAGTTCATGTGAAATTATAACGTACGAAGTTTTTTGCAAACATAATAGCATTGCTTATCACAAGGTGGATACATATCAGCTTTAAATGGAAAGGCGCCCATTTAATTACAGTAGGTTCATTAACTACCACCGTACGGTAGTGCGTAATTTGTCATGGAACACAATAGACCACAGTTCCAAATTACAGTGTTTTGTCTACAATTATATGAGTATAAAGAGAGAGTTTATTAGTAAATTAAAAAAAAAAAAAAACTCAAGACTAGTCGTGGTTATACAACGAATGTGCTTGTCCTTCTGAATATTGTTAATTAGGCGTGTTGTGCGTACTATGTACTATCGACTTAACAAGGGTATAAATTATAATTGCATAATTGGACTCAAAAACTCTGTTGTGTGTGTTATCTCTCAGTGGTTCCAATCTGAGGGTCACAAGCTAATGACAGAAATGAACCAAGTTTGTAATTACAAATACAGTAGAACCCCTCTCGTCCGCCCTCGGTTGATCCGACCTTGCTCAAGTTGAATTTGTGACTCACGAGGCCTATTGTCGTTCACTGTCCTCGCGGCATTGTTGTTTACTTGCTGTTACCGCTGTCTGCTTTAGTGTTCCGTTATCTCTTGTATTGTTTCTTTCTTTGTATGTATTTTCTATACTGTACTATGCACACAGAGAAAAATCCGTTCTCCGGACAGCGGTATATTGTACAAATATACGGTATCCTCTTGCTTATTATAGAAATCAGTATGGAGCGTACGTTATCCGTATGTAAATAAATTCTGAAAGGGAGAACCACAAACAGCAGAAGCTCGGCCTCTCCCTGAATCGCTATAAAGATTGTTACGTAACTGTTTTGTACTCATATACATATTAATAAATTCTAATTCTAATACTCTAATATGCTATATAGACATTGCCCTTAGATGTTACATCATGCCGTTACAGGATGTCTGACATCTAACAGTTTTCCGTATATCACATGCATATACTTATGTTACCTTCGTCAGCTATATGTTATATACGTCCATTTGTATGTGAGATCCTGACCGCCGACATTGTTTCATACGGAAACTATGTATAGATGGAACACTTATACAGAAAGTATTATAAAGCATGCATTTTCAGTTATACGTCTGCTGTACGTTAAATCCAAAAACTACAGGAATTACGGATGTAACCTATCTTTTTAAGTATGCCACTTACAATTGTTTTTCTCAGTGCAGTTTTACTTATATTGCAGAGAAAAAACCAGTGATTTTTGAGTTCAGAGATTGTTTATTTTACTGTAAACCCGTATTTTTCTATATTTTTTTGATAATCCGACCTCTTCTGTGTTTCGATCATAATTCCCAAAGGTGACAGATTAGAAGGGTTCTACTGTATTAGGAATGTTATGACAAAGAGGTGTTTTTTTTAAAAAAAAAATTATAAACACAAGAAACGCAAAAGATACCTTACAAAGACAAGAAATTTCGAGTGCTATCGATGGAAGCAAAGAAGAGAGAGAATCCTAGTTGCCGTGTCTCTAACTATAGCTCGGTAGTGCATGATAATTTAAAAATTGGTTCAATACTGACAAGTTACTTTACTTTGAGTTATGCTATTATTATGTTATTTTATCACGAGTCACGTATCTTATTAATACGTTTAAGAGATGTCGCAATTTACAAGTTGACTACTTACATATATAACCAGTGGTGGATCCAGGGGGGGCGATCGGGGTAATCGCCCCACGCCCAGAAGAGGAAACTTTTTATGTTATACATACAAATAAAACCCTCCCAGAGTCTGAAACTGTTAAAAGTAGTTCTAAGTAGCAGTATGACAACCCACCGCCCCCCCCCCAGAAATCGGTCCTGGATCCGCCCCTGTATACAACAATACATTTTCCTGGGAAATAATGAAATTTATCCACAAAATTTCCTAAATTATGTCCTACAGACAGTACTTCTTATCTTCGCTACGTTTCCCAATGCCATTTGCTAAAGTTATGACAAAATAATAATAATAATAATAATAATAATAATAATAATAATAATAATAATAATAATAATAATAATAATAATAATAATAATAATAAATGCAAATGTCTGAAATAAAATGAAAGTAATATACGCCGTGTTCCTTTTTACGGGACGTTATCAAGCGTTTTTATCAAGCATAATATCGACCAATATTACTTCGATGTTTGCGATTTTATTTTCCTAAGGCCTATTGATGTATGTTTTGACATTTCTGTTCCTAGATGTCTCATATTTCGCCCTTCTCTCTTGCCATTTCGCCACGAGGCAAGTTTTACATTTTGGAATCCTGACAATTATAGGTCTAAGGAATCTATTCTAATTAATGTGAGTGAGTGATTTTGAGTTTAACGTCCCGTTCAGCAGCGAGGCTATATGAGACGTGGACCTACTGATTAACGTGGAATCCGAACCACATGAGCTTCCGCCGGGAATCGAACCCGGGTCCCCCACGTCAAAGACGCGTACGCTAACCGCTTAGCCACGAAGGAGCTCTCTAATTAATGTGTTTTAAAGATATGTCAATGGGATTTTTAAGATATATTTGAAAAGTTTGTAATGATTAAATTGAATGATAGAGAATAGTGGCCTATTTACGGTTATGTTTCGGGAGGGGCTTTGCTAACTTTATTCCTGGAAATGTGAAAATTTTGAAAGATGTTTCATTTACTCTTAAATGGTAAACAAAATTTCCCGGGGATATTAAGCCCGGAGGCCCCTCCTTAAATACGCCACTGATAGAGAATCAGATATTAGTTTTAAAAAAATAATTGTAGTATTGATGTATGTTACGTATATAAATAGAAAATATCATTATTCTATGACGGTGAAACATTGAAAGTCAATTTCCAATTAGCATTAATTACCCGCTTCTCAGGGTTAAATTAAAAAAAAAAATAGTATGGTAATATATTCCGTTAATCATTCACTTTTTTTTACTATTACTAAAGCGCTCTGTGATATTGGTCGTTTTCGATCGATCTTATAATATATATTCCTCCCCCTTCTTCCCCCATATTGCGTGGCTGAATTTGGATTTAAACGGCGTCGGAAGTGTCACTGTTCATCTCAGTGACCCGGAAAACTATGGATTCGACACTAATATTGGTCATTTAAAATGGAGCTGAATTAGGATTTAAATAGCATTACATAGTGTGAATGTCACGTTAATCTCAGCGACCCCGAAAAGTATGGATTCGATACTAATATCGATCATTTTTAAATATCTCCCCCTCCTCCTCCCTCTCCCCTAAGTTTTACTGTAGTGAAATCATGAAAACCATCCCAGACCCGAACTTCATCTAGGTTGAAAATTTGATCGAGATCGGTCGGGTGGTTCAAGAGTTATTAAGTTACATAGTCACTTTTATTTTTATTTATATAGATACAATAAATCACTATGTAAATATTCAAATACCCGTCGAATTTAGTGTAAAATACTGTATCTTGTATTTACATTATAAATAAATAAAATAAATCAAGTTGTGAGAAAACATGGTTATTTCAGTGTAGTTTCACAAACTGTATATATATAATATCTATATATAGTTACATTTTACCCCTTGTACTTCCGCTGCCGGTCACGAACGGAAATCAATGAATTCTGTAGCTTGTCTCTCCCCTAATGAACGGTGTCATTCCAAATATTACACATAAAGACTTTCTTCCCCCTCGTCTGTGAATGATGGTGTTTATCACATAACCCTGTGCGTTACTCGTTCCTTCTTGAAGACATTACACTAATGGGACAAGATCCTTTTCCAAACACATCCACAGACTCTCTCTCTCACACACACACACACACACACACACATATATATATATATATATATATATATATATATATATATATATATATATATATATATATATTGGTGATGGTTCGATCGTACATTCCTGATGAAAAGATTCTGATGGCTGGTGATTTATCTTGATTCCGCGAGTGTCAGGGGCTGCATATCAGTTAGGGGAGAAATAGAACTACCTTATTTAAAAAATAGTGACATGTACAGTACAGTGGTAAAGTTCGCTTATATATGGTGTCTTCACACCGAAGTTTATAGTATACGTTTTCCCATCCTAGACATAGCTCCTCCGTGGCTAAGCGATTAGCGTACGCGCCTTTGGCGTGGGAGACCCGGGTTCGATTCCCGGCGGGAGCTCATGTGGTTCGGATTCCACGTTAATCAGTAGGTCCACGTCTCGTATAGCCTCGCTGCTGAAAGGGACGCTAAACTAAAATCAACTCAACCATCCTAGACATATTGAATTGCGTTAGATTAAAACTTATTATTATTGTTATTTCATTTCATCTCCGACCTCCAACCATATTGAATTTATGTTTTTTATTATTAGTAGTATTTGTGGTATACAGTAGTTTACGCAGAATTTTGTCAAGGGAGGTTTAAGCTCACAAGTTTATATCATTTCAGGTATTTGTATACAAATCTTAAAATTGTAAAAATTTGACTGTGATGATGAGAAATGAATGAAATGGCGGAATGAAGAAAACGGGAGGAACTCCGAGGGAGAACACCGAGAAAACCCATGCACACGGTGTCTACACACTACAAAATCCACTTACCGCGAGCTGAGATCGAACCAGGAACACCACGGACCACAGGTGAACGCTTACCACTTTTGAAAAAAGTTAACTAATTTACGGAATGTTCCTCACTAACTTAATTACATAATTATCACTATGTTTTACTTCATTTTTACTTTAACCTACAACGACAGGGACACGAACACAGAAACATTAAGAACAGAGGCGTAGCGTAAGGGAACGCTGGTATGCCCGGCATCCCCTGTTAATAACAAAAAATACGTATTTCATTGTATATAAATTGTTTACTTGTAATTATCTCAATTATTTCCACTACAATCTTCTGGATGTGGTCTCTCGCCTTACTTTGACAAGCAGAACCTACGCATGCGCGTCACTCAGATACACATTTTCTGTCTTTCCTCTTCTCGTACGCTATGTTCCTCGGGCATCCAGGCCTACTGCAAGCAACGGGGTTTTCGTCTGCTTTCTCTCGAATGCGCATGCGCAACTACTTGCTTTCCACTCCTCTACACCCCTTACAACTCAACATTTTGCTTTAGATATACGCTGGCATATTCAAGTATTTCCAACTCTATATATCTTGAACTAAGTTATAGTTTCTGTACAGAACGTACGAGCGCTAACATCAAGGAGATAGAACAAAACAGAAATGGTTACTTCAATGCCTTTTTGAAGCATGCCGGTTATGTAAATAATAGTATAACAGTTATGCTTTATCGTAATTAAATACATCGTAATTTAATCGTAATTAAAGGCAAACTATTAATCTTCATCATAAATACATAGTATGTATGTCCAGTGGCGTGGTCAGGAACTCTTTGAGGGAGCTCACACACACAAGCATCACGGTCACCGAACTGGTAGACCAAGAGAGCCAGCATTTCCCGCCCCTCGCAAAGATTGCTTGGGCCCTTCAGTCATTGGCACATATCCCGGGGAGATAAGGGGGACATGTTCTCTCCATCCGATTTGAAATTGTGATGATTTGTATCCGAATGCCACAAAGGAAAGTGAGATGAAATTGAGGTCCCTTGACTTGTTTCATTTTTAAAAAAGAATCGTATTATTTAATATTTCATTGTCATTAATCATTGTTAGTCTATTTTCAACTATTTGTTTAATTCCTGTAACGATTCCTATAATGCTACTGAGATCATCATCATTTTGCTCAAATAAGAGTATTGTTGCACCATACATAGTTGATTTTTTTCATAGTTTTGGGAAAGTCGTTATTTATATTATTACAAAACAAGTGTCCTAAAATTTTAATGTATATCATTGTGGATGCGTAAATAGAAACATATCAATTATAAATATGCATGTATTCAGATTTCAGAATGTGTTCACGGTACTGATTTGTAATACTGATACGTATCACAATTTCATCGCCTGGTATATAATATACAACAGATTCACCTCAGAAATCAGATTCATCTACCGTAATATGAGTCTCATCTCCCTTCCCCCAGAATAAGTCTCGAATATGCTCTCCTCCCTCAAATCTGCCCTCCTCCCAATGTTGAAGATAACTCTGCTCTTCTGATCCTCCACAGCATTGTTTTTCAACTTCATGAATATTTTGAACATCGCTTTAAAAAAAATGGAAACGGTCTTACCCGTTCCCCGAATGTTGAAAACAGATTTGCACCCCTGCCTTCAGTATCTGGATATCTGACAATGAAATACATACACAGAAACAGGCCCCCAGACTTGGTTTAAGTGCTTTCTATTTGCATCTTCAAATGATATACGAATACACTCAGGACCATATTCACGAATGGGGGACTGAGTTCCGGACCCAAGATGACAAATTTGTAGGGGCGACTTTTTCAAGAACGAGATTGAAGAATGGTATGGGGAGAAAGAAGCTTCCCATGGGAACTATGCTGGAAACAATGTTTATACAACAGTGGGGCCGAGTTTTCTCGTCACAACGGTAGTGGCAAGAAGAAGCTGAGACAATTGCTTATTGGCTTCTAACGTAATCCACGCACTTGCTTCTGTATGCCCCACTAGACCACCAATTAGGGGGCCTCCCTTCTAAATTTTTTATAACCCTATGTTTCCCATCGGTATAGCTATGTATTGCTAAATTTAGTAGTATTGTATCGCACAAGTGACTAACTTTGGCATCCCCATTTCGGAATACCACGTTACGCTACTGATTAAGAATAGTTAAACTTCCAAAGGCCCTCCCATTGGGAAACGACCCCATACACCAAAGGCTCACGTGCTAGCCACTGGACCAGCTGAGAGGCCACTAGACCAACCGTGAGGGCAATCACTAAGCTACTGCGGGCCTCTCATGCCTTTTTAGTCCTATTGAAATAATTTATTGTTTTGTTTCCTACCGGAAATGCGATACAAAACTTATAAATTGCAAAGCAAGTTTAAATTTCTTTCACAATTTGTTACAAAAAAGAAAAATTTAAATTTTATATATAACGATGATCAGTGGCAGCGATTGGATGTTAAAAGTGTGTGTGGGAAAGGGGAAGGCAAGACATGATCTTAATATTTGTATATCAATGTTAGTTCTCCTGATTGTTTCTAACACTTTATCTGACGAAAGGTTGTATAACTAATAGGATACTATCTTTTTTCAGTTAAAATACCGTATATCGTATTTTATATTCTATTAAGTAAATTGAGAAGAGCAACGCAAGTAGGTACTAGCCCCTTGTACTCTTAAACAACAAAAGTATAACAAGATATTTAATTCCTTGCTCATGAACATTTTAAAGTTTTGTCTGGAAAATTATCAGATTATTTAATAACAAATTTGCAAAACAAATAAATAGAAAGGATAATAGTAATCATAGTAATGAATAATGAGACTTATTTTCTAGAAGTTATATTGAAACTGGGGATTAATGAATTACTTATATTTTTAATTCCATACATGCCATTAAATGTATGTGATTACTCTTAGAAAATGAAAGACAGTAAATACTATACGCATGTGCTACGATATTTAAAGAAATACGCAATTACAATATTAATTGCTTTAAATTTCAATTAAAACGCAATTCCTGTAGCTTTCTTAACTCCACGGGAAGACGAATAACCAATACGTAGTCATGCAATGGCAAATGGCACCATTTTTCTTCTATGAACCAACATACAAAACCTTTACATTTCCAAACATACATTAAGGGTCCATTTAAAAAAAAAGTGAGGGACAACTGCCCCCTCTTGCCTCTCCTAATCGCTGCCCCTGACGATGGTAATAAGAAATATGTCGAATCAAATAAATCTTTTTATGAAATCTAAAGATGTCCTCTTTTTTCAAGTGTGGTCATTTGGTAACCCTATACATGTATGCATATAATTTTTTGCCACTGAATTGTGCCCTCTGTATTATTGAAATACATTGTGGAACCTTGTACTACCAAGAACAAAACAGTTATTATCTGTTTATCAAATATAGCATGAAAATTAATGTTAAAAACAGTACTAATGAATCTCGTGATATTGTACACCTTGCTTTGAAATCCATGTAAACACGTTATAAATGTTACCATCCACCCTCCTTTTTAAGAGCATGAATAGAAACAAAATCTCACCAATGAATACATCTATTACTTCTTTTGTTTTTATGCAGTGTTCTGTTGGATGATGGTATTTTGCTTTTGAACTTTACTATTATTTTCTTCATTTATTTTTTTTTCTATGTGTGCTGGGAAGCTCAGTTTAAATTCCCTTGTGGTACATAGCATAGACAGAGACAATTAGTCATGGCAAACACAAGACAAAAGATTTTGTGAAAGGAAAAGGCCACCGTATTAATTAGATCGGGAATTGTGAGGAGAGACAAGACTACATTGATACAGCCGCCCAGCTCATCCAAAAACTCACGGTGCATGTCATGAGTTTCTTTCTCACAAGACAAATGAGAATGCTAATGTTGATTGCTTTATGGTGTTAGTGATATTATTACAAATACTACTAGTACTATTCCCTTTGGGAGATGGGGTGGCTTTGGCTGGGATTCAAAAAAAGTCTAAAGTCAATCTATATTAAGAAACATAACGAACTGGCTTAAATAAAACACAGGGGATTATTATCAAGTTGATCTACTTAAAAAAGAATATACATCTTAATTCAAACAGTCGTACACAGCATGGTACTAATTATGATAACTGGTTTCCATTTTTGTTCTGGAGTTCCACAAGGATCTGCTTTGGGGCCTCTCTTTTGCATTATAATGAAAAATTATAAAATAAAGACCAAATTAAATATTAAATACATGTTATTAATTTGAGATTCATAAAGAAACGAGGGGGGCAGTGTTAGAGCGCTTATTTCTAGTAAGGTCCTTTGTTCGATCCCTGGCCAAGTAAGTTTGTGGTAAACAAATATTGTGTCCATGGGTTTCCTTGAGGTACTCCCGTTTCCTCCCACTTCCTTATTCCACCAATTCTTTCATCATCATCGTTTTCCTTAGTCTAAAGAACATAACGTGGAACGTTAAACTGAAATATTTCATTTTAATTTCAAATGGAAACGAAATCATTATAAAAATGAATAAAGGAAAAGGAGAGAGAGAATTTCCCTTTCCCTACTACAGTTAGTGCCACTACTGTCAATATTACTATTAAACTAACTTTATGGCTTTAAAAAAAATACTGAAAGTTCGTAGGTGCAGAAACAAATATTAGGCAATACCGGTACATTTTAACCTGTGTCAAATCAATTTATTGGGTTATGCCAAAACGAACTAAGCACCAAAGTTAGAAAATAATGGTAAATACTTCGACTGGTTCTTCAACCGCATTAGAACGTTACGCAAAAATGAAATGAGCGAAGCGGACAACTTCAGCACCCTTCGTAAAAGATATTTCACTTTAGCTGATGGCAATGTTACCGTTGGACATCTAACTTTAAAATAGTTATCTCAAAAATGTGAAAAAGAATGGCACTTAGCTTGTTTTTGCATCATGCGATACAGTTTAGCATAGTTATTGTCCACTTCTCTGTTTATAGTATCCTACGATGTTCTTAGCCTATCTAAAAGTCTCTTCCTCACAAACTTCTCAAATTGGACCTTGTAGATTTCCTATTCTAGTGAAGTATTCCATTCAGATATTGTTTCGTACGACATTTGATGTGGTATAACTATTATGAAGTTTCGGACTTCGGTTTAGCTCTCTTCATCAATCTGTTTCTCTCTTCCTTTTCATATCAATTATTGTCATCAAAACATTAATTTCGAAAATGCTTAATAGGTGCCTATGTACAGCGTGGTCCGGAAGTGGGAGTACTCTTAATTGGTGTTTTCTGACGGTTTTAGGTTTTACCCACATTTATTTGGTAACATTGCTTGGCATTGTCTGGCAACATTACTATCCATGTTCATTTGTTTTCTGCTTGGTAACAGTTACTTGCAGTGAAGTTGGAGTATTCAATAATGTGTGATCAAAGTCCGCATAGCATTGAACAAAGATTAGTTGCTGCAGTTTGGCTTGACGAAAGGCGTTACACAGGTGACACCATGGAAATTGTTAAAGCGAAATTTGCAGACCGCTTTGGTATTATTTGGAATTACGAGCAGAGGTGGAACACGCCTTCACCCTCGTGACTCCGGAGTATCTCCGCAAAATATCTGAGAGAACTTGGCGCAGAATTCAGCTGTGTTACGACATGGATGGTGATCATACCGATGTTTATGACTCTTAAGACTTCAAGGTAACTGTGTACAGACATTCTATCATAACTAACACTATACTGTTGAAACTAAAGTTGGGTACGCCCACTTCCGGACCACCCTGTATTGTTATTTAATGGTTAATTATTATAGTAAAATTTTGGTTGCAAACAGTAGCAGTACAATAGAGAGGCTTATTGTCACCAAGGCTGCCGTCGTAACAGTAGTGTTTGCAGAGATTTAGTGGTAGTAATAGCAATAATAATACTAGTAGTAATGATTAAATCCCCCATAATGTGTTTCCTTTTACACGTTGGTGAAACTCCGTGATTTGTTTTGCAATGATGTATTGTGGGCTAAAACACAAAGACAGAAGGAAAGAAGGGAGAGAAGTTTCTGATGCGATGGGATGACGTAGGACTTGGGACGACATCTTGTAAAGAGTGACGAGAGGACAATCGAACGATGGATAGAGGAGATAAGAAGAAAGAGAAGAAAAGAAGGAGATAAGAGATCTCTTGGGTGGAGGACACGAGGCATTCACGCCAATATCCGGTGTTGCCATGTCATGCATTACACACACACACACACACATAGAGCACGTATGGTACAAAGAGAGAAAGAAAACAAAGCAAGTGTTTATAAAATATAACGGTGTACCTTAAGGAATCACTCTAGAACCACTGCTTTTCCAAGTTGCAAGATAATACATGATTAACTTCTTATATAAAGTGTTTTCGTTTACTGCTGCCTTATACTGATTATGGATTTTATTTTTTAAGTAATGAACTTAATTTTGACTAGATTATTTCCCCAAATCGTCTTTGCTTTTATTATGTTTGTGAAATTTGTGCTCATTATGAGTGTTAAAAATGCGATGACAGCAAGTGATCCATTAACTATTTCTAGACTTTCTCTTCAGTAAGATATTAATAAAGAATTCGATATAATTTATAGTTGAGAACTTGTTAGTCATTATGTGTAGTTATCAATGTCTATTATTTCATTAGCTAACTGTTTTCGTTATGTTTCCATTTCATCTTATATTTGATAAGCAGAACTTTAATATAGATAAGCAATGCACATAAAAGTTGATGGAATCGTGCCGCATAAAAAGATTTAAGTCTTTTGAAAACCCATAAAAACACGCTATGAGTACAAGAGATTTTTTTTGAAAGACAAGACCATTTATATCAGTATTAAAACTGCAATCAATAAGAAATTAATTTCCATTGTAAATTAGAAGTATATACCTAGGTATAGTAAACTCCATATTGTAGAGTAACCTGATGTCCTACATTTGAAACTTACGTCTGACTATCTTAAAAACAAAATGCTAATATGTCTTACTTTTAAAAATAAGCAGAAGAATTTGAATCAGTAGTGTACACAGAAATTCGTAAAGGGGGATTGTATCTATCAGGTTCGTATAATTACAGGTGATTGTATACATTTCTTAAAATGATATATTTAAAAAAAATACATAATACTGGGTGGCGCAGATAAAAGTAGCCTTGTAAGAATAAAGGAAATGTAGTGAAATTTCAGAAACGAAGAGCTGAAATGGATTTACCATTTATTTAGAATGAAAAATAGAAAAATAGATTTACCATTTATTTAGAATGAAAAATAGAAAAATAGATTTATAGAAGATGTTGAAAGTGACCTCCTGCGACACCAATACACAGCTCTGCACGTGTGAGCATATTCGAATACACCCGGCGTAAAGTTCGGATATCGATGGCTACAAGTTCATGGCTAATGTTGTCTTTCAGTTCCTGTATTCTGTGTGGATTAGTTTCATAGACCTTGCTCTTCAGGTGTCCCCACAGGAAGAAATCACATGTTGTTAGATCCGGCGAATATGGTGGCCACAAACCTTTGCTGACAGTTCGTACCTCAGAGAAGACATCATGGATTCGTTACAGGGATACTTTAGAAATGTGACATTGCCTCATCTTGCTGGAAGAAGCAGTGTTGTCTTTCATATTCAGTGAGTTGAGCACAAAATGCATAAAAAAGTCCATATATGCAACCGTGTTGAGGGTAGTGCCAAAAGTATAGGTCCAATGGTGCGCGTTCCTGTTACACTGCACCAAACGCCGATTTTTTTTTTTTTTTTTTTTTTTAACAGGGAGTGGTTGCTGACATACGATGTTAGGAGTCTCTGTTCCCCAGAACTCGTGTTCTGTGAGTTCATATGACCGGTAAGATTAAACCATGCTTCATCATTCATGATGTAATTGGAAAGGATCTAACGAACTCTCCTTGATCTTACTCAAGACAAACTAACAATAATACTAACAATCGATAATGCGTGTATGTCGATTGTTATATATTATCGTTTGTTGAAGAAATAACAATCGATAATTGCATAAACTGTCCATTGTTGTAGCTGTTTACTCAATTTTAGAAGTCAAAATGTTGCATTCGCATTCAAAGGGGATGTGGGCTACTTTTAACTGCGCTACTCTGTATCTTCCTCACGGGAAGGTTACAACTTCAAAAGTTCCTCTTATGTAAGCCACTGGTTTCAATGGTAAAATTGTACCAGTGAATTGAGTTTTTAAGAAAATAAATGTAATATGGTTGTCGGTGACACCAAATATTGTGAACAGATTGTATTGTGTAGATATTGTGGTTGGTGAAGGTTGTACTGTGCAGATTTATGTTTGAGAGTAAAATCATATGGTACAGTACTTAGTGACAAATCATAAGAAATGGGATAGTTTGATTTTTCGATACTAGGTAACCCATTAAGAAGCTCCTTAAAATTATAGAATACTTGTTTTACTTCTATTTTTGAAGCATATACCACTGTAGAAGTTATTTTCTCGTTAATATCTGCCCAATGGGTTGTTACTAGGAATCCTAAACTTTAAATCTGTGAAAGTTATTGGCTTCCTCAAGCATAATTTTGAACACTTTGATTTATGAACAGTTTTGCCAATTAAGTACAGTAGACTCCGAGTTTTCGGTCTAATGTAACGGAAGGGTAGGCCGGAGTTCTATGAACTCATTTCTTTATGAACATTAAGCATACCCCAAGAACAATTTACGATAATACTGTACAATTATAATCAGAAACAGCGGCAAGCGTACTGTATTGAGGTCCATTACACACTGACGAAACAATGAACAAGGAGCAGAACGCTACTCTTTTCCTGTCACAACTTGTATTTTGCACACGACACGTAGGAGGATCGTAGCAGACACCCGCTTTCAATTAGTGTTGCCAACAACTTGATATAAAAAGTCGCTAAACAGGAGATGAAATGACTCCAATTTTGGGTGAAAAGTCGCTAAAAAATTTTCGTGGAACGTTGCCTCTTTCATATATATATATAATACCTGCTGATTAATTCAAGACATAGTACTATCTCCGCTACAAGAACGTATATGAGAGACTCATATATAACTAACAATAATTTCACTTTTATATATTTTAACTTTATGATCAATTTTACTTCAACAAAATCAAAAATGAGTTTAGAAAAACGAACAAAATTAAAAGTCTAGAAAAAATCTTACATCACTTCTACTCACGCTTCTACAGATAATCTGTTAACCATAATGTACCGTATTATTTGTGCCTCTAAACGGAAGCTCTGTAAACTAAAGGACAATTTAAAGCTGGAGTTGATCCACGTTAGAAGGTAAGAGATAACAGTAATCAAAATGGGAATATAGAGATAAGTGTTATGTACGTTTCCAGCTCGTCAGCACCTGCACTAATTCAAATAAGCAAAAGGAAAATAAGCATATATCTGAACTGATTCGAGCTAATAGTACTTATTTTAGGACAAGTTTTTCGCAGCACAAAAGTCGCTAAATTTGTAAGTAAGTCGCCAAATCGTCATTCCAAAATCACCAAAAATGTCGCTAATCGGAAAAATTATTTTTTGTCGCTATCCTGGAAGACAAATCCCCTAGATTTAGCGACTTTTCCCCCAAATTGGCAACACTGCTTTCAATGCCTTGGCAATGTTGCCAATACAACGCCTTGACTTCCTCATTTAATTACGATAAAAGGAAACTGGACCAGATAGTCGCGAGCCAGATACTCGGAAGTCTACTGTATTTGAAAAAGAAGTAAAAAAGGAAATATTCTTTGAAAATACCGCTACTGGAGTAATATTGTTAACCTATTTCTTAATAAGAAAATAAATGTTTAATTAAGGGGGGAGCGCAACAGTGGTCTAACCTACATTATTTTATTTTATTTTGTTTACAAATGTTAAAAATCAAGTTAAAGTTAAACACATGTGTTTTTTGTACAAGATACCAAAAGCAAAAGTCTTGACCCGACCAAGGTAGGTCCCATAGTTTTGGAGCTATGAACCTTTAAAATCCATTTTTTCATGATTTCGGCAGCCTATACCACGTAAACGATGGGGTTTTCGCCCTATATTTATTGGAACTTTTTTGTTTGTTTTACTCTTAGGAATCACTCCTCTGCTTTTGTACAACGAATTTAGCGCCATACTATATATATATATATATATATATATATATATATATATATATATATATATATATAGAGAGAGAGAGAGAGAGAGAGAGAGAGAGAGAGAGAGAGAACTAGCTTCATGGATTAAGGTACCTCAACGTTCATCGTCTCTGAAACAAAAGGACACTACGAGGTTTATTCTGAGCTAGCTCAATCCATTGAAGATTATTATCAGCGTCTTGCTAAATTCTGCTGTCTCCCCTTTGAGGACTTACGTACACCACATGCTGACATGTCCCATATATCTATAACTCTGTTCAACTTCCTGATTAAATGTTGTTCATATATTTGTTCATGCAGTTAACATATGATGAAGTTATGTGTTATGAAATTTCTGAGTATAGAAAGCAGTGTTGCCCATCCATTCCATGGTCTATGATGTGCCTCCTTAAATTGTCATACTGACCCCCAATAAAAGCAGTACCGCTTTTAATCCCACTCAATTATTCTGATGGGGACACGTAGCTCAGTGGTAGAATGCTCACCTTTCGTGCGAGGAATTTCTGCTTCAATCTCAGATGATGTTAGTTTGTAATAAATAACATCATGATATTGGATTTCTCGAGGTTCTTCCGTTTCCTCCCACATTTCATTCCATCAATTCATTTATAACCGTAATTTATCTCCTAGAGTCCAAATCGCATAATCATGGGACGTAAAATTAAAAGAAAAAGCATTATTCAATATCTCCGTCCTCATCTACGTAACGACTTTCATTAATTTTTCCACTTTTCCGTATCCTCAGTACTTTCGTTAGAAGTCCAGAAGATATAACGTCGTTGGCTTCCCGCGCTTGGACCTGCTCGTCACTGGGGGGCGTGGCAAAAGGATAGCCAGTCAAAACCTTTCACATTTGCCTATCTTACTCATCGTGAGGGTGGTGATTGGCTATCCTCGTACCGCACCCCCAGTGACGAGCAGGTTGAAGCGCGGGAAGGCTTCTAAACTTTAAAAATCCTCAATTTTTCAACAAGCAGAGTAATAGACAAAAGTCTGCATACGGCAGAAATGCAAGAACTAGCAAACGCAGCTATCGGGCTACAGTTCAAAAGTTGAGCTCACTCAATACGGCGATCCCTCTAAACTGCAGAATGGGTTAGGACCAGAGCTTGAGAAAAATATAAGCTTTAGATACCGAAAGCCTAATTGAAGTTAGCGAGTGCGAGCCTCATTAAAGGATCCTAATTCCAAACAAGCCTTGATTGCAAAACTTGAATCTTTGGCAAGGGCGAAAAATGTCAGCAACTGATTGAAGATGATTTGTGACCACCCATACACGTACAACATTTGCCAAGTGGACATCCATTAACTTTTAGCTAAAGCAAAGGCACGTCTAGCAGCCATTCATCATTGGACATTTTACAGCGCTATCGACTCCAACAAAAAAAATTGTTTACGTAGTTTATGGGCGGAAGAAGAAGAGATTACGGAGGGCGGATGAGGTAGGTCAAAGGGTTCGTGGATACGTGAGGATGATTTTTACACGGTGCTGAAGAAAAGTGTGTAACTCCACCCAATGCATCCGCAGGTAGAGAAAATGGGTAAACTAAAATGTCCAGCGTCATTAATTTCCATGATTCTCCAGTTGGTGCAACATTACCTGGAGACCTTTTCTCCCTTCCTCCTGCCCCTTCTCTCTAAACGTGTTAGGAAATTGCGTTGTTTGTTTAAAAAAAATCTCGGCGGTTGGGTATACAGAGGATTATATTTTGTGACTAGCAGCGTTCACCCCGCTTCGCTGGGGTCACCCCGGAACGCAATAAACTTTGTTACTTAGATAATTTTTACTTTTTCGCTTTCAAGTGATATGATAAAAACCATAGAAGATTGGAGTAAATGTTAACATTATATCGCCTGTCATTTATGTTAACCCGCGGAGTGACACGGTCATGTGGGTTGCATATAAATACGTTTATTTTTACCTATGATGAACTAACAAAGGATTTGTACGTTATGGACACTTGAATGGTCAATTATCTCAAGACACTGGTAATTGAAAATTAAAGTGATATGATAAAAACCATCTAGGGTCCAAATCTTAATAACCCCCCAAAAATGAAAGAAATTGGTTCAGCCGTATTAGCGTCATGAGCTAACAAAGGATTTGTACGTTCTCTTTTATATATATAGATTACAAACAGTTGAGTGTAATCAAAAGAATTGACAAGAAAGAATTGCTTGAAGCGTGAGTCCCTCCTGCAGACATTGGTGGGATGTCTCCGTTCTTCAATCAATGAGCTATACGTACGTGTTCACGCTATATTCTACCTGGATTTAAATCTTTACGTAGATCTATGACCTCAATTTCCATGTATTGTCGCGAATAACCAAAACTATTGACGCGATCAATGACATTTTATTGAAAATATGAGGAATGATGTCATCAGTTTTCTATCCATCTTTATTTATGACATTATGACATAGATATTCTGCTTTCATTATGTATTAAACAACAGTAACCATGAATTTACGAAATAATCACACAAAGTAAATTTAAAACACGAATGTACATATAAGGCCTACCGCTCACTGGCGACAAAACAGTTGCGCAACTATCTTGTCGCTGTCGCCTACACTCAGCAACTTCACTGCGACAAAACATTTTTGTTGCCTCACTCTCGCTCACTGGCGACGGCAACAGAAAAGTTGCCGGGCATTTGATATCATACAACACGATGACCTTGAAAGAATGTGGAATTGTTTGTGAGGTAATGTTGAACTTAAGAAGGAAAAAAGAAGAAAAAGAAATACTGCGTACATCGTATATACAGTCAGAAATCGCTTAAGGGAAAATTTTACAAGCTAAACAGTGAATAGAACTATTTTTCTTAACATGTCTATCCATGGGGTCTGTAGAAAAATAATCTCAAAATTGGGTAGATTGAGCTTCCTCAAATTAGTACAAAAGGTCTATTAAACATGTATCCTAGAGTGGGCACCTTTAACATGGTCATGAGAGGTAGTTCTTTGTCAATTCACACTCGGAATAAGTCTGCACAGGTTTTCGGGTGTGTTGAGGTTCAAAGGAGGACATAAAAGTTCTAAGAATAATTTCTTCGACAATGGGAGACCTATCTTAAATGCGGAACTAAAGAATTTGAAGAGATTAACAATGAGGGCGGGGGAGGGACTCAGACGGCATATATAACATTATTGTAACAAGATCTAAAATGTTCTTGCAGTTTTTAGAAGTAAGCAAAAAAATATCCTAAATACGCCAATGCTATCAAAATTTTGAAGGTAGCATCAGGGCCGTTAATTGTGCTGGGGGCAGGGGCCAACTGCCCTCAGGGAAGCTCTCTGCTGTTCGAGGGGGGTCCACTTTAAGACAAAATTTTCTTAGTCCATATACGATATGAACATGAAATTATAAGTGAAGTATCAAATAGATTCACTACATTACCTAAACAAAACAACACACGAAAGGTAAATAAAACAAAAATGAGTCGTGTGCACATTTCAGTAAAAATTGTCTATTATTAGGGGCCTTAGAAATACTATTTATTCGTATGGCTTTGAGATTTGTCAACATTGTCCCCTTAATTAATTTGTCATGTACGGCAGGTCCGACACAGGAGCGTAAATAACTGTCCCGCAGACCTTGTTGTGCGGGAATGCCCACAGGCTCCGGGGTGCCTATAAAGAGTTGAGTTGATTTTGAGTTTAACGTCCTGTTCAGCAGTGAGGCTATATGAGACGTGGACCTACTGATTAACGTGGAATCCGAACCACATGAGCTCCCGCCGGGTGCCTATAAAGAGTAAGAGAAAGATGGAAAGAGGGGGGCCCAAGAATCAGAAAAAACATTTTATGTAGGGGCCCAAATACGCGTATTAATGCTTGCCCGCAAGAAAAAACCTAAGTTACGGCGCTGGGTTGCGTGAATGAGTGAGAAAAGATAAGAGCATTTTACATCGTAAATAACTATAATATGAACGGACACGATTATTCAAATCAAAATATAATAATAACAATGAAAATATAAAACGACTTGAAATAATTAACAAAACGAAACTTAACTGCAATCCGACAACACTGTACTATGTATTCTCAGATGTTCTGCGTATAACCATAAAATAAAACTTGGCTTTCCTTGTTTTCGCGTACTCTTCACGTTTTAAATTCGGTCATTTTTATATTGTACAGTTTTTTTAAAACATTTGAAGTGTAAAGAAAATTGAGAATGATAATTTTATCTGTATTATTTTCTAGTTGTGGGAACTCAATAAAAATAGTAGTTTGTAGTATGACAGCCATATGTAATTATCGAATTATCTAATTTATCTACCGGTATTATTATTTTCTTGGTTGGAAAGCTCATTCAAGTTTCTTACAACAGCGAAATACACTTCCTCCAACAATTTCTTTTTTAAATTTATATCTGAATAGTTATTCTTGCAAACTATTTTTTTTTATATAATGCTGAACGTTTCTCTATTTCCTCAATTAATTTTTAATGGTCTTCATCACTAATTAAAGACATACATGTATTAGCTTCCATTGCGAACACTTCTTTTCACGTGATACAGACGGAACCAATTGTTATGTATGTGAAAGAAACTTCTAAAAGCATTTATTTTTTCTTTCTCTGCTTGGAGGTACCTCGGCAACTTTTCTGTCGCCGTCGCCGCAGTGAGCGGACTCCCATAAGACTCAACGTATTTTTAGATGTTGCGCAACTGTTCCGTCGCCGAGCTGTTGCCCTGCTGTCGCCCTGCTTGGCGACACCTCGGCAACTTTTCTGTCGCCGTCGCCTCAGTGAGCGGACTCCCATAAGACTCAATGCATTTAGCCAGAGCAACAAGATAGTTGCCCGACAAAATGTTGCCAGTGAGCGGTAGCCCTAAATGAGTGGTGGACATACGATCATATTTCTCTTTAAAATTTATGATTAACTGTATCGTAAAATGAATCTAATTTTAGCTGAGGAGACAAGAGTAGTGGAAAGTACTAGAAACAAAAGAGCAGAAACACATTAAGACATTAATTTAAGAAGAAAATGAAATCTTTCAGTTTTACGTCCCACGGTTATGCCGGTTAGACTAAAGGAGACGGTGATGATGAGTAATGAATGGAAATGGTGGAATGAAGAAAGTGGGAGGAAACAGGAGAACCCCGAGGAAACCCACGCACACGGTTTTTGTCCACCACAAAGTTCACTTGCCGGGGGCTGGGATCGAACCCGGGACCCCAAGCACCAGAGGTGAACGCTCTACCACTGAGCCACCGCGGCCCTATTTAAGAAGAACGCGTCAGATATAGTAAAACATAGTAAAAGGTAAAACTGAGAGGGGAAATAGGTTTAAAAAGTAATGAAGTCAAGATATTATTGAGGAGTCGTTATACATGGAAGCTTTGAAATTTGTAGAAAGATTATACTAAAGATATCAACATATTTATAGCCTAATGCTGATATACCAGTATGTAATGCAGCTTGTCATTTGTACGCGATGCATTATTTATAATCAAACATTATTACGAAGGTGAACTATTCTTGCAACAGAAAACGGTATATCATTGTCTTTCCTTTACGACAGAATGATTCTCTTGCGATCTTAGATAAGGTTTCAGCTCAGTGGTTAATATTCTTGGAAACGACGTTTCCTTTCAGGTGTTCGTTAGGCTCTGAAGAGCACAATCAACTACTGACTCCAAACGAAATTATTGGAAACTGACCGTACAATTAACGACAAAGACCAATCCTCTTCAACACTTTGTTCTATATGTAAAGAAAATGACATAATGGGCTCTCGAAATAAAAGATTCGAGCTTACTTGTCGGAAACTAGATTACTAGATAAAGTACGGGACCTTAACAATACTCTTTTCTGTCTTTTTTTTTTTTTTAAGATTTGCTTAATAGAATTGGCCCAGAAATATGTTATTTTTGGTGTGCTCCCTTATTTTACTTTAAAAATACGAAAGAAAATTAGTGTTTGTTTTAAAACATTAAAAAAAATGGAAAATGACCTGCATTGGTGTAATTACGAAATAAATATTTGTGTGAAATTAATTTATTTTGTTTTTACACTTGAAAATGAACGTTCATTTCATAAACTGCATATTTCCAGTTCCCAGTTTCCTGAAGGCATTACGAATTCAAAACTTAATAAAGATATAAATAAACTTCAAATGAACATATTCAAAACAGCTTTAAACATTTCTAGAATATCAAAGTTAGAATTTTTCTTTTAATATATATATATATATAATTGCTGTTGCTCTTCCTTCAATTTGTTTTTCATTATTATTATTGTTTCTCATGCATAAAATGTTTATTAAATCATTGAATAAATAAATAAATAAATAAATAAATAAATAAATAAATAAATAAATAAATAAATAATAAGAATAAGAATAATGTTTTTCTTTGCTGCCGAAAATGCAATACGAAACTTAGAAGTTGCGATGCGTTTTTTTTTTCGCATTTTGCTACGTAAAAAGGAAAATCTGAAAAGAAATGCTTATATATATTGTAATATTTTGTGTAGGTAAAGTCAATAATGGACCAGCAATCTAGCTCTTCACCGATTTATTTATAAAAATACAAAATAGTCTTAGAATTTTACAAAGTTTAATATATCAGAATCTTCAGTGGTGTATTTAGGATTTTGTTTCGGGTGGGCTATGCACAACACGTGAATAAATAGTTATACTTTTCCTTCTCGGTGCCAACAAATTTTAATGAAGTTGTGCATGTAGAAAAATTATTTCGGGGGGTTTGATCCTTATAGCCACCCCCTAAATACGCCACTGACAATCTTCCTTATGACCAAGGGTGAAGGAAGTAACGTTTCATATACGGGAACCCCTTCGCTCATGGCAGCCACTAGTGGTCTTGTAGTCTTGTAGTAACTCTAGGTTATGATCCTAGGAAACCTCCTCGGATCATGGCAGCTTCGTGAGGTATGGTTTGTGTTGAGTAATCCCTTTCGCTTCAAAGCAACTTCCAGGGATATTACGATAGGTAGAGCTCCTTAATCCAGTGCGACCTCCAGCGCTATTGTGGGTTGACGATCTGGGGTCAACTGATGCCTTCTTCCTCTGTGGTTCTCCTTTTATAGGCCCTCTTCAGGTGGCTCGTACTCTTTCGGTTCCCATCGTGTTGATCTTCGTGTCTTCCTGTTCAGTGTATTGTCTGCCTGTTTGTAAAGCACGTGTCATCCATAAGCATGTGCTCATGTTGTGATGTGGAGATCCTTACAATATATATATATATATATCAGTGGCATATACTGGTTTGACGGCATGGGCTACCACTGACCTTGTATATTATTATTATTATTATTATTATTATTATTATTATTATTATTATTATTATTATTATTATTATTATTATTATTATTATTATTATTATTATTATTATTATAAACATTGTGTAATTTATTTTCCCTCTGATTATTGGAAATATAGAGAATAAGTTTAGCATACTTGCGAAGATGTAAATAAAAATATATTTTTAGTATTTTCTTCAAAAAATAAATAATCGAAAGCTAACTTTGCTTAATTCTCTGTTTGGAATGAAATAATACAGTAAAACCTGTCTTTAGCGGAATTAAACAGGATTCGCATAAATTTCCGTTAAAAATGTGTTTCCGGTTAACGGTAGATTTATGCACCAAAAAAAGTGCATTGCCATATTAAACATACTGAGATAAAATAAGATGCTGCACTTATCTCAGTCAATTTATAGTATTTATTTCTATTACGCATTAATACGCGCAAAACTTACAATGAACAGGACAAAAAAAATTACTGTACACACGTTATTTTTTCCAATAGTCAAGGAGTTTTTTTTTTTTTTTTTTTTACACATTGCTGCTTCTTTGCTCAACTTTCCACAGAGACTTTAGCCTGAGAAACCACACTATGATTATCAGTGACATTTCAACGTAAGGCAAATGTAGTTCTTTTAAACTTTTGTCAGAATCTTGATACGTCTTTAGCTTACACTCATCTTCCAAATTAATGCCATATTTCTCTTCTTCTTCTTCTTCTTCTTCTTTGATGCTGTGTAATTCTCGACTAAAGCATGTATATCCGTTGTCTCTGCTTCGGTTTGCACATCACTGTCTGTTTTGCTAAAAATATATCTAACATCTCATAGGATGTCTAAAATCTTTCCAAATGCTGCACTTCGAAACTAGAAATTTTCCCTTTAAAGGCTTATTTAGATTTCCATTGCCCGCGTAATACAGTTTCCGTTTGCTGAAGGAAATTTAACACGATTTTCGCCACTTAATTGATGGGACCGTGAAATATTTCCGTTTACCACAAGTTTCCGTTTAATAAAGGGTCCGTTGAAGACAGGTTTTACTGTATTGTGTTTTTCTTCCTTTTGTAACACCGAGGTTACTAAAGGTGGGACCTAGTATTAACTTGAACCCTGAGCTACAACAGGACTTGAATCCGGGGACCTGACGAGTTCTATACCATTTTGTATAAATGTGCATGTAACGTGGTCCAGAGAATGATTAATAAATCTAACCTAATCTAATATAATCATTATGTGGATGCACAGACCATTATGAAGATCATCCCTATCGGATAGAACGTCCCCACCGCACTATCTAGCCTATATCATAGCTAGATTATAAAATCCTGCCACTGCCATTTTGTATTATTGTATGAGGAATACTCATAGCTGGAGGAAGAACTCCTTAGTTACATGAACAAATAAAGGTGGTTTGTAATTCTGTACAAAGTTAAATAATAATGCGGATAATAACCTAATGACATGTGCATGATCTGATGTAAATTTTATTAGTTTTTCTTTCAGGTTGAAAAAAAGTTACAGAAGTCATTGCAGGAGGTCATCTCTGCAAGTGAAGTCAATTTAGAAAGTTCTGCAAGAGTACTCAATGAACAAAATGAAATGAAGGATTTTTTTTTGTCCCCTTGAGGAACGAATAAAATAAATATGTTTCGTAATATTATTTCTTTTTATTCTTTATCTTTATGAGGAAATAATAAGAGGGAATATTTCGTTATCGTGAGTCATGACGATTTCAATAAGTCAAACCCTGCAGATATTTGGTTGAAGAAGGTGATGACCTCTTCTGAGAACCCGCAGTAGCTGTTCTTCTTCAACTGCAGCAGAAGTTGCTAAGGCTTAAAAGCGGAAGTAATGCATGCTGGAGCTACAGAGATGTTGATCGAAAAGAGCATCATCACGAAATGTGCTCGCAGCTATGCGTTTGGTTTAACATCTCCACGCAACAGCAACTTCTGAAGAGGATACTTCTTTCCCCGCACTGCAACATTGAGCAGAACAAGATGCATAATTTTATTGAATCTCTTACTATTTTAGAGACAACGACCTCTTGATCAGATGTTTTGTATATTTACTTTGTTCACGGGTTACCCCCAAAGGGGAGGTCATTTCGCAAAGTGTGTTATTAAAACTTTAAAATGGGTGAGTGAGAGTGAGGGAAGTTCAAGAAAATAAACTTAAATTTCTACCCCACTTAGCCACTAAAAATTGAATGAAAACTGCATAATTTAAGGAAGAAAAACACGTAAACTGCATAATTTAAGGAAGAAATTTTTGTCAGGGAAATAGGCAAGCCTTTATAATTGAAAATCGAGGGAAACAGTTTAATAAAATTTGTGGGAACCATGTATTATTTTACCGCTTGATATTGGCAAGAGGAATTCTTGCACCATTCAACTAAACGCAAGGAACCAGTTAAAATTAGGGCCATAAGTTTGCATTTTAACTACATGTAAAGAATGAAATCTTTAAGTTTTACGTCCCACGTTTATGCCGGTTAGGCTAAAGGAGACGGTGATGATGAGAGATGAGTGAAATTGTGGAATGAAGAAAGTGTCAGGAGACGGGAGAACCCCGAGAAAACTTACGAGCACGGTGTTTCTCCACCACAAAGTTCACTTGGCGGGAACTGGAATGGAACCAGGGATCCCAAGCACCGGAGGTGAACGCTCTACCACTGAGCCACATCTTGCTTTAAAACAATATTCTGTTATGGTGCTTGGGGTCCCGGGTTCGATCCCAGTCCCCGCCAAGTGAACTTTGTGGGGCGTAAAACTCAAAGATTTCATTTCATTTTTTCAAATAAACATTTCATAAAATTGAGCACTTCTAGTAAGATCTAACAGCAAGTGCCATCTTGTATCCTCATTGTAAAATGAATCAAATATTTTCTTTTATTTGTTACCTTTTTCGATATCAGAAGACACAACCAAATGAATCAGTGTCTTATGTTGTAGCTGAAACATAACTTTATCATATAGCACAATATTTATAATATGTAACGTTTCATTGCGCAGTAGTTAAGGGAATGAGCTAAAATATGTACTGACTTCCGGCTGGTGATCCACCTTAAGTTAAATAATTCTGTATGTAAGTAACATATATTGAAAATATGATTATAAAATGGCAACTTTTCTCCTGCAATATTTGTACGTAATATCAGAATTTTGTGTCTCTTAAAAAAAAAAAAAAAAAAAAAAAAAAAAAAGAAAAGAAAACTCGAGGCACCAAAGCCAGGAGATGATTTTGCGACACGCAAACCTAGTTTTACCATCATTGCTGATGCGACTTTGCTCTTGTATAACTCTAGAGCTGTCACTGGTCCCACAAAACAATTTTCGTATTGAAACATGGGACAAAGCAGAGATAAGCATAACAGAGCAAAGAAATAAATATAATTTGAGACCCCAAACCCTGTTTCTTGGACATCACTAGTTTTGTCTCTTACGCTCTAACAATATACATATTAGACTTCTACGACTAGTCATATTTCATTTTCGCTTCTTTTTACATCTCTAATGAAATATAAACATTTTGTTGCTTTGGACAGGAAAATATGACTTAAAAAGTTCACATAAATTCATATTTGAACTTAGTTTTAAGTCACATTTGGACCCGAAGTAATATGAAAACACATTTTTGTCACATATTAAGCGTTGTTCACTTATTGCTGGGAAACATTTTTCTAAGTTTGGCAACGAGATTATTTGAAACTTCTTTCTAAGAAATATTTGGTCTCCTGTAGCAGGATCTGAAAGAATACAATACAGAATGATGATATCAAGATAATTGATCTGGCGAAGCACCAATAATTTTGAAAACAGAATATGCCAACCAAGCTTCTGTCTCTTTGTCGCTTTCTCCTCCTCTGCAAACATTTCTGAAGTCCAGTTACTTTTTAGTGCATTGATGGTATCCACTCTTTGGGAAGAATTTAAACATGCGGAAGACAAAGGAGCACAATCGGGGATAATCCCGGGATACCTTTCCCCTGGACCATCCTGGAATCACCAGTGGTCCGTATAACAAGACCTATCTTCTTTTTCATTTACACTGAACGTACGGACATTGTCGGATTCTTGACAAACTCTGCAGGAATCTTCTTTGTCAATGAATTTGCTATCGCTGAGCAAAACTGCCTACTTTGGAATAACCTTACTCAAATTCACGCTCACGGCATCAATTCAACATCATGCTCAGTCGACCTCACGCTCACATCCTCAACCCAACATCAGTCACTCGAACTCACGACCTCGATTCGATCACACTCACTCAACCTCACGCTCGACATCTTTTCAACATCACGTTCACTCGCGCTCACGCTGACATCATGATTTGGAACTCGCGTTCACTCAACCCCACGCTCACTTTGTGAGTTCCAAACTCATGAGCGCCGACCTCATGTGTTCGGACATCTATGTCACTGAGTATAGTTTCAAGATGGCCAAAACCAAATGCTTTAGTAGTGTTAAGCTTTGTAGATTTTTTTTTAAAGCAGTACCGTCATTTCAGCATTTGTTTGGGAGGAGGGAAAACTATTCAATATAAGAAGTAAATTTAACGTTTTTCATTATTATATTCTAATAGTATTAACTGAAACACCTATGTGGTATTTGCCCTCAACAGCCTCTAAAACACCTTTGATTTTAGCTATTATATTTTGCAATTTTTAGAGCATAAATACACACATACTTTCAAGGTTTTCAGATAATAGAAATCCAAGCCACACTGACATGTATATAAAAATATATACATATAATTTAGAACAGATGTGCCCCAAAGACATATCGGCATGTTATTGAATATCCTATTTTGAGTATCTATCTTTACAGAAGCAATAGTTATTGATATTTAGTTGCTGTAACTTTTTTGTTCCTAAATTAATCGTTTAAATAAACTAGAAATTTAACTAGTGCGCATCCCGCAAAGGGCTTTAGACACTTAGATGGCATAACTTCAACTGCGTGATATGAGGCACAAGAGGAAAAAAAGTCCACTTTTTATTGTTATATATACATTTCATTTTAAAGATCTGGATATGAAGCTGATGTCAGGGATTAAAAGATTCATATTCAGGTATTGTATATACATAATTAACTCTTATAATGTAGAAAACAGTGTTCACGGCTCCATGTACTTAAGTGTACTATACAAACTTTATGCCTCTTTTTCTATGTGTTCCATGTACTTAAGCGTACTGTACAAACTTTAAGCCTCTTTTTCAAGTGTTACATGTTCTTAAGCGTACTGTACAAACTTTATGTCTCTTTTCCTAAGTGTTCCATGTACTTAAGTGTACTATACAAACTTTATGCCTCTTTTTCGGTGTTCCATATACTTAAGCGTACTGTACAAACTTTATGCCTCTTTTTTCAAGTGTTCCATGTACTTAAGCGTACTGTACAAACTTTATATGTCTCTTTTCCTAAGTGTTCCATGTACTTAAGTGTAGTATACAAACTTTATCTATCTTTTTCTCTCAACTTTGTAATCAAATTTTATTCTTTTGTGCTGTGATCGTGCCATGTTATCGCGCATCGTCTTCAACAGTCACTATTCTTCTAGACACTGCAATTAACTTCTAAGTCTCATATCTCATGCAGCAAACATTTTGCTTCGAATAATGAACAGAAGGTTGTATGGAGGATGAGGACAGTTCGAATTCAGGAGAGGTAAGGGCACAAGAGATGTAATTTGATTGTTAAGGATAATAAGTGAAAGATTTTTAGAAAAAGGGAAAGTGGTGCATGTGACATTTATTGATCTAGAAAAGGCTTTTGACCGTATGAATTGGGAATTGTAGTTGGAAGTTCTAAAGAAAGTCGGGTTGGAATGGAAAGATCGAAGACTCATAAGAAACTTATATATGACCCAACAAGTAAGTGTTAAATAGAAGAGTAAATTACAGAGAAGAGTGTAATTGGAAGGAGAGTTCGACAGAGATGCTGTCTCTCGCCTACATTATTTAATAACTATCTAGAAGAGCTTGTGAAAAAGAGTCTACAAAGTGAAGACGGCATTTCAGTAGGAGATGGAATGATTAGGTGTACACGGTTTGCAGATGATATAATGCTTCTTGCAGAATCTGAAGAGAAAATCAATAAGATGTAGAAAATTTGAGGAAAGGCTGTGAAGAATATTTGATGAAATTAAATGTTAGAAAGAAAAAAGCCATGGTGATTGGAACGAAGGGATCGGTGTCAAATTAGAAGTAGGAGGGGAGACAATGGAACAGGTGACTAGTTTTCGATACCTGGGTAATATTATTTAGTGATGATATGAAGCGTGAACGTGAAATAAAAGCAAGGATAGGAATAGCAAAAGAAGCCTTTAGAAGGAAGAAAATTCTATTTAGTGGGAACTTGAACAAAGAGTTGAGAAAAAGACTCATAAAGTGTTTCGTGTGGAGTAGTGCTGTATGTGTCAGAAACATGGACATTACGCAAAAATGATGAGAAAAGACTGGAAGCTTTCGAAATGTAGGTGTGGAGAAGAATGGAAGAATTAATTGGGTCGAGTGGAAATCGAATGAGAGGGTATTAGAAATAGAAGGGAAGAAAATAACAATTTTAGATATTATTATAAAGAGGAAGAGAAACTAGTTGGAATATTGGCTAAGAAGGAACTGTATCTGAAAGACGTACTAGAGGGCATGGTAGCAGGAAAGCGAGGGAGGGGGGCAAAGGAGACTACAGTTAATGGACAATATCAAAACAGAGAAATCATACGTGAAGACGAAGAGGTTAGCGGAAGACCGTGTGGCATGGAAGCTTCTCAGTTGTAGCAAGTGACCTGCAAATAGTGGCACAATACCTATGATGAGGATATTTCAAGCAAGACTCTCAATTATGTTTTGATGCTGGATGAATACTAGAATTTTTGTGCCCCTCCTGGAATCGAAGTCGAGATTACAATACAGTTCTAAAGGCACGAGTATTAATTGTTAGACTACATGACAACTAAATAAATAAATAAATAAATAAATAAATTAAAATACAAGAAGAGTGAGTGTTCATTGACATGGAAGCAAAGGACAACAGCCTTGAGGGACTCCATCATAGAACCCACATAACACCCTACCCTGTAGGAATCGGCAGTCAATGGCCGCCGAGGATATATACTATTGGAAATTTCATGACGGCCTTAGGGTGAGGTCCAGAAACTTGACCTATTACCCTTCTCCGCCCATTACATGGTAGTGAAACAGATATTTTTTCCGAAATCCGATGTTGCCAACAAATTCGAACTCCATGACAGCTCTCAGCTAAAATAGGAGGGGGTGAGTAAAAGCTGATCTCCGTTACTTGAGTAAGGAATGGAATGTTTTAAATGTTTTGGCGAAGAAAAAAGTCCTGCGTGCTGCGAGTCCTTCGTGTTGTTTTGTTATTTGACACTAGCGAACCATATTTCCTGCCAGTTGGTCAATGTTTGTTCATCTCCCTGTTCTCTATATAGAAAGAATGAAATAAACAAAGAAGGCAAGAAACACATTTTGGACTGTGCATTTTTTTAAAAGATAAACATGAATGCATCTATTGAAAAAAAAAAAACACGAGGAAGATTTTAATCTATATAAAAGTATCTTCAATTCTAGTCGAATAATAATATCTGAAATGCATGATGAAGAAGTAACTTTCTCATTTACATAATAGATAAGGCAACAAGATATCAAAAATTTACAAACAGTGTATTTCAATTATATTTTACATTTTATTAATTTACATTATTTTTAATTATTTTATTACATAATTACACTATATTTTACATCGATTATTTTTATAGAATTCTTCACTAGAGCATAGGCCGTCTAAATTAATTTTCTTTTACTGAGTTTTCCTCATGACACCGGAAGAACATAGGCATAATATTAAATTTTCTTCTTTCTCTTCGGTATTTGACAGTGTTATGTATAGGCCACGGGGTTTAGATCGAGTTACCCAGGATGACCATGGTTAGTTATTAGCGGAACAACTATTCTCATCTATTATATTATTATTATTGCTGAGAGGTATTTACGTATGTAATAGTGATCTAGGTATAGTTTGAATGAATTTTAACATTATAATGAGAAATGGGGAAATATTTTGGAAAGGATGCTGACAAATAATAAGTAAAAGGTAGTATCTCACAATTCGTTTGAGAGGAAAACGAAAATCGTGGACAATTCTGTCAAGATTTCTCGTTGCATAATTCTGTAAACTTTCCAATTGTAATGTGAAATTTAGCACCAGGAAATATTTATTGTTTTACTATTATAGTTAATGTAATATGCTTTGTTTCGGATTGATTCCCGATCAAACACAGAATTTTCAGTTTTTAATCTACATCTTTAGATAATTGAATTAAGAAAGAGGGAACCTTGGCCTAGAACAACAATAAAGAAAGCAATGTGATAACCACACATGACACAACTTGCCTTCGTTGTAACATTAAATTATTATTTTTATTACCGCTAATCATAAAATTATTTATTAACTGGCTGAAGAACCGGCGTTCACGGGAAGAGTAGATTTATGGAGAATATTTGAAATGTTAAATTTATTTGAACCCTTTTTTCGCATTTAGGTATTTAAATGGAAATTAAATTATAAAAGGTTAGGCCACCCAAGTGCTATTTTCAAAAATTGATTTTAAACTGTTTAACAGCTTTTGACATATTCTATATTTGAACCCTTTCCCCCTAGGATACGCCTTTAATGAAAGTGACATGAAAGAAATCCGACTCCAGTCAACTGTTACCTACTTTGCAAAATCCATTTGAAACAATCTATCCGTTTTTCTCATGATGATGACAAATAACATCATTTTAAGTGTGGAGGACACATACCTCTTAGGAAACTCATTATAATGAAAGAGACCTGGAAAGCCCAGTTTGAGCCAAGTGCTAATGTTCCAAAATTCTTTCCAAACGGCTCAGCAGTTTTCTCGTGATGATGAGAAGATAGTCTCGATTGTCTTCTTTACAAAATTTTCTTTTTACTTTCGAGTGACGATAGGAAATAAGAAAGTATAGCAATCATGAAAAAAAATTAGATTTAAACGGATTTGTACGTTAGATGATCCCTACGTCTCAAAACGGAGTTCTGTTCGTCCCAGTGAAAATATGTTCGGTTGCCTAGAGGGCATGTCTACGGTTCAGCGTATCGAGACATAATTTTAAACTTAAGGTTTTTTACAAGATTCTCTAGCGTCATTTTCCAATTTTCTTAACACCTCTAAAACTACGAGTAGTTTACTGAAAGATGAAAATCAAAATTTCTCAAACTACTCAAACTCAAAAACTACTCTAACGAATTTCTTTTCGTGTTTCATAAATCATTTGGTAGAGCGTTCACCTCCGGTGCTCAGGATCCCTGGTTCGATCCCAGCTCGCGCCGTGTGGACTTTGTGGTGGACAAACACCGTGCTCGTGGGTTTTCTCGGGGTTCTCCCGTTTCCTCCCACTTTCTTCATTCCACCATTTCATGCATTTCTCATCTTCACCGTCTCCTTTAGCCTTACCGGCTTATGCGTGGGACGTAAAACTTAAAACATCAGTAGCGTTGGTTGGAATGGGTTGCATGAGAGGGCCATGGATCTTGTCTGTCTCCTTCATTTATACAAGAGAGAGAGAGGTTGTTATAGGGAGTCTTCTTGACTGAAGCTTCCAGAAAAGCACGAAACACGTTTTGATTCCCGACGGCGAAAAATTATGACTTACGAACGAAAAAAGAGAAGCATCAAAATAAGAAGAAACACAAATTTGCTAGACGTGTGGTGCGTGACAAGTAGCCACAAAAGTTTCACTATATATATATATATGCAAGTATATTCTGTGTGTGTATACCCTTAACAATACTCTTCCTCTTGCCAGCATGTTTCTTGCCTTTTTTGGCAGATGAACACACTGCAGATCACAAACCATTCGGCATTGCCAGAGACTAATATTTCACTTGATTTTGTGAGAATTTGACATTTACAAGAATTTCACGTAAGCAACTCGTATGTTACTCACTTACTTATTCCCTTTTAATTATGGATTAAACTATTATTCCCGATAAATATGAATTTTTAAACATGTATTTTATTGCACATTTGTTAAGTAACAGACATTATAAATATAGCACCGATTTAAGTCTTCATCCCGGCGAAATTAAAATACCGCTAATTTTACAGTAATTATGTGATATCTTCAAATAGATAAAAGATAATTGAAATATGGAACAACAGCGCCCTAGACAACATTATTTTGCGTGAGGTATTGAATTATAGTTAATAATGTAATTAATATGCCTAGGAAGAATAGAGAAGGGTCATATTGGTGGAAAGTGGCTTTCCGTTTTCAGCTGTTTAGAAACGCGAAAATAAATGCCGATTTTCAAAATGGCTCGAAATCGAAAGCAGATAAGTGAGTCGTGATAACAGTTTCTCATGTAAAATAATATTGTCTAGGGCGCTCTTGTTCCACATTTCGATTATCTTTTTATCTATTTGAAGATATCACATAATTACTGTAAAATTAGCGGTATTTTAATTTCGCCGGAATGAAGACTCTTATGTCTCCACAACGAAATAAAATTATAGAAGTTCTCACGGGCATTCAGTTGTATTTGAAAATTACTTATCATTGATTTTAGGATTTAGATTTCTGGGCTTTCGGCATTGATTGATTGACATGTTAGCCCGGGACTATGAGGAATGACGTCCCTCGGCGAGCACACTATCCGGTGAAAGAGAAGGAAGGAAGCGGCATGGGATCTATATGTTAGGTACCATCCCGGCATTCGCCTGCGTGTGAATGAGGAAAACCTCATTCAGGATGGCTGGCTCTTTACACTTTTCGACCGAGTGTACTCATCGAGAATCGAATCCGGGACCGCTCGCACGGAAAGTAGGCATCAAGTAATCAGAAACTGAACTTGAAAATTTCAAAACTGATCATTAAAATAGCTATCGAAAGTTCAAATCTTCAAAATGATAGTTCAAATAGTTATTAAAACCTCAAATTGAATTTTAAAAAAAAAATCACTGAGAAAGTCACTGAAAGTTTATTTGAAATCTCTGAAATGATAACCTGCAAAATCATCGAAAGCTAAAGTTGAAATACTGAAAAAATGATGACTAAGAAAGTCATTAAAAGTCCAACTTGAAATCGCAGAAATGATGACTGTCGAAATCATTGAAAGATTAAAATAGTGTTGAAATAGTGTGACTGAGTAAGTCAGCGAAGTCTGAAATTTAAATGATAGTGGAGGAAGATACCGAAAGATCAAGTTCAAATCTCTAAAATAATTATGAATGAATTCATCGAGACCATAAGTTGAGGTTTCAAAAATTATTACTGATAAAATCACCAAGAGCTTAAGTTGAAATATCGGAAATGATTACGGATGAATTCATCCAGAGCTTAAGTTGAGATTATAAAAATGATTACTGATAAAGTCATCAAAAGCTCAAGTTTTAATATCGGAAATGATTACATTTTTAGCTCTGTACAAGTTGGAGACGTCCAGCAATTTTTAATTTGGAAGGACAAATACATGCTAAGATATTCAAAACAACGTAAACGCTTAAAATCGAAAAACGCAAAATGGCCTCAGCCGCTGCATCGCCGCGCGACGTTGAAAAAAATAATTAATTGTCCGTTTGAAATACCCTGATATAGTATAAACATTCATGAAAAAAAATTTTTTTTGGAGATGGTCGAGCGCACATGCTTGATCACTTAAGATGGATTGATGCATAATCTAAACCCAGCATTGTCTTTCTCATCAGAAAAGTATCTTTGCCTTGATACACCACAAAATTGCATTCTATATCGTTACAATTTACTAACACAACAAATTCAAAACTGTCAGATCCAATTTTCCAGGCTTTTTTTTTTTAACTACGAAGTTCACTAAATGGCACCATCATTTCATCTGTAATGAATTTGATTTCACAATGTTGTTTTAATAATCTAAGGAAGATCCTATCAACTAAAGAACGTACTTTCTACAGGCTGCCTCTCTCTTTTTTTCTCATCTATGTCATTATCAAAAACAATCTTTAAAGATTTATAATAATAATAATAATAATAATAATAATAATAATAATAATAATAATAATAATAATAATAATAATAATAAAAACTTAGGGGCCGCGGTGGCTCAGTGGTAGAGCGTTCACCTCTGGTGCTTGGGGTCCCGGTTCGATCCCAGCCTCCGCCAAGTGAACTTTGTGGTAGACAAACACCGTGTGCGTGGGTTTTCTCGGGGTTCTCCCGTTTCCTCCCACTTTCTTCATTACTCATCATCACCGTCTCCTTTAGCCTAACCGGCATAACCGTGGGACGTAAAACTCATGGATTTCATTTTTTCAATAAGAAAACTTATCTTGTGATTCTCCTTGAATCACAGTGTGGAGTGTATTATCCAACGAACGTTTTGACGGATCAATTTTCTTTGATGCAACTGTCAATGGGGCGAATCACCATGAAATGGTTCGTGACGTGATAGTGACGAAACTCAGTAGCAGAGCTTACTTCGCCGAACTGTTCTTTTATTAAAGATGAAGCACCTCCCCATTATGCTTTGGCAGTATAGAACTACCTTAACTAAATGCACCTGCTCACTAAGGATGCACTCCTGCGCTACCAAATGCGCCTCTTTGCTGCACTCCTGCCCTGACTCGGTTAGGTAGCTTTCATGCATTTTAGGGGCTACCTATCACAAGTTAGTGTTTCTTGCACAATGGATTTTATGGCATACGTACACTAAAGCCTTTCCTAAGGGAATCTGCACCGAGAAATGCAAGTCCATACCAAAAATGATTGTTTATGGTACAGAGAACCGATTTCCTGAAAAAGAACGTACGGTACATAATATGCATTGATTTTATGTTTGGATCCGGAGTCTGCACTTCATGTGCATCAAGGTAAGCCTGTGTATATTTTCCAATTCACTTCTGGAAAATTGGAAAAAAAAAACTTGCAGGCTCTTCTGTATGCAATGCATACCTACTAATTATAAATGTAAGGATACTTTAGGTCCATTCTGCTTTTACACATATATTAGGCTAATTATTTTAAAGCAAAATGCTTCCGTTTACTCTTTCCCACAAAACGAAAATTTACAACAGTGTGAACTTGAATTTGTTGATAGCTACAGGCCTGTATTGATTTATTTACTTATCTGCTTCTTTTTCAATATCAGCTTAGAGAACAACTGAAATATTTCTTACAAAGAGAAAGTGTGGTAAAGTATTAATCAAAATTTGATCTTCTGAGTGGCAACATTGTTAGTTACGAACAAAATTATCTCTAGCTTCGCAATGAGAATGCGCATGTCTTTCAACAAACAGATGCTTCTGAATGCCCCGAGCTATACGTTGGCAATTTCAATTGCATGTTCCTATGTGTGCTGACATAAAAACGAACTTTAACTCTTTAACATCAGCAGAAAGTAGCAACGAAATGGCCTGAAGGAATAAGAAGAACAACTGAACATCGAAATCCACAAAAGCACAGAACAGCAATCGGAAGTAACATTTTCACACGTTGAACAAAACTTTTTCTTTCTTTCTTTTGAAACTAAACCTATCATCAGTTTGGCTCTATATGTATTTACTTGATTTATGTGACACGAAAATTTACTATTGAAGCGTAGTAAATAATAGTTTTCTTTCAAGTTGCTCATTTTAGCTACAATTTGAATATTTACCAAAGTTACAAAAAGAAGAAAAAAATGAGGAGTCACCTAAAATTCTTTGGATGCGTCCTCAAGAACTGAAAAAAAAAAGGCGATAGACATATCATTTTAGTTGATACAAACGAAAAGCTTGATTTTTCTTAAATCTTTAGCAATTTACAGTATTCACTGTGTGAGATTTGGAACCAATCGGTTACCTGCATATCTAAATATTTTAAGGGAAAAACCAAGGTTACTAGAGAACCTTGGGGAAAAACTACTTCAACAAATCTCTGAGGAGATTGAGAATATGCAGCATTTTTTTTTTTTCAAAGGACGCTCGTTATTCGTTCGCTAATTTATACTTTTACTACCCTTGCCGTACACATTCATAGCAGATCGGCACTATATATATTGTATGACTGTGACACAGTGACTGCGCGTAGCGTAGTCGCTAATGTTCTCGTCTTTGGTGCAACCGTGTGCATGGGTTTTTCTCGGGCTTCTTCTGTTTTCACCCATTTTCTTCATTCCACCATTTCACTCATTTATGATCATCACCGTCTTCTTTAACCTAGCCGACATAAACGTGCGACGTAAAACTTAAAGATGTCACTTTTCGTCTTTGGTGCGAGCGGTCCTTGGTTGGGACACTCGGCAGGCACGTAACCAGGATTTCGTGAAGTGGGGGGTCCGTGACATGAAATACTGTGGTCATCACACCAGGGGCTAGATCATTCTAAACTATTTTACTGCAGCATATATTGGTTCATTTAGCCAGGATTTCGTAACGGAGGGTGGGGGGAGACATGAAATTCTCAAGGCCCAAAAGCTCGATCAATCTAAACTACTTTACTATTAACAAATATTGGTTAGTTAGGACAATAAAATGAGGATATGTTGGTAAGTATTTTAATAATAAACTACGAAGAAATCTCGAGTAAAATAATAAAAAACGTATTGAAAAAGATTTTACAATACTTACATCCTTCCTCTATTCAAATATAACAATTTTATTTTCATTATGACCTCAACTATTATAAAAAGTACGTACTTAATAATGTCTTGTAAAATATTTTACAATATCTCCGTTCCTTTCTCTGTTGAACCAACTGTTAACAACTTTTTTCCAAATAAATTTTTGTTTTTTATTATTCCGTCATCTACTGTCTCTTTCAAATGACAGGTTAAAGGAGCAATAGAAAATTGTTTTTGAAATAACATGTTTGATACTGCAAAGATGCGATGACGAAAAATTATGATAAAATATGTCCACCCTGTTACACAACGGTACTATGCTTTCGGAAGCTTGAAATCTCCCTGACTAGTAGCAGAAATTCTGAGAATTCCATAACTTTTATAGAAACTTCAAATTCCCTGACTTTTCCAGGATATCCCGCTCATTCGCCACAATGTATTGCAAGTAATACAAATTTCCTCAAAAGAAAGAGTAACCAAAAGTTTCCTGTAACTTTTTATTTTTAACGCTGATTATTCTTTTTCTCATTTCATTTTGTTTCATCCTTCCTTATTTTTTTAAAAAAAAAATTCTAGTCTCGAAGGGGGTCTGGACCTCCTGGACCCCTCCTTGGCTACGTACCTGCACTCGGTCGAAAAATTGTGAAAGTTTCTAGGCCGGCCATCCTCCGTAAGGTTTTCCTCATTAACATTAGGCGAATGCCGGGATAGTACCGAACATACAAGTCCCACTCCGCATCCTTCCTTTCCAATTACTTTCTTCTTGTCCTTTCCTCGGATAATGTGATCGCTGATGGATATTATTCCTCATATGTGATGCTCTAACATGGGCATAGATGCCGAAAGCCCAGAAATCTAAATCATAAGCCTAATTGCACACAAATTATTTGATGTTTTTAACCGAAAATAATTCCATGAACGCCTATTTTCTTAATATATTTGTTATGACAAAAATTATTAAATACCTGCTAGCTTATTGTTGACATAGAACTCGAAAAGAATTTACAGAGAAAAAAAGAAACTTAAGGTACACAAATTATTATTTTAAAAGTGTAAAAATTCTTGTTTTCTAAAAGTTACCACATTGCTTCAAAGTTGGATCGAACACTTTGACACACTTAAAAAGCACTTTTCTACCGTCATAATTTTATTTACTGCAGTCTCAAGTCTGAAGTCAGTAGTTTAGGGATTTAAAAAAAAAAAAAAAAAAAAAAATCATAATTTCGTGTGAAAATTGTTATATTGATCTGTGAGCTTTAGAAAATATGTGTTTCCGGTCTGTTAAACTATATAATTTTCTATTACAATATGAGAAAACAGAAAGAAACTGCTTCAAAAAATCCTCTACAGACTCCATCGTCAACAAGAAAATAGCTTACAAAAGTACTCCCATAACTGTTAGAAAACCACAAATCTCAAAATTAAGTACAATTTGGTTTCTTTTTTGTACAATTGCCGAAGCAATTTACGCGTTTATGAACGCAAATAATTGTGTGTCTTCAACCTTGTAATTCTTTATAACACCGTGTTGGTGCGTATTATAACTGGCCTGGAAATTGGTCCAATATTAACTATGTACGCATGTACTTGTACGTTTGACCTGGTAAATTTTTCATATTTAACAAGAGCAAATCTGCCAAGCGTCCTTGGTGTTATAGGATTATATTGTAAAACCAATTTTTAACGACAAGAAAATTATGCTGTGGTTACTGTTTTAACGTGTTGTTGTTAAAAATATTTTATCATTCTGTTTCGGAACAAAACAATGGAAATTCTTTTATTTCGAATAAGCTCCTAATCAAATTGCAATCACTCTCAGTGACCTCACAATGAGGTTTCGAATACGAAAACAGCAGCAATGCTGAAGATACGATCATGAAGCCAGCTTCTAAACTATACCAACATATAAGTTGAACAGATCTCTTTACAAGACGCAGTGGCGTATTTAGGGAGGGCTTTCTGGCTTAAGCCCCCCCGAAATCTTACTATTTATTTATTTATTTATTTATTTATTTATTTATTTATTTATTTATTTATTTATTTATTTATTTATTGAAGAAGAACACAATATGTAATTCTACCCAATTACAGTGTTCATATCAGAGTTACATAAAATATCTATAATATATTTGCGGAATCCATTCTGACTCATACCGTGTATATCCAGAACTTTTTTACATTTACTCAGTTTGTTGTAGACTGCACCCATCCTCCACGTTGGTGACTGTTTTGTTGCATTTGTTCGAGATTTCTTACAATAAAAGAAATTTCCATTGCCCACACGTATGTTTCCATTGGGTACCCTGAGATGAAAATATAGTAAAGTATATGAAATATCTTGCAGAATTTTTACATTTTCAGGCAAAGCCCCGCCCCGAAAGTTAGCAAAGCCCCCCGAAACAAAATCTTAAATACGCCACTGACAAGACGTGAACATAAACTGATAGGAAATGAAATCTTTTAAGTTTTATGTAACACGATTATGGCGGCTAGGCTAAAGGAGATGGTGATGATGAGAAATGAATGAAATGAAGGAATGAAGAAAGTGGGTGGAAGCGGAAGACCCATATAACCCACGTACACGGTGTCTGTACACCACAAAGCTCACTTGGCGGTAACTGGTAGGTGTTCAGGTTGATCATGGTTAGGCTAAGGTTATACAAAACTAGTTATTCATGTGAAATTAAAACTTGTATACTAGTAATGTATCTCTTTCTTGGACATTACGGAAGTTAGAGAAGAAATATTTAGATAGCTTCGAAATATGGTATTGGAGGAAAATGGAGAACATAAAATGGAGGGAGAGAGTAACAAATGAACACGTTTTAAAACGGGTAGAAGAGAAAAGAACGCTTTTTAACGAGCATTCCTCGTAGGAAGGGCAATTGGATTGGACACATCTTGCGAAGAAATTGTCTTCTTCATACCGGCAAAGAAGGAAAGGTGGAAAGGAAGCGAGGAATAGGAAGAAGAAGAACATAACTGATCGATGATTTCAAAAATACCTAGGTAGAAGAAAATATTGAAACTTAAAAGAGGAAGCTGAAAATCGAGAAACGTAGAAGAAACATTAAAATATTTTTAAAGCACGTTATTAGTCCCAGGACCTCCCAAAAGGCAGAATACTTAATAATAATAATAATAATAATAATAATAATAATAATAATAATAATAATTTGAAAATTACACTTTTCAGTATTTTCTAATATTGAAAACATAATATTCAATCTCTTATATTGAAACTGTTTCAAAACAATACTGCAATGATTTATCGATCTTTTGAAATTGAGACCACACTACCGAGATTTTTTAATTTTATCAACAGCAATGAATCGATGTCAGAATCGTAATTAACAATATGAATTTTCTTTATTAACTTGTCATTTATCTATGCATATCACCTAGTATCTATATAATAAATTGCTACGTTTATATAGTTGTGCCCGATTCATTCCGATAATAAAAAATCTAGGAAGTCACAAACTAATTCTTGAAACTTGCCGTTGGTATATATTCGAAATTTTGTGTGGACTCACTAATTCTGTTTTTTTTTCTTTCTTTAAGAAAAGAAACGTGGTGTTTGTTTTTCTAATCAACGTTTTAGGAAGTCATTTTGAGTCCGTTAGATTTAACGTTGTCGCTAGACTGTTGCCAAAGTCATCCTTGTGTTAGGCAACCAGTAGAAGAACCATGCGTAGTAGAAAAGATATGTATAGTAGGTTGACGGAGATTGCAAGAGATTTGCTTTAATGTGAATGGCAAAACATATTGCATCAATTTTTGGACTTACAAAAAAAGAGAAATTTCTCGAAAACTTAAATCCTCGTCTGAAAACACGAATTGCATGCACTATGTGGAAACGTCGCAGATAAAGAACCATAGAGTATATCTACCATTCCTTCAAATAGTTACATCAATTCTTTCTAGATGGTAGTTAAAGTCGATAGACGTTGACACTCGCACGACTCATTAATGTAACAATCGACATAAATACTTGATGAACTCATAGATAAAACTAACTGTTTCAAATTACGATCTTGCCACAGTGAAATTTTGGATTCCCTATAGCGGCTGAAGGAGTTCCCGGAGGATATACTATATTACATACCATTTCCGTTATGAAATGAAATTAAACGATTTTTTTTTTTCAGTTTAACATTCCACGATTATGCCCCTTTAGGCTAAGGGAAACGATGATTAAAACAAGTGAATGATTATGGAAAAATTGGTGGAATGAGAATGTAACAGGAAACGGGATTATCCCGCGAAAAGCTATGGACACGATGTTGTGCATCCCAAATTTACTGGTCGGGGATTGAACCAGGGACCCCATGCAGAGGAAATAAATGAATATGAATGTACATGTTAGTATTACAATGTGCCTATTATTTTCATTTTCTAAAATAACATTAAAATACCTCGCAGCTTATATACATAAATTTCAAGGCAATGTTCGTATATTGCTGTCTATAAATATCTGTCTGAAAGCAGTAAACAATCCGAGCCCTGTTGTTGACTCTATATAAAACGAAGTGTGAAATGGAAAGTTGAAAATTAATAGGACATTGATGTGAAGACATCCGGGGGAGTAGTTGCATGGCTATTACCCTCCCTGATGACTCAAGAAATGAACGATTCTGCTCATTAAGAATCAGACAAAGGAAAAGATGATATGATAATAGTCTCTGAGTGGCGGTTGAGCCTTGTCGTCACTTGGGACAACGCCCTTTCCTTAACGAAAGGAGTGGCTTCCTTTCGCGTTCTAGAAAAGAGGGTGGCTTCGTTTTTATATTCAGTGCTCATAGAGTGCACTGCTTCCCCCTAAGAAAGAAAAGAGAAAGTAAATTGATGTTACCATCTATATACAACAAATCTTGGAAGACGTGTTGGAGATTTTAATGACCTTAATTTGAGTAATTTAAATCTAGTTACTTCTATATGATAGTAGGTTGGAAATTTCGAAACTATACTGACTTGGGAGTGTTTTTATATGTTTTTGGATAAATACTTGTTCTTCAATAATTTATTATATAATACAGTACTATTCACGAATAGTTATGGCTGACCGTAATTAGAGAGCGCACGTTCAACTGGGTTATGCATGGTCAGCCCATTGATTCCCAAGTTAGGATGATTTTCATTTTAGTTCATTACTGCTTTATTCAAGTATTTCTTCAGTTAACTAAAGTTTCCTTTAGTCATATGTATACATCACCACGAATTGATCCGAGGAACATACCGGATGGAGATGGAGATATATAATTACTTCTAAGCCAAAACCATGCATATGTTTTAAAATTCGAGAAGATATGTAAACTATAATATATATATTTGTCATATTTTAGGTTGCTTTACTTTTTTTCTTTATATCAAAAGATCCTATTACATTTCAGTCAAAAATTTTCTTGTAGCCCTTATATCTGGAGAACTACATACAATGTAGGCAAACCCGAACTATCACTTAACTCAGTATGATGTGCTTATTCCGTAGAAAATACGAAAACTCGATTTAGGGACCGTTCAAAAATTTTGTGACCCCTGATCCAAAAACTAATTTTTGACCAAGATCGCAAACTTTTGATGCATTTTTGGTTTTCCTGATTTTCTTCTCATGCTTGAAAAGGAAATTATCAAAGATGCCAGAATTAAAAGTTCTGAAACGACATCAACATTTATCCCATTATTATTATTATTATTATTATTATTATTATTATTATTATTATTATTATTATTATTATTATTATTATTATTATTAGTAGTAGTAGTAGTAGTAGTAGTAGTAGCAGTAGTAGTAGTAGTAGTCAAGGGCACCCATCAGGGGGGCAAAGTGGGGCGCTTGCCACCCCAAGAGGAAATTGTGCTTGGGAATATTGAAAACCCAATAGAATTTTTAAATTAGTTACAGCAAAATTTGAAACTATATTTGAAAAGTCGCTTATACTTGCCCCCCCCTTGGAAACGACAACATGGGCGCCCTTGGTAGTAGTAGTAGTAGTAGTAGCAGTAGTAGTAGTATGCAAATTTCAAAAGTTATTAACGTACATTTCGCGTTTCGTTGCAGTACGCATACTTTGCGAAGACTGATGTGGAATGAAGTCCCAAGTCTAACGTAATCTATCGTCAATGTTGTGCGATTTCCTGAATATTCAGTAAAGACTGGAAGGACTGCCGTCGAACTCGAATACAATATCTCACACCCACACCAAACATGTTATGAGTGTTTTCGTCAAAGACCAAACAGGATTTACTTTGCTTCCGAAATGGTTCCGTGATTATATTTTCCGGAAATTGCATTCTAACAATATAAACAAGTAACCCACACGGAAACCTTGCATGGGTAGAAGTACTTTTCGCCCTAGCCCGTTTTGCACGGCGTAACTTTGCTTCTGAGGTTTTTCCACGTCACAGAGAAGACTACACTCGTCGGAACATTAAATAACAACCGTTCCTCTTTTCTCAGAAATTAATTAACGCGTCAAGTTGCGGCTTAAATTCAAGACAGCATTTCACTGTTCTTCCTGCTGTCAGTCACGGTAAAAGTTTACAGAAGGCAATTTCGCAAAATTACTTCAAAGGAGCACGATAAAGGGAAACAAATAACAATATTTGTAATGTTGTTCCTTGTAGCTAAAGTTGTTAGCAACCTCTAGAGTTTCCAATTACCATAAAGAATAAACTAATTAACTCTATTAACTTAAGAAACTGATTTGTCACAGCAAGAATCAAAGGTAGAACAAACAGCTCAGTGGTAACATCAGCGGTCTGAGGCGCTCAACTGATCGCCAGAAGAAACTTTTCGTGGGTTCGAGTTTCAACCGAAGAGCATGGGCATTTTTAACTCTGAAATTATTTAAAAAAAAAAAAAAGGTCTCTGGAAACTCAAATATAATCAGTTGATTTATTTTTTTTAAGTGGTAGAATACTGATCTCTGGTCTCAAAAGTCCCTGGTTCTATTCCAGGCTATGTGAGTTCGTACACAACATCATGGATTTTCTCTAAGTTCTCTTGTCTGCTTCCACTTTCTCATTCCCCTACTACTTCCATAATTGTTAACTAATTACTAATTATCCGTTTCCGTTAACTTACAGGACATAAACGTGGGACGTTAAATTAAAGCGTAGAACAAATTTCTCTCATTAAACTATAATTATAAATAACCAATCCAATGAAAACAGAATTGTTGATACACTATTCTGCAGATACATCAATCACTTCCCTGTTAATACTGGGGTAGTCTCGTGGAGGACAATAGTCCTGTTATTTTTTTATTATTATTATTACCTTAATAGATCCTATTTCGTTTAAAAGTAGTTAAACAATCCGTTGACAGGAATTCTTACACAATAATCGTTAGCTGTATAAAAGTTACAGTAAAATATATTAAATTTTAAATGGAGAACTACTGTCCTAAGCGCGACTAATGCCGGTCCAGTGAGCTACGCGACAGATATAGTTTTATTAAGAAAATGTACAAATTTATGTTGAATTAGAAAGTTTTTTTTTTTTTTTTGCGGGGGACCTTACCCTGTGGACCCTCTCCCTCTGGGTGAACTCCTGCAAAAGTTATAATATTAATAAATATGTTGTGTATTTCGAAATCTTGATCAATTTGGTAGAATTATATTTAAATTAGAACCTGAGATAAAATATTAATAATTTTAAAATACAAGTTAACCAACATCCAGATTCGGAATTATGTAATTAAAAAGAAAGGTTTAAAGTTTCTTTTGCTAATACTACTGATGAGGTTTTGGCATTATCTTGGTCCACAGAAGCGTTATATTCACCCCTCTTGTATCTCTCCCCCGTCCTCCGATCAAAGCATGGGATGTAATGAAGGCCATTGTTCCTTCGGGTTGTATTGGAATTTCAAGGCCGGTGTTAGTGTCTGCTGTACGAGAAGGCATGTAGACAGATAGATTGTGTTGGTTCTTGTAATCATGGTGCCAAATTGCATCGCCTTTGCTGTTACTTGATTTCTCTCCCCCCCCCCTGCAGCAATCGCACGCGCGTAAACAAATAACAGATAGGATAGGAGGGATTGTTGTCGGGGTCTCAAGAAACAAAGGAGGGACGTTCTCCGTGTGCAAATTAAATAAAATTAGAACGCATTTGTATTCCAGAAGTGCTAAAGCATGTAACATCAAGCGTCAGCAGTTAATGAACGGGAAAGTGTCTTTTGAGAATATATGATTGCATAGGAACGTGTAAATTGCAGTGAAAGTTAATTCCGTAAAACATAATTAAAATTTTTCCTATCTTATATTTAGCTTATTTTAATCGTGAAGAAAGAAAAAAAGAAACAAATTACGAGTAATCATCCGTAATTTTACAACCATACGTGTCCGAAAGGATGGTTTTCCTTTTGTTCGACTGGAGTAATAAACTAGTCAGTTCTTCTACTGCAGTAGTTAATGTCCAAAGTTACAAAGGCAGAGCAATCTTACCACGATGGAATGCTAGAATTTTTGGTACATATACGTTCGACCGTTTTCAAAAATATAGTTATACATACCCCTATATATACACAGTCGTTTTTCCATAAATTTAAGGTGAGTATACTCATACACTGGATTATAAAAATATTAGGTGGTTATACGAAACGTCATCTGGTCATGTGCTCTAGATGACGTAGTTGTAAGGCCTGTGTGAAGATGGCGTAGGTATAATACGTATACGGCACATTAGATCACGCAGGCACCCACATTTTTTTTTTCCTTGGGAGAGATACAACACTACAAAACAGTACTTTATGTAGCATTGAACCAAGGATGTTATAAAATAGAGGATCTGCCCATAGAACAAAATCGTGAAGCCATTACGTCACAGCTTTGCCACACCTACTCTGCCCACTCTGCGCCACTAAGATCGCAATGTTTTGAGCCAACAATCATGGCGGAAACGAGAGTAGCCAATCAGACGTTCCGGATCAGACGATGCTCGGTTGTTTGGCTTCATTGAGTTCATATGATGAAGATACGTATGGGCAGATCCTCTATTTTATAACATCCTTGCATTAAACAGTGTTATTCTACACTACTCGAAAAGATGATAAATATTGTTAAGTACTGCAACCTGTATTCTCAGAATAAATGATAGAACTACATTGTTCTTATAAGGAAAGAAGGTGTACAAATGAAGTGTAAGATCAAAATCTTTAGACTATATCAATCATATCTCTGCTAAATAAATAGGGTGGTATTCAGAGAGAATTCGTTAATCGTGTATTAGTCACGCGATTAGTTAGTGTCGTATTAACTCTGTACTATGGAGGATGTAAGTCTACTTTTTGGTATTCAGAGTCTACTTCGAGTTCAGCTAGTAAGTTGATTTGCGTATGATTAACTAATGTAACCCCCAATACATCGGGTGAGAAAAATAAATGTGGCAACTACGGAAAAATAGATGTTAGCATGCGTAGTCTGTAAAAATGAAAATATATGAAATACGAAATTCAAAATATTTTCTTTGTAACTTGGTATCAAAACAAGTTCTAAATCAGGGTTTCTGAACCTGAGGGTCGCGAGAGTGTTTGATGTGTGTCGCGAAGGTAAGTGGAAAAGATAAATATAATTAGAATCTAATAACAGGAAATATTTTTAAATATTATTTTTAATTTTCTTCTGATAGGAATATTTTTATTTTTATACATACTGCTCAACAAAAAAAAAAAAATAGGTCTACTAAACATTTTCAACAGGTGCAGAGTTGTGCAAATAAATTTAAATGAAAGAGGTACGATATGAAACTAATGAGAACTGTATGTTGAAATACCTAAAAAAATACAAATGAAACAAAACCTGCATATTGAAATACAATTAAAATTGAAAGCTAAATGAAATGAAATGAAATGAAATTTTTGAGTTTTACGTCCCACGAGTATGCCGGCTAGGCTAAAGGAGACGGTGATGATGAGAAATGAATGAAATGGTGGAATGAAGAAAGTGGGAGGAAACGGGAGAACTCCAATGAAACCCATGCACACGGTGTTTGTCCACGACAAAGTTCACTTGGCAGAGCAGGGTTTGAACCCGAGATCCCCATGCACCAGAGGTGAACGCTCTACCACTGAGCCACCGCGGCTCCCAAACTAAAAGCTAATGAGATTCTTGAGCATGGTGTGATTTTACAAGTGCGGCAATGTCCGTTTTTTTTTTTTTTTTATTGTGAAGCACATTATTAAGTCATTTAAAATACTCAATAACTTCTTTAACAACTGTTCAAGGTTGTTTTTTAAAACCAAAATTAAAATCACTTTATTTTTTATTATAATACACAAAATTAAGGGAGTTGTGAAGTTTTAAAATTTTCAAACGGCCTCCATTTTGAAACAGTATGATGGATCAGATTTGATATTTGTAATATGAATGAACTGACAAAATTTGGTTTTAACCCATTCGCTTTTAAGAAAGTTACTTGATCCACCATTTAGCCTACAAGAAATGGATTCTACTGTTATAGAAATAGATGAATATCATGAGATCTATATTATATTAAAAATCCCACACAAACTTATTACAAAAACCAGAAATTATAAAGGGTTTGCTTGCAAACGGATGTGATAAAATGGGATTGTGATAGGAATTAGCTTGAGAACTACTGTTCTAAATAGTTACGACATCGAATTATAATTAATATAATCATTTGTGAGGGATGTATTTACGGGATGAATAAGTAGAAGTCAATTAATATTAGCGAAAATAGAAGGGTTATGTTGTAATTATAAGGGAAGATAATTTATCGATCAGTTGTTTGTATCCCTCAGAAAACTGGAACTTTTCTACTTATCTCTCACTGTTCACTTTAAAAACTCTTCTGCTATTGTAGAGGACTTAGCTTAATAGCTGCCTCATAGTTAATTCACCCGATGAGGTGAAAGGATAGACAAAAGGTAAAATAATGTTAGTTTATTGCGGCTAAACCGTGGCTAAAGCAGGGCTCTGTGCTCTAAACTAATTAGTCACATGTGATTAACTTAGTAAACTACTACGTGCCAATTAGAGATTCTGAATACACTTCTGGTAACCATGTGTTAGTCAAGTCCTTAGTATGGCACTAATCATATGTTAAAATGACTCTCCATAAGACCCATATAGTTTTATTAAGAAAGTGTACAAATATCAGTCGAGTCACCAAACTTTGGGGGTTCCAGACCCAGTGGACCTTCCACGTTGTGCGCCTCTGCATTACATCAATAAATCTTACATTAAGTAACAAAGAACAAAGGAATAGCTAATCGAGGAACACTCTTTTAATTCTGGCATTGTTAACTGAAATTTCGATGAAAGTCATATACGACACGTTGTAATTAAATAGTTGGCGTTACTGTCTTCGGTATAAGAGAGCGAGGTTCGATTCCTGGTGAGGATCATGTAATTCGGGTCTCAAATTATAGGCTCACATTATATACAGGGTGTTTCAAAACAACACCGACGACGTTTGGGAGGTGATTCCTGACATCAAGATTAGACAAAAAGTATAAACCAACCTGGGTGCACAAATGCTTCTTTCCGGAGTTATAGGCTACCGAAAACATGAAAAAATGAACTTTATAAATCCATAGCTCAATCTATAGGACCTACCGTAGTCAGGTCAGGCTTCACTTAGAAACTAGTATGTGCGCTATCTTAAAATCATATTTCAGAATCATTCGGTACTCAAGCAATGTTTTTATGCAGGGACTTTGGCTACGGGGATATAATTTGAAGTACTCAGCAACTACCTCTATAAAAATTGTGGAAGTACCGCAGGATTCTGAAACATGTATTTTAAGATAGCGCAGATACTAGTTCCTAAGTGAAGTCCTGACCTGACTACGGTAGGCCCTATAGTATTTGAGCTATGGACTAATAAAGTTCATTTTTTCATGTTTTCGGTAGCCTATAACTCCGAAAGGAAGCATTTGTGCACCCAGGTTGGTCTATAGTTTTTGTGTTATCTTGATATCAGGAATCACCTCCCAAACGTTCTCGATGTTGTTTTGAAATACCCTGTATATAACCTCGGGACTTTATAGTGAAGTAAAGCTGAATTCATAAAAAGAGATTGTCAGTAAATGCATCATGAAAGTAGGAATACTGGAAACAGTTTTTCAGTTCTGGAGATATTTTAATATTTTTATTGTTTGTCACAAGTTTGTTTCTTTTATTATTTTCATTAATTCAATGTGTTACTTAGCTCTAGAATTTAATTCGTTAATTAATTAATAATACATAAATTAATTACCATAATTTCTTTAGTACGACACAAGCATTAATGAATAAGAGTTAGAAACGGGACATTTCCAAAATGAAAAATGAAATCTTTCAGTTGTAACGATTACGTCATTGATGCTAATGGAGACGGATGATTAAGGCAAGTGAATGATGATGGAAGAATTTTTGGAATGAGAATGTGGGAGGAAACAGGAGTACTTTCGAAGAAACGCACGGACACCATGTTGTCCACCACAAACTTACTGGGCCGGAAATCGAACCAGGGACCCCACGAAACAGAGATTAACGCGCTACCACTGAGCCACCGTGCAGAAGACTTCCAGAAAGTTCGACTCACTAATTCGATTTACTAATAACATTAGTTGCTATACAAATTTAATTATCTATAATACAATGTAAAATTAAAAGTAATGCTTAAACATGCTTATCTAGGTCTCTTGAAATGAATGAAATGAAATCGTTAAGTTTTACGTCCCGAGAATCCCGAGAAAACCCACGAGCACGGTGTTTGTCCACCACAAAGCCCATACGGCGCGAGCTGGAATAGAATAAGGGACCCCAAGCACCGGAGGTGAACGCTCTATCACTGAGCCACACCCCCCCCCCCCCCAGGTCTCTTGAAACAAGGAATTAGGAACGATAATGTAGAATGTAATAATATGTAGTAACGGGATCACTAATTCGCATTTTTGTGCTTCTAGGCCAGAGTGTACCCAGGACCTCTCCCTTTAAATTTTAACAATGGGTATATTGGTCTATCTCCTCGAATTTAAGGAGGGGTGCATAGGATCACTTGTTTTTTTAAAATATTCCCACAGACCTCTAAATTTAAGTAGTTGTGTAGATAGTTTTTTTAAAACTATTATACCTGGTTATTACATAGCACTTTCTGTCTCTCTACGGTTTAGTGCCCTATTCAAATTATTGCATAGCAATACAACTGAAATAAACTTTCAGAGGTGAGTCGTTGCCTAAAGTCAAGAAACTGTTGTTGATGAATAAGATTCCATATGTGCCGCAAGTATAGGTAGGATACCTAAATGATCACTGCTTACTGTTCTTGCTGTATTTTCAGTGATAAAAGTTTCATGAGTACAACAGTTTGGAAATTTGATGCTCAGTGCTCATTTCTAAGAACAATCAAGTCAAAGTTTAAATGTGCTCTGCCTTCTGAACATATGCCTAACTCATTGTAAGGGATCTAAATATCTTGGTGTTACTTTTTTCCTCAAAATTGAGTTACTTTTCTCTAAAATTTGCATAAAAAAACAAACAAAGAAAGGACCAAATTGAGTATGGAACGTACATATAATCTGCTAAATGTTTCTTCCAAGCATATTTTATGGAGGAATTTGCCCACTTTTCCTCACCCTTAGCTAAGAAATAGTAAATTGCTATTGCTAATATACCAAAAATATTGTCCTAGTGTAACCTTCTTACGTTTTGATTTTGTTCTTCGTACAACTTAGTAGCAGAGACAGCTTGCTGTAAGCTTGAATTGCAAGTCGGCTAAGCTTGCATCCAGCTTGACTGGAAAACGTGCAAGCATGCCGCAAGCTGGATTCCAGTAACGAAGGCACATGGGGGCAACTTTGCATTCAGTGTTCCATTCGAACTTGACTTAAGCGTTCTACGAGTCAAGTCAATAGCCAATGAACGGCCAGTGATGCCATGACGCTCTGTGAAGGGTCTAAAGGATCGCTTGCAAGTAGAACAAAGGACAGATTGTATGAAAGCATGCGTTTCAAGTACAAGCGTAGAAATCCAAAGGCCAAGCACGCACCAACGGGCCGAATGCTTTTTTGCTACAAGGGAAAATTTTCTGGAAGAAAGCCTGAGTACAAACTGTTCCTCACAACATAGACATATGAGCCTAACAGAAATTTACTTTCGTTTGGTTACGGTATGGAAGAGCATAAAGCGCAATACAATGGGTCAGATCTCACTTTAAACTGAATGTCCTGTCCCAGATTACCTCCTGATTGAATCCAGGACTTGATACATAATTTCACATTCTCCGCCGCTCCAGTGTTTATTTGTTTGCTTGTGTTTACTTCTTGTGTTTAAACTGAAGCAAATCTTCTTGTCTCTCTTCCATTATGCAAATTAACCTTTAAGAACATAACATTTAGTTTTTACTGGGAGACTATTTTCTTATTTCCATAATAAAGATGAAAACTGTAATTGTGTGTATCCGTCAATTGAAGTGGGTTATTCTAAAGGAATTTAATAGATGGCTCTCGCATCTGTGCGTGTTAACATGAGAACAGAAAAGAAAGAAGAAGAACAGTAGCGTTGATAATCGATCTGTCGCAAAACTGCTGCCATCTACAATTTTCTTCACCAAAAATACTCCATTATCTTTTCTTGTTTTGCTCAATCTTCCTTCCATTATTATAAAAACAGACGTACTTCTAGTATAATGGTTATTTACATACGGTTGGATGACCTTGAATCGGAATGGAAAAGACAGAAAAAGATGGAAACCACACAAGACACGCAATCACGTAAAGAGAAGAAACCTGTGATAAAATATGTTCCAGTGATCTTGATTCTGTATTCTTTTTAATAAGAATCGAAACAGTTTCCATAAGCTTTAAAAAAATCAATTTGCACTGGAATGTGGTTCTACATTAATTTCCATTGTGCGTTTATTCTAGAAAGGTTGTATTAATTATTTTTTAAAAATAGGAACAAGATGTGTCCCACCTTTTATAAATATTTACGTGAGTGTGGTAACATATACCTGATTTTATAGTTTCTATCACGGACGTCGATCCTGAGGTGCCTCCCCGAAGTTATCTTGGGCCCTGTAAGGTCTGCATATCTCTGTTCGGAGATGTGACAATCCACATTACACAACCCACACTGTTGGGATTCGAGGTCATCATGTTTTTTCTTTAGAACGTTTAGGAATATTGTCCAATTAGCCATTAGGTAGCTAGGCCATCTTAAGTACACGATTCAAACTATTTTAAAGTATTTTGGAAAGTATTAATAGTTTTTTTTTTAAGTCTATTAATTAAAGGGTACGGTAGTTGCTATCTGGTTGATTTATATGTTATATGGATTAAAAAAAAAAAAAAAAAGACTATCCCTTTAAATTTTGCAATCAAGATACCTTCGACGAACTTGGCACACAATGATGAAATATCGTTAGGTATCAAATAAGAGTTAGGCAATCCTGGACCCACCGTTTCTTTCAAGTCACTTATTTCCTTTATTTATTTATTTCTGGTGTCGAGAGAGACGATATTGGCCTATATCCGGGCACCTCTAGCTATCCATTAACACACGATAAGCAACACTATGTTGTGGACCTTTCGCTGGTCTATTGAGTAGCTAAAACTAACTAACCACTGGCATGACAGCCCTTTATGGGCCTGAGCCGCTCCAACGCCATCTAATAAAGACCGGCTGAACTATATCCAGACCCAGTGGCGTATTTACGATTTTGTTTCGGGGGTGGCTTTGCTAACTTTCGGGGGGGGATTTGCCTGAAAATATGAAAATTCTGCAAGAAATTTCATATATTTTACTATAGTAAGTAAGATTTCGGGGGGGGGGCTTAAGCCCGGAAGCCCCCCCCCTAAATACGCCACTGTCCAGACCCAACCTAACTACGAACACGTGATCAGCGCGCTGCGTTGCTCTGTCTCTAACAGGCGTGTCAGCAGCTTTCTAGACTTAATGGCCGTCACATATTTTATTTAATTGACTCCCCAGTTTGTCTCACGACGCTTGGGTGGACGGCGAAAATTGGAACGCTCTAACCACTAGACTAAGGTGCCTCCTTCTAGTGGCTAGCGCACGCACGCTTATAGTGCTTGAGGTCTCGGGTTCGATTCCAGAAGACAGGATTATGGAGTTTGGACGTGTTATGATGCTTCGGATTCCACCTTAAACTGTAGGTCCACATCCCATATAGCCTTGGTTCTGGAAAGAAACTCTATCATCAATAACAGTGGCGTGTTTAGGGGGGGTTTCCGGGCTTAAGCCCCCCCGAAATCTTACTTATTATAGTAAAGTATATGGAATATATTGCAGAATTTTCACATTTTCAGGCAAAGCCCCCCCCCCCGAAAGTTAGCAAAGCCCCCCGAAACAAAATCGTGAATACGCCACTGATCAATAACAATAAAAAAGTCGGTAGTGGAGCTTATACTTTCACACATCTTCGTATACCCGTATCCAGTTTCTATCTGTTCTCCGGAGGAATAAGCCATTAACAAAATGTCCTAGCAAAATGAGGTTATCGTGTGGGAGGCACTGTAACTCAGCGGTAGAACACTCACCTCTAGTTTAAGAAGTACGTGGTTCGATCCCAGGATATGACAGTTTGTGGTAGACAACATCGTGTTTATGAGTTTTCTCCTGTTTGTTTAGCTCCTTAGACTAGTATTTCGCAAAATTATAATATGAACAAACTCGAAAATACATCTATTTTACACTTTATTATTGTTGTAGAAACGAATACATTTGTACCAGCAAAACAAGATGCTAAAAGTTAATTAGATAAACAAACAAACAAAAACTTGTTTGTCCCGTACAAGAAAACCAGTTCTATTGCTTATGCTACGAGAGATTTCAACGTGAGCAAGAAAAAGTAACTTGGTTACTGTGACTGTGATCAGTGAAATCACGGAACGAACGAACTAGAAACAACTACATAGTTCCATGGTGCTAGTTTCTTGTGGTTTCTTTCCTTGTATATATATTTTTTCTTTCTTTTCCCCTTTCCCTTTCTCCCGTAATTCGTTTGCCTAAAAAGACAATTGCAATCAAAACAACACCTGAAGATGAAACATAGACACGCCATAGTGGTTAGATCCGCCAAACAGATGGCGTGCTGTTTGCATACATTGATTTTCTGTGTTCCCTCTCCTTCTTCACGACTCAGTTGGCTTATTGCTTGAATACAACGTGACTGACTGTGCATGCACTTTAGAATGCAATCTATGGCTTTCTGTCATATTAACTGCACCTGTTGCTACCAATACAGCGTTTACTTTGTTTTATTACTTGCAATCATATTAACTTAATGGTGCTATTTTTAACATATGGTTTGCTGCAATTTGAACTTGTGAAGCCTCCTACCACTGCTTGTTTCTGCTATGTATATGCCTATGTGTGAGAGCATGTGAAGAATATATTAGGTAAATCCTCAATAATAACTGTAATCGGAAGTGGTCACAATTCTTTGTATATGGAACTCCTATTAGACTGAATCATATAAATGTTTTCCTGTGCTTTGAGTTAGCAGATTCTTCCGAGCCTTCAATTCCGAGCAAAACTAATTTGCAATTGCTAAGCTTTGCTCTCTGCTCCCAATACTCTTCGACACTAAGGCACAAAGACATTTGGGAAGAAGTACGTATGTACTATAGAGGAATTATTCTATGAATCCCAGGTTGAGGTGGTCCAGGTTCGCACCCAGAAATGTTTATTGGGAGGGGTCCAACTTTTGGAGGGAAGCCCAACACTACAAACCACTACGTCTGTTCGGTATTGAAAGGGCATTATTCTGCACGAGATAAGAAGATAGGTAATTGTAAAATACTTCTACCTTTATTTTCAGTGGAAGAAAAGGTAGAACTACATTGTTTTTATAAGAGAAAGAATACAGATGAAGTGTAAGATCAAATTTTCATGCTACATCAATCATTTCCCTGTTAAACAACTATAGTTTTATTATAGTATTATAGTATACTTTATACTTCCACCTATATTTCCAGAAGAAATAATAGAACTAGATTGTTTTTATAAGAGAAAGAGTACAGATGAAGTGTAAGATCAAATGTTCATGCTACATCAATCATTTCCCTGTTAAACAAGTAGAGTTTTATTATAGTATTATAGTATACTTTATACTTCCACCTATATTTCCAGAAGAAATAATAGAACTAGATTGTTTTTATAAGAGAAAGAGTACAGATGAAGTGTAAGATCAAATTTTCATGCTACATCAATCATTTGTCTGTTAAACAAGTATAGTTTTATTATAGTATTATAGTATACTTTATACTTCCACCTATATTTCCAGAAGAAATAATAGAACTAGATTGTTTTTATAAGAGAAAGAGTACAGATGAAGTGTAAGATCAAATTTTCATGCTACATCAATCATTTGTCTGTTAAACAAGTATAGTTTTATTATAGTATTATAGTATACTTTATACTTCCACCTATATTTCCAGAAGAAATAATAGAACTAGATTGTTTTTATAAGAGAAAGAGTACAGATGAAGTGTAAGATCAAATTTTCATGCTACATCAGTCATTTCTCTGTTAAACAAGTAGAGTTTTATTATAGTATTATAGTATACTTTATACTTCCACCTATATTTCCAGAAGAAATAATAGAACTAGATTGTTTTTATAAGAGAAAGAGTACAGATGAAGTGTAAGATCAAATTTTCATGCTACATCAATCATTTCCCCGTTAAACAATTACAGTTTTATTGACAAAGTGTACAAATGTTTGTTCGGTTAGAAAGTTTTGGAAGGTCCAGACCCGCTGAACCCACATTTGTGCGCCCCTGAGATGGTCTACGTCCCGATTGATCCGTATTGTCTTTTTAGTAAAATATGCTAAAAAGAATATTTTAGTACGGATTTTCTGTCACGGTACAAAACCATAATTAAGTTTTATTGTAGAACATGTTCATTATATTCCCAACTATAATAGGGGTCAGGGGGCTCAGTGGTAAAGCCCTTACCTCCGATCAGGGGCGGATATAGCGGAGGGGGGGGCGATCGGAGAGATCGCCCCCCCAGGAGTGGAAAACTTTCTTATTTTATATATATAAATAAAACCCATTCCATAGTTTGGAGCCCTTAAAAGTAGCAGTATGACAACCAACCGCTCCCCCACAGAAGTCGGTATTGGATCCGCCCTTGCCTCCGATGCGTGAGATCCCTGGTTCGATTCCGGTCCGGCCAAGTAAGTTTCTGGTGGACAACATTGAGTCCGTGGGTTTTCTCGGGGTGCTCCAGTTTCCACCCACATTCTTTCTTAGCCCCAAGGGCATCATAGTGGGACATTAAACTGAAAGATTTCATTTCATTTTCCAACTACAAAAATTAACAATGTTTTGATTGACATTTCCATTTTGTAGTTCTGTTTTATTGTTTTTAATATATTCCAAAAGAAGCTTTTCCTGCATTTAAAATAGAAAAGATGACCCATTTTTAACTGTTGTGGTCATCCCGCTTTAGGCTTATGATTAGGAGTTACCATAATTGTGCTGGTCTAAACCAGGACAGTCTGGTGGTAGATTTATTTTCATATATTCTATCGATAGAAAATACCTAACCAGCACAAGAGTTATTCTATGATGATTATGAAAGTAACAGACATCTTAGATCCAAAGATGACTGTATGCGCGCCCTACCATTATTCAAGCGTACTTTAAATATTTTTTTAACGTCCTGATGAAGACGATGATGATAATGAGTGAAATTGTGGAATAAACTAAGTGGGAAGCAAAGAAGAACTCTGAGAAATCCCATGCACACAGTGTTTGTCCACTCCTAAGGACTCTTGGCGCGAACTAGGATTAATCCAGAGACTGCATGCACTAGAACTAAGCGCTGCACTACTGCGCCTGCGCAGCCCCTACCACAAATTAAGACAGCGCATGCACTTGTTCGTGAAAAAAGTGCATAATACATAAAATAATATTTCAGAATAGTGTAATGGGGATACATCATCATCACTGCTAGTATTCTACCGTAAAACATTGTTCTTTTTTTCCTACTATTTCTAACGTCCTCCCATTCGTGTTTTGCTCGACCCAGCTAATTCCCTCAATTCTTCTCCACACCCACATTTAGAAAGCTTCCAGTCCTTTCCCATCATTTTTGCGTAATGTCCATGTTTCTGTCCCATACAGCACAATACTCAACACAAAGCATTTTATGAGTCTTTTTCTCAACTCTTTATTTACTATCACATAATACATAAGCAGTCTCTTCTTCCTCTTATAGGCTTCTTTCGCCATTCCTATCCTTGCTTTTATTTCACGATCACATTTCATATCATCATTAATAATACTACTCAGGTATCGAAAACTACTCACCTGTTCTATTTTCTCCCCTCCTACTTCTATATTTGACACCGACCCCTTCGTTTCAATCACCATGGCTTTTGTCTTTCTAATATTTATTTTCATCCCATTTTCTTCACAGCCCTTCCTTAAGTTTGAGGGCACCGGAAAAGAAGATGAAAAGATCCGGGACAAAATGTAAATCGGAGGGACTGTCCCGGTCAAAACGAGACGTGTGGTGACTATATCTATGATACACCCCTAAGTTATTTTGTCATGACGCCACCTCCTAAAAGGAATAATACCTACTATTAACCTTACTCTACTGTTCTGATCTCCAATAACTGTACACTTGTAATATTGCGATCTTCAGTAAAACTTGTTTTTGTTAATTTACACTATACACTTTTTCTTTATATATACAGACTGTTATTTACTGTCGCACTTTGTGTCTTGATTCCCAATTATTTGGCACTCTTGCTTTAAACTCAAAGCGAGCAATTGATTGTCAATATTGTCAACCCAGGGATCCAAGATATCTAGAGTAGGAAAAGCACAAAACTTTCAAGATATATCTTCAAAATTAACAAAATATCGAACAATTAATCTATAGGCATATTAATACAATTTCTCAGCTATATACTTTTTAAAAAATGCATGAGAATGTTTAAATTCATTGCATTCAAATACTCCAAACTAAAAACCACACATTTTCTTTTGGTCAGTGAATAATAATTATAGTTCTAGAATAAAACTTATCCGATGTAGCAATGTTTGTTGTAATAACACATTTTACAATATCCAAAATTATCACAGGAGTCCATCTTGGATCCACGCCTGGTACGAAAGATAAAAGAATATTTGTAAAAGAAATTTATATATTTAACCGGTATATTGTTCATATTTTTATAGTTTATATTGGAGTAAATACCCCGTCTCCTTTAGCCTAACCGGCATACCCGTGGGACGTAAAACTCAGATTTCATTTTCATTTTCATTGGAGTAAATACTGAAGCATGATATTTCGTTTAGTGTAAAATAATGCTGTGTAAATACAGAAATAATAATAATAATAATAATAATAATAATAATAATAATAATAATAATAATAATAATAATAATAATAATAATAAGAAGAAGAAGAAGAAGAAGAAGAAGAAGAACTGCAATTTCTTACGAAATTACACTTAACCAATTTATAAATTCGACTTGAGTAAAATTTAAGTCACGTAAAGTTTTACAGAACGCATTACTTACCTAAGTCATGAGGTTACTGAATAATTAAGTTTAAATTCAGTTCATGTTTGAACTGTTGAATTTGTTTCTTTGCAAACTACGTTGATGATGCGAGCCACATTAGACGGTAATAACGCTGGTGTTGGGCACCACTAGGCTAGGGTCTTTCAGTGATAGCGGAGTGGGGCACTGTTTGGCAACAAGGATTTACAGTGATAAACGGGGGAATCGGACTGTGTTATACACCAGGGCCTTGCCCCTGGTTGTTTAGATTCAACCTCAAGATTCCGCAACAAACAAGTAGAGAGAAGTTATGAAAAATGCAATTTTAATTTATTATATAAAATTGATGTATCAAATATATAAAATATAGATAAAATAAATAAAATTAATATATCAAATTTTCAGCATAGACGAGGTTCGGCCCTAGGACGGTTTTCATCATTTCACTTTGACGGTAGAACTTAGGGAAGGGGTAGGGGAGGGAAGATGTATAAAATAAATAAAACCACCCAACCGATCTCGATCAAAAATTAAAAATAGAAGTGACTATCTTTGTGACTTAATAACTCTTAAACCACCCCACAGATCTCCATCAAATTTTCACCATAGATGAAGATCAGGCCTAGGATGGTTTTTAACATTTCACTTGGACGGTGAAACTTAGAGGAGGGGGAATTGGTAGATATTTAAAAATGATCGAAAATGACCGATATTAGTGTTGAATCTATAGTTTTTGGGGTCGATGAGATGAACAGTGACACTTTCGATGCCATTTAAATCCAAATTCAGCCCTCAATCCTCTTTATGTCCAAAATGAAACGTATTTTCCCCGTAGGAAGAACGGGCAAATCCTAGTTATAAATAAATTATCATTACTTGCAGAGCTAAATTAAATATAAAGATAGAAGATAATTTGGAGAGACTACTGTCATACACTTGCCTCTGCTCATAGATTGGTGGATGTTATGGTCTACTCCTTCACTTCTTAAAAAAATTGGAAACGAAAATGTTTCACAGGTATGACGACAAGACTTGTAGGTGGCAATGATGGCTAATCCTGTTTCGTAAACAATAGAGTATATTTCTACGATATCACTTTAACACACAATGATAATATACTAGAAATACAGGAAATACAAGGAAAATGTGTACAGTATTTTATGAATATATTCAAACATACAATTTATGATACATGGCAATAGCAGCATCCCTACTGCTTTTGCGACAGCTGTTTTTTTAACCATGAAAGATTTCTAAGTCCTTTTGTATGCAAATGAATTCTTATATTGCAATAGATGACGTCGTAACCACATATTTATTGCCTTGTCTTATTGTTTTTCATTACCAGGTTTCTTCTGTTGAAGGTGATGAGGTGGTTGGAAAGAACTTTCTAAAGACACATAGTTGTACTATGATCGTTTCAACAGTGCGATTCAATGTTTTTCTCTGAAGCTCGATTACACCCATTCCAAAAGCAGTGCGTTCATTCTGGTTCTTTTTGCAAAAATTACGAAGATTTCTCCATAAAAGTAAATTCAGCTTCCAAAAATTACGAAGATTTCTCCATAAAAGTAAATTCAGCTTCCCATTTCAATAATGTTTGGGAGTAATCAAAAGCTTCATGGCATTCCCGTACGCACAATGATTTACCGAATATATATGCGGACATGGCTATGATGCACATAGATACCCCACAAGATAATTTGTGACTAAACTAATCTTTCCAACTCAGCTAAATTGCTGGTTACATGACTAAAATCAGTGAATTTCGAACACGCAAATCCTTTTCTCCACCAATTATGCGTAATTAAATCAACTTTTATCAATTCGCAATATTTAATTGCTATATCGGACCTATACATAATTCCATTATGCCTATTGAATTGAAATTCTTGATATTCCAAACCATCAAAAGTTTGGGCAGAAAGATGGTCGCAAATTTAACTGAGTAATGAATAATAAACAGAGTTCTGAATGTAATATTTTCGAAGAGCTTCTTCGTTGCTATCTTGGGACCGAGCTTCGATTCCTGTAGCCCTAGCGAAACACATCGCGGTACATATCACATTCTTTAATATAAAGTGTACAACTTGAAGATTTCTTTATACCTGTGTTGAGGATACTTATTTTTTTTTGACCTACTAATTTGTGTGAGGAATTATTTTTTTCTTCTATTTTTTGAAAGGGTCTATGGTGATCGCAAGGAGTCATGAAGCTTGACCTAGATATATTGATGTCAGCATCCAATAGAACGTGAAGACGTGTCCCAGTCGTCAACCCCCATCCACGAAATTTTAACAGTCGTCTCTCGCGCTATATACAGAGCATCTGAGGGTAAAATGTTGTCGGATTGTCGCTAACTTTCGTTTTGTTTTTACTGTTGTTGTCGATGTTTTACATTTTTCTATTGGTATTGTTACCGTTAAATTCGAATAATTGTTAGTGTTCGAGTTATAATTTTTGAAGTGCTACTTTTTTGTCGCTCGTTCACTATGCTTACTGAGTTTGATGATATTGTTGGTCCAGTTCTGCTGTTTAACGTTTTCTCAAGTGTGCGTTCGGAAGGCATCTCCACAAATAGTACCAAATTCTTCCGATGCATCACACGTGAAGCAAAGCAGTTCTATAAATCGTATAGAGCCCAGGCTTTACGAGTCATTGCGATCACTATAAAACCTAAATGATATCATTTCACTAATTTCTTCCTCCAGTCCAGTTGCTTTTCCATATTGAATTTTCATTATACCTAGGTGCTAGGGCACCCATGTTGTGGTTTCCAAGGGGGGGCGAGAAAAAGCGACATTTTAAGTATAGTTTCAAGTTCTCTTGTAACTATTCTAAACATTCTATTGGGTTTTCGATATTCCGAAGTATGATTTCCTTTAGGGAGGCAAGCGCTCCACCTTCCCCCCCCTGATGGGCGCCCTTGCCTAGGTGTATAAATTTAACACTACATTAGGGTATATTTAAATTAAGTGTTATTAAATAAAATTATATGTAAATAAATTAATCATAGGTGTGATTTGGGGGTCCAGGAGAATCTGCCCTTCCTGAGTCAGAGATTTGAATATTTTTTTATACAATAATATAATAATAATCCAACGAAATTGTAAAAATCATTTGTATATGAGTGGGTCTTGCCCCCTTCCCCCCAGTTAAATTTGAAATGATGTTCCTGAATGTCATTTTCATAAAGTAAGAGGACATTTAAATAAATTCGAAGAATAATTCGTAAAATTGCAATTTGAAATGAAATGAAATCTTTAAGTTTAACGTTCTACGATTATGCTCTTGAGGCGAAGGGAGGTGGATGATTAAAGCACGTGAAAGATGATGGACGAATTTAGGGGGGCCCGGCCCACCCTAGCTTCCCGTGGATACGGACCTGCGAGCCCCCCTAAAATTCCAGTTTATTTAAAAGGAAAAATCAGCTAAAAATATAATATATGTTCCAGGTATTTAACACCGTTTAGTACTAAGCAATCAATCCTGTAAATTATGTTTCCTCTAAAGCAGTGGTTCTCAAAGTGGGGTACGCGGAACTCTGGGGGTCCGTGGGACGTAGCCAGGGAGTCCGCGACGCCTAAAAATTTAAATGCGTTATAATAAAATGGAAGTCACAGCTGTTTTGCAAGAAGTATTTTTTTTTCAGTTACTAAAAACGAAACCAATTAGAAATTATACTTAGGTTTGTAAATTTAAATGTTTTCCTACTTTACTAAATTTCTGTCCTGTGAGTATGAAGAGTTGTCTAAAAAGGCATTGCAACATTTGATGCCTTTCCCTACCACTTACTTATGTGAACAGACCTTTTCTGCTCTTTGCAGTATTAAAGCCTGTATAGAAAGCGAAATCGTGTTAATGTGGAATCGGACCTAAGATTAATGGTGACAAAACTTATTCCGGATTTCGGTGCCATTATGGAAAAACAGGAAGAATTTCATTCCTCATATTACTGACCCCACATTTGAGAATATTGTTTATCAAGATAATTTCCATTAAAAAACAAAACAAAACAAAACAAAACAAAACAAAAAGAGTACATTGATTTTCAGTCTTGAAAGTACTGTATTTTGAATTGAAATGTCTTTCACTAGGAAGCAATCATGTATCTTTATAATAAATTACTTATTGCAGTATTTTTCTTGATCTTTTTCTTGTCAGTGGTAATTCTAATTAGTATAGTTTTTAATACCATGTGAAATTTCAGTTAGCATTGCAATGAGTTCCGCGGATCACTTTCCGAATGCACTGGGGGTCCGCGTTATCGGAAAGTTTGAGAACTACTGCTCTAAAGGAAACATTTGATGCTTGTGATAATAATTCGCACTTTTAATTTTTTGAATAATTGTTCCGAATAACCTAATTAAAAAAATAATAAAAGCTTTAAGAAGAGCTTATTAAATTGACCTTGGGCCCTAGGACTGATAACTTCACATAGCAACGGATCTTTTATTAGATGTGGAGTGATATCATTCTTTCACAACCTATGCGAATAACACACAAAAACGAGAGAAAAACATAGGTCAAAATGGGTACCCTTACTGTGGGAAGGAATGTCCAGTGGGAAAAAAATCAACAGGCAGTCCACACGGGAGTAGTCAAAGAAAAATGCTGTTCCTTTTTCTCTTCTTAAAGACAGAGATATAAGAATACTTCAACGAAAAAGTGGAAATAAAGAATTCACACGTTTTCTTTTAAAATATAACGTAGTAATATGGCTGCTAGATTTGTATTTCTTTATTATTCATTCTGAATATTTAGTAAATACAACAAACCTTTGCAAATTGGGTAGAAAATGTCGGCTCTAAAAATGTATGCATATCACAATAAAATTAGTAACATTCTTTCTTCTCAGAGCATCTTCGTTGTAGCTGTGGGAAACCTTTTCTTTAATGGATGTAGAATCTTTTTCTTTCTTATATAATGCTAACGAGATGAACACACTTTCAAAATGGAGGATAAATATGCGTAGTTATGAGGAATTCCCGTTGCGTAAATAATGCGTAGTGAATATTTAAGAATTAAGAAAAAAAAACTGGTTTGTATATTGTCTGGTTTGTTTCTTAACCTTCGACCTTTTTCTACATCTCAAGCAAGCATATTCCAGCATTCACCCTATAGTAATACAACAAGAGAAATACATTGTTTTTGTCATTTATCTTATAGTAATATAACAAGAAAAATACATTGTTTTTAATTAATTTATCTTATAGTAATACAACAAAAGAAATACATTGTTTTTATGTGTTCACAATTAGAATCGATCCCTACACAAAGGACTTAAGTAAGGAATAATTAGACAGACAGTGGACCCACGGATTACGAACTTAATCCATTCCATAATCTTGTTTCTAAACCAAAATATTTCTTTTCCCATTGAAATTAACGTAAATACAAGTAGTCCGTTCTAACCACTAGAAACATGATACTGTTTGTATGTTTTACATTTTTAAGTGTTTCTGTGATAAAGATTAGCATTAGGAATTAGATTTCTGGGTTTTCGGCATCTATGGCCATGTTAAACTGTCACTAGGATTAGGATAAGAAATTATATTTCTGGGCTTTCGGCATCTATGGCCATGTTAACCCGTCACTAGGATTAGGATTAGGAATTAGATTTCTGGGCTTTCGGCATCTATGACCATGTTAGCCCGTCACTAGATTAGGAGTAGGAATTGGATTTCTGGGCTTTCGGCATCTATGGCCATGTTAGCCCGTCACTAGGATTAGGATTAGGAATTAGATTTCTGGACTTTCGGCATCTATGGCCATGTTAGCCCATCACTAGGATTAGGATAAGGAATTAGATTTCTGGGCTTTCGGCATCTATGGCCATGTTAGCCCGTCAGTAGGATTAGGATAAGGAATTAGATTTCTGGGCTTTCGGCATCTATGGCCATGTTAGCCCGTCAGTAGGATTAGGATAAGGAATTAGATTTCTGGGCTTTCGGCATCTATGGCCATGTTAGCCAATTACTAGGATTAGGATTAGGAATTAGATTTCTGGGCTTTCGGCATCTATGGCCATGTTAACCCGTCACGTATTAGGGATGACGTCCCTTGGTAACACACTATCTGGGGAAAGGGAAGAAAGAAAGGAGTGGGGAAGAAGGGAAGCGGCCTAGGACCTGTATGTTAGGTACCATTCCGGCATTCGCGTGGTGTGAATGAGGAAAATCCAGGAAAAACTCACTCAGAACGGCTGGTTTGAAAGGGCTTTTATATTTTTTGATCGCGTGTCCCCACCGGGAATCAAACCCGAGATCTGTGATGAAGAATAGAAGATGAAAACAATGTTGTCCTTTCTAATTCAAATAAGTAACAGTACATTAAAGATTGCAGTATGAAGAGTAAAGAACAGAAAAATGCGAAAAAGAACAAAAAATAGTTTTTGATCAAAGCACTCTGAAAATATGTTTATGGCAAACATTGAAACGAGTTGCCGAGAGCGTGGAATTGTGGGTACAGGCGCGTGTGTGGGTTCGTACTGCGAAATATTGTTCATAACCTCACAGGGGAGGGGGTCACAAATCTTGTTCTAAACCGATTTCTTCGCGAACTGACGTGATCGTAGCCCGTCGGTTTACAGTATATGATTTCAACCTACAATAACAACCTTAAAAATACTTGTGACTAGTGACGACGCTAGGGGGAAGCAGGGGAAGTTACCCCATTCCTAATACCATACCAAGACACTTACCTCTGGTGTGTGGAGTCCTTAGTTCGATCCCCGGACAAATAAGTTTGTGGTGGACAACATCGTGTCCGTGGATTTTTTCGCGGTACTCCCGTTTCCTCCCACTTTCTTATTCCACTAATTCTTCCGTTATCATTCACTTGCTTTAATCATCGTCTCCCTTAGCCTAAGGGGCATAATCGTTGGACGTTAAACTAAAAGATTTCATTTAATTCCATCTCCATTTTACAATATTAAATATCGAAAATATTGGCAAAAGGATCTTTGACTCAATGACTATAAAGACAATAAAATATATTGAATTACAGCTCAAAATTATGTACAGCTTAAAACATTTTTGATACGTGTTGGTACCAAATGATCAATGGTGGCATTCACCTCCGCTTTTCTCCTGTGTATCACCTATTACTGTGATCACGGGCGGCCATTAGGGAGGCAAAAGGGGGCAATTGCCCCCCCACACTTTTTTGAAGTAACCCATTAAGTTATATAGTTTCATTTAGAAATGTAAAGTTTTTGTATGTATTACTGGTTCATAGAAAAAATGGTGCCATATAATATTTTTCGTTGCCTTCAGTATGTCGGTTGTCTTCCCGTGGAGTTAAGAAAGCAACAAGAATTGGGTTGTAATTACTACCGAAAATAACCCAAAAAATAATTTTTGGAGCACAACAATTCCAGCATACTTTCACTTCTTCTTAGAAGGGCTCGATATATTAGTCAGCCGCTTTGAAACTAATTGAGAGAACATTTCGCAGAAAAAAAATCACAAGTTATTCTTTAATTGCACAGAAGTTGACAGTTCCTAAAATGTCTTTTCTTCTTTCGAATAGTAAGGAATATTGATTAAAAAGAGAGTAATGTGAAATAACCAGCTTTTCCATTGTTTTCAGTGTAGCATACGAGTGAAGTGGTGTGTTTAGGTGTGTACGAGTTATATACAATTAAATTTAGTGAATTCAACATAATTCTAGGTTTTAGGATTATTTTGTATAACAGGAGTGTGGAGTGATTGTAAATATTGTGTTTTGATGTGGTCCAAAAAAGTAAAAATTGCATCTAATGGCAAAGAACATGTTTCGGGAAGCTGCAAAAGTAATTATTTCTTTTAAATGTAGCATATGCTTGTAGTATTTACTGTCTTTCACTTTCTTAAGGGTAATAACATACATTTAATAGCATGTGTGGAATTATAAATAAAGTTGTGCATTAATCCCAGTTTCAATGTAACTTCTACAAAACAAGCCTCATTATTCATTACCGTGATTAATATTATTCTTTCTATTTATTTGTTTTGTAAATTTGTTATTAAATAATCTGAACACACAATTTTCAAGACAGAATTTTAAGATGTTCATGAGCAAGGAATCAAATTTCTTCTTACATTTCGTTGTTTAATAGTACAAAGAGCTAGTACCTACTTCTGTTGCTCTTGTCAATTTACTTAATAAGATATGAAATGCGATATACGGTATTTTAACTGAAAAAGATAGTATCCTATTAGTTATACAACCTTTCGTAAAAAAAATGTTAGAAACAACCAGGTAAACTAACACTGATATACAAATATTCAGATCATGTCTTGGCCCCGCTTTTAACGTTCAATCTCCGCCACTGACTGTGATACATCCAAGGTCAATCGTTCCAATATCTAACATACAACATAACAGTGACGAATTTTTGAGTTTTTTAAAAATAATTTCAGTAATTAGTGTTAATATTTGAGACAAGACCAAAGCCTTCGATATTGGTCTTGGTTTCGTCTCGAAATACAAATATTTGTCTCGCTCTTGTCTCAGCTACGTCTTAACATGTTAATTCTCGGTCTCGTCTCGGAATTTCAAGACAGAGACTAGTCTCTGTCTCGCTATCAACCCTATTTCTGATTATTGTTGTATTGATTGTTATCTTATTTATCCTAACGCTAACGCACATACTGCTTGTAAAGTGCACTTGCAGTACTGTACCGCATGTCTCAGAACTCCTGATTCACTTGTTGTTAGGTGCAGTATGTTAGACTGTATGATTAATGTTGGTGTGTTTCTTGTTTTGTTTGTGTTGTGGTGTAATGTTGTTTCTTTCCTTTTTTTCCAGTCAGCTACGCTACAAAATGGTGGCTCGCCTAAAGTTTGAGAAACGTTCTGAGATACAGAACATTACGGAAATCCAGCGACAAATGAAACAGCTGTACGGTTATCCTGCACCACAGCGGAAGCCAATAACAAAGGTAAATAAAGCCTTCGATACCACTGGTAGTGTAATTGACGCCAAGAGGCCGGGTAGGCCTAGGTCCGTCAACAATCCCGCAAATGTGGCTCGGATACAGGCGGAACTTGCAAGGTCACCTCACAAGTCTAAATCCCACACTCTGAATATCCTAAGGTATCGGTTGCCAGGGTTGTCAAGGATCCGAAACCGCGCCCATATCATCATTGCCTGCTGCACGCAGTCAACATCTTCCCCAGGTGATGGATTGGACAGCGAGGAACAATGGAGTGGCCGCCACGGTCACCAAACCTCACCCCTCCCGACTTCTTCCTATGGAGGCATTTGATTAGCAAGGTGTATGCAAGACCCATAAACAGTGTTGCGGAATTGACGGCGCGAATCACCGAGGAATTCAACACCATTCCCGTTCAGATGTGCCGAAATGCGTGCAGAAATGTACTTCTCCAGATGGAGGCTTGCATCGATGTTAATGGCTGGTAGGTGGACCTCCATATGGAGAATAGGGATTAGACACTAAAGCACTTGATTTTTACATCATTCCTCTGTACCTACAATTTTGTTTTATGCCATTCTTGTTTAAAATAAAAATGTACTGATTATCAAAAGGCGAGTCACTCCTCCTGGTACATCCTGTAGTGTTCCATATATATATATATATATATATATATATATATATATATATATATATATATATATATATATATATATATTATTGAGTCTTTCCGATGTGACACCTGCGAAATTGATCCGTCACCAAGAACCGAAGTCGGGACCACACATGTGAAAGTTAAGGTGAAAAACATTCAGTTTCATAAACCCCTGCTCCTTAATTGGAAAAGTTGTATTTAAAAAATATTTTCGCTTTTGAGGAATACCGTTATCAGCAGCTGGTATTTAGTTTGCTCGAAAAGAAACATATTTTGCCTACTTACGTACATGCAATGTTGCAGTGTTTTCAAGATAAAGATCACCAGATGTTCGTATGCACCAAGACGCTTTCAGCATTATTTTCAAAAAGAGAAATAAAAAAGGTGTTTTGAGGCAATCTTTATAGAATTCTGTTGTTATTCTTCATGTCTGAAGAAAATACACGGCTTGAAACATAATATACATACGGTATACCAGAAATAGCCTTTTTCCATTCGCAATTTCCTTTCCTTTCAGTTTTTAATGATGTGTTCCAGCCCCCTAGTGAAGAGACTTGGGGTTTTATCTGTTTTTAAAATTTGTGCCGCAAGGTGGCGGAGTGGCAGCTGTTAAATTGGAGGAGGTCTTTATGGTTGTTCTTTTTCTCACCTGCTCAACCTTTTCACCTCTTTCTTGATGTTTTCCAATAAACAAGAGATCATCTTCAATATTGCCTGCTGTGTCGGAGATAAATATAACTAGCTTTTCCTTACCCATTTAACAAACTTCCTTTATTCTTTTTGTATATTCGAGATAGAAGGTAATTGTAAGGAACAAATGAAATAGTAGAATTGAGAAAAAAGAAAGAAAGAAATCACTACTTGTCTGCTAAGCAGAAAAAAAAGCAACAAACTTAAATTAAGTGTTCGTGTGAACATAGTAGCAGCAGAGACGGAGTGGGTCAGTAGGTCGTGGGTCAACAGGACGTGACCCACTACGACCCACCACCCACCATGACCCACTCTGATCCACTCTGCTTAATGCATTGTAGACAGCATCTTCTGAACACTGATGAAATTGTCTACATTTTACTTTTAAGATCATTTTTCTTCCTTTTTCATTTTATTGGCCTATTTTACATTGCTTTGTGACTTTCAAATTTCATCCTATTTTCCACTGAAAAGTATCTGTAATTTAACAAGGAAATAATTATATATGATAATTAAATTTAAATTCATCGTAATATAGCCCGTGACAAGCACTCTGCCATTTTATATCGTAAAGGTCAGATCCGCCAGTATTGTAACAGAGCGGTGTTTGAGCTAATGACCATAGAAATTCAAACTCCGATTAGTGATAATTTCACAGCCTTATTTTATTATAATCTAAATGTGAACTCTTTAGTCAGTGGAGAGGTGGGCGTGGAGCATGGGTCACAGTTGATGATGGTGGGTTTTAGTGGGTCGTGAGTTCAATGGATCGTGGGTCACGCTGTGTGGTGGGTCAGTAGGTCATGGGTTAAGTTTTCAATGACCCACACCATCTTTGGGTAGCAGTATACAATTCAGAACTATATATTTAAAAAAATACAGAACAAATATGTAATATTATTTTAATAGATCATTGTGTAAATAGTCAAAATATGTAAGATTCTTACCTCTAAGCAGAGGCGTAAATAAGGGCCCTGCATACCCCGCATTGCGGGGTGCCCGAAGCCATCACGGGGCCCCAAATCGTGATGTAAGACGTAGAGAAGGGGACCCATTCCACGTTGTCTGCGGGGTGGCCCCAAGCCCTTAGTTACGCCATGAATTAAGTATGCGATAAGGCAGCGTGTTAACGCATGGTGAACAAGCATATAAGTGTCCATAAATATGTCCAAGAACTGTCTGAGACGTAAGGAATTTCGAAGTGATAAAACATTTCGATAGTACTAAAATCATCATCATCATCATTAAGTATTCTGTCGTAATTGGCAGGTCATTTGCCGCCACTGAGAAGCTTCCATGCTCCACGGTCTTTAGCTAACCTCTCCGTCTTCACGTACGATTTTTCTGTTTTAATATAGTTCATCAATTGTAGCTTTTCTTCATAGCGAATAGCCCAACCAGCTTCTCATTATCTTCTCAATAATATCAAAAACTGTTTTCTTTCCCACTTCCCTCCAACTCCTAACATCCTCTCATTTGCTTTCCGTTCGATCCAACTAATTCTCTCTATTCTTCCTCACACCCACATTTCGAAAGCTATTAGTCGTTGGGGCCGCGGTGGCTCAGTGGTAGAGGTCCCGGGTTCGATCCCACTCCCCGCCAAGTGAACTTTGTGGTGGACAAACACCGTGTGCGTGAGTTTTCTCGGGGTTCTCCCGTTTCCTCCCACTTTCTTCATTCCACCATTTCACTCATTACTCATCATCACCGTCTCCTTTAGTCTAACTGACATAACCCTGGGATGTAAAACTCAAAGATTTCATTTCATTTTCATTTGTTTAGTCGTTGGATGTTGCATTTTATTTCCTTATTCTCTACATCGAACAGTACTAAGTAATGATGGAACTGATGGATATCGTATTCAAGTATCAATTGAAGCTGAAATTGAAAATAGAATAATTGGTAGTGGGAAAAGAAAATACTTTATTATTTGATAGAATACCGAACCTTTAATTTACCTTATTTTTTAAGTTGTAAAAATACTTGACACGTTTTCTACAACATCATTCCTTACTGAAAGATAAAAGTAAATTTTCTTTAAGTGTAAAGTTAAAAAGTAAGATTTACAATGCCTTCTGCACTCGGTGCCCTTATCCATGTTCTGCGACCTCTAACCTTTGGTATCAAAATACAAATTCTTTTGTAATGGTAGGACCTAGTAAAAGGTAAAAAAAGTTATTTAGTAGCAGTTGTAAAGAAAATAAGAATATTATTAACAAAAGTGTAATTTTTTGATCAATCATTTCTGTATTTATATCCATAACAGTTAAATCCTAAAGTAAATCTGTACCTAGAAATACAATTCTTCCGTAAAACAAAATTTTAAAGGTAATAGGAGTACATTTCGTGAATAAAGGATTAAATATGTATATAATGAATTTATGTATGGTTCGAGATTGTATATTTTTATCGTAAATAATGCTCAATAAAACATACTTTAGTAAATTCAATTAATACAGTATCAACACATTTATTACAATATATACAATATATACAATATACAATATATACAATATTATTTTGTACGTATTCTTTAACCGAGTAAAAGCATTGTTCTATCAAGTACCTTTTAAGTTTGGATCTAAAGTTATTTACAGAGACCTGATTTTTTATACATGGTGGAAGTAGATTGTATAATAGAGTACTTTTGTGTGTAACTGATTTATTGTATATATTTGTTTTATATTCATGCAAGTGAATATCAACTTTACTTCTTGTGTTGTACCTGTGAATGTGTTTGTTAACAATAAATTCACTACTATGTTTTTTTTTTTTTCAAATACATTAATATTTCGAACAAATACATCGAGGGAAGAGTCATTATTTCAAGTTCCTTAAAAATATTTCTGCAAGAAGAGGTCCATTCTACTCCTGCAAGTACTCTTACCACTTTCTTCTGTAGTCTAAAGATAACAATACTTTTAGGTGCATTTTCCCAGAACATCAAGCCATATTTTATTATAGAATGAAAATTTGACTAATATGTACACTTAGCTGCTTTGACATTAATCTTATCTCTTACACATCTAATTGCATAACATAGTTTGCTTAACTTACTTCTTACATGTTCTATATGTGGTTCCCAGTTGGAATTATTAGATATTTTAACTCCAAGAAAGGTAACAGTTTCTACATATTTAACTGCTTTATATTTATTCTTCTTATTGGATTGGCTTGATTACTTTTATCATTGTAAAAATTTAAGGCACATGTTTTATTTGCATTAATAATTAGGTCATTTTTATTCATCTAACTTGAATGTTGGTTCATTGCCGTTTGGCAGTTTGAAGCTAATTCGCTTTCATCTTTCCCGCTAACTATTATAATTTGTATCATCTGCATATAAAGTCACACATGAACTGTTAATACTTTCAGAAAGATCATTTACATAAAGAAGAAAGAGAAGTGGCCCTAGAATTGATCCCTGTGGTACTCCACGATTAATAATTTCTTCACTTGATACACATTTTTTAATTTTATTATTTACTATTCCTGTGATTTCAGTTACTTGCTTCCGATCTTTAAGGTATGATTTGAACCATTTATTTGCCAAGCCTTTAATAACATAGCAACTAAGTTTTTCTAGCACTATGTTATGATTTACTAAATCGAAGGCTTTTGTTAGATCTAAAAATTTTCCTATAGATAATTCTTTCTCATCCAGCAACTTTCTGCAGGTTTCTAGAAAATGAAAAATTGCTGTCTCTGAGGATTTACCTTTCAAGAAACCATGTTGTGTGTTGGATATAATAGAATATTTATTAATGAAATCCATTACCCGATTGAACATTATTTTTTTCCAGAATTTTACCTATAATGGGTAGCAGTGATATCGGTCTATAGTTTTCTATTTCATTGAGTTTACATTCTTTTGTATAATGGTTTAACTTTAGCAACTTTTAGTTTATCGGGAAAGGTTCCTGTGGCGATTGAAATATTTGAGAGATAATATAATGGTTTAACTAAATATTTGTAACAACTTTTTTATCAAATTATTAGAGATTTCACCCGTCCTAGCCGAATTCAAATTTTTCATTTGTTTTATTATGATGATTATTTCACTCTGTGTTACTGGTTTCAACAATATAGATTTGACATTTTTTTAATTTTATGTTCCGTTAAGTTAGTTTTACTAGTTCCTTTGTTTTTAATAAGGGTTTGTCCTACATTTGTGAAATATTTATTAAAACACGCTGCTCTGTCCTTTGGATTTGTCATGTTACGCCCTTATAAATTATACTACTTATATGGATACTATGCGTTTGCATGTTGAGCTCTTCTTTAATTATTTTCCACATTGCCTTTGTTTTATTGTGTGATTGAAGAATCTTCCCTGCTGTTATAATTTGGTTTCGCTATCTATAATAATAACTTTTAGAGTCGATATAATTTCGGCATGTTACTTTACTACCGGTATGATGTACTGGCTGATACCGATCAATTTTCACCAATGGACAACTGCTTAATATTGTAACCGAAGAAGAATTAGGACCACGCGGAAATTACATTAAAATGTCTAACGGTGTTACTTTTAGCAAAAGTATAAGTTTATTATATTTTTGCACATCTTATCTTTTTCTTTTTCTTCTTCTTCTTTTTTTTAAAAAAAAACACAGTATCAATTTTAAGCTCACTTAATGTTTCTGACTGCCTTCCCCGGGTACAACCGTGCTTAAAGCGTGTATTGGTTGTATAAATTACACAGCTTTTTATATATATTTAAAAACCTTAGTTCCTAACTAGTTTAAAATATTCCATTTTTTCCTATATTTGTATATTTCTAATGATTCAGTTTCCGCCCTCCCCTTGTGGCCCACAACTGATTTTAATAACTATACTTGCTAAAGACATGAAATAACAAAAAAAAAAGTGTCAATTTGCACTCTAAAGTGCTACATTTCCATTTTTTTTTTTTTTTTTTTGCTAAATTTATTACTAACATTGTTATTAACAGTGTCAGCTTTGTTAGAAAAGAAATCAATGTCAGATGGAGAAAAGAAGGACGAAGAATAATCGTGAATCCAATTGTATTTACCCCTTTCTTCTTGATTCTCATCGGGACATTTCCTTAGCTAAATAAAAAAAAAAAGAAAAAAAGAAATGTAATATTTTCAATTGTTATTTTTAAATGTGACTAATTTAACAAGTTACTTACGAATACAAACCAGGATTAGAGAAAGAAAGCTGAAGGACTATATATAGCCCACGAGCCACCCTTTGAATCACACTAATGCACGCAAATCAAATTCGGTCATAGCATAAAGAATTGTGTTGGTATTTTTGATCTTTATTGATCCCAAGTGAAATTTGTAGGTAAATTATGGCTAACAAATGTAATTGATGATATAAAAGTAAAAAGGAAGTACGGAGCGAAACAAGTATGCATTTGAAAAAGGCCAGAAACATTTATGTTACAGGCATAGAACAGAATAAAAACTAATTTTATTTATATAATTTTGTATATGTACAATACTTTTTTTTAATCACTGCTCCTGCAGTTTACGAGGCGAACTCACAAAAGCTCCAAGATTTTTTGTTTCTAAATCGATTTCTTACCCTTTGTCAGTTTTACTTTGGTTTCAAACTCTTTTTTATATTTACAAACAGGACGGACAAGAACAGCTGAACTCAAGAAACGATAGTTTTTTGTTCTTTGAATTCCTCTGGGTCGTGAGTTTGATTGGAAATAACATAGCACTGGCAGCGTTCTGAAAAGAAAAGAAAATACCTTCATTTGTTACTTTTTATTGTATTGCTATCCTGAGTTAAAACGGCACGTGTAACACTAAAACAGTTTGTGAATCACACATGAAACTTTCTTCTTCTTCTTCTTCTTCTTCTTCTTCTTCTTAGCATCGTATATTCTCTTACCTGATTCACTGAGATTATAGTGGACTTTATTTAAAGGAACTACGTTAATATCAGTGGCGTATTTAGAGGGGCTATAGGGCTCAAACCCTCTCCCCCCGAAATAAATTTGTTAGTTTTTCGCATTCCACGTACAATAATAATCCTTCTTACTATTTCTAAGAATTTCTTTCACTTACCACTTTCTTATACCCTTTTTTTTTTTTTTTTCAGAAATAATACTGTATTTGTCAAATTTCATTCCATGTAAGTACTGTGTTCCTTTTTATCGCCTCTGTTTCTTTTTCTTAGTTATTACTTTCTTTCGTATCTCCTATCATACTTTCGACCGTTGTTAGTTGTGATTCAAGTCAGCCGTCGTCAGTAACACCAAAACTAAGCGGAGCTGATAAGCGAAACTGATGTTCCACACCAAGTTGCACGGATATCAACATAAAGGGACTAGTTATTATAACAAAGAAATATTTACATAGTTTAGTTATAAAGGAAGGCAAATGTTTAAATTAAAGAAAATCAAGAGAGGGAATAAGTAGCCCGGGTAATTATGTAGACCAAGAGGATGCATTCTTTTTCTTCTACGAATAGAATAAAAGGTTATACTTACTGCTAAATTTTTGTGTGAATCATACCACTTAAGATTCACCAGTCTCCAATTCTTGTAGAGCTCCCTCGTGGCTAAGCGGTTAGCGCACGCGTCTTTGGCGTGGGAGACCCGGGTTCGATTCCCGGCGGGAGCTCCCGTGGTTCGGATTCCACGTTAATCAGTAGGTCCACGTCTCATATAGCCTCGCTGCTGAAAGGGACGCTAAACTAAAATCAACTCAACTCCAATTCTTGTAATTAAAACTTTAATTTATTCATAAATTAAAATATATTTAATTATCAAATTCAGGTGGGCGATTGCTTCTCCTGCTTCCCAGTGTTGTGCATAGCCCCCTCCAAAAACAAAATCCTAAATACGCCACTGGTTAATGTACTGCATTATTTCGACTTGGATGTCTATACGTGAGCACTAGTGAAAATAGACTTATTTAAGAAGTGCGTAAAATGTACGTAATTTCTTGACTGGCACAGATTGAGAATCTGGGTGCAAAATTAGAAAAACATGAGTAAAATCTGACTTCACAAGGAGAGTGTTACTTCTAAGGAATTTATTTGGGCAAGCGCTATACGAAAGGGCATTGACATGTAAAGCATCCAACATATTTTGATGAATTTGAAATACTGATCTTCCTTTCCCCATGAAAATATTTGATCTCAGCGCAATACTTCAATTCCCCCATTATTATTATTATTATTATTATTATTATTATTATTATTATTATTATTATTATTATTATTATTATTATTTACATAATTGACTTCAAGCATTTGCCGAAATAAAAATTAAAAGAAGATATAGAAATATGAAAATGATTAATGATAACGAAATGTTGGTACGTAATTTATTTTAAAGAATATCATGTGACCTAGTATACTTTGTCAATGTTCTAGGTTGGGTTAAAACTCTTCAGTCATTCCACGCAACGTCGTGGAATTCTTTATAACCTTAAGAGTCTTCATCCCGGCGAAATTAAAATACCGCTAATTTTACAGTAATTATGTGATATCTTCAAATAGATAAAAGATAATCGAAATGTGGAACAAGAGCACCCTAGAGAATATTATTTTACATGAGAAACCGTTATCACGACTCACTTATCTGCTTTCGATTTCGAGCCATTTTGAAAATCGGTATTTATTTTCGCGTTTCTAAACAGCTGAAAACGGAAAGCCACTAGGTGACTTGTGATAACGATACCTCACGCAAAATAATATTGTCTAGGGCGCTCTTGTTCCATATTTCAATTATCTTTTATCTATTTGAAGATATCACATAATTACTGTAAAATTAGCGGTATTTTAATTTCGCCGGGATGAAGACTCTTAAGGAGAGACCAGTTCATATATATTTCGTTATTATACAGGGTATCCGGAATGGGACTGACGGTTTTTAAAAGTGTATAGTTTTAATATGGTCAGAGATACAGAAGGAAAAGCATGCATTTTAAAGGAGAACTCAAAAAGTTTATTTGGTCTTATTTACAAGTCATTCTAACTCAGTGTAACTCCACCTGAGCTCCATTTGTAAATTGTTACAATATCTAGCCTGAACTCAATCTCTCTCCACGTATTTTGGAACATTTGAGGTGTTACTGAAGCAGTTGCATTCCTAATACGGTTCTTTAGGAATAATTGATCCTTCCACGCCTGGATACTGTTGCGTGATGGAGGATTCTTGTGGTAAACACGTCGAAAGTTTCACTGAACTTGAACGAAACTTTTGTCTCTGCAAACCACCACACGCATTGCGCCTTTTCGACTGCCGACATCATTTCTGTTTATCGGCGATAACTACCGTCACTGGTAGTTGTTCAAGTATGAAAATTTGCTGAACAAAACTTTTTGAGTTTTCCTTCAATATAAATGTTTTCTTTTTCTTCTGTATCTCTGACCATATTAAAACTATACACTTTTAAAAACCGTCAGTCCCACTTCGGACACCCTGTAAATCCAAGCAAGTACTAGATTCTGTGGGACTCAAGCAAACATCGGTGGCCCAAGTCCAGTTAAATAGGCTATATCGGTAAAGTGGGGCAACACTTTACCAGAGTAAGGAAGTCCAAAAGAGCCACACAATGAATGTTCTGCACAGAGTGACAGAGGTGCCAACAACTGTACCAATTTACCGAATGTATTTCAATGACAATGATAATAGCTTTTGTATATAAATGATTAGAATTATTAAAGAAACTCAAAAGTTCTCGAAAAGAAAAACGTACACTAGAAAGCTAAAAACATTGACAGTTCTCAATACTCATTCTTTGTAAGCGAGGCACCGAACCTTGTTTTTGAAGTCAGCATGACAACGGCGTGACCACTGCAAACTCTTTCTATCTTTTGGGGGTTTGTCGAGATCGTTACAAACTAGATCTTTGGAGTACAATGTAGGAGGCATGTAAAAAAAAAAAAAAAGAAAAAGAAAAAAGAAAAAAAGAAAAAAAGAAAAGTTCGAAGTTATTATAATCGAAAATCTCTCAGGAAAGCCCTCATGATAAGAGGTGATCACCTTAAATGTGATGCAAGATAAGAGAACCGGCCTTTTGAAGCCGGTTTCTCAATGCTCCCATTCTCAAGGGGAAAAGTTGAATTGAAGGCATCTCGTACGTAAAAACTTGCAAAAGTCAATATTTAACAAAAAAGTAGATAAATCAGTCAATGCAAGATATAGCATTTATACCTTAATTCTTGCTTCATACAACAACAGTAGTTAGACATGTATGCTATATATGTACACGGATAAATGTATAACAACAACTTGAAAAGAGCTCCTGACTGGTATTTCAGCATCTTGTGTTGAGTTTTGTGGTACTCGGTAAATGACGAAAGAAAACGTCTTAATTAAAAGCATACATCCGCCCCTAGCGAAAGTCTACCTAACAAGAGAGAATCTGGCCTTTCTGTATGTACTTAGTTGCAGTTGATGGAGAACTGGTTTTTTTCAGATCATCTCACAAGATGGGATGCTCTTAAGATCTTCTCTTTTTTATCTTCCAAATGAGTACTACTGGAGTTTCCCTTGCTTCTAGTATGCGTAGGACGATGGGTGTGGCCAGCGTCTTCCATTACAACAGAGTAAACGAATCACTCTCTCATGCAGAGAATTCGTCTTAACCAATTATTCCGTGTGTTTGCCTTTTTTTTCTTTAATTTCTGCTTCTACAACGAGATGGCGCACAAGTCTCCGGTAATAGCCTGATGCTTCTTTTTTTTTCGTTGTTTATTTTACTTTTTATAGTGGACCTTCTGGTCAGTCTTGTTCAAAAAAAGCATGAATATAGATAACCTAATTGATCTTTCTTCCATCAATCCTAGTGATCAGAGATATATATAACTTTTAAATTAATTTATCTCTATCTTCAGATGTATAATGATAAATTCAAGACGGAGTTATTGCTGATGTAAATTTATCTTACAAATTTCATTTGTATCTTCCGTCTACGCTGTACAGAATTGTTGTTGCGGCCGTCACGATATATATATATATATATATACAGTGGCGGATCAAAGGGGGGGCTGTAGCCCCCCCTTGACGCTCAGATATACACTGGATAAAATGGGCTTCAATCCTGCTTTACACTGGATAAAACGGCAAAATATGGTTTAGCCCCTCCCTTGATCATATCCTGGATCCGCCCCTGTATATATATATATATATATATATATATATATATATAATGAAGCATATTTGCAGCTTTCCGAAGCCATGTTGGTCTGCTGCATCAAAACTATTCTCAACGTTTGACGTATTTGGTGCAGTGGCGTAGGGAAGTGGGGCCCAGAGGGGCCGCCCCCCCAAAGAGGTATTTTGATGTTTTGTAATTTTTTTTATATATTTTTATGTTTATATATTTTTTGTTTGTAATTTTTCTATATGTACCTATAATAGCACTTGCCCCCTCCCCCGAAACACACATCCTGGCTACGCTACTGATTCCGTGTGTAATCCGTTTCTACTTTAACCCTTTCGAGACAGTGTCGGGAAAGTGGTGCACATGGGTGTGGCACTTCCTTAATCCTCTGCTGTGTGAACACTAATTAAGATATCGCGATGATTTTTTCTATGACAAATATGGTTGGACTACAGTTTATCCTGATGGTATTTCTTCTCGTGAGTGTCGAATTTCCCTCTTAAATTTGAGTCCAAAATAATAAATTCGAGAATTTTCAAATTTCCACTTTTTTTTTCATTTTCCTATAGCTTTCTAAGTTTTAGAGATATCTACTTAGGACTTGTCAGGTGTATATACCTCGTATGAGTACCTAATTGTTGGGACCAATTACGCCATCCCGCGATCAGTGTTGTCAACTAAGGAAAATAAAATTTTCCTATTTTTGGGTAGAAAAATTAGAAATTTTCAAAATTTATGTTTATAAATCCGTACCTATACGAACGAACGCAAGTCAACTTACGCCAGTCGAACATGAGTCCTTACTGAACTAAAGCAGTACAGATTGTTACAATTGGGTAATTGGGTTGGGGGGAATTTGAATTTAAGTTCTAAACCTTCATTTTTTTTACTTTTCTGTTTACCATAATCTATTTTTTTTTTAAACTACAAACTTCGTTTCTTAGATATCGACATGATACTTGTAGGATATATTAGTGGTGTACGAAAGTTTGATTTTTTAGATAGCCTGTGTCTGTCTGGTAGCAGTGTTTCCAGCCACAGAAAATTTTAATTCTTCAATTTAAGGGCAACCTTCGGAAAATATCCCTTTTCCCCCCTCTTGTTGGCTACATGGGAACAAATGTACCAGTATCTGAAAGCCTCATCTTTGCCCTACACAACGCATCATAGAAAGTCTCACTTGGATAATTAGAGGAAGTACAGTTGAGGTTTATAGTATACCTTGTTCTCTAACAAGGAAAGCTATCCAACTCCTCGGCGAGTATCGCATTGAAACTTGCACAAGTGGAAGAACACATTGAAAGATGGAAGGAAATATGCTTACTCTTACTATTCGCAACGTCGTCGAACCGGAAGTAGGATGATCGTTCCATCATAGCCCCTGAAAGTTATGTACTCTTGCCATACACGCCAGAATGTGATACACTGGAACCTCTTTTCTCACGGAGACAAATATTGTAAACTCAAGATGATAACTGTCGGTGGCGATTGGGATCTCTACTAGGTCATGTCAAATGGAACACGATACACGATCGTAAGTTCCAAACGAAGACGTTTACCCGGTGGAGAAAAGGGACACGTTGAAACCAGAACTCAAAAATGGCTTTCTATGATTATTATTGTTATTAGTTGACTATTATTATTATTATTATTATTATTATTATTATTATTATTATTATTATTATTAGTAGTAGTAGTAGTAGTAGTAGTAGTAGTAGTAGTAGTAGTAGTAGTAATAGTAGTAGTAGTAGTAGTAGTAGTATGATTAGCATTATTAATATGAGCAGTATGAAGAGTAAAAATAATAATGAGAAGAAGACAAGAATAGGGTATATTGTTGGGCTCGTTAAGTAACGAAGGACTTCGGCCCATCTTGAGTGTCGTCTGGCACTGCTATAAAGGTTTTAAAATCCACAAACAGCCATACCCCAGCCGGGATTCGAAGTCGGGACCCTTGAGTCGCTGGCTTGACGCCTCAACCAACACGAACATAAGGTTGGTAATAAGACGAAGAAGACGACAAAGAAATAATAATAATAATAATAATAATAATAATAATAATAATAATAATAATAATAATAATAATAATAATAATAATAATAATAATAATAATCTTATACCAGTGGTTATCAACCCATTTCCGATCACGAACCCCATATTATCACATCCTCTTGCCAGCGATACCCTTATAATTTGTGGCTTGTAATAAACTTGTGTCTGATTTTTAATATACCTATTGCGGAGATCTCACTATTATTTCTATACTAGTAGAATCCATTTCTTGTATATATTGGATACAGTAATTTCCCTAAAAGGAATGGAATAAAACAAAATTTGGCCCGTTCATTCATATTACAAATATAAAATCCGATCCGTCATACTGTTTCAAAATGAAGGTCGTTTAAAAATTTTAACACTTCATAACTTCCTTAATTTTGGGTCATATGATAAAAGAATAGAATAAAGTGCATTTGCATTCTTCTGTTATTTCAATATGCAGTTCTCATTAGTTTCATATCGTACCTATTTCATTTAAATTGATTTTTAACCAACTGTGCACGTGCACCTGTTGAAAATGTTTAGTAGACCATTTTTTTTTCTTGGCAGTATGTATACAAATGTGTAAAAAATTGTCTATCAGAACAAAATTCAAAATAATAATTATTTAAAAATATTTTCCGATATTAGATTCTAATTATTTTTCTCTCTTTCGCTTATCTTCGCGACCCCCAGATTGATAAACCCTGTCCTATACTATTTCTTCTTCTTGCAGACCTGGTGTTCCTGTGGGTTGAAGCGTTAAGCCAGCGACTCAAGGGTCCCAAATTCGAATCCTGACTGGGGTATGGTTAATTGTGGATTCTAAAACATTTATACCAGTGCTAGAGGACGTTCAAGCCCGGCCGAACACCTTGGTTACTTAACGGACCCAACAATGCATTTGTTGTCTTGTTCTTCTCATTATTATTATTATTATTACTAATCATACTGCTCATATTAATACAACAACAACAACAACAACAACTACTACTACTACTACTACTACTACTACTACTACTACTACTACTACTACTACTACTACTACTACTAATAATAATAATAATAATAATAATAATAATAATAATAATAATAATAGTCATACTAATAACAATAACAATAGGAAACCATTTTTGAGTTGAGGTTTCAGCGTGTCCCTTTTCTCCACCGGGTAAACGTCTTCGTTTGGAACTTACTATCGTGTGTCGTGTTCCATTTGACATCAATTCGCATTAATGACGTACTAGAGGTCCCAATCACTGCCGATTGTTATCATCTTGAGTTTGTAATATTTGTCTTCGTAAGAAAATAGGTTCCAGTGTATCACATTCTGGCATGTATGACCAGAGTATATAACTTTCAGGGGCTATGGTGGAACGATCATTCTACTTCCGGTTTGACGACATTTCGAATCGTAAGAGTAAGTATATTTGCATCTTTCAATGTGTTCTTCTACTTGTGCAAGTTTCAATGCGATACTCGACGAGGAGTTGGATAGCTTTCCTTGTAAGTGGAAAGATAATTGTGATTTTTTAAAAATAGAATGAAATACATTTTGTAATGACTGCTTATTTATTAGATATCGTCACGATAGTTGTAGGATATATTAGTGGGATACCAAAGTCTATTTTAAGATAGTTTGTCTGGTAGCAGTGTTTCCAGATACAGAAAATTTTAATTCCCGATTTTAGATTTTAAAAAAATCGGAAAATATCTCACGTTTGCCTCTATAATTTCCCTCTTGTAGGCTACATTGGCACAAACGTACCAGCATCTGAAAGCCTGATCTTTGGTCAACAAAATACAGCATAGAAAGTTTCAATAGGATAATTAAGTAAGCTGCAGCACCTCCATAACTGTTGATGTTTCCTTCTGAGGCGGGAAAAGTGTCAAAATTTCGTGTGTACGATGAGAGAGAACTTTTCTTTCTATCTTTGTATGGCAGCCAATGACTTCATGTTTTCATTGTACGTTGTCGACACACCAAAGAATTTTTTGAGGTGACTTAGACCCATGTGGCAACAGTGGTGCAAGCTCTAAAAAAATCTTAAAATTCGGTTAGGATTTTTTTTTTGGGTGAATTTTCACCTATACATTTCACTTCCTTTGGCAACACTACAATCAGATGTACGTCATAAAATTGCTACATCCTTCAAAAAAAAAAAAAAAAAGTATCAACCATATAAATTGAGTAAATAGTGTTTGAGTTATAATGCATTGACTGAAGTCTACAAAAACGCCAAAAAATTACCCTGTCTCGAAAGGGTTACGGTCCTACGCTTACATGAATGCGTTTGCAACATATTCAGGCCAGAGGACACCCCACAATTTTAATGTTTATTACTTTCTGACTCAGAATTTCCATCCTATTTGATTTGGACTAGTGTTTCACCGGTTCTAATGTTTGAAATTTCGACATCTCTCTTACTAAATTATTATCTTTGCAGTATAACACTAAACTTTCGTAGTTTTTGTAAAAGCGAATGGTAACTGCTTCCTTTTCTTTATTTCTCGTTCACTTTACATTGGACACAATAATTATGTTTTAATGTTACAAGATCAAAACTAATGAATTAACTTACTGAACTAACTCACTGACTGTACGGCCTATGGAACGCGAAGGTTCAATGCCATGTTCACAAAAGCTCTTCTATCCTTAACCAATTGAATCCAGTTTTTACTTTGTATTCCTATTTCTGCGAGATCTATCTTAATATTGTCCTCCCATCTGCTCCTAGGTCTTCCTCATTGTCGTTTTCCGATTCGTCCTTCAGTTAAGACTTTGAAAGCGTTCCTATTTTCTACCATCCTGGTTACATAACCTCTCCACTTGAGCCTCCTAGATTTAATGATCCTAACAATGTTTGAAAAGTAATGAATTCATGGAAATAAAGAAAGCTTATATTCTACTGATGTTTCAATCAGTGACAATTTCAGACCATTTCTTCCGGGAGAGGGCGATTTCAATACGCAGGAGTAGTACTGTAAAAGTAGTGTAACCTTTATTGAGCATGATCGGAGATTTGCCCCAGGGGGAATTTTGGGTTCGGGCCACCCTGGAAATCATTCTAGGTTTCAGCCACGAATTCAGCTCTCAAGACAACTGACCAACCGTGATTGATTGATTGAGTGATTGATTTTAGTTTAGCGTCCCTTTCAGCAGCGAGGCTATATGAGACGTGGACCTACTGATTAACGTGGAATCCGAACCACATGAGCTAACCGTGATTGAGGCAATTTGGTCCACATACATACCATATTGTAAATGCGTACATTTCTTTTACCACCTACTGTAGCTTCCAATCGACAAGAATACGTAACCTTTGAATAACCAATCAGTGCCACCAGTCATGTTCCTCAATGGATTGACAGGACCAAGAGGAGTATAGAATCTTCAATATATTTAATAGAATCCTTGTATTTTCTTTCTTGTTACGTAACACATACGACATATTTAATTCTTGCATACATTCAAAAATAGAACAAATTGATCTAAGCTAGCAAAATTCAGGTTGCTCCTTCCTGGACATACGAAAACTCAGCCTCATTTCGTAACAGTTTGCGTCAACGCAATGCAAAATTTTCCTTTTAGTTTGCAATATTCCATATCACATACTGATTTTGCAATATGACGTGAGTGAGACTGTTGCATTTTGCGACCATCTATCCTATACAATTTTTTTCACAGATTTGCAACCAAAAGTTCGAATTTTTTGCGCTACGTTAAGGTTCGCAAATTTTGCGATGACTGACACGAAATCAGACCCACTGGTTGCACAAATATTGTGAAATAACTTAAGAAATAATATGAAAGAATATATCATCTCTCCCCGCAGGTAACTAAAACAACTAGTTCATTCACTTCTACTTTGTTTTGTACCTCCCGGTGATTTTTCTCTGCCAAACTTTAGCTCTTGAAAGAGACACTTCACAGAATACTACAGTATTCTTCAATGAGGACTCAAATCAGACCGAAATATATGTACCATTAAATTAAAGTCATGCAAACAATATATGTTTTTGCTCCAATTTTGTAAAGGAAACATGAATATACTACTAGCGCCGCTGAAGGCACAGTTCCACAGTTTCAGTGAAACGCCGTGGGAACTCTTAAAAATACATTTTCCTCTTCAACATGCCTTGAAACTGAAATACGACTTTAATTTACTTTTTCTTCTTCTTTTTGTAATGTCTAAATAGTACATAGTAAGCTACTTGATTTTTTTTAACCTTCTCTTCCGAAAAACATTTTCCACAAACACAGAAATTGCTGAGAGGAAGGAAAATGGCCAACCCTGCAGCTATCACGCTTTGCTTCAGAGACACCTGGGGGCGAGAAAACGAACAGAAAAAAACGAAGGATATAAACGCTTTTAAAAACAAAATGAAAGGGAAATGTCCATCTATTTGATTCGTTTTTATTTTATTTTTAAAAATTTCCTTAAAGTAGCGAGGAAACTATTACGTGAGACCGGAGAAAGGGGTATTTGCTTCCAGTCACGAGGTTCATTTTGTATAATCTTCACCCAAAGTCACGTAAAGTTTTTCTGTATTTTTTTTTTTTTTTTTTAATTTCGTTATAACTTCTAACGTTTATCATATTTTAATGGTTACCAGAATATGAAGTGTTCATAAAAACGTAAGATTTCCGCAGAAAACATTGTCGTAAAACAGACTCATGTAGCTAAATTGCTTACCATCAAACTAACAGTTGTATAATCGGTCAGATCTAAGAAAATTTAGTTTGCGCGCTATATGCTACGTCTTTTTAAAAAGGTTAAAAAGAATAAAAAGCTGAAATCTATTGGATTCTACGTTCTCTGTTATTTTCGCTTTATTGAATGCATTAACCCGTCCAGTGGGAATTCACAGAGTCGGCCCAAACTTGTCCCACAAGATGAAGGTGATAAGATAGTATTGATTAGTGTTGCTCACGGTACGAGAAATTTCTTGTCTCGTCTCGAAATCGAACCAGAATCGAAACGAAAGTACTTTTTTAATTCGAGACGAGACAAAAATAAAATATTTAAGTTTTACGTCCCACGATTATGCCGGCTAGGCTAAAGGAGACGGTGATGATGAGAAATGAATGAAATGGTGGAATGAAGAAAGTGGGAGGAAACGGGAGAACCCGGAGAAAACCCACGAGCATGATGTTTGTCCACCACAAGGTCCACACGGCGCGAGCTGGTATCGAACCCAGGACCCCAAGCACCGGAGGTGAACGCTCTACTAGTTGAGCCACCGCGCCCCCCTCTCGAGACGAGACAAGTTATGAGCGCAAGAGTCTTGCATGCAAGACCAAGACCAAGACCATATCTGCAAGACCAAGACTCTTGCGCAAGAGTCTTGCACAAGTACCGCCTGAATAGTAGAGCGTTCACCTTTGGTGTTGGGGTCCCAGCTTGCACTATGTGAGCTTTTTTGGTGGATAGAGACCGTGTGTATAGGTTTTCTCGAGGTTTTCCCGTTTCCTCCCACTTTCTTCATTCCACCATTTCATTCATTTCTCATCATCACCATCTCTCTTAGCCTCGGTGTATAATCGTGGCACGTAAAACTAGATACTACATTATTTCAAAACGTTTTAGTGGTGTTCTTCTAAAACTAAAAAGAAATGTAGTATTGAACATCGGTAATGCCGTACATCATAGGTGCCGACTACATGGGTATGGCCTTGGCTCCAAGGATCAAGCATCCGTTTGAAATGTTTAATGTGTGCTCAAAAATTAATATCGAAATAACATTTTCATAACATTGACAAAAACTGATGTATGTGACCGCAAGTTTGGTTTCATGGGCGGATGCTTATACTTTGAAGGTTGAATAATTGTTTATCAATATAACTTTTAGCCTCCTCAGGTGTATGACACACGAGGATTGAGCAATAAAACATTATACAACAATAAATCATCCATATTCACAAGTAAGAATGATTTTGTACAGTTATTTTAAATAACTTAGAGTTTGACGCTGTGTTTTTGTATTTCTAACATAGGTCAAAAGTATTTGTATAAGTTGAGTTTACACAAAAGACATGGACAGTCGAGTCGTTTTTAGTTTTTACTCAAGTTATAGCAAAATATTAAGAAGTCTGATTATAATCGTTATTATTTTAATTTTCTTTCTTTCTTGGTCAATATTGCTAACATCATCATCATCATTGCTATTCTGCCATTATTGGCAGGTCACTTGTTGCAACTCAGAAGTAGCAATTTTGTGTTCTAATACCTTCCGGCAACTATAGTCTCCTTTGTCCCCTCCCTCTCTTTCCTTCCACCATATTCTCTAGCATGTCCCTCATAATAAAGTTCCTCCTCAGCCAATGTCCCAAGCAGTTCCTTTTCCTCCTCTTAATTACATCTAAAATTCTTCTTTTCTCCCCTACTGCTACTATTTCTAACAGCTCATTCGTTTTCCGTTCAACCCAGCTAATTCTCTCTTTTTATCGAAAACTTTCAATATTTTTTTAATCGATTTTGCGTAATGTCCATGATTCTGTTCCATAGAGTACATATTGGAATCAGTAAAATAAAATCTCAATATTTAATTGGAAGTTTGTTCAATACAAAGACAGCTAATCTTAGTTGAAAATTTATATATATATATATATATATATATATATATATATATATATATATATATATATATATATATATATATATATATATATATATATATAATATATGACGCCTTTAGAGTGTAAAAATAATTTAGCAATTTATGGTATTTCAGTAGTCTGTGCCGTTTTGATTTTCTTTCATGCGTCTCCCCAACCAGTAGCGTATTGAATCTGTTTTAAAAAAATACAAAACGTTGTAATTTATTTTTAAGTAGTGAAGCATGGGGACCCATTGAAAAAAACAAAGGTTATCACCTATGTTGTATACTATCATCATACTTACACGAAGGTAAACTATATTTCATTTAGAAACATACATTGTATTTCCGTTACTATTGGCGCATTGTAGAATTTATCCAGAGTAAAATTTAAGTATGAAAAGCATAAGATTTCTTAAAAGGCAAGACTTGCTAGACTCTTGCAGCAAGACCAAGACCAAGACCAAAGGTTCCAGTGCAAGAGCAAGACCAAGACTGGATGTGCAGGACGAAGACCATCCGGGTCTTGGTCTTGGTCTTGCACTAGCTCATCACTAGACGAGACAGTTCTCATGTCGATTTCAGGACAGGCGAGAAATTTCATCCATCCAAGTTTCAGGTCTCAAACACTGTTTTAATGTTTTCATGATTATTCGATTATTATTCATAATTATTGATGATGATTCATGATTATTCATGTTTTTATAAATTAAAAAAAGTGGTCATACGAATACAATGAAGAGCGTTTATACACGTTGAAACATACACAAGTTATTACAGAATATATATTTCAATAATAAGTATGGTTTAAATATTATACCATCTCGTTTGTGAATCTCTCTTGACAAGGGGATTGTTAACTTCAAGATAAAATTAAAAGATAAATTAAGGCATACATTTTGTATTTAAATTTACAAAACGAGACGAGATAGGAAAGAATTATTCGAGCATCGAGACGAGACAACTTTGTTTCTCATCTCATTTCTTTTCGTAAGCAACACTGTTTTGTGATATCAACATGGCACCCGTGGAATATCAGAATATGTTGAACAAGAATTTAAAATAGAAAGTCAAAAATCGTTAATCCCCTTAATACTACAGAAACACCGCTATCCGCCACGCAAGTAGCCGTCTGGGCAGATATTGGATTGCATAGATGCTAAAATATGGTATCCTACTCTCACATACCATGACGAGGATAGACAATGGTCATTGCTGCAACTCAACTCAAAGTCCCACGCCCCATTCCTGCTTGACAGAGCTTAAGTCCGGAGACCTAGCAAACCAGAGTGAGATGTGTATAGTGTCTAGTACCCGTCTGGGTTGCCCTGGCGGTGTGGGAGTGTACATTACCTTGCTGAAAGAGACGTGCAGGAAACTTGCTTGCACAAAGTTTCCAGTTCATGTCGGGGAGCAAGATCGACGGTCTCACGAATGTTTTAGTGCGCTAGTCTTACTTCCCTCAATGTAGACCAGAGGTAAACAAAATATGTAGCTCATTTTCTGCATACCAGAAGACCATATGTGGGTCCTCTTCGTATATGGCGAGTGCGAACCCACGCTGTATTTTTCCGCTGATCTGCACGTCTACGCATATTCAAAGGGTTGTCATACTATCTGAGAAAAGAGAGTACTCTTAACCCCTGAATACCACCACCCTCGGTTCGCCTTTCCACTGCCGTATCTCTCGACACCACCGAAAGAGTTCACAGCAACAAGAAAGTATTAGTAGTAATCGTGCGAGAGGATTCGCTAAAATAGATAAACATCAAATATTGCCTTTCCTCTTGGACATATTTCAAATTGTCAGTTAACTTCGAATCGACCGAGGATAACAAGTCGGCAAAACCAACATTCAATGCTGGTTTAAACAATTGAACAGAATCTAACGATCGGATTCAGTATACATAGTCGATTTGATTTAGCAGCAACTGCAGAAAGTCGGTTAGTCGTGCGACTAAGTCGAATTGACAAAAACACAACTTCACTGGAAATATTATGATAGGATGAAATTTATTTCAAAAATCAAAGAAGTTGTCGATCCCAAAGAAATACACAGGAGGGGAGGAAAATTTAGCAAAATAGTGTTAAAGAGACTTGAAAAAGGACATAAACATCATTTGTATCCAGTGTAAACTTGATAATTTCAGAATTATTTACCCCTTTCGATTTGTACCAACACCCTTGAACACCAAACGGATGTCCCGTAACACATTAAGTCTTCAAATCCTTGGCAACAGACGTGTTAAATTTTTACCTATTACACGAGAAATCTTAAAAATGAGAACTACTTTATATTTTTGTATTACGTAGTGTGCCTTAAGGGGAAAGTACAAGATATGACGGCTGAAACACAGAAGAAGAGAAGATAATGATATAGAAAAAGAAGAAGACCCTTCGTTCGGAAACAAAAAGCTGTTTTGAGAAGAAATGAAACATCTTTTCAGCCATTTTGTGTTGTCGTATATCTACAAAGGGGTCTTTTCTTTGGTTTCCAAAGCTGCGTCATTGTTGAGTAGGAAATTAACCATCATTACGAAACGAAAAGTCTTCCTAAACCCATCTCAGTGTCATACAACACATTGTTAGGAAAATAAATAATAATAGAAAAAGGAAAAAAAGAACATAGTACATGGTAAAAAGAAAGAAACAGATATTATACTTTGTCTGTATAGTTTTTTTTTCCTTCGTTAGTTCATTCCGTTCGGAAGGAATACAAAGAAGAAAAAGAGGAGAAAAAATACTAACAAAATCAAATTTCTTTTGAAAACAAATGATTTGCTGTCATACATTCGGAAGATAGGGTTAGTGACTGCAGCTTAAGGTCGGATGCCCTTTCTCTTGTGTGTCCTTTACCAGCTGATAGGTTAGAGTTCACCTAACGGAAGGACTCGATTATAAGCATCTTTTCCTTTTGTGGGCGTGAGTCGTACTAAGAGAATGATTAGGCTTTGATTTTTTTTTACGTGACCTTAAAACCTTGAATATATCAGAGAATGATAATATGTATGGAGAATTTTGATCGATCGGAGAAGCGATAGAATACAGCAGTCGTTTTGATTGCGCATTCCTTTCAAGATAACCTCTTTTTATTAAAAGGTTGCTTTCAGAGACTTACCCATAACTTCACTGTTGGTTGGTAAAAATAAGGATCAAGTTTTTAAAAGCCTTTAACGGTGTTGAAACCATTATTTTTTAAGTCTATTGGTTTATATATGTACAATTAGTTTCCTCTTTTGTTTGAAATCTTATATATAAAAGAGAACGCACAAATCCTTTGTTCCCTCATCACGCTAATACGGCTGAACCAATTTCTTTCATTTTTGGGGGGTTATTAGGATTTGGACCCTAGATGGTTTTTATCATATCACTTTAATTTTTAATTACCAGTGTCTTGAGATAATTGACCATTCAAGTGTCCATAACGTACAAATCCTTTGTTAGTTCATCATAGGTAAAAATAAACGTATTTATATGCAACCCGCATGACCGTGTCACTCGGCGGGTTAACATAAATGACAGGCGATATAATGTTAACATTTACTGCAATCTACTATGGTTTTTATCATATCACTTGAAAGCGAAAAAGTAAAAATTATCTAAGTAACAAAGTTTATTGCGTTCCGGGGTGACCGCAGCGAAGCGGGGCGGGTTAACATAAATGACAGGCGATATAATGTTAACATTTACTGCAATCTTCTATGTTTTTTATCATATCACTTGAAAGCGAAAAAGTAAAAATTATCAAAGTAACAAAGTTTATTGCGTTCCGGGGTGACCGCAGCGAAGCGGGGTGAACGCTGCTAGTAATCTATATATTAAAATGCTGTGTTTGTATGTTTGTCCGCAATCCTTTCGACAATGAGATCTCGAAAACTACAAGTGCTAGAAACGTGCCGTTTTCACTGGTCGATTAAAAATTGCGTAGATTGTCCAGTTCTCATTCAAATTTTCGAAAACTGTGCCGTTATTGTTCTATTCAACATTTTAGGGGCTGTGTTGAGCCCATAAGATTAACATTGTTGCAGGCCGAAACCACGGTGTTAGGCAACCAGTAGAGAAGTTACGTATGGCGGGTTGATGGCGCCTTGCTTACGTCTGAATGGCAAAACCTATTCCGTGCTGACAATTTCAAAGGTCTCAAGAGACGCAATGAGGCGTACTCGGACGGATATGGATTTATTAGAAAAAAATATTTCCATTCAACTTGCTATCGTGTTACTTCTACAAAATTTGCTACGAACTTACTCCAACATCTATACATAGCAATTCACTTCCTTTGTGGCTCTCCTATCCTTTCTTTGTGTGAGTAAGGAGACATGCACAGTGGGAAGGAGATATTCATGATCATAAGATAACGATGCGCTGAGTAGACAGCGCATGTTGAGCTAGTCTATATATTAAAATGCTAGGTTTATATGTTTGTCTCCAAAGAAAAGTTTGCATGTTTGTCTCCAATCCTTTCGACAATGAGATCTAGAAAACCCAAGTGCTAGAAACGTGCCGTTTTCGCTGGTCGATTCCCAATTTTGTGTAGATTGTCCATTTCTAATTGAATACTTAAAAAAAAAAAAAGTGGCTGCTATTTCTTTACCACATTTTTTACGGGTACTCTGGAAGTGTTGATTTTTTTAAAAAAAAGCATAATATCCTATGAGTCATACATTCCAACACAACATAGTTGTATCGATGGGTTGTATATGTCTCAGATGTTTGTTTCATGGCCAAATAACCAAAAACGAATTATAACCATTTCCTCAGTTTAAGATGAATCTTTATTGTTTGGAGTGTTTTGCCCAATAAGCACCATATATCACTGACATTATAACTGTGGTGTGTAATGTATTTGCTTATTACATACTACATGCAAGAAGAAAGTAAATACTGATCATACATGAATTAGAAACTCCAACCGGGAGTAGGCTTAATCTTGCAAACAATGCGAGATATTGAAAAAAAAAAAGCCCGTTGTGGTACCCCTTCCTTATTTATATCAAGACTAGTGCTGTTGAATTTTTGTGACATTTGCGGTTTTCGGTTTTTGAGAAAACCGGTTTTCTGAAAACCGAAAACCGCAAATGCGGTTTTCAAAACCGAAACCGCACATGCGGTTTTCAAAACCGAAACCGCACATGCGGTTTTCAAAACCGAAACCGCAAAAGCGGTTTTCAAAACCGAAACCGCAAAAGCGGTTTTCAAAACCGAAACCGCAAATGCGGTTTTCAAAACTGAAACCGCAAAAGCTCTTTTCGAAAGCGAAAGCCCCCCGAAACCGTGTTTGCGGTTTTATAAGGGATTGCCCTTTTCAAAGCAGAAACAATGTTTGCTGTTATTAATTACACCTTTTAACAATTGTGAAAGCATCTATCGATCGAGACAAATGAATTGATTTATATGTGTGTTTTAACTTTTTTTTTGCTCCAAGGCTATTATGGTAATATGTGCAGCACAGTGCGAAAGGGATAGTTCGATGGTTGTACAATTCGCGGCAAAAAACCTGCAACATGAGGATGTAAGTTTATTATGAAACTACGCCTAACAGCACAGGGTATGAACATAATGTCTAAGTGGAACGAATCACGCCAGGATAAACCTCGACCTCCTCCTGTGCACACTTATTTTGGAGCAAAAGACTTCGTCATTTCAGAATAAACTTATATGCTCATGTTGCAGGTTTTTTGCCGCGGATTGTACAAGTCACAGTTAAATTAGGGTTGCCATATTTTAAAATCAGAAAAGTGAGGGTTCTAAACCGTAAGTATTGATGTGAACTTCCGTGTTACAAATACTGACCTGCGATCCTTAGTACTTTTTTTTTTTTAGTTATTTCTTTGATGACACTTCCAATGTACTTTTCGGCTGCAGGGAAGCAAACTGGATCCCACCTGATTTTCATATATGTTGTAAATTAGACCACAAGGAACACGAATCTGAAGGAATTTTGACATTTCGAATGTCGGAACTCGAGATATTCGAACATAAATTGACCATGGAAGCAAACTGGACTCTACCTGATTTTTATATATTTGGTAAATTAGACCACAAGAAACACGAATATGAAGGAATTTTGACATTTCAAATGTCGGAACTCGAGATATTCGAACATAAATTGACCATGGAAGCAAACTGGACTCTACCTGATTTTTATATATTTTGTAAAGTAGACCACAAGGTACACGTATCTGAAGGAATTTTGACATTCCGAATTTCGGAACTCGAGATATTCGAACATAAAGTGAACACGCAAGCAAACTAGACCCCAATTGATTTTTATATATTTTGTAAACTAAACCACGAGGAACACGAATCTGAACGAATTTTGACATTCTGACTTCCCGAACTCGAGATACTAGAACTTATACAGTACTTTTATGTAATATGTAAAAAAGTAACGAAGAAAGTTTTGTCGCTTTTAGACCTATGACTTAGAGCATCGATATATCACCTAAGACGTACCTGGAAGAACAAAAACAGTACCCATCAGTATCAATGACCTTCTGCCAACGTTCGGGATGGGCATGGATTCCTTCGCGGTAGAACTTGGTTTGCCGTGAAGCGAAGAAGGTATCAAGTGCATTTAGCACCTCTACTACGGAGTTGAACTGGAGTCCTCTAAAGTGAGTGTCCAAGGAAAGGAACAGGTGATAACAGGACGGTACAATGTCCGGACAGTATGGCGCATGCAATAGTGTTTCCCATCCAAAGCGTAGGATGGTGTCCCGGCTCATTCTAGCTATGTGGGGTATAGCGTTGTTCCGTAACGGGGGAACCCCGTAGCGATTGAGAAGTGTTGGCTCCAGGGTTTTGAGTTTTTCTTGAACACGGCTCAACTGCTGACAGTAGACAGTTGCATTGATGTTCTGCTCTGACCACCCGGTAGCAGTTCCCGATGCACGATGTCGTGAGCAGTCCACCAAACACACAGGAGGACTTTCTGCTGCATTGCTGATTTCAGCTGTTTTGGAACCAGTTCATGGGATTTTAACCAATGATGACGACGCCATGGAGCTTCGTACAGGACCCACTTCTCAACACATGTCAACATCCTGTCCAGAAATGGCTCCTTCCTCAGACGAGACAGCAAAGAATCACAGGTGTCTGCATGCGTAGCCTTCTGGCCCGGAGACAAATCAGTGCTTCCCAAATTGATAGAGGTGCTGGCGAATGGTTTCTCCACTAACATTGAATGTTAGCCCCAGTTCCTCACATGTCTGTCCACAGTTCGGCTCAACTACTACTGAAGATCCTCATTTTGTACATGTGTTGGTCTTCCGGCACGTGTGGTGCGTCTTTCGTGAGTGTTTCGTCACCGTTCTTAAACTTGTTAAACCACCCTTGCACTGTCTGCGTAATCACGACACCTTCACGAAAGGCCTGAGGTATCTTCCGCTCTGCTGCAGTGGTGTTCGATCCAAGTTCGAACTCGTATAGCATACACGCCCTTATGACGCTCTGTGGAGGTTCCATATTCACTCAGTCCTTACACAAATTCACGTTGTAACTGAACTGCCACAACTAGGTAGAATATTGGATATACCCACACCAACAACTGACCTTCGCCTTATATCCATTCGCATTCAACTCACGGTATGAAGGTCAATTGAACACAGACCTCCACAAAAAGCGACATAACTTTCTTGGTTACCTTTATATATCTCACAGGACATAATATGTTTCGTATAGAGAATATTGTGTTTTTTCATATAGATAGATAGCGTCTATATTAAACTTTAAGTTTTAATATCTCGAGTTCCGAAACTCGGAATGTCAAATTTCCTTCAGATTCGTGTTCCTTGTGGTCTAATTTACAAACTATATAAAAATCAGGGGAGGTCCAATTTGCTTCCCTGCATCCTACTTTTCAAACGAAACAGTTTTCCAGAGTGTACATTTTGCTTCAAACTGAGTTCTGCCCTGGCTAAGAAACGTAAATTCGCTTCTATAAGAGTCTTGAAAGTTACACTTGAAATTGTCGATCGGCATTCTTGTAGCTTATGAAGGCATGATTAATTCAAGTATGTTTGTCACAACATCTACAAACGAATATTCATTCGTATAGAACTTCCAATACATTACATTAAAAACACATGAACTACACAAAGAAAACTATTGTGCATTAGAGCAGATCTCTTATTAGCAAATGATTCTGCACACGCGCACTGCTCAGATAGCCCAGAGCCTGAGCCTGAGCCCGAGCGCGAGTCCAAATTTAACTCAATCGCGATTGAGATTGTCAGAGGTGTAACGGTTTACGTTGAATGTACCATACCAACTAAGTCCTCTTAGATTTTTCTCCAATCCCAAAAAGCGGGTGGTTTTTCGTGATTAAGATATGTTTAAGCGGGGGACGAATATAGAACCTGAAAATCGGGTGGTACCCGCTAAAATGGGGTAATAAGCCAACACTAAGCTCAATAGAAATGAGGTATATCCCTATAAACATGCAACTCATGAAATTCAATTTGAAATATCATCCACTTAGACAGACATCTTTTATATTATTATTACTCTTTCCCCTTGTTTTTAAAAATAGTACTGCCACTCTTTCTTTTGTTAACAAAAAGGCACCACCTAGCTTTCTTAATAAAAAAGAAAAAAAGAAAATCTCTATCTCAATACACAATTTTATTGTTGATTTGTTGCCACTCCGATAAATGTGAATGTTGTGGTTTTGCATGTGTTGACTGGCTTCTTATCGCAAGTCCCAGACACCTGCAGTAGTTTATACGTGAAGGAAACACCGATCATATTTTATTATATCTTTTTACTTCCCAATAACGATAGCCGTGCCTCTTTGAGAAATTGCAACTTATTTTTTTATTCTGCCAATTGTAAAAGTATATTCACCAAGAATTTTCCCACACTTTAAGACATTTTAAGAAAAAATATCTTTTTTTCCTTCTGCAAATTTTGATCATTTTTTCCCTACGCCGAGGGAAATTTCCCTCCATCTGGCAACTGTGAGCCGGAGTGGGGACAGATTCTTTGCTGTTTTCTCGTCGTTACTTGATATTAGTGCTGTCGTATTTTTGTGACATTTGCGGTTTTCAAAACCGAAACCGCAAAAGCGGTTTTCAAAACCGAAACCGCAAAAGCGGTTTTTGAAACCGAAACCGCAAAAGCGGTTTTTGAAACCGAAACCGCAATTGCGGTTTTCAAAACCGAAACCGCAAAAGCGGTTTTCAAAACCGAAACCGCAAATGCGGTTTTCAAAACCGAAACCGCAAAAGAGGTTTTCAAAACCGAAACCGCAAATGCGGTTTTCAAAACCGACATTTCGGTTTTATGAAATTTCACTCTTTTCAAAAACCGGTTTTCGGTTTTTTCAAAAACCGATTTCGACAGCACTAATCAAGACGTCTTTCATTTGTCTGTAAAGGGACATGTGCAGATGTTGTGAGGAATGACAAAGAGATTCATGTTCATATGTGAATGATGGATTGTGTAGAAAGCGCAGGTTTAGCTAGTATTGATTAAAGTATTTAATACCTACATTTTGCAGAAACACTCTAGCAGTGGAAATTAACATCAGTTAACCAAGAAAGTTTGTGTAGTTTTCGTCACTCATCAAACATGGTCCATAAAAATCTTAAACACCCATTTTGTTCTTCGAAATAATCACCATTGACTTCAATGACATGTTCCCAATGAGACACAAGCTTATAAATGCCCTTTTTTGAAAAAAAAATCTATTTTCTGGAGTCCAAAAATTGTGATAGAATCTTTGTGACATCGTCGCGTTTTCGGAACTACTGTTTTCCCAGGTGGCTATTCATGGCCAGAAACAGGTAATAGTCTGATGGGGTGACATCCGAGAATAGGGTGGATGAGGCAGGACTTCCGAGCCCAGAGTTTCGATCATCTCTTTGGTCGCTTTTGCCTATGAGTTTTGGTAAGATCGTGCGCTTCTGGAGCAGTACAGCTAAAACTCTTTGGAATTGTGACGAATAGACCTCGGCTGTTATGGTTTTCCCTCTTTTTAGATATTTAGAGTGAAGTATCTCAGAGCGGGTTCACCAAACATTACCTTCTTTTGGTGAATGTCCGGTTTAGTGGCCAATAAAACCGCACCAGAAGTCGGCCAATGATGTTTCCTCTTGCAGTTATCATACACGAACTATTTTTCGTCGCATGTCAAGATTTGGTCCAAGAACGAGATTTTATTATGGCGCAACAGCAACAATGTGATGTTCAACCCTTGGAGCTTGTTTCCATCGGACAGAACATGAGGAACCCACTTGCTTAGCTTCCATGTTATCCCAAGGTTATGAAAATGTGATCGAATAGTTTCGTCAGATACTCCAAAACTCTGTGTGTGTGTGTGTGTTTCTTTCCAATTATTCAACTCCTCCTAGGTTAGACCAAAGAGCCGAACCCTTACCTTCCACTCTTTCCAAATACAGTTTCTCTCAAGTTCGTGGCAGTCAGCACTCCATTGTGGCAATCAGCACCAACCCCCCCCCCCAAAAAAAGGTTATTTGCAACTTTGGTAGGAAACACCTAGTTACAGAATTGGGGTCAATTTAAGGTTACCACTCTATGACCAGTTCCACTAATTATATAAGATTTGGCCTCATTTATATAATTAGGCATATCCAATCAAAGTTGTAGATAAACTTTTTTCTAGTATTAAGGTCTTGAACACATATGCAAAGTTTGTCGCTTTATTTCCGTAACATCCTGTATATCAGACGCGTAGTAAACAACGATATTAAATTTTCAAATATCATTACTTGTACTGACCAATACACAAACATCGTATTTTCATCGTATATTACAGTTTAACATTTCACACACACTTGAGCAATTTTTCGAATTGAGTGTATACTCACACTGGAAATCAAAATTGGGACCTTGCACACAAATTGCAGACACGGCAACTTCAAAAAAATAAACACACTGCTGAACAAGACTGCACTTATTTAATATAAAAACACATTTACACGTGACGTTTCGATCTTCTAGCCAAGATCCTCATCAGACGTACACTGAGTGATACGTAATTCTTTGTATCACTCAGTGTACGTCTGATGAGGATCTTGGCTAGAAGATCGAAACGTCACGTGTAAATGTGTTTTTATATTAAATAAGTGCAGTCTTGTTCAGCAGTGTGTTTATTTTTCTGATTTTATTCGCAAGACGTTGACTATGAATGTGTGGCAACTTCAACTACAGGGAGTTAAGGAAGGTGTACTCACAGAAAATGTTGGGAGTTAGAACTTTCCTAAAATTCCCAGGTCGCCACTTAATAAGTACCATTTTAAAAACCGTTAATAGAAGTTTGATTTCTTTATAGAATAGGCCCCTGATTTTCTTTTTATAGATATGGCCTTGCAGAACACCTTCCAAGGTACTTATTTCTAGCATAATCATAACCTGGTGCAGATTAAGAATATGGGGGCCAATATTTGCAATAATAATAATAATAATAATAATAATAATAATAATAATAATAATAATAATAATAATAATAATAATAATAATTAAAAATTACGAATTAAAGAATGAAGAATCGTTAACAAACTTAACGCGGGTGTCATGCCAAACCTCTAGAAACAGCGTAGAAATGAAATGAAATGCATTCTTTCAGTTTAACGTCTTGCGTTTATGCGCTTAAGGCTAAGGGACAAGGATGATTAAGGGAAGTGAATGATGATGAATGAAAAATTAGTGGAATGAGAATGTGGGAAGAAACGAGAGAACCCCGAGAAAACTCACGGACACGGTGTTGTCCACCACTAACGTACTTGACCGGGATCGAACAAGGGACCCCACACACCAGAGGTAAGCGCTCTCCCACTGAGCCACCGTGTACCCCAAAACAGCATGGAGTAGAGTTTCTCAACCTGGGGGTCGCGAAGATAAGCGGAAGGGAGAAATATAATTACAACCTAATACCGGGAAATATTTTTAAATATGATTTTGAATTTTGTTCTGATAGGCATATTTTTATTTCTATATACACTGTTGAGAACAACACAAAATAGGTCTACTAAACATTTTCAACAGGTGCAGAGTTGTTTAAAAATCAATTTAAATGAAAGAGGTACAATATGAAACGAAAAAGAACTGCGAATTGAAATACCAGAAAAATAAAAATGCAACAAAACCTGCATATTGAAATACAATTAAAAATTGAAAGCTAATGAGATACCTGAGCATGGTGTGATTTAATAAGTGTGAAAATGTCCGGTTCAGTCTTCGTGATTCACATTATCAAGTCATTTAAAATACTCAATAACTTCTTTTTTTAACAACTATCCAAGTTTTTTTAAACTAAAATTAGAAATCACTTTTTTTTTATCATATGACCCAAAATTAAGTGTGTTACGAAGTTTTAAAATTTTCAAACGGCCTCCATTTTGAAACAGTATGACGAATCAGATTCGATATTTGTAATATTAATGAACTGACCAAATTTGGTTTTAACCCATTCGCTTTTAAGAAAGTTACTTTATCCACCATTTAGCCTACAAGAAATGGATTCTACTATTATAGAAATAGATGGATATCTTGAGATTTATATTATATTAAAAATTACACACAAGCTTTTTACAAACCAGAAATTATAAGGGAGTTGGTGACAAGAAGATGTGATAAAATGGGGTCGTGATAGAAATTAGGTGGAGAACCATTGGAATAGAATAAGTATGTAATTCTAAGAATCTCTAAAGACTTGTTGAGCCAAACTGATAACTATAGTGCAGATATTTACTATATATATATATATATATATATATATATATATATATATATATATATATATATAAGCTTAATTTTTAACAAGACGTTACATAGCATTTAGGAATACTAAGATTTAACAAGTGTTTTAGAAACCGGAACTTTGCCATCTAAATCGACAAGAGCAAAGTTTCTTTCTATAGATGGAAAAAGAAGTAGTATCATAATATACCATTAAAATTATTTATTTTATGTTGTAAAAAAAAAAGGAAAAAAAAGGACGCAAATTTATGTCCATGGTTCGTAGAAGTTGCCAACGTTTCAAGGTTCATGAAGTAGCTAAAAAGAAGCGAACGATTTGGCAGAAGAAGAAAAAAGAACTAAAGACGATTACAGGAAACCCTTTCCATTTCAGTGGCCACAGCGGTGACAAATCAAAACTGTTTCTTATAACCACAAGAAGCACTGTAAAGATGGCATCAGTGCAAAAGAGGCTTTAGCACCGAAAAAGACGAAAGGAAGGCGTCGATTTAAGAGCAATCGAAACAGAGCAAGACCACTATCACGTGATTTTGCGGATTGGTTTCCACATATCAAAAAAAATCATTGAAAACACAAAAAGAAGACGAAGAACTGTATAAAGACCGTAGACGAACACGCGGTATGACTCAATGGGGCAGAAAGAATCTCCATCAAACCACCAGTATCACAGTCATTTCGACTCTTTTTACAGGGATATTTTTCTTTCCAAACTGGCATTACTGTAGATTTAAACGAGTACGAGAAGAAGGAGATGAAAATGTGAATTTTAGAAAAATAAAAAGAAACAAATGACTGTCGACTGTTACGCACGTGTCCTCTAATTTACCGGGAGGACTTTCTTCGATAACGATCCGACAACGTTATATACTTTTTCTCTTATTTTAACGCCCATGAGAACTTTTGCTGTGATTTCCTATCTTTTGTCGATTGGAAAAAGGGATCGGAACGCCTAGTTCTCACGGTCTTAATTTGTCTCACTATACTTACCTAGAACACGTGGAGCTACAAACAGCTGAGTGCAAATGGGCATTATGTTAGCTGTTGAATAATGGGCAAGGAATGTTTAATTTTCTATGCCACATTAGCTTGTATAGTTATTTAAAGATTACAGTTTTCTACGAGTAACATAAAACTGAAGAAGTGGGGACACGGTAACAGTTTAGAAATGGTGGACCAAAACTAGCAAAAACAGGATAATTTACAGAAGTGAATTGATACTGGTGACTGATAATTGATGTCTGAGTAAAAGTGTGATGAAAATTTTAACTAATTTAGCTCTAGGTTACCGAATTTAAACATCATAGTGACTTATGTGGGAAAAGAAAGTGAACTATTCGTAACGAGACAGAAAACAATGTTTCCTGCGGGGTTCTAACCAGCTTTCACTCGCTAACGCTCGCTCGGCAATAGACCTACCATGTGAATTAAATATTGGTAACCTAATCTAACTTAATTTAACGTATAGAACCATAAAACGACCGAATCTACGGTGTAAGTAGATTATCGCAAAAAAGTAGATGAAAAAGCTCCCCCCCCCCCCATCGCTAAACAAAGGCTAGGACACATACAGAAAATAGTTTATCAGTGTTGGACAGATGTTTGTATATACGAGAAGCGGCTGATAAGTTCGCACTTAAGGCATTAAATAAGCTATTCAGGAAATGCGGAAAAAATTAAATGTAATGTATTGCTTAAGAGCCTGCCATACTAAATCGTACAAAATTTATTTATTTATTTATTTTGCTTATTTTTCATAAGTGAAAGGAGATAATGAAATGCAACTTACCACAACTATAAATAATGTTATTTTACAACAGAAAATATGAACCTGAAGAATTTTTAGTGTTGTCATCCATAAAAATTACAGTGTTGCCAGAATAACAAATCCCCGAAAATGTCAAACACAAATAAACAAAATAGTTTTAACATACAGTTATCAAAATTAAATAATAATGTTATTTGAAAAGTAGTTCACAGGATACCAAAACAATATGATAGGTAATCAAATGCAGTTGAATTCGTTCCTTTAGTCGCTGCCTTAACTTAGATTTTGAAGGAATAGTTCTTTTGGCAATACTGTAATTTCTATGGATGGCAACAGTGAAAATTCTTGGATGTTCATATTTTCTGTTGTAGAATAACATTATCTATGAGTGTTGTAAGTTGCATTTCATTATCTCCTTTCACTTATTAATAAACAAGCAAAAGAAAAATGGTAGTATTATTTTCAGTATGTCAGGCTCTTAAAATGACGTATTTCTAGGAACTTCTTTTTTAATTTTTTTTTTTTTAATTCCCTTTGCTTCTACACTATTGCAATACCTTTTGGTAGATGTACTTACAAGTTCTCGGAATTACTAGTTTTGAACAGTGTTGCAAACTTGAACAGTTTGCATCATATATCCGGAAGGGTTTGAGGTATAAAATTGCAGTAAACGGGATTGCGATCTTCAAATCTATTGAAAATCATGTATGCATTTAGATAAGGTATATATCCAAGCAGCTTTTTTAAAATTAAGGTCTTTAAAAAAAATCATTTCCAATCTCTTGTAACTTTGTTCATATTCGCTTGAAATCTGCCATATCATGATCATAGTATTATACACTAAAGCACTTTGGATGTGCATTGCTCCGTCTGTCTCATTTGCGTTATGACTGCTGTAAGGCCACCAAAATTTAGATGTTTGTGATATTGTAGCGTCCTTAGTTTACAACACTGAATAATAAATGTGATATTTTAAGGTGTCGTTTAACATGTAGATTTGAAATGTTTAATAAACCTGCTACTTTAAAAAATACAACTTTATGTTGATCTGGCAACACTGTTAACTTTGTGGAATCAGATGCCAAACAATGTCCCCCTGCTGGTATTTGCATAGTAGGGACAAAACATTGCCGTTTTTCTGTCCACAAGGTCTTAAATGATCCACTCTGTATATAAAAATCACAATGGAGGAAGAGAAGATTGTTGTTGTTGATTTGATGGTTAGCGTTCCTTTAGGCAGCGAGGCTATATGAGACTTGGAACTACAGCTTAACATAGAATTCGAACTATATGGGCTCCCGCCGAGAATCGAACCCAGTTCTCCTCCACCAAAAGCGCGTCCTGGAAACTCTGTAAGTGGTTTATTCTTCTTTTTTTGTGTGTAGATGATGTTCTCGAAAACGACTATTACGACAATAATTTTATTCACATTCCGTAGGTCTAACGTAGTGGTTAGATCATTGAACTCATGTCCACGTGCTTCCGGGTTCGATTCCCAGCCAGTGCTTCCCAATTTTCGACTCCACCGAGCGTCGTGAGGCGAACTGGTTAGTCACGTGAATCAACGGCCACTAGATTTAGAAATCTCTCGTCGCTATGCTGAATGGAGTTCAGTTTGTCGCTAACAGATGGCAGTTGGAGCAGTTCAGGCCCGGAAAATGCTGTAATGTCAATGGTTAGGTTAGTTCGTAAATAAACATTTCATTAATAACCTTATAATGTTGCATAAATTACTTCTTACGAAAACAAAAATCACAAGAGATAATTTAACCAGTGGTCCTTTTCTTATATCAGTGTAGAGTCTTTCACCTCCTCCTTCTTTTCGAAGCAAAATCTGAAACGACAATACTGCTTCCAACTTTATTTACGGTGCAGAGGATTTCCATAGACTTTGGTGTTTGAAATTGAAGTAAGTTACGTACGATTAAATATGTAAATAAATACGGGGTATATATTTCAATATAAACAGCTTACGTTGATTAATTCTTAAACAAACACTTTTTTTAAAAAAAAGTGACTTTGCCTGTAGAAGAGTACACAGAAATAATAAAAAAAAAGACAGGTGTAAATGAATGTACAGTCTATGTACAGAAGCCTCGAACAATTTGGGTGAAAAGAAAAAAATGACAAATGAAATAAGCTTTGTTTGTTAATCTTGATGGATTATATTTGTCTTCGCTTTTTATTCATGTGCTTCTACCTTGCCTTCTTCTATGCCTTATACCCTTGCCTCCATCTCTTTTCTTTGCTTTATTTGAATCGTTGTGTCATGGTCCCATAATTCGTTGCGTTAGGGACCACAAGGAGACGACAATGCGTGTCGAAGTTGCCAAGATGAGGTCGTAGTGAGTCAGCACTCTTAAGCATATCTGGGCATCACAGTTGGTTCTGTGTGCTGTTTTCAAGGAATCATCCAGCAATATTTTTTTTCCTAACAAGGACTGTTTTGTGTGGTAAAAATGGCGATCTAGCCCGAGACCGGGGGGCCTAGGCCCCCCAGTTTTTTGAGTAACAAAAATAATTAAAGCTATTAGCCTATTTATATATTTTTTTTAAAGTTTATTGTAAACTCATGATATACTTTGTCAAGGGCGCCGATTTCTCTGTAAATTTTGGGAAGGGGGCCCTTCAGATGCAGAAGGTATATATATATATATATATATATATATATATATATATATATATATATATATATATATATATATATGAAGATTTTAAGACAAATTGCACTCAAATTATGCCAAACATTGTATATTCACAAATACAGTAGGGGGCCCGCATGAGCTTTGGGGGGCCCTGGCCCCCTCGGTCCCCCCAGGATGGGCGCCCTTGTACATTCTCATAGTCTGGGTTCTGGCTGCCCCCACCCCCAGTTTTTATCTTCTAGATCCGCCTCTATGTGGTAGCATCATATATTATATTCTATATAATATGTATGAGTGGATCAACTCCTTTTAGTATATTTTAATTACTTCACTCATTCGTTGTCAGTACATATTTAAAAAATGACGATACTTTTCAGGATATTTTAATCTTTAAAGTTTACCTGTCAATGTTCCCAATTGGGAACATGCTTTTAAAAATCCTGTTGAGAGGTCGTAAACTAACGATACGGACGGACGAGAGTTGTCCTTTTATGATGGAGGAAGATTGAATCATTTATTTTAGCTGAAATATTTTGTTGTTGAAATATTTTTAAGACTTTTTTGAAAAAAAAAATCCTTTTGTTAGATATTTACTTCCTTCCTAATTCGGTAGGAGGGAGCACACTGGCTCAATGGCAGAACGCTTACCTCTAGTGCGTGCGGTTCCTAGTTCGAGTCCCCGACCCAAGTAAGTTTGAGATTGACAATATCGTGTCCGTGGGTTTTCTCAGGGTACTCCTGTTTCCTCCTATATTATCATTCCACCAATTCTTCCATCATAATTCAGTTTCATGAAATCATCCGTCTTCCCTTAGCCTGAAGGACATAATCGTGGGGCGTTAAACTGAAAGATATCAATTTATTTCAAAACTCTTTTTAAAATCAGACATCTTTAAAGGAAATTATAGACTTTCACGAACGGAGCTTCTGCTTCTATCCTTATTGCCGTAAAGTCATGCTTCGTACGTCGCTTTCGAATGATATCGACACCATGTATGCAAAATTAGGGAGAAAGTTTGTGAGTTTTCACCGGAATTTCCTAAAGAAATCTATTTTTTAAAGTTACATGCCTATCAGAGAAACAACGAAAGATACCCCGAGAAATACTACCAGTATTTCTTTCAGGCATATTTTTTTTGGGGGAGCAGTGAAGCCTGGAACTCTGAGAGTGCCCCCCGGAAGAGACAAGGAGATAAATATTTTCTGAATACAATAAATAAATAAATAAATAAACATATCAATATAGCTACTTTACAAGTGTTGTAAAGCTCGTGCTTAGAGAGAGAGAGAGAGAGAGAGAGATTAGGTACTGCCTTGTGTTTGTAACTGCAAACCTTGAACAGATAGGCCTACGTGACAATTGAACTTCAGAATAATGTAAGACGAAGTAGCTATACGCTTTGTTAATACATAGTTTTAGAGTGCCCCCCCCCCCCCGGGCATATGTTTTCCGAAAGAAACACTTGTCTTAGAACACATAGACTCGTGTTTTCCAACTTTAATTGAAATACGATCAGTAGATATGAAAATCTAGAAATTTTTCCAACCAAGAATAACAATTTCCGAGAAAGGATAATAAGCAAGCAGTGCGTGTTTTCATATTTAAATAGTAACACTGTCCTTCTGAGTAAAACAGATGGCAGAAGCCAGTATTTATAATAATTAGGTATGCCTCTAATTATCATTAATGTTATCGACCAACGTTTGATGCATTTATTTTGAAGAGATTAAATATTTTTACACTCCAATGTTTGCAAAATTAGGGATCTTTTAACTAACTGGTAAGTGAATTTTACATGATGAAAAAAATGCAATGAAATCTTAAAATTTTACGTCCTACGGTATATGCCGGCTTGGCTAAAGGAGACGGTGATGATGATAAATGACTGAAAGGGTGGAATGAAGAAAATGGAAGGAAACGGGAGAATCCCGAGAAAACTCACGCACAGGATGTTTGTTCACCACAAAGCTCACTTGCCGCGAGCTGGGATCGAACCAAGGAGTCCATGCAGCAGAGGTGAACGCTCTACCACGAGCCACCGTGGCGTAAACACATATGATATATCTATCATAGTCTGGCTTCTGGGTGATCCACTTCCCCCCAGGTTTTTACCTTTTAGATCCGCCACTGATTTGGAAGGGAAATGTGGTGGGATGAGAGAGAAAGTGTCTACAGATTTAAAGACTTTTATATTCGTAGAACTTAGTGTCTACTTGGTCAGAGGCACAGGAACTAAAATGCAGGGGCACATTGTATCATCTAAAGTTTAATTAAACCTCTGTACCTGTTCATTAACTTATTCTCTGAATACATTATTTATTCTCAGTTTTAAACAAAAGAAGGAAAATGCATATGCACATAAAATAGTTGTCAGAATAGTTTCAAGACACATGTGATTAATGTGTTTATAATTTAGGGTTTTTCGTTTAAGAAATCTTCTATTTATTTTCTTTATTATATTGCACAATAATACTGTAGTTCATTGGCTTCATATAGAATATATTTAAAATATTTTCTTCTCAATATCTAAAATATATCCTGATTTCTGTATATAACTCAAAGTGAAACTGGTAATCAAGAATTTACTACAATAAAAACATAAGTAAACTTACTAATAGGAGCTTGTGTTTGTATATGAAACCTTGCTGTTTTACGTTCCTCGGTTATGTCGGGGTCGGGGGCACGGTGACTCAGTGATACAGCGCTTCCCTCTGGTACGTGGCGTCCGTGGTTCGATCCCCGATAAGCACCTTTGTGGTGACAACATCGTGTCCGTGGGTTTTCTCGGGTATTGTTGTTTTCCTCCTACATTCTCATTCGACAAATTCTTCATCTCATTCAATTGCTTTAATTAAAGAAAATGAATGTTATGAAAGGAATTGATAGACGGAGAAAATCTGCGAACACGGTGTCGTCCACCATAAAAACGTATGCCTAAGATCGAACCCAAGAAATCGTTGTACTAAAAGTGAGGATTCTACCCTTGAGCCACCGTGGTCGCAGCTTGTGCTTTTGTCTTTCTGTTTCAATATATCATAAATTGTGATGATCAGTACCGTTGAAAATATTTACCGAAGGATTAGGATTAGGAATTAGATTTCTAGGCTTTCGGCATCTATGGCAATGTTAGCCCGTCACTAGGATTAGGATTAGGAATTAGATTTCTAGGCTTTCGGCATCTATGGCCATGTTAGCCCGTCACTAGGATTAGGATTAGGAATTAGATTTCTGGGCTTTCAGTATCTATGGCCATGTTAGCCCGTCAGTAGGATTAGGATTAGGAATTAGATTTCTGGGCTTTCGGCATCTATGGCCATGTTAACCCGTCACTAGGATTAGGATTAGGAATTAGATTTTTAGGCTTTCGGCATCTATGGCCATGTTAGCCCGTTACTAGGATTAGGATTAGGAATTAGATTTTTAGGCTTTCGGCATCTATGGCCATGTTAGCCCGTCATGTATGAGGGATGACGTCCCTCGGCGATCACACTATCCGAGGAAAGGGAGGGTAGAAAGGATTGGGGAAGGTAAGGAACGGTCTGGGACCTACATGTCAGGTACCATTCCGGCATTTGCCTGGTGGGAATGAGGAAAACCTAAGAAAACCTCACCCAGGATCGTTGACCTGAAAAAGCTTTTATACTTTTTGAACGAGTGTCCTCATCGGGAATCGAACCCGGGACATCTTATTCAAAACAAACCACGCGGAAAAGAAAACTGTAAGTGAATACGTACTTCATTTATTCTTCCTACAGTGATTTGAAAATCTCCTGTAATTCTGTAACATAGCACAACGTATTCACAGGATGTCTTTTGAATGTTCCACGTGGCCCATACCTGTCCCGGGACACTCAAGCTCACAAAAGAAACTTCAAGAATAATAGAGATATTGACAGGATTTCCGTGGGATTTCAATGAGATGCACCTGTCACGGGACAATAGTTTGGATGCCCGAAAGTCTGACTGTGATTATCCCAATAACGTCTTACCTCTGGCTGCTATGCTGATCTCTCCTTACCTCCCGTTCCAAAAAAATAGGATTGTTGCGCCTGTGATTGTATTATTAAAAAGAATAGAAATAAGTTGTGTCAATCCTCTTTGGATTCACCAGCGAAGTAGAACTAATGAATTCAAACATTCTAAACATAATTCTGAACCGATGTCCATGTCTGTTAAGAAAACCAAGCAATCTTAAAACCATTCCTGTTATTATCTGTAAGTCCAAATACACAAGGGAGACTTATCAACTGCAGCCTCTTGCTCCTCTCCCTTTTTTTCCTGTCACCGTACCTTCTATCACGCCCCTCATGATACAGTTCCTTATCAGCTCATTTTTCGTTCGACGCAGCCAATGTTACCCATTCTTCTCTACACTCACGTTTCGAAAATCTCCGGTCTTTTTTTTTTAAAATCACCTTTACTTATCTAAATTTATGATCCAGACAGTATAATATCCCACTCGAAACACTTATGAGCCATCTTTTTAACTCTGATGCATCTCCTAAATTGTGATACGACTCCTACTCAATTAATCTTGACCTTTCAGAATAGCCTGGACTCCGATTAACCCCATCCTCAAGGTATGGTCTTGGATGAAAAGTTGTTTTCGTGTAAATGTAAAGATAGGTTCTCCTTTCTGATTGGCCAATAAGACATACGGATGATATGTGAAGAAGGCTTCATTCTTATTTAGAAACGTGATGTAACATAGCAGCACACTCCAGTTGTCTCTACCCTTAGAATTTTTCAGGTACCCTTTTACAGATGCTGGGTGAACCCCTGAACGCGGAGGGATTGGAGCGTAAATACAACGAGATTTAAATTATGCTTCAACCAGGAATCGAAGTCTGGCTGTCCGGTTGATCATTATGAACTACAGGGTGTTACAAAAATTTGTCACAGTATTTGGGAATGGATTCCTCACACACACACACACACACACACACATATATATATATATATATATATATATATATATATATCATATGATCCCAAGGATGTTATAAAATAGAGGGTCTGCCCATACAACAAAATCGTGAAGCCATACGTCACAGCTTCGCCACACCTACTCTGCCCAATCCGCGCCACTAAGATCCCAATGTTTCGAGCCAACAATCATGGCGGAAACGAGAGTAGCCAATCAGATGTGCCGGCTCAGACGATGCTCGGTTGTTTATTGGCTTCAATGAGTTCATATGATGAAGATACGTATGGGCAGATCCTCTATTTTATAACATCCTTGTATGATCCTCTGCTCAGAAGTCCATAGTCTAACGCTTACATTCGGAAGGAACGCATTCATTTGTCGTAGTTTGAAGAAGGAAAAGAAACGATATTCATAAACATGGAAATTGTAGCTCGCAGGTAGACTCGTAAGGCATCTGGGATGATGACAATAGTAAGGGAATATATCTACAATACTTTTGTAGTTATAGAGTGCCGGAAAGTTGAAAAATGAACTTTAAAGATTCATAGTTCCACTAGTGTAGGACCGATCGTAGTCGGGTCAAGACATCGCTGAGGAACTAATATGTGAACTATCCAAATATCCATCTTTCAGAACCTGCGGTACTTGCACAATCATTTTTAGAGAGTCTGTTTGGGAGTACTTGATCACTCTGCACCTACCTCTCTAACAATTGGTATGCAAGAACTGGAGCATTCCAAACATGAAAATGAAATGAAATCTTTGAGTTTTACGTCCCACGGTTATGCCGGTTAGGCTGAAGGAGACGGTGATGCTGAGTAATGAATGAAATGGTGGAATGAAGAAAGTGGGAGGAAACGGGAGAGCCCCGAGAAAACCCACGCACACGGTGTTTGTCCACCACAAAGTTCAGTTGGCGGGGGCTGGGATCGAACCCGGGACCCCAAGCACCAGAGGTGAACGCTCTACCATTGAGCCACCGCGGCCCATTCTCAAACATGGATATTTGGATGGTTCGCATACCAGTTCCTCAGTGATTCCTTGACCCGACTATGATAGGTCCCATAGTAATGGAGCTATGAACTTTTAAATTTCACTTATTTCACGTTTTCGCCATCCTATAACTCCGAAACTATCCACTTTTGAGCAGAAGTCCATATGAACTTTTTTTCTTTTTTTGATGTAAAATATTGCAAAACATTTTTGTAACACCCTGTATATAATGCTACCTGGTTCATATATGTTATTTTTTCGCAATCCCATTAAAGTTTCAATGACGCACGACTCACTTTGAGTCATAAATTCTCCCATATGGCAATCTCTCTTAATAACGACTAAACTCACTTCACATTGTTACCACGTGCGCCTTTGGGGTGGAAGACACGGATTCGATTATCGATGGGGGGCGCGGTGGCTCAGTGGTAGAGCGTTCACCTAAGGTGCTAGGGGACCCTGGTTCGATCCCAGCTCGCGCCGTGTGGACCTTGTGATGGACAAATACCGGGGGTTTTCCCGGGGTTCTTCCGTTTCCTCCCACTTTCTCCATTCCAGCATTTCTCTCATTTCTCATTGTCACCGTTCCCTTTAGCCTAACCGGCATAAGCGTGGGACGTTAAACTTAAAGATTTCATTTCATTTTTTCGATTATCGATGGGAGCTGATCTGATTCGGATCCCACTTTTAGCTGCAAGTCCACGTCTAATAGCCTCGCTGAAATTAAAAAAAGAAAAAAAATCCAAAACAATCAATAACAACTAGGTTCAATGTATTTCTTCAAGGGTATGGTCATGTCTAGCTTTACATTATTATGTTACAAGCAACACAACCTGGCAACCTACGTATTTCGGCTGACAAAAGAAACAGAATTTATGAGAAGTTTCTGCGAAGGATGATGTCAGTGCAGCATGCAGAATGTTTACAATCGTACCTCACGAGCATCGGACAAACTAGTATCACAGCATTAACATGCATCAACTGTGTGTCAGCGAATTGCTAGATTCATCCATCATCGGGTCATTTCGTAAAAAGAGGGATGTTGTGGAGAGAAACAAGAATGGTGACGAATGATCCGTCGTCCTTGCTCTTGGTGAGATGGACACCTGATGGTACTTCATGGTTGAGGTCGCTTGCTGAGTACAACCAAACACGTGTTTCCTCTTCTGTGCAATGAAGGTTGTTGACGCAGCTGAAGACCCGTCGAGTTGGAGTGTGACGAAAGATGGTGCTTCAAGAGCAAAGGGAAGAAAAAAGTCCTGGTGATTACTCTTCGATTGTGTACTCCAGCAAGAGATAGAAGAAGAAGAAAAAGAAACCGAAACTGGCTTCTATACCTGTTGGCTGTCTCCTACAAGAATACATTATTCAGTTAAAGTTATGCAAAATGGGTATATGATGATAATATATGCAAATATAATGTGTTTCATGCAGAGCAATTGTTGCTTCAGAATACCTTTGCGAGATGGCGATAAAATCTGATAGGAAACAATTAATGCATTGCTTTAAAGTATAGTTTTCGCATGTTCCTTCTTTTGTTGAGCATTTACGGTCGAACATTATTTGTGCCTTTAGTTGTTGCCTCAACAGAATTACGTTTCAACTTGTAAGTTCCTAGTTCGAAACCTGTCAATCTAACGTGACTTTCTTGTTTCTATAAACTTTGAAATAAAGCACAACCCGCCTCTACCATATGTGAAACACGTGCATTTGCATGTGGCGGATATTTCTCTTTGGAAACAGACTTCATGATGATTGTAGTTAAATTTACTAAGCTGACTTTATATTTGAATACTACATTCATATATAATGAAATGAAATAAAATCTTTAAGTTTTACGTCCCACCGTTATGCCGGTTGGGCTAAAGAAGACGGTGATGATGAGAGATGAATGAAATGGTGGAATGAAGAAAGTGGAAGGAAACGGGAGAACCCCGAGAAAACCCACGAGCACGGTGTTTTTCCACCACAAAGTCCACATGGCGCGAGCTGAGATCGAACCAGGGATCCCAAGCACCGGAGGTGAACGCTCTACCACTGAGTTACCGCCCCCCCCCTACATTCATAAATAATGTTTAAGTCACATTAGTTGAAGGTCACACGGTCGTGCTAAAGCAAATGGCCAAACAAATTCTAGCATGAATATTGTTTGATTGTTGTCAAATACAAGAACTGAATTCTCGAACAGTAGCGAACATCTGTTCCATTTAGTTAGTTATCACAGTTTCGATATGAAAACTAATCTTGTCTTTGTCACAAACAAATTCCTTATAATTGAAGGCGGAAACTAATTTTTAATTTTTTTAAAGAGATATACAAGGAAAATCGAGAAATAAAGGTAAACGAGCTAGTTGCACTGGAATTGCACACTGATATATTGAGATATTGAATTCTGTGAAAAGAGTAATCATCTTTTCTCTGCAGGTGTGCTTGGTTTATCTTTCACTAACATAATAGACTATTATTTTAAGAAAAAAAAAGACACAATGAGATTGTATTGTTTAGGCCTCTCTGAGTGCGAGTGCCTTTTCCTTGACCTTCGTTGTTCATGACGGGGTAGCATATTTAAAATCGAGTCTTTTAAGATTTGTTCTTTCTGAAGAAAGGGGGCGGCAAATTGCGTCGGGCCGACGTTGCAAATATGTGTTAGGTTCGGAAAAGAAAAGAATGAAGTGTTAGAGTTGAATTCCAAGTAACTAGAGGGTTTTCAATGCTGAAATCACGCATTGGAAACCAAATTCTATAAACATGTTTTCGCGAGTCCAATCTGAGCATTTCCACATGTGCTTGTGTGAGTGGAAAGTCACGGAATGTGCATGTGTGTGAAAGGCTGAGGTAAAATGATGAGAGATGCGAAGGGACTGTTGTTGACTTAGCGGCGTTCCGCTTTTTTGGAAGTAGAATTTCTTGCTGTCTTCACCACTTCCGGAGTCCCACAACGAATGGAGAAGACAGGCAGAAAAAACAAGGGAACAACATCTCCAAGGAGAAACATATGTTGCAAAAATGCTGCAGCTGCATGAAGGAGACGAATGAATGCATATGTTTTGAGAATGCGTAACCTTCAAGAAGCAAGTGACATAGAAGCGTTCGCTTGGTTTTGACAACGAAACCATTAACCTTTGCTCTTTAAGTAATTCGTTTTTCTGATTGCACTGCTTTCTACGACAACCAGGCAATTTTACTAGTTGATGGAGACACGTGTGAAAATAATCACAAATACCTCCCCCCACCCTCCCCGGGAAAAAATATCAGAAATCACTATGCTCAAATTACAAACATTTATACATATTAAAAGAATGATGCCACCAGAAATTCCAGTTTTTAAGACAATGGCGACAGCAGGCACTTGAGACCCACCCTTGGCCACTTATAGTTACGGATTATTAATTGAATTTTAAAGTAATGTTTTCAGCAGAATTTAAAATTTTTGTTTAAAAATCAGTGTATAGTTCATGAAAATTGCAAATGACTATATACGCTCCCAGAATTTTTTATTGGGAGTAGTTCAAGTTTTTTTTTTTGGGGGGGGAATACTACAAGCCATTACGTCTATGTAGTATTCAACGGTATTATTCTGCACTCCAAAAGAAGATACGTGATTGTAAAATACTTCCACCTATATTTTCAGGGGGAAAAATGCTAGAACTAGATTGTTTTTATAAGAGAACGAGTATAGATGAAGCTTAATATCAAATTTTCATGGTACACCAGTCATTTCCCTGTTAAACAAGTATAGTTTTATTGAAAAAGTGAACAAATTTATGTTGCGTTAGGAAGCTTTTTCTTGAGGGGGGGTCCAGACCCGGGGACCCCCCTGGATCCGCTCCTGGTTTTAAGCAAGTTCATTGTGGTTTTATAGAAAATATTCCAAAATACGGTTCATTTAACTCAACTACGAAGTAGTTTCCCGCTCCCCAAGCCTTTGGCTGGTTTAAAAATTAGCTCCGCACTTGCGATATCTCTTGGCGTCAGTAGAAGGCATCGCAGCTGGCGACAACAATTAGCCTGAGAGTGAACTATTGGCAATTGGCGTAACTGACAGACAGACAGACAGATGTGTCTTGTGTTTGTAATACGGACTAAGAAAACATAAATATTTTCGCCTGGATGCTTATGCAACTCGCAATCCTTGAATGTTTTAAAGCTTAACGTTACTCACACACTATCTCTTTGCTTTATACATAGGATCCGGGAGGAAAATTCTATATTTAGAATGTTATGCAATGACAACCTCTACGAATAATTACAAATTTACATTATGGTACGAGAGATTCCGGGATCGATTCCCGATGTAAGTGGTTCTCAACTTTTTCGTGCCTAGCGCCCCCTTGAGTGAATGCGATTTAATGAGCGTACCTGTCATCTGAACCCAATCCTCTTATGCACAAGGCTGAAGCTAAGACTTGGACGAAGAAGTCTAAGAGCAAGAAAAAAAGCTTGAATTCTGAAAATCACACTTTCGCCTCTTTTTGTTCCAGTCAGAGCCGTAGCTAGAGATTTCGGCGGCCCCCAACATTCACCTTACCAATTTTTTTTTTTTTTTTTTTTTTTTTTTTACATGAGACGCACTAAGCTCCTTGGACAGACCATTGCCATATACAGATCGTGATCAGAAAAATGAAAACACCTGAACGAAATTGCCAGATTAATATGGTGTCGGGCCACCTTTTGCCTCCAGAGCAGCCTTGATGCGACGTGGGATGGAGGCATAGAGGTCGTGAATGGTAGCAAGTGGAATTTTACACCAATCCTCGTGCAGGGCATCGGCCAGTTCTGTGAGAGAGGATGGAGGTGGAAATCATCGCCGGAGTCGTGTTTCCAAGACGGACCACAGATGTTCAATTATGTTGAGATCTGGGGATTGGGCGGGCCAGGGGAGGTGTTGAACTTCATCCCGATGTTCCTCAAACCACGCTGCAACAACGGCAGCTGTGTGAATGGGTGCATTATCATCCTGGAAGATGGCGTCATTGTCCGGGAACAACATCCGGATCATAGGATGCAAGTGGTCTCCTAAAATTGCGACATAATCGTTGGCAGTGATTCGTCCGCTAAGTGTGACCACAGGACCCAATGAAAACCATGATATGACGGCCCACAGCATCACCGAGCCGCCGCCATGTTTCACAGTTGGGCGGAGACACTGCAGATCATAAGCTTCTTTGGGCGTTCTCCACACATAAACAGGGTCCGTGGTTGGGAATAGGGTGAAGGATGACTCATCCAACCATATCACACGTTTCCAGTCCTCAACGGTCCAAGTTGCATGGTCGCGGCACCATTTGCGGCGTGCGAAAGCGTTATAGTCCCTGATGAGCGGTTTGGCCCGTGCAACACGACCCCGTATGTTCATGTCATGTAGTTCGCGGCGGACTGTGATTGTCGAAACAGGGTGGGGGAGGTGCTGATTGAGTTCCTCCGTCACTTGCTCCGCAGTGGCACGACGGTTCTGCGTGACAATGCGCTTTAATACCTGGCGTGACCTGTCACTCATGATTTTCTTCCGCCCATTGTTCCGCTTCCCCAATGTGGTTTTCCCGTGTGTTGTGTAGGCCATCATCACCTTCGACACTGTCCCACGCGACACACTTAACACAGTAGCCACTGCCGTCATACTCACTCCACATAACCGCGCACCAACAATTTGCCCTCTTTGAAAATCAGAGAATTCTTCCATTTTACACTACCTCCGTCTGCTGAAACCACTGGACACTGCTGTTCCACTGCGCCTGACGTAGTATGGAGACCGACCTAACACACCACCACCAGCGGTCAGGCGCTGCGGGCGCCATGACACCACTACCAACCCGTACATCTGACGTGTTGCCAACTACAGATGTTTCCATTTTTCTGATCACCATCTGTATATATAATGAATTTTAAAAACTTAACCTTAATTCAAAATGGCGGATTTCAAGATGGCCGCCGTCAGGTATACTCTTACTATATGACTTCCCCCTAGTCCTAATATGTACCCATATATTTGTTATTCACCTTTTGTCGTTACAAGAGGTCTTACAGAGCTTTTACCTCCAACTGTATGAAGACTATTCTGTACTTCCATGTGATGTTCTGGTAGCTGTATCTCCTAAACCCCTGGAGCTTCGCACCTACAACTTCACTGAAATACTGACCACATTTAGTACTACTTTCTCATATGTGTCTCAGTCAGCAACTCGATTCACCCAAATGTAAGGTTTACTTGTAAGTATTTAGTTAGTTTTCCCCTTGATATAGTCAATGTATTCATAGAAATTAATTCAAAAATATAATATTAGGAAAAACGTATAAAACATTGTCAATGTAATGAGAGCATTCTCACATGTTAAATTCAGGTAGAGCGAAATTTTTCATAGTACATTTTGTTAGGATCTAAATCACATTAGCATGAAACGAGTTAAAAAAGAGAGAAACTTATCTTCTTCCATTATCTTAGTATGAACGAATCGATGACTCATAGGGCAGTTAACAGATTGAATCGGTCGCTCATAGGACAGTTAACAGTTCCTGTTGCTAATAGGACTGTCGCAAGTGGGAAGACACCATATATAATGTGTGTACATGTTTTGCACGTACGATGGCATATAAGAAGTTGATGGAGAAATGACCATATAAATTCCTTTAATTGGAAGCATTTCATATCAATGGAATAAAATAAATCACTGGTTGTCTTTGAACACAGACGAAATTCGTTGAGTTTTGGCCCCTTAAGCTTCGAAAATGCTATTATTCTCCTTGTTTACCTTCAGTTTTAATATTCGCGCGCAAACAGCAGCTTGCCTGTGTCTGTACTCCTCTCATTTTCATACCTTCATTCTCACCGTCGTGGTTAATCCGATTGGGTAGAAAAGCGTGATTAACTAACAAGGAACAGATATGAACGTATCATCTGGACATCCGAATCAAACCTAGTCCATTCGCAGTAGCGTACGCAGGAATTTATTTCGAGGGGGGTCCAAACTCAATATGAGGGGATTTTATATTAAGGTTCCTAAATTTACCCTAAAATTAGGCTAAATTTACACAATTTGGTATTGGTATACAAGCTTTTCCCTGATATCTATTCCGTCTATCAATACAAAACTTGGAACACATATTTCTTATCATCTATAGTATTTTTCGAGATACATTTGGATTGTGTGCTTTTACCCGCGGCCACTCCAGAGGGGTCCAAATTTGATGGCAGGGATTTCTGAAAGGCATTTTCCTGACATTCGCTCAATTTTCAATGTTCAAGTATATTATGGGACCCAATACATAGCACCTATGGAAAGCTTGTTTCAGGCTGAAGAGAATGAACTATAAACCATGATTTTCTAACGAACAGTGTTGATGCAATAGCTGTTTCACTGCGAGTCTACGATTTTCTTTATACTAACAAGGTTAATGGGCCCCAGGAACTTACTCCGTTGTTCATGGCACTTAATTTTTTGTGCATGAACATGTCTTTGTTATGTTTATCGAATGAACTAGGTTTGATTCGGATGTCCCGATGACACGTTCATGTCCGTTCCTTATAAGAAACTTCATCACCATGAAAATGCCGAACACGTGTTTCAGATTTTGACCGTTTCTGATTTTCAGAACATGCTTGCATACACCATAAGTCATTACTCGGCACCTTACACATCGTATAGTCATTAACAAATCACATATAATAACTTTCTTTAATTAATAAGTAGCCTAAAAAACATATTGTGACTCTGATTGAAACGTTTGGGTCACGAGTGGAGCGAGCGAGAAAATTTTAAACAAATCTATTACTTTACAAACCGACAACAATATTGATTTAATAGGGGACCGCGTTTACTCATTTCCAACACTTTTCCTTTCTTCTTGCTCGTTCGGTGCCCTCTTGCTATCAACACCCGGGCCAATGGCCCAGCTCGCCCCCACCCCTAGCTGCGGCTCTGGTTCCAGTGCTCAAAATCACCAAACGTATATTCTCTTGTGCAGGGGCGGATCCAGGACCGACTTCTGGGGGGAGGGGCGTGGGTTGTCATAATGCTACTTTTAAGGGTTCCAAACTCTGGGATGGATTCGCCCCCCCCCTGGATCCGCCCCCTGCTCTTGTGGACTGAACGCGTCATATAAAATCTCACTTGAAATAGTGAAAGAAACAAATATCAACTTTTGAATTCTGTGTCAGCAAGTTAGATTGAGAAGCAAAACAATCAAAGGTTTTTGGGAGTAAAAAAGCCAATTTCAAAATACATTTAAAAAAAAAAGGAAACTGTTTGAATGAATGCGCAAAGCAACAAACTTAAGATGATTATTATATATTTCTTTTATTTTCTTTAATTCACTTTTACTGCTAAAAAGAAGTAGCTGAAGTAGTGATGTTTGTTCTCAGAAAGGAAAGGGTCATTTTTACGAGGCATTGCCACGAAAAGTCGTGGGAAAATTAGAAAATGTTGTGAAGGAGCAAACGTTCGCATGACATGCACTGGAGCTACTCGAATATATATATATATATATATATATATATATATATATATATATATGTATTAACATACATGCTCAGTTGCATGTTTAAGCGACAAGTAGCATCGTTAGCTACGCTTAGGAAATATACACTTCTTGGGAAGGAGAGGGGAGACAGAGATACTTCTCGTGTTGTAAGGAAGTAATGGCTGTTTCCGAAACTTTTTTTTTTCTTAATTCTTCTTTTCAAGTAGAAAATCATTTTACACGAAGCCAAGAAGGCCAGCATATTGACCTACGATTGACCCCTCTGTTTTGCAAGTAGCAACCAGCAACATTTAGAACCGCATTAGTTCAGTAAAATGTTCATGCAGGGTTTGTAGATCGCTTCTTTGATTCTAGATTGTCTTTGATTTTTTTTGAACCTTGCTCTTGAATGTGTTAAGGTGGATGTAAAAAATTATTTATATCCGATAGAGGCAGGGGCGGATCCAGGGCCGACTTCTGGGGGGGCGGTGGGTTGTCATACTGCTACTTTTAAGGGCTGCAAACTTTGGGATGGGTTTTATTTATATATATAAAATAAGAAAGTTTCTTCTTCTCGGGGGGGGGGCGATTGCCCCGATCGCCCCTCCCCCTTGGATCCGCCCCTGGATAAAGGACAGCACGTTTTTCCTAAAGTTTCTGTTGTATTTGTTTAAGAAGCGAAAATATTCAAAATAATTCAATCTTAATTCCAGATACATTGAATAAAATTAAATAATATTATCCTCTGGTAGACAGTAACTGGTACACCATAGCGTAGTGGTTACAACAGTATTGGGTTCGTTTCCCAGCGGGTGCTTCCCAATTTTCGGCGTCCACTCAGCGTCTTCAGGGAAAACTGGGGAGTCATGTGCATAAAAGCCATGACGGCCACCAGATCTAAAGAGTTCCTGATACTCCTGTTAGTAGAGACAACGCGACGCAGCGCACTGACCATATGTTCGCCGCTAGACTGGACATGGTTCAGCCGGTCCCTAACAGATGGCGTTGTATTGGCTCAGGCTCACAAAAAGGGCTGTTACACCAAGTGGTACCAGAAATTTCAGTTCCGTCCGTTAGATGTCCACCGCTGACGGTTATTAGCTGCCATCTAGCGGTGGCATATGTAACTTCTACTATCTTTGTTTCAATAATAGCATACGCGATATAGATAGCTATCGTTAAAAGTCACCGTTACCCATGAAGATATTAACATTAACGAAGTCGGCCGAGATAAATGCAATAAGAAAAACTACTTATCCTTGTATTATAGGCAACCAACATTTCTTTGCTACTGTGCAGGTTGCATAGAAGCTAGGGAATATTATGAATTTTAAACGGGATATAAATAGTCACCGTTACCCGTGAAGATATTAACGGATTAACTGCATTAACAAACTCGGCCCAAATAATGGCAATAAGAAAAGCCACTTATCCTTGTATTATAGGAACCAACAGTTCTTTGTTACTGGGTAGGTTGCATAGAAGCTAGGGAATATTATGGATTTTAAACGGGATATAAAAGCTCACCGTTACCCGTGAAGATATTAACGGATTAACTCCATTAACGAAGTCGGTCCAGATAATTGCAATAAAAAAGCCACTTATCCTTGTATTATAGGCAACCAACAGTTCTTTGCTACTGTGCAGGTTGAATAGAAGCCAGGGAATGTTATGGGCTTTAAACGGGATATAAAAAGCCACCGGTATCCATTTAAAAGTTATCGTAGTGAAATAACAGTGGGACGAACGTTGTGTCACCGTTACCCGTTAACATATTAAGGAGTTAATAAATTCATTACCGAGAATATCACTCTAGCTATCTATTGTGAAAATCTAAATTTAAAAAAAAAATGCTTTGTTCAAGAGCTGTCATGTGGAGTAACGGACGGACGTGAGTCGCCGTTGCCGTGAAGATGTTATCGCATGCACTCCATTAGCAAATTCGACCGAAATAATCGAACTAGCTGTCTGTTAAAAAATATAATTTAAAAAATAGTCCTCGTTCAAGAGTGATCGTACGGGCTAACGGACGGACGGACTACATTACATTGTAAGTCCCACTGTGTGACCATAATAATTTGTACATTGTTCAAGTTGTTCTGTTGTACTCGCTGTAGAGGCAAGAATTGGAATGAAAATAAACGTTAGAAAGATCAAAGCCATGGTGATTAGAACGAAGGGGTCGGTGTCAAATATAGAAGTAGGTGAGAGAAAATAGAACAGGTGACAAGTTTTCGAAACCTGGGCAGTATTATTAGTAATGATATGAAATGTGAACGTGAAATAGAAACAAGAATAGGAATGGCGGAAGAGAAGTTTATTTTCTGGGTTCTTGAATAAAGAGTTGAGAAAAAAAATCCTCATAAAATGCTTCGTGTGGAGTATGTATGGGACAGAAACATGGACATTACGCAAAAATGATGGGAAAGGACTGGAAGCTTTCTAAATCTGGGTGTGGGGAAGAATGGAGCGAATTAGCTGGGTCAAGTGGAACGAATGAGAAAAATAAAGAATTTTAGATATTATTAAGACGAGGAAGAAAAATTGATTGGGACATTGGCTAAGAAGGAACTGTATCATGAGGAACGTTTTACAGGGTTTGATGGCGGAAAGAGGGACAGGGAGCGAAAGAGACTACAATTAATGGATGATATCAAAACAGAGAAATGGTACGTGAAGACGAAGAAGTTAGTGGAAGACGGTGGAGCATGGAAGCTTTTCAGTTGCAGCAAGTGACCTTCCAATAATAGGAGAATACCTATTGTGATGAATTATATATAGAGAGAAGAAACCATCAGGTAATCCGATAGCAACAGAAAAGATCCAAAGATTCATTGCATAACACTGCATGACAATACGTACACTCATGTCCAATATTATTGTCGCATATCTATAAATATGTTGTTATAGGAATATAATTTGATAACGTATTCGCCCGGTATTTCTTATAATGTTAGTATGTGTATAATCAGCAAAGACATGTATGTGGCAAATTTCATTTCAAAAGAGCAATAAATAAGAACAATAAAACGAAAATAAAACTTTCTTGTCCATTTACCAACATTTTGTTTTACTCATTCTAATTTTCGTATTTATAATTCTTTTCCTATGATATTTACCACAAATATACATTTCCCGATTATACATATAGTATCAGTATTGAAAGTGCCCCTGCAAAATCATTATCAAATTATATTCTTACAAGAAACAGTTATTTTGGACATGAGTGTACATATCATAGCGGTCATTCACGGATTTTTTTCTGTAAAAGGTAATAGTTAACGAGCAAAAGAATAAAATGCAATTGGTTAATAACGAAAAAGTGACAATACACCGACAATTTTTTTCACCATCCAACTAGAAGAATACGCATCAGAATTGCCCTCCGACTGCATCACCATACTGTAAAAGTTAGATTGGATTTATCGCAGTGCACGAGAAAAAGGAGAGGAAAAAAAAGTGAAACGTAACAGCACGTAAAAAGGATTTTCAACAGAACATGAACATAATATATTTCAATGAAAGAGTTTTCGAAATTTCTTGGCTTCAAGAGGGCCCGTTATTATGTTCCTTTAGTTCTGTGCTATTCAACTTTTTTTTTCTCGCTTACCCCTAGACACAGTCCACCATCCAATTGTGTATCCCTGAAGATGTTTAAAATAAATTAAATAGAAATTAACTTATTAAACTTAATACACATGTTCTGTTGATTAAAAAGGTGGACAAATAGAGATTCAACAAAAGGACAATCAAGTGTGCCAATCAAAAGACTTTAACAGAGGGATAAATTGACATCCGAAAAAATTAACATTGGAAATTTCAAAATGTTCTCCAACTATGATTATTGAATAAATACTGAAAAATATGTTTATTTTAGGATTACGGACCCCCAGAAACAACTTCGCGTATCTCCGGTTGAGTAGCACTGCTTTAGTTACACTATAGTCTGTTCAAGTGAAAAAAAAAAAGATAACTATCCCAAGTTATACGTAATGCATCGCTGAATCTAATTGTAATTTATTCAATTAAATTTTGTTAGTTAAAACATACTTTATGAATGCAGCTAAAATGTCATAGCCTACTTCTTCTGGATAATCGTAACAAGTAAAATTTAAACCAGTTGAGGATGCTTCAAGAGCATTGCCAGAACGAACTTTTAAAGTAATTAATTTTTCTTATTAACTTCTACAGGCTTTATACCAATTGTTCCATGTACTTTATTATTATACTCATTAAGTAATTCTTGTAATATATCTATCCATTTATAATTTCCTTGAGTACTCAATTTTTTCCACATGTTTTGTCTAATAGTTCTGCTATAACGTTCTACGATGTGTTGTTTTACCAAGACACTTGCTCAAAATGGAGGTCTCAAAATTGAAAAATTCGCAAAATATCATTTATCTCTATGACTTACGGTTCCCGAGATATGGCTCCTTAAATGTCCTGAAATCGGAACTTTTTTTTGACTAATATCTCTGGAACGGTAAGAGTGAGGCGAAAAATTCCATCATTTCTTTCAAATAGTTTTTAATGCTCTCTCGAATGAAGGGCTCAAAATTGAAAAATTCGCAAATAACAGACACACACACAGACATAAAGAATTCGGTTAGGAACTTTTTAAGTTCGTTGATAAATAGATATCGTCTAACCAGTGGCGTATTTAGGGAGGGGGATTCCGGGCTTAAACCCCCCGAAATCTTACTTACTATAGTAAGGTATATGAAATATCTTGCAGAATTTTCACATTTTCAGCAAAGCACCCCCGAAACAAAATCGTAAATACGCCACTGTCGTCTATTATCAGAAGCGCACGCATGGGATCCACCGGATGGATTCCTTCTTCCCCCCCACAACTTCCTAACTCTCCATATTTGCATACTTTCTTTATAAAACTATTGTTGTTTAGTAGAAAAATGATTGGTGTAGCCTCAAGATTTTTGATATTACACTTTATACGAAAGCAATTTAGTTCTATCATTTTTCTGACAATGCGTGAGATGTCAACAATTACTTATCGTCTTTTCGGATGTTAAATAACAATGGCTCAATGCTACATAAACATACTGTCCTGTAGTATTCAATCCCCCGCTCCCCACAACAAAAATTTCTGGGTACACGCCTGCCTACTTTATGTTGCTATTTCTTCTGTTTAGAATTTCCATACGGATAGTTACTGTTACGAACTGCTGGAAGAAGAAAGACAAGAAACCACGAGATTCATGTGTGATTGTCCCATACCGTCCGGGTGGTCCCTCGGGTCCTGTCACTGTAAATATCTCTTCGTAGGTGAATAATATGGATGAAGACAGGAGGAGATGCAATGTTCGAAAAATGCTGGAACACACAAGACCACCGGAGTGAAATTAAAGTCGTTGGAAAAGATTTTCAATATAGCTTCTGTGTTGGAATAAAAAGAAGAAAAAAAAGCACTGTTTCTGCTTTGGCTTAGTGTGTGGTACGGTAAGATAATACTGTACAGAAGTTGTATTTATCACCTGTTACCAACACCTGTTCTGTATCATATTTGTTTGATCAAAGTAACTTTAAAAATTAATCAGATTAAGCGTTAATAAGATGCTTTGTTCAATTACAGTGGTTCTCAACCTGGGGAAAAGCGACCAAGGTGGGCGCAAATACACAAATATTACAATTGAAAAATATTACGAATGTTCTAATAAAGAAGCGATAAATGGAAATGAAATGAAATCTTTCAGTTTAACGTCCCACGTTTATGCCCTGATGGCTAAGGAAGAAGATGCTTAAAGCAAGTGAATGATGATGGAAGAATTGGCGGAATGAGAAAGTGGAAGGGTACGGGACTGCCGTGTCGCGACAAAACGCTGTAACTTTGGCGGAGCAGTTTTGAGAAAAAGAGCCGCAAAGTTTTCATCCGAAAATGTGATTTGCATCGTGTAGAACCAGTGTATCTTGACTTTGGAAACACGTGGTTACATGTAATGTTACGTAAATGCATGTTGTGTGATTAAATTTGGTGAAAATTGATTGGTTGACCATTATTGCCTAGTTACATCGTTTTGTCGCTATAGCGCTGAGCTTGTATTTTGACTTACATCAGTCTGTGGCTACAGCATCTACTATGTATCTGCAGTTACATCATTTTGTGGCTACAGCGTACACGATTTAGCAGCATTATTTGAAATTGAATTCCCTTTAATAGCAATTGAATTCCCTAGTAACTATTTAATAAATGAAATAACTGAAATACCCAGGCGTTAGGAGTACGTAATTGTAATTTAGGCATAGGGACATGTTAAGAACCCCACTTTTCCAGGCCTGGAAAGTCGTTCGGTATAGAGGCAATTCCTATGTTAAATAATAGCGAGCTCACACAGATTCTTTGTTTCGTCTATTGTAATAAGCCTAATCGAATTTGCCTATGATATATACAACATATTTTGTGTTCAATAGGTTGGTCATGTTCCATCCACCAAGTATAACAAAAGCGGCTTTCTATAAACAACTTAAGGTACCCATGAATATCACATATGTTTTCCTTCGTACTTATTGGCAGCTCATGGCATACACAAAGTTCACTGTTAAATTGTAATTGAATGTTTATTGCAAAACTGTGGGGAAAACTGATAACAACCAAAGAAAGCCCACAAATAGACACACAAAATAAAAATTGCTGAAGGATTGAGTATGGTATATTTGCTGGTACGTAATTTGAACAACCGTGCATGTTCATTTAGTTTTGTACCCCTTTCTAATATTTCGGCCGGTATGAACATATTTTCGTTGCATTTCTTTAACATTATTAAAGAAAACATTTAAGGTTCTTCGCTACATCGAAATTTAACTGCCGCTAATTTCACATTTTTTTTTTTAATTTCTTCAAAACAAATAGCAGTACAGGAAAATGGATCCGCAGTTTACTAGACAATATTATTTTACAGGTCATATCGTTGTCGCGGCTCACCTGTCTGCTTTCGCTGTGCAGCTAGTCAGAAAATCGCAATTAAATGACAAATCTATTAATAGCTACAAAACGGAAGCAGAGAGGTGAGTCGCGACAACGGCATCACATGCAAAATAACATTGTCGAGCAAACTGCGGATGCATTTTTGTACTGTTATTTGTTTTGAAGATATTACAAAAAAACTCTGAAATTAGTGGAAGTTAAATTTCGATGTAGTGAAGAACCTTAAGGATAATATGAAACGAAACCAGAAGCTGTTATTTGAAAAATGTACTTATCGATCACATACTATTCCTTCTCATAACAGCGAAAAAGAAATCAAGGGAAAAAGACACAAGGGACCAAATTATCTGTCACAAATTAGTCTGTACTTTGGAAAACGTATTTACCAGAACTTACACACTAGACAGTTCTTTGATGTATCAACGTCGAGTGTCACTTCAAAAATCGACTTCAACGACCCTGTTGAGATCGAAAACTCCGCTCGTGACAGGAAGCTTCTGAAAAAAACCTCGTCTGGTTTGAGGCATACTCTGGCAGAGCTTGAGGAGATGTTTCTTCTTCTCCGCACTGATACCTCCTGGAGATCCCTGCCTCGGCAGTGCTAACAGCTGATCTGGGCTCTGTTTCTCCAACTCCTTAGCAAGGACTCTTTCCGTGGCTTGCTTAAGAACTGAAATCTCATGAAAATCTTCTGCATCGTAGTCCTTTCTCACGTAGATTGCCAAACTATCTCTCCGAAATCCCACAATCTTTATGTTGGTGTAGGACCATCCTTTCGGGAGTTTGGCTTTCGTTTCATCCCGGAAAATATCATCTCTCTGTGGGACAGCGTTATTCTCTTGAGGTTCTTTCGACTGGCCCCTATCGTCGACACAAAGTCATCCATGTCTTACAGGTCTTTTAGTCGAATTTTGTTGCTGATGCACGCATGGACGCTGTCCGCACTTATGTAGGTGTGACCTGGCTCCAGATATTCCAGTCGGATTCTGGAACAGGATACAGTGTAATCCTTGACGACTCGTAACAGCACCCCGAAGAGGATTCGGTTCTTATTTTGGGCGCTGCAGTTGTCTGCAAACAGGTAGATGATTTCCAAATCCCTGGCATGACCTTGGATGAAAGCCACGTAGGCAGACGCAATGTTGCTTGCCCTTCGCCCGCCTTCCGCTTCGTGCCACAGCACGCAAACTGCCTCCGCGCCTTGGCCAACCTGAGGAAACGTCTCATTGAACAGTACAGGTTTTCGCAAGAAGAAGCTGTCTTTGGTAGACAGTTTTGGCATCGAGAGTACTTTCTGCATATCGACAGTGTAGACTGACGCACGAGTTTCTTCATTGCTTTGAAAGTCGTGCATGTGCCCCCGGGCCAGATCACGGTTCTTTAGGTGGGAGATCTGTTCCCAGGCTTCGCAGGGGTGCTCTTGCTGCGGCCCGTCATTGTCGTTGTGAACGGCCAAATGATGCTCCTTGCATCTGGAACAGGCATCCTGGGTGGTCTTGAAGTGGAGATGTGGAGATCTTTCATCACCGCGTGGAAACCTGGCCAGCTGCATTTCCTTCTTCCTTTTTCCTTGCAATCTTTGAGGTAATTTTCGTACACTTTCGACGCAGTGTAGCCGCAGGGGAGATATCTCCTGTTTGGGGCATGCTCTAAATTGTAATGTAACACCAGCGGGTTCATCATCTCGAGGAAATCTCTGATCTGCTGCTTATACCCGTCAGGCAGTGCATGCGCAGGTTTGTGCTTCCCATGCCTGTCTGGTTCAGCCTTCACAAGTAACGTAGAGGCTGAAACTCCATCCTCCGCCTCAGCAATTACAGGTTTACAAGCTGACACCACGCCTTGATCGTTTGTGTAACCGAGGGTGTTGAGAAAGAACTGCTTGCATATAATGTGATTGTCCATTCTCTATATCAGCGTGTATTCCCTGCGCGGTTTTGGAAACATGGTCTTGCTTGCAGTTTTCTGTCTGGTCACACTCCTTGCCAGGTAATCTCATCTTCTTTGGATATCCATACCCCAGTAATCCTCATGGATCTGTACACGGGTTGCCTACAGGATTTTCTCACTGCACCCCTTCTTGCATTTACAGGCAGGTTGGATTGAGTGATCTTTCTGTCTCTTGCAATTCTCTCCTCGACACTTCACGTCTTTCTTTTTCTTCTTTCGAAGCGGAGTGTTATCTTCTCAACCTTGCCCTCGACCGCCCTCGTGATCTTCCCCTTCATCTGCCACTGAATTCTTTTCCTGATCTTGCAGTCGCCTCGCTCTCGTAGCTTCCAAACGATTCTATATCTGTTGATTTTTCACTGCGTTCTTCTTTTCTCCGGGTCGGTTCTTCTCTGTATCCTTCACGTTAACGTTGGCGTGACAATGATCCAAATCCGGAATGATCCAATGATCCAAATGAATAAATACCATTAATCACAGCGACTCATTTACGTGGCAAACAAACTAATCAGATTTACGCTACCCTACTTTATTTGTACTTTCATTTGTCACACCCGTCTCCAGTATCAATTTCAAGATATTCTAAATATGATCGCGTCTGCATCATAATCCGTGTCTCGTCATCCTTCCACGCCGTCTGAAACATGGCAGAAACTCCCGTGTTCTGGCTGGTTTTGTGTGTTGATTCCCACCGTCCAGCCCAAAGATCCACATAGAGTGGATTTGCTTTGTTCTGAAATATAATGAATTGTCCTGCATATAAGTTATAAAGTCATAACATTGGTGCACAGTTCAATCTGAGTCATACCTCTTTCTTCAATCCCACCGAGTATATTCCCGCTGCAGCAACTCTCACTCTGAGGCATATTTAAGTTTTATATATATGATTGCTCAACATGATTAGGGACTTAGGGATCTATCTCGATTTATACCGTATGTGTTGCTCAGCGGCTTGTCTGGGGATTGGAAGCATTATCAAACCATGTCTATAATAATTGGTCTGAAGTTATACTATTTTTCAAGAAAAATCTGAATTTTTAGGGGGTTTGAGCCAACTGGACTCCCACTTAAATACGTGCCTGTTTCAACTTCAAATCTCTGACCAACTCTCACACTACTTAACATAATTCATGCATTTGTGCTGCAATGGTATTGCTATCTTATTCTTACCTTGGTTGGAATTATAATGCAGCCGCGCCAGTTCAACTATATGTTTCCCTCTTGAAGTTATCTTCTTCGAATCAATGACATCCCTCCGTCGTACTAACAAAACAAACACACCAGCCGGCGTCAGGTCGACTCAGCGGCGCTTTCTCCCACTAAACAATTGCCTGCTACTAGCAAACAATTACCAGCGATACGGCTTACGCCCGAACCTATTTGGCCAGTTTTTTTTTTCATGATTCGGGGCGCTGGTCCCGCCAATTTGATTCAGATTCAACCATTGATTGGGTTATACAACGGTGACGTCACTCTCAGACACGCGTAAAAACAGAACATCCGAAAATCCTACATTCATTTTTCAACAGAACAATGTAATTCGCGTTACATCGTTTTGTCGCTACAAAATGCACATTTGCTACTTACAATGACATTGACAAAACAATGTAATTTCAGTTACGCAGTCGTTCAGTAGCGACAAAACAATGTAACTCGATTTGCATCGTTTTGTCGCTACAGACAGGCTAATTTCCTACTTACATCGAAATTTTCTTTGCTATATTTTCAAAAATATTTGACCCAGCTCAATGCTGGGCCTGGTGAACATAAATATCGGTGGCGGGAAATTCAAAAATGCTTATAGCGACAAAACAATGTAACTCAAGTTACAGCATTTTGTCGTGACACGGCAGGGGAGTACCCCGAAAAATATGACCCTGCGATACCGTACGAACAAAGAAGTATGTGACTTGATCAGGAATGCTTCCCAAGTGTAAGATGGGTTTTGCATTTTCTGAAAACAGATTTAAATAACCCGTCCGAAGGTGAAATTTATTCCAAAATTTTAGCTGCTAAGGGTATACCGGTAAATAATGTAATTATGGTATATACAATGAAAAGTGAACCCAGACAATGATCAACTTTTTAAGGTAAAGTCAAATAACTTCAAACATATAAGTACATTCTTAGGAGTCAAACAGTGAAGTAATTCACAAGTGTGCAGTTTAGATGTATAAAGGAACAGAAGAAGATTCGATGTAAACCAAAATAACAACTTTCTTTTACGTTGAAATAATTTATATAGAATTTATTTAATGCAATGCAGAGTAATGCGTTTCAAAATGAATTTGATATCGCACTAAAATCCATATCTAACAGTTGTATGGTAGCAGTGGAACTTTGAAGAAACTTCAATTTTTGTAAAGGGTGTCCCACAAAGTACACAACTTTTGAAATTCCCGCTATTTTTGTTCTAGTAAGTTCGCAGCATTGAACGTTACACGATTTTCATTTGTTATCTTTTGTGGTTAGTAGTCACCTGGTAATCACCAAGGATCTTATAAAATAGAGGATCTGCCCTTACAACAAACTCTTGAAGCCATACGTCACAGTTTCGCCACCCCTAGTCTACCCACTCCGCCCAATTGGATCGCCATGTTTTGAGCCAACAATCATGGCGGAAACGAAAGTAGCCAATCAGACGATGGCAGAAACGAGAGTAGCCAATCAGACGTGCCGATGCTCGGTTGTTTTTTGGCTTCATCCATTTAATAGGATGAAGATACATATGGGCAGATCCTCTATTTTATAACATCCTTGGTAGTCACGGAGGGAGCACTGAAAGGACTAGCTCGGGAGAGTAATGCTCCCGGAAGTAGAAACGAGAAACACAGTTCTGATTGGTTAGCGTTATCCACTTCTTGCCACGTTGCATTCAAATAGTTAACAACAAACGCTTGCTGTTGTCGGCCTCAGTGGCCGAGTGGGCTAGCGCTATATGCTAGTAATAAAATCCTCTTTTGGCGCGAGTTCAAACCCCGCCCGAGGAAAGATTCTTTTTTTACATTTTTAGAACACTTATTAAATTAAAATAATATGAAAATAATACTTAAAAAAGTGATTTATTTATTTTTATGCAGATAAGTAGTTGTAGTACTTGTGCCCTTGTACTCAATGATATAGGGTCGTTTTGTTCCCCTTGTACTTCATGATATAAATTTTGTGACCAACTTAAAACAACTGGCTAGGATAGCGCGTAAAACAGCTGTCTAGAGTAGCGCGCGGAAAAACGTACTTCCGGGAGTATTACTCTCCCGAGCGGGTCGTGCACTGAATAGTGCACGATCGTCAACTGTTTTCTGTATGGGTAGGAATGGAGAACTGGGGGGTCATACTGAAAATTTACTACAAATGTCGTGAAGCGCTTCACCCCTATCCGTACCGAAAACAGATGTCGATCCTGCTATTCAACGCTCCGTGATTACCAACTTCAAGACAATATAAGAAAATTATGTAATGTTCAGTCCTGTCAATATACTAGAACAGAAATGGAGTGCATTTCAAAAGCTGTGTTCTTTATGGAACACCTTTTATATTCATGGGCGGAGTTGGGAATTGTCTCCTGGGGGGCAGACCTTTTGTATGCTGGGGGAGGGGGCACGGTAAATGCAAATGAGAATTGAAGAATCTTATAGGTGGCATTTTTATTTTTTATCAGAAAGTAGGGGAGGGAAATGCCCTCCTATGCCCCCAAAGCTCCGCCTAGACCTATGTTTATATTAAATCCTTTTGGTACGTTTTGTTCCCAAACGTCTTCATTGCACTATACAGCTCACACGTCAAGCACAAGAAGACATTTTCGTGCTTTCCCTCGAAACAGGAATGGGAGATAGCACTCCGTGATTCAAATACCAATTAATGCTCTGTTTATATTTCCGGATGTGATAAGATTAAATGGTCTGAAATTGAGCCTACAGCTACTTAATTTGCAGTGTGGTGATGTGTCCAAATATTCTAGTTAGGATTCTTTAGACACACAAGAAGAAATGAAATGAAATGAAATTTTTGAGTTTTACGTCCCACGCTTATGCCGGTTAGGCTAAAGGAGACGGTGATAATGAGAGATGAATGAAATGGTGGAATGAAGAAAGTGGGAGGAAACGGGAGAACCCCGAGAAAACCCACGCACACGGTGTTTGTCCACCACAAAGTTCACTTGGCAGGAGCAGGGTTTGAACCCGGGACCCCAAGCACTAGAGGTGAACGCTCTACCACTGAGCCACCGCGGCCCCCTAGACACACAAGAAGAGTAACTAGAGAATGATGACCAAGAATATGTGAATAATATGTAACAATTTTCCAAATTTCAAATGCGCCTTTGGGTTGTTAGATCTGGGCTCGATTCCCGGCTGGAGCTGATGTGATGCGGATCCCATGTTAAGCTGTCGGGCCACGTGCCATATAGCCTTGCTGCTGAAAGACACGCTAAACTCAACTGAACTCAACTGAACTCTCTTTGACACTGGGGCTAAGGATAACTACATACATTCAAAGAGATTATTGAGCTTGAACTTTAAACGTGAATTTGGACGAATCCGCTTTGCAGGAATAACTTCTAGTTACTCAGATGTATTACAAGCGAAAAACAATTTAAATATTGGAGTCGATGAGTTGACTACAAGGCGGAAACACTAATTTGTTCTTAGGGGATTATGATCATCACGGAAACTTGCCATCTGTCATAGAATACTAATCAATGTGTGTGGGAATCGAACCTAAGACCTTTAGATACTAATAAAACGTTCACGTTCTAGGTAAGAGGACTGCACTTCCGTTGTATCTAATGAAAAAAATGACTACCAATCTTTTTCTGTTTCCGACGACTTTAATTCGGTGCTTGTAATACATAATAACCAGCTAACAACAACAGCTAATTTCAGCCCTGAAGCTAAATGCACTGCAAGAAACTAGGAATCTTCAGTTGTCATTCTCTGTTATAATCATTCTACACGTTGTGTTTATCTTTTTTCTAATTTCTGTTATTGTTCCCAGATGCATGTAGTTATCAAAGCGTAATTTCCTCTGATGATTTCGTTGGGTTTTGTTTTTTGTTTTGTTTTGTTTTTGGGCTTTTCCTGGAAACCTTGAGCGTGTTAATCATTCAAATTAGTAAAACGGTAACTTTTCCTCTTCCATAGACAACTTGAAACCCTCTGCTGCAGCACTTTTCCTGTTCCGAAACAGAAAAATAATAAATATACTACTTGTTTTTCTTTTTCTTTTCTTTAGAAAAAGAAAAAAATGTACTGTCATTAGCAGTAACGTGAGAAACAGATGTTTCAAATCCTGCAAGATGATTAAGAGAAAAATAACAAAAATACCATTCACAAACTTACTTAAACAACGTGAACACATTGGTTATTATTTCTCTCTCTTTCTCACCCTCTTTCTCGGTTGCAAAACTTGAATTTCAATCTTTCCCTTTCCACAAGAACAATTTTCACAAGAGGTGTGCAATTTTTTCAGCATCTCTTGTCTCCATCCTCCCAATCCCGAATCGTAGACGCATATTTTTATTTATTATTATTATTATTATTATTATTATTATTATTATTATTATTATTATTATTATTATTATTATTATTATTATTATTATTATTATTAAATGAATGATAGCTTCCAATAAAGAAGGGCCTCTTGCATCGGAGGTAAGTATCAGAGATGGGTTGAACCAGGCTCATATCCACGGGGAGCTAGGGTGGGGCGGGCCCCCCTAACATTTTACGGTAGGCTTGTAAATGAAAGTGGCATGTAATAAAAGACCTTTAATTCCTGGTAGCCGAGTTTATGAAAGATTTCAGCCTGTACCTAGAGGAGTTACGGTGAATTTTTAACATTGATCTAGTTGAAAATTATAGGCCTAGTGACTTGTTGGTAACAGTGTAATTTACAGTGGAATCGTTAATAATTAGCAACAATTATTGGAAAAGAGATTCGCTCATGGTCATGGCGAGATTCGCTCATGGCTATAGCCAGCCCAAAAATTTAGGGGGGGCCGGTAGAAATTAGAGGGGGCCCGGCCCAACTATATTATAATTCATCACCTTATTATAGTTCATTTCCAAGCCTACCGTGAAAATTTAGGGGGGGCGGCCCACCCTAACCCACCCGTGTATACGAACCTGATAGTGTCCGGAGACAACAAAGGTTAATGAATCCTCAGACGAAAATACGAAAGAAAATATAACACAGATGCACAAATATGTTAGTTTGGAGTTATAACCCGCTAAAAATTGCAAGGGATGATCACATACAAGTTTGTAATGAAAATTCGTTTACAACTACAAAAAAATTGTCATTCAACGACAAATTAAATATCAATTAAAATTATTCTCAAAATAAAGATTTCATTGAACCGGCACGGTGGTTCAATGGTAGAGTGCTTTCCTCTGGTGTGTGGGATATGTGGTTCGATCCCTGACTAAGTATGTTTATGGTGGACAACATCGGGTATCCTCGGATACTTCCGGTTCCTCCCACTTTCTCATTCCACCATTTCTTCCATAATCATTCACTTGCCTTAATCATCCGTCTCCCTTAGCCTAAAGGGAATAATCGTTGGAGGTTAAACTAAAAGATTTCATTTTATAAGAGAAGAGAAATAATTCTCATTCCACCAATTCTTCCATCATCATTCACTTGCCTTAATCATCCGTCTCCCTTAGCCTAAAGGACATAATCGTTGGACGTTAAATTGAAAGATTTCATTTTATAAGAGAAGAGAAATAATTCTCATTCCACCAATTCTTCCATCATCATTCACTTCCCTTAATCATCCGTCTCCCTTAGCCTAAAGGACATAATCGTTGGACGTTAAACTGAAAGATTTCATTTTATAAGAGAAGAGAAATAATTCTCATTCCACCAATTCTTCCATCATCATTCACTTGCCTTAATCATCCGTCTCCCTTAGACTAAAGGACATAATCGTTGGATGTTAAACTAAAAGATTTCATTTTATAAGAGAAGAGAAATAATTCTCATTCCACCAATTCTTCCATCATCATTCACTTGCCTTAATCATCCGTCTCCCTTAGCCTAAAGGACATAATCGTTGGAGGTTAAACTAAAAGATTTCATTTTATAAGAGAAGAGAAATAATTCTCATTCCACCAATTCTTCCATCATCATTCACTTGCCTTAATCATCCGTCTCCCTTAGCCTAAAGGACATAATCGTTGGAGGTTAAACTAAAAGATTTCATTTTATAAGAGAAGAGAAATAATTCTCATTCCACCAATTCTTCCATCATCATTCACTTGCCTTAATCATCCGTCTCCCTTAGCCTAAAGGACATAATCGTTGGATGTTAAACTAAAAGATTTCATTTTATAAGAGAAGAGAAATAATTCTCATTCCACCAATTCTTCCATCATCATTCACTTGCCTTAATCATCCGTCTCCCTTAGACTAAAGGGAATAATCGTTGGATGTTAAACTAAAAGATTTCATTTTATAAGAGAAGAGAAATAATTCTCATTCCACCAATTCTTCCATCATCATTCACTTGCCTTAATCATCCGTCTCCCTTAGACTAAAGGGAATAATCGTTGGATGTTAAACTAAAAGATTTCATTTTATAAGAGAAGAGAAATAATTCTCATTCCACCAATTCTTCCATCATCATTCACTTGCCTTAATCATCCGTCTCCCTTAGACTAAAGGGAATAATCGTTGGATGTTAAACTAAAAGATTTCATTTTATAAGAGAAGAGAAATAATTCTCATTCCGCCAATTATTCCATAATCATTCACTTGCCTTAATCATCCGTCTCCCTTAGCCTAAAGGACATAATCGTTGGAGGTTAAACTAAAAGATTTCATTTTATAAGAGAAGAGAAATAATTCTCATTCCACCAATTCTTCCATCATCATTCACTTGCCTTAATCATCCGTCTCCCTTAGACTAAAGGGAATAATCGTTGGATGTTAAACTAAAAGATTTCATTTTATAAGAGAAGAGAAATAATTCTCATTCCACCAATTCTTCCATCATCATTCACTTGCCTTAATCATCCGTCTCCCTTAGACTAAAGGGAATAATCGTTGGAGGTTAAACTAAAAGATTTCATTTTATAAGAGAAGAGAAATAATTCTCATTCCACCATTTCTTCCATAACCATTCACTTGCCTTAATCATCCGTCTCCCTTAGACTAAAGGGAATAATCGTTGGATGTTAAACTAAAAGATTTCATTTTATAAGAGAAGAGAAATAATTCTCATTCCACCAATTCTTCCATCATCATTCACTTGCCTTAATCATCCGTCTCCCTTAGACTAAAGGGAATAATCGTTGGATGTTAAACTAAAAGATTTCATTTTATAAGAGAAGAGAAATAATTCTCATTCCACCAATTCTTCCATAATCATTCACTTGCCTTAATCATCCGTCTCCCTTAGCCTAAAGGACATAATCGTTGGAGGTTAAACTAAAAGATTTCATTTTATAAGAGAAGAGAAATAATTCTCATTCCACCAATTCTTCCATCATCATTCACTTGCCTTAATCATCCGTCTCCCTTAGACTAAAGGGAATAATCGTTGGATGTTAAACTAAAAGATTTCATTTTATAAGAGAAGAGAAATAATTCTCATTCCACCAATTCTTCCATCATCATTCACTTGCCTTAATCATCCGTCTCCCTTAGACTAAAGGGAATAATCGTTGGATGTTAAACTAAAAGATTTCATTTTATAAGAGAAGAGAAATAATTCTCATTCCACCAATTCTTCCATCATCATTCACTTGCCTTAATCATCCGTCTCCCTTAGACTAAAGGGAATAATCGTTGCATGTTAAACTAAAAGATTTCATTTTATAAGAGAAGAGAAATAATTCTCATTCCACCAATTCTTCCATCATCATTCACTTGCCTTAATCATCCGTCTCCCTTAGACTAAAGGACATAATCGTTGGAGGTTAAACTAAAAGATTTCATTTTATAAGAGAAGAGAAATAATTCTCATTCCACCAATTCTTCCATCATCATTCACTTGCCTTAATCATCCGTCTCCCTTAGACTAAAGGGAATAACCGTTGGATGTTAAACTAAAAGATTTCATTTTATAAGAGAAGAGAAATAATTCTCATTCCACCAATTCTTCCATCATCATTCACTTGCCTTAATCATCCGTCTCCTTTAGCATAAAGGACATAATCGTGGGACGTTAAACTAAAAGATTTCATTTTATAAGAGAAAAGAAATAATTCTCATTCCACCAATTCTTCCATCATCATTCACTTGCCTTAATCATCCGTCTCCCTTAGCCTAAAGGACATAATCGTTGGAGGTTAAACTAAAAGATTTCATTTTATAAGAGAAGAGAAATAATTCTCATTCCACCAATTCTTCCATCATCATTCACTTGCCTTAATCATCCGTCTCCCTTAGACTAAAGGGAATAATCGTTGGATGTTAAACTAAAAGATTTCATTTTATAAGAGAAGAGAAATAATTCTCATTCCACCAATTCTTCCATAATCATTCACTTGCCTTAATCATCCGTCTCCCTTAGCCTAAAGGGAATAATCGTTGGAGGTTAAACTAAAAGATTTCATTTTATAAGAGAAGAGAAATAATTCTCATTCCACCAATTCTTCCATCATCATTCACTTGCCTTAATCATCCGTCTCCCTTAGACTAAAGGGAATAATCGTTGGATGTTAAACTAAAAGATTTCATTTTATAAGAGAAGAGAAATAATTCTCATTCCACCAATTCTTCCATCATCATTCACTTGCCTTAATCATCCGTCTCCCTTAGCCTAAAGGGAATAATCGTTGGATGTTAAACTAAAAGATTTCATTTTATAAGAGAAGAGAAATAATTCTCATTCCACCAATTCTTCCATAATCATTCACTTGCCTTAATCATCCGTCTCCCTTAGACTAAAGGGAATAATCGTTGGATGTTAAACTAAAAGATTTCATTTTATAAGAGAAGAGAAATAATTCTCATTCCACCAATTCTTCCATCATCATTCACTTGCCTTAATCAACCGTCTCCCTTAGCCTAAAGGGAATAATCGTTGGATGTTAAACTAAAAGATTTCATTTTATAAGAGAAGAGAAATAATTCTCATTCCAACAATTCTTCCATAATCATTCACTTGCCTTAATCATCCGTCTCCCTTAGCCTAAAGGGAATAATCGTTGGATGTTAAACTAAAAGATTTCATTTTATAAGAGAAGAGAAATAATTCTCATTCCACCAATTCTTCCATAATCATTCACTTGCCTTAATCATCCGTCTCCCTTAGCCTAAAGGGAATAATCGTTGGAGGTTAAACTAAAAGATTTCATTTTATAAGAGAAGAGAAATAATTCTCATTCCACCAATTCTTCCATCATCATTCACTTGCCTTAATCATCCGTCTCCCTTAGACTAAAGGGAATAATCGTTGGATGTTAAACTAAAAGATTTCATTTTATAAGAGAAGAGAAATAATTCTCATTCCACCAATTCTTCCATCATCATTCACTTGCCTTAATCATCCGTCTACCTTAGCCTAAAGGGAATAATCGTTGGATGTTAAACTAAAAGATTTCATTTTATAAGAGAAGAGAAATAATTCTCATTCCACCATTTCTTCCATAATCATTCACTTGCCTTAATCATCCGTCTCCCTTAGCCTAAAGGGAATAATCGTTGGATGTTAAACTAAAAGATTTCATTTTATAAGAGAAGAGAAATAATTCTCATTCCACCATTTCTTCCATAATCATTCACTTGCCTTAATCATCCGTCTCCCTTAGCCTAAAGGGAATAATCGTTGGATGTTAAACTAAAAGATTTCATTTTATAAGAGAAGAGAAATAATTCTCATTCCTCCATTTCTTCCATCATCATTCACTTGCCTTAATCATCCGTCTCCCTTAGCCTAAAGGGAATAATCGTTGGATGTTAAACTAAAAGATTTCATTTTATAAGAGAAGAGAAATAATTCTCATTCCACCATTTCTTCCATAATCATTCACTTGCCTTAATCATCCGTCTCCCTTAGCCTAGAGGGAATAATCGTTGGATGTTAAACTAAAAGATTTCATTTTATAAGAGAAGAGAAATAATTCTCATTCCACCATTTCTTCCATCATCATTCACTTGCCTTAATCATCCGTCTCCCTTAGCCTAAAGGGAATAATCGTTGGATGTTAAACTAAAAGATTTCATTTTATAAGAGAAGAGAAATAATTCTCATTCCACCAATTCTTCCATAATCATTCACTTGCCTTAATCATCCGTCTCCCTTAGCCTAAAGGGAATAATCGTTGGATGTTAAACTAAAAGATTTCATTTTATAAGAGAAGAGAAATAATTCTCATTCCACCAATTCTTCCATCATCATTCACTTGCCTTAATCATCCGTCTCCCTTAGACTAAAGGACATAATCGTTGGAGGTTAAACTAAAAGATTTCATTTTATAAGAGAAGAGAAATAATTCTCATTCCACCAATTCTTCCATAATCATTCACTTGACTTAATCATCCGTCTCCCTTAGACTAAAGGGAATAATCGTTGGATGTTAAACTAAAAGATTTCATTTTATAAGAGAAGAGAAATAATTCTCATTCCACCATTTCTTCCATAATCATTCACTTGCCTTAATCATCCGTCTCCCTTAGACTAAAGGACATAATCGTTGGAGGTTAAACTAAAAGATTTCATTTTATAAGAGAAGAGAAATAATTCTCATTCCACCATTTCTTCCATAATCATTCACTTGCCTTAATCATCCGTCTCCCTTAGCCTAAAGGGAATAATCGTTGGATGTTAAACTAAAAGATTTCATTTTATAAGAGAAGAGAAATAATTCTCATTCCACCAATTCTTCCATCATCATTCACTTGCCTTAATCATCCGTCTCCCTTAGACTAAAGGACATAATCGTTGGAGGTTAAACTAAAAGATTTCATTTTATAAGAGAAGAGAAATAATTCTCATTCCACCAATTCTTCCATAATCATTCACTTGCCTTAATCATCCGTCTCCCTTAGACTAAAGGGAATAATCGTTGGATGTTAAACTAAAAGATTTCATTTTATAAGAGAAGAGAAATAATTCTCATTCCACCATTTCTTCCATAATCATTCACTTGCCTTAATCATCCGTCTCCCTTAGCCTAAAGGACATAATCGTTGGAGGTTAAACTAAAAGATTTCATTTTATAAGAGAAGAGAAATAATTCTCATTCCACCATTTCTTCCATAATCATTCACTTGCCTTAATCATCCGTCTCCCTTAGCCTAAAGGACATAATCGTTGGAGGTTAAACTAAAAGATTTCATTTTATAAGAGAAGAGAAATAATTCTCATTCCACCATTTCTTCCATAATCATTCACTTGCCTTAATCATCCGTCTCCCTTAGCCTAAAGGACATAATCGTTGGATGTTAAACTAAAAGATTTCATTTTATAAGAGAAGAGAAATAATTCTCATTCCACCATTTCTTCCATAATCATTCACTTGCCTTAATCATCCGTCTCCCTTAGCCTAAAGGACATAATCGTTGGAGGTTAAACTAAAAGATTTCATTTTATAAGAGAAGAGAAATAATTCTCATTCCACCATTTCTTCCATAATCTTTCACTTGCCTTAATCATCCGTCTCCCTTAGCCTAAAGGACATAATCGTTGGAGGTTAAACTAAAAGATTTCATTTTATAAGAGAAGAGAAATAATTCTCATTCCACCATTTCTTCCATAATCATTCACTTGCCTTAATCATCCGTCTCCCTTAGCCTAAAGGACATAATCGTTGGAGGTTAAACTAAAAGATTTCATTTTATAAGAGAAGAGAAATAATTCTCATTCCACCATTTCTTCCATAATCATTCACTTGCCTTAATCATCCGTCTCCCTTAGCCTAAAGGACATAATCGTTGGAGGTTAAACTAAAAGATTTCATTTTATAAGAGAAGAGAAATAATTCTCATTCCACCAATTCTTCCATCATCATTCACTTGCCTTAATCATCCGTCTCCCTTAGCCTAAAGGACATAATCGTTGGAGGTTAAACTAAAAGATTTCATTTTATAAGAGAAGAGAAATAATTCTCATTCCACCATTTCTTCCATAATCATTCACTTGCCTTAATCATCCGTCTCCCTTAGACTAAAGGGAATAATCGTTGGATGTTAAACTAAAAGATTTCATTTTATAAGAGAAGAGAAATAATTCTCATTCCACCATTTCTTCCATAATCATTCACTTGCCTTAATCATCCGTCTCCCTTAGCCTAAAGGGAATAATCGTTGGAGGTTAAACTAAAAGATTTCATTTTAGAAGAGAAGAGAAATAATTCTCATTCCACCATTTCTTCCATAATCATTCACTTGCCTTAATCATCCGTCTCCCTTAGCCTAAAGGGAATAATCGTTGGATGTTAAACTAAAAGATTTCATTTTATAAGAGAAGAGAAATAATTCTCATTCCACCATTTCTTCCATAATCATTCACTTGCCTTAATCATCCGTCTCCCTTAGCCTAAAGGACATAATCGTTGGAGGTTAAACTAAAAGATTTCATTTTATAAGAGAAGAGAAATAATTCTCATTCCACCATTTCTTCCATAATCATTCACTTGCCTTAATCATCCGTCTCCCTTAGACTAAAGGGAATAATCGTTGGATGTTAAACTAAAAGATTTCATTTTATAAGAGAAGAGAAATAATTCTCATTCCACCATTTCTTCCATAATCATTCACTTGCCTTAATCATCCGTCTCCCTTAGCCTAAAGGACATAACCGTTGGAGGTTAAACTAAAAGATTTCATTTTATAAGAGAAGAGAAATAATTCTCATTCCACCATTTCTTCCATAATCATTCACTTGCCTTAATCATCCGTCTCCCTTAGACTAAAGGGAATAATCGTTGGATGTTAAACTAAAAGATTTCATTTTATAAGAGAAGAGAAATAATTCTCATTCCACCAATTCTTCCATCATCATTCACTTGCCTTAATCATCCGTCTCCCTTAGCCTAAAGGGAATAATCGTTGGATGTTAAACTAAAAGATTTCATTTTATAAGAGAAGAGAAATAATTCTCATTCCACCAATTCTTCCATCATCATTCACTTGCCTTAATCATCCGTCTCCCTTAGACTAAAGGGAATAATCGTTGGATGTTAAACTAAAAGATTTCATTTTATAAGAGAAGAGAAATAATTCTCATTCCACCAATTCTTCCATCATCATTCACTTGCCTTAATCATCCGTCTCCCTTAGCCTAAAGGACATAACCGTTGGAGGTTAAACTAAAAGATTTCATTTTATAAGAGAAGAGAAATAATTCTCATTCCACCATTTCTTCCATAATCATTCACTTGCCTTAATCATCCGTCTCCCTTAGACTAAAGGGAATAATCGTTGGATGTTAAACTAAAAGATTTCATTTTATAAGAGAAGAGAAATAATTCTCATTCCACCAATTCTTCCATCATCATTCACTTGCCTTAATCATCCGTCTCCCTTAGACTAAAGGGAATAATCGTTGGATGTTAAACTAAAAGATTTCATTTTATAAGAGAAGAGAAATAATTCTCATTCCACCAATTCTTCCATCATCATTCACTTGCCTTAATCATCCGTCTCCCTTAGACTAAAGGGAATAATCGTTGGATGTTAAACTAAAAGATTTCATTTTATAAGAGAAGAGAAATAATTCTCATTCCACCAATTCTTCCATCATCATTCACTTGCCTTAATCATCCGTCTCCCTTAGACTAAAGGGAATAATCGTTGGATGTTAAACTAAAAGATTTCATTTTATAAGAGAAGAGAAATAATTCTCATTCCACCAATTCTTCCATCATCATTCACTTGCCTTAATCATCCGTCTCCCTTAGCCTAAAGGGAATAATCGTTGGATGTTAAACTAAAAGATTTCATTTTATAAGAGAAGAGAAATAATTCTCATTCCACCATTTCTTCCATAATCTTTCACTTGCCTTAATCATCCGTCTCCCTTAGACTAAAGGGAATAATCGTTGGATGTTAAACTAAAAGATTTCATTTTATAAGAGAAGAGAAATAATTCTCATTCCACCATTTCTTCCATCATCATTCACTTGCCTTAATCATCCGTGTCCCTTAGACTAAAGGGAATAATCGTTGGATGTTAAACTAAAAGATTTCATTTTATAAGAGAAGAGAAATAATTCTCATTCCACCATTTCTTCCATAATCATTCACTTGCCTTAATCATCCGTCTCCCTTAGACTAAAGGGAATAATCGTTGGATGTTAAACTAAAAGATTTCATTTTATAAGAGAAGAGAAATAATTCTCATTCCACCAATTCTTCCATCATCATTCACTTGCCTTAATCATCCGTCTCCCTTAGACTAAAGGGAATAATCGTTGGATGTTAAACTAAAAGATTTCATTTTATAAGAGAAGAGAAATAATTCCCATTCCACCATTTCTTCCATAATCATTCACTTGCCTTAATCATCCGTCTCCCTTAGACTAAAGGGAATAATCGTTGGATGTTAAACTAAAAGATTTCATTTTATAAGAGAAGAGAAATAATTCTCATTCCACCAATTCTTCCATCATCATTCACTTGCCTTAATCATCCGTCTCCCTTAGACTAAAGGGAATAATCGTTGGATGTTAAACTAAAAGATTTCATTTTATAAGAGAAGAGAAATAATTCTCATTCCACCAATTCTTCCATCATCATTCACTTGCCTTAATCATCCGTCTCCCTTAGACTAAAGGGAATAATCGTTGGATGTTAAACTAAAAGATTTCATTTTATAAGAGAAGAGAAATAATTCTCATTCCACCATTTCTTCCATAATCATTCACTTGCCTTAATCATCCGTCTCCCTTAGACTAAAGGGAATAATCGTTGGATGTTAAACTAAAAGATTTCATTTTATAAGAGAAGAGAAATAATTCTCATTCCACCATTTCTTCCATCATCATTCACTTGCCTTAATCATCCGTCTCCCTTAGCCTAAAGGACATAATCGTTGGATGTTAAACTAAAAGATTTCATTTTATAAGAGAAGAGAAATAATTCTCATTCCACCAATTCTTCCATCATCATTCACTTGCCTTAATCATCCGTCTCCCTTAGCCTAAAGGACATAATCGTTGGACGTTAAACTAAAAGATTTCATTTTATAAGAGAAGAGAAATAATTCTCATTCCACCAATTCTTCCATCATCATTCACTTGCCTTAATCATCCGTCTCCCTTAGACTAAAGGGAATAATCGTTGGATGTTAAACTAAAAGATTTCATTTTATAAGAGAAGAGAAATAATTCTCATTCCACCAATTCTTCCATCATCATTCACTTGCCTTAATCATCCGTCTCCCTTAGACTAAAGGGAATAATCGTTGGATGTTAAACTAAAAGATTTCATTTTATAAGAGAAGAGAAATAATTCTCATTCCACCAATTCTTCCATCATCATTCACTTGCCTTAATCATCCGTCTCCCTTAGACTAAAGGGAATAATCGTTGGATGTTAAACTAAAAGATTTCATTTTATAAGAGAAGAGAAATAACTCTCATTCCACCAATTCTTCCATCATCATTCACTTGCCTTAATCATCCGTCTCCCTTAGACTAAAGGGAATAATCGTTGGATGTTAAACTAAAAGATTTCATTTTATAAGAGAAGAGAAATAATTCTCATTCCACCATTTCTTCCATAATCATTCACTTGCCTTAATCATCCGTCTCCCTTAGCCTAAAGGACATAATCGTTGGAGGTTAAACTAAAAGATTTCATTTTATAAGAGAAGAGAAATAATTCTCATTCCACCAATTCTTCCATCATCATTCACTTGCCTTAATCATCCGTCTCCCTTAGCCTAAAGGGAATAATCGTTGGATGTTAAACTAAAAGATTTCATTTTATAAGAGAAGAGAAATAATTCTCATTCCACCATTTCTTCCATAATCATTCACTTGCCTTAATCATCCGTCTCCCTTAGCCTAAAGGACATAATCGTTGGAGGTTAAACTAAAAGATTTCATTTTATAAGAGAAGAGAAATAATTCTCATTCCACCAATTCTTCCATAATCATTCACTTGCCTTAATCATCCGTCTCCCTTAGACGAAAGGGAATAATCGTTGGATGTTAAACTAAAAGATTTCATTTTATAAGAGAAGAGAAATAATTCTCATTCCACCATTTCTTCCATAATCATTCACTTGCCTTAATCATCCGTCTCCCTTAGCCTAAAGGACATAATCGTTGGAGGTTAAACTAAAAGATTTCATTTTATAAGAGAAGAGAAATAATTCTCATTCCACCAATTCTTCCATCATCATTCACTTGCCTTAATCATCCGTCTCCCTTAGACTAAAGGGAATAATCGTTGGATGTTAAACTAAAAGATTTCATTTTATAAGAGAAGAGAAATAATTCTCATTCCACCAATTCTTCCATCATCATTCACTTGCCTTAATCATCCGTCTCCCTTAGACTAAAGGGAATAATCGTTGCATGTTAAACTAAAAGATTTCATTTTATAAGAGAAGAGAAATAATTCTCATTCCACCAATTCTTCCATCATCATTCACTTGCCTTAATCATCCGTCTCCCTTAGACTAAAGGGAATAATCGTTGGATGTTAAACTAAAAGATTTCATTTTATAAGAGAAGAGAAATAATTCTCATTCCACCAATTCTTCCATCATCATTCACTTGCCTTAATCATCCGTCTCCCTTAGCCTAAAGGGAATAATCGTTGGATGTTAAACTAAAAGATTTCATTTTATAAGAGAAGAGAAATAATTCTCATTCCACCATTTCTTCCATAATCATTCACTTGCCTTAATCATCCGTCTCCCTTAGACTAAAGGGAATAATCGTTGGATGTTAAACTAAAAGATTTCATTTTATAAGAGAAGAGAAATAATTCTCATTCCACCAATTCTTCCATCATCATTCACTTGCCTTAATCATCCGTCTCCCTTAGACTAAAGGGAATAATCGTTGGATGTTAAACTAAAAGATTTCATTTTATAAGAGAAGAGAAATAATTCTCATTCCACCAATTCTTCCATCATCATTCACTTGCCTTAATCATCCGTCTCCCTTAGACTAAAGGGAATAATCGTTGGATGTTAAACTAAAAGATTTCATTTTATAAGAGAAGAGAAATAATTCTCATTCCACCAATTCTTCCATCATCATTCACTTGCCTTAATCATCCGTCTCCCTTAGCCTAAAGGGAATAATCGTTGGATGTTAAACTAAAAGATTTCATTTTATAAGAGAAGAGAAATAATTCTCATTCCACCATTTCTTCCATAATCATTCACTTGCCTTAATCATCCGTCTCCCTTAGACTAAAGGGAATAATCGTTGGATGTTAAACTAAAAGATTTCATTTTATAAGAGAAGAGAAATAATTCTCATTCCACCAATTCTTCCATCATCATTCACTTGCCTTAATCATCCGTCTCCCTTAGACTAAAGGGAATAATCGTTGGATGTTAAACTAAAAGATTTCATTTTATAAGAGAAGAGAAATAATTCTCATTCCACCAATTCTTCCATCATCATTCACTTGCCTTAATCATCCGTCTCCCTTAGACTAAAGGGAATAATCGTTGGATGTTAAACTAAAAGATTTCATTTTATAAGAGAAGAGAAATAATTCTCATTCCACCAATTCTTCCATCATCATTCACTTGCCTTAATCATCCGTCTCCCTTAGACTAAAGGGAATAATCGTTGGATGTTAAACTAAAAGATTTCATTTTATAAGAGAAGAGAAATAATTCTCATTCCACCAATTCTTCCATCATCATTCACTTGCCTTAATCATCCGTCTCCCTTAGCCTAAAGGGAATAATCGTTGGATGTTAAACTAAAAGATTTCATTTTATAAGAGAAGAGAAATAATTCTCATTCCACCATTTCTTCCATAATCATTCACTTGCCTTAATCATCCGTCTCCCTTAGCCTAAAGGACATAATCGTTGGAGGTTAAACTAAAAGATTTCATTTTATAAGAGAAGAGAAATAATTCTCATTCCACCAATTCTTCCATAATCATTCACTTGCCTTAATCATCCGTCTCCCTTAGACTAAAGGGAATAATTTATTTATTTATTTATTTATTGTCTTCAACAGAGAATATATTCTCCAATTACAGAAGACCTGTACAATATATTTTACAAGTTTACTATTGTAATAGATTTAAAAGAAAAATAATAAAAAAGTAATAAGAATATAGATAAATATATACAATTAATTTTGTAACAAACTATTTAAAAGTGAAATAGCTACAGTAGCAGAAATACATGAAATTAATACGCTTATACATAAACATGTGAATATGCTTTTAGGAATTCATAAAACATTTTGTCGCAACAATTCACAATAGGTTCGAAATGACATATTAAAATCTAAATACGGCAATTTTTGTGATATAATATTATATGTTTTGCACATTCGGATCAATGGTGAACTGCTGTAATGCTCCGTTCTAGGTGTATCATATAATAATAAGCACCTCTGTCGAGTATTAGCCATTTTTGTGTTAAATTTTAATAGTCCCAGAAACGAACTGTTATCGTATATACCTTTAATCAGTTTGTATAAAAATATTTGTTCATGTAGTTTTTGTCTATTAGATAATTTAGTATAATCAAATTCATTTAGCAAATACTGGTATGATATTCTATGTCTTGTAGCTGAGATGTGGTATTTCCGGAAATATAAATAACGTAGAAAACGTTTCTGAACTGCTTCTATTTTATTGGAATGGGAGAATGTAGAAGTTTTCCATATTAAGGATCCGTATTCCAACTTACTTCTTACTAGACTATTAAATAAAACTTTACTAGAATTAATAGTTCTAAAGTTTGCAGCGTTTCTGATGATAAAACCTAATTGTTTGTATGCACATTTAACTATATAATCCAGGTGATTGTTAAACGTAAGTTTTGAATCTAATATTACACCCAAATCTTTAATATAATTTACCCTCTGAACTAACTGTTTATTAATTGTATATTGAACTTCCGGGCTGTGCTTAATATTACTAAACACAATATAATTACATTTCTTAACATTAAATTGAAGTCTATTTCTTACTGACCAGTTATACAATTCATCAATGTCCTGTTGTAGATATAGGCTATCTCTTTGATTATTTACTTCGATAAATAATTTAATATCATCTGCGTACATTAGGCAGTTGGCATATTTAACAGTATTAAATATATCATTAATATATAATATAAAAAGAAGAGGTCCAAGGTTGGATCCTTGAGGTACTCCAGTATTACATCTATATTCTACGGACTTAAATTGTTTGTACATCACATATTGCACTCGATCCGTAAGGTACGATCGGAAGAGTTTTATATATTGTGAACATAATCCAAATTTATCAAGTTTATCCAATAGTATTGTATGATCAATCTTGTCAAATGCTTTGGAAAAGTCAAAATAGACTGAGTGGACAGATGAACGCCTATGGAGAATAGTATATATGTATTGAACATAATTAATTAAATTTGTAATTGTAGATCTGCCAGGGTAAAACCCATGTTGAAATTCCGAAATATGTGGTTTGACATGCTTTAGAATTCGATCAAACAAAATTTGTTCAAATATTTTTGCTGGTGCACATAATATTGCTATAGGTCGATAATTTTCAATTACTTTGCTATCTCCTGATTTCAAAACAGGACATACTCGAGTTGTTTTCCATAATGTAGGGAAACAACTAGTTTTTATAATCATATTAAAGATGGAGCAAAGTGGATTCATAAGTAGTTCAGAGCATGCCTTAAGTATATAAGGAGGTAATCCATCAGGTCCACCAGCCTTTTTTGGTTTAAGTTTCTTTATAGCAATTCTATATTCATTGATGGATACACTATTTAAAGTTAAACTATGAGAAACAAACATATTATCACTAGTGGGCCAATCCATGTTATTGGGGGAGGTTTCATATACAGATTGAAAGAATTGGGCATACCCATCAGCTATACTTTTACCAGTTTCCAATACATTATTTTGATATTTTAGTATGCTATTATTATGTCTCATTTTTCCCTTTTTATTTTGAACTAAATTCCAAAAAGAACGGATATCACATTTAATGTCTTTTTCAATTTGTTTTACAAAATCAGAGTATGCAATACTTATCATTTTCTTTAATTCTCTCCTGATCTGTACGAACATAAATTTATTATATTCAGAAAATTTTGACTTTTTTCTATAATATTCTTTTAATTTTAATTTATCTATAATATTCTTCGTGAACCAACATGGATATTTCTTTTGAGTATATATCCTTTTCCTGGGAACAGTTACATCAAATATTGAGTTCAAAATCTGATAAAAGTTATAAACTGCGTCCTCTACATTACAGGAGGTACTTACAACGTTAAAGTTAGCTTCACTTAAGAGTTTATATAATTGCATAAAATCCGCTCTTTTAAAATTTCGTTCAATAATATATTCTTTTCTTATATAGTTAATTACTCTTTCTTGTTTAATTATAATAATTAATGGAGGATGGTGTTTATCCGGTTTAACCATTGGGTCATTTTCTTTGAAGATTTCAATTCTTTCTTCAAAATTCGATAAAACTAGGTCAAGAGTTCTATAATTACAATTCCTAATATTATTCAGTGAACACAAACCAGAAATATTCAAAAAATCTGATAGTGTTTTGTAACAAGTTCCTCCTGTTGTAAGATCATACTTAGAATCAGTGATTAAAGGAAGATTAAAATCTCCTATTATAATTACATTTTCATTAAACCACTCGTAATTTGTTTCAAATAAATTATAAAAAGATATATAACTTTCAATTTTAGATGCAGGGCAAAAATAAATTCCAAAAATGTAATATACTTGGTGGTTTAAAATTATTCTAACACAGATAACTTCATTTTCATTACCCAGATCAATTCTATAAGAGCTGATATCCTCTTTTACTGCAATCAGCACCCCACCACCTCTTTTGTTTAATCTATCAGTACGATAAACTTTGTAAGAATCAGTAAATAATTCATTATTTGTAATTCCATCATGCAACCATGTTTCTGTTAATACAATAATGTCATATTCACAAGACAAGCTATTCAGATAAAACTCATTAATTTTAGTATTCAAACCATTTACATTTTGATAATAAACAGTCATGCCATTATGACAATCCATCTATTATATATTTAAAACATCTTCAAGTGTTTTTAATACAAATACATTCCTATCATCTACCCTTTTTCTCAGTTTTATTGTACCTGCATCATCCACCCACAAATAAGCATAACCCTTTTCCCGTTTAACTTTCCTAGCCTGTCTCATGATATCCTTTCTATATCGAGTTAGACTTTGATTGATGTACACGGGTTGGTCTTTACTGAAGCCAACTTGAATTGCGTTCAAATTTCTTTTAACCTTCCTTTTTCGCAAGAATTCCTCTTTATCAACCCTCCTAACAAACTTAACAATAATACCACTTTCAGGCTGATTTGCAGTCTGTTTCAACCTATGACATACATCAATTGCTTCCGTTTTAACATCTAAGTCCAAAGCATGACCGACACTTTTTACAATTTCATAAGTATTTTCATTCGGTAACTGTGGAATTCCATATATTTCAATAGTATTTCTCCTGTTATATTGATCTACATCATCAAGCAATAACCGCGTTTCGTTTAGTTCTTTCTTTAAAAGTGAATTTTCTTCCTTTAGTTGATCAATTTTAACAACACACTCATTTATTGTCTCAGTTTGAGTTTTTATTAGGGCTGTACTTTCATCTAGTTTCTGGTGAGCAAATTCTAATGATTTTCCCAGTTCACGTTCAAGTTCTTTATTAGAGCTTTTTAATTTCGTCATTTCGTCTTTGAGATCCTTAAGCAATTTGTAGATATCTCTCAAAGATGGAATATCGGGATCTTGAGCAACTTCCGCGTGCATACTAGCGCGTCTGTTTTTTGGATGATAATCGTTGGATGTTAAACTAAAAGATTTCATTTTATAAGAGAAGAGAAATAATTCTCATTCCACCATTTCTTCCATAATCATTCACTTGCCTTAATCATCCGTCTCCCTTAGCCTAAAGGACATAATCGTTGGAGGTTAAACTAAAAGATTTCATTTTATAAGAGAAGAGAAATAATTCTCATTCCACCAATTCTTCCATCATCATTCACTTGCCTTAATCATCCGTCTCCCTTAGACTAAAGGGAATAATCGTTGGATGTTAAACTAAAAGATTTCATTTTATAAGAGAAGAGAAATAATTCTCATTCCACCAATTCTTCCATCATCATTCACTTGCCTTAATCATCCGTCTCCCTTAGACTAAAGGGAATAATCGTTGGATGTTAAACTAAAAGATTTCATTTTATAAGAGAAGAGAAATAATTCTCATTCCACCAATTCTTCCATCATCATTCACTTGCCTTAATCATCCGTCTCCCTTAGACTAAAGGGAATAATCGTTGGATGTTAAACTAAAAGATTTCATTTTATAAGAGAAGAGAAATAATTCTCATTCCACCAATTCTTCCATCATCATTCACTTGCCTTAATCATCCGTCTCCCTTAGACTAAAGGGAATAATCGTTGGATGTTAAACTAAAAGATTTCATTTTATAAGAGAAGAGAAATAATTCTCATTCCACCAATTCTTCCATCATCATTCACTTGCCTTAATCATCCGTCTCCCTTAGACTAAAGGGAATAATCGTTGGATGTTAAACTAAAAGATTTCATTTTATAAGAGAAGAGAAATAATTCTCATTCCACCAATTCTTCCATCATCATTCACTTGCCTTAATCATCCGTCTCCCTTAGACTAAAGGGAATAATCGTTGGATGTTAAACTAAAAGATTTCATTTTATAAGAGAAGAGAAATAATTCTCATTCCACCAATTCTTCCATCATCATTCACTTGCCTTAATCATCCGTCTCCCTTAGACTAAAGGGAATAATCGTTGGATGTTAAACTAAAAGATTTCATTTTATAAGAGAAGAGAAATAATTCTCATTCCACCAATTCTTCCATCATCATTCACTTGCCTTAATCATCCGTCTCCCTTAGACTAAAGGGAATAATCGTTGGATGTTAAACTAAAAGATTTCATTTTATAAGAGAAGAGAAATAATTCTCATTCCACCAATTCTTCCATCATCATTCACTTGCCTTAATCATCCGTCTCCCTTAGACTAAAGGGAATAATCGTTGGATGTTAAACTAAAAGATTTCATTTTATAAGAGAAGAGAAATAATTCTCATTCCACCAATTCTTCCATCATCATTCACTTGCCTTAATCATCCGTCTCCCTTAGACTAAAGGGAATAATCGTTGGATGTTAAACTAAAAGATTTCATTTTATAAGAGAAGAGAAATAATTCTCATTCCACCAATTCTTCCATCATCATTCACTTGCCTTAATCATCCGTCTCCCTTAGCCTAAAGGGAATAATCGTTGGATGTTAAACTAAAAGATTTCATTTTATAAGAGAAGAGAAATAATTCTCATTCCACCAATTCTTCCATCATCATTCACTTGCCTTAATCATCCGTCTCCCTTAGCCTAAAGGACATAATCGTTGGATGTTAAACTAAAAGATTTCATTTTATAAGAGAAGAGAAATAATTCTCATTCCACCAATTCTTCCATCATCATTCACTTGCCTTAATCATCCGTCTCCCTTAGACTAAAGGGAATAATCGTTGGATGTTAAACTAAAAGATTTCATTTTATAAGAGAAGAGAAATAATTCTCATTCCACCAATTCTTCCATCATCATTCACTTGCCTTAATCATCCGTCTCCCTTAGACTAAAGGGAATAATCGTTGGATGTTAAACTAAAAGATTTCATTTTATAAGAGAAGAGAAATAATTCTCATTCCACCAATTCTTCCATCATCATTCACTTGCCTTAATCATCCGTCTCCCTTAGACTAAAGGGAATAATCGTTGGATGTTAAACTAAAAGATTTCATTTTATAAGAGAAGAGAAATAATTCTCATTCCACCAATTCTTCCATCATCATTCACTTGCCTTAATCATCCGTCTCCCTTAGACTAAAGGGAATAATCGTTGGATGTTAAACTAAAAGATTTCATTTTATAAGAGAAGAGAAATAATTCTCATTCCACCAATTCTTCCATCATCATTCACTTGCCTTAATCATCCGTCTCCCTTAGACTAAAGGGAATAATCGTTGGATGTTAAACTAAAAGATTTCATTTTATAAGAGAAGAGAAATAATTCTCATTCCACCAATTCTTCCATCATCATTCACTTGCCTTAATCATCCGTCTCCCTTAGACTAAAGGGAATAATCGTTGGATGTTAAACTAAAAGATTTCATTTTATAAGAGAAGAGAAATAATTCTCATTCCACCAATTCTTCCATCATCATTCACTTGCCTTAATCATCCGTCTCCCTTAGACTAAAGGGAATAATCGTTGGATGTTAAACTAAAAGATTTCATTTTATAAGAGAAGAGAAATAATTCTCATTCCACCAATTCTTCCATCATCATTCACTTGCCTTAATCATCCGTCTCCCTTAGACTAAAGGGAATAATCGTTGGATGTTAAACTAAAAGATTTCATTTTATAAGAGAAGAGAAATAATTCTCATTCCACCAATTCTTCCATCATCATTCACTTGCCTTAATCATCCGTCTCCCTTAGACTAAAGGGAATAATCGTTGGATGTTAAACTAAAAGATTTCATTTTATAAGAGAAGAGAAATAATTCTCATTCCACCAATTCTTCCATCATCATTCACTTGCCTTAATCATCCGTCTCCCTTAGACTAAAGGGAATAATCGTTGGATGTTAAACTAAAAGATTTCATTTTATAAGAGAAGAGAAATAATTCTCATTCCACCATTTCTTCCATCATCATTCACTTGCCTTAATCATCCGTCTCCCTTAGACTAAAGGGAATAATCGTTGGATGTTAAACTAAAAGATTTCATTTTATAAGAGAAGAGAAATAATTCTCATTCCACCAATTCTTCCATCATCATTCACTTGCCTTAATCATCCGTCTCCCTTAGACTAAAGGGAATAATCGTTGGTTGTTAAACTAAAAGATTTCATTTTATAAGAGAAGAGAAATAATTCTCATTCCACCAATTCTTCCATCATCATTCACTTGCCTTAATCATCCGTCTCCCTTAGCCTAAAGGACATAATCGTTGGAGGTTAAACTAAAAGATTTCATTTTATAAGAGAAGAGAAATAATTCTCATTCCACCAATTCTTCCATCATCATTCACTTGCCTTAATCATCCGTCTCCCTTAGACTAAAGGGAATAATCGTTGGATGTTAAACTAAAAGATTTCATTTTATAAGAGAAGAGAAATAATTCTCATTCCACCATTTCTTCCATCATCATTCACTTGCCTTAATCATCCGTCTCCCTTAGCCTAAAGGGAATAATCGTTGGATGTTAAACTAAAATATTTCATTTTATAAGAGAAGAGAAATAATTCTCATTCCACCATTTCTTCCATCATCATTCACTTGCCTTAATCATCCGTCTCCCTTAGCCTAAAGGGAATAATCGTTGGATGTTAAACTAAAAGATTTCATTTTATAAGAGAAGAGAAATAATTCTCATTCCACCAATTCTTCCATCATCATTCACTTGCCTTAATCATCCGTCTCCCTTAGCCTAAAGGGAATAATCGTTGGATGTTAAACTAAAAGATTTCATTTTATAAGAGAAGAGAAATAATTCTCATTCCACCATTTCTTCCATCATCATTCACTTGCCTTAATCATCCGTCTCCCTTAGACTAAAGGGAATAATCGTTGGATGTTAAACTAAAAGATTTCATTTTATAAGAGAAGAGAAATAATTCTCATTCCACCAATTCTTCCATCATCATTCACTTGCCTTAATCATCCGTCTCCCTTAGACTAAAGGGAATAATCGTTGGATGTTAAACTAAAAGATTTCATTTTATAAGAGAAGAGAAATAATTCTCATTCCACCATTTCTTCCATCATCATTCACTTGCCTTAATCATCCGTCTCCCTTAGCCTAAAGGACATAATCGTTGGATGTTAAACTAAAAGATTTCATTTTATAAGAGAAGAGAAATAATTCTCATTCCACCAATTCTTCCATCATCATTCACTTGCCTTAATCATCCGTCTCCCTTAGACTAAAGGGAATAATCGTTGGATGTTAAACTAAAAGATTTCATTTTATAAGAGAAGAGAAATAATTCTCATTCCACCATTTCTTCCATCATCATTCACTTGCCTTAATCATCCGTCTCCCTTAGCCTAAAGGGAATAATCGTTGGATGTTAAACTAAAAGATTTCATTTTATAAGAGAAGAGAAATAATTCTCATTCCACCATTTCTTCCATCATCATTCACTTGCCTTAATCATCCGTCTCCCTTAGCCTAAAGGGAATAATCGTTGGATGTTAAACTAAAAGATTTCATTTTATAAGAGAAGAGAAATAATTCTCATTCCACCAATTCTTCCATCATCATTCACTTGCCTTAATCATCCGTCTCCCTTAGACTAAAGGGAATAATCGTTGGATGTTAAACTAATCGTTGGATGTTAAACTAAAAGATTTCATTTTATAAGAGAAGAGAAATAATTCTCATTCCACCAATTCTTCCATCATCATTCACTTGCCTTAATCCCCTAGCTAATCGTTGGATGTTAAACTAAAAGATTTCATTTTATAAGAGAAGAGAAATAATTCTCATTCCACCAATTCTTCCATCATCATTCACTTGCCTTAATCATCCGTCTCCCTTAGACTAAAGGGAATAATCGTTGGATGTTAAACTAAAAGATTTCATTTTATAAGAGAAGAGAAATAATTCTCATTCCACCATTTCTTCCATCATCATTCACTTGCCTTAATCATCCGTCTCCCTTAGACTAAAGGGAATAATCGTTGGATGTTAAACTAAAAGATTTCATTTTATAAGAGAAGAGAAATAATTCTCATTCCACCATTTCTTCCATCATCATTCACTTGCCTTAATCATCCGTCTCCCTTAGCCTAAAGGGAATAATCGTTGGATGTTAAACTAAAAGATTTCATTTTATAAGAGAAGAGAAATAATTCTCATTCCACCATTTCTTCCATCATCATTCACTTGCCTTAATCATCCGTCTCCCTTAGACTAAAGGGAATAATCGTTGGATGTTAAACTAAAAGATTTCATTTTATAAGAGAAGAGAAATAATTCTCATTCCACCAATTCTTCCATCATCATTCACTTGCCTTAATCATCCGTCTCCCTTAGACTAAAGGGAATAATCGTTGGATGTTAAACTAAAAGATTTCATTTTATAAGAGAAGAGAAATAATTCTCATTCCACCATTTCTTCCATCATCATTCACTTGCCTTAATCATCCGTCTCCCTTAGCCTAAAGGACATAATCGTTGGATGTTAAACTAAAAGATTTCATTTTATAAGAGAAGAGAAATAATTCTCATTCCACCAATTCTTCCATCATCATTCACTTGCCTTAATCATCCGTCTCCCTTAGCCTAAAGGGAATAATCGTTGGATGTTAAACTAAAAGATTTCATTTTATAAGAGAAGAGAAATAATTCTCATTCCACCATTTCTTCCATCATCATTCACTTGCCTTAATCATCCGTCTCCCTTAGCCTAAAGGGAATAATCGTTGGATGTTAAACTAAAAGATTTCATTTTATAAGAGAAGAGAAATAATTCTCATTCCACCATTTCTTCCATCATCATTCACTTGCCTTAATCATCCGTCTCCCTTAGCCTAAAGGGAATAATCGTTGGATGTTAAACTAAAAGATTTCATTTTATAAGAGAAGAGAAATAATTCTCATTCCACCAATTCTTCCATCATCATTCACTTGCCTTAATCATCCGTCTCCCTTAGCCTAAAGGGAATAATCGTTGGATGTTAAACTAAAAGATTTCATTTTATAAGAGAAGAGAAATAATTCTCATTCCACCAATTCTTCCATCATCATTCACTTGCCTTAATCATCCGTCTCCCTTAGACTAAAGGGAATAATCGTTGGATGTTAAACTAAAAGATTTCATTTTATAAGAGAAGAGAAATAATTCTCATTCCACCATTTCTTCCATCATCATTCACTTGCCTTAATCATCCGTCTCCCTTAGCCTAAAGGACATAATCGTTGGATGTTAAACTAAAAGATTTCATTTTATAAGAGAAGAGAAATAATTCTCATTCCACCATTTCTTCCATCATCATTCACTTGCCTTAATCATCCGTCTCCCTTAGCCTAAAGGGAATAATCGTTGGATGTTAAACTAAAAGATTTCATTTTATAAGAGAAGAGAAATAATTCTCATTCCACCATTTCTTCCATCATCATTCACTTGCCTTAATCATCCGTCTCCCTTAGCCTAAAGGACATAATCGTTGGATGTTAAACTAAAAGATTTCATTTTATAAGAGAAGAGAAATAATTCTCATTCCACCATTTCTTCCATCATCATTCACTTGCCTTAATCATCCGTCTCCCTTAGACTAAAGGGAATAATCGTTGGATGTTAAACTAAAAGATTTCATTTTATAAGAGAAGAGAAATAATTCTCATTCCACCAATTCTTCCATCATCATTCACTTGCCTTAATCATCCGTCTCCCTTAGACTAAAGGGAATAATCGTTGGATGTTAAACTAAAAGATTTCATTTTATAAGAGAAGAGAAATAATTCTCATTCCACCAATTCTTCCATCATCATTCACTTGCCTTAATCATCCGTCTCCCTTAGCCTAAAGGGAATAATCGTTGGATGTTAAACTAAAAGATTTCATTTTATAAGAGAAGAGAAATAATTCTCATTCCACCATTTCTTCCATAATCATTCACTTGCCTTAATCATCCGTCTCCCTTAGACTAAAGGGAATAATCGTTGGATGTTAAACTAAAAGATTTCATTTTATAAGAGAAGAGAAATAATTCTCATTCCACCAATTCTTCCATCATCATTCACTTGCCTTAATCATCCGTCTCCCTTAGACTAAAGGGAATAATCGTTGGATGTTAAACTAAAAGATTTCATTTTATAAGAGAAGAGAAATAATTCTCATTCCACCAATTCTTCCATCATCATTCACTTGCCTTAATCATCCGTCTCCCTTAGCCTAAAGGGAATAATCGTTGGATGTTAAACTAAAAGATTTCATTTTATAAGAGAAGAGAAATAATTCTCATTCCACCATTTCTTCCATCATCATTCACTTGCCTTAATCATCCGTCTCCCTTAGCCTAAAGGACATAATCGTTGGATGTTAAACTAAAAGATTTCATTTTATAAGAGAAGAGAAATAATTCTCATTCCACCAATTCTTCCATCATCATTCACTTGCCTTAATCATCCGTCTCCCTTAGCCTAAAGGGAATAATCGTTGGATGTTAAACTAAAAGATTTCATTTTATAAGAGAAGAGAAATAATTCTCATTCCACCAATTCTTCCATCATCATTCACTTGCCTTAATCATCCGTCTCCCTTAGCCTAAAGGGAATAATCGTTGGATGTTAAACTAAAAGATTTCATTTTATAAGAGAAGAGAAATAATTCTCATTCCACCATTTCTTCCATCATCATTCACTTGCCTTAATCATCCGTCTCCCTTAGCCTAAAGGGAATAATCGTTGGATGTTAAACTAAAAGATTTCATTTTATAAGAGAAGAGAAATAATTCTCATTCCACCATTTCTTCCATCATCATTCACTTGCCTTAATCATCCGTCTCCCTTAGCCTAAAGGGAATAATCGTTGGATGTTAAACTAAAAGATTTCATTTTATAAGAGAAGAGAAATAATTCTCATTCCACCAATTCTTCCATCATCATTCACTTGCCTTAATCATCCGTCTCCCTTAGCCTAAAGGGCATAAACGTGAGAGGTTAAACTGAAAAATTTCATTTCATTTCAGTTTCTAAAATAAACATTGTCAAACAGAAATATTGTAGTACGGAAAAGTTCCGCTCACAAGAACTAAAAGTACAGTCATGTCCAAAATGATTGTCGCACATCTTTAACTGTCTTCTTGTAAGAATATAATTTGATAATGATTTTGCAGGGTACTTTTAATATTGATTGATACTATGTGTATAATCTTGAAATGTATGTTTGTTGTAAATTTCATAGGAAAAGAATTATAAATACGAAAATTAGAATGAGTAGAACAAAATGTTGCTAAATGGACAAGAAAGTTTTATTTTCGTTTTATTGTTATTATTTACTGCTCTTTTGACATGAAATTTGTCACATACATGTCTTTGTCGATTACACACATACTAACATTATAAGAAATACCGGGCGAATTCGTTATCAAATTATATTCGTAGAACAACATATTTATAGACATGCGACAATAATTTTGGACATGAGTGTACCTACATTTTAAGACGCGAGATGAGACGGGAAACATGGCAAATCTCGTCTCGTTTTTGAGACGAGAGAATCTCGTGGGCAACATTACTGAGTCTGTAATAGGTCACAAATTTACACCGTATCTTTGCATTTCATGAAGTTACACTCCGCAAATTTATTTTGTTAAAATCAGAAAAACTAGATATTCTGTGCTGTGAGTGACTTTCATGTTTGTTTGGGTATGAATATTGATGAACCAACTTAGATAATAGGCTATGTATCTTTTATAATTAATGCTAAATATCAAATAATTATCTCTTTGTAGTATTTAATTCTCTTTTATTACGGAGTGTAAAATTTTAACAGGATAACTTCCAAAAATCAAGTACATAAATTTAAAAAAAGACGACAGAGGAAAAACTTATTTGTCGTCTTATGTCCTGAGAGGCATTTCTTTTATTTCGAATCTACATTCTTAAGTTAATAGTTGATGTAGGAACAGTGGGTGCGACAGAATTAGCCTATGCGCTCGAGGGTATGGAGACGATGATTAAAGCAAGTGAATGGTGATGAAAGAATCAGTGGAATGAAAAAGTTGAAGGAAACGGGAGTACTCCGAGAAAAGCCAAGGACACGATGTTCTCCACCACAATCTTACTTGGCCGGGGATAGAATCAGGGACCCTATGCACAAGAGGTAAGCAATGTACCACTGAGCTACCCTGCTCCTTAGAATTAGACTCGAAGTATAGAAGGAAATTCATGAGGTATGCACTGTAGAAACGAACTAGGCACAGTGTAGCCACTGTTTTTTTTAATCTGATGTTCCATTGTTGGGTTACAACTCCGTTTTTTATATCGTTCCGATCAATTTTCGGCGTGCAGTAACTTTAAAATTACGCATATGTGAACCATTGTTAGTCGTATGTACGTAGACTCGATATAATATGTTTGTGTGAGGATTCATTTCAAAAAATGTTTTGAAGTTGTTTCCAAAAACCCCCATTGATAGAGGCACCATCTTGTCATACACCTGGAATGCCTCAGAAAAAAGTCGACGTTGATGTATGGCTAGTGCGCATATTTTATTCTGATCTATCGATCACTCAATAAGACATACCAATTAATGCACCTCTTATCTTTCGACATTTTTTTTTTTTTTTTCGTTATACGGTAACAATATTGGAGATTTTCTTTTCTGAAATCCTCCTCATAAAATGAGAAAGACACTGTATAACATGCCTTCACTGACTTCACCCCTAGACCAAAACTAAACCAAACCATTTGGCGTGACAGCCCTTTGTGGGCCTGACCCACCCCAACACCATCTGTCAGCGACCGGCTGAACTACGTCCAGCCTAGCGACTAATACTTGGTCAGCGACTAATACTGTTCAGCGACTAATACTTGGTCAGCGACTAATACGTGATCAGCGATTAATACTTGGTCAGTGACTAATACGTGGTCAGCGACTAATACTCGGACAGCGACTAATAGGGTCTACGTGGTCAGCGACTAATACGTGGTCAGCGACTAATACTCGGTCAGTGACTAATACGTGGTCAGTGACTAATACGTGGTCAGCGACTAATACTCGGTCAGTGACTAATACGTGGTCAGCGACTAATACGTGGTCAGTGACTAATACGTGGTCAGCGACTAATACTCGGTCAGCGACTAATACTTGGCCAGTGACTAATACGTGGTCAGCGACTAATACGTGGTCAGCGACTAATACTCGACAAGTACGTGGTCAGTGAGTAATACGTGGTCAGCGACTAATACGTGGTCAGCGACTAATACGTAGTTAGCGACTAGTACGTGGTCATTGAATAATACGTGGTCAGCGACTAGTACGTGGTCAGCGACTAATATGTGGTCAGCGACTAATACGTGGTCAGCGACTAATACTTGGTCAGCGACTAATACGTGGTCAGCGACTAATACGTGGTCAGCGACTAGTACGTGGTCATTGAATAATACGTGGTCAGCGACTAGTACGTGATCATTGAATAATACGTGGTCAGCGACTAATACGTGGTCAGCGACTAGTACGTGGTCAGCGACTAATATGTGGTCAGCGACTAGTACGTGGTCAGCGACTAGTACGTGGTCATTGAATAATACGTGGTCAGCGACTAATATGTGGTCAGCGACTAATACGTGGTCAGCGACTAATACTTAGTCAGCGACTAATACGTGGTCAGCGACTAATACGTGGTCAGCGACTAGTACGTGGTCATTGAATAATACGTGGTCAGCGACTAGTACGTGGTCATTGAATAATACGTGGTCAGCGACTAATACGTGGTCAGTGAATAATACGTGGTCAGTGAATAATACGTGGTCAGCGACTAATACGTGGTCAGCGACTAGTACGTGGTCAGCGACTAATATGTGGTCAGCGACTAATACGTGGTCAGCGACTAATACTTGGTCAGCGACTAATACATGGTCAGCGACTAATACGTGGTCAGCGACTAGTACGTGGTCATTGAATAATACGTGGTCAGCGACTAGTACGTGGTCATTGAATAATACGTGGTCAGCGACTAATACGTGGTCAGCGACTAGTACGTGGTCAGCGACTAATATGTGGTCAGCGACTAATACGTGGTCAGCGACTAATACGTGGTCATTGAATAATACGTGGTCAGCGACTAATACGTAGTCAGCGACTAGTACGTGGTCAGCGACTAATATGTGGTCAGCGACTAATACTTGGTCAGCGACTAATACGTGGTCAGCGACTAATACGTGGTCAGCGACTAGTACGTGGTCATTGAATAATACGTGGTCAGCGACTAATACGTGGTCAGTGAATAATACTTGGTCAGTGGCTAATACGTGGTCAGCATGCTGCGTCGCCCTATCTCTAACAGGTTTATCAGGAGCTTTCTACATCTAGTGACCATCACATCTTTTATTCACGTGACACCCCATTTTGCCTCACAACGATGGGTGGATGTCGAAAATTAGGAAGCACCGACCGGGAATAATCGAACCCAGGACCACTCGGACGTGAATCCAACGCTCGAACCATTAGATTACTGTGTCCCCTTGTTAACTACTGAGGCCGTGATGATATTTACTTAGTATGTCCGTGTATGCTGAATCTGCAGGAAGAAAAACGCCTCCCTACCCCAATGCATGCTGTATTACCATCAGAATTCGGAAGCGAGTCATAAGAAATGGTCAATAATCGCTTCTGAAGAGCTGTGTGAGGTCCCTAATTGGCATGGAAACCTTCCAATTACCCTAATCCCTCTCCAAGAGGCTTCTGGTCTGGAAGAAAGCGTGTCCAATCATTTACAGAATCAGCGTACGACCATCATAATCACTTGGGTCGCATAACAAAGCGCAGGCGGGAGAAAGACGGAGATGAAAAGATACGAGGAAAAAAATAGGAAGAAAAAGAGAGGCGAAAAGGACACATATGTGACTGCTTGTCAGTAATGAAGCTGTCAAGTGTAAGTGACATAGAGGACGCCACACGACAGGGAGTCGCTCAACGGACACTGGTCATCTGCTCAGTCACTGATCTAACCATCGCACATAACAAATGATTTCACAGGAAAAGATTTCACGCTGCGTCTGTTCTTCCTTTTGTTTGTGGACTTTACCAGCGCTAGAACAAGTGATTTATTTTTCTCAACAAAGAATAGAAAGAAGCCTACGTTATTATATATACGGTTTAGAACGAAAAAGAAATTTTCGGAGTTGAAAAGACTTGGTTGAACTGAATTTGAGAACAGTGATACCAGACCTGGCACAAACAAACGGGCCAGCTACAGAAGATCACAATAGTAACAATAAAAAAACAGAAAGAAAGAAAAAAAAGGAAGATGCAGAAAAGACATTTAACAAAATTTATTGGGCTTACAAATTCTGTTTTTGCTATGGAATTCCAGGAATAACCATGAATCGTACGATTTTATTTCCAACACTGGAGGTATTCGTTGACAGTTATACCAGCATCAATGATCACGTTCCGTACATGCCGAGCCTCTTCCTTCCTCAATAACAGTTAATACAGTGAAAATGAGACCATAATTTTAAATTTCGTATTACGTTTTATATAATGAACCATGAAATTGGTTGACCTCTGAAACCCGTTTATGGTAAAAGTGTCCTTCATAAAAACCATGATTAGATACATTAAAACGTAATAATCTTAACTACATTTCAACAGGTTTTTAGTTTGATCTCACATTTTAAGATTATTTTATCGAAGGTTAAAGGTCACCCGCAGAAACAATACATTTTAGCTGTATCTTTCTTCGAGGCAGAATAATTTTTGGTTTAGAATATGTATACCTTTTTGTGAGAACATTTTCTTTAGAATAAGCTTAAATAGTATTTGTTGTAAAGGTGTCAATATCTAACTATTGAAGATGGAAGAATTGGTGAATAGTACCTACCTTAATGTAATATGTTTTATATGCCCTTCAAACTTCCTCAAACATTTTTTTTTTTCTTTTTGGATCAAATGATCCACTTTTGGTTCAAAAGATCCATTATATTTTAATAAAAAAATTTCTTGTATGCTTTATATCGGGATTACATATAGGGTAGCAAAACCAAAGTTTTACTTAACTCAGTATGATGTGCTTATTTCGTAGAAAATACGAAAACTCGATTTAGGAACCGTTGAAAAATTTTGTGGCGCCTGATCCAAAAACTAATTATTGACCAAGATCGTAATCTTTTGATCCATTTTTTGAATCATTCCTAAAATTCTTGTAAATTCTCCAGTTCTGGAGCAGTCATCGCAGTGTTATCCTCTAATGAAGTAATCACAATCTCAAACGTTCACAGCATAAATATTGATTTCAGAATTCTCTATATTTCAAAGCACATGGGATTTGGACAAGCTGACAGTCAATAGATCTTCCCTCAAGTCGGTGTTTGGAAATATTCGATTTGAGATTTTTTTCACCTTCTTGCAGATGTAATCAGCTCAACATAAGGACATCGAATCTATTGAATATCACACATTTTATATTGAATGTCCATATTACGAAACCTGAATGTTAATTATAGCCCCCCATTTAAATACGTAAAAATAAGACCAATTAAACGTTAAAATCATTTGTTCGAAACGAAATAGACATAGCGGGTCTACTGGATGCGAAGTCCAATTACATAGCAATGAACCGTCCTGGAATAATTCTAAAAAGTAAGGAAATACGTTTCATTCAAAAGTAGGAGTAAATGCCTAGGTATTCCGCTGGTATGTGTTTTGTAGTGCTGTACAGCTAAAATAATAATATTTAAAAAAAAAAAAAAAAAACTTGATGTTCAGTCACAGAAAAACAATCTCTTATGCTGATGTCCAACAGTGCCACAAACTTGAGACAATTTGTCTAGAATGAATAATTTCTAACTACTGTGTTGCGTATTTAATTATAACAACTCGCCCTAATGTTTTAACATTAATTTTCACCTCTGCGAATGATCAAATTTTCAGGCTTGGACTGTTTGATGTATAACTATCAATTTATAATGTTCTGTGAGCCAGGTCAAAATGAGAATCATACTAAAGGTCATTTTGTTTGCCTCTCCTGAGGTGAGGCAAGAATGTGGGTAAATGATACACTTTTTGAATTTTTGTTCTATTCTGCCTACTTTTCTTTTCTTCTTGTTTCATGTGTGAAACTCAATAAGGGTTTGAATCTTTCCTTGCATAACGGGCTTAATAGTAACCAAAATGCTAAATAAAATGTTTTGTAAGTTGAAGGTAACTCAATTCATATATATCCACTATGATGGACTTTGATCTTTCTGCAATGCATGTAGTTTAAAAAAGAAGAAGAAGAAGAAGAAGAAAAGTATGGGCCGTCGCACTAAACTTACTCGCTTCAATTCCTTACGCTGTTCTGCTGTTATTAATGAAACATTTTCTTGTGAAATATGAACAAAATTATAAAGGCTTTTTTCGGAAAATTTCCACCAAAAGTAACCTCATCCCCGAAAGTAAACCACCCCTTGTAGACTTTTCTATGTATAAGAAATGACTTGTGCCATATGTTAGGGTTAATTATAAAAATATTTGTTCATAAAATAACAGCAAAATCCCATGAGTGGAAAAATTACAAAAATTGTCAAAAATAATAGCAAACTACCCCTTGTGGATATTCTCATGGAAGTGATTTATATAGCATTACAACAATAATAATGAAATGTTTATTAATCAAACATGAAGAAAATCGCCTGAGTTTTTTCTCAGAAAATCGCCCAGAAAAAGTCATCTTTAAAAATAAACTACTCCTCGTACATTTTTTTAGGACAACTGAGTTATGCCATATTGTCATGTTATTAAATATGTATTTATAAAATATGAACAAAATCACAGGAGTAATTTTTTGAGAAAATAGTCGATAAAACCCACTTCAAGAATAAACTACTACTTCTTGATCTTTTCCAGAGACATGTCTTATACCACATGACGTAGTTCTTTTCTAAAAACTGATTCATGGAACGTAAACAAATTTGAGAACAACATTCTTTTTAATTTTTGGATCAAAAGATCCAACACGTATTTTGTATATCGGGTATATCGGCCATATAGGTATATCGGGAAAACTACATATAGTGTAGCCAAACCCGAACTATCACTTAACTCAGTATGATTTGCTTATTCCGTAGAAAATACAAAAACTTGATTTAGGGGTCGCTGAAAAATGTTGTGGTCCCTGATCCAAGATTCAATATATTTCAATCAAAAAAAAAAAAAAAAAATCTTGTACGCCTTATATCTGGTGATGGAGAACTACATAAAATGTACTTAAACTCAAACTATCACATAACTCACATAGTCAGTGTGATGTGCTTATGCCGCAGAAAATACAAAAACTCGATTTAGGAGCCGTTCAAAAAATATGGCCCCTGATTCAAAAACAAATTATTGGTCAAGATCGCAATCTTTTGATGCATTTTTTGGACCATTCCTAAAATTTTTGTTTGTTACATAAATTTATCTTCAATATTCGAAGGTTCTTGCACTTGCAGCTTGCACAGACAGCACAATATACGGTGTACATTGATGTGAAGGAATTATAAAAATATCCTTCAGCTGTGATTGGATTACATGGTTAGTTGACATTATTATGACGATAGGAATAAGCTTATTGTAATTTTCAAATAACCATTGCGAAAGGACTGTTCGTTTCATCTGTATTTCCTGAGCTTTCATAATAAGTATGCAAGCGATTACTGCAACAAATTGTATTGCAATTTTCATCCTCCGTCTGTTTGCTTCCTGTACCAACAGAAACAACAATTTCTTCGGCTGTGGCATAATTTCCTTTAATTAAGTCAAGGAGAACAACAGTTGGGAAAAGAAAGTGCATTTCTCATTGTTCCCAGATTCATAGTCTATAATCTCCATACTTTGGAGACTAATAGAAAGTGGCTAATTATAGACATGCAAAGAAAAAGGCAATAATCTTGTTTATTTACATGTTTATATTGCTGGTATCGTTCTCATCGATGTTTCTTTACTTAATCCATTATGAAAGTGCAAGTTATTAAAATTTCAATGGTAGCGGTGCCTTTTACAGTAGAAGTGAGCGAATTTGTATACAGGGTGCTTCAAAACAACACCGACAACGTTTAGGGGGTGATTCCTGAGATAAGACAAAAAGTGTAGACCAATCTGGGTGCTTCCTTTCGGAGCTATAGGCTGCTAAAACATGAAAAAATGAACTTTAATGGTCCATAGCTCCAAAACTTTGGGACCTATGGTAGTCAGGTCAAGACTTCACTTAGGAACTAGTATGTGTCCTATCTAAATATCCATGTTTCAGAATCCTGTAGTACTTCCGCAACAATTTTTATAGAGTTAGTTGATGAGTACTTCAAATTACCGGTATATGCCCGTAGCGAAATTCCCTTTATAAAAATTGTTGCAGAAGTACCGCAAGATTCTGAAACATACCTATTTGGATAGGGCACATACTTGTTCCTAAGTGGTCTTGACCCGACTACGATAGGTCCCATAGTATTGGAGCTATGGACCTTTAAAGTTTTTTTTTTCATGTTTTCGGCAGCCTATAACACCGAAATGATGGATTTTTCTCACCCTGTCACTCTGTACATATTCAAGAGCTTTGTGGATTAAATATTTGGTTGTGGTTCGCAGTAGTAGTCCGACTGGTTTAGCTCTGGCGCACAATGGCTCGATAATGTATCTGGCGCATACAGTACGAATTCCGTCATGATCGCATCTTACATCCAAGATTGCCCAGAAGAAGATTTCGACAGTCTTTCCTCCAACACTATAAACAGAGAAAAAAGATGAGCATTGATTAGCAGTGATGATATTGATTATGAAGCACGTACAATCTTGTTTTTTAAAAAATATTTTCCATCCACCTTGTTTTAGAAGGTCATGTTCCGGTAATTGTACATAGGAAATTCTAATACTTTTGTGAATTATGATCTCAATTCACCAGTGAAAAGTTTTTTTTCTTCGATTTTTATTCCGACTGTGAGTAAGAATACATTTTTTTTTTCAAAGAGGTGAGTGATCAGTATTTGTGAGCAAGGATCAGTATTTGTATATAACTCATAAAAGTCCAACGGAAAAAAATGAAATCTTTACTTTTACCTCAAACGTTTATGCCGGTTAGGCTAAAGAAGACGGTGATTATGAGAAATGAATGAAATGGTGGAATGAAGAAAGTGGGAAGAAACTGGAGAACCCCAAGAAAACCCACGAGCACGGTGTTTGTCCACAAGGCGCGAGCTGGGATAGAAACAAGAGACCCCAAGCGTCAAAGGTGAACGCTCTACCACTAAGCCGCCGCGCCCCCTACGAAAGATAAAAAGAAAGAAAACGTAAGGGTTGCACACGTAATAGGAATTGAAAGTTTTAATAGTTGCGGTATGTATAATAAAGACACTTGGATACATCCTCCACCCCAATCCCGATTAACCTGCTTATGAATTTACTAATAGTCATGACGATAAAAAACAATACTGCGAAAATACTGGTAGCACACTTTGGGCAGAGACATGATTCCAGAAGATATTTCATAACTTCTGGAGATATTTCCCTCTGGACCATTCCTGGAAGCAAGTATTCACTAGTGATTTGGATTAAAAAAAAAAAAAAAAGAAGCAAACTTGGCTGCGAATGTTTTATCAAGAAATGACGCAAATTCAATGTTATATATACACACACACACACACACACATATATATATATATATATATATATATATATATATATATATATATATATATATATATATATATATATATATATATATATATATATATATATATAAATTCTAAATCAAATATTACTGCTACTACTACTACTTGATTCGTTTTCTTCTCTTGAGTCCGTTTTATAGGTAGGCTATTGGTTTTCCTTATTTGCTTCGCAGGGTTTATCTCTAAACAAGGCACGCACCCAGACATTTTTGTTGGAAGAGATCCAAAATGAAATGAAATCTTTGAGTTTTACGTCTCACGGTTATGCCGGTTAGGCTAAAGGAGACGGTGATTATGAGAAATGAATGAAATGGTGGAATGAAGAGTGGGAGGAAACGGGAGAACCCCGAGAAAACCCACGCACACGGTGTTTGTCCACCACAAAGTTCACTTGGCGGGGGCTGGGATCGAACCCGGGACCCCAAGCACCAGAGGTGAACGCTCTACCACTGAGCCACCGCGGCCCCCTAGGAAGAGATCCAAGCCTTGGGTCGGGCTGGGGTCCAATACTATAAGATACTACGTCTATATATGTTGAACGGGTATTATTCTGCACTGGAAAGGACGATAAGTAAGTGTCAAATACTTCCACCTATATTTTCAAAAGAAAATTATGAAACTAGATTGTTTTTATAAGAGAAAAGAGTAAATATGAAATATAAGATCAAATTTTCATGCTACATCAATCATTTCCCTGTTAAACGCACGGGCGTCTCTGGCGGGGGGGACGAGGGGGACGCGTCCCCTCCAATATTTTGAAGTACAAAATATTCAATATTTTATTCTAATTTAAATTATGTACTAACGACAGAATATCATATAAATAATAATTATTATATTTATTTGGAATATAATATTCAGGCTGTGAAACGATTGTAATCGAGTTCTTGATATACCTTAGCATGTCCGTGAAGGTAAGCAGAAAGGTAACAAATAGAATCGAAGTTAATAAACAGGTTGGTCTAGGTAGTACCATTTAAATCACTTTCTTTGATATCCCCCCCCCCCCAATTTTACATGCCAAAGACGCCAGTGGTTAAACAAGTACAGTTTTATTGACAAAGTGTACAAATATATGTTAAGTTAGAAAGTTCCGGTCCCGATGGACCCTCGCCCTTCCGTGAGTACGCCCCTGCTGTAGAATAACTTTGTGCACATAGCTATCTTAACACTCTAACCTGGCAACATGGCTTTGTGATTTGTTGGTAGCTATACAATGATGGCGGCGAACCTGTACCACCGAGGAAAGAACAAAAGCTACAAAATAGAAAATCGTTCCATCCATGCAACTTACCTGAAACTAATGACAGGCATCATCATGTCTTCAATTCTTTTTCAATGCTCCTGGATTGTCTTCCTTCAAAGACCTTCCGCACTCCGAACATCAGAGTTGGAAACTTTTAAAACCAAGTATATCATATGTACATTTTGTTTTTTGTTATCAATCACATTCTGCTAGATAACGGTGTTGATACACGTTTATTTTTTAAAAGGAAAAATTCAATTTGAATTACTAAATGTTCGTAGTCCAGGGTCTAATTGGCCTATGAAACAAAAAGCATTATACGCAAAGTAGAACACAGATTTAGAAAAAGCTGTGCGTTCAGTGAACCGTCACGGCAGGGGTAGAAAAGAGGTTCAGAATAATAGAAAGTGTCCCCGAGGTACGGCTCTTATTATGGCCTGGTCATTTGTTGATGTAACGTAATGTAATGTAACGTTCACTAATGCTCAACATGGTTTGGAAATTGCAAGTGTTGTTGAAAACAAGTTGGCCCAAGGTAGTTTAACGTGTATATTGGCCAACCAACAATTTGCCATCATTTAACCAATAGCTTCGATTTCAAACTCCCAACGACAAACTTATCTTCTCTCGAGACGACTACGTTCTCAATTGAGTTGGTTGATAGATAGTCGGTAAGACTACCAAATACAACGACAGGCCAACGTTGGTAGTTAACTGACCTATCGTTTTCTACTATTGGGCCTACTGTCTATGTTACAAGGGAAATAGAATTTAAAAAACTACAGGCCTCACCTGTAACGGTGTTCGCAAAATTCATGGATCACAACGGAACGCGAATAATGTAATAAGTAATTACATCTGTAGTGCCAATTATCGTAAACTGAAACTCAAATTTTGCGTTGCGTTGTCTTAAGCCGGTACGGAATGAGGCCCTAAGTAATTAGATTATTTAAGTCATTCCGTCACTTCCGTTCTCAATTTATTTATTTATTTATAAATGTTTTACACTGAAGCAATGTAACAAGGTATATAAGAAATAAAAAAGAAAGAAGAAAAATTTAAAATAATAAAAATAAATAAATGTTTATAATATGTATCATATTAACAGAGACTTTGTTCTTAACATAATTTTCAGAGTCAAAAATATCAACATCTTACGATAAACTATTATACAAAGTGCTAAGATCTAAAACTCATATTTTTGGTTCCTTGTAATACGTCTGTTAGGTAAAGGAAACATAAGATTGGTATATATATTTCACTTTATTTTCATGTAAATAAGTTTTCATCCCTTAATTATCATTGATCTATTTGTTCTTTAAAATTCCCTTTTTCAGAAATTTAAATAAACATTGCAATTCTGTCCCTTATTATGATATTTATAAGTCAATGCAAAATACAATCCTTGTAAGTTCCATATACAGCTCACAACTTTGAAACATAGCGGAAACAAATAGTGACGGAAATATATGTTTAACCTGTCCATTTTATAAGCCTAATTTGATTCTTGTATTGACAGAGCCCACTAATAGCGAAGATACGTGAAAAACAGTAATACTATTAGATATTTGACTACAAACCTCCCTTCTTCCCCCCGAAATCTTATTTTGAATGGAACAATCTCCTCCAATTTTTTCATTGTTTTACATATATTTTCAAATTTAAAAGTGATTATGATGCCAATTTTACGTTTAAAAAAATCAAATTATAACTTCAGTGGCGGCTTTAGCAGGTATTCAGGATAGGCACGGGTCTACCCAAAAAATTTGAAAAATATATAAACGCTAAAAATACAATAAGGAGTAAATATATTTTTCACCCTTTATATTAATGGAAGATAATTATTTAACTAATAGCATCGACCACCACGGTAAAAGTAATTTCCTATTATCGTTAATCAATCAAATGTGTGTATGTATCCATAAGTGAGGGAACGGGTCTACCTAGAATTTACATCCAAAAAAACGCCGAATAACCTACTACTCTTGTAACGTATATAGGAACCACCATTTAAAATGCAACGATTATAGCTTGTTATCATTCTTATTTTACGTTACATTCCAGCCCCACAGTCCGTGTAAAATTTTAAAATACGTCAACACGATCAAATTACATAAAATCAGACACATCACATTGAATCATTATTACCTTTTATTCTCCAAACTCCATTAATTATACTTTTCTTTTTCGGTTGTCATAGCAACATTTTAATAAACAACTATTTGCTGTTATGGTAACTAAGAGTACCAATTATACATATAAAATCAACATATATTTCCAGCTACTAAGATTAAATCTTATTTCTTTATAGCCTATTTAGAATCAACAACATAAAAATTCATTTTTCTTCTTCTTCTACACAACAGATTGTGTACTTATAAGCACCGTTGCCTAAAACTAAGATATAAAAATAGAAGAAATTACAAAATAGATACACAATTTCGTTGAGAGTTGAAATAATTTTTGTTTCATTCACTGCATAGATGACAGAATTACGGAATAAAAAGTATACAATTTCCATCCCTGCACGAACTATAAAAGAGAACTACAACTTTTGAGGAATCCATCAACAACCAGGGCAATTGAAGACGCCGTAGAGTCCAGCAAATACGCCTACCAACGGCACAGAAAAATATACACTGTTCTCCCGCCAAAAAAGAATAATCTTTCCTTCTTCGTCTATTGTGACGTTTCTTTTCCTTCCTTCTTTCCTTTCGGAAGGAAAATAAGTTGGGCGGAGTTCCATGGTGTGTTCCCTCGCACCTACGAACACGACGTCACCTATTCAACCCCGTAAATAAGGGTTGGAAAGGAATGCCTTTGGCAACCAGCGTATCCAGCTGTGAAAATTACTCCAGGGCTATCTTCTCGTTCCTATGCTATTATTATCATACAACAAGAAGAGTTTTAACGTGATGCTAAGACGAGGGTGAAACTACAGTGTATGGCAAGAAAGAGAGGGAAGGAACCAAATTAGATGGAAGTTTGGAATTTTAACTGCAACTTCTCTTACTGTATCTAATTCTGTTGTCCTACGAATCTATTGTCTAACAGTATAGTAAAAAAAGAAAAAAAAACAGCATCTAACTAAACTTGGCCTATGAATATGTAACATTTCATTAACTGTTGTGTGTAAATTATGAAAGAAAGGAAATAATTTTTCCATTTAATTTTCACTGATTTATTAACTCGTGCGATTTACGATGACAGAAGATAGCTTTTCTTTTTCTAGTTTGTGTGTTTGTTCCAGAAACACTAGTGCTAGAAAAAAGTCAAAATGATAGACTATATATTTTTGTATGCCATACCTTTACTTCTAGAATATATTACGGTATTTTGTACTGTTGAATGCTCACCCAAGTTCTATATTAATTTCTTGTTTTCTCTCTTGGAACATTACTTTTGTGTGTGTGTGTGTGTGCCTCCCAAGGGCGCCGATCCTGGGGCCGAGGGGGCCCGGGCCCCCCAAAGCTCATCTGGGTCCCCTATTGTATTTATGAGTGTACAATATTTGGCATAATTTGAGAACATTTTGTCTTAAAATCTTTATATATATACCTTCTGCATCTGAATGCCCCCCCCCCAAAAAAAAAACAAAATTACAGAGAAATCGGCGCCCTTGGTGCCTCCACAATCTAATGAATGATATCACTCTCAATTGAAGCAGGTATAAAGTGTCTCTCGGCAGCTCTCGTACCCAGTATAATGATTTCAGAAGATTAGCTTTCGAGGTAATTTTGAATGAACTAGGGATGAAGGTAATTCTGCGAAAATATTGGTAGGTCAGATACATTGAGCACGATCGAAGAAATGCCTCGGCGCTAACCAGTGGGACCTGGAGACGTAACGTAATCATATACATGGGGAGTATGTGTAAGACTACAACTTCAATTCTAATAAACATGATTCTCCCGTCCATCATTGCCTTTTCATTAAATAAAGTTTTCTTACTTGCTTGTTGTTTCTGTATGTTAAGGATTGCACTGAAAGATAACTACAAGGTTTGTCAGAGAACAAACGCGTCAAAATCACAGAAAAGATAAGCTACATGTTTCAATTATGAGAAATTGTCAATGTTTAGTCGTCTTATAAAACTTGTCGTGAGCCAAAACAGTGTTTTGTTAATTCATTTCATATGGGATATGATGGATACGTATGGGAAGACGAATATACATGAAATTATATTTGTGAAAATATGAAATATTGAAATCGTGGTATCTTGATTAGAAAATGTCGTACCGAGAACTAAACAAATGAATATCTGAGCCCAACCAACGAACATTATTAATCAAATATAAAATGCTGCAGAGCTGACATTTCGGTTTTTCTGAATCGCCGGGTCACCGAGTCTGTCCGGGTAACTCGGTCAGTCTGTGTCTGAGAAGCGACACGGAGACTCGGATGACCCGGACAAAAGCTGTGACCCATGACATCACTGATGGACTCTAGTAGAAGAGTGAAACCAAAAAAAATGACATCTTTGAGTTTAACGTCTGAGTGACGATTATGCCCCTTAGGCTAAGGAAGACAGGTGAATTGGTGGAATGAGAATGTGGAAGGAAACTGGAGTACCCTGAGGAAACTCACGGACACAATGTTGTTCACCACAAAATTACTTGATCGGGGATCGAACCAGGGATCCCCACGTACCAGAAATAAGCGTTCTACCACTGAGTCACCGTGCCCACAGGGAAAACAGAATTAAAAACGTTCGAAATGTGGTGTTACAGTAGAAGTATGTTGAAAACCAGAAGAGTGGATAAGGGAGGTATCAAATGAAAGAGTGTTGAAAATGAAGGAGAAAAGAAGAGTTACCGAAGAGTATTTCGAAAAGGCGAGATAGAACATATTATGCGACATGGAGGTATTATCTTATTAGCTATGGAGAGAATGGCAGAAAGAAAAATACCTACAGGAAGGCTGCGTTTGAAATATATGTGCTAAATAATACAACATATAGGGATGAAAAGCTACAAAGAAAGGAGAAGTAGGGAAGAGTGGAAACCTAAGTTAAGGCAATCGATTGATGATCAGGGATAGGGATTCCATCTTTTATTTTATTAGAATTAATGCTTCAAAGGCTACGAAGGGGCTTGCGTTAACGGGAATATTGACAATCTACATTTACGATGAAGGAAAACTATACACAATGTATTGATAACCGTTTCTATATGTAATTAGAGCATATTGTATACTACCTGAAGATGTTATCCACAATAAACTGTAAACGATCTTCAAGATACTGTAGTTTTTCTCTTTCGTTAAATGCAACACGTTATTGCTACCACAATTTTCTCCCGCGCGGAAATTCCCTCGTCGTACATCAATGTTTTGCTTTTGTTGCCTGAACTTTGAGGACTTCAGAGACGTGATTTGTTTGTTGTCTGAAGCGATGCCACGCAACGAGATCCCGATGAACTCTTGCGCTCTTCTACACTCTTTTGTTTACTTTCCATTGTCGCTAGTGTTTTGTTATTTGTCGTCAGAAGAGCTGCAAACAATAAGGATTAACGTACATGACAGCGTTATCTTCTTTCTTCCCCTTTCTTTTGGGTGCTGTTTTAAATCTTCCACAAACAAGAGATCCGCCAGCTTCAATCGCTGATCTCTCTCTCTCTCTCTCTTATTTTCTTTCTGTCTCTTTACTTCCTCCCCATCACCAAAATCTCTCTTTAGTCTGTGATCGTTTTATCTCGCTGTAGGCATGCTTCGTTGCTTCCTCCTAGAATATTCTGTATTGAGAAAAAATGCAGTGATACCAGCTCCTATTATCACAAAATCTTTATGTGGATAAGATAAGTTTATCTCCTAAATTACAGCAATATATTGCTTTGCAGGTTACCAGACTCCGTTAAAAAATAACGAAATCATTAAATATTACTATTTAACATGAAAAAAAAAAAAAACTTTTTCCAAGTTGAATCGCCCAATTCTTCTCTCTTCAGAAGCAACTCTATATTTTAAAATCGTAGGTTTATATGTTTGTTTCCAAAGAAAAGTTTATATGTTTGTCTCAAAACCTTTCGACAATGAAATCTCGAAAACAACAAGTGTTAGAAACGTGTCGTGTTCACTAGTCGATTCCAAATTTTGTGTAAAGTGCCCAGTTCTAAGTGAATATTTAAAAAAAGAGAAAGAAAGAAAGAAAAAAAAACATGACCGTTATTTCTTTATTACATTTTTAGGGGTACACTGGAAATGTTGAAATTTTAAAAAAGTAAAGCATCATATCATACGAGTTATACATTTCAGCATCACATATTTGTATACAGGAATTGTACATCTCTCAGGCGTTTGTTTCATGGCCAAATGATGATGAAATACGAATGATAACCATTTCTCCAGTCTGAGATAAATCTTTATTGTTTAGAGTGTTTTGCCCAATGAACACCATATATAACTGCCATTATAATTAATTGTGTATGTAATGTATTTGCTTATTACACACTGCATGCAAGAAGAAAGAAAACAGTGATCATACATTAATTAGAAACTCCAACCGGAAGTAGGCTCAACTTTGCAAACGGCGCGAGATATTAAAAAAAATAAATAGAAAAAATCTCCCCTTTATGGTACCCCTTGTCAATTTTTATCAAGACTTCTACTTGTGTCTGTAAAGGAACATGTTCAGATGTTGTGAGGAATAACAGTGAGATTAATGCTCATATGTGAATGATACGCTGTGTACGGAGCATAGATGTTAATTTTACTTCGACCTCACTCACCCTCGCCCTCGCGAATGGAATTGTCCATCGCCCTCGCGCGCCCTCACCCTCGCCATCGAAGCTTGTCCTCGCCCTCGCGCACCCTCACCCTCGCCATCGAAACTTGTCCTCGCCCTCGCGCACCCTCGCCCTCGCTGCCGAAACTTGTCCTCGCCCTCGCGCACCCTCACCCTCTTCGTCGAAGCTTTTCCTCGCCCTCGCGCACCCTCACCCTCGCCATCGAAGCTTGTCCTCGCCCTCGCGCACCCTCACCCTCGCCATCGAAGCTTGTCCTCGCCCTCGCGGCCAAAACTTGTCCTCGCCCTCGCGTCACTGTGGGCGAGGAAACTTGAGGGTGAGGATGCCCTCGAGAGGGCCACCCTCGCGAGGGTGAACATCTCTGGTACGGAGTGCAGGTTCAGCTAGTTTATAAATTTAAAAAATGTTCTCAGTATATCTCAATACACTTATACCAGCAGGGTTATTCAACAAGAAAGAACAAATTTAAAATATTTATTTCAAATGAAGAACAATAGGTAGACATACATACTATACATCAATGGATGAGAGGAAGCTTCAAAGTTTCAAACCCCAACCTATTAGTTCCCTTTAATGCCTGCTGCGGCGCTGTGGTTTGTTTACAAGAAAATGACGCTCCAAGAGAAGTCGTTTAGTGTACTGCAGCACACAGAGGATGAATTAGAGTTGCCATATTGCCCGATTTTAGCGGGTACCACCCGATTTTCAGGTTCTATTTTTCTCCCCCGCTTAATCATGTCTTAATCATGAAAAACCACCCACTTTTTGCATTGGAGAAAATACATGATACAATATGAAACGTATCATGCATAAAATTTTGTGATAAGATTTTATGCAATCGAGATTTTTTTTTTTTTTTTTTAAGAAAGTTAAAGGGAGTGAAAAATATGTAAACAATGTGGCATAATCATACACATTTTGGTTCAAATACTAATACTAATGTATGGTGGTTTGAATACTAATGTATGATCTCATGAGTTCGTATTTCTTTGATGACCATTCTGTCCAGTTCAGCTGAACAAGTCTATGTTTTTACATGTGTTCAACTAGTCCTTATATATTCAGAAATGATTGCAAATTTAAATATGGTATCCTTAGCATTTTATTTAGATTAGATTCATTATTAATATTTTAATCTTTTAAAATGGTTATGCTATGTTTCATATATTGTGAAACCGTGGTAATTTTGTATGTTAGTACGATTTCAAGTAGCAATCTTTAAAAATGATTAGAAATTTTATAGGTCTAAGAGATGGACCAAGACTCCTAAATATGTTTTACCTTTCTTATGATAAAAACTTAGTTTATGTTTCTTAGAGGAAAACTGTATGAACAATATCTGCCATATATCGCTTATATATATATATACATGGGCGGCGATTAGGGGGGCAAAGGGGGGCAGTTGCCCCCCCCCACTTTTCTGAAATGGCCTATTAATGTATATAGTTTCAACCAGGGAAATTTGTATATTAACATTGATATACAAATATTCATATCATTCTTGCCCCCTCACTTTTAACGTCCAATCGCCGCCACTGTATATATATATATATATATTTGAAAACTAGCCTTACAGATATCCTTACAATTATGGATATCTGTAATACTTATAATTTAATACTTTGCAATTCGAGACTCACATTTGTTGAACTTAATAAAACAAAATCTAAATTTGCTTTATTTTAGTTTCGTTAGAAAAGTGCATTGAAGGGTCACTTAACAAAGAAATCAGTGAAAACAATGATCCGAAGGACTCCAGGTCAGTATTTATAATACACAAGTTCACATCAGTATTTACGGTTTAGAATCCCCCGCTTTTCTAATTTTAAAATATGGCAACCCTAGGATGAATCCATTGTTGCAATGGAGCATTCATTTCGTAGTAAGTTCAACAAAGATCCCGTTTCGTCATAAATAGGTTTAAAATTGGTACAATAAATTCGTAGAAGATAGTATTAGCTATTTATGTGATAAGTTTCAGAGTCGTAATTGATAAAAGTTACATGTGAGGTTCAACTCACTCGCATATGTACACCGCAGTAAACAGTCCAACTCAACGTCAATGGTCTAATTTGGTTAGGTACATACCCAAGGTGACCAGAATTTTCACTTGCGAAAACGGGACGCATACGAATCGGCTACGGGGGGAGGGGGTGGATATCTGACTTCCAGATTGCATTTTGGGACTTAGCAGTGTTCTCAATTTACAAAATTCACAAGTAAGAGTGATAATACACTGTTTCTATCTTTACGTGTACCACACAACAAATAATGGTTCCCGATTGCAAGTTCTACCCAACAATTCTTTTAACTAGTTGAACACTCAGAATTCCCACTTGAACCACGAACACTCAATTCCCATTTGAAAATTCCGAAGTTCTAGACACGGCTAAACCTTAGCAACGACTGTTGGTACGGAAGAGAGTAGAATTTCCATTGACGATTTATATTTTGAATAATAATTACGGGACACCTAGGTCATTTTTACTTAAAAACGGGACATTTAGGCGTCCCGTTCGAGAATCAGAAATAAAACGGGACAACGGTTGGAAAAAAGGGACTGTCCCGGATAAAACGGGACGTCTGGTCACCTTGTACATACCAACTCATGTCACATACTCAACATCAACAGTCTTGGCGGGAAGTAGGTTAGGATAAACCTTGTAACTTTTATTTATTTATTTAACAATTACCAGATACAGCTCTGAGGCTATTTTATACTGGATATATAACAATAACAATAAATCTTTTTAAAGTACTAGTTTAAATTATTGCAATTAAGATATACAGAGTGTTACAAAATGTTTCAGAATATTTTGGGAACAGATTCCTTATATCAAAATACGAAAAATAGTTCATATGGACCTTTGCTCAAAAGTGGATAGTTTAGGAGTTATAGGATGACGAAAACGTGAAACAAGTTAACTTTAAAAAATCATAGCTCCACTGTTATGGGACCTATCGTAGTAGGGTCAAGACATCATTGAGGAACTCCAGTTCTTGCACACCAATTTTTAGAGAGCTACGTTGCGATTGATCAAGTACATCCCAAACAACTTCTCTAAAGATGATTGTGCAAGTACTGGAGGTTCTGAAAGATAGATATTTGGATAGTTCACATACTATAGTACTCGCGCCCAGTAGTGAAGCTTGGGCTCTAAACCAATCATAGAAATATTTTGCTTGAGCTCCAACACATCGGAAAACTTCGGTACAATTCGTGGAGCCGCTTCCCGAGCGCACACTTGGGGAAACGTCAAACAGCTGAAATTCACCAACAATGTTGCCAAACTTTGAAGACATAGTAAACGAGTATATAAAAAAAGGCATTTAAAAATTACCAATAATAACTACTGTAACAGCTATTCTAAAATGGTAACAATAGCACAAATAGTAACAACGAAAATATAACGCAACAAAAAAAGAATTAACAAAACGGAATTTGACGCCAATCCGACAACACTGTACTCTCGCGAGATGTTTTCCGTGTAGCGCGAGAGACGACACTGACAAACTGTGATGGGTGGGGGTTGACGACTGGAACACACCCTCGCGTCCTATTGGGTGGCGAAATCGGTAATCTAGGTCAAGCTTCACGACTCGGCGCGAGTACTATAGTTCCTCAGTGATGTCTTGACCCGAGTACGATTGGTCCTATACTAGTGGAACTATGAACATTTAAAGTTCATGTTTTTACGTTTCCGGCACCCTGTAACTAAGAAACTATGCACTTCCGACCACAGGTTCATATGAACAGTGTTTCTTATTTCGATGTGAGCAATCTATCCCCAAAAGATTGTGACAATTTTTTGTAACACCCTATATATAGAAACGAAATTTTAGTCATGGTCGTGGTTTTGTTCCAGTTCCTTTTGAAATCTTAACAGAACCAAAATTCTGATTACATTAATTGTTGATGCAGTGAAACATAGAATAGATTAACGTACAATTGCACTGTTTGTGTTCAATTCCAGTTGATGATTTCTATACTCAGTATGCATTCAAACCTTAATTTACAAGGTTTAATTGTACAGTAGTTTCTAATTCGTTTGGATGAGTTCTGTTTATTTAAAAAAAAAAACTTTTATATAATGTAAAAATCCCTTGAACTCGTGGCGATTCCAATAAAGAGATAAGATGGCTTGCATCCCTAGAAAGAGCCCCCTGTTTTAATCACAGGCTGCCACAAACAGAGGTCGCCTTGTGTTGAACCAAAAAGGTCTGTCGTCCCGCCCCTGCTCCTTCGGCCATATTCTTTTTTTTTCTAATCCCCCCCCCCTAAACTAATAAGATCGTGTGGTCTTGATCAGTTGCCTTAACATGTGGCCACGTTCTACGCTCATTTATTTATGGCTTTTTTTCTTCATTAACTTTTTTTTTGAGTGTATGTATTGCCTTAGCTTTCTTTTTTATATTTTTTTTTCTTCGAATGGAGGAGCATAAAGGATTTCTAAGCACAGACATTAATCCTGCTTTCTTCGTTTTCATTTACGCCGAGACACAGTGAATAGTCTGTGTTGTAGGTGATGATAGATTAAAAGCACTTCAAAGAGATTCCTTTATACACTCTACAGTCACAGTGTTGCTATTATTAAGCGTTATTTTTTTTATGTATATACATTTTGTACATTTATTTTTCATTCTGTTATTGAAATAAAAATATTAATTGCTTTTCGCGCTTTCTGATGTGCCCACAAAACACTAGACTGTATTTCCATTCCCTTTGCGTCTGACTGTTTAGAACAACGTTTTATAACTAAAGCTTCTTTTTGTGGCAATTGTTCGAGGCTGTCTGGTCTCAAAAGAGAACGTCGCGAAAGTGGTATATCGTCTCGGAAAATATTTCTAATGTAAGTGACGGCTACTCGATGCGTTCGCAACCCGTTTCTATGGCCCATGCCTACGCTTGGAATATGCTGACCATGTATTTAAATGTGGATGGCTGATCACAATGTACTGCAAACGCGAAAACAATAAAAAAAACGTGCAGAATACGTCGGCCCGAGCGTATTTGGCGCGTTTCGAAACAATAGACTGCCTGCTATTTCAGAATCAGTAAAATATATCTAAACGAAGCGGGTGGAAAGGAAAGATGTGTTGCCAAGCAAGGGGATTTTAGCAAGAAACTAGGGATACGCTCGAGACAAGATTTGAGGCTGTCTCGTCTCGAAAATGTGCTGTAAAAGCGATGTCTCTACTCGAAAAAATGTATATTTATCTATTGGAAGAACTGTGTCTCGACTCGAATTTTGTCAGGAAAATTCTGTCTTGTCTCGTCTCGTGCGCATCCCTACAAGAAACAGCCGCTTGGAAGATGCTTTGTGTATCTAGAGTATTGAAACTCTGCTATTATAAAGTATGTGCGTGCATAATAAAAGAAAATTCACATAAATACAAGGAAATTCCGAAAAATTAGCTAATCACAGAAAAATCTATGTAACACAGTAGGGTTACTATTTCTCGTGATTCGCATGAATGAGAATAAGAGGTAAACCTGACTCACTCGCAGTAGACCTAAGATTTATAACTCTGGCGAAAGTAAAATGACTGAGTAGCCAGCTAGGTCGCGTTCGCTGCATCAATCATTTCCCTGTTAAAAAAAAAAATATATATATATAAGTTTGTTGAGAGTGTACAAATGTATGTTGAGTTAGGAAGTTTAGGGGGATCCGGACCTGGTGGACCCACGTGGGTACGCCCCTGACTGTTGAACATAAAATTTCTGAATTTACGTCCCATTATTATGCTTTAGGCCAAAGACGGCGAAAGATTATGAAACAACTGTTACAATGCGAATGTAGGAGGAAACACGAGGACCATGAGAAAAGTCAGAGAAAGGATGTTGCAAGTATATTATTGTGCTACAGTTAAATGCCAATGCCGTAGCTGCACTGGAATGCCATTTCTCGTGGTAGCAGCGAAGTCAACCAGTGTTGGATTTGGTCGGAAGAAATATGGATGACCGTTTGTATTCACCAGATGGTGTTGGCATCGCGCCATCCACCTAGCATCGTGATGACAATTGGGGAACTACTCAAAACAAAGAAGCAGGAACCCTAGTCTAGAAAGCCGGTAGCAACAACAGCGAAAGGGGGCAGTGCGGTGACTATACATCTCTCCCTTCCAAAATCATGAGTACTACAAGCTGGCTGGTAGACTGGCACCTACTAGCTGCTGCACTAGAAGTTAAATTTGAATTAAAAAAAAAAACTATATTTATAAATGCTCCAGTAGTATAGTTAAATAAAGGGTGTTTCATAAAGAACACAACTTTTGAAATTCCCGCCATGTCACTTCTAGTAAGTTGGTAACACTGAACGTAACATGATTTTCATCTGTTGTCATTGTGGTTAGTAGTATCGCCGAATTGAAAATAATCGTCGTCAGTTTTCTGTATGGGTAAGAATGGAGCGTGTTGTCATAGTGAAAATTAGTGCAAATGTGGTGAATGATGTCCAGAGGCTGTTCACAAACTCCGTGGATTGTTTGGTCAACGTAATGCACCGGAAAAGTCGGCTGTAATGAAACTTATTGCTAATTTGAGAAAACCGGTTTGGTTCTGGACATTAAACTCTCTGGGCGTCCTGGTGTTAGTCATTCTGAGGAAAACATCGCCATCGTGAGTGATAATCAGTGTTTCTTCCAGACATTTTTTTGGGGGCACTGTTTCCCTGGAGCTCTGATAGTGCCTCCCGATGAGACCAAAATAATACGTTTATAATATAATAATACATAGAACAGTAATAATATGTGCCCCCCCCCGAATACTAACTGTGTCACCCCGGAACATTATTTCTGAAGGAACGCCTGGTGATAATGTTGCTGTAAATCCGGTGAAATCTATTCCCGGACGTTCGCAACAATTGAATATTTTCAGAACCAGCATGCAACGTACTGTCAAAGACAAAACAGATGAAAATCGTGTAACGTTCAGTGCTGCCAACTTACTAAACATTATTCGGCGTAAGCTCTAAACTGCGATAAACAAAGCCACGTGAAACTAAATCTCGCTGATTTGCTGTTGTCCTACCGACGCTTGTACTCCTCCGCAAAATAGTTCATGTGATTGGATTATTACTTTTACTATGAAGCTTCATATAAAACTACTATATTATTATAAATGACAAAAATATAATACGGATTATCTAATAATACTGCAATCGAGTGTGGCTAATGAAACAATAGAAATAAACACTATGCATGCGCAGTAATTATGGCGCCAACTCAACTGTGGACGGGTGTTCTGCTTTTAAAGTCTGAAAGATGACTGGCATGAATCCCAGTTCCGCGAGTGTTGTGGTGAAATACTAACTAGGCAAACCTTTACTCACTAAGCAACAATTGTTTACGAGCGAAATTCAAATACTTTTTTTAAAAAATCTTTCGAGTTTCTTTTTTTTTCTGCTGCTGCTGTAAGTATCTGGACAACACGAGACAGTATTGTCAAAATGGACGTGTATAATTTGCTCCTTCCCGTGGGGAGTGATACATCACTAGCCAATCATATTTGTGACAAGCGGAAGGATACAAATATTTTGTTTATCGGAGTTTAGAGCTTACGCCGAATAATGTATAGAACAGAAATTGTGGAAATTTCAAAAGTTACGTTCTTTATGAAACACCCTTTACTATAGCGTGTGAGTAACCAAATCTAAAGAAATAATAAACACTTCTGACCAGAGTATATACACTTGTTTATTAAAAACTAAATTACAGTGTAACGGTTTCTGCAACTCAACGTTGTCTTCATCAGACACTAACTGAAAGAGATATCTTAGAGCATAGATATTTATACTCTATCTGTATATTATCTCTAGAGTATAGATATTTATACTCTAGAGCATAGATAAGTATAAATATCTATGCTCTAAGATGTCTCTTTAAGTTAGTGTCTGATGAAGATATACTTAGCTAAGTTGTCGAAACCGTTACACTGTAATTTTGTTTTTAATAAACAAGTGTGTATATACTCTGGTCAGAAGTGTTTATTATTTCTTTAGTGAGTTCCAGAGTCGTGATGGACAGAGAAGCAAATGTAATATGCTTTGACATGTATTTCGAAAAGCATTGAACCCTCGTTGAAAATCCAGGGATAAGTAATTGCCTCCCCTTGCCCTATTCTGTAGATGACCGTGACACCACTTCTTATTATCTACAGGGAGAATTTCTTTTCATCCTTGAACCCAAAATCTTTGGATATTATAAGCGATTAATTTGTCAGACAAACTTTGTATCCTCTCACCAACCAATCTCTGTACAGGTTATCCAACAGAGAGACAGGTAAGCCAAGACACGGTCTGTAGTTATCAACCATTATATTAAATCTCAAAGACAAGGCATCCGTGTGTTGTAATTATAAACCGCACATATATATTTCATGTTTACTTACCAAGTTATCAAACATCATAATTTTCAAACGCAGCTTCAGGAGAAGAGTTGAAGCGCTTCGCAAACGTTATTTTTGGCCTTAAAAAACTACAACTTCTCTGAACCTACAGAGACCATCTCGTAAGACAGATTTATTGGTTGCTACGAGATACCCAAAGCAATGAAACATGATTTAGATGCTCGAGAAAAGCTTCAAAACACGATGTGCAAAGAGGATCAGGCTTCGTAATTCTTGATATACGTACGTTCTATGTATTAAGTAGAGAGGCTCTTGACATGGAATAAGCACGTGACGTGTGTATTCTTTTTTTCTTATTATTTATCCTCTTTCTGTAACCCTGACAGCCGATAAATTCGTTACTTTTTTTTTTTGGTCTCAGAGCTTTTATTTCTAATCTCAAAATATGCGAGAGAAAAAAAAACTTGCGTAAATTGCATATTAATGAAAATTTTAAAGCCTCTTTGCTAGATCTAATATCAAAAACAAAATTAATATTTTGAGTTCGAATCACCGGAAAACTCCTGAACCTCTTGGAGGGAATTTTGGAATATGGTTATCACCTACCTTCGAGGACACCGTAGTTACGTGTTGAGAACGTTGGATTCACATCTGTATGGTCCCGGGTTCGATACTTGGTCGGTGCTTCCCAATTTTCGGTGTCCGCCCAACGTCGTGAAGCAAACTGGGGAGTCATGTGAATAAAAAGGCATGACGGCCATTAGGTCTAGAATGTTCCTGATACACCTATTAGACATAGGGAGACCACGTGTTCGTTGGTAGCATAGACCTGTTTCAGCCAGTCAATAACAGATGGCAGTTGGGGCAGTTCAGGCCCACAAAAAGGGCTGTTGCGCCAAGTTTGATTTTATCACCTAGCTCGATTTTGGATTTTTATATCAAGTTGATTCAAATGCATATCCTAGGGGGCAGCAGGGAGCATGATTTATGGAAAAAACTAGAGTATCTCACTAGCCTCTTGTAAACTTCTCATGCGATGCATTCACGGGGGGGAATCCACGGGTTTGAATCTCCCCCAAAATATTTATAACTCATCATTCTTTTGTACACTTTATCGATAAAAATATATTTGTTTCACATGAAAATTATTGCTGTAGCATGAAAATTTGATCTTACACTTCATCTGTACTCTTTTTTTTTTTTTTTTTTTTTTACAAAAACAATATACTTCCACCTTTTTTTTTCTGAAAATATAGGTGAAAGTATTTCATAATTACCTATAGTCTTTTCAGGTGCAGAATAATACCTGCTCAATACTCCTTGTTAGACGTAGTGGCTTGTACCATTGGACCCTTCCCAACCAAAATTTCTGGATACGCGCCTGGTGTACATGTATCGCAGCATTTTTGAAAATTTCCGTTTTAAGGAAGGAAGGACCCATTTTCTATATTTTTCTCTAAACATTGATAGCAATGTTGTCTGCTGTTCCTGATAGCATCAGAGGAGAAAAGTTGAACATCTTGAAATGAATTTTGGAATATCTTAGCACCTATCTAAAGAGAGTTTCTTATCATGTCATCTTCATTAAATTATCATCATCATCATCATCATAAATATTCTGTAGTTATTCGGAGGTCAATTACCACAACTGAGAATTTTCCATGCTCCACGGTCCTCCGCTGCCCTCTTCGCCTTCTCGTAGGATTTTTATGTTTTGACATCGTCCATTAATTGTAGTCTCCTTCGCCTCCTCCCTCTCTTTCCTGCCACTATACTTTCTAGCATGTCCCTCATGATATAGATCCTTCTTAACCCATACATCAACCAATTTCTTTTTATCTTCTTAATAATATCTCAAATTGTTATTTTCTTCCGCACTACTTGTAATACCCTCTCATTCGTTTCCCGCTCTACCCAGTTCATATTCTACATTCTTCTCCACACCTACATTTCGAAAACCGTCATTTTTTAATCATTTTTGCATAATATCCGTGTTTCTGACCCATACAGCACAATACTGCACACGAAGCATTTTATAAGTCTTTTTCTCAACTCTTCATTCAAGTTCCCACAAAATAGAATTTTCTTCCTCCTAAAGGCTTCTTTCGCCATTCCTATCTTTACTTTTATTTCAAGTTCACGCTCCATATCATTACTAAGATTTGACACCGTCCACTTCTTTCCAATCACCATGGCTTTTGTCTCTCTAACATTTATTTTCTTCCCATATTCTTCACAGCCCTTCCTCAAGTTTTCTAACATGTTATTGGTTTTCTCTTCAGATTCTGCAACAAGCGTCATATCATCTGCAAACCGTATACACCTAATCATTCTACCTCCTATTGAAATGAGGTCTTCATTATATAGGCTTTTTTTCCACTGTCATAGGTGAGAGACAGCATCCCTGCCGAATTCCCTTTCCAATTGCACTCTCCTCTGTTATTTCTTCCTCTATTCTAACACGTTGGCTCATATATAAGTTTGTTATAAGTTTTTGATCTTTGCATTCCAACCCAACCTTCTTTAGAACTTCCAACATCAATTCTCAATTCACGCGATCAAAAGCCTTTTCTAGATCAATAAATAGCACTTTAAGAAGTTCAAGTATTTTCCACAAACGTATTCTCGTAGTGAGAAATACGGCACTTTTAGCTACTATATACCTACTTTAGTATATGTAATGCAAATTCGTTTTGGGAAAGTGTAAGATATTTAGCTAGTCTTGAAAAGGAATTCAGTAAAATTATATCATTAAGATTGATTTAAAGGAACAAGTTTTGTCGATAGATGGCAGTACAATCTTCGTATCTCTGCCATGTATTTTTTACCTTTCACGAAAATTCACGATTTCTGTTACAAATTTAAACCTACAGACTTCAAATTTTTAGGAAAATAACTTCATAACCTATCGAAGGCAATAATCCGTGCCGATTTTTTATTTAGAATTTTCTTTATTGTTGAAATGGCTTGATTGTTGAAATGAATATCCAAACCTTTAGCAATGGAAATGTTTTAACAATGAAGAAAATTCTAAATAAAAAATCGGCACGGATTGTTTCCTTTAATAGGTTATGAAGTTCCTTTTCTAAAAATTTGAAGTCTCTACGTTGAAATTTGTAAAAGAAATTGTAAATTTTCGTGAAAGGTAAAAATTACATGGGAAAGATACGAAGACTGAAGAGACATCTATCGGCAAAAACTGTCCCTTTACACTAACCTTAAAATTCTAGTTTCAACTCTTTCGTGGGCACTGGGAAATACACCTGCCGCCAAAGAAGCCTAAGTATCCTCTTATTTGCTCCAATGAAAAGCGTTATACTCATTATAGCCATGAGTCTATTTCGTAAGGGAATAGTAATTGCACTCGAAAAACGAATTTATTTGTTTTGTTTTTTCGAGAGTGTGTTGCGTTACATGCGAGAGATATCTTCCTATCACTTCTAGGAAAAAGTGGCCATGAAAGGGTTAATTAAAAAAGAAAAAAGACCTACATATAACTTAATGGGCTCCAAAAAAAGTAGGGTCTATAGATGAAATTCTATATTTGATAGAGAATAGAGCCCTTTTGTGATATGTCCTTGACTTCCATCAGCAAAATAAGTGTTGTTAACCTTGATGTAATGGGGAGCAGAGCGGAGAGTAATCCCCCAAAATTGGAGCTTAAAAGCAAAATGAAGAAAAATCGTTGATCTGATTCGTATTATGTTATAGTCTTCACCACAACAAATCATTGTCGGATTAATATAAATTAAACGCTAAGCTTTTAGGAAGAAAAAAAATCTCTTTACCAGTTTTTCTTAATCGAGTTGAAAGATCATTTTCTTTTTCTTTTTCTTTTTTAAAAGTTTTCATTCCTTTAATCCTATTTCTGGAAATGTTTTGCTGTCATTGTTAAGTCCAACAAATGGTATACACAAGACGTGCAAACCAGAGGATTTGTTCATAAGTTGCTCTTTTTTTTCTTTCTTCTAAACATTAAGAAGCTTAGATCGTATTTGTACTCACATTTGCGTAGGTATTAGAAACATTACGTCGATGACTAAGTCACACCCAATTGATTATTCCAGTCATCCTCCATTTCTTGATTGTTTAGAATTTCCCAACTAGGCCTACTTACTTATAAAAGCAATTTTGTTCTTTACGATTTCATGGGTCAGTTTAGAAATATTGCACGTCATACTCCAAATAATTTTAAGTGTTGAATTTTGAGAGTAGTATTTTGGTATTTAAGAATGTTTACGACTGTTCAGGACCGCCAGCACCACTTTTGATTTCTCAGTCCAGTGAATTATATGGAACAATAATTTTAGGAATGTTTAAAAATTGGATCTAAAGATTGTGATCTTGACCAAGAATTAGAATCAAATCCAATATATTACAATCAAAATTTTTCAACGGCTCCTAAATCGAGTTTTCTTTTTTTTTTTTTTTTTTTTTTTTACGGAATAAGCACGTCATACTGAGTTAATTGATAGTTTGGGTTTGGCTACACTGTTTGTAGTTCTCAAGATATAAGGCCTACAAGAAAATTTTTGATTGTAATATATTGGATCTTTTGATCCAAAAATGGTTTTTCAGTATTTGAAATATGAATACGTGTGTATATAGTGACCACACCTCCTGAGTGCCCCGTTTTGAGAACAAAAATTATTATCGCAAATTATTATTATTATTTATTTATTTTATTATTATTATTTTTAAAAAAATCACTTATTGCATGCAATAGGAACTTGAAACAAATTTGACTGAAGAAATGAACGTAAGTAACATTTTGAATTCTGTTTACTGTGAAATTATTGCAGAGAAAGAAAAACATTTGTGGCGTATGTAAAAACGTAGGTTACATATGTAAATCCTGTAGTTTTGGGACTTAACGTACAACAAACGTATAAGTGAAAAAGTATATTTTATATGTACTTTTCGTATAAGTATTCCAAATAAACGTATTTTGCGTACGAAAGCAAGAACTATATATAGGCGCCCAGGATATCACATACAGATGGACGTGTAACATATATCTGATGTAGCTATGTAGCATACATAGCTCATTCTGCAACTGCATGATGTAACATTTAAGCGGGAAAAATATGTAGCATATGGATAAAGTATTCTCCGTACTGATTTCCGTAGTAAACATAATGATTCCGTATATTTGTACAATATACTGCTGTCCGGATAACGGGTTTTTCTCAGTGTAGGCCTACTTTGTTCCAATTTTCCTTCCATTTTTCTTATTTTTTTCCCCTAAGTATCCGACTTGTTATGTTCAACCGAAATGTGTATGTGAGTGTAATGTACCGCATTCATCGTAAATTTACTAAGCTCCCTTTTCCTTTTTTTCTTTTAATTTTTGGAATAAATTGGTAGAAAAAGAACTAAAACTATAGTTAAAAATCAGTATTTGTGTAGTTTTCAGTTTTATGATGTCTTGGAAGAACCGTTTCATCCACCACAAACCTTCAAAGACTATAGAATACCAAAGCTTGACCATCACTCACAGACGCAAAACAATTATAGACCACGGCGCTTGTTTTATTGTTTGTTTCGGAAGACGCCCGACAGTGGCCTCTCATCAGGAGTAATCAACAGGTAATTCTAACAAACCAGGTAAGGTAAAAAGAGCTTCTCCCCTGCAGCGATCTACAATATTTTAAGCTCCGCTTCCAGCCTCCTGTCTGCCACCATATTGTGGTTTAGTCCTAAAAACACAAAAGAACGTATGAAAAACAGTATTATACTCTTCGTTTTCTTTCGCTGCAGGCAGTCTTATATAGTGTAAAAGTTTCTTTCTTTTTTGAGACGTTTTTTTCTTGTCGAATGATTGAGGATTGCTCCCTTCAACAATAAAGCTACTGGGATTCTTCTTCCAACGTAGTAATTAACAGAGATTGTCAAGGAAAATTGCTAGATCCCAAAGTCTTTTTTTTTTTTTTCAGATGGAACGAGGTTCCAGAAAGACGGTTACCAACCATCTATTACAGCGGTATTAAAACTTTGTCTTCGTCTACCCCAGTAGGTAAGGCGTAAAAACCTCCAGAAAATGGTAATTAGTTTTTTTAATTGAACTCATGAAGGGGTATGACGTGGGTAATTGAAATCATGAAGGGGTATGACGTATGTAATTAAACTCATGAAAGAGTATGACGTGTGTAATTGAAATTATGATTGCGTACGGTGTATGTAATTGAAGTAATTAGTTTTTGTAATTGAAGTTGTGAAAAGAGTATGACGTATGTAATTGAAGTGATAACGCGTGGCAGATGGTGCCGCTGGCGCCATTACTGTTTCACCGTAATGCGAGTTCCCTTTATACTTTTTCCGCCCGTTTACTTTGTATATTACCGACTACCGCACTGTATTGAATGTTAGCTTTTCGCTGGCGCCATTATTGTCGCGAGTTTTTTGCCCGCCCGCTTTGTATATATGCCGCTCGGTAGCCACGTACGCTAATGGTATTTTTATTTATAGATACCGGCACAGTTTGTATATTTATTTATTATTGTGACTTAAGTAAGAAGAGAAAGTTTACGTACCTTTGATGACACGGCCGCTATTTTGTTGGCTATTTCCTGGTTGTTTGTTGTTGCAGTTGTATATAATTTATGTCCATATTGCAGTGTTGTCTGTAATGAGAATAATTACAGTGATTTTTTTCCCCCTAAATAATTACATTTTCCTTTTTTTAGGGATTTCTTTTTGTAATGTTGCAGCGAAAAAGGGTAACTAGATTTTCGATAATTTGTATGTAAGCTATTGAGTGTTTCCTTTTATGTACAGTGATTAGACTACGTATAGTTACCTATATTTTTTACGTAATGAGACCAAACCCTAATTATGAATTATACTTTTACTTTCTATTAGATTAATTATGAATTTACCTTGCACTTTTTTTATTTATATAATTGAAAATGGTCAATATTAATTAACCTATAATACTTACCATATGTATATACTTACGTATGAAGAATTGAGCTTTACCACTTGTGGTTTTTGATGGACGGATTTGGTTTTCCAATATGGCGGCGTTGCGTGATCGTTGAATAGAGGTTTCTCCATAGTAGGAGTGTGAAATGCGAATACGCGCATTTGGTATTTTATAACTGTGCGTGTACTATACTTGTTTATTACAAAATTTGATACATTTTACTGAATTAAAATTGTGCCGCATTTTTAGCAGGTATAAGGTTTCTTACCATGGTGTTGATTAAGATAATGGAAAGATTGTATTTTTTTGTATTTTTTGGAATAATATTGTATACAAGAAGATGCTATTGGATATATCGTACAAGGAAAACAAATAATGTGGTATAATTGTATGACAGAATACGACAATGTGCGTACCACTTTGAATATTATGTGTATTTAAGCGGTATGGAATTAGTTGCAGTAATTTTTATTGAGCTTAGGGTAATAATATAATATAGAGCTAAAATTTTACAGGTAAGGTTTGTATGGGTTATTAGGATATATTTTTTTATGGTTGTACATGTACTATACTTGATTATTACAAATCTTTGATACATTTTACTGAATTAAAAAATTGTGCCGCATTTTGGCAGATATAAGGTTTTTTTTTACCATTTGTACGGTTTAAACAAGAGAATACATAGAGACTTTAGTATTTATAATTTATGTAATACGTTACTATATATTAATTATAGATATTATGTATGAAGTGTAATGATGAAGAGGTCTACAACGAAATATTATCAGAATTAGAACTTGTTGAACTGGTGAATAGAAAATGGTCAGATATATCTATGTATATATTACATGTATTATACTTATTTGGAAACACATACGGAATTGATTTAAATAATGCTGGCGCGTGTATTACAACGTGAAAGTATATAAGATTTACATCCTTTTATTAGGATATATGTGTACATATTTTAGTTTAATAATAATAATACAAACTGAATTATTTTTAGTTTTTATATGGCAAAGAGAAGAACCTTACGCATGCTTTAGTTGTGGAAAAACAGAAATGCACGATTGTAGGAAAACTTGCATCAGTATTTTGAACGGATTTACACAATATAGATTTTAATGTTGGACATACTTGGAGATACTTAAAATATGAGATCTATGAGAACGTACCGCGAAAAAATATTGTAGACAGAACTATTTTTTACTTATTTAAAATTGCTGTATAGTTACAAGAGAGAATTTCTGATACTATTTTTTTATTTTGCTTATGAATTACTAGATATAATATTTTAATTATTTGTGGTGAAACGATAGTAATAACGATTTTTTATGTAAATATATGGAGCTATTTATTGTACAATATGAAATACATGGTTTGCAATATAGATACAATGCTTATTTTACTTACTTACAGAGAATATACATATGTATTTGGTTATAGTATTATGTTTATATAGAAATATTTTACACTAGAAATAAGCATTTAATTGAACCACCACATTTTTTATTTGGATTTAAATGAACATCGAATGTTTATATAGGTGTACAGAATGTAAGAATTTCGCATTGATTTTTTTTACAGACATTTGGTTTTAGCCATATTATTTTATATAAAAACTATGAGTTACTCATTATTTCTATTATATATTAAACTAAACTAAATTAACGGATATATATAATTACGGATCACAATTATGCTATAAGAATTTGCGAAATTTATAAGATTTCGATAATAGCTGAAAATATTACAACTACTGGTGACAGTATTTTGTTTAATACACAATTATATATAGTGTACATGTAGCTGGCACACAATAACCGTAATATCTATGGATAATGAACTCTGGATATTTACAATGATATGATTTAGGCGATATTTTTTTATTAACAACTATAAAATAATTGTTTAGATTTCAAAGCATCACATATTTTAGGCACATATATTTATGAAACTATAATTATGCCTTTAATTTGACTAGTAATATAATGAAGAAACCTTGAAATTATTTGAAGATGTCTATTAAACCAGTGGTGCCCACCCCCCCTTATGTCCATGACGCACCCCCCCGCAATTGTCTATCCATAGGTATTCTTCCATGAAAAAAAAACTTTTCGATTAATTTTACCCCCCCCGTCAAACATATTTATATAGATTTTAACCCCCCCCCAAATATTTCAATGACGCAGTTTGCGTCATAGCCCCCCCTTGTGGGCACCCCTGATTAAACTAATATAACTTATTATATATAGAAATTTTATTTACTCAAAGTTTTATTTGATTAGACATATTGAAGATTTAATACTGACGTGTTACTTGGGTAACATTGCTCATTATTTGAAACCACACTTAACATTAATAACTATGAACATGATGCAAACATTGATTTTTACTGTGAAATTGTGTATATATATATTATTTTCTGGGAGGCCTATTACAGTACAACAGGTGATTTTACAATAGTTATTATTTTATGAACAGACTAACCCCTATTTATACATTTTCTGTTTTGTTAATATTACCTAAGCACTTTGACTTGTAAATACTTTGAGTACTGCCATGGGTTGTTTTTTGACACTTTTATACCTAGTTATGAGACATTGATAGCCAGTACCCACTACTGTTTGCATTATATTTTAGTTTACTAAGTAGGGTAAATTTTGGAATCACATTAATTTGATTATGGTAGGTAGTGGAGAGTTTTCCTGAATGATGTTATGAACCTTTGAGGATTTATACCACATAGAATTGACTAGTTAAACTTATTTTACCCACATTTTACATAAAAAAAATGTATTGAGATATATTTTACCAACATACAATAAACAGAACTAATGAAGGTTGATTATGACTACGAACAAATACCCTTTAGTAACATGACAGTGTATTTCAGTACTTTTTGGTAAGGGCATTAAGTAAGAAATTAGACACAATAGCTCCTAATTGAAGAATGGAACACATGTTTGAATAGCGTCTTGCAGCGCAAGACATACTTCGGATACACTGTTTCAACAGTATATATTGTGGTGGTATAGAACATATTATGGATACACTGTTTAAACAATTTATACCTTGGGTGGTACAGGACATATTATGGATATACTGTTTAAGCAAATTATAGCGTTTGCAGCACAGAGCGTATTATTGATTTGATGTTTTATTACATTGCATATACCTGTTGATACTTCTATTATATAGCCATGTTACAAACTAAAAACAACCAATATTGTGCAACATGATATAGGGAAAGTATACTTAGTTAGACAAGAGATGCATTTAGACAGTACATGAATTTACTTTATATAGGAAATTGGGAACTGCCATGGTTGGTGGATATGGATATAGAGTTATGACTCATTTTAGTAATAAAGATTTGTTATATTTAATGTTGAATATAGTATTTGGTAGTACAGATGCATATATTGCTAAAGCACACAGAACTTTTTTATTGAATATATATATATATATATATATATATATATATATATATATATATATATACATACATAGTTTGATCATATTTTAATTATTAAACTTTATATTTACAACAGAGAATGCATTACAGAATGTGCGATAGATATATGAACACAACTTTAATTTATTATGATTAACAATAGTTTAAATTTATTTATTTTGGTTGCATGAAATTAACATTAACAAATTTTTTATCGACAAACGTATATAGATGCACCTTTGAAAAACTAATTTCGTTTATTTATTTATTTTGGTTGTATGAAATTAACATTAACAAATTTCTTATCGACAAACCTATATAGATGTACCTTTGAAAAACTAATTTCGTTTATTTATATAGGGAAATTTTATATATTTATGACTATTTGAAAACTTTGATACTATACAGAGCAGAATAATTGATTATTGTAGGACAGTTATTGTTTGATATCTGAATAGTATACCAGCACAGAAGGAATAAATCACTTTTACAAAAATATTTACTTGCAGATAGCTTCGTTAAGAATTAAAGATTGAATTTAATGTATCAGTACTAGAGTTGATCAATTAATAAAATTATTGAGTTCAGCGTTACAGGAACATGTTTAGGCGAAACGGAGGTGAATGATGATGGAATAAGTGTTGAAATGAAAAAAAAATAAATAATCATAATATTGTCAGCTTCAAATTAACTTCGGAACTAACATTGAATTAGGGACCACATATGCAGCCGAATCGAGTGCTTACCAGCCAATTATAAGTAAGAATAGAGAGTTCCAACTGCTGAAAAGAATTTAGTGAGAAACTAGTGATAATAGTATTTATCATTTTTATTTGGATGGATATAAACTACATTGACGGTAATTTTAGATATTTCCCTCAAGATTTTGTTATTGTAATCAAAATGTTTTGACTATGGTGCATTTTTGACGATACAAATTGTTTAAATATTATGAAAATAAGAAACTTTATGAAATACTACTAAACACAAAATGCAGTAGTATTAGTACAACCAGTGTTACTATTTACGGAATGTCATATTGCGAATATGTATACATGGAACCAGACATTGGAGAGAACACAGTAAGCTTGTACCATAACATGTACTTTGAACATTTTTTTTTGACAAACAAGCATTATTTTTTTATACATTGTTTTTCCTAGAAAAATCCAAGAACATAGCTTCCTGGCAATGGTAAAGTTTTCATTTAGATACTGCTAAGTCATTTTATAAACTCTGTTGACGGCATAATTTCCTTGGTTACTACCCATTAACTCTAACTTGTGAAAGAACTAATTGAACTGTCATTGAATGAAGTATAATTTCAATAACATAGGACATTTTAATAACTCAGCGTTTTGTATTATGATATTTGAACACTTTGTAGTTACCAGCATGCCTGTTCCCTGAAAACCTTTATTATACGTTTGAAGATTAGGTATGTGACGCATACAGTCCGAACTACTTTTGCAGGAAACAAGATATTGCAAATTCCTTTAGAACGATGTTTTATGAAGTGTCATTCTTTAACAGGAACTTTTCATGGAAGATACACATGTCTATAAATATGAGATATTTATACTATTTTATGACATCACAATTGTTTTACAATTTATCATTTCATTGATACTGTATATGATGGAAACCTTATGTGTTTTCACTTATTAATGTGATATTGAACAGAATCAGTCATTTATAATTACTGTTACTAAATTTATTAGGCAGTGTAATTGTATAGCGGAAACTTATCCACTTTATATGATAGACTGAGCTGTGGAATTAATTATAATAATTGGACTTTAAACTTAGAATGATTACGGTAGTATGATTATTATTTTAGACATATATATTAGCCATTGAATTTATAGAAAGGTTTGTGGTTATAGCTTATTGAGGATGACAACATTGCCACAATTACGAATTAATATATCAAGGATATTTAAACATCTTCATAAGTATGACAAGATTTATTAGTTTTACGATTATTAGCTGTGCACATTACTTGAATATTTATTCTTATTATACTTACCAGTATTGTATTACATATGCTTGAGTACTTTTTATAATCATTTAAAACGATTTACTAGAATAACAACAGGTAAAATTGTATTTTGTTTGAAACAGTTATGATATTTGCTGCGATTATTGGAAATGGTATGCCATATGTTTGCTTGCATTGACACAAATCATAAGGGTTAATACTAAAGAGATTATAATTATGTTAGATAACTCATGCGTTTAGTTGAAATGAAGACAAAGATTGACATAGTAGGAAACATTATATAACAATTACCAGATTGAAGTAGTTTATTTATATATTTAAAAATTGGGTAATATAACATTTATAAACATATTATTTAGATTTGTGTGTGGGGGGGGAGGCATTACACCTAATTATTGTTAGGTACTAAGTTTGCGATTGGTACTTTGATACATTTTGACAGTTAAACTTAGGACTTGACATCACGAAAGATATAGTAGAGAATTTTATTATTGATAGATGCAGCACATTATAATTAACAATAAACATTGATATTTTATGAAATATGGAAAGTTAATTGACATGCTAATGTGTTTGGGTTATAATAAGAATTATTTGATTTATAATACTACAGAACAATATATGATTGATATATTAGTGTTATTTATTTTGCAATAGATATAGCATATCATAGCTAGTATCAATAAATATATTATTTGAAATATGACAAGTACACATTATAATTACTAATTTAACTTCTATAATAAGATATGGTTTATGAATTCTTACAGATTAATATTTGATTACTACAGTACAATTATGTATTAACATTAATTATGAAGCATCACAACAAATGACAAATATTATCATATTCGAATTTTTAATTGTATGATTGGCAGATTGAAATGTTTAGCTACATAAAAGTTATTTGTATTACATATTAAATAAGAAGTAAACAATATTATACAAACTTAACACAAAAAAATGTAAAAACTGAAAATGAAAAAGTGCAAACTAAAATTAAAACTGCAACTTGAAAACAAAAAAAAATGTAGAACTGAAATAAAAATGCAGAAACAAAATTTAAAGTACAAGTAAAAAAAAACAAAAAAAGTGTAAAGTGAAAATGAAAAAGTGCAGAAGTAAAATTAAAAAAGTGCAACTTGAAACCAAAAAATGTAATACTGAAAATGAAAAGTGCAGAAGTAGAATTAAAAAAGTGCAACTTGAAACAAAGAAAAATGTAAAATTGAAAATGAAAAAACACAAACTAAAATTTAAAGTGCAACTGAAAATACAAAAAATGTAAACTGAAAATGAAAAAACACAAACTAAAATTAAAAGTGCAACTTGAAAACAAAAAAAACGTCAACTTGAAAATGAAAAACTGCAAACGAATATTTAAAAGTGCAGCGTGAAACAAAAAAAAAACAAAAAAAATGTAAAACTCAAAATGAGAAACGCAAACTAAAATTACAAGTGCAACTTGAAAAAACAAAAATGTAGAATTGAAAATTAAAAAAATGCAGAAATAAATTAAAACTTTGAAAATCAAAAATGTAAAATCGAAAATAAAAATTGAATCATTATTCAATATTGCAAGACGTGCATTTTGAATATTGTTTCAGTTTTTTATTTCCGATTTTACATTTTTGATTTTCAAAGTTTTAATTTATTTCTGCATTTTTTTAATTTTCAATTCTACATTTTTGTTTTTTCAAGTTGCACTTGTAATTTTAGTTTGCGTTTCTCATTTTGAGTTTTACATTTTTTTTTGTTTTTTTTTGTTTCACGCTGCACTTTTAAATATTCGTTTGCAGTTTTTCATTTTCAAGTTGACGTTTTTTTTTGTTTTCAAGTTGCACTTTTAATTTTAGTTTGTGTTTTTTCATTTTCAGTTTACATTTTTTGTATTTTCAGTTGCACTTTAAATTTTAGTTTGTGTTTTTTCATTTTCAATTTTACATTTTTCTTTGTTTCAAGTTGCACTTTTTTAATTCTACTTCTGCACTTTTCATTTTCAGTATTACATTTTTTGGTTTCAAGTTGCACTTTTTTAATTTTACTTCTGCACTTTTTCATTTTCACTTTACACTTTTTTTTGTTTTTTTTACTTGTACTTTAAATTTTGTTTCTGCATTTTTATTTCAGTTCTACATTTTTTTTTTGTTTTCAAGTTGCAGTTTTAATTTTAGTTTGCACTTTTTCATTTTCAGTTTTTACATTTTTTTGTGTTAAGTTTGTATAATATTGTTTACTTCTTATTTAATATGTAATACAAATAACTTTTATGTAGCTAAACATTTCAATCTGCCAATCATACAATTAAAAATTCGAATATGATAATATTTGTCATTTGTTGTGATGCTTCATAATTAATGTTAATACATAATTGTACTGTAGTAATCAAATATTAATCTGTAAGAATTCATAAACCATATCTTATTATAGAAGTTAAATTAGTAATTATAATGTGTACTTGTCATATTTCAAATAATATATTTATTGATACTAGCTATGATATGCTATATCTATTGCAAAATAAATAACACTAATATATCAATCATATATTGTTCTGTAGTATTATAAATCAAATAATTCTTATTATAACCCAAACACATTAGCATGTCAATTAACTTTCCATATTTCATAAAATATCAATGTTTATTGTTAATTATAATGTGCTGCATCTATCAATAATAAAATTCTCTACTATATCTTTCGTGATGTCAAGTCCTAAGTTTAACTGTCAAAATGTATCAAAGTACCAATCGCAAACTTAGTACCTAACAATAATTAGGTGTAATGCCTCCCCCCCCCCACACAAATCTAAATAATATGTTTATAAATGTTATATTACCCAATCTTTAAATATATAAATAAACTACTTCAATCTGGTAATTGTTATATAATGTTTCCTACTATGTCAATCTTTGTCTTCATTTCAACTAAACGCATGAGTTATCTAACATAATTATAATCTCTTTAGTATTAACCCTTATGATTTGTGTCAATGCAAGCAAACATATGGCATACCATTTCCAATAATCGCAGCAAATATCATAACTGTTTCAAACAAAATACAATTTTACCTGTTGTTATTCTAGTAAATCGTTTTAAATGATTATAAAAAGTACTCAAGCATATGTAATACAATACTGGTAAGTATAATAAGAATAAATATTCAAGTAATGTGCACAGCTAATAATCGTAAAACTAATAAATCTTGTCATACTTATGAAGATGTTTAAATATCCTTGATATATTAATTCGTAATTGTGGCAATGTTGTCATCCTCAATAAGCTATAACCACAAACCTTTCTATAAATTCAATGGCTAATATATATGTCTAAAATAATAATCATACTACCGTAATCATTCTAAGTTTAAAGTCCAATTATTATAATTAATTCCACAGCTCAGTCTATCATATAAAGTGGATAAGTTTCCGCTATACAATTACACTGCCTAATAAATTTAGTAACAGTAATTATAAATGACTGATTCTGTTCAATATCACATTAATAAGTGAAAACACATAAGGTTTCCATCATATACAGTATCAATGAAATGATAAATTGTAAAACAATTGTGATGTCATAAAATAGTATAAATATCTCATATTTATAGACATGTGTATCTTCCATGAAAAGTTCCTGTTAAAGAATGACACTTCATAAAACATCGTTCTAAAGGAATTTGCAATATCTTGTTTCCTGCAAAAGTAGTTCGGACTGTATGCGTCACATACCTAATCTTCAAACGTATAATAAAGGTTTTCAGGGAACAGGCATGCTGGTAACTACAAAGTGTTCAAATATCATAATACAAAACGCTGAGTTATTAAAATGTCCTATGTTATTGAAATTATACTTCATTCAATGACAGTTCAATTAGTTCTTTCACAAGTTAGAGTTAATGGGTAGTAACCAAGGAAATTATGCCGTCAACAGAGTTTATAAAATGACTTAGCAGTATCTAAATGAAAACTTTACCATTGCCAGGAAGCTATGTTCTTGGATTTTTCTAGGAAAAACAATGTATAAAAAAAATAATGCTTGTTTGTCAAAAAAAAATGTTCAAAGTACATGTTATGGTACAAGCTTACTGTGTTCTCTCCAATGTCTGGTTCCATGTATACATATTCGCAATATGACATTCCGTAAATAGTAACACTGGTTGTACTAATACTACTGCATTTTGTGTTTAGTAGTATTTCATAAAGTTTCTTATTTTCATAATATTTAAACAATTTGTATCGTCAAAAATGCACCATAGTCAAAACATTTTGATTACAATAACAAAATCTTGAGGGAAATATCTAAAATTACCGTCAATGTAGTTTATATCCATCCAAATAAAAATGATAAATACTATTATCACTAGTTTCTCACTAAATTCTTTTCAGCAGTTGGAACTCTCTATTCTTACTTATAATTGGCTGGTAAGCACTCGATTCGGCTGCATATGTGGTCCCTAATTCAATGTTAGTTCCGAAGTTAATTTGAAGCTGACAATATTATGATTATTTATTTTTTTTCAATTCAACACTTATTCCATCATCATTCACCTCCGTTTCGCCTAAACATGTTCCTGTAACGCTGAACTCAATAATTTTATTAATTGATCAACTCTAGTACTGATACATTAAATTCAATCTTTAATTCTTAACGAAGCTATCTGCAAGTAAATATTTTTGTAAAAGTGATTTATTCCTTCTGTGCTGGTATACTATTCAGATATCAAACAATAACTGTCCTACAATAATCAATTATTCTGCTCTGTATAGTATCAAAGTTTTCAAATAGTCATAAATATATAAAATTTCCCTATATAAATAAACGAAATTAGTTTTTCAAAGGTACATCTATATAGGTTTGTCGATAAGAAATTTGTTAATGTTAATTTCATACAACCAAAATAAATAAATAAACGAAATTAGTTTTTCAAAGGTGCATCTATATACGTTTGTCGATAAAAAATTTGTTAATGTTAATTTCATGCAACCAAAATAAATAAATTTAAACTATTGTTAATCATAATAAATTAAAGTTGTGTTCATATATCTATCGCACATTCTGTAATGCATTCTCTGTTGTAAATATAAAGTTTAATAATTAAAATATGATCAAACTATGTATGTATATATATATATATATATATTCAATAAAAAAGTTCTGTGTGCTTTAGCAATATATGCATCTGTACTACCAAATACTATATTCAACATTAAATATAACAAATCTTTATTACTAAAATGAGTCATAACTCTATATCCATATCCACCAACCATGGCAGTTCCCAATTTCCTATATAAAGTAAATTCATGTACTGTCTAAATGCATCTCTTGTCTAACTAAGTATACTTTCCCTATATCATGTTGCACAAAATTGGTTGTTTTTAGTTTGTAACATGGCTATATAATAGAAGTATCAACAGGTATATGCAATGTAATAAAACATCAAATCAATAATACGCTCTGTGCTGCAAACGCTATAATTTGCTTAAACAGTATATCCATAATATGTCCTGTACCACCCAAGGTATAAATTGTTTAAACAGTGTATCCATAATATGTTCTATACCACCACAATATATACTGTTGAAACAGTGTATCCGAAGTATGTCTTGCGCTGCAAGACGCTATTCAAACATGTGTTCCATTCTTCAATTAGGAGCTATTGTGTCTAATTTCTTACTTAATGCCCTTACCAAAAAGTACTGAAATACACTGTCATGTTACTAAAGGGTATTTGTTCGTAGTCATAATCAACCTTCATTAGTTCTGTTTATTGTATGTTGGTAAAATATATCTCAATACATTTTTTTTATGTAAAATGTGGGTAAAATAAGTTTAACTAGTCAATTCTATGTGGTATAAATCCTCAAAGGTTCATAACATCATTCAGGAAAACTCTCCACTACCTACCATAATCAAATTAATGTGATTCCAAAATTTACCCTACTTAGTAAACTAAAATATAATGCAAACAGTAGTGGGTACTGGCTATCAATGTCTCATAACTAGGTATAAAAGTGTCAAAAAACAACCCATGGCAGTACTCAAAGTATTTACAAGTCAAAGTGCTTAGGTAATATTAACAAAACAGAAAATGTATAAATAGGGGTTAGTCTGTTCATAAAATAATAACTATTGTAAAATCACCTGTTGTACTGTAATAGGCCTCCCAGAAAATAATATATATATACACAATTTCACAGTAAAAATCAATGTTTGCATCATGTTCATAGTTATTAATGTTAAGTGTGGTTTCAAATAATGAGCAATGTTACCCAAGTAACACGTCAGTATTAAATCTTCAATATGTCTAATCAAATAAAACTTTGAGTAAATAAAATTTCTATATATAATAAGTTATATTAGTTTAATCAGGGGTGCCCACAAGGGGGGGCTATGACGCAAACTGCGTCATTGAAATATTTGGGGGGGGGTTAAAATCTATATAAATATGTTTGACGGGGGGGGTAAAATTAATCGAAAAGTTTTTTTTTCATGGAAGAATACCTATGGATAGACAATTGCGGGGGGGTGCGTCATGGACATAAGGGGGGGTGGGCACCACTGGTTTAATAGACATCTTCAAATAATTTCAAGGTTTCTTCATTATATTACTAGTCAAATTAAAGGCATAATTATAGTTTCATAAATATATGTGCCTAAAATATGTGATGCTTTGAAATCTAAACAATTATTTTATAGTTGTTAATAAAAAAATATCGCCTAAATCATATCATTGTAAATATCCAGAGTTCATTATCCATAGATATTACGGTTATTGTGTGCCAGCTACATGTACACTATATATAATTGTGTATTAAACAAAATACTGTCACCAGTAGTTGTAATATTTTCAGCTATTATCGAAATCTTATAAATTTCGCAAATTCTTATAGCATAATTGTGATCCGTAATTATATATATCCGTTAATTTAGTTTAGTTTAATATATAATAGAAATAATGAGTAACTCATAGTTTTTATATAAAATAATATGGCTAAAACCAAATGTCTGTAAAAAAATCAATGCGAAATTCTTACATTCTGTACACCTATATAAACATTCGATGTTCATTTAAATCCAAATAAAAAATGTGGTGGTTCAATTAAATGCTTATTTCTAGTGTAAAGTATTTCTATATAAACATAATACTATAACCAAATACATATGTATATTCTCTGTAAGTAAGTAAAATAAGCATTGTATCTATATTGCAAACCATGTATTTCATATTGTACAATAAATAGCTCCATATATTTACATAAAAAATCGTTATTACTATCGTTTCACCACAAATAATTAAAATATTATATCTAGTAATTCATAAGCAAAATAAAAAATAGTATCAGAAATTCTCTCTTGTAACTATACAGCAATTTTAAATAAGTAAAAAATAGTTCTGTCTACAATATTTTTTCGCGGTACGTTCTCATAGATCTCATATTTTAAGTATCTCCAAGTATGTCCAACATTAAAATCTATATTGTGTAAATCCGTTCAAAATACTGATGCAAGTTTTCCTACAATCGTGCATTTCTGTTTTTCCACAACTAAAGCATGCGTAAGGTTCTTCTCTTTGCCATATAAAAACTAAAAATAATTCAGTTTGTATTATTATTATTAAACTAAAATATGTACACATATATCCTAATAAAAGGATGTAAATCTTATATACTTTCACGTTGTAATACACGCGCCAGCATTATTTAAATCAATTCGGTATGTGTTTCCAAATAAGTATAATACATGTAATATATACATAGATATATCTGACCATTTTCTATTCACCAGTTCAACAAGTTCTAATCCTGATAATATTTCGTTGTAGACCTCTTCATCATTACACTTCATACATAATATCTATAATTAATATATAGTAACGTATTACATAAATTATAAATACTAAAGTCTCTATGTATTCTCTTGTTTAAACCGTACAAATGGTAAAAAAAAACCTTATATCTGCCAAAATGCGGCACAATTTTTTAATTCAGTAAAATGTATCAAAGATTTGTAATAATCAAGTATAGTACATGTACAACCATAAAAAAAATATATCCTAATAACCCATACAAACCTTACCTGTAAAATTTTAGCTCTATATTATATTATTACCCTAAGCTCAATAAAAATTACTGCAACTAATTCCATACCGCTTAAATACACATAATATTCAAAGTGGTACGCACATTGTCGTATTCTGTCATACAATTATACCACATTATTTGTTTTCCTTGTACGATATATCCAATAGCATCTTCTTGTATACAATATTATTCCAAAAAATACAAAAAAATACAATCTTTCCATTATCTTAATCAACACCATGGTAAGAAACCTTATACCTGCTAAAAATGCGGCACAATTTTAATTCAGTAAAATGTATCAAATTTTGTAATAAACAAGTATAGTACACGCACAGTTATAAAATATATCCTAATAAGACACGCGGCCATACCTGTAAGATTTTAGCTCTATATTATCACTCTAGGTTCAATAAAAAATACTGCAACTAATTCCATACCGCTTAAATGCACATAATATTCAAACTGGTACGCATATTGTCCTATTCTGTCATACAATTACAGCACATTATTTGTTTTCCTTGTAGAATATATCCCATAGCATCTTCTTGTATACAATATTATTCCAAAAAATACGAAAAAATGCAAGCTTTCCAATATCTTAATCAGCACCGTGGTAAGAAACCTTATACCTGCTGAAAATGCGGCACAATTTTAATTCAGTAAAATGTATCAAAGATTTGTAATAAACAAGTATAGTATATGCACAGTTATAAAAAATATATCCTAGTAAAACGCCCAAATCTTACCTGTAAGATTTTAGCTCTATATTATCGCCTAAGTTCAATAAAAAATTACTGCAACTAATTCCATACCATTTAAATGCGCATAATATTCAAAGTGGTAGGCACATTGTCCTATTTTGTCATACAATTACAGCACAATATTTGTTTTCCTTGTACAATATATCCAATAGCATCTTCTTGTATACAATATTATTCCAAAAAATACGAAAAAATACAATCTTTCCATTATCTTCATCAACACCATGGTAAGAAACCTTATACCTGCTAAAAATGCGGCACGATTTTAATTCAATAAAATGTATCAAATTTTGTAATAAACAAGTATAGTACACGCACAGTTATAAAAATATATCCTAATAAGACACGCAACCATACCTCTAAGATTTTAGCTCTATATTATCACCCTAGGTTCAATAAAAAAAATACTGTAACTAATTCCATACCAATTAAATGCACATAATATTCAAACTGGTACTCATATTGGCCTATTCTGTCATACAATTACAGCACATTGGTTGTTTCTCTTGTAGAATATATCCAAAACACCTTCTTCTGTAAAATATTATTTCCTAAATAGCAAAATTTATCAAATAGTCCATATCGTGTTTCCATATGTAACATAAAGCATGTATTCCGTAACGTCTTTGTGTTATCGTTAATTTTTTCTAAAAATCGCAGGGTCTGTAATAAGACGCTATGGTGCCTACATTCATGTATAACAATTCTATTTTACAAAAATATTTTACATACATAAAACATTTTATACCCATTTCAATGCTTGCAAATACATCAAATATTTGTCAAATGTATTTGTTGTTGCTTCAAATTAAATCAATTCCCCACGAAAAAATCAATCAGCATATAACACTTCTCAGCACTTAAACCAAACATTATAAGTAGTATATTCTTATAATCCAGCACACAATAAATGGTAGCTAATGTATTTATCTCTGATACTTGTTAATTCCATAGTAGCAATTACATATATATTTTCCGGTTCTCAATCATAGCAAATACAATATACTTAAATATTATGCTTCATACCGTAATCCATTTTAAATATTTTCAAGCTATTATTTATCTAATTCTTTCAAATGGAAATCGTAGTGCCAATTAGCATAAAAAACAATCTTCAGCATTTCGTCAATCTATGCGACATATATATATTCATCAATGCAAAACCATAGTACCAAAATCCTCCAACAGATACAATGTTGTAATACACCGCCCGCTCCAAATCCATCATGTGCCGTTCCGCACATTCAAATACGCTAACGCAAACCAATACTAAAACTGCACCCTTGTATAAACATAGGTGCATCTATACAAATAAAATATAAGTTTGTTCTATTTTATAGTAACTCAATATACTTCTACAAACCATATTATTAAATAAAAAAAATCCTAAATAAATAATAAACAACCCTACAAAGTGCATACGTATCCAGTTAAACCTAATTTAATAACCTCATTGCAAACTATTATATTACGCTTAAATGTTGCTTCAATTCAATAAACAATAATATTTTCTCTATTTATTTTATTCTGTTCTCTTCCTTGTACATCTAAATCTCATGTAGTTCACCTTAAATCTCCCCCTTCATTCTGTATCAGTCTCCCATATAACGTGCCTGTTAAATGAAGTTGTAATTATTGCCAATAGATGGCAGCACAGTTGTACATATCGTAGTACTGTGGGGTTCCGCTTTCTTTATCAAAATGTATCGTTATCTATTATTATTATTTCAATTTTATAATAATTAAACACACGATAAAACAAAATTTAATATAAATTAAACATATATTGTAATAATGTAATAAACTATGCAACTTCGCCCATCCAAATTCGTCACAAATTTAATTAGCATCAATCTATACGGAAATGCAAGCAAAACGCGCGTATTCGCATTTCACACTCCTACTATGGAGAAACCTCTATTCAACGATCACGCAACGCCGCCATATTGGAAAACCAAATCCGTCCATCAAAAACCACAAGTGGTAAAGCTCAATTCTTCATACGTAAGTATATACATATGGTAAGTATTATAGGTTAATTAATATTGACCATTTTCAATTATATAAATAAAAAAAGTGCAAGGTAAATTCATAATTAATCTAATAGAAAGTAAAAGTATAATTCATAATTAGGGTTTGGTCTCATTACGTAAAAAATATAGGTAACTATACGTAGTCTAATCACTGTACATAAAAGGAAACACTCAATAGCTTACATACAAATTATCGAAAATCTAGTTACCCTTTTTCGCTGCAACATTACAAAAAGAAATCCCTAAAAAAAGGAAAATGTAATTATTTAGGGGGAAAAAAATCACTGTAATTATTCTCATTACAGACAACACTGCAATATGGACATAAATTATATACAACTGCAACAACAAACAACCAGGAAATAGCCAACAAAATAGCGGCCGTGTCATCAAAGGTACGTAAACTTTCTCTTCTTACTTAAGTCACAATAATAAATAAATATACAAACTGTGCCGGTATCTATAAATAAAAATACCATTAGCGTACGTGGCTACCGAGCGGCATATATACAAAGCGGGCGGGCAAAAAACTCGCGACAATAATGGCGCCAGCGAAAAGCTAACATTCAATACAGTGCGGTAGTCGGTAATATACAAAGTAAACGGGCGGAAAAAGTATAAAGGGAACTCGCATTACGGTGAAACAGTAATGGCGCCAGCGGCACCATCTGCCACGCGTTATCACTTCAATTACATACGTCATACTCTTTTCACAACTTCAATTACAAAAACTAATTACTTCAATTACATACACCGTACGCAATCATAATTTCAATTACACACGTCATACTCTTTCATGAGTTTAATTACATACGTCATACCCCTTCATGATTTCAATTACCCACGTCATACCCCTTCATGAGTTCAATTAAAAAAACTAATTACCATTTTCTGGAGGTTTTTACGCCTTACCTACTTACCCCTAACTAATTCTTAATTTAAGATATTCGATTTTTTTTTGCGTAATTTAACCTATTTATATTATAGTTTACTATATCAGAAATATATTTAATAATAATTTATTACTTAATATTTAAATAATCCAATTTTACTATAAACAAGAGAATCATGCTATAGAGACATAGACCACTGTAGTACGTTCAATGTTTTCTTGCCGGGAATCGAATTCTTAACTATTGAACCTGGTACCACTGTAGTCATTAGACCAGTGGTGAGGACTGTGTACGTGTTAATGTATTACATTGAATTTCATTTATTTGCCTGTTACATTAGCTTACAAAAACGCGAGAAAATTCTCATGTAAGCATTATAGTTGTCACTAATATATGAAGTAGCAAAAGATGTAGCTACATAATATTGCACACTTATGTATCTTACTAAATTATAAAGCATGAAATAGGAGATATCAAGTATTTACATGGTAATTAGGAAACTTCTATCACACCTGATATGTACTAACAAGGGGTAATGTCTGTTACCAATTCTTCATTTAATGAATCATTTTAATATTCCTTAATAGTGTAATAGCATTTTACAGCAAGTAGTTTAAATAACTTCTTACGAAAAACAATGACATTAGTCATATTCTTCAAATACAACGTATACAACCTAACACAATTCATATACACTGTTCTGGTTATATTAGCATATTTTTGATGCATCACAAACATATCACTGCCTTCTCTTGTATTATGACTGTGAACATTTTTGTTAACGATAAAAAGGCGCCTGTTTTTCACAGTAAAAAGAATTGATTTATAAATGTATAAGCCGTGAAGTGTTAATTTTTTTTGCTTTTATGAAAACCTTTGTTTGCAATCAAAAAATTATTCTAATCGCTCTCTTTTGCAATCGGAAAGTGGTTAAACTAATTTCAGCAGCTCTGCAGGGTATTATGCCGAAGCTAATTAATGAATTAAACTTTGCGAAGTAAAAGCTAAGTGCTTCTCGCGACACAGTACCTTGAAGTTTGTATAAGGCAAAACACATGCTACTTAGTTTCTTGTTTGAAGTGGAGATATGAGCAGACCATGAAAGATCGTCACTTATGATTACACTTAAAAGCTTTGTCTTACAAAAATATTGGAGTAAGTTAGAAGATATTTATATTCTAGGTGATATACGCGGTTTCCCTGGAAAATGAAAGTGTAAGAGAACCGATTTATCATGATTTATAATTAATCTGTTCACTGTTAACCATTTTACCATTTTTTCTCTAAAAATGGCAGATTTCTTCTCAATTTCTTCTATTGATTTTCCTGATATTATCATACTGATGTCATTAGCGTATAAAATAGATTTTGCTCGGTACATATATTCTATCAAATCATTTATATATGGCAGGAAAAAAACAGGACCCAAAACGGAACCTTGGGGAACACCTCTGATTACACTTGAAAAAGAAGAACAAGTCATTTTAACCCCATCTGCAACCAATATTGATATCTGTACTGCTTGTTGTTTACTGGAAGAAACCAGTTGTTTGAAGTGGAGATATGAGCATACACCTTTAACTCCATAAGCATACAACTTTCTCAAAAGAATAGCGTGATCAATGGTGTCAAAAGCTTTGGATAGGTCAATGAATAGGCCAACAACATACTTTTTTAAAAAATTCAAAAACCATATTAGAAATGAAATCAAACAAGGCTGTTTCAATACTTTTTTTTGTATATTAGAAGCCATGTTATGATGGTAATAGTAAATTATACGACTTCAAAAAATTGTACAGTTGTGTCTTCATCACATATTCAAAAGTTTTTGAAAACGTACAGAGAATGGAGACTGGGCGATAATTACTTATATCATGCATACTTGGCTTTCAATGGAGAAAAATTACTTTTGTCGCTTTCAACATTGATGGAAAATATCCTGTTTCGAGGGATAGGTTTAGTAAATAACAGAGATGATCTACAATAAAAGAAAAGCAAAATTTAATAACGCATAGTAGGTATATCTTTTAAAGAAGGGAGGGCTACATCTTGAAATATGTATCTAGGTATTACTAAAGTACTATCAAATAACACAGACAAATTCAGCTTAAACAAAGACATTTTCTTATTTATAAAACAAGAACATTACAGAGTAATACTCGATTTCTTGTCATTTTACACTCAAAAAGCCATCTCTCGTCATTCGTTTGTTTTCTAATTGTTCACTTTAGAAAAAAGAATCTAAATTACACGATTGGATTATTCTCACTTTAAAAAAAAAAAATTATAGGGAACAAATTTTATTGTTTGTCACGCAGTCTTGCTGCTAAACTGTTGAACATTTCGGTGAATGAGTAACAGGGAGTCAAAATAGGCTGTTCTCTGGGCAAATCACGTATAAATTATCCACAGTTTACCGCCTAATTTTCTCTTCTTCGTAAACATTAACTTTCATACTTTTATTTTTAACTGAAACTACGGTAGATTTCCGGACAATATGAACTCATACTGTAACTGGTCGTAGTAGAGCTATATAACTTTCAGTTGTAATGCAGGAATAAGGTAGAAAATTAATCTTATTCTTGGTTCATCAAATAATAATAGTACGCTGAAGCAATATATATTCTTGCTATCTTTCAGTTTTATGCTCTATGGAAATCCGTAGTGAAACCGGAAGTAGTACAGTTGGACCATGATAATTTGAACCTCGATAACTCGAATTGTTTTACATTCCCTTGAACTTTCCATACAGTGGTGGATCTAAAATGTAAGAACTGGGGTCTGAATACCCAACGTTTCCTATTATTTTGATTCTAGAATTAGTTTCGTTGTCAATAAGTTTTTTTTTTTTTTTCGTGTAGATCATGAATCTGGACAACAAGTTTTGGAAATATTAATTCACATAGGGATATCTAATAAAGTTATTTACGAAAGCGCCAAACCCCTAATGAAGCAGTTTGGAAGAAGTAACGTAAATAATGACGCATCATTATCAATGTAACCTTCTAAGAAAAGCACTATGCACAACACAATTCGTGGATTTAATCTAATCTACAATGACTTCAAATGGCCCCTGTTTCTTAGCCTTTTTGCTGCTCGTCCATCTTCGCTTCCTCAGACTGCTACACTCCTTATTTGGTGAGGAAATAAACTCCTTTGTGCAAGCATATTGCTCACAGATGACGAGAAGAACCCTAAAACAGGCGAAGCGGGGAAAGGTCAACGATATGGTAAAGTCCATTTTCGGTTTTTGAGGTGTGGTCTATACTTAGATGTCGTCTGCTACTCCGGGTAGTTAACTGTGTGCTATTCTGTGGTGTCATTTGAAACCCCCGTGCGAAAAGTGGGCGAGACCACACCTACGTCACACTACTCCTGCTAGGGTTCTTCTCGTCATCTGTGAGCTTTACCTAGCACAGAATATCGAACATCATCAACAGAAATACATTTTTTTAAGGTAGACTTGCCAGATTTCAGAAGGACCAAACCGGGACATTGTTTATATCAATATTTTATTAAAAATTCTGAACTTAACAAGACACATGCACAATGAAAATTTAAAGTGCACGTTTTTCAAGATTGTAATATAAGATTTATTCTTATATACACCTGAAAGTTGACAATTAACTATTTAACATCCGCAAAACCAGAGGAAAAGGAAGAACTGCTACACATTGTTTAGACTTATACTTCTCACTTGAATAAACCTGAGCAATAGAGAATTCTGATCCGCACTGGAAACATCTCACTCTATCGGCCCCTTCAGTACAAACCATCTTCATAAATGGAAATTCGTTCTTCAGCTCATCATTAAAGTACACAATCTTTTAAGTATTGTGAATCAACTAAAACACACGTCAACAATTAGTAATACTCTATTACCTACACTACAACTAGACGACTCGATGTACGACCATAGGTGCCAGCTCGTAGAACTTAGAAAAGGTTGCCAGATCGTAGATCTAAAATGTCACTAGACCACAATGGTAAAAGCACTAGAAGTTGTTAAATAACTTTGTGACTATAAACTGAATTTCTCCGTCCGACCGGGATGATCACTCAAAACCGGTCTGACAAGCCTATTTTAAGGCGTTAAGAAGCTATTTTGTTCAAGGAATCAATATGTTTCCATTAAATATACTTCAGTATTATGTATAATGATAATTGGTATTTTATTATATTATCTATATGATAGTATTCAAAATCTAAAACAGTTTTCTTTGCAATCTATTATTTTCAACATGAAGAAACAGAAATCTTTTATGGTTAAAAATTTAATTTAATGTAGTTTTTAAAATTAATTTTCTTTAAATATACAGTGCTGCCATCTGCTAAACTTCTCATGAAACTCTTGTATTTAGTTAAATTTTGCGTGCGTGTACTACAAATGTAAATATTATCAATATAGTGGGGAAAGAGGGTAGCTTAAAATGCGTTTGTTGATTACCTGAGAAGGAACTAGTCATGAGCCCGTTTTCTTTTTGCTTCCCGTACGCACCCAGCGTTTAGTTTCAAACAATTCACACATGTTATTTCATGTCACGGCACCATTATTAGCAATTTTAATTGTATTTCTCAACTAAATAGGCTCCCATTTTTTTAATATGGCAAAAAGTAAAAAAGAAAAAATCCTCTCGTTAACTTATACGTATACACGTATATGAAAATAAAAATTATGGGAAACAGTGAGTAATTGCAAAAGCGCGTATGTAATACAGTACCTAACCGTGGGAAAGTGTTTTCCAACGTTAAGATATGAATGGAAATTATGCACATTTTGTATAATTATAACTAAAAATTACTTTGTGCTACTGTCTAAAAATATAATAATTTTAAATGCCTATTACATAGTCTGTTAAGTCACAAACACACAACTGTCAACGGGACATCCAACATGCGTTATGGCCAGTGGCGTATTTAGGAGGGAGCTTCCGGGCTTAATCCTTCCCCCCCGAAATCTTACTATAGTAAAGTATATGAAATATCTTGCAGAATTTTCACATTTTCAGGCAAAGCCCCCCCCCCCCGAAAGTTAGCAAAGCCCCCCGAAACAAAATCGTAAATACGCCACTGGTTATGACAATCCAATAATATCTGCAATACTTTATGAAATGAAATCTTTGAGTTTAACGCCCCGCGATTATGTCCTTTAGGCTAAGGGAGACGGATGATCAAGGCAAGTGAATGAGGATGGAAAAATACGTGTAATGAGAATGTAGGAGGAAACGGAAGTACGCCGAGGAAACCCAAGGACAACCACAAACTTATTTGGCCGGGGATCGAATCAGGGACCCCACGTACCAGAGGCAAGCGCACTACCACTGAGCCACTTTTGCACTGCAATATTTTAAGTGGAAAACGATTTTCTAAAAAAAAAAAATCCTTCTTGAATCACAACTGTTAACAGTACTAGATATCCAACCAATATGACGTCCAGTATATACATTTAAAAAAAAATTAAAAAACTTTTTTATATTAAACCTAAAATTGATTCTGGCTAATATCAATAAATTACATATTTCTTCCTAGTGTCAGTTTGTCCTTAAGACTAGAGATAAACAGAAATGACATTAGAGAATAACGCGAATATTCGAAATTTTAATGAGATTTTCGCAAAAGGCTGGACACAGTGGCGTACGCAAGGGAAGGATCAGAGTTTAAGGCCCCTGTGACCAAAATATTATAACAAGAATTTTAGGAATGATAAAAAGAATGATCAAAAGATTGCGATCTTGGTCAATAATTAGTTTTTGAATCAGGGGCCACAAAATTTTTGAACGACTCCTAAATCGAGTTCTCGTATTTTCTACGGAATAAACACATCATACTGAGTTAACTGATAGTTTGGGTTTGGCCACACTGTAGTTCTCCAGATATAAGGCCTACAAGAAAAATTTTGGTTGAAATAGATTGGATCTTTAGATCCAAAAATAAAGAAATAAATAAATAAACATATATAATTCATATTTGTTTTGAAAAGATATGAAATGGAGTGCTTGAACCCCCCTCGATGAAATTCTGCGTACGCCACTGTGGAGAGTAAACTATTGGAAATTAAAAATGCAAGTTAAACCAATTTGAAAGTTTTACACGATTATTTTAGTTTAACTAGTTGTGGCCTTTGGCCTACTGTAAACTGTAGGTTAAAACCGTGTTTAACTAAGAGCTCTAAGCTTTTATGTTTATATTATGTAGATATATAAGTGGTATACGCGCCTTCGACGTGGAAAACCCTGGTTCGATTCCCGACGGAAACTCATGTGATTCGGATTCCACGCTAAGCTGGAGGCCTATGCCTCATATAGCCTCGTAGCTGATTTTTTTAAAGTGTAATTTCACTTCCATCATAGATAGGTGGATCACAGAAGGTAACACCTTCTCTTGGGCCAATGACTTCAATTTAAATGTGGTAAAAGTACTGGTAGAGGGTATCAGGAATTATTTATTTATTTATTATAGTTATTGCCATTAATACATAAGAACCTGATGAGAGATGAAGTGATGGTAACGATGAACTGCTGTTCACATGACATAAAGACATATGATGTTCGCTAAGACGAGGGTGTTAATCTTCTGCTCTGGGACTATCATTGTGGCTCCATTTGATCCAACAGGGGTACCAATGACTCGAAACAATAATCCGGAATCCGATATGATACAATTTTTCTGCGATCAAAAGCGGAAACTTGCTGGAATTACTACCCCATACAACAACGAGACATTTATTGACCATTCAAACACACTCATGTTATTTGAGTTCTCGGACTGAACTGTGTCTCTCTGCCCTAACTCAGGTTGCTGTTTCCCAGGGTGTGCCCGGCGCACGTGATGCATCTGAAAGCTGTATTGTTAATCATTTTATATACTTTCAACCCGTATACATTCTGCAAATGTTTGGGGAATCCGAAAACTTCTTGCTGATACAGTAATTTTAATATCCAGCAGTATAAAGGGTTTATCTGCTCTGCCATAAACACCAGACTGTGTCACGTAATCACGTCAAAAATCACTTTGCGTGCTAAATTGAATGTGGAGATTCCAAATCCAGATGTGACATATTTCAAGCATGTAACCTCCGCTTGAAGCGCCCTGGGTAATTAACAGAAGATGCATATACTTTATCATTATTCTTGATTTTACTCAAACTACTTGACTTTTGACAATGTTCCATCCATATTTACCTTACGTGCTATACATTGTTTTTAAGCTCTTTATTGTGTCTTTGCAATAAGCTTTCAATTAGCTAACTCAGAAATTCAATTACAGTTTTTGAGATATGTGGATGACTTAATTTTTTCATTGATTTTCCATTGACTTTAATGTTCATGTTTCATGATTTTTGACTATGTTTCATCCATTTCACGACAATTTGCTTTTGGAATATAGAATCTATATAGTCCCTTCTTGTTTATGCTGAATTTCAACCCTCTCTCTTTTTTAGTTTTTAAGATAAGTGGAGGAATTACTTGTTTTTCATCGATTTTCCATTCATATTAATGTTAATGTTTCGTGCTTTCATTTGGACTATTTTCCATCCATTTCAGGACAATTTGCTTTTGGAATATGGAATTTACATAGTCCCTTCTATGTTTATGCTGAATTTCAACCCTCTCTCTCTTTTGGTTTTTGAGATAAGTGGAGGAATTACTTGTTTTTCATCGATTTTCCATTCATATTAATGTTAATGTTTCGTGCTTTCATTTTGACTATGTTCCATCCATTTTCAGGACAATTTGCTTTTGGAATATAGAATCTACATAGTCCCTTCTATATTTAAGCTGAATTTCAACCCTCTCTCTCTTTTGGTTTTTGAGATAAGTGGAGGAATTACTTGTTTTTCATCGATTTTCCATTCATATTAATGTTAATGTTTCGTGCTTTCATTTTGACTATGTTCCATCCATTTCACGACAATTTGCTTTTAAAATATAGAACGTACATCAGGGGCGGCTTGCCTATAAGTGCTGCAGAGCTGCAGAACTACCAGCTATTTTAGTGGCATAAATGTATTTTCAATTGAGTTGAATTGTGTTTAATTTAATCAAGGTAATAACATGTAATGATGATATTTGGTCTAACGGAGTCCTGAAATTGTACTGCTGGATATGCTACATATCGTAGTATTACTGGAAACACCTCCTGAAGCTTAATAATATTGCAAGAGCTGTGCACGGATTGCCCTATGCTTTAGCATTGAACCAAAAATCTTCACCAGCCGCACTGTATTACGTTTTCCTTGTTTCTGGGATAGGATTTACTAGAGCTGCACTCCCAGCAGCTCAGAACCCACGAATACTTCCGATGAAGCCGAAGACACACGATGTGACGTACATGAGGCTCCCTTCTCTTGTTTTTGATAACGGTGTTCAGTGTAATTGTTGTGCGATTTGAAAGTAATAGTATTCCATGTTCAAGTTTATGCAAATTTTTTGAATAAACACAATTTGTGTGACAATTGTAAGGAAACCATAAACCGTTTGGAAATTCTTCTAATTACCCTAACGACAATAGCTGAAGCAGAACGTTACTTCTCTAATTTTAAAATAGTTAAAACATTTTCGAGAAGCACAATATGTCAGGAAAGAATCAATGCTTTTACTGCCTTATCAATCAAGCGTGATTTCATATCCCTCATGCCGAACTCCAATGATAGAGTAGGGTCTAATAGGACATTTTGTACAGCAGAAGACATGTCGGATAGACTTTATTTACAAACGATAAAATATTTATAATTCATTAGTATTAATAAAATTTCTACCTGTAGACATTACGTGAATCCGAAATTGTTAAGGCATCTGAAAACAGTGTTTCTTACGATATGGATATGGTATTTTTAAAGTTTGTTACACGCAACAGTGGCGTATTTAGGGAGGAGCTATAGGGCTCAAGATCTCCCGAAATTCATTTAAATTTGTAGGCATCCCAAAGGAAAAATTAAGTGCTTATTCATATGCTGTGTATAGCTCCTCCCGAAAAAAAACCTAAATACGCCACTGACACCCAATAGTGTTTTGGGTGCGATAGAGTAAAGTTGTATATATATTTGTAAATTTTAATTATAATTGTCATTTACGTATAACGATTAGAGTGCTGAAAGATACGCGGTTCGTGTACATTTTATAATTAATTACTGCAAACGGGAAATTTAATATACAAAAAACAAACTGTGCAGAACTACCTCAGATTATGGCATCGAGCCGCTACTGATGTACATAGTCCCTTCTACATTTAAGCTGAATTTCAACCCTCTCTCTCTTTTGGTTTTTGAGATAAGTGGAGGAATTACTTGTTTTTCATCGATTTCCCATTGACATTAATGTTAATGCTTCGTGCTTTCATTTTGACTATGTTTCATCCATTTCAGGACAATTTGCTTTTGGAATTTAGAATCTACATAATCTTTTTATATATATATATATATTAGAGCTGAATTACAGCCATCTCCCCCAAAGTCCGTTCACATCATTGCAACCGGATAAGCCTTTTCTTCTACTCCTACCATAATACTCGTACATTTAAAAGATGCAGTGTGCATATACAGTGTGCGAATTAGATAATCTATAGGTGTCTTCCCGTTGTGCCTACTTCCCGTTATGCCTACAGGCCCTCCAGCACTTTGTAGAAAATATTTTTAATGATCTTATCTGTAGGCAGAACGGTAATTCCCGTTGTGCCTACTTCCCGTTCTGCCTACTCTTTCGAGACGGGGAATTCTGTGCAGGGAGGGATCTTTTCTAGGGATTTTTTCTTTAGTAATTCTAATAGATTCTGTAAGAAGAATAACTATTCCTTTAAATTTCATCATATATTTTAAATGTTATCTTACTTGCTCTTCTCAGAAAAAATGACTAGGTACAGTTTTGTTATTAGCAGCGTTATTCACGTCTACTTTAGTAGAGATGTGTTTTTTTAATACTTACAGAGAAATGGAAAATTAATTGATTCAGTTACAAGAAAATAAACTTATTTCGGTCTAATATCAAGTCATTTCACAACAAAATTTTATTCAGTTTTCCAGTAGTTCATCTCCAACGTGCTACGACTCATAGTACGTAAAATGTGCCACAGTTCACATCCTTAAGACATGTTTGATGGCCATATATTAAACAAATAGGGCTAATGCAACAGGATGCATAAGGGGGCCCTTAAGAAAGGGTCTTAGTCTCCTACATTAAAATTACTTTTTCGGCATCACCTTATCAGCTGATTTGTCTTCTATACGTGATTCTATACTATATGCCATAATATCATACATACTTCTATTTTCATATTTATATTGTCAATGTAAATAGCAGGAATACAAAATACAAATATCATAATTGAATGTTTTTGTAGAGTTTCAACTCAAATCAAAAGGTCAGATAATCGGGGAGGGAAAGGGATTTATAAGATTTTGTTTCAGTTTGGTACTCTTGAAGGTGATTGGCTACTGTGTTCACCGGTAGCCAATCAGCGTTCAGAACACCTGACGGCTTCGAAAAGTGAAAGTTCTGAGATCGAGACAGTAATCTGTATAAAATTCAATTCAAATTTTTAATCTGTCACTTTATAAGTATCAATAGGAATAGTAAGCAGCACAGAATGGCAGAATTTGTAAGTTCGAAATACGGGGGGAAAGTGCTCGCGTACGAAGGGTTCTTATACCGGATTAATAGACGTAGTAAAGTTCAGTCATTGGGGTTGTCCACTTTTTATGAAGAAGACAAAGAGGTCAGGAAGTGGATAAGACGTGCTGCTGCACTATCACTTGTGCCAGTGGAGCAAGTGGGTGACATGTTCCTGCATCTCCAGGAAAATGCCCCGGAAGTACAAAACGAAGTGAAGTTTCATGACTATTTAGTCGAAACATGGCTGGACGATGCAGACGCCATTTTCACAAAGTAAGTACGATATAGTAGTTACCTTATTTTCTACGCTATTTCAATATCTGTTTTTCGTTTGATTTTTTTTTTTTTTTTCAAATATATGTGGTTTTCGTTTGGGAAACGAAATCTACGTTAGCAGTGATTAGTATTTCATATATAGGCCTACTCATTCGGTCATTTTAGTCCTTTATGTTTTTCCATTAGTTTCGTTTGTCATTGTTGTACGAGTGTCTACGTATTCGTATTGCCTATGTGTTCTACAATTGTGAGCTCAGAAGTGTCTGGATATGAAATGGTGCATAGTGTCTTTAATGGAGTGTGGTAAGCGTAATTATTATTCTCATTCCATAAAAAATCATTTCTGAGATCTGCATGCCAATACGAAATTTTAATCTGCTCATACCAGAGATCTGAAATTAACTCTATACTAGTGTAATGATTACAAAACTGAATACTTATAAATTTACCGTGTTACTAACAACAAACAACAGACGTTATCCTTAACGTTATCTACGACAGACGTTAACATGCAACTTCCAATCGTTGTTGAATGTCTATTGTCAAGCTTTGATTTGTTTTATGTAATTAATGTTTCTCTCTTTTCCAGAGATATATGGAACCAATATGATAATGTTGAGGGAAGAACAAATAATGTTGTAGAGGGCTGGCACTCTAAATTAAACAGAAAACTGACAAGAGAACATCCAAATATTTTTACATTTGTACAGCTGTTGCAGCAAGAATAGAGTGAGAATGAAGCTTGTATGCTGATGTTGGAGGTAGGAAAAAAGCCGAAGGAACCAAAGCTGAAATATAAGCGAATTGAACAAAAAATAAAATCATTGAAGGCACGTCTGGAATCACATGTAATAGACTTGGTGGCTTACACAGATGCAGTTGCATACTGTTTGCATTTAGAACAGTGATGGTGAGATGTTTTAAATATATTGGCTATATTAACGATATATGGTATTAACATTGACGATATGTAGTATTTACATTGACAATATAAGTATATGTAACATTGCATGTAGTATAGAATCGTGTTAGAAGACAAATTACCTGTTAAGGTAATGCCAAAGAAGGAGCAGTGATGTAAAAGACAAAGGCTCTTTTTTTTCAAAAGGGCCGCCTTATGCATCCTCTTGCATTGTTTGTTTAATGTATGGCCGAACATGTCTTGAGGATGTGAATTGTGGCACTTTTTAGTACTGCAAGCCTTAGTATGCTGGAGATAAACTACTGGAAAACCGATTAAAATTCGGTTGTGAAATGAATTGATATTAGCCCGAAGTAAGTCTGTTTCGTGTTCGTTTCAGATACAATGTCAAACGGGTTACTGGCAACTGAATCAATCAATTCGAGGAAAGAGATATGATGGAGACAAACACTCTTTTTAAAGGCCGCCTTATGCATCCTCTTGCGTTGTTTGTTTAATAGTTGGCCAGACATGTCTTGGGGATGTGAACTGTGGCATATTTTAGTACTGCAAGTCTTAGCATGCTGGAGGTAAACTACTGGAAACCCAAATAAAATTTTGTTCTGAAATTGCTTGATATTAGATCTTTTTTTTTTTTTTTTTTTAATGTTTGTTTCACATACAATGTCTAACATTCTTGCAACTGAGTCAACCAATTTTCCATGTATGATGAAACTTGTAGAGGTGGTGGTTGTTTTTACAGAAGCTTTTAGAAATACTAAAGAAATATTCCCTACAAAAATTCCTCCCTGCACATAATTCCCCGTCTCGAAAGAGTAGGCACAACGGGAAGTAGGCACAACGGGAATTACCGTTCTGCCTAGAGATAAGATAATTAAAAATATTTTCTTTAAAGTGCTGGAGGGTCTGTAGGCACAACGGGAATGAACCAATCTATATTGGGGGGGATAAAATTAGGCCAAAGGACATAGTCTGAAGGTTCAAATTTCAAAATGAGACAATAAATGCCTTACCCCCCATATATATATATATATATATATATATATATATATATATGTGTGTGTGTGTGTGTGTGTGTGTGTGTTTGTGTGTGTGTGTGTGACATCTGTAATAAATAAGAGATTTATTAATTTAATAAATCTACCGACAATAACTATGCACATATATATTGTCTGACATACACACACCCCACAAAACCTTCCTGAACGTGTTTTAATGTTGTACTCACTCTTGTCCCCGTAGCTCTCTAAGGTTTATTTAGTTAATAATTTGGCTCGAGCGATAGCCATGATCACAAGCATATGTTAATTTTTCCACTCATATTGAAAGCTTCCACTTTGTATTAATACATACAGGTTGCGAAAAGAAACCTACTTTAGTCTTGTGAAAACCACTAAAATTATCAGTTAAACCGGAGATTAAAAAAAAAAAAAGAAAAAAGAAAATCTAGATATTAGCCTATCAAATAAGAAATGGATTGTTGCTGGACCCGATTTCTCATATCAAGGTCAAATCGAAGGCCAAATATTTAAAATCTCTCAATTCAAATTTCGAGCTTGTGCTTCTACTTCCCGCTAAAGCTGTGCTCATCACGACTTTTTTTCTGAATACAAATATCGATCCCGTGATGGGCACGGAAAGTCAACACTTAAAAATTACTGTTAGGTTGAAGATGAGTTGATTCACTATGGGCTACGTTATTCAAATAAAGTAAAACATTACACTGAAGTTTTTCAGACATTAATTGCGTGGACAGCAAACTGTACAGCGAAAAGATGGGAAAATGAAGGGTTAACTTAAAAAAAAAAAAAAAAAAAAAAAGCGCTCCAGTTGAAATGCTTATACAGACACGGACAATGACACGGAGAACCAGTCGTATTAACAAATGCTGAAACAAATCTTGAATTATTCGCTTATTCACCTAAAAATCACCTTCATTAACATGTCTGCTCACTAGGAGCGTATCCCCCAGCGTGTACGTTACATTTACTTACGAGAGAATACCTATATCTCAGATTTTGAGTACAGTTTCAAAAGTTCATTTCCGTAAACTGTAAAAGCAGTGATCACTATGCTAATTATCACAAATTAAATGCAACTTTTGAGTTGCATACACACAACCTACTAGGGAATGAATACCATGTGCTAACAAAGAGTACACTGGAAAATGAAATAACATGTTATAACAAAAATTAAAATAAGATGATAATCGATACAAATATAGAGGATGAATATGACATATCCGAACTTCGCCAAGTATGGTAGAAGAAGCTATTTGTTTACTTCTTCTTGGCCAACCGCTAAGAACATTTATAAATCTATATGTGGCTTTGTTATACGCAATTAGTACATTCAAATTCACAAACGATGACGAACTGAAGGGTACGAAGGTACAGTTGCAAGTAACAACCGTAGTCATAATAATATAGTTCTACTAAACAACGTTGAAAATAGTGGGTAATTAGGTGGTAAGTAGAAATGACCAAAACTGAACAGTTTACATCGATCATTTCGAAATACAGCTAGAAGATTAAATTTACAAGAAATAACAAAAATCAGTGAAATTTGGAGTTATACTAAGCATAGTTTGAGGGGGAAAGCGAGCATCCCCGGTGGGGATACTTCAGCTGATTTCTTTGGGGGAGAACAAAATGTGATTGAGGGGGAAAATCCCCCTCATCCCCCCCGGTAATTCGCACCCTGTGCATATAACATAATGTACTGCTGTATTCTCTTATGTACAGTTCAAGTAGCCTCCTCCAAAACGTAATCCTGGGTGAAGCTGTTTAGTACTTCTTCACAACCAAACGATTCTGTTTGAAGTCAACGTTCAACCTCGACCTTTGAGTTTAACTCATTGTTAGGAGAAGGTTACTGTGTTACCACTACGTTTTCCCTCTCTGTGGGAAAATCCAGGGCCGCAACTATGGGGGGGCAGAGGGGGCACGTGCCCCGGGCGCGTGGTTGGAGGGGGCGCCGGAAAGAAGATATATCAATTGTTTTAAAAATCGCACCCTTTCCCTTGAGGAACTTATTCTAGAGGTTAAAAGAAATCAAAAGTTTAATTGGCCTTTCCATGGGACCTCTTTTCGTTGATTATATATATATATATATATATATATATATATATATATATATATATATATATATATATATATATATATATATAGAGAGAGAGAGAGAGAGAGAGTCTCATCTAAATAGGTGTAATGTCATACATTAAAAACCTAATATTGCATGCATTTGTTCCCTTGGGCGACCACAGAGAATCCGTCCCCCTTTCCTTTTCCTACCACAAGGAGCTGTTTGTTTGTATAATTCCATTGAGAACAGCTCTGAAGTTTAAAACGCTGTATCAATAGGGGCGGGGGGCGAAAAGTTCCCGATTTTTGTTGCTTGCTGGTGGTTGAAGAGTTTAGCTCAGACGCGCCCCCTGTAATGTTACGCAATTGCTGTAATGTTTTTAAACTAGAGGGCAGTTTTGTGGCGGAAAAGATAATTTACACGCCTCGGTGTATTTAATTGTTTCTTGTACGCCTACCAAGAGATTTTGCGAGTGAAGGCTGTATGAAGCTCTATTAGTTTTGCTTGAGAGCTTTTCGAGGCATTTTGAATTGTTATCTATCAGTTCAACTTATGCTTTATTGTTAATTTCACCGTCTCCTTTAGCCTAACCGGCATAACCGTGGGACGTAAAACTTAAAGATTTCATTTCATTTTTTTGTTAATTTCAATCATTTTTTTTACATTAATCGTGTATAATGTATAATATTTACTATACATTAAATAATCTAAATATCTTGATCTATTTATTAATATTTTATGAAGCAATTTCTTTCATATTTAATGAACTTTCTAGTTAATGCACTGTAAAGAGAGATGCTTTGCTCGAATCAGTTTTTTCTATCACTTGTGTGCACCTTAGAGGTGCACATATACAGAAAGAGAAAGTATACAGAAAGGTGCCCAAAAGGTACAGAAAGTGCTCAAGTTCGAGAGGTACACATAACAATATAGTGTGGAGTTCTTGTGTGCTTCATTGTTGATGGAAAGTTTTCTTCTTTTCTCCACATCAAAGGATTACACCGAAAAATTTACAGAAATAAAAATAATCTTTTCATTGTTGCATTGTTATGTTCTCAATGATTTTGGATCGTAAATATTGGTTTTAAAAACATTTCTCATCAGAATTGGCATTTTGCAAACTCATTGACCTTCTGATCAACACTCAAACTATAATGAAAAAACTTTGACGCTTTGGAATACCCGTGACATCAATAGTCGCGCGGGCTACAGATGTAGCCCATGAAACTTTCAAGCAGAATAACAATGAGATCCTTTCGATTTTACGTTTGACCACACCCTAAACACGCAGAATGATAGTTGATAGAAAGGTACACAGACACCCTTTGAGTTATCATCTCGAATTACTTTGCGGCAAGGAAAATAAAAACGCTGGGCTACAATGGTAGCCCGCGCGCGTATTGGAGGGTTAAAGTACTTAAAAATCGATATAACTGGTTTCATTAAGAATGTTATTTACAGTTGCAATCCATAAGTGATACTTTTCGACTAAACCTTGGGGGGGGGGGGCGCCGAATTGTGTGTTTGCCCCGGGTGACAGAAACCCTAGTTGCGGGCCTGGGAAAATCAGTTCATTGTTTTTATTATTAAAGAAAAGTAGAAAAAGTAATTAAAAATGGATAAATACTCAAGTCAAAAACATAAATTACCACCATTATAATGACATTGTTTACGTTAATTGCATAGCAAAATAACAAAAGTCCTTTTTCTTCTTTATTTGAGAAAATAATACAACTGTTAATGGTAAAATAATTTCTTCATATGTTTAATTTATTTATTTTTCTGTTCTTTCAAATAAGATGTTTCTTTTTAAGGAAAGGAAATTGTAAACTTTCCCTTGCTTCCCTACCCCATACGAAACGAAATTAATGTCGTGACTTACCACACCCTTAAAGATGTTGAAAAATATTTAGTGTTAGTTACTATAAAAACAAATTAACAATGATTTCTTTTTGTGTGTCATTTTTGTTTTCTTTTTTGTAAAGTTTACAGCTTCTTTCGTCCGAAATTTTAAAGTATTCACAAGGACAAATATGAAAATGTAGGTAGAATGGGAAACACTTGTATCTAACAGTGGTGTGCCTCAAAGTTCGTTCCTTGGACCTGCATCAATTCTTTAAATTTATTATTTCACGGTTTAGTAACAATATTTGCCATAATGAATGAAGTATCTTTCCTCTTGCTCTATTAAATAGTTGTGATATTTGCCAGCTATTACTGCAAATGGATATTTAAATATTACATCAAAATATGTAAAACAATTATGATATTGTTATTCACTAGAATGTGTAAATACTCACCATAAAACTATAATACTTCAGAAGCCCACTAATACAAATATTTTGAAAAATAAATATTTTTGTTTAGTCAACCTCAAAGTAAAATATTGCAAAGAATTCACTGAAATTCAAGTTGTAGATGATTTTTTGGTAGATAGAGGCTATAGAGTGTCCGGCTATAAACTACACTATATCTAGGTATAATAAAATAGTGATTACTGAGATTAGAGTTACAGTCGAGGCTATATTAGACCAGAAGCTACAATATAAAAATTTACGAGATCAAATTTCCAGATAGGATTCTCAAAGGTTTATTTATACAGCTGGACGTGGAATCGAACCATGGTATCCCGTGGAATCGAACCATATACCGTACGTAGTCACGAGGGAGCTCTAGTATCATATAATAAGTGAATTATTACTTAATAGCGTATAAAGTTTTTTTTATTAACATGAAACAAAATGAACAATTAAAATAATATTTTTAGTGTGAATATTTGGTACGCGGAAGGTGAGAAAATAATCAAAGCATTCAAAAGTAAAAATAACTTGAGGCCAAAGTTGTGTAAACTGAAAAATAAACTGTCCCACAACAAGGTATAACAAACATAACATCTAGCTGACTTCTATATGTGCATCTGTGATCTGATCTATTGTTCGCAAAAAATAAAATAAAATAAAATAAAATAAAATAAATAAAAATAAAAAATATTTGGTGGCGTTTTGGTAAATAAATACACGGATTTTCCAAAACTGAACAAAAAAATAAAAATTACCAACACTTTATATCTGTATACATAACAATAATATTTATTAGAAAACATTTTTTTAACTGGTCTAAGATTTAAAAATATAGTGCCAACTAGTTGTAACAAACAAGGATGATAGTGCGTATAAAAAGTAAAACTTCTAAAGCAAATCAATCATTTCAACGATTATTTATTTGGCTTTCACCATTTTGGATTCACTTTGTTCCGTTCAGAGCTTCAACATGAAGTCTCTGAGTAGCTGTTGTCAGGTCATTAAGTATAAACTCAGAAAGAAAGTATAACTAATGTATGGTGTAGTATAACAAGTCAAAATTATCTATTAGCAATTTACATGCTTTTGTAGTTATTGTATGCTTCTTTCTTTTAGTACCGTAATATATTTGTGCATTTAACTTATATGTAATTGTTTCTTTTATTCTGATCATTAATTAATTACATTATGCATTCTTCTTCTTATTTTTATTCAATCTCTTTTATTCTACTATCTGTCACATCTAAATGAAATATCATAAATCATTTGGGTAATGGTCTCCATGTAACAGGCAATACACTATAATTCCACTATACTGCCCGTTCCATTATTGTGGTATACTAATACACTTTACCTATTACACCGTTATAAATCAATTTTATATATTTATTTTTTTATATATATGTTACTAGTATCACTCACTTATATAATCACTTACTTACCACAAGAAATGCTTTTTTTCATTCTGTACAGGCACCTTGCTCTCAGTCACACTTGCAATACACCTTACTATGATTACATACCCTCGTTTTACTGACAATTAATTCATCTGTTGGAAATCTTTTAATAATGATTTACCAGTGTGCCTCCAGTGTTGGGAAGTGACGTAACGCAAGTAACGCGTTACTTTTTAAGTAACGTTTCCTAGTAACGCGTTACATTTTTTCCAAAGTAACTGTAACGGTAACGCGTTACAAATTTTTAAGTAACGTATCTAGTTTGCGTTACTTTTTTCGCGTTACATTTCGGATGAGTAACTACAATATATGTATTTTTTTCGGAAACAAATGTTTTTCCCTGTAAGTGAATTTCTCAGAATGAAACAATCGAGCATGAACTATGTATGTCAGTGATCGACAATCACAGACACACAGAGAAACAGTAGATAAGTTCGTAGTGCCACTTGCTGTTTTTTGAAGATGAGGACAGCTTTAGGAAAATCACGTATACTGAGTGCAAGCACCTGGAAGATTTTGTCTCAGATTTTGACAGCTCCAAATCAATACATTCAATGAGTGAACCAGGAGTGCAATGATACCGGTAGTTTATTTTACTTTGATTGGTGTTGTTTTTATAAAGATGGAGAACGAAAATATTTTGCCGTTCGAACATTTGAAAGAATGCTTTTTTCTTAAGAGCTGAGGATGATGGTGGACAGAATTTAAAAGTAAAGTGTCTGAACTGCCCCGGCGGAAAATATTTATCAACAACTAGGGTGCCATAATTAACGATTTACAGTAAGGGATTAATATGAATAAACTGTGTTCTGATGAGAGGCCTACTTTATTACTAGAAAATAGTTTGCTGATGGTATGTAATATTGGAGTTCTTTCAGACCAGTTTGCTTATCCTAGAGTCCCGTTGATTATAGAGTTTGAAACTAGCTTTAAAATGCATGTATCGATTTTAGAGTTACTGGCAAGTTTTGATTTACTCCCAGTTCATGTGTTCTCATTTTATTAGTTGTAGTGTAATGTTTCTCTATATTCTGTATTTTTAATTTTACAAACAACATTGTTATTATTATATAATTAGTTTAGCAGAATAATAATAAGCAACCATTTTCTCTAACGCATAGGGATAAGCACGTATCAAGCTAAAACTCGACTCGACTCGAATTCAAGTCGAGTTTTGAGTCAAGTCAAGGGTGATATCCTCGAGTCGAGTTCCCAGCCGATTCAGTTTTTCGCGCCGAGTTTCGTGTCCAATCGAGTTTGATAAATGGCTTGTTCGTTTTAAGTCGTCTTGAAATCATGGCCTGATTACACTGGAAAACGAAAACCATGAGAAATGTAAGCTAAACAGTAATATGGAATACTTTTAGTATTGCTCACGAGAGCAGACTCTGCTCGCATGTCGTCTCGCTTCGATAGCGAGACCACAAGAGATTTTTTATAACAAGTTCAGCTCGGCTCGGCTCAACTGAAAAGATGGCTCGAGCCGGCTCACTTGGGGTGAACCATCGGCTGCCTTGGTAGGGATGACCCACTTGCTCGGTTCGGCTCAACTGAGCCGAGGGCTCTAGCCGAGTCGGTTGGATGAGCTGTTGGCTCGACTCACTTCTCGGTTCGGGTCGATAGTGAATGAGCTCTGAGCCGAGCTGCTCAAGTCGTTGACAATTCTAAACCCAGGCCGAGCAGTTTTGGAGATATTTGGCCAGTACCCTATAACTTTTAACAGTGTTTGGCTCGAGCCCGAATACTCAACCTAGACCCTCAACCCAAATTCAGAAGCTCGTGAACAATGTCCTTGACTCCTTGACTTCACGACTACCGAGGTTGGCAATCAACTAGTTTTTTAGTATTCAAATACAAACCGCCTATCTTTCATTTTTATATGCAGTTTTATTATTATTATTATTAATAATAATAATAATAATAATAATAATAATAATAATAATAATAATAATAATAATAATAATAATAATAATAATAGCAGTACGGAAAATTGAAATAATAATTTTTTTCACATTTTTAAAGTTTCGGACCTAAATGTAACGCCTTAGTAACGCGTTACTTTCGAAGTAAAGTAACAGTTACTTTTTGGGGACAAGTAACGCGTTAGTAACGCGTTACATTTTAAGAGAAAGTAAAGTAACTTATAACGCGTTACATTTTTACAAGTAACTTACCCAACACTGTGTGCCTCTCACTGTAAACTTTCATTCTGGGAAGTTTGACTTCATTTTAGCTTTATTTTAGACTTCTTTGAGTCTGTTGTATTGAAAAGAAACATAGATTATCACCATGGCAACGATCAGTGTGGTGTGAGGTCACACTATTCCAGTGAACTAACGAACTTTGCATTATAAAGTAACTTCAAATGAGAAATTGATCATGTTTTATGGTATGCATTTATGTATTCCACGAAAAAGTAAACCGTATTTTAGTTGTAAAGACGCATATGAAAATCTGGAATTTCTACACCAAAGAAGAAACTGGCAACATTGTAGCCGGTGTCTTCACCTCCGACCATTTTATGTGGTATAATACAAGAAGCTGCTTTCCTGTTCTCTCTGATAGCCTCTGGGAAGGAAACACCAAGAAGAGAGAAATTTTGATGAAGAAGGAGGAAGCGACAGACCGAGAAATACCAACAAAGACGAAGTCTTTCAATCAAAGAACTCAGCCACAGGTGCAGAAATGAAACATATATTACTCTCCTATCCGTCATCCACAAGATATATACAAGATATGCATTATTATTATTCCTACGGTAATGACTATTGCATGGCATTTGATTTTAAATCCTTTCTTCTTCTTCTTTCTTTCATAAGAGCTGCTTCTTTTATCGTTACGTGAAAAGAGCTCCTTTGTGGCTAAGCGGTTAGCGTACGCGCCTTTGGCGTGGTAGACCCGCGTTCGATTCCCGATGGGAGCTCATGTGGTTCGGATTCCACGTTAATCAGTAGGTCCACATCTCATATAGCCTCGCTGCTGAAAGGGACGTTATACTCAAATCAAATCAACGTTACGTGAAAAAATGAAATGAAATCTTTAAGTTTTACGTCCCACGATATGCCGGCTAGGCAAAAGGAGACGCTGATGATAAGAAATTAATGAAATGGTCGAATGAAGAAAGTGGTAGGAAACAGTAGAGCCCTGAGAAAACCCACGCATACGGTGTTTGTCCACCATAAAGTTCACTTGACACGTGCTGAGATCGAACCAAGGACACAGGGCACCAGAGGTGAACGCTCAACCACTGAGCCACCAGCTGCCCACATCGTTACGTGGAGTTTGACGTTTCAGTTAATCACTGACACTATGAAATGTGGCTGGGCCATACTCTTGAGGATCGTCTACCAGATCTGTACCTCCCTCCCCTGTAATAAAAACTTCATAATTCTTTTAAGGTGATATGTTTGTGTTTTGTTTGCGCCAAGGGCATACTCAGGGGTAGTCCACCCACTCTGAACTTTCGAATTCGGACTCCCCAATAAAAATTTCTAGGTGCACGTCTAAGATGCGGATTTACTGTTTAACATGAGATCCAAACCACATATTCCACCAACGTGTTCATCCCCTTTATAACCAATTAAATATCCCACAAATTCTTCTACTGATAAAAAAAAGACTCCCACAATATTCTAAAATAGTAATTCTTTTAAATGTGATCGCAGAATCTGACCTCCAACCTCCACGATTTGTGGGTATTGTTTTTCTTTTTTCTTTCTTTCTCTCTCTAATATATATATATATATATATATACTGGGTGGCCCAAAAGTAGGTATACACCCCTGCATTGATCAAGTATAACATTCTAGTTTATGGATTTATTTGCTTCGACTGTTCCGGGCTGAAGTTATAAGTAAAAAGACGTTAAGAACAAATAATAAAGAAACTAGCTCTACCTGTTTGATAACAATAAGAAATGATATAAAGTACGGGACGGGACTGTATACCTACTTTATATATATATATATATATATATATATATATATATATATATATATATATATATATATATATATATATATATAAAATGTGCTATCTAAAAATACATGTTTCAGAATCCTAAGGTACTCACTAACTACATCTATAAAAATTGTAGCAGAAGTACAGCAGGATACTGAAACTTTGATATTTTTATAGAGCACATACTAGTTCCCATGTGAAGTCTTGACCTGACTACGCTAGGTCCCATAGTTTTGGAGGTATGGACCTTTAAAGTTCATTTTATATATATATATATATTTTCACCAGCCTATAAGTCCGAAATGACGGATTTCTGTACCCAGATTGATCTATATTTTTTGTCTTACCTTAGTGTTAGGAATGACATCGGTGTTGTTTTAAAACATCCTCTCTCTCTCTCTCTCTCTCTCTCTCACACACACACACACACATATATACCGGGTGTATCAAAAGTCCAGGGTCATCAAAGGCTGCTCTGTTTTGAGTAAAAAATGCGAAAAATGGAAAGAGATAAAATTGGTTGAAAATAGGAGGATTTCAGTCTAAAACGATGGATTGGTTTTAAAGAAAAGCAACGTTTCATGTTCAGCAAGTTGTTCGAAGGGAACGTGGGACACAAAAATGACATGGGGAATGTAGATTGTGTAATGTGAGGAGACCTAAGACACCAGGAGTCCATTTTCCAACAATCCTCTTTAATTGATACTTTGAGGGACCAAGACAACAAAGGCTGTTTAAGCAGCAATGTTTCTTATTCATTTAACATAAGACACCTAACCACAAACGGCTGGTACCATTGGAAGCACTCCATCAATTCAGATTGGAAATAACTTATTTCCAGCAGATTTCCTAACTTTTCATGGCCTAGTATGACCCAGAACTTGATATATTCTATATGTATATAACCGCACATTAAAAATGGAGCACTAAGGAGGAAAAGAGGTAGTAGCTCCAAATATGAAAGAAAGCTTAAATGTTGAATGATTACTCTTACAGTTTAGTATTAGGCTATGTGTAGAGACGAAACTTTCGTTAATGTGATATGTGCAAAACGTTAGAAAAGATGCTTATATGTTTCAGGAAACCTCAAACTTTTCGTTTCAGAGGCAGAAATCATGTTTTTATTATCGCGAATTTTTGCGAAATTTGGCATTACATGCGATAAATGGGAATGGAAACGAAAAAGTGGAATTCTTGTTAATTATTGTTAATAATAACTGAAAAAAATGCATTTCCAATCTTATTTAACTTAAAAAAGCGTTGTATTTACGAGAAAGCTTTGAAAGTTATTTGATCCAGAAACTGTTTCACTTCATAAAGATGTAGTTATCAACAAAACTGAACTGTTGTTTAAATCCTTGACTGTGTTTTGTGGTGAAAATGTTAATTATCTTTTGGTTGCTTACTCTGAACTTAAAAGTAAGGCTATTGAAGTTCTCAACAGTGAGGATAAGGAAGTTGATATTTTATCGTTGTTAGTGGGCGCCGGAGCTTCAAAACGGGAGGGTCCATGTTCGATTCTGATGGCCAGTTATCCTGAGCGTTTCTTCTTAGTTTCACGAGGTAAATATGGCATGGTACCTTTAACTATAAACCATTACTGCTCACTGTTGTTATTCTTGCTGTCGCAGTCTGTACCTATAACTCAATAAATAATAAATAAATATAATATAATGTATACTATATGGCTGTTGTTGGAAAAACGGATTTTGTTTCTTTTAATGTAGTTACAATTCTAGCCAACATTGTAATACGAGTTTGTATCAAGTGGGTGACCTGCATACTAATTCAGTGATACACTGTTATTTTCCCCACTTTATTTAGGAAACTGGCATTAGAGAAAGACCACACCTGGGCAGACAAAGCAGATTTTATTATTGGATCTTCTACGCTACCAGATTGTTCCACAATATTGGTAAATTATCCTCTTCTTTTTTTGTGAGTCTATAAGCAGCGAGTTCTTTGCTTCCCCTTTTTTGTTTTGTAACTGAAAGGAATCTGTTAATGTCTATACTTTTAAATCATAAAAGAAGACGGATAGTTCTGGCAACAGTGATGTAATAAGGGCTCCTGTAGCCTCGCATGGCCGGAGGATATGTTAAAGCTACAATCAAGAGACCAGCAGCTCGTTGGGCCAGGACGGGTGTCTGGCTGGCTTCTGGCAATGCGAAGAAGATGGTTCTTGATGGGGAGAAGGAACAGGCTAGGGTGGTACTATTACTATTATTAGTAGTAGTATTGGTGGTGGTAGAGAATAGTCAAAAGGGGAAGAAGTATCTGGAATACTGGAAAATGTTACCAATCCATTGTTTTACTTGGAACGGAAGATCTAAAGCTATTTCCGAGGATTTTTACAGAAACACTCTTCAGTCTTCGTATATAACAGATACTATTATTAGAAATGGTTTTGATTTTCAATGAAAAAAATTCTCGGAAACACGCAAGCTGGATGGGTCAGTAATTACAGTTATAAAGAATATTTTAGTTCTTATTTATTGGTTATGCTTACCTTCATAACAGAGAGGCATCAGGCCAGCACCAGGCCTTCCAAAAGTGTACACACAGTGCCATATCGTGAATCACAATAAAGTGTTGCCTTTTCATCATTACCTTAAGGATAGGATTACATTTTCTCACTTTTTTATTATTATTATTATTTCTTTGTTTTTCATATTGAAACTTACATTGCAACTTTTGCTTGTGGGGTTTCACGTGAAATGTATGTTTTTATTACTTTAATGCGTGTTTGTGTGTTGTGTATACTGGTGTTTCGAAAGCATAAATTCCATTTCCCTAGCTACTTGTGAATGATTTTATTGACGTGATGAGCTTGTGTACAGATGATAGAATTATGAACGGCTTCGTGCCCAGGGCGATAAACTCAGAGCATTGTTTTCATTGATTAGTTCTTAACTATTTAAAAGTTGATCATGTCAATACGAATTTACACTACTAGAAACTTATCTCTCTCTCTTTTTTTTTTAAATAGTTGTTTCAAGAACAAAGTGTGTGTGCGGCTAATCAAAAATACATAGTTTTGTTTAAAGATGGACACCCATTTGTCTCTAGGACCTATGAACAGCAGCGTACGCAGAAGTTTGTCAAGGTTGGGAGTTCAACCGCCCAAGTTCTTATTATTTCAGACGTTTGTGTGTATGTATATCTTAATAAATTAAAAGTACAATTTTGAATAATTTTGCTCAAAGGAGGGAGGGATTAAAACTTCGAACCCTGCTGTTGCGTGCACCACTTCCTAGAAATTTTAATACTATGGATAAATTGGGTAATATTGGAAATGGGTAATATGGGTAAGATTGGGTAAGATTGGGTAATATGGGTAATATTTGAAAAAGACGCTTAAACATGAAGATATAATTGATTTTTAATTCAAATTTTCAATTACATCAATGGTAGAGTGCTTACCTCTGGTGCATAATTATGAACGGCTTCGTGCCCAGGGCGATAAACTCAGAGCATTTTTTTCCCATTGATTATTTAACTATTTAAAAGTCAATCATGTCAATACGAATTTACACTACTAGAAATTTATCTCTCTTTTTTTTTTAATAGTTGTTTCAAGAACAAAGTGTGTGTGCGGCTAATCAAAAATACGTAGTCTTATTTAAAAATGGACACCCATTTCTCTATAGGACCTACGAACAGTAGCGTAGGCAGAAGTTTGTCAAGGTTGGGCAGTGGCGTATTTAGGGGGGTGGCTTCCGGGCTTAAGCCCCCCCCGAAATTTTACTTAGTATAGTAAAGTAAATGAAATATCTTGCAGAATTTTCACATTTCCAGGCAAAGCACCCCCCGAAAGTTAGCAAAGCCCCTCCCGAAACAAAATCGTAAATACGCCACTGAGGTTGGGAGTTCAACCGCCCAAGTTCTTATTATTTCAGACGTTTGTGTATATGTATATCTTAATAAATTAAAAGTACAATTTTGAATAATTTTGCTCAAAGGAGGGAGGGATTAAAACCTCGAACCCTGCTGTTGCGTGCACCACTTCCTAGAAATTTTAATACTATGGATAAATTGGGTAATATTGGAAATGGGTAATATGGGTAAGATTGGGTAAGATTGGGTAATATGGGTAATATTTGAAAAAGACGCTTAAACATGAAGATATAATTGATTTTTAATTCAAATTTTCAATTACATCAATGGTAGAGTGCTTACCTCTGGTGCATACGGTCCTTGTTCGATACCCGGCCAAGTAAATTTGTGGTGAAAAACAACGTGTCTGGTGATTTTCTTAGGTACTCCCGTTTCATCCCACATTCGCATTCCACCGCAATTATTCCATCATCTTTTACTAGCTTAAATCATCCGTCTCCTTTAGCCTAAAAGAGCATAATCGTGGGACGTTAAACTGAAAGATTTCATTCCATTTTTAAAGAAATATAAAAAATCGTAATTTATAGTTTAAAGGTTGCGTTTAGTGTTTCAGTGGGAGCTCCAGCTCATGTGATTTAGGTCTTACTTTTCTGATAAAGGGGTGTAAATAACAGCAAAATGGGAAGTAGAGCATAAACGGAACCAAAAAATAAAGATATTTTGTTTTCGTGTGGATGATAATAATAATAATAATAATAATAATAATAATAATAATAATAATAATAATAATAATAATAATAATAATAATAATAATAATAATAATAATAATAATAATAATAATAACTCCTTCATGACTTTTACCGCGTGTTCCAATCTCTACGCTTAAAAAAAAAAGTTAATTAGAAACAACGTCGTAACCATTAGCTTACTTGTATTACGAAGTTTTGTGTGCATAGATTAAAATGTACTAAAATGAATTTTTAAAAAACACTTAGGTCCCACCGAGATTTGAACTCGGATCGCTGGATTCAGAGTCCAGAGTGCTAACCATTACACCATGGGACCACTTGTTATTTGCCTGTAAGAAATACTATGATCAATGTGTAGATAAGAATCGTACTTTCTGAGCTACGTTATCAACGTTTTTATTCCAATGCATTGATGACTCATTGTCAGTGTGGAGTGAAGAACAAGCAATAAATAATTTGCATTTGTTTACATTTAAAGGGCCTTATGCAGAGTCGTTTTGACGTATGATTAGTGCCATACTAAAAGAGTTTGACTAACATATGTTTCCTGCAGTAGTCAAACCTTTAGTATGACGCTAATCATACATCAAAACGACTCTGCATAAGGCCCAAAGATTCTAACAGCTAATTAAATGAAGTGTGTGTGTGTGCGGTTTCATGGTGTAAATGAATAAGAAACCTACTTCCTGCGATTTCAGATGCACCATTGAATTTTCAAATATTAAATTAATACTAATACTGAGTAAATCTTACAATACACGCTCCAGCTACGGAGGGATAAGTAGACGTAGTAGAGTAAAGTAGGGTTAACTTAGCGATAGAGAAGGCTGGATCCATTTTGTTACACCAACTGGAGAGGGCATTGTAAAATTTAGCTCAATAATAATTTATTTATTTAACAATCACCAGATACAAATCAGAGACCATTTTATACTGGATATCTAACAACAACAACACAACAACAACAACAACAATGGAAAGGATTTGAAAAGGTATCGGCCAGGGCCTGTTTAGTAGGTACCATCCCGGCATTTGCCTGGTAGGACTGAGGAAAACGCTGGGAAACCCCAGTCAGGATGATCGGCAGCGGAAATCGAACCCACGACCTCTACTACTTGAGTTACCAGTAAAACTCCGGCCTAACTTTAGAGGCATCCCTCCAGTTTCAAACGTACCAAAAAAGAAAGCACTTAGAACATTAAAAGCGGTTAGGTTAGGTCACCTTTTAAAACATTAAACCCAAATTGCTAGATTAGGTTATTCTCGTATTAAATATAAGTTTACTTCCAACATTACACACTTAAAGATTACATAAGAATTCCAAATCAGCATTTCTCTTATCTCCCTCTCCTCTAAATTTTCCAAATTTTTAGTAAAAACCTAGGGGCACCTCTACAGTTAACAAAAAACTTCTGCATTACGTCGGGATCTTGCTCCCCTCTCCCACAGCAAAAGCTCCAATGATGCTGCTGGGTATTACCCTCATTTTAGTCCGTTAAAACGAAAGAAATTTAATATTATTCAAATTAAATTCGGTAAAGAATTATTGAGATTATACAATATATCATAAAATTTCATTTTCACAAAGTAAGATACCAACAGAGTTGAAGAAAATTCAGTTTATTTCAAAGGAAACAGAAGAATAATTTCCCCACTTAAATTAATGAACTAAAAAAATATATGGATGCAGGGCCGTAACTTGTGGGGGGCAGGGAGCAACTCCCCACCTGGAAAGCTCCCCGCTGTTCGAACGGGGCCCATTTTAAGACAAAGCTTTTTTACTCCATGTACGATACGAACATGAAATTATAAATGAAGCATCAAACAGGTTCACTCCATTACATAAACAAAACTACAAACAAAACTTAAATAAAACAAAAATGAGTTGTGGGCTCATTTCAATAAAAAAAAAAAAAAAGTCTACTATTAGGGGCCCTAGAAATAATATTTATTCGTATGGCTTTGAGATTTGTTCATATTGTCCCCTTAAGTAATTTGTCATGTATGAAACGAGTCCAGGGACGTAACTAACGGTCCCGCAGACCTTGCTGTGCGGGAAGGCCCACAGGCTCCGAAGGGGCCATACAGGGTAAGATGGAAAGAGGGGGGCCAAGAATTAGAAAAATAACTTTTCTAGGGGGCCCAAATACGCGTATTAATGCTTGCCTCCCCCGCAAAAGAAATATCTAAGTTACGGCGCTGCATGGATGGTGTACGTACTGAACACCGTTAACCGAAACAAGTTATTTTTATTAGTTTAACGTCGCACGATTATGCATCACAGCTAAGGGAGACAGACATATAAAATGGCTGATAATGGTGGAATGAAAAAAGTGGCAGGAAATGGAAGATCCTCGAGAAAATCTACATACATGGAGTTTGTCCACCACAAAGTCCACTTGGCGGCATCTGGAATCAAATGAGGGACTCAGTGCACCAGAAGTGAGCGCCTTACTACTCAGCCACAGCACATTATTATTATTATTATTATTATTATTATTATTATTATTATTATTATTATTATTATTATTATTATTATTATTATTATTATTATTATTAGTAGTAGTAGTAGTAGTAGTAGTAGTAGTAGTAGTAGTAGTACTGGTAGTAGTAGTAGTGACTGTTAAAGTTTAATATCCCCTTCACCTTCCTAGCTATACAAGGTGTTTCAAAACAACACCGACAACGTTTGGGAGGTGATTCCTGACACCAAGGTACGACAAAAAGTATAGACCAACCTGGGTGCACAAATGCTTCCTTTCAGAGTTATAGGCTGCCGAAAACATGAAAAAAAAAAGAACTTTAAAGATCCCTAACTCCACACCTATGGGATCCCAGCCCCCGCCAAGTGAACTTTGTGGTGGACAAACACCGTGCTCGTGGGTTTTCTCGGGGTTCTCCCGTTTCCTCCCACTTTCTTCATTCCACCATTTCACTCATCTCTCATCATCACCGTCTCCTTTAGCCTACCCGGCATAACCGTGGGACGTTAAACTCAAAGATTTCATTTCATTTCATTTCCACAACTATGGGACCTACCGTAGTCGGATCGAGGACTTCACTTAGGAACTAATATGTGCGCTATCCAAATATACATGTTTCAGAATCCTAAGGTACTCACGCAACAATTTTTACAGAGGGAGTTTGGTTAGGGAAAAATAATTTAAAGTACTCACCAACTACCTCTATAAAAATTGTTGCGTGAATATCTTAGGATTCTGAAACATGTATATTTGGATAGCGCACATATTAGTTTCTAAGTGAAGTCTTGAACCGACTACGGTAAATCCTATAGTTTTGGAGCTATGAATCTTTAACGTTCATTTTTTCATGTTTTCGGAAGCCTGTAACTTCGAAAGGAAGCATTTGTGCACCCAGGTTGGTCTATACTTTTTGTCGTACCTTGGTGTCAGGAATCACCTCCCATACGTCGTTGTTTTGAAACACCCTTTATAAGACGTGAACCTACACTTGAACGTGGAATCGTAGCTATATGAGCTCTAACCATTATTATTATTATTATTATTATTATTATTATTATTATTATTATTATTATTATTATTATTATTATTATTATTATTATTATTATTATTATAATTATTATTATTATTATTATTATATCTAGATGTGTTTTTTTTAATTAAACCATTAGAAAGTTCCTTTAAAAGTTTTTTTTTTTTTGATCTCCTACATTATAGATTTTACATTCAATACATTATTCATAATAAAGATAGATCATTCCTCCTACAAGAAGGAACCTGTGGCCCAATGACCGCTAACGCCTCCAGATTTGGTCATACATTACACAAACCACTTGCCGCACAACATTTTTACAACTAAAGACATTATTCTGTAAACGAGTTTAATCTGTAACCACAAAAAATTAACAACGAACTATTTTATTTATAAAACTATTTTCTTTTCTTTCTTTCTTTTTCTTCTCTTGAATGTTAAATATGGTAAAGACTAAAAACGATATTTAACGAATGCTGAGGCAGAGGTGTTTATCAGTTCTTCGACGCAGGCAGTGCCTATTTGGAGGTATTACGTACACAACGTGGGCCAGGTGTGTCAGTATTAGCTTATGTGAGTGAATGTTATGCATGTATATGTTTGTTATATACTGAGTATGTGTTCAACAGGTCAGTGCTCTTTCGACAGGCGACCCTGAAAACACTAAAGGGAAAAACAACACTCGTTTGTTCATTAGCTTGATGACGCCAAAATCACTGGTACTTTTATTTTTGTCACAGGAACAGTCACTGAAAATGATTCTCAGCGTGATTTTCTAATCCAATTTCGATCACTGATACGACAATAGTGTATGAGAGCCTCATTTCGTATCAGTATTCCGTAAAATGTGCGGAGCAAAACCGAACGCAATACATGTAAACCGCAATCATAACTTGTACGCCGATTAATAACAAATTAAAACGTTAATTTTAACCGTCACGGAATGAGGCTAGTTGAGCATATATTTCTAAGTGCAAAGGTGAAAAAGGAAAGGCAGCGATGTATAGAGGATCTACAAGTAGTAAAAGGAATTGTAAGACAACTATGAATAACATCGAAAAACCTATAAGAAAAAAGATTTTTTAAAAGCAGTTGATATTGATAACAGAATATAATGAAAAGTTCTTAATAGAAGTAAATAATAGAACTAAAGTATTACTACGAAAGTGTTTTTCATTCGTGAAAGAGAAGGAGGAAGTGCAGTTTATTTTACAACACGTTCTTACGGTTATTATAACATGTGATATACTCATACAATCAAGGGCGCCGATCCTAGGGAGGCCGGGCCCCACCAAAGCTCATGTTGGCCCCCCTAGTGTATTTATGAATACAGTACAACCCCTTAAATCCGAACTAATTGGGGCTGAAGCCTGTTCGGATTTCAGGGGGTTCGGATTACCCGGGAAATAATATTACGTACTTATTTCGTCACTGAATTGGCGGTAAAACAACGACTGAGGTTAGACAGGGTGGCCCAGTGGTCGAAAGGGCAGTGACCTTGACTGGCGGGTGTACACTCATGTCCAAAATGATTGTCGCATATCTATAACTGTCTTCTTGTAAGAATATAATTAGATAATGATTTATAATAAGCATTAAGTCTAAAAATGTTAAAACCTTAAAAAAAAAACATTTGTGTGATTAAATCAATTTTTTTTCATTTTCCAGTTGTAGTTTTTTTTTTTTCTCCTGAGAACGTGTTCGGATTTGCCGGGTTTTCGGATTTCCTGGGTTCGGATTTGAGGGGTTGTGCTGTATACAAAATTTGGCATAATTTGAATGCAATTTGTCTTAACATCCTCATATATATACCTTCTGCGTCTGAGTGGGCTCCCCAAATTTACAGAGAAATCGACGCCCTTGCATACAGTAGACCTTCGACTTACGCACTTAATCCATCCCGCCATAATGCTGTTTATAACCGAAACTATTTTTCCTATTGAAGTTAATGTAAATACAATTAACCCGTTCTAGCCATAGAAACATACTAATTTATGAAGAATATACAATAAAAATAACATTATATCTTTTAAAAAGACAAATAAGTAACAATTTTGGGGAGGAGGGGGCTAAACAACATAAAAAGTGCAAAAAAGAACTGAAAGAGTTTTTGAACACAGAACTCTGACAGGTGTTTACGACAAATTCTCAAATCCACTCCTAGGCGCGTAGGAATTGTCAGTACGAGTATAAGCGTATGTGTACATTCGAATTCATGATATTGTTGATAAGCTGATGGAAAAATTATTCATAACACTTCTTCATAAACTGAAACGTTCACCAAAACGAGGGATTCGTACTTCGATAGCTACTTTGGGACGGCTCAAGATTAACGAACACAAAGAGAAGCCAAGATTCCCATTAGCATGCCGCCTTCGGCCCGATAGTGAGTCAAATACGTGATTGCGGGCCAATCGTGGGCCAACAATGATCCGATACACTAAAGGTCGGTTACTTTTGAGGATTATTGGTGACCGAAATGAAGTTTGATTACTTGACATGTTCTGGCTTATACATAAGCGTTAAGGAGTGTTATAAAGTAGACACTATCCGTAACAATGGAAATATTAAAACATGTTGCGTTGAACTATAGTTTTCTTTGGTAGCTGTACGTAGTGACAATTTCAAGAGTGGGCCGGGGGGTAATTCCTCCGGGGCATATCTCCAATTCTGTTTAACGTGGACTACCAATATTTTAACAGTGTTACTTTCCCTCCCCGGAGAAATTCTGAAATCATCACCGGCTAGATAAATTTAAGTTCGAAGCACTTTTTTTTTTAGCAAAACTTAAATCACTTTTCCGTCTGTCACAGAACGAATCTCAATAGTGATTTTGTAAAAAGTACAGTGAACTGGAATCATGGGCTTGCTTGCTTCTTGATTATAATGTAACTAACTGGTAGTTCGAGTTGAAAAACCGGATTCGTAACATTGGCTCCATGGTTACTCTCCCCTTTATCCCCTCCTCCCTTCTCCAGCAACTTTCGTAATTTAACTTGTTTTATCTTCTTCTCTCGTCTCATCAACACAATCTGACTTCTTCTTCACACTCATTTAATGACAAACAGAAGAAAATACAATTCCATGTGTATGGGAAGATACGTAATTCTGACATAAATTCTCTGAGATGCTACTGCGATATGTTTACAATTTTAAAATAAAAAAACAATCTATCTTGTTTTTTTATAAATCCAGTGGTCTGTTACGTTTAGAAGTGGAAAAAAACATATTTATTACACCCAGATTTCCGCTTTGTTTTTCTCTCGAATACCAGCACGTCATGATAAGAGTATCAACATATTCTTCTGCTTTTCATTACCGTAACTAAGGTTTTAAATCTTCAGATGCAGACCTAGGTCCTCGTCAGCGATATCACTAAGCAATATAAATAAAAATTGTTTTGTATCATAGCAAGTTCAATGTAAAAATTAATGGAAATGATCAGTGTGGTATCGAAGGGAGTTGGTGGGGATCATAACTCCCCAATTGAGTTTTGATATACTATGGGACAGTTTTCTTACAAGTAAACCTTACGTTTGGGTGAATCGAGTTGCTGACTGAGACACATATGAGAAAGTAGTACTAAATGTGGTCAGTATTTCAGTGAAGTTGTAGGTGCGAAGCTCCAGCGGTTTAGGAGATACAGCTACCAGAACATCACATGGAAGTACAGAATAATCTTCATACAGTTGGAGGTAAAAGCTCTGTAAGACCTCTTGTAACGACAAAAGGTGAATAACAAATATATGGGTACATATTAGGACTAGGAAGAAGTCATATAGTAAGGGTATACCTGACGGCGGCCATCTTGAAATCCGCCATTTTGAATTAAGGTTAAGTTTTTAAAATAGGGATAGGGTCATGTGATACATGATTTAAGGCGCAAATTTAATCAGAAGAACAATGGTGACGTTAATTTTGATTTACGCGCAACTAGTAAAAAGTTACAGGGATATTAAATATTGTTGCGGCATATGTATTAGTCCTTTACCCCACCTTGTAAATTTTGTGTTAATGATAATAATTAAATAAAAAGCAGGTGGATAAATATTAGGTCTATGGTAGGAGTTGCCTTGATGGCGGCCATGTTCAAATCCGTTATTTTGAATCAGACAAAAGTTTTAAACAAAACGCATAACATTGACACCTTATATGATGGTAAAATTTGCTATTAATAAGGTGTCACTGTTATGCGTTTTGTTTAAAACTTTTGTCTGATTCAAAATAACGGATTTGAACATGGCCGCCATCAATGCAACTCCTACCATAGACCTAATATTTATCCACCTGCTTTTTATTTATTATCATTAACACAAAATTTACAAGGTGGGGTAAAGGACTAATACATATGCCGCAACAATATTTAATATCCCTGTAACTTTTTACTAGTTGCGCGTAAATCAAAATTAACGTCACCATTGTTCTTCTGATTAAATTTGCGCCTTAAATCATGTATCACATGACCCTATCCCTATTTTAAAAACTTAACCTTAATTCAAAATGGCGGATTTCAAGATGGCCGCCGTCAGGTATACCCTTACTATATGACTTCTTCCTAGTCCTAATATGTACCCATATATTTGTTATTCACCTTTTGTCGTTACAAGAGGTCTTACAGAGCTTTTACCTCCAACTGTATGAAGATTATTCTGTACTTCCATGTGATGTTCTGGTAGCTGTATCTCCTAAACCGCTGGAGCTTCGCACCTACAACTTCACTGAAATACTGACCACATTTAGTACTACTTCCTCATATGTGTCTCAGTCAGCAACTCGATTCACCCAAACGTAAGGTTTACTTGTTAGATCATGGAACTATAACTGTGTGCGAATGAAAATTAATTTACACTATTCACTTCCAAATGTTTAGAAGATGTGAATAAGTTATGAAAGCAAGGAGCCAAAGCGATTTTATAACCTGAAATTAAGTATAATTGTGTCTTTTTTTCTTAAAGCTATTTGAGTGTTATCATGCAAACCTAACTGAAGCTGGAAGGAAAGGTATAAACGATTACTTGAGCACCACACCATAATAACATTGAACAGGAATGTACAAGTAGGTACACAAAATACTGTATTTATTTTTTGTATTTGAAACATGAAGAAATGAGGAGACATGTTTACATGTAGAGGAAAGTGCTAGAGAAAGAAGTGTACATGTATTTTACGAGACACAATAGGGAAAGGAGTTGAGTTTGAGTTTAACGTCCCGTTCAGCAGCGAGGCTATATGAGACGTGGACCTACTGATTAACGTGGAATCCGAACCACATGAGCTCCCGCCCGGAATCGAACCCGGGCCTCCCACGCCGAAGGCGCGTACGCTAATCGCTTAGCCACGGAGGAGCTCTAAGACACAATAGGGAAAGGATATTATTATTACTATTATTATTATTACTATCTGTAATAATAATAATAATAATAATAATTATTATTATTATTATTATTATTATTATTATTATTATTATTATTATTATTAGTAGTAGTAGTAGTAGTAGTAGTAGTAGTAGTAGTAGTAGTAGTAGTAGTAGTAGTAGTAGTATCATACTTGTGATATATCCACTCCCATCTAATATTTTTCACTATACCTATGGAAATGATCGTTGATGGTGAAAAGAAAAGAGGCGGATTAACCTTTAAAAAGTAACAGATTCTAAATTTTAATAAAGGAGAAAGAAGAACAACTAAAAACAGATGAACTCTAAAATGGCAACATAGCGTGGGAGACCCGGGTTCGATTCCCGGAGGGAGCTTATGTGGTTCGGATTCCACGTTGATCAGTAGGTCCACGTCTCATATAGCCTCGCTGCGAGAATCTCAGAATCAACTCAAATCTAAAATGGCGACAGAGAAAACCAAATGCAACATCATTGATACAGTGCCTTCAAAACGAAAAAACATATTTAGTGCGCTGGGATACTATGAAAACTGTGAAATAATAATAATAATAATAATAATAATAATAATAATAATAATAATAATAATAATAATAATAATAATAATAATGGAATTTTTAGATGCGAGAAAGGGATTTTGTTAGGTTTCGACTTTTGAAAAATGTTTTTAAAGGCGATTTTGGGAAACGTTAAAGAAAGTTCAATCTTTCCAATATATATATAATGGATTCAAACTGTTGTGTGGCTAAGAAAGAGGGCTAGGCTGAGAAAGCAACAATATCAGAAAAGTCTTTTTGAATCATTGATGATTTTGAAGGGTTTTCCCAAGCGAATCTTTCAATACGCGGAGACATGGTAGAAAATAGCAGTGCGTCAAAGTACGTATAAAAGTACTGCGTGATAGTTCATATTGAGCATGAAAGGATATAAGGCATAGAGGAGAAATTTACCTCCTGGAACATCCTCTAAAATAATAAATGTTCGCTCGGAATTGTGAAATCCTGGAAACGAAATTGCGTAAGTTTTAATACTAGAATCTGCAGAAGGGTGTAGCACTGATACAAACAAAGAAAGATTCGGCCACAGCGCCTCAGTGATACAGCACTCACCTTTGATGCGTGGAGTCTCTGATTCAATCCCAGGTTCCATCAAGTGTGGTGAACAAACATTATATAAATGGATTCTACCGTTTCCTCTCACTTCCTTCGCTCCAGTATTTCATTCATGATCATTATCACTGTTTCTCTTAACTTCGGAGCATAATCGTGGGACGTTAAACTCAGAACAGATAACGTCCGGAATTGCTAAAATGTCAATAAATACATGCTCATTTATAAATATTACTAAAAAAATAATGAAAAACGACTGGAAGCTTTGGAAATGTAGGTGTGGAGAAGAATGGAGAGAAATGGGTCGAGCGGAAAACGAATGAGAAGATGTTAGAAATGGTGGGAGAGAAAATAACACTTTTAGATATCATTGAAAAGAGGAAAATAAAGTGGTTGGGGCATTGGCTAAGAACGAACTGTATCAATGAGGGACGTGTTAGAGAGTATGGTGGTAGGAAAGAGAGGGAGGGGGCGAGGGAGGCTACAATTGATCTACGATATCAAAACAGAGAAATCGTACGTGAAGACGGAAAGATTAGCGAAAGAGCGTGCAGCATGGAAGCTTCTCAGTTGCAGCAAGTGACCTGCCAATAATGGCAGAATACCTATGATGATGATGATGATGATGATTTTAAAATCTTGAAATATACTTAGAAGGTAAAGAAAGCAGAGTAACTGAACGAACAAGAGAACGGAAAGGGTGGGAGTTCCCAGAGTGACTCACACAATCTTCCTACTTTATATTTTGAGAGAATTCACACATAATTTTCCAGTAGCTTCTCTTCTTTTCTAAAGCCTTAAAAATTCACATTAATTTCTGCTGCGTGAGAAATTTCTACTGGCAACGTAACAATTAACATACAATTTCATTATACCCCAGTCACTGCGTTAAAACAGAAAAAAGGCTGGACAATTAGATAAGAAGAAGATATGATTTGAGAGCCCAAGAAATTTACACGTACCGTATATTTTACGTGCGATTCACCAAAGCCAGATTTCATACGCTGATATACTGTATTCAAGTAAGGTGCTAGTTCTCGAAGAGAGGAAAACTGTTATTTCCAGCTGGACGGCGTATGACAACATGCATTTACGCTGGGAGAAGCGATAGGGAGAAACAGATAGAGCGAAGGTATGACAATCGTCACCTCCTACAATTGTATTTATATTATTAAATAAAAATTTGTATTTTTGTTTTCCTAGTTTTGTTTCAATTTGGATGTATTTTTTTTGTCCACGTTTTCTTTCACGAAACTGGGCAGTGGTCATCGCGTTCAGCATCCAACAGGACACCCTCGCTTGTCACTAGGGTAATTTATTGTTCTCGGGTAGCGAAGAAACCCCAGCCATCTTAACGAACTACACACGCACACACACAGAAATTTTAAAATTAACAGAAGAGAGAGAAAGACAAAATTTTAAAAACTAAGGCAGTTGTACGGAAGCCTTCGAAAAGACACTACGGTAGACAGTGCCTTCTTTGTTTGTAGTGGATTTTTTTTATATTCTAAACATCATCATCATGCATAAATAGTTACAGACGGTAGTGTCGTCCTAGTCAATGTGCCGAACATCTTGTATTATCTAGACTTACTCTCTCCTGATGATGTGTGTATTGGACAGTGTATTTGTGTGCAGTAACATGGCGTGGCTAGTAAGCTTCAACGAGATGTCAGTACCAGAACTTATTTCTGTCTTGTCGCAGAGGGAAGGAGAGGACTCAGCCCCCAGCCTCCAATCTCGAGTGTATACGAGTAACAATGAAGTAAGAGAACGAGCGTTTTCACACATGAAAACTGAGGTAGGCTGTTTAAATCTTTATTTACTAATCAGACTGTTGGATGTGCGATGGATCACGGTTTCATGGCCACTGTGGTTATCATCCATTACATTACCTTTTGCTGCACCGATCCATAGCTTCTGTGTTGGGGGAATCTCAACGAACTTTAAATTCAACGTTCGTTATTTTGGAGACTTATCAATAACGTATATTGAATTCCCGAAAGAAGAAGTGACTCTTATTTTTGCTATGTGGGCGAAATTAAAACTTTATTTTCTCCATCGATAAAAACTGTGCAGATGACCAAATTTTAATTATAATAACAATAATATTTTTTTTGATCAAATTAAGTTATCACTTACATCGGTCTTCTAATGACCTAGGGTTGCTAGTGGTCATAATTTAAGTTCCAGATATGATTTTGTAAAATCGAGACCATTTGTAGATTAATATTCACAAATATTGTAAAATCGCTTCCTTATCATTCATGTCATTGATGACATAAAATTAACAATATGGTCAGTTCATCTAAGATTGTTATAAACAGAGTAGCATTTGATATCTTATGGTTTATCTATTTATCAGACATCAAGTCAGATATATTCTTGACAATTTTTTTTACTGGTAGGAAAATACAACGTTAAGCCTATTACCAGGACTAAGTTCACGAAAGGTTGTGCACGAGTCAATTTTTATTAAATAAATGTCGATATTATAAATATGACCAATTAATAAGTAAACGTCAATATTTTTTTTTAATGTACAAGTATGAATATTTCTATGTGTATTATTAGACGTAGTTTTGTGTATCAAGTGCTTTATATACATATACTTATATGATTGTGAAGATCAAAATGATTTGGTATTAAGGTTATATATAAGTATAATTAATGATTATTTCGTATGTTTAATTTGTGTAGATGTATTTCATACGCTCATATACAGACTTAACGTTATCTATTCTAAACTTCGTAAGTGCACTTTTATTCTATCTATCTCTCATATATTTTCGAGCTTTCACTCATCTAGCAAGTCATGACTGCACAGAAATTCAGAAGTATCCACAACCTCTAAATTACTCAAGTATTTTTCTCCTTTCATCATTTTTCTCTTTTTAATATATTTCTTCTTTTAAATAAATGGTATTCGTTTGTAATAAATCATTTTACGTGTAACTCGATACCTGTGTATCAATGTACTATCTCGTAAAAGGTAGATCAAAATCAATTCAATTCATTTAGGTGCCAAAAAGGATTTTTAAGGCCTGATATTGTGAATGTAGTTTAAATAATATTCTTGTACTCAAACAAGATAACAGATTCAATTCTCTTTGTAAAATTAAGAAGATTGCAAGAAGGTAATTGTTATTAACCATTTTCAAAGTCACGGTAATTATTTCTATAACAAAATTCCTGTCACGTAACCATTTTTTAAATTTCTTTGTTTTATTGTTGTTTCAAGGAAAAGAAAATCAAAATTATTGTTGACTCATTTAATATTCACATTCGAATTTTTCTTTAGTCATTAAAAGTTTATTTCCGTTATCAAATTCCTGTTTTCATTTATGTAAAACATTTTTAACTTATTTACTTTGGCTAACTCAGTAATCCTTTTATTATTATTATTATTATTTTTGAGTCTATACTATTAGTGTTTTTGGTGATAGTTGAGCTGACTATCACTAACGCCATTCACTCAAATCACTCAGTTAAATACTAGGTTTTATTTTCATTTTTAAAAAAATACGTTTAGTGAAGTCTAAAAATTGCATCAGGCAGCAACTAAATTCTTAAACATTTAAGAATTTATTTGCTTCTTGAGAGATGGTCAGCCAGGCTATCCCAATCGAATTGCATTAGCGTGATTGTATTTCAGCCATGCAGCATGTGAAAGAAGACTGGCCAAAACATTTTATTTAGCGTTTATGACATTTTCTTTAAATTCCACTTTTAAGACTTACCTTTCTCCAAAGCCCTGGAATCCGTTCGGAGAGGGGTTGGTCTAGGAGTGAAGTAGGAGGGGAGGTCATATTCAGACGGCCCAGCGGACGAATCCTCGAATCTGTAGTGTTTTCAGCTGATCCGAGGTTCGACTCCAGTCGGACTCAAACCCCGGGAAAGCTCACCGTGAAAAACAGCGCATCGAACAGGCACACGAACAATGTACACCGTGAAAAATGGCGCAGCGAACATGGACCCGTGTATTTTGTAAAAAAAAAAAAAAAAAAAAAAAAAGTCTTCGGGAATATTAGGTTGATTCGCATTGAATAAAAATATTTTCTCTCCTAAGTACAAACTCGACGAGTGTCATAACACTCATTACATTGCTCTTTTATTTTGGGTAATCTAAAAGTTTTCTATTTATTTTGGATACAACAGTTTCAGCGGAACAGCCCAGAAAGACTTACGCGTTAAAAAAACAAAAAAAAGAAGAAAGGATCACATTCTGTCGACCGTTCAATTTTTGTTGTTGTTACTCTTCTGAGTATTTGAACCATAGAAGGGAGGAAAGCTCAGGTCAAGAAGACTTCGTTAGCGACAGGGGGTGAGCCTTCTGACAATTGTTAAAAAAAAAAGTAAGAGAGTACTGTATTGGCAAAGCTTAAAATGGTCCGTTTTCTTTCTGTCCTTTGCCTAGAGTTGACTGGATTAAAAAAAAAAAGAAAAAAAAAGAAGAAAAGTAGAATACAGAAGTGAACGGGACACCAAAAAGAAACAGGTAAAATAAAAGTAAGTACAATTAACTCTAAGTTGATTTATTTTTATCTTTTGCTATATGTATCTACTTCGAACCCAGTTAATCAGTTATTAGTATTATTCTATTCGTGAGGTATTTGTATACTCGTAAGTTTAGTAACGTTTTAGGTTTAAGTATTCATTTTTATGCTCCACATTATATTAATAAAACACCAATATCTTTATTTTCTCTTGTTAAGTATTGTATATTTACTGGTCTTATATTTTCTATTTATGACTGTTAGTATGTTAAATGTATAGTATTTACTGCTAGGATATCTTGATTTATTTCTATATGATGTAAGAAATATCTAATATTAGTGAGTAGTTACACGAAAGAGAGAGAGAGAGATTAGATAATGTATGATGTTCAAACGGCACTGGAACGAAGGCGGCACTACTTATTTTATGAAATCATTTTTATTAATTGGTCAGTGCAACATTTGTGTATATATATATACATATATTACTTTAATTTTTATTGTGATGATACTGTGTGTGAAGGGATAACGGTCCTGATTTTTTTTAAGAGTTACAGATGCCGAAACTGCGATCTTCAACAAGAGAAGAAAGAAGAAAAATAATATTCGGAGAAAAACAACGTTGCTCGGAATGTCAACGTGACTTGTGGGAGCAGGAGTCGGAGTCCACAGAGCTAAGCATTGACTGCGTCATATGTGGTGAGATAAGGAAAAGACAAAGCCGCAGAAAATTGTCACCAGAGGAAAATTCGGCACAGCTAGGCAACGAACAAGTAGGGAACACTATGGATGTAGGAGAGACATCCGAGGAAGGCGTCACGCCGAACAACAGTACACAGAGCGACATAGAGATGCCAGTATGGTTTCGCATGTACGTGGAACAGCAAAAGAAGGAACAGGAAGAACGGAAGAATGAACAAATTAAGATATTAGAAGACAAGCTACAACAGCTTGAAGAGGGATTAAGCAAGAAAATTAGAGAAATGGAGAAAAGGGTGGTGCAGCAGATTGAAAGGAAGCAAGAACAGTTACTGCAAGATGTGCGGCAGATCTGTTCGAACGTAGAGGCGCAGACCCAAAACTTGCAGAGATCAAATGAAAAACAAATGCAAGAATCTGAGAAGGTAAGGGAAGAACGAGAAGAAACTTCTGGAAATGCATTAAATAATGTCCAAGATGTTGGGTGCGAGCAGGAAATGCCAAGTGAAATTATTGTGGCCAGCGAAAGTCTCCAAAAACAGGAAGACAGAGAATGCACTGAAGAAATTTGTGAAAAGGAGCAGCAGATTGAAAATCAGAAGCATATTGCTACAGTACCACATAATGTAGATGAAAAGCAACTGATAGCAACACCTCAGCCGTTGAATTCACTTTCAGCAATTCCGGTGTGTGTAGATATGCATATTAAGCAGCTTGCATGTAAGGCGAGCAAGAGGCAGCGATTGAAGAAGAGGAAAAGAACTTATGACAAGCTAAATGGCAACCATAGAAAAAGAGTGCGAAAGAAACGCATACGCATAAAGTTTCTGGAAAAAGACAACAACATGGTCGTGAGACCTACTTCCACCGATGGATCAGTGTACATGCGAAGAGGGAGACAAATACATGTTATAGAGATTTCAAGACAGGAAGCACCACCTGACAGAGGCGAAGACGACCGAATCTCCGATGACGACCAAAGCCAAACAAATTATTAGATGCCTGTGACTCCAGGGTTCGAGTTTACGATCAAATAGAGTGCTAAAGGAATAAGCCGCTACTTGTCATGTGAGAAACTTGCGCCAGGAAGAGAAAATTCATAGCAATGTGGATCAAAAAAAAAAGAAGAAACTATAAAAAAAGAGACTATCTGGTCGAGGTGAGCAGCGCTCTTGTGATAACAGAAACAGCGCGCCCTCCCAAAGTTAAAATACATATCGCTATAACATTGCTCTCACAAGGGAGAGAAAGAAGAAAAAATAAGAAAACACGTAATTCAGGCTTAGAAATTGAGATTAATGGAGAATTGTCGAAAGCAAGGTAGTGACGGAGAGAAGCGACATTGAAGGCAGAGGAGCAAAACGTGAGGAGAAATTTGAACATGTGAATAACCACACATTGCGACTGACAATGAAGATGACACTTGTTGACTCGAAAAAAATGAAAGTTAGAGCACTCGGTTGTACTACGGTCCCGAATGAGCTCCGAAGTAGAACTTGCGTTAGAGGCACTTGTTAAGAAGCTCAACGCAACCTTCCTTCGTATTTGAGGTGTAGACTTTCTGTAGGACTTAACGCGCCGAGCTTGAGTACATACTCGCTTGAAGCAGCGAACTTCCTCAGAGTCCACCAGAATTATAAGTTTGTTCCTACCCAGTATGGTAGAAGATATAAGACGTCCTCTTAATTTAATTAATTGATTGTATAGATGAAGTCCAAGTGGATCATGTAAGATTAGTACAGCATGACAGAAATACAAGCTAAAGTATTAATAAAGAAGTTTACCTCGCAAAGAGAAGAACAAAAGCTCCAACAGAACCCTCCGGACATACCAGAACGCATCCCCGAAGGAAAAGAACTATAAATGATATATCGACACATCAATGAATAAATATCGAAGAGCCAATGACCTTGCATTCAAAATATGTTAAAATTGCTTTGAAAAATTAATAATAATTTGTTGCGATATATTTATGTCATAAATGGCGCCAAAAATATGCAAAATGAAGCGAACATAAATAGCACTCTAGCGGCTAGTCAAACTGTGATCGGACTCGAAACCCTACAATATGTTACGCTTTGACAGAAAGAAGTTCTCTGCTAACCCTTAAACAAAGAGTGGTTGAAGCAACATCAGGGTCAGGATTTTCATGTAAAACATCTCTGCATAATTGTTGTCGGTGACTCATTGTCACTTACAAAGACTTCGTTGAGATGAAGCAGATCTTCAGTTTCACTACATCTCATGCTTCATCTTAGGAGGGGGGTAATTATGACAATCGTCACCTCCTACAATTGTATTTATATTATTAAATAAAAATTTGTATTTTTGTTTTCCTAGTTTTGTTTCAATTTGGATGTATTTTTTTTGTCCACGTTTTCTTTCACGAAACTGGGCAGTGGTCATCGCGTTCAGCATCCAACAGGACACCCTCGCTTGTCACTAGGGTAATTTATTGTTCTCGGGTAGCGAAGAAACCCCAGCCATCTTAACGAACTACACATGCACACACACAGAAATTTTAAAATTAACAGAAGAGAGAGAAAGACAAAATTTTAAAAACTAAGGCAGTTGTACGGAAGCCTTCGAAAAGACACTACGGTAGACAGTGCCTTCTTTGTTTGTAGTGGATTTTTTTTTATATTCTAAACATCATCATCATGCATAAATAGTTACAGACGGTAGTGTCGTCCTAGTCAATGTGCCGAACATCTTGTATTATCTAGACTTACTCTCTCCTGATGATGTGTGTATTGGACAGTGTATTTGTGTGCAGTAACATGGCGTGGCTAGTAAGCTTCAACGAGATGTCAGTACCAGAACTTATTTCTGTCTTGTCGCAGAGGGAAGGAGAGGACTCAGCCCCCAGCCTCCAATCTCGAGTGTATACGAGTAACAATGAAGTAAGAGAACGAGCGTTTTCACACATGAAAACTGAGGTAGGCTGTTTAAATCTTTATTTACTAATCAGACTGTTGGATGTGCGATGGATCACGGTTTCATGGCCACTGTGGTTATCATCCATTACATTACCTTTTGCTGCACCGATCCATAGCTTCTGTGTTGGGGGAATCTCAACGAACTTTAAATTCAACGTTCGTTATTTTGGAGACTTATCAATAACGTATATTGAATTCCCAAAAGAAGAAGTGACTCTTATTTTTGCTATGTGGGCGAAATTAAAACTTTATTTTCTCCATCGATAAAAACTGTGCAGATGACCAAATTTTAATTATAATAACAATAATATTTTTTTTGATCAAATTAAGTTATCACTTACATCGGTCTTCTAATGACCTAGGGTTGCTAGTGGTCATAATTTAAGTTCCAGATATGATTTTGTAAAATCGAGACCATTTGTAGATTAATATTCACAAATATTGTAAAATCGCTTCCTTATCATTCATGTCATTGATGACATAAAATTAACAATATGGTCAGTTCATCTAAGATTGTTATAAACAGAGTAGCATTTGATATCTTATGGTTTATCTATTTATCAGACATCAAGTCAGATGTATTCTTGACAATTTTTTTTACTGGTAGGAAAATACAACGTTAAGCCTATTACCAGGACTAAGTTCACGAAAGGTTGTGCACGAGTCAATTTTTATTAAATAAATGTCGATATTATAAATATGACCAATTAATAAGTAAACGTCAATATTTTTTTTTAATGTACAAGTATGAATATTTCTATGTGTATTATTAGACGTAGTTTTGTGTATCAAGTGCTTTATATACATATACTTATATGATTGTGAAGATCAAAATGATTTGGTATTAAGGTTATATATAAGTATAATTAATGATTATTTCGTATGTTTAATTTGTGTAGATGTATTTCATACGCTCATATACAGACTTAACGTTATCTATTCTAAACTTCGTAAGTGCACTTTTATTCTATCTATCTCTCATATATTTTCGAGCTTTCACTCATCTAGCAAGTCATGACTGCACAGAAATTCAGAAGTATCCACAACCTCTAAATTACTCAAGTATTTTTCTCCTTTCATCATTTTTCTCTTTTTAATATATTTCTTCTTTTAAATAAATGGTATTCGTTTGTAATAAATCATTTTACGTGTAACTCGATACCTGTGTATCAATGTACTATCTCGTAAAAGGTAGATCAAAATCAATTCAATTCATTTAGGTGCCAAAAAGGATTTTTAAGGCCTGATATTGTGAATGTAGTTTAAATAATATTCTTGTACTCAAACAAGATAACAGATTCAATTCTCTTTGTAAAATTAAGAAGATTGCAAGAAGGTAATTGTTATTAACCATTTTCAAAGTCACGGTAATTATTTCTATAACAAAATTCCTGTCACGTAACCATTTTTTAAATTTCTTTGTTTTATTGTTGTTTCAAGGAAAAGAAAATCAAAATTATTGTTGACTCATTTAATATTCACATTCGAATTTTTCTTTAGTCATTAAAAGTTTATTTCCGTTATCAAATTCCTGTTTTCATTTATGTAAAACATTTTTAACTTATTTACTTTGGCTAACTCAGTAATCCTTTTATTATTATTATTATTATTTTTGAGTCTATACTATTAGTGTTTTTGGTGATAGTTGAGCTGACTATCACTAACGCCATTCACTCAAATCACTCAGTTAAATACTAGGTTTTATTTTCATTTTTAAAAAAATACGTTTAGTGAAGTCTAAAAATTGCATCAGGCAGCAACTAAATTCTTAAACATTTAAGAATTTATTTGCTTCTTGAGAGATGGTCAGCCAGGCTATCCCAATCGAATTGCATTAGCGTGATTGTATTTCAGCCATGCAGCATGTGAAAGAAGACTGGCCAAAACATTTTATTTAGCGTTTATGACATTTTCTTTAAATTCCACTTTTAAGACTTACCTTTCTCCAAAGCCCTGGAATCCGTTCGGAGAGGGGTTGGTCTAGGAGTGAAGTAGGAGGGGAGGTCATATTCAGACGGCCCAGCGGACGAATCCTCGAATCTGTAGTGTTTTCAGCTGATCCGAGGTTCGACTCCAGTCGGACTCAAACCCCGGGAAAGCTCACCGTGAAAAACAGCGCATCGAACAGGCACACGAACAATGTACACCGTGAAAAAGGAATGTAAATGATGAAATGGGAGAATTGGATTGGGTTGGATTTGAGTTTAGCGTTCCTTTCAACAGTCAGGCTATATGAGGTGTGAACTTACAGCTTAACATGTGAGATCCGAACCACATGAACTCCCGCCGGCAATCGAACCCGTTTTGTATGATACGCGGATTTGGATATGGAAAATCGACATGGACCAAATATCGAAATTTGATCAATATTTCGAAATATCGAAAAATATCGAATATTAAAAATTTTTGACATCGATATTTGAAAATATCGATATATTATGAACAACCACATAGCCTATATCCCTAGTTAAAGTTACGGATCCACGAATGTCCAACTGTCAAATCAACCATGATCTTATTTGCTTGTCTCATTTACACTTTCATTATCATCAATAGATTTTTCGTTTGCTCCTTTTGTCTATTTGTTTGGTTTACACAGGAAAATATTGTTTGATTGAATTGTTATTTACTACACGTTTGATATGTAGGGAGTCCATTTGTTCAGACGGCAATATCATGAACTAATTTCATTATTTATAAGTGGCATCAGACATGTGAGAGAGGCAATCTTTTACTTTCATGTACAGTCATGTCCAAAATTACTGTCGCATGTCTATAAATATGTTGTTGTAGGAATATAGTTTGATAACGAATTCGCCCAGCTAAGCGGTTAGCGTACACGCCTTTGGCGTGGAAGACCCGGGTTCGATTCCCGGCGGGAGCTCATGTGGTTCGGATTCCACGTTAATCAGTAGGTCCACGTCTCATATAGCCTCGCTACTGAAAGGGACGCTAAACTAAAATCAACTCAACGAATTCGCCCGGTATTTCTGATAATGTTAGTTTGTGTATAATCAGCAAAGACATGTCTGTGACAAATTTCATGTTAAAAGAGCAGTAAATAAGAACAATAAAACGAAAATAAGATTTTTTGTCCATTTAGCAACATTTTATTTTACTCATTGTAATTTTCGTATTTATAATTTTTTTCCTATGAAACTTACCACAAATATACATTTCCCTTAAAACTAGATTTCACCCATGAAATTAAATTTTTAGGATTAAATATAAATGAAAATCTAACTTGGGAAACCCACGTTAAAGAAATAATAGTAAAATTAAATTCCAGACTTTACGCACTCAGGATATTAAAAGAAACGTTAAATACTAAAGCTTTGATCCAAGTATACTACGGGCTTATACACCCTATACTAAATTACGGCATCATTTTCTGGGGCAAATCTTCAAGCAGCAAAGCAGTCTTCATGAAACAGAAGCAAGCAATACGAATAATATTTGGTCTACACATGAGAACATCATGCAAAGAAAAATTTAAACAGCACCACATCCTTACCCTACCATCTATGTATGTATATGAAACTGCAATCTATGCAGCTAAACTGAAAGATGGAACCCAAATAAGTCACGTTTATAATACCAGACAACAAAATGAAAGAAGACAATATTTTACAAAATTAACATTAGTACAGGAAGGTCCAAGCCACATGGGAGTACAAATTTACAATAAGCTGCCCAGAGAAATAAAAAATGAAGAAAATATAAATGTTTTTAAAAAGAAACTCAAGAGATTCCTGGTGGATAAAGTATATTACAGCGTAGCAGATTATCTTTGTAATAATGTGTATTAAATAGTGTAACATATTTCTTTTTCTAAGTGTATTTGAAAGAAGAAAGAGGACTGTCTGAACCCTCCAAATACCAAATGTATCTTGGTTTCAAATGGAGTAAATAAATACAATACAATACAATACAATACATAGTATCAGTATTAAAAGTACCCTGCAAAATCATTATCAAATTATATTCTTACAACAACATATCTATAGACATGTGACAATAATTTTGGACACGAGTGTACATGTCTTGCATATGCACAAGTTTTTCAAGAAAACAAAAAGAATGAGTTAAACCTAATCATATTTGTATGAAAGCATTTGTGTACATTATTTGCTTTGTTTTGTGTTGAATATGTAAAATTTTTAACACCTTAATTATCGTAAAACTAGCAGCGTTCACCCCGCTTCGCTGCGGTCACCCCGGAACGCAATAAACTTTGTTACTTAGATAATTTTTACTTTTTCGCTTTCAAGTGATATGATAAAAACCATAGAAGATTGCAGTAAATTTTAACATTATATCGCCTGTCATTTATGTTAACCCGCCCCGCTTCGCTGCGGTCATCCCGGTGCTGGCATATTGTAAAAGTGTCTGTAAAAATAAGCAAATCAATTAAAAAATTTTAAACAGAAGATTCAAGCTATTTTCCGCTGTATATCGCCTGTCATTTATGTTAACCCGCCGAGTGACACGGTCATGCGGGTTGCATATAAATACGTTTATTTTTACCTATGATGAACTAATAACAAAGGATTTGTACGTTATGGACACTTGAATGGTCAATTATCTCAAGACACTGGTAATTAAAAATTAAAGTGATATGATAAAAACCATCTAGGGTCCAAATCCTAATAACCCCCCAAAAATGAAAGAAATTGGTTCAGCCGTATTAGCGTGATGAGCGGAAAAAATATTGTACGTTCTCTTTTATATATATAGATGTAAAATGAACTTTTAACGTTAAAGAATAATTTTACAGATTCACTGCCATGTGTATGACATTTCATACACATGGCGTCTTGCTTCTGGGTAGCATGTATACAGTTCCATACACAAGCAATACCTGTAATCTAGGCCTTTCGTATAAAAATTCATATACAATTCAGTCAAAATTATATGCTCGTTAAATAGCAATGGTGTACAGCTAAAACGTCAACAACTGAATACGGCCCACGGTTACACTGGCTAGGCTAAAGGAGACGTTGATGATGAGAAATGAATGAAATTGTGAAATGAAGAAAGTGGGAGGAAACGGTAGAACCCCGAGAAAATTCACGTACACGGTGTTTGTTCACCACAAAGCTCACTTGGCGCGAGCTGGGATAAAACCAAGAACCCCATGCACCAGAGGTAAACGTTATACTACTGAGCTATCGCGGTCCCACATCAAGAACTGGTTTAGTTTTAATCCTTTTGATATACATTTACATTTCACTCACAGTGGCGTAGAAGAAGCAAACATTCAGTTAAATGGTGGCAGTTAATTAAAGAAGTACACGTCTACAGTAGGGATGGCCACATTTTCCGGAAAAACGGAAAACGGAAAATATTTTTTCCGGAAACCGGAAAATTAAAAACGGAAAACGGAAAATTTTCCGGAAAATCGGAAAACGGAAAATTTTCCGGAAAATCGGAAAACGGAAAATTTTCCGGAAAATCGGAAAACGGAAAATTTTCCGGAAAATCGGAAAACGGAAAATTTTCCGGAAAATCGGAAACGGAAAATTTTCCGGAAAAACGGAAACGGAAAATTTTCCGGAAAAACGGAAAACGGAAAATTTTCCGGAAAATCGGAAGGCGGAAAATTTTCCGGAAAATCGGAAGGCGGAAAATTTTCCGGAAAAACGGAAACGGAAAATTTTCCGGAAAAACGGAAACGGAAAATTTTCCGGAAAATCGGAAGGCGGAAAATTTTCCGGAAAATCGGAAGGCGGAAAATTTTCCGGAAAAACGGAAACGGAAATTTTCCGGAAAACGGAAGACGGAAAATTTTCCGGAAAATGAAAATGTTCACTTGGAATAGTGACATTGGTCGTCTTACATTAAGAAATATAACGAAAAATGCTACGCGAAAACAACCTGTAAATGAGGCAATGCTCTTCACCATCTAATGCTAAAGAAACGCAACTCAAACTTAACAGTGGATAGGAGAGAAAAGGTCGAGTAAATCAGCGACGAAACATTCCTTCCTGCTACATCTATTTGTACACTTGCTTAATCATGTACTTTTTTTGTTTGCGTGAGAGCTTGCAGATCATTCGTTTGCACCGGGAAATTCCCATCATGCGTGTGTTTCGCGGAATCCCCGATTATGCGTGTACCTGAGGGCAGAACTCTGGCAGTAGAGCTGGCAGTGTGTTATTAATACAACTGGTATGTTTATATTCCAACCATTTCTTCATTGCTTATCGTGATCACGGTGATCTGTCAAGGTCACAGATCCTGGGGAGCCGGGGGCAGCCCCCTCAAAGTTCATGTGGACCCCGCAATCTATTTATAAATATACAATATTTTGCACAATTTGAATTCAGTTTGTCTTAAAACCCTCATATATACCTTCTGCATCTGAATGGATCCCCAAAGTTACAGAGAAATCAGCGCCCTAGATTGATTCTATAGAATCCACACGCAGTAGTATTGGCCAAGGTGACCAGACGTCCCGTTTTAGCCGGGACAGTCCCTTATTTTCAACCGTTGTCTCGTTTCTTTCTGATTCTCAAACGGGACGCCTAAATGTCCCGTTTTAAGCAAAAATGAACCAGATGTCCCGTAATTATTATTCAAAATATAAATGGTCAATCCAAATTCTACGCTCTTCTGTACCGACACTCATTGGGAAGGTTCAGCCGTGCCTAGAACTTCTGAATATTCAAATGAGAATTGAGTATTCTGTGGTTCAAGTGGGAATCGAGTGGTAATTCTGAGAGTTGAAGTAGTTAAAAGTATTTTTGGGTAGTACTTAAGTTAGAAACGTTGTGTTATCATTCTTACTTGTGTATTTTGTAAATTGAAAACACTACTGAGTCCCAAAATGCAATGTGGAAGTTACCCCCCCCCCCCGTCGCCGATTCGTATGCGTCCCGTTTTTGAAAGTAAAAGTTCTGGTCACTTTGGTATTGGCGGGAGTACACTACGTATTCCAACTGAGCTCAGGCGTTAGAACATCGGATTAACATTCAGAAGGCCGATGTTCGATTCGAGCACCCTATCGTCCCGATTTTTTTTTTTTTTTTTTTTTTTTTGGTAAGTTTATTACTCAGTTACACCCGACCTGTGCCATAGACTTTTAACCGTAAGATAAATTCAATTCTACTGATGTAATTCAATTTTACACTTTACCCTAGTGTTACCATCTTGCAACTATAAGCGTCACGAATTCCAAATACCGGTACTATTGACTATAAATACCATAGTATGTAGCACTACTTGAAACTAGCGCCAGCTATTCATATAATGATCTATTCCACATAATTCTCTTCGTAACTTTTTCCGCTAATTTCTCTTAAACTGAAGGACGATTCCACCTAGTCATCGATACATCAATTCAGTTCTCAATGCTGACTTATTTACTATGTTTCTGTATGCATTTGAAAGTTTTACTTATTAGTAGAGCAACCCAAAAGCATACAAAGCATAAAAAGCATAATAGCTATTTACACATATGGTTGGTACCTTGAACATGCTTGTGACTGTCTAAGGGTCCAGAAGAAACTAATTTTAAAAGCATAACTTTAGAAAATAAAGCATAAAGCATAACTTTAGAAAATAAAGCATAAAGCATAATTTAAAAGATATAGCGCAATTCTTTAAAAAATCTCTTTAACTTCAAGTTTAACATACTGTATTAATATTTTTAAGAAACAATATTTACAATGCAAAATCATTGAGAACATAACAATGCAACAATGAAAAGCTTATTTTTATTTCTGTAAACTTTTTGGTCTAATCTTTTAACGTGGAGAAAAGAATAGACAAAAAGAAGAAAACTTCCACCAACAATGAATAGTACACAAGAACTCCACACTATACTGTTATCTGTACCTCTTGAAGTTGAGCACTTTCTATACTTATTGGTGGCATCTTTTACTTTCCCTTTCTGTATATATGCACCTCTAAGGCGCACACAAGTGATTAAAAAAACTGACTCGAGTAAAGCCTCTCTTTACAGTGCATTAGGTAGAAAGTTCATTAAATATGAAAGAAACTGGTTGCATAAAATATTAATAAATAGATCAAGATATTTAGAATATTTAATGTATAGTAAATATTATACTTTAAACACGATTAATGTAAAACGATGATTGAAATTAATAATAAAGCATAATAAAGCATAATTTGGAAAAAAATAAAGCATAATGTGGGTTGCTCTACTTATTATTCTACATTCATGTTTTGTTGCTAAATTATGAACTAATGCAATCAAAGTGTTTTATTATTATTATTATTTTCTATTATTATTATTATTATTATTATTTCATAAACGTAGATGATAATCTAGGTGCTGTTACCTCTATATCTCAGATTATCGCTTCACCTGGCGCACGCTCAAATGCATCTAAAGTAACAGAAAGATCCCAGAAAAAATGTTTTACAAATAAGGGAACATAGTAGTACGTAAGAAACAGAAAAGAATTCTGTATTATCTCAGAGACCCTAAACCTTGTTCTTCCGCAAGAGCAGAGGTGCTTCATAGTAAAATAAGTAATATGGTACCAAAGGATCTTCTTCCTTTGCCTTTCGTTGAAGCAATTCGGTTTCTTGAATTTATGAATGAAGTAGAACCAAGTTACCACTCACCATCCAGGCAAACTGTAACTCGCCATATTGAGGCCTTGTTGTCTAAGGAGAAGTGTGGCTGCGGAATCGATTGATTTGACAACAGATAGCTGGGCTTCGCAGGCTACGGAAAGTTATATTACAATCACAGCCCACTATATGCTTCCATCTAAGTTCAATAAGTTCAGTCCTTCAAATAATTGAAATAGAAGTGAGGCACACAAGGGTAAACCCAACTCAGCACTTAGCACATGTTGCAGAGTAGTGGAACATTTTAGATAAAATACATGCAATTGTCTATGACAATGCTAGTAATATCACAAGCGCGGTACGAGAACTTCCATATGCAAGCATATGTTGTTTTGCTCAGACCCTACAACTCTCTATAAATAAGGGATTGCAATAGACAAAATCGAGAAAATGTTAAGTGTTGTTAGTCGGATTGTTTTCCACTTTAAATATAGTACGTTGGCAACGTCAGAACTGGAAAAACAGTAAAGGTTATTAGGATTGGAAGTATATTTCCTTATACAGCAAGTTAAAACTCGATGGAACAGCATACATGAAAAGCTTGAGAGATTGATAGAACAAAGAAGAGCTCTTAACAATGAATTATCAGATAGAAATGTAGCAAAGACGTCAGATTGCAAGAAGTTTAACCCTTTAAGGATGTCCAAAATTTTAGACTTTCACTCAAGCAGCTACTGCTTCCTTACTATTTATCGTCGGATCATGGTTCATACCTCGTTTTTCTCACGATAGGGCATACTTACCAACGGTACCACGTGTCGGTATCATAAACCTTAACCGGAAAATCGAAAAAAAACGGAATTTTTCTGAAAAAATCACCCCTTCGTAACACTTGGGCCCCTCGGGCCCGTCCCCGGTTTCACGTAGGGATCTAAAAAAAATGATAAATATCCAAAGATAGGTCTACACACAATCCTTATGCAAGTTTCAATCTGATATCTTGAGAACTAAAGGCGTGAAAAAATTTTGAAATTTGCCTTAAGAAAAAAAGTCACGTCCCTTCGCACCACTTGGCGCCGCCAAGTTGACCATCCGGTTCCAAAACGCATCTGCGGTGTTCTTTGGTCTATCCTTGACTTGAAAAATAATAATAAAAAAATCCCGGCTTAAATACCTGTTATAGAACCTAAATAAGCGGTCAAAGACGATAGTACGCCATTGTATATAAATATACCAGAACTCTTTAAAAGGTTAAACTTCCTACAGACTAGGGATGACCACATTTTCAGGGAAAACGGAATATAATTCTTCCGGAAACTGGATAATTAGAAAGGAAAGACGGAAAATTTTCCGGAAAAACGGAAACGGAAAATTTTCCGGAAAATCAGAAAACGGAAAATTTTCCGGAAAATCAGAAAACGGAAAATTTTCCGGAAAAACGAAAACGGAAAATTTTCCGGAAAAACGGAAACGGAAAATTTTCCGGAAAAACGGAAAACGGAAAATTTTCCGAAAAACGGAAACGGAAAATTTTCCGGAAAACGGAAGACGGAAAATTTTCCGGAAAAACGGAAACGGAAAATTTTCCGGAAAAACGGAAAACGGAAAATTTTCCGGAAAATCGGAAAACGGAAAATTTTCCGGAAAAACGGAAACGGAAAATTTTCCGGAAAATCGGAAAACGGAAAATTTTCCGGAAAAACGGAAACGGAAAATTTTCCGGAAAATCGGAAAACGGAAAATTTTCCGGAAAATCGGAAAACGGAAAATTTTCCGGAAAATCGGAAGACGGAAAATTTTCCGGAAAAACGGAAAACGGAAAATGTGATTTCCGGAAACCGGAAAACTCTTTTTCCGGAAATGGCCATCCCTAGTCTACAGTGGAGACGATGCTGTGATTATGAGTGCTACCATGATGAAGACTATAGCTTTACATTACGATTCTTATGCAAATCAAAACACATGGTGATTCAGGTGACAAGAGATTAACTCTTTTCACATTAGTACCATAAATAATTTTTGTTTAGTACTAAATTGCTAAGAGCTGCAGTAGTGTAGTCGCTAAAAATCTATTTGCCAACTGAGTGAACCAGGCTTCAATTCCTGTGAGAGCGGGAAATTTTTCTCGTTCTTCCTTCGTTTCAAATTGGCTCTGAGACTCACTATTTTAAAATAAGTACCTGGGGCTACCTTGAGAAGTAAAGGGTCCACAGCATGGTGGCAACTTCCCACCTCTATGTATGCCGAAGTCAAGAAAATGTAGAGTGATTACCTCGATGAATGTCGGATTCAAGAAAATGTAGAGCCTTTTACCTTGATTAGTGACACATTCAAGAAAAATGTAGATAATTTACCTCGATGAGTGCTGAGTTCAAGAAAATGTTGGGCCATTACCTCGATAAGTGACGAATTCAAGAAAAATGTAAACAATTTACCTCGATGAGTGCCGAATTCAAGAAAATGTAGAGACTTTTACTTCAATTAGTAACAAATTCAAGAAAAATGTAGATAATTTACCTTGATGAGTGACGAATTCAAGAAAAATGTAGATAGTTTACCTTGATGAGTGCCGAATTCAAGAAAATGTAGAGACTTTTACCTCAATTAGTAGCAAATTTAAGAAAAATGTAGATAGTTTACCTTGATGAGTGCCGAATTCAAGAAAAAATGTAAACAATTTACCTCGATGAGTGCCGAATTCAAGAAAATGTAGAGACTTTTACCTCAATTAGTAACAAATTCAAGAAAAAATGTAGATAATTTACCTTGATGAGTGCCGAATTCAAGAAAAATGTCTATAATTTACTTCCAGAACTTAAGAATATGTAGAGCAGTGGTTGCAAAACTTACAGAGCTTCTGAGCTACCGTACCTTTTTTAAATCCTACTGTGGGCTACCAACCGAAAGAACTACCAACTTTTTTTTAAAACAAAAATCTTACATTTGTTTATTTCCTATAAATTTACATTTCAATGTTAGCCAACAGGATCTTTAATGCAATCTACCAAAAATGTCCCCGTGAGCTACTAGTAGCTTGCCACCGACGGTTTGGCAATCACTGATGTAGCCTTTTCTTCAACGAATGCCGAATTAAAGAAAAATGTAGATCCTTTATATCCATGAGTTGGGAATTCAACAAAATATAGATCTTTTATTTCCGGTTGAATTCAAGCTAATGTAGAGCCTTCACGTCCTCACACAGCCTTTGGGCCTTCATGTCTAACCCAAAAGGGGTGATAGTTACTTTTTTCACTTTATTACTACCTGAACATACGCTCTCTACACAGCGCATCATTCACATATGAGCATGAATATCCTTATCATTCCTTACAACATGCATACATGTCCCTTTACAGACACAAGTGAAAGACATCTTGATAAAAATCGGCAACGGGTATCACAAAGGGGAGATTTTGGCCAATATCTCGCACCGTTTTTCAAGATTTGAACCTACTTCCGATTGGAGTTTCTAATTCATGTATGATTAGTGTTTTCTTTCTTCTTGCATCCAGTATGTAATAAGCAAATACATTACACACACAATTAATTATAATGTCAGTGATATATGGTGCTCATTGAGCAAAACACTCCAAACAATAAAGGTTCATCTTAGATTGGGGAAATGGTTACCCCCTTCCTTTTTCATTACCATTTGGCCATGAAACAAACGACGGAGAGGTATACTAACCCCGTATACAAATATGTTGTGTTGGAATGTATAACTCATAGGATACAATACTTTTTTTTAAATCAACACTTCCAGTGTGCCCTTTAAAAAGTAATAAAGAAATAACGGGCACATTTTTGAAGTATTCAATTAGAACTGAACAATCTACACAAATTTTGTAATCAATCAGTGAAAGCAGCATCTTTCTAGAGCTTGTAGTTTCCGAGATAACATTGTGAAAAGAATAGGTCACAAACACAATATAAACGTCCAGAAACATATAAACCTAGCATTATAATACATAAATATTTAAATTGCTAAATTGAATAAATATTAATTTGCTAATTAATGGGGAAGAGGGGGAAAATTTTAAGCTCTTTATCGCTGTATAGGATAAATAGATCTATTTCCAAGTTGCACTGATTTTTTTTTGCTAAATGTTTGAGGGTGCTGCTGCTAAGGAATGTCGGAAAACAAACAACCCTAGAGCGAGAGTAATATATTAACATGGATTTTCCAACCAAAAGGGGTTCATGAGAGGGTATGGTTAATGATTTAATGGCAATTAGACGACAGGGGGTGAGAGGTAACTAAATAAACAGGAAAAAGGGGGTCTCGATTCCTTTGACTGAAATAAGGAAATATATAGAGACGAAACTGTTTGTTTGTTATTAAATTACCATATGGTTTAACCAAGAATGAGAGGCAGATAGGTTATCTTTAGCCCTGCAGCTGGAATAACAAACCAATCCATTCGTTTGGTTTCTCTCCAGGCGATAAAACAACCATACTTTGTAGGAAAAGAAAAAAAAACAGTTTCCTCATATGTATGTTCTAAATATGGAAATAGGATGTGTTTCTTCTTCTTTGCTGTGTAATGTCATCTTAGTGTCTTCAGCAGGACGGTTGTAGGGTGAGGACATAGAAACAGATGAATAAATTACAACTATATATATACTAGGGTCAATTCATAAGTCATGGTTGCAATCGTCAAAAAAAGAAACTGCAGCAGATAGAATACAATGCTACTAACGGATAGCGTCTATATGTTGGGTGGAAGCAGTCAAAAGATACGTACTTCCGAATTTGTTGTTTGATCAAGCTGATGTGGCCCCGCGTAACGTAGTCGCTAACGCTCTCGCCTTCAGTGCGAGCGGTCCCGGGTTCGATTCCCGGTGGGAGCACTCGGTCGAAAAAATGTAAAACGCTTTTCCAAGCCAGCCACCGTGAATGAGGTTTTCCTGGGTTTTCCTCATTCTCACTAGGCAAATGCCGGGGTGGTAGCTCGCTTATAGGTCCCAGGCCGCTTCCTTCCTTCCCCAAAACCTTTCTTTCTTCCCTTTCCGCGGATAGTGTGATCGCCGAGGGACGTAATCCCTCAAAAGTGACGGACCATCAATGCCGAAAGTCCACAAATCTAAACCCTACAATCCTAAATAGATCAGGCTGATTTATTTTACTAAATAGGATTGAATATTGAATTGTACAGTCAGATGCAAAAGTTCTTTCTGCTTGGTAAAATTTATTTTGAAAATAACGATGGTATGGCTGGAACATACAGAAAATTACTTTGTTTTTAATTTACTGAAAACTGTACTCAAATTGTCTTTCAATTCTGTAGCTATTTACGAAATTAATTTCATCAAACGGAAAGAATTTTTGTCACTTACTGTACAATACTTTGTTCCTATACTATCTAAGAAAATTTCGGACCTCCGGAATTTTTTGTTCTTCTAAAAATTATGAATTTACACAAATTTTTGTTAAGCTAGTTTGCCTCGTCGCAAGAATCTTGAAGCTGGCATTTAAAAATCTTGCAACACCATCTTTCTATTTACTGTTTACACTTTACAACTTTCTGAGAGCAAGAAGGATATCTCAATTCATGCAGCACTGCACTCTAGTGGACAAATAGTAAATCTTCTCATTATAAACACGTATTTTGGCGTGCTTCTCCTCCCCGTCCAAAAGAATCCGTTGTTTCGGAAGCTGCGAAACTGGTTTCTTTTATATGTCAGTAAAAGGGTGATAGCAGGTAGAAAGCAAGATGACCCAGAAAGTTGCACATGGTTTGTTTGACTCCTTACAAGCTGAAAAAATTGTTGCATGTCCCTTTCAAGTCTATGTTTACATGGAGAAATATTGCAGGGTTGCAAGATTTTTTAATGACAGATACAAGATTTTTTAATGACAGATACAGTGTTGCCAGAATAACATTTTCCCCAAAATCTAAGTTAAGGCAGTGAGTAGAGGAACGAACCTAACTGCATTTGATTACGTATCATGTTGCCTTGGAATCCTGTGAACTACTTTGCAAATAAAAGTTTGTAATAAACAAAAGAGTTTTTAACATACAGTTATTAAAATTAAATAATAATGTTATTTGAAAAGTAGTTCATATGATACCAAAACAACATGATACATAATCAAATGCAATTGAGTTTGTTCCCCTAGTCGCTGTCTTAACTTAGATTTTGGGGGGAAATGTTGTTTTGGCAACATTGTAACACTGAAAATTCTTGAGGTTCATATTTTCTGTTGTAGAATAACGTTATCTATGATAGTGGTAAGTTGCATTCCATTATCTCCTTTCACTTACGAATAAACAAACAAAAGAAAATTGGTAAATTTAGTATTATTTTTAGTATGTCAGTCTCATAAGACAAGTGAACAAATTGGTGGGATGATAATGTGGAAGGAAACGGAAATACCCGACAAAACCTACGGACACGATGTTGTTCACCACGAACTTACTTCGCTGGAGATCGAACCAGGACCTCATGTGTCAAAGGTAAGCACTCTACCACTAAGCCTCCCTGCTATATAGTATGTGATTGAGCACTTTGTTTTGACACGTGTATTTCGAAGGACTGAAACCGTTTCGAAAATCCAGGATGGCAATTTTCCCCTTGCTCCCCTCCTGCGGGTAGTCAGAGTACAGATTTCTTTTTAATTTTATCTTGTACTCTCGCGTGTGCCACGCTGTTGTCTAATTTCAATGTCTTCCTGTATTCTTCAAACATTTTTTATGTTTGACATGCCATTTGTTGTAATCGGAGTGAATAATGACATTACTAAAGGCATAAACAGGCAAGACTGCATTCTAATCCACAGTATACGAATATGTTGTTAGTCGACCAGTATAGAAATATGAATTTATTAAAAGCTGGTTATTCGTTTCGAATTACGTAATATATCTTTTCCCTTTCTGATTCGATGCAGTTGTATTTCTTATTGCCGCGTGCGATATTACTTATTTTTACTTTTTGGACTGTAATCCGTGAAATTGTTGTGAGGATATCCTGTAGAAAGCAGACGGAACGGCGTGAAGCACCACTCTTTTACATTATCCACGGCACACAAGCGCAAAATTGCACTTCACTACCTATTTTATTTGTAGCGTTTTATTTCCTCCATGTACTTCGTGACTAGTGGCGCCATGCTGGGGATTTTAAGTGGTAATCTGATACAACTGAGGGCCATCTTCAAAAGGGGAGAACACCTTCTTCCCTCCGCCCCGGCTATTTTATTTTATACAACCTGTTGTCCATCCGTCTTCGTTTCTTATTTTTTTTTCCTCTAGAGACAGCAGCTGTAAATGGTTGAAACCAAGGGTCACATCACAATGGAGGGTTGCCTAGGATTGCAATAGTCATTGTCTGCTAGTACGCACGCGAAGCATAGTTGCCAGTTCTAAAATAAGTTCCTATGCTAGAGATTTTTTTTTTTTTTTCATTTTGATAGTATTTTCAAGTAATACATCACTCAATAAGTTCGTAGGATAACTAATAAAACAACCACTTTTAGGCAAAATTCAGCTTTATTCATGAACATAACTCCCTTCAAAATTCATTCCAAAGCTTCTCTAACTTTTCTATACCTTTTTAATAGAACGATTTATCTTTGGCTTCAAAATAGGCTTTAGTTTCGGCAGTTACTTTTTATTGCAGCCAAATCTCTTTCCATGGAGCATCCATTTTACATCTCCAAAGGCTAGTAGTCGCTGTGAGCCAGATCCGGAGAGTACGATGGATGGGGGAAGCAATTCAAAGTGCAATTCGTGCAATTTTGTCAATGTTGCGATCGACTTGTGACAAGTTTCATTGTCTTCATGAAACAGCACTTTTTCTTCCTCATTTGTGGTTATTTTTTCGCAAGTTTTTTCCTCCAAACGCACCAATAACACCATATTATATTCGTGATGGTTTCTCCCCTAGTAGCAAGGTTGGTTGGCCCACCGTTGGGGATTGAGTGGGATTTGGTCAAAACAGTGGGTGATGGTCGGTACAAGCCTATAGTGGAGAAACGTACGTTGGCCCACCGTTGGTTAAATGTATGGTTGGCCAACCAACTATTCTCCCGACCTTAACGCAACTATACTCGAGTTGACTGTTTTCCCAACCAAGAAATACGTTACTTTAGCGTTGGCTAAATAACGGGGAATCGCTCTACGAAAAGCATTTTTTCCCACCCCACGACCACTGATTTTTATCGTTGGGTAAAGGTCGCTAACTCCAACATACTTGATGTTGGTAGAGTGCGTTACTGATCATGCGCAGTTCTTCACCGCCATATTAGAAGTGTTGTGGTCATTGCGTTGTCTCTCTACTTACAGAAAAAAGAGTGTGATCAAACTTAAGTGCTTTTGTAAAAAGATTTAGACCTGATGCAAAAAACCAGCACTATTCATAAGTGAAGAACACAAGACAAGACAAGACAAGAAAGGTAAGTAGGTTATATAATCATTCTATATAAAATAATTTCCATACTTTTTTTTTATGGAAACATGTGGGTGAACAGGTTATGATTGTGCATGGAGTGCTAATGTAGAATAACATTGAAATGATTAATATCCATTTTAAGAAGGCAAAATTAGTTTACGTGAGCTAGTTACACTCTTCACTGGGTTACAGTACAGCAGATGTCTGCATGGAAATTAAGAGTTAATAAATATTTCTGGGTTCAGTTTGGCCGATTATCTTTGGCTACAATGCATTGTTCCTGCGCATGCACATTAGGTTAGGTTAATTCTGCTCTTCCACCCAAGTGTGACATAATGCTTTGACTTTGTATAAGTTTATGCATTAGTAACGATTCTCCAGTCACTTGAAAAAAGGGAAATAGTGCCAAAATGTACTGAAAACAGCATGCAATAAACTTTAAGACATATGCCCCTTGTACTTAGATTTTGAGTGAATTGCCAAAGTCCCAGCCAATTTCAGAAACTTTGCCGAATATATTGAACAATTAGGCCTAGTTTTGGTTTTCAGAGGAACAGTGTGTATCAGTTAGGAGATTTTTGTTTTTTATGTACTGGAATGGGCATTACTCGAGCACACAATTCTACCAAATTTTGACACGTTTCCTATATTTTCAAGTTATGTTAGGGCTTTGTATTCCTTTTAGCAGAGCATGCATTAAGTGAGGAGATCAGGGTTTGCCCAAGTGGGCCCTGCCCGATAAAACCCACCGGGTTTTTTCGGGTTGGACCCACTTGAAAAAAACCATCTGGGTTTTTGAGGTTTTTGTTACTATTTTTATTGGTACAACTAAGGCGATCATATTGAAAGTGATTTTTATCAGATTTTGAACTTTCATTGGGCGAATCAGATGCTTTCACGTTAAGGTACTCAACAGCATTCAACATAAGACATTTATAAACTTTAGAATGCACTGAATGAATAAAAAGAAAAAAACCTTCTCTTAGCTTGAGATAATTATAGAACAAATTAAAGTGCAGATTATGCTTATAGCCTATTTGAAGTAAAATATGCAATTTTATATTTTAGAAGATACTTTCCGTGAATAGTGTGCTCGCCAAATGCGACACCGAGGGACGTTATCCCTCACAGAGTGAAGGTACTACCAGTAAACAGGGTGCGAATTGGCGGGGGGGATGCCAGGGATTTCCCCCCCTGACAAAAATCTTTCCCCCTCTGGAGAAGAAAAATTTTATCCCTGGCAGGGATAACTTTTCCCCCCTCTGGAGTATTTTTGAATAGACATGAAGATAGAAAAAAAGAACAATTCTTACGTTGTGTAGCTAACCTAAATATTGCTGACTGAAAATTTATGAAACATCTCACATCTCAAATGTTTTGTACTTGTTAGTAAAAAAAAAAAAAAAGAAAAAAAAAACCACTATATTTCAAGTGTGTCCCAATTGGTGTTATGCCGATGTGTGTTTTCAAGTATCTCACTCGAAAGGGGGAGGGACAAGTTGCTGTGACCGAGATCCTTCAATAGTTGGATGTAGACATGTTGCCACACTGAACTATTTCGCGGGTTTTGCTGTGCACTTTAGCCATTCTAAGTAACCTACGATCTTCACTCGCCAAGAACAAACGACTGAATGACTTCCTTCCCCAAGTAAAGGGATGGTTTCCTCCGCAAGAGGGCTGCGGGGGTGGGTCCGAAGTATGCAAGGAAATCGAAGGGGGTGGAAAGGTCACCAAATGTTTGAGTCTGCAGTTACTGGAAAAGAACCCGTGTTACTTGAAAATAACTTTACTCCAATCGGAAATTAGAATTTCGTATTTTTATTCCACCACCGTTCTATATATATATATATATATATATATATATATATATATATATATATATATATATATATATATATATATATATATATATATATATATGTATGTATGTGTGTGTGTGTGTAAGGGGAGGACTGGGTGCGCATATGGGTGAAATTCATCCCCCCCTGGGAAAATTTTTCAATTCGCACACTGCCAGTAAATATGTACTGCATTAGTGAAAATGCTAGTATTATTTTTGGCATTAGTGCCGTAACGCCGGACCAATTTGAAAACTGGAAAAAGCACCAAAATGCACTGCATTCGGTTATATTTTGTTGGATTACATCAAATTATGTTACTTTACGTCAGGGGCATAAAAACTACTACAGCACAGAAACACAAACCAACCTGTGCTAGGTGGCCATTAAAAAGCACGAATGCTGTCGAACCGAGTCAGGGCAGGGAGACCCGAGCGGAGCAAGGAGTTGCGTCCGAAGGGAGCAGGTGGGTATACGCGTAAGCGAGGGTAGTGACAACGTTCCCGTTCTCTTGGAAGTCACTTATCAAAACTGAGGCTGGTAAACTTTTCCGATTTCAAGAAGAAAATCATGCACAACAGTTTCCTGGGGTTTCGTTTCCTTAAATAAATAGTCCGCTAAATAGCCCTCGAAATGCTCTTCCTTCTTCCCCAACACCTTGCCTTTCGCGCTACAATATCATAACAAATATACCTCTCCGCGAAATAGTCCTTCCGCCTCAACATACTGTGCCGCTTACAAAATCAAAAACAACGAACAAAAAACAACTTTCTTCACTTTTACTAGTTTACTTACCCCACTTTCACTCATTCTTACTCGCAAACTTAAATAAATTCTTCAATTGACCGGGTAAATTTCCTAAAATTGGTCCGGTGCTACGGAACTTAACCCTTATTTATTATTATTATTTTATTTATTTTTGGTTACCTTTGATGGTAGCACAAGTATTCTTAAGTAAAATTTGGTTTTCCAACAACAGCTGTTTAGTCCAGTTATTTGTTGCTCCTCCTCAAATAAGCATTCTGTAGAATCAACAGCAGCAATAGCGTAAAAATTCTTGTCAAATTTAAGAAGCGTAATGCTCAGAGTTCCGAAAACCGTGTGACGCTTATTATTTCAAGTGCTGAATTCAAATTTCCATACTACTAGAAGTTTCGATGTACAGTAAAAAAAGCTTGGATTTTAGAAAAAAAAAAAAAAAAAGAAAGAAAACATCGCGAAAGAAATGCTCGGGAAATTCCCATAATTGAACACAAAGTATCGGAAGTGAACTTCACCGATAAAACTATTTATTTTATAAAACATGAGTTGTGTATTTGTTTTAAATTAATATTTTTGGCGAACGTCATTGAGGCTCCCGGGATGATTCTATCTACATTTATTCGTTCGTCTGCCTGTATCACACATACTAAACGGTACTACTTTCAGTGTTTTAAGCTTAAATTTTCAGGGCACAATCAGGAGATTTTCTGTAAATTTCCTGTACAGACTTTGGCTGCATAGCAATGTAAAATTTCAAAATGGCGGCCATTTTGTTCAAAATAGCGGGTGTCCACACTACAAATCAAGAGACATTGAAATATTTCGAAAAAAACAATTAAACCGGAAAATACCCATATGGGCTCAGGTGGGTTGTGCTTTTTCAAAAAGACCCGGTTTCTTTCAAACCCTGGAGGAGCTCCATTACTACTTGCAGATTGACTTCAGGAGGGCTCAGCAGGGTTGGCTGGTTTAAACCATGATTGAAACCTTGGTTTAAACCAGCTGGTTTTTTTCCAAAAAAAAAAAAAAAAAACTGGTTTAAACCAAAAAAACAAAATGTTCGTAAAAGTGTAACTATTCGTAAAATTTTGATGAACACATATTTGTGGGCTATCACGTTTCACTCCCATATATTATTCGTACTATATTCAGACTAGTGATGAGCAAATGCAAGACCAAGACCAAGACCCGGGTGGTCTTGGTCTTGGTCTTGGTCTTGCACATGCGGTCTTGGTCTTGGTCTTGCACTGGAACCCTCGGTCTTGGTCTTGGTCTTGGTCTTGCACACCTAGTCTTGGTCTTGGTCTTGGTCTTGCACACCCAGTCTTGGTCTTGCTTGCAAGAGTCTTGCATGTTTTGCTTTTAAGAAATCTATGCTTGTCATAAGTCAATTTTACTCTGGATATAAGGGATAATAAATCCTACATTGCGTCAATGGTGAGGGAAATACAGTGTATGTTTCTAAATGTAATATATTTTATCTTCGTGTAAGTGTGATGATACTGTACAACATAGGCGATGGCCTTTACTTTTTTTTTCAATGTGTGATCACGCTTCATTACTTATAAGATAAATCACAACATTTCGTAATATTTTTATATGTTTTAACAGACCCAACACTCCACTGGTTCCCAAACTGGGGAGACTACCCCTGACAGTGCGCATGAAAGAAAACCAAGACGGCACAAATACCATAAATTGCAAAATTATTTTTACACTCTAAAGGCGTCAGATTTTTTTTATTTACAACCACGATTAGCTCATCTTTGTATTGAACAAACTCCCAATTAAATATTGAAATTTTGTTTTACTGATTCTAATATGTACTGTATGGGACAGAAACAAGGACATTACGCAAAAACAATGAAACAATTAGACTTTCGAAATGTGGGCATGGAGAAAAAGGAGCGAATCAGCTGGGTTGAACGGAAAACGAATACGAAGGTTTTAGAAATATTAGCAGTAGGGAAGAAAAGAAGAATTTTAGATGTAATTAAGAGGAGGACATTGGCTGAGGAGGAACTGTATTATGAGGGACGTGCTAGAGGGAGGGGGAGAAGGAGATTGTAGTTGAAGAAAGATATTAAGACAGAAAATTGCTACGTTAAGACGAAGAGACTAACTGAGGACCACAGTCATCGAAGATTCTCAGCTGCAGCAAGTGACCTGCCAACAATGGCAAAATAGCTATTATTATGACGATGATGATATGTTTTGCAATATTGACCAAAATAGAGAGAAAAAATTAAAATAATAATAATTAAACCTTTTAATATTTTAGAATATGAAATTAAATTAAATTTGTGAGTTTTACGTCCCACGATTATGCCGGCTAGGCTAAAGGAGACAGTGATGATGAAAAATAAATGAAAATGGTGGAAAGAAGAAAGTGGGAGGAAACGGGAGAGCCCCGAGGAAACCCACGCACACGTTGTTTGCCCACCACAAAGTTTACTTGGCGGGGGCTGGGATCAAACGCGGGACCCCAAACACCAGAGCTGAACGCTCTATCACTGAGCCACCGCGGCCCCAATATTTTAGAATAATTTGAGTGAAAACTGAAAACGACTCAACTGTCTATGTCTTTTGTGTAAATTCAATTTATATAAATACTTTTGACCTACATTAGAAATACATAATAACGGCATAAAACTTCAAGTTATGTGAAATAAGTACGAAATCACTCTCAGTTGTGAATATAGATTATTTATTGTTGTATAATGTTATATCGTTGAATCCTAGATATGCCGTATACCTAAGGGGGCTATAAGTTATATTGATAAACAATTATTCAACGTATAAGCATCCACCTATGAAATCAAACTTGCGGTCACATGCGCTAAGTTTCTGTCAATGTCATGAAAATGTTATTTCAATATTAATTTTATAAGTACGCATTAAAAATTTCCAACGGATGCTTGAACCTCAGAGCCAAGGCCATACCCATGTAGTCGGCACCTATGGTGTACGGAATTGCCGATGTTCAATACTAAATTTCTTTAGTTTTGGAAGAAGAACACCACTAATATGTTTTGAAATTAAATGAAATATCTAGTTTAACGTCCCACGATTATTACACTGAGGCTAAGGGAAACAGTGATGATGAGAAATGGTGGAATGAAGAAAGTACGAGGAAACGGGAAAACCCACGCACAAGGTGTGTTTGTTCACCAAAGAAGCTCACATAGCGCAAGCTGCAATCGAACCAGGGCTCCATGTACCAGAGGTGAAAGCTCTACCACTGAGCCACCGTGGCCATAACATTTTCTAGTTTATTTTTACTTATCCACTTCTTATGGACACAACTATTATTCGTATGATTTCCCAAAATCAATCATGGGCCGTCGTGAATGATCAAATGATGACCAAAGTAAATCAGACACTGAAGTTATTATATCTTGTAACAATTCATAGAATTATGCTTTCGGTCGTCTCGTGAACAACCGATTCAAAAAACGACATACTGTAGCTATATGTTACAGGAGCAGATCGACTCACATGGATTGCATAAACTTCTGGGAACACATTCACTCTGGCGGTATTTTTACTGGAGCCAAGAAGTTCACGTGAAAGATGTAATGATTTCCCCCTTCCTTTTTACATTCTATAAAAAATTAAGTAGTACCATACTTGTGCAAGACTCTTGCGCAAGAGTCTTGGTCTTGGTCTTGGTCTTGCAGGTATGGTCTTGGTCTTGGTCTTGGTCTTGCACCCCTTGGTCTTGGTCTTGGTCTTGCATCGGGATTCCTGGTCTTGGTCTTGGTCTTGGTCTTGGTCTTGCATGCAAGACTCTTGCAAAAACTGCAAGACCAAGACTCTTGCGCTCATCACTAATTCAGACCTAAATTCCCCATTCTTTACTCAAAGAGATTATATTACAAAAGCAACTTTTTTATGTGACTTTATGGATGTTTCTTTTGTGATTTTTTTATAGTTTGTTATTATTGTTATGCAACCAAAGGAAAATTCTAAACATTGTTTCGTTTTAATAATGTTTACTATTGATAAAATACATCGAAGTACCGTACTTTTTCGGGGAATGGGGTCATACAAACCCCACTGGAGGCAATTATTGAAATAACAAGAATCTTTGGTAACTATTTTTGTATAAATTGGTCAGAGCTTAAGTGGACTCAATTCGTATCTTTATTCACTTTTCTTACTGATATGCAAAGTAAGTAGTTATATTTCTTTAACTTGGACTAATAAAAGTCGTAGTGAACTGACTTCGACCAAATTAGTTCTTCTGTACTCTGTAGTACTTTGAAATTGTCCATATGTAATTCTGTATAATGGTTCCATTTGTGCAATTGTTTATCTTTTTGTCCTGTTCTAATGACTCTTGATGATTATATTGACAAATATGTAAAGATTAGTCAACGTATTTTTACCAGGAGTCCTTCGTGAGTGAGTCGGCAGACGTATCGCGTTTGTGGCCAATTAGTCCCGGTTTCGAGTTCAAATAGAGGACAATTTCTCTTGGATGTAAGCCGAGAAGCAGTTTGGATTCCGCTTTAAGCTTATGTGACCCCTTCCAGCATAACCCGGTTGTTGCATACTAACACCAAGGCGAAAAAAGCTTATTTCTGTCCATATGTGATATAAATACATAGAGCAAATTATTTAAACAAAAAAAAAAAAAAAAAAAACCTGGTATAAACCAAAAAGACCGGGTTTAAAGCAAAAAAAACTGTTTTTTTGGTTTTTCAATAAAAACCATGGTTTTTGCCAACCCTGGGGCTCAGTATAAATACAGTGTGAACGTATGGCACACAAACTACAATGCACAAAACACGAACTAACTTGTACTAGGTGGCCACTAAGAAACACGAATGCTGTCTGAGTCAGAGCAGGGAGGCACGAGCGAAAGCGAGGGGTGCGTCCGTACGGGGCAGGCGCGTCATCGGCGGAGGGTGTACGCATAAACGAGGATAGTGGAGACGCACACTTTCTCTCACTCAAAATTCATTTAAATATGCTGTGCACTGACAGTAATTTCTTACATTCACACTTCCATTCTTTCATAAAAGATGTTTCACATCGTATTTAGCTATAAATTTTCTTTTTGGTAAGACATTGTGCTCGAGTGGAACCGCGAAATATGTGCTAGGCCTGGTTGTTGGCTATTTATTGTGTTTTTTAAGTAGCACTGTATCTGTACGTGGAAGGAACTATGAGCTGTAAGACACGTGTCCTTCGTACCTCTGCTGTCACATAAGGAAGTTAAGGCTAGACATACTTATTTGTATCCACATGTTACTATTTAAACCAAGAAAACCAGCGTATTAAACCATAAAAACTTTCAAGAAACAGGGTTTTAACCAACCCTGTTTATTGGGTAATTAAATAGGATGATACTAATTAGCTACTTCATTAATTTGTAAAATATGTATTAGAAAAAGGTTTCGGGGCGCGGAAAGTGAAAATGCAGGAAACGGTTAAGGTAATTTTGTAGTTTAGGTTGTCAAGGCGGAGGGGGGGGGAGGTATTTAGAACAAATATACAGAAAAATTCCTCTGAAAACGAACGATTTAGGACTCACCTAAGCATTTTTTTTTTCAATAATTTGACGAGAATTCCTGACAAAAAATGTGAATGTAGTTTGTTCTCAAAATGTTCTTTATAAAAGAGTTTATCTGATCAGCCTTTATATACACACCTCGTTTCCAAGTTTCATCTCCTCTGTTAACCTGCTTCGAGAAAGCAAACGTGGCGCATCAATGTGTATTGTAACTCACTCATACGTGTAAACCATGCGTCCAAATATGTATTTGTGGGCCTGTCTCGAAATATTATATTTATATTTTTATATTTAAGGTGTTTTATATTGTAATGTATTGTATTGTTGTATTTGTTTCTCTTCTTTCTTTATCCAATAGCATATTATAAGTATACACGTTGATTTCAGGATGTTTCATGTGGTGGAATTTGACGAAGAATCTGGGGGTGGCTTGGGGATTGTTCATTCGGAATGGCTAACTCCTCGAAAGACGGAGAGTTTCTGGCCACCTTGTAAAGAATCAAAAAGATTCAATAAACTTTTGGAAGATGGCGTAATTCCTGAGGACTCTTGGAAGCTGTATAAAATCAGAAAAGTTCATTACGTAACAGGTTAGTTAATTATCTTTCCTTTGAGCTATGGTAGCGACCCTGCATTTACAAAAGTGTATTCCCCTCCACGCTTCCCAGGATAGCGGCTGGACAGGACGTTTGGGCGCTACCATTTCACCGCGGACGTTTCGGCGCCGGACGTTTGGGCGCGAAATACATAGTAAAAATTACAATTTACGATATATAAAGTAAGCTAGGCACTGAAAACTAAGCGCGAATCAAGATATATATATACATTTCCTGCACTTCTGTCTTTATCTCACCTCATTTATCTATCTATTTTCTATCTCTACTTTATTTATTAATCTAAATTAAATAGTTTAATGCGATTGTGACATTTGTTGCCTAACATCGTCATGGCTTAATTTTTCGCTTGTTCACGATTCTTAAAATTTGTTTTCTTTCGTATTACGTTGCCAAACTCTTCTCTCCAAGTCCAATAAAGAACTACCAATAAAAGATTTCCGCGCACTCTAGTTGAGGAAAGTGGCCCCGCGTAGCGTAATCGCTAACGCGCTCACCTTCGGTGCGAGCGGTCTCGGGTTCGATTTCCGGTGAGGGCACTCGATCGAGAAAGTGTAACACGCTCTTTCAGGCCAGCCAGTCTGAATGAGGTTTTCCTGGGTTTTCCTCATTCACACCAGCAAATGCCGGGGTACTACCCTAATTTATAGGTTCCAGGCCGCTTCTTTCCTTCCCTTTCCCCAGATAGTGTGCTCGCCGAGGGACGTCATCCCTCAAACGTCACGGGCTAAATGGCCTTAGATGCCTAGAGCCCAGAAATCTAAAACTTCTAAATCCTAATAGAGTTGAGGGAGAGATGTTAATACAGAGTGTCTAAGACATTGAGTTTAGGAACTGCAGTGTGCTGTATTACTGGTATCACTTTATATATATATATATATATATATATATATATATATATATATATATATATATATATATATATATATATATATATATATATATATATATAAACATTCCAATATAAAAGTCAAAACTTAACATACTTTTTTCGCCTCATTGTAAGCATTTAAACTGGCGAAAGTGGCGAAAGGAAAAAAAAAAGAACGATTTCAAAGTGAAAAATAATAGTTAAGTGTACATATATTGATCATTTAGCCACTAAAGATGTGTTTTTGACATTCACTTATTGCATAACTGCAGAAGTAGGTTTAAAGTTTTTTTTTTTTTTTTATTTTTTTTTTAATAATGAAATAGTCTCACTACGTATGTAATGCAGTCAATCATATCTAGTCTGGTCTACTTACCTTTGGCTTGAAAATTTATCAAATAAAAAGTACACTTAACTTGGTTGAAACTTAAATTTACGAAATTTAATTGTTAATTAAGTTTTTAGAATTTTGAAATTTCAGTAATTCTAGTATGTAAAACAAAATCAAGTATAATTCAAGGACTTCCACGACAGTAAACATCTTCTGATATCTTGATTCGAACTTAGTATTCAGCGCCTAACATAATGACTTTTTAATTTAACTCGCGTCCAAACGTCTGTCGCCCAAATGGCTTCGCGTCCAAACATCCGGTGCCCAAACGGCGGAACCCAAACGTCACGTGCCGGATAGCGGAATATAAATACCACCTTGAAAAATGGCATTATTATTTTACCTACTGCTATTATTATTTGGTATGCAGTGCAGTAAATACAAAGATATTCCCCTCCGTCCGGACATGTTAGTATACTGACTTTTTTTCTTTAAGAAACATTAGCTGTCTGTGCCGTTTTAAAACGGTCGAATTAATGACCCTACAATTCATATCCTATATTGCGAAAAGGAAATGTCCCGTTTGAAATAATCACGCAATGGGTTCGATTCCCGGCTGGAGCTCATGCGTTTCGGATTCCACGTTAACAAGTTGGTCCACGTCTCATAGCCTCGCTGCTGAACGGGACGTTAAACTCAAAATCAACGCAATGAATCTCTTGAAAATTATTAGCTTTATTCACTTACATTAAATATACTTGGTTTTCTTTCTCATTAGAAATTAAACATATCGTTCCAGCCTGACAGCTACTATTACATTATGTTACGCTCCTAAGTAAACACTTCCAAATTAACTAATTAGGAAAAGATTTTTTTTTATTTTTATTTTTTTTTATTTTTTTATTTTTTTTTTTTTTACTAATTTTCAATTTTATTTTATGTCGGAAGCTGCACTTCATTGACGTTAGCTTTGCATCAGAAGTTCTATCTATTGTAATAGACTTAGTGGAAGATCTTATTAACGAAATTTCCACGTCCTTTATCCATGTAATGTATCTCTTCAGGTGACCTATTGATTGCACGAAGAAAAGAAAGGGATGCTCAGTATACTTCGGATTTGTTAAGTGATGCAGAGGAAGTTAGAAGAAAGAGGAAAACTAGTCGTAATGCACAATATGTGGAAAGTGATGACACAAGTGAAGAAGATGATAGTCAACGAACCCAGAAAATAATTTATCCACGTATGAACTCTAGAGAATTGTTCAGGGAATCAGAGGCCCATTCAGTTTCGTCACCTTCAGAAAGTAACCAAAATGCAATTGGGAGAAATGCAGGAAAGTCTTCAAGTGCCATTGGAGGCGAGGATGGGGCGACCTTCAGCGCTGAAGAAACATCTTCATTAAGCCCAGAACAATCGAAAATCAACACGGTCGGTATGTACTTCCTTCTTTTAAAATGTAAATTTTTGGCGTTCAGACTTCAGGGACGTATTTCGGGTGTTCCTCCCCCCCATCTGCACCCAAGGTTGAAAACCCTGTGCATTTTACATAACTTGAGTCGAAATTTATGCATCTCATTCCGTAAACTAGTTTTAAACTTCCGATTTTACACACACACACACACACACATATATATATATATATATATATATATATATATATATATATATATATATATATATATATATATATATATATATATATATATATATATATATATATATATATATATATATATATACGTTCCTGCCAGATTTCAATAACTTTCGTGAATACAGTGTATCATTTTGTTGAATGTTGATGTACTTTTTCCTCAAAGCATGAAAAGTATGAAAAAGTGTTTGGGATTGCAATCAGTTAAAGATTGGGAATCAATTCGAAATTTAATCCCAATTAGGAAATTTGCTATGAAAATTCATAGCTAATTAACATTTAACTCTATTCCCAATGTTTTTCTCAGGTCTCAAGATGTATTATCCAAAGCGAAAGAAATTATTAAATTAAAGATAACACTGTTTAAAAGAAAAAGTTAGTATTTTCCACCCTGCACCAGACTCCCGCGTGGTGCAGAGCATGTTTGCGGTCAGTAGATAAGCTGGACTGAACGGCTGAGAGGAGAAATTAGAATACCCAAACTGTAAGATCAGTATCATAATATCGGGTTTTGAAAGCAGGCATATAAATGAGTATATCCTAGAATTGTACATTCAAAAATATGTTGCAATGAATGCATTTGAGGCTTGCAGAAGTAAACTTCTTCACCCATTAGCTACTATATCTTTGAAAGCAGAAATGGTTGGTTGGTTTTATACTTTCTATGAAACTGAACTGGTGCAAATATTTATTAATAAATGAATAAAATTCTGAAAACAAAGTTCAGAAATTATTAATAGTACTATTTTTAACTCTTGTGTACTACCATGGGGTCTTTTGGAACCCTAGATTTGTTTCTCATGTTACAGCTGTTAAACAAGTGAGGTTACAATTCATCTTTTCTTGCAGACTATCTCGAGTGTATGCTAAAGATGCATACTAAATATTTAAGTTGTCTCTTTGATGGTTCTGCGTAAAGAACATAATTTAGGTGGGATTCTAGAAGACCCCATGTAATTCCTGTGTAAAAGTGTTCTTGATAGTACACAAGGGTTAACATTCTTAAACAAAAAATGCCGAAATTATGAGCATTCGAAATCGTAATGTTGCAAAAAAAAAAAAAAAAAAATGTTTAAAGTTATTTTCCTTCTATATTTCTTTTTTTTTTTTTTCTATTTCTTAAAAGTTATTATATATGCAATACAGGTTATACTTCATTTTTCCCGCAGGTTTCACGGTTATTGCTAAGCATTTGGCGAACATTAAGGGACGTCTGGAACGTATAGAAGAAACCCAGTCACGCATACTGGAATACATCCACGGAAATTTACGTTCACCGGGAATTTCGCAACCACTGGTATTACCCGACGGTCTGACTCTACCCTGTGAAACTGTATCATTGGTTAAATCACTGGAAGAATGGGCACACAATGAAAATAATGCTACAAGTTTGGTAGGTTTTGAGCTCACTGTAGTATTTTAGACAGTAATTTCCGTATTTTTATATTATACGGGGTGATACTTCCCATTAGGTATCTTACATTTGTTCAATGACACGTGGCAACTTGAAACTGAATAAACAAAGTGGGTCATAATTTCCTTTGTAATTTCGAACATTGATAATGCAGCAACTATGATAGAAATAAACTTTTTCATACCAGCAATTGGCGTCTCTTCTAGTATGAATCTATATAACATGCCTCATAAATTGTTCATATATTAAGCCGCTACAGAGCAGTCAACGACCTTAACGTGTCATGTTAGGGCGTGTGTGGTAGAAACATTCGGCATCTGTTTCTATGAATGTCTCAGTTGTTGTAATATGAATATTCACAACCGCGGAAGCAATTATGAATAACTTCGTTCCAGTAGACATAACCTAATGAAGCCTATAGGGCATATCTTATTTTATAGAGACTTGGATTTGCGTTCGTTGTATTTTGGGCACAAGTTCGGCTCCGCCATCCTAACAGGGACTTTCAGGATTTTCCCACCAGGAGAATTTTAAGACTATGCCTATAGAAAATGGTCATGCCTTAAACATTTTCCCGCATCTTAAGCTGTTATGTAACGTGTGTGTTGTATCTAGATTATAAACAAAATGTTATACACAATGCAATGGAAATATCCCTGAAGTAGCATCCCTGCTTCCTTTGTTTTTGTATCATAAGAAAATAATTATTTATTCAGTGTTGGCGAAATGATTAAAGAGAAATAAGTTTTTCATTGTATATTTGCTACACATTTTAAGGTTCTTTATGCTTCATTATGCTTTTAAAATTCTGTTCGTCATTATTTTCATGTTTGGAAATAATAGCATATTTTACTGTTTGCCTTATCCGGCTAGTTGTTACGGGATGTTTCATATTAAAAATGTTCTGTTTCCGTTCTTTCGTGTGCAAATTGTACTGCTCTGTGCACTGGTACAAATATATGCTATCTAAACATCTCTAAGTAGTGGTATTTAAGAACCTGGAAAAGTCAGGAAATTTGATTTTGCCAAACGAGCAGGAACCCTTTCATCTATTACTTCTAGTTTTCTTCGTTTCTATGCTAGGCAAGGAAAAAATTGATATTTTTAGTTCATTGTGTCCTGCTATTCGTTAGTAACAACTAGTGTATTGGTAATATGTATAATTATAACTGCTTTTATTATATTTGCTTACAGCAAATAGCTTTGAGTACCTTGGGTGGTAAAAGTGTTGAGAAGTTAGTGAGACGAATGTTAGAAAAAGTATTCAGTAACGACGCAGCAAAGAAATTCAACTGGACCGGTAGAAAGGGTAAAGAAGCACTAAGAACCCTGAGAATAATGCAAATACTGAAAGGTATGCTTTGATTGGAAACTCCTGTCTAATATGCACTTTGTTTGAGGACAAATTTTGGACAGTCACCACTCCTATCAAGTACATTGAGCAAAATGCCACCTTCCCCTCCTTCCTCCCGCGATCTGAGGTTCATATGTGCGTTATTGTTGTGACTGAATCTTGTGTAGGTTCCATTCGTGGATAACAGACCTGTAGGATTTACTTACTATTCATTGATGCTCGTTTCCTCCGATAATATGCGCGAAACACAACTTGTACGCTTTACAAATTCAGGGGTGAAAACGCAAAGGGGCGTAACTTGAAAAAAAAAGTGCGTTTTTCTATTATGACTTCCACGTGTTCTATCAACTGTTAAAATGCAGTATCTCACTTCATTATAGTTCCGGCGATATAAAGATTTAAAAATCAAATTTCCCGTAGAACTTTAAATCGCTCTGCTGTAAACTTGGGAAAAATCAAGATACCCCACTTCGAAATGACGGCCTAAATTTCGTTATAGTTTCCTCGTTGGCTTTTGTCACTGCTTAGATTTTCTAATATTTGACCTGTCGGTATCTTGGACAAGGACCAAATGAATGCTCTTTCATTTATCTGGCTTATCACTCAGTTGTTGCTACTAGTACTTACCAAAACAGTTTCTGTGCGGTCATGCAATGAGAGTGCCTAGCTAGATTACATGCAAAATAACGTAACCTTACACAGCTGCTTTCTAGCTTTTATAGTAAAACTTAATGAATCAAATTTGCTGCCAGGTGACATAAAATTTGTCTTCTACGCCATATTAGGACCAACTGGTCCCAAGTTAATTATTATATAAGCGTTTATTACAAGTGTCGACAAAACGCACGGTGACTACCTTCAACATGATGGTCATAAGGCGTTCGGTCCTCATGTTATTATTACTTCATCGTAAGGTATTGCCCGATTTCTCCAGCAATGTTGAAAATATGACATGTCCAGACTTTTGCCTCGGCCTGCGTACATGTAGAATTTTTACAATTAACAATTTGAAAAAAAAATAGTTAATTTTACTGTTATTACTATTAATATTTAGCTTTATAAGAATTTTTCTTTCCCCCAATACAGTGAATTTTGAATTTTATTTTTTTTATTTTTATTTATTTATTTATTTAATTTTATTTAAATGTCAAAAAATTTGAAATAAGTTTTAAACGATGTCCAAAATTTACATATCGTGAACTGTTGCTTCCAAATAGAAGTGAGATTACCAAATGTGAGTGTTTTAATAAGTATAGTAGTGTGGCGGGCCGGCGGTATGCGTTTGCTTAGACCGGCACCCACACAAGAGAGTTTTGTAATTTACCAAAATACTTCTATTTAGTCAACCAAAGTTTCTGCAAAACACCAACTATAACTCGAGCGGTAAAGTTATACTGGAAACAGGAACTCAGCTAACAAAACAGTCTGAAGAATCTTAGTATTACACGGTAGCGTTGGCCGTGGCCAAGACTTATCTTCTAATGGAAACAATGGAATCGTTATCCTGATTAAGGTTTTATAACCAAACAATCCTTTGGGATATCTCTTGAAACAAAACTCGACAAATATGTTCCTTGCAGTAAGCCTGCAGTTTATTGGCTCTAAGCAAATTACAAGAACCAGAGCCGGGGCGATAGTGTAAGTACTGTGTCTATATATAAGAGAGTTTAACTTACGTGGCGACGTTCCAATAGGTAGTAAAAATAACTCACTAAATGTCACTGAATAAAACAAACTAACTGTAGCACTTTTCACAAATAAAACAAAACTGCACTAGACTGGGAGGGCACGAATCAGTCCTAGTGGGTAGGTAGGTAAGAGGTATATTATTTGATCTACCGGTCTGCGAACAGACATCAAATAGGGTAGGCTACCAGAGGTTAAGAACAGGTTACCGTTTGATCTACCGGTCTGCGAACAGACATCAAACAGGGTAGGTGTAAAGGTTACCGTTTGATCTACCGGTCTGCTAGGCAGACATCAAACAAAGTTGGTTACCAGAAGGAATTAAGGTTACCGTTTGATCTACCGGTCTGCGAACAGACATCAAACAAGGAAGGTGTAAGGGTTTACCGTTTGATCTACCGGTCTGCGAACAGACATCAAACAGGGAGTCACTATTTGATTACCGGTGCGTTTTAGGCCAGCTAAGCAATAAACTTAGAGTCTGTCAAAACACACATCAAATAGGGGTGCGACAGAACTTTAGCCGTCAACTTCCTAAGCTTGCCAGCAGTTTCTGGAGCGAGTCCGGGCTGAAGCGAAACTTGCGGAAGTAGATTGCCAAGTTCGGAAGGAGGTAACTTTAGCCGTCAGTTTCCTAAGCAGACCAGCAATTATGGGAGAACCCTGGCTGAACCGTCTAGCTTTCAGAAACAGATTGCCAAGTTACCGTGAGGATTAGGTAGGGTAGTACTTTGACCGTCAGTTTCCTAAGCCGACCAGCAATTATGGGAGAACCCTGGCTGAGCCATCGAGCTTTCGGAAACAGATTGCCAAGTACTGGGTAAACCAAGGTAGTGAGGTAGGTAACCAAGAGATTGAGTAGGCAGGCCTCCGTAGAGGCAGAGAGGTCGGAAGGCAGAGGGATGGACAACTAGAGACTTCTTCGTGATAAGTTCCTGAACTGAGACGTACCTAACGAATTGCGTACTCCTCGTAGTCTGCACGTCTCTGAGGGGTTCAGGAGAGGGACGTTGTCCGACGAGAGAGGCCAAAACATGCGTTTTTAAGGGCCTCGGTCGGAGGTGCAAGCGGCACCAATTTACGGTCTGTGTGCAAAATAGTAACGTGTGCAAACGTTGCACGAAGACCGTAAGGTCAGAGGTTGAGCATGCGTGGAGATCTAAAAAGTACCTAGGGCGGAGCCCGAGGGGGACCAGTATCCTGAAAAGAAAGATTATTGGCTTTGCACACGGTTCGGGTGCTCAAGGAGCTCGGAAGAGTTCCACTCTGAGGGGTGGAGCGTCTAGCTATTGGAACGAGCCATGCCATTAACATCTAGATTGGCTAGAACAAGGTGCCTTGGGCGGAGCCAGGCAAAAGATAAGATTGTGTGTGCGCGCATGCGTGTGCGTGTGATGTGTAGTCCTTGAGTTTAGGTGTGTGAGCCCCTTTCTCTGGAAGAATGATATTACATCGAGATATTACAGAGAATTGTACAAATAGTATCTTAAACTATAAACATATACTAAACATAAAAGATTTCAAGTAGTAAACTTGAAAGGTTTTATACATAATGAACTCAAGACCCTTCAACAGTTTATCTTACTTGTTTTCGACCAAAGACATACATATATATTTAATGCTTCGAAGAACGAAAAAGAATCTTCTTTTTAGAAGCAAAAATGACATTTAAAAAGATACACAATCTATATGGGTTTTCTTAACAGATTCTACCAATAAGAATAATAATAATAATAATAATAATCTAACTTGTTAAAAGACTACATAGATATAGAAAAAAAACTAAGCTTCTGTATCGAACCAGAAGGGGAGAATGTTTATCTAAACTGCGGTTGACCTATAGGTCAGAAAGGGGGAACTCGGTGAAGGCAGACAGGATGTCTGGTTTCCAGCTAGGAAAAAAAAGAACACTCAACACGAATTTGTATTTTAAAAGAAGTAAATGAAATACGAATTCTGTTGCAGTTTTAAAAATGTAAAACAAAAGAAATAATTATTCGCAAAAAATAGTTTGCGAATTTGCGGCACTACAGTCCTTCCTCCTAGGGAAAGAAAAATTTTAACTGTAAGGCAAAAATTTAGATTTTAACTGTAAGGCAAAAATTTTTCGTACTAACTACAATCAAAGTAAAAAAAATTCCAAAATTAAATTTTAACGATAGTTCCTAGACCTAGTAACTCTCTGATTGAGATGAGGTGAATCATCCTCTTGTGATTCCTCGTTAAAAGTTATTTCACCAGAAGCAGCTCGATAAGTAGCATTAAGAGCTGGACTATTTGATTGTACACCTGCAATGATTGTTGGCTTAAAACATATGGTTCTGATACAGTCTGAATTACACCATTTATTCCTATGTCTACAACAATTAAACTTAAAACTACAATACACACAAAGAAATATCAGAATAGTAAACATGATTATATAAGTCAAAATAGAATAAGAAAATACATGATTACTTTGTCTTATCTGCCATTCTTGTTCATTAATTAATTTTTCAACATCCTCAACACGATGGCTGGCATATTGTAAATCTGTAACTTTGTGTATGATATGATTTAACGGCAAAGTAAATTCCATATTCTTAATATTGATCTTTGAGTTTGAGAATATACAACAATCAATGCTATCATTTAGTAGTGGAAGCAAATCTTTACTTGTACTGTTACTTACATATATTTCCTGAGAACTGATTAAGGAATTTGGACCATAAGCTTTACAGTTTTTATCTAAAGTTAATTTTCCAGTTTTATGAATCAAAACAGTTTTTGACACATCATTTCCACAAACTATTGTTAATTTTTCTGGGAATGGCGAAGCAAATAGCCATTCATTATTATCTAATGAAATCCATAAAATATTTCTTAATTCTACTATACGTTTGTTACAATCTGCTGGAATTGATTTAACAAAATCAATAAGTTTTACTTCACAGTCTTCATTACTATGTGTAGGTTTTAACGGAAATGTTTGTTTGCAAACCCTTGAAAATGAAGTTAATTCCTTACAAGTATTAAACATATGTTCATCAATTTTACCATAATATTGTTTCGATACTTCAATAATCAAATACGGATTTTGAGGCTGTATAAAGAAATACTTATTGTCTTTAAGCTCAGTTGGAAATGGAATTAATTTATACATATTAAATCTTAAACCATCAGTCAAAGGTAAACTAATAACATAACCAAGAATTTTCTGATTGAGGAAAACAATGGATCTAGATGTTTTTATTGTCGGGGCCGGTGGCAGGAGGTGATCAGAACTTTTGCGGCCACTGGTGAGGGAGTCCCACCACAGGTCACGAACATAAAAAGAGATTATTAGCGACAATATCTCTACCAAAGGTAGCCGAAATCAAACTAACAGAATAATTAATAAAGGACCACGAAAGGTCTCAAGAATATCACTGACTTAGAGAGTAGCCTGACATTAAAAATGTAATGGAGCTGAGCAGTCTATGGGGCTCGGCAATTTATTAGTACGGTAAGGAGGAGGTCCGTCCTGTTCAAACAATGTCCGACTAACCAGGCTGTCGGCAAGGTGAGTTGATAGAGAGAGAGAGAGCAGGATGAGTGCCTATGTATGACAATAATTAATTACAAAGTTCAAGCACGAGTTTACGAGATTATAAGGGAGCCTTGATCCATGAATGTCCCGCAGGTAATTGCCAGCACTTTAGGGCAGTGGCGGCTCCAAAGGGGGGTCACTAGTTAACGTGAAGCCCACACAACAACGAGATTAATTAGCACACCAAAATAATAGACAACTAGGACTCGTGCAAAGAAATAAATATTTGTAGCGGGACGACAACTTAATAATTAGGCACGTATTATACAACAATGAATTAAAATTAAAGCTAATGCAATGGAGACAGGATTACTAACACACTTAATGGACCTCAAATACATAAACTTCATAAGACAAGGTCAGGCTTGGCTATACTTAAATAATTCAGCCTAATAATAATTTAATCGATAAATCAATAAAAATGGAAGAGATAGTTATCGCTAACAACCTTAGTTGTAGAATCACTTTATAAAAACACAAACGTTGAAATCGGATATTGGGTGCACAGAAGTAGACGTGATTCTGAGTCGATGCGAGGAATCAAGATGCACAATTAAAATCACTAAAACAATTTAAATCACTCACCTCGCAATTGAACACCTACATAGATGAAAGAGTTCCAAGTGGCCTCTGGAGATATCGTCGAGTCCTGTATAAGTCCAGTTGAGCTTAGCGTGGTAACAAGATGTTCGTTGCAACCAAGAATTCCCAGAAGATGTCTGTATTGGTTCGAGCGGTAAAACCAACGAGATGCTTCCACTTCCTACGGAGAGTGAAGTTCTTTCTCCAATCGGAATTCTCACGGCGAATGCAGGAATAGTACTGGAGTCGCAGAACACACACACAGAAGGGTGATGGTTCACTCAACTACAAAAGATAAAGAGTTCGGTCCTCAACAGGCGTGACTGGTGTAGTGGTTCTCGTAGGAACCAGAGAACGAAAGAGATGTGATAATAATGACTTCGACGAACGGCTTCTTCGGAGGTACTTTCTGAGAGAATATAAGTAGGTGAGGTCGTACTTTGAAAACGTTAGATAGGCGTTTTAAATGACTGGGACGCCGAGTTAGAAGTAGTATGAGTTTTATTGTAAGTTGCTTTTGTACAGCGCAGAAGAGTTGATAAGCAATAAGTTGTTATACATCAGAGGTAACTTTAGATGACGCACAAGTCTAGTGGCGTATGCGTGAAACTTGAGAGGGGTCAGAATATGACCAATGATAAAAGAGAAACAAGGGCAGTTCAATGAAGAGATTGAATTACGACTGCCTGCATGTAGTAGTAGTAAACTTACTAGAAACAACGTTCAGCACAGTAACAAGGTTCTTGCTGTATTGCACACACGAAATGAAAACAGAGATGGTCCTTGGTAGGAGAACGGAGATGACGGAGTTCTCCACTAACACAGTGTAATAACACACTCTGAGAATGCACTAAGTTCTTCTCTCTATGACTCTAACAAAGTCAGAGAAGAAACGCAAGTCCGGCGGGCGAAGGACAGAAGCCTGAGCCCGAAGAGTGGGCCGGAGCCCCCGGCGACGAGCACGAAGCTCGTGCCTCGTAGACACACAATGATTTCCCCCTGAGAACAGCTTGTACAGCTATTTTGTATTCAGGGAGTTTATTCACACGTTACGTACGTGGGAGTATAGTAGGGTGGTATCTTCCCAAAAGGGCGGATACTCGTGTGCAATGAAATTAGTCTTTACGTTTAGATTGGGTACTGATAATCTAAACGACTATTTAGGGTGTTAACTAGAATAGTCACGCATGCGCGTTATTACAAACAGTATAAGGCTTTAGCGTCATCTAGTACATAATATCCAAATTAAAAGTCAAAGGTTAATTTGATATTACAAAGAAAATCAAGCTTTATCCAGATTTTACAGGTTTCTTAATCGTTTCACAATGATACCAAAAATACAAGTGTTCCCAAGACACTTATTTTATACGGTGTCAAAATAGACATATTTAGTATTTTCGAAGTGTCAACTTCGGCGCCAAAATGTTAATTATACGTCTACCATGTTTTTGAGAACATCTGGGCTTAAACAGAGGACAATGAGAGTATTCAGAAAATAACATCAGACTCTCAGATAAGACACAAGGGTTAGATATTCCCTTGCACGTGCAGCGAATCGAAGGTTATAGGTTACCAATTCAGATCTGTTTCTCAAGATGCAAAGAGGGGAGAAAAAGATATGAGTTTCCTCTTACGAGAAAACAGCTACTTTAAGTATTCGTCTGGCTTAGTCATTCCACAGAAAGAACAAAATATAAAGAGAGAAATTTAACATTGACTAATACCTGCAATAATTACATGGCAATAAAGCAATTAAAAGGTTTTTAAATAGTAATTATGAATTTAATAACAGTAAGAAAAGCAAAAAATTAGGTCGGCCCGAAGGCGCCTCAGGTCGGCCGCTACAGTCCTCCCGCGTAAAATAAAAAAAATAGACGAGGGAACTGAGGAATATTTTTTTTTTGACTACTTGGGCTTAATTTTTTTTTTCTTTTAAGAAAAATTAAGTGGCAATATTGTTTTTAAACTTTAGAGTTGGCAACACTTTTTTAATCTTTAGGATTGGCAACACTGCTTAATACTCATACATAGATATATTCAATTAAAATTTCTTAGTCCTAGTTGGCAACACTTACTAATTCTTTAAGTAAAGTTCATAAAGGTAAAATTTTTTTTTTTTTTTTTATACCAGCGAATATTATTTTATACACAATTATAGCTAAATAATCGAAGTACTTAAATCCATAAAGTAAAAACCCATTGAAATAATTATATAGTATTAGGTAACACCATAATAAAATAATATGACACAAAAGTAATTATATCAGTAGTACCGAAGTATTCACTAGAATCCCAAAATAGCTTAAATATATATTTTTTTTGTGTATATAAGAAGATATACGATTATCTAAAGGTCTAATACCTAGGTCATACCCAAACAATTAAAAGTTAAAGGAAGGTTTATATATATACACCTATAACTAGAATTAATTATGAGAACCCAAAATTATTATTAAACTACGTTAATAAACAAAGTTATCATTAGACTACCAATTATTTAGATATAAAATCTCGATTGTGAGTGAATCACAATTTAAGAAATTACTACATGGCTCTACCAATGGTTATATATGTATCATACAAAGAGTTCCCTAGTTGGTACGATTTGTTCCTACATATTTACAAAACTAAGCTTTGTTTGTAAAAATATACAAAGACTAACAAGGCCAACACAACCTGATTTTGTATAAATACACTATACCTATTAAAACACTATAGCGAGGGATAACACAAATGACTTCAATTATGTACAGTACACATTTAAAATATATTTTTTTTTACTCAGTTTTTATAGTTATTATTATTATAATACGAGTTCCTATATATACAAAGGATATACCTATGTGTAAAGGAGATGGATGACCCATACTAAAATAATATAGTTATATATTAAACCCAAGTAACATGCAATTATGCTTTACAAATCAATTATAACTACAAAGGAAGTATATATAGATAATAAATATTTACACGCATTTTTTTTTTACTAATTTGCAATCATTAACGATAGTTGTATTCTTGACCTCTCTAGACATTCAAGGAACTGCACATTTCCTAAACGAAATTTCCACTAGGTATATATATAGAATTACTAAATTTAACAAAAGATTTGAATGACTTCTATATTATTAAAAGTACAAGAATCAACTACTTAAAATTCTAGGGATTATACACACTACATAGAATCGCAAGACTACCGTATACAGAGTATAACTACATTAGTTAATGAAGTATTTAATTCATGATTTTTTTTTATTATTATTATTATTATTATTATTATTACTATATGTAAATTTTTCTTTTTCTCTACATTTTGTTTTTGGATACATTAATTAAAAATTTACACTTTATCACTTACTCCAAAATTGTCAAAACAAACCATTAATTATACGATAAGAAAGGGAGCCAGTTTGTTTTTATGCTCTTCTAGTCTTTACCAAAATTGGGTTACTGGGACTCCCTGAGGTCGAAGGTTATCCACTACCGGAGGGTAGTTGGGAATTGACACTCAGATGTTTTCTATTCTTTTTTTTTTTTTTTGCTACTACACTCCACGCTGAGGTCAGGGTGGTGTGAAGAAAAAGAAATTATACTACAGCCCTGTCTGGTAAGGGTCTGGTTTTTCTTTAATCAGAGAACGGCCAAAAGAAGAATTTCTATGTTTCATACAAGCTTTCGAATGAAATGAAGGCTGATTTCTTTTAGCACGAAAGGGATAACTAGAACATATATATATATTTTTTAAACGCTTTATAACATTCATCCTTTTAAACAATTTGAATTCAGTACGGAACAGCGTATGAATGTTTCGAAATGAACCCCTTTTAAATAGCATTTATATGGAACACGGCTCAATACAGGGTGTTCATAAACTAAATGGCAAGTTTATAGTTACGTCTAAAATACCTGAATTACAATATGACGCAAACGACCAATATACAAGATCAATTATGGTCTAAACTTTCAACTTTTACATTTAACAATATGCCAATTAACGCGTGGTTCAATATTATTGTTTAGTGACTATTGTCACGCAGTTGAACAGACGCTTAACAAAATCAATCAAATAAATCATCTCAATTTATAGAATGAACTGCTACAAATAATTAATCAACGCAGTTGAACAGACGCTTAATAAACTTAATCAAATAAATCGTCTTAATTTATAAAATGAACTGCTACAAATAATTAATCAACGCAGTTGAACAGACGCTTAATAAACTTAATCAAATAAATCGTCTTAATTTATAAAATGAACTGCTACAAATAATTAATCAACGCAGTTGAACAGACGCTTAATAAACTTAATCAAATAAATCGTCTTAATTTATAAAATGAACTGCTACAAATAGTTAATCGATAAGAGAGGTAGAGTTATAATATAGAATTTCAAATCAACATATATTTAATTGTACTATTCGCACAGAGGTACTTCACTTTTACGTCATTTTATTAACAAAGGAACCAATATAACTGAAGTACTGACGTTTAGAAATTAACAATGAATTTAAATATAACTTCAGGCAATTATCTTGTTGCCTTACTATGATAACAACTACCTTTTACAGTAAAATATTGATATCATTCAATTGGTAGGTCTTAATTTCAACCTGGATATTCACCAAAATTCATATTAATTATCACATATAGTAGATATCAAAATACAATTATCATATGCATTATACCGCATAATATATCAAATGCCATTATCATATTTATTATAATGTATATTCACGTTAGAATATTATTAGAATTACAGCTTAAAATATCTATTCCTAGTAAATACAATAATCAATATATCCAAATGATAAAAATAGTATGTGCCACAACTTTATAGAAATACAATCGAACGGGAATAGACTATAATTACTTAAATACATTTAAGAACAATTAATACAATTCAACGAGAATTCCTTACAGGAGACATGATGTCGACTCTTAGATACAAATTAAGTTGGCACTCGGACGGCAGGAGGCAAGAGAGGTATAATAAGGATTACTTTTAGCCTATTTTCTAGTATTAACTCATATGACCCTGGGACTTACATTTACTTCGCATTTATTCATAACTTGAGCTTTGAGGAATTTAACCGCGTATTTACATTTTTGAGACCTTTTGGGATATCTAGATGCACAAAAGAACGATTTATCGTTTCAAATAGGAGACAAGAAAGAGTTTATATGCAATTACACAATTACAAAGTGATCAATAATGCACTTATTTACTAAACAGGGCGGCTGTATCTGACATTTAGGCCCGCTAAGGATTTCATTCTAGAAAATAACTCGATTCCTGGACTTGCAAAAGCATTTCTTTTACTCATGATATTATAACATCACTAATTTACTCGGAAGCTAGAAAACATAACAATACTTGATACATTGAACAAGCGAATTTAATTATCTCTTCGGACAACCTTAGGTTTTCTTAAGGACTCGTGCTTGGACTCATTAGGGAGCAAGAGTGCTCAAAAGGATTAGGTCTACACAAACGCACCTTTGATTAGATTAGGCACTCGCGAGCAAGAACATTTATGACCATTTAAATACAACATTAGCTTCCATACATATCATTACCATCTCGAAAAGCACATAATTAAAACTTTGACACAATAGGGTGTCTTTCGAACGAAACACTGGGCTTCCTTTCGAAAGAACCAAACATTCTCTGGTCGTTCGTTAGTAAACTGAACGATAATAAACAGCTGCGGGACCTAGGGGGTCCATAGCGACCTGGGATGTAATAGGAGGGTCCCGTACCTTTAAGGGGGTAAGCCTTCTCAAAGATCCGGCTTATCATCCTTACAATTACGCGGACGCACCATTATACAATAAGGTCGATATAACAGAGGATCAACATTAGAGATTGCGCGATTCTCAGCTAATACAAGCGATAGAAACAAGCGGCAATTCTCTGAAACGACCAATTTACGCTTTGGGGCTGATAATTGTAGTTAATTATCACGTTTGATGGAATTGGTACTCTTTTTAGGAAAGGGAATTGACACATCCTAACCTAATCTATACTCCATGAATTATTACTGGAACAAGGGAGAGGTATGATCACTGTCTCAATATTTTCCGACAGGGTGTCTCCCAACGACACGTTCCAAAATTAGATAGCTCGCTAAAATTTACAAAATAATTACACAACTCGAGGCATTAGCGCTCGGCAAGGAATAGCAAAATTAATAACAATACTACAGAGCACGGTTTTACGTCCTGAACAAATGAAATTATTAACACAATGACTACGGTCGAATTTATCGTGACCGGAAAGTGATAAATTTATAGATAATTCAACTTCTAACATAATGAATAAGAAAAGATTCATTGATTAATAATGTCTACTAATAAATTATTTAAACGTCTCCTTAATTAATAACAATAGCTAAGCACAAACGGAATTATTAGGATTAATCTTTCTACTACATTAAGTTCACATATTTCTTCCTTAATAAAACAGCCTTCCACTGGCAATTAAAATTTACAAGAGCTTTATTCAAATTACAAAACTTTGATGCCAGGGACTTCAAAAGCAATAACGCATATCCTAATACTTTACGCTCTTATCATTTAATCAAAATACAAGGGATCTCGCGGTTTTTGAATACAGGGTACTATACTTCAGGGGTGTCCCACATTAGTGTTGTCTTTATTCAAACACGACTTAAAATAATAAAATAACGAGTTAGGATTAATATTACAACAACTTATTAAGAATGGTCTCTACTTAAAACAAATTACTAACTGAATTTATTGCCCTTTTAAACTTTCAATCTTGGTATACTTAATCCTCTCATAATTAACAAAAAGCGCGTCCATTCATAAACAATAAAATTAAATTGGCCTCCAAGAGAATTTAAAATAATTTGAAAACTTCAAAATCACAGTAATGAATCTCATTATGAACTTTTACTGAGAAACGAAACATATTAAGGCTTTAGTTCGTATAGTTCGTGTAAGGAATCTCTTTAGCACCTAACATAATATTTAATTTACCACTAACGCTGAGAAGCCAGTCGGGGAAAGGTCAAGAATTTACCCACAATCAAAGAACTAACAACGCGTGAGTATAAGGACTCACAGAATGAAAATTTCAAAATAAATTTCAAAATTTCAATGATGTTTGTTTTGACTGACTTGTTCATTAATTACACAAGCAGAATTTGAATACTTGGAGTTCCTACACCAGCCTTACGACTGGTGATTCTTGAAATGAACCTCGCGAAAATCCATTGCAAGAATCGAACTCAGAATACGTTGAGAAGCTTTGAATACAGAACGGAATAGCTTTCATCTCGATAGGTGGAGAAGGAAGTATCCGTCCCGCATTTGGCGCCATAAACCTTCTCAAGGTATTGTGTTGATATTTTTCCCTACAGTTTTTAGAATACTAAGACAGTACACAACCGAGGAATGCTAACCAACACATTTCCTTTTTCTCGCCTTTTTTTCTTTTCACAAAATATATAGATATATATATATATTTTTTTTTTTGTTTTGCCCAGCTGGGGAAACTAACAGAGAACAGATGTTTTCTCTCTGTGTTGAAGAAAAAGGAACGAACTATTCTTTTGATATATGGACTGTTTCTTTTTCCTTCCCTCATTGACTTCTCTAGAACAAGCAAAATGATAGCTAAACTTTCAGGGTAGAAGGGGGCATTTGCCCAACGCAACACATCAACACAAAATGTTTACATTTAGATTTAAATTTCGAGCAACTTAATAGGAAACCTGTCATTTCAATTAACACAATTTAAACATTAAATTATACGTTACTCATCTAGAATATAGATGTGACCCTAAGCAAACAATATAACACAATGAAAGTAATAATATAAATAACTCCTGCTTTGTCATTTACAAAAGCAACATAGGATTCTATAATCAATATCAATTAACACATTATTAGATGACGAGCTAATGATCGAATCCCACCGCTGCCACCAAATTTATGTCGGGGCCGGTGGCAGGAGGTGATCAGAACTTTTGCGGCCACTGGTGAGGGAGTCCCACCACAGGTCACGAACATAAAAAGAGATTATTAGCGACAATATCTCTACCAAAGGTAGCCGAAATCAAACTAACAGAATAATTAATAAAGGACCACGAAAGGTCTCAAGAATATCACTGACTTAGAGAGTAGCCTGACATTAAAAATGTAATGGAGCTGAGCAGTCTATGGGGCTCGGCAATTTATTAGTACGGTAAGGAGGAGGTCCGTCCTGTTCAAACAATGTCCGACTAACCAGGCTGTCGGCAAGGTGAGTTGATAGAGAGAGAGAGAGCAGGATGAGTGCCTATGTATGACAATAATTAATTACAAAGTTCAAGCACGAGTTTACGAGATTATAAGGGAGCCTTGATCCATGAATGTCCCGCAGGTAATTGCCAGCACTTTAGGGCAGTGGCGGCTCCAAAGGGGGGTCACTAGTTAACGTGAAGCCCACACAACAACGAGATTAATTAGCACACCAAAATAATAGACAACTAGGACTCGTGCAAAGAAATAAATATTTGTAGCGGGACGACAACTTAATAATTAGGCACGTATTATACAACAATGAATTAAAATTAAAGCTAATGCAATGGAGACAGGATTACTAACACACTTAATGGACCTCAAATACATAAACTTCATAAGACAAGGTCAGGCTTGGCTATACTTAAATAATTCAGCCTAATAATAATTTAATCGATAAATCAATAAAAATGGAAGAGATAGTTATCGCTAACAACCTTAGTTGTAGAATCACTTTATAAAAACACAAACGTTGAAATCGGATATTGGGTGCACAGAAGTAGACGTGATTCTGAGTCGATGCGAGGAATCAAGATGCACAATTAAAATCACTAAAACAATTTAAATCACTCACCTCGCAATTGAACACCTACATAGATGAAAGAGTTCCAAGTGGCCTCTGGAGATATCGTCGAGTCCTGTATAAGTCCAGTTGAGCTTAGCGTGGTAACAAGATGTTCGTTGCAACCAAGAATTCCCAGAAGATGTCTGTATTGGTTCGAGCGGTAAAACCAACGAGATGCTTCCACTTCCTACGGAGAGTGAAGTTCTTTCTCCAATCGGAATTCTCACGGCGAATGCAGGAATAGTACTGGAGTCGCAGAACACACACACAGAAGGGTGATGGTTCACTCAACTACAAAAGATAAAGAGTTCGGTCCTCAACAGGCGTGACTGGTGTAGTGGTTCTCGTAGGAACCAGAGAACGAAAGAGATGTGATAATAATGACTTCGACGAACGGCTTCTTCGGAGGTACTTTCTGAGAGAATATAAGTAGGTGAGGTCGTACTTTGAAAACGTTAGATAGGCGTTTTAAATGACTGGGACGCCGAGTTAGAAGTAGTATGAGTTTTATTGTAAGTTGCTTTTGTACAGCGCAGAAGAGTTGATAAGCAATAAGTTGTTATACATCAGAGGTAACTTTAGATGACGCACAAGTCTAGTGGCGTATGCGTGAAACTTGAGAGGGGTCAGAATATGACCAATGATAAAAGAGAAACAAGGGCAGTTCAATGAAGAGATTGAATTACGACTGCCTGCATGTAGTAGTAGTAAACTTACTAGAAACAACGTTCAGCACAGTAACAAGGTTCTTGCTGTATTGCACACACGAAATGAAAACAGAGATGGTCCTTGGTAGGAGAACGGAGATGACGGAGTTCTCCACTAACACAGTGTAATAACACACTCTGAGAATGCACTAAGTTCTTCTCTCTATGACTCTAACAAAGTCAGAGAAGAAACGCAAGTCCGGCGGGCGAAGGACAGAAGCCTGAGCCCGAAGAGTGGGCCGGAGCCCCCGGCGACGAGCACGAAGCTCGTGCCTCGTAGACACACAATGATTTCCCCCTGAGAACAGCTTGTACAGCTATTTTGTATTCAGGGAGTTTATTCACACGTTACGTACGTGGGAGTATAGTAGGGTGGTATCTTCCCAAAAGGGCGGATACTCGTGTGCAATGAAATTAGTCTTTACGTTTAGATTGGGTACTGATAATCTAAACGACTATTTAGGGTGTTAACTAGAATAGTCACGCATGCGCGTTATTACAAACAGTATAAGGCTTTAGCGTCATCTAGTACATAATATCCAAATTAAAAGTCAAAGGTTAATTTGATATTACAAAGAAAATCAAGCTTTATCCAGATTTTACAGGTTTCTTAATCGTTTCACAATGATACCAAAAATACAAGTGTTCCCAAGACACTTATTTTATACGGTGTCAAAATAGACATATTTAGTATTTTCGAAGTGTCAACTTCGGCGCCAAAATGTTAATTATACGTCTACCATGTTTTTGAGAACATCTGGGCTTAAACAGAGGACAATGAGAGTATTCAGAAAATAACATCAGACTCTCAGATAAGACACAAGGGTTAGATATTCCCTTGCACGTGCAGCGAATCGAAGGTTATAGGTTACCAATTCAGATCTGTTTCTCAAGATGCAAAGAGGGGAGAAAAAGATATGAGTTTCCTCTTACGAGAAAACAGCTACTTTAAGTATTCGTCTGGCTTAGTCATTCCACAGAAAGAACAAAATATAAAGAGAGAAATTTAACATTGACTAATACCTGCAATAATTACATGGCAATAAAGCAATTAAAAGGTTTTTAAATAGTAATTATGAATTTAATAACAGTAAGAAAAGCAAAAAATTAGGTCGGCCCGAAGGCGCCTCAGGTCGGCCGCTACATTATTAATGTTTAACATGGAATTTCATAAATGTCTGACTACAAGTATTGACTACGTTTAATAGACAACACAGTGTCATGAATAGTTTTCAAAAGACTATTTGATAATAATTAACATATGAAATGACATCTGATTTAATTATCGTAAATAATTAAATAAGAGTCATTGATAATTAACATCGGAAATACCAAAATGAGAATTTTTAGATTTCAAACAACCAAATTAAATTTATGAAGTTAATTAAATATTCCTCTTTGGTTTTTTCACCATGTATATATTTTTTTGTTTTGCTCAACCTTGTGGAGTTTTCGGGTGTTTACACTTAATTAAAGTTCTAGATGAGAATACCCAGAACATATAACCAAAAGTTTTTATATATATATATATAATCAAGCAAGCAGACAAGGAGAGAGGATGTCTCATGATGGCTGCGAACAAAAATGGAAACTACACTACTTACTAATAAAGTCTACTAATATAATCTACTAATAATATAACTTTAACCTATTAGCATGAACTACAAATGTTTTTCTTCGATTAGCAATAGTACAATTAACACCTTTAACTTTAACTACTTTGTAAGGACCGATCCACTGTGAACCCAATTTCTTGGATCGTCCTCTTCTAACAGATTCATCTTTAAGTAACACTTGATCGCCTACTTTAAACAATTGTTCTTTATGAGAGGCGGTCTTATCATATTGTTCTTTGTTTTTAACCTTAGCTTGTTTCAGTTTTGATCTAGCTAACTCGTAACTGTTCTGAAGCTTCTGCTTTAGGGTTTTGATGTAATCATCATACGCGTAATTAATGTCGGTAGTTTGTTTCTGTAATATACCAGGGATGTTAGCCATCCGGCCAAACATCAACTCGTGTGGAGTATAGTTAGTTACTGAGTGTGGAGTTGTATTGTAAGCAAAAGCAGCGTATGGCAACCAGACGTCCCAGTCCAGTTGGTTTTCAGACACATAATGCCTCAGATACTCAGCAAGAGATCTATGAACTCTTTCAACGAAGTTAGTCTGAGGGTGGAATGCACTAGTATGTAGTTTCCTAATCTGGAACATGCGACACATTTTCTTAAAGGTATCGCTCATAAAATTAGTACCTTGATCGGTTAAAATGGTTTGAGGTATACCGAAAACACAAACAAATTTCGTCACAAAGGCTTGAGCTACGGTTTCTGCATCTTGTTGCTGTAGGGGAATGGTCACTAAATATTTCGATAATTCATCTTGGCATGTTAAGATGTATTTGTTTCCGAGAGAACTCTCAGGAAACGGCCCTACAAGATCTAAAGCACATTTCTCAAATACTACTTCAGGAGTGGTGGTCAAAACCATGGGAAGTTTGACATTAGGTTGGGTGAGTTTGTTCTTTTGACACGACTCACATTTCTTTATGTATTCTTCGACATCGGTGTTTAGTCTTTTCCAAGATTTCGGATCGATATTGTTCAACTCTAAGTACGCTTTGATTTTAGCTATAGTTCGATGGATACCTTGGTGTCCACCGGTAGGAAGGTTGTGAAACTCTTTCAGAATCTTACTCTTTGTTTCTTCGTCAAGGGTAGAAGGTTGACCTTCTGGATCGGGATCTAAATATGCAATACGACTCAATGCATCAGCATTGGTATTACGGACACCTGCTTTGTATACAATCTTATAATTATATTCTTCTAGCTTAATTCTCCATCTTAAAAGTCTACTACTAGGATCTTTTACACTAAACACCCAAAGTAAAGGTTTATGGTCAGTCACAAAGGTGGTTTCCTTTCCAAAGATGTATGGGCGGAATAGTTTGGCAGCCCAAACTATCGCAAGTAATTCACGTTCGGTTGTGGAGTAATTTCTTTCAGCATTATTAAGTGTACGACTAGCGTAAGCGATTGGTTTGTCTTGGCCAATTTGGCCCTGAGACAAGATAGCTCCAATTGCGACTTCTGAGGCGTCACAGGTAATAATAAAGGGACGGCTCATATCAGGATATTGAAGGAGAGGTGGTGTTGTCAATTTTTCCCTCAAAGTTTGGAACGCTAGTTCTTGTTTAGTTTCCCACTTGAATGGAACATCTTTCTTTAACAAAAGAGTGAGAGGTTTGGCTATATTGCTATAGCCTTCAATAAATCTACGGTAATAAGAACTTAATCCTAAAAATCCACGCAATTGCTTGACATTTTTCGGATGCGGAAAATGTAATACTTTCTCAATTAAGCGAGGGTCTGGCTTCAGACCTTGATCTGTTATTTGATGTCCTAAATATGTTACTTCCTTTCTAAGAAATTCACACTTATCAGGCTGAAGTTTGAGGTTGTAGGTTCGAAACCTATCAAATACTAGTTTCAATCTTGACATATGTTCCTTTAAGTCTCTACTATAGATACAACAATCGTCTAAATACGAAAAACACTTTAATCCTTGCAATCCGGATAGAACAATATTCATCATTCTCTGAAATGTTGCGGGGGCACCGCATAATCCAAAGCTCATGCGATTATACTCGTAATGACCATATGGTGTACTGAAGGCGGTCTTACTACGGTCTTCAGGTTTAATTCTAATCTGTTGGTACGAACTGGCTAAATCCAAGGTCGTAAAGTATTTTGATTGCCCTAACTGATCTAGTATTTCTGTAATATTCGGTAAAGGAAAGCTATCTCCAATAGTAATCTGATTAAGCCTACGAAAATCTAAACATATACGAATCTTAGGTTTGCCTGATGCATCCATCTTTTTCGGCACTATTAATATTGGAAAATTCCAAGGACTCTTGCTTGGGGAAATTATACCTTCATCTAACATCTTATCGATTTGATTTTGTACTTCTGCCTTATGTACCTCGGGAATACGGTACGGTTTCTGAGTCACGACTGTACCTCGTTTGTCGGGATGAATGGGGATGCTATGTTCAAGCACATCAGTATAGGAGAGTTTGTCTCCCTCTAAATAAAATAAATCATGATATTCTTCACAATGCGACAGTATTAACGCTTTCTCTTCTGAATTCAAATGGTCTAATCGCAAGTTCTGCCTGAGTAATTCTAAACGCGATTTTAATCCTTTAGTTTGACTTGCATTGTCAGATTTGCTCAATGCATAAACACTATGAGATTTTGTCATATCAAGAAATGGTTCAAAATCTAAAGAGATTGGAGGAATTTGTACGTCTACCTCATTTTCGGTCAAATTCAAAATGCTAGTTACACATTTGTTATCGGATGCTTTAACTATAGCGTCTGGCAGGAATACACCGTCTGCCAAAGTACGTTTGGACAAAAATCCTATCCCATTATTTTCAGTCTTAACTTCAATTAGCTTTTCGGTACGTGCTGGGATCTTTACTTTAGTTCCTACATCAATTTTCAATTCAGCTTGTCCGTCATACGAAATTACACAATGATGTTCAAGAAGAAAATCTCTGCCTATTATACCGGCTACATTAGGAGGTAATAAATCACTACGCATTACATGAAAAGTATGAGTCACTCTGTTCTTGCCTATTTCTAATCTAAGGTCTAATGTACCTAAAGTATGGGCATGAAAATTATTGAATCCATGCACTGGGGTGGAGTCACATCTATGTATCTTTCTTAACATTGACTCACGTAAATGGCTATACTTAATAAGCGATAGATCTGAGCCTGAATCTAATAACATTTCGTAATTCTTATTTAAATCCATCATTCGTACTTTAATTTTACCCCTTTCATCGATTATACTCTTAGTGGAACATTCGCATAATTGTGCATAACGTCCAATTGTATCAGACTTAACAGAATTTCGATCAGGTTTCTGAGGTGGGGACACCTTCGTACAATTATTACTCGTTTGTTCAGTGGAACAAAGGAAAATCTTCTTAGCATTATCATTCTGATTTCTATTACTATCAACACGTTTCTCTAATTTAACTCTGGAGGAGTTGTGTTTCGATAAACAACATAAAGACTTATTCTTGCTACAAGATTTTGGCTTGGTGCTGTGGTCAGCACGGCATTTCTCTTTCAATTTACAATCATGCGTGTCAAAGGCGGGATGACGACGCGGTGAGACATTATTCGGGTTTGGTCGCGGAGAAGGTTTGCGCGGTGTACGGCGCTGAGGACACACATACACTGGGCGACGCGGCGAAGGACTACGCGCTGGGCGATGTTGAGTGCGACGCGGAGAATGACTATGCGATCGGCGACGCTGAGTGCGACGCGGAGAATGAGTACACGCTGGGCGATGACATTGAGGACGGCGCGGAGAAGGATCTCGCGCTGGGCGACGCTGAATGCGACGCGGGGAACGGCTTCGCGTTTTGCGGCAACGAGAACTACGCGGAGAAGGACTGCGCGTTTGCCGGTGATGAGAACAACGCGGAGAACTTGTGTTCTTTCGGGTACAAACATGGATACGTTTCTTAGCACAAGTATGGGTACGCTTTTCACGACAATGATATGAGTGTGTACAACGTAAAGCACAACAAGAATTGGAATCCTCTAATTTGTCACTATTTTCACTACAATGTTTATCATGCGGTTCTTCATGCGAGTCTACTGAATGATCACAATCTTCTAAACAATGAACCTTTTTCCTAAAATTTCTCCTATCCTTACGGGAATGAGAAGAGTTATGAGAATCTCTAGATTTACTTTCAGAATGCTTTTTCTCGGAAAATTTCCTATTTCCTTTCTTCTCTGACTTATGGTTATGATTTGAAGAATTTGCCCTATCTTCATTCTTAGAATCTAATGGCTTTCGTCTCTGAGACAATATGTGCGACTCTTCAACTAGAGCGAAATCTACTAATTGAGCGAAACTATCATCTTCTGTACTTTTACCACGAATTACTGTTTGAATGCGGGGATCGCTAATTCCCTGGACAAAAGATGCTTTTGTCAAATGATCAATAAGTGAATGAGCACCAGCTCTTTCAGTTTCACTACATATTTTCGAAGCAGCAGCTTTCAGATCAGCTCGAATTGTATCTAACTTGCTAGCCCATGAGCTAATACCCTCATTTTTGCCTTGCCTGGCAGAAAACAATAAACAAGCATAATAATCAATAGATCTATGTGTAGCATAATTCTCTTCTAAAATTGTCTTAACTGCTTCCCAAGTATCTACGTTCAATCTAACTAAAATACGATTTCTAGGTTCTCCTAAAATTTTCGACTTAATAAACTTCAATAATACAGGCTTATCACGGGGGTTAACTAACCCTTGAGCAATTTCACAACTATCAATAAATTGCCTTAACTTAGAACGATCTCCTGTAAATGGTTCTGCAATAACCTGAATTGCCTGAGAAACTTTAACATATTCTGGCTGTACGTTACTTCCGTCAGCTTCTGCCATGATTAAAAATTCAAATTACGTTTCAACGTAGAAACAACAAATTAATAAATGAATGAACCTCTTAGATTTGCGAAAACTCGAAGGTTTGAGCAATAATGGTTTCTGAGAGGAATTTCTCACTTAACCTAACTAAATTTAAATTCACGATGAGTTTATTCACCTGTATGGGGCTTTAAATGCCTAATTTCAACACTAAAATGCACTGCACTTATTCAATCACTAATGAACTGAAATCACTAATGTGCGTTTGGCGTCACGATACAGTGAGCAGGATGTTTTGCTGATTGATGGCCAGTCAAACAACAAAAGCGTCCTTTTCCCTTTTTCGCTTCCGCCAAGGAGGATGGAATGAAAGTTAAACAGATGGAAAAAAACTTTCAGCACACAAAAAATATCACACATGCAAAATGCACATGCACAAAACACAGTTCACTTAAATAACTTAAACTGGTATCAAAGTTTACGATGTCACGATTATTCCTGATATCCTAAGGCTGTGCAAAAAGTTCACGATATCCTAGGTTGTTCAAGATATCCTAAGTTGTTCAAGATATCCTAGGTTGTTCAAGATATCCCACAAAGCTGACACCAAATTATGTGGCGGGCCGGCGGTATGCGTTTGCTTAGACCGGCACCCACACAAGAGAGTTTTGTAATTTACCAAAATACTTCTATTTAGTCAACCAAAGTTTCTGCAAAACACCAACTATAACTCGAGCGGTAAAGTTATACTGGAAACAGGAACTCAGCTAACAAAACAGTCTGAAGAATCTTAGTATTACACGGTAGCGTTGGCCGTGGCCAAGACTTATCTTCTAATGGAAACAATGGAATCGTTATCCTGATTAAGGTTTTATAACCAAACAATCCTTTGGGATATCTCTTGAAACAAAACTCGACAAATATGTTCCTTGCAGTAAGCCTGCAGTTTATTGGCTCTAAGCAAATTACAAGAACCAGAGCCGGGGCGATAGTGTAAGTACTGTGTCTATATATAAGAGAGTTTAACTTACGTGGCGACGTTCCAATAGGTAGTAAAAATAACTCACTAAATGTCACTGAATAAAACAAACTAACTGTAGCACTTTTCACAAATAAAACAAAACTGCACTAGACTGGGAGGGCACGAATCAGTCCTAGTGGGTAGGTAGGTAAGAGGTATATTATTTGATCTACCGGTCTGCGAACAGACATCAAATAGGGTAGGCTACCAGAGGTTAAGAACAGGTTACCGTTTGATCTACCGGTCTGCGAACAGACATCAAACAGGGTAGGTGTAAAGGTTACCGTTTGATCTACCGGTCTGCTAGGCAGACATCAAACAAAGTTGGTTACCAGAAGGAATTAAGGTTACCGTTTGATCTACCGGTCTGCGAACAGACATCAAACAAGGAAGGTGTAAGGGTTTACCGTTTGATCTACCGGTCTGCGAACAGACATCAAACAGGGAGTCACTATTTGATTACCGGTGCGTTTTAGGCCAGCTAAGCAATAAACTTAGAGTCTGTCAAAACACACATCAAATAGGGGTGCGACAGAACTTTAGCCGTCAACTTCCTAAGCTTGCCAGCAGTTTCTGGAGCGAGTCCGGGCTGAAGCGAAACTTGCGGAAGTAGATTGCCAAGTTCGGAAGGAGGTAACTTTAGCCGTCAGTTTCCTAAGCAGACCAGCAATTATGGGAGAACCCTGGCTGAACCGTCTAGCTTTCAGAAACAGATTGCCAAGTTACCGTGAGGATTAGGTAGGGTAGTACTTTGACCGTCAGTTTCCTAAGCCGACCAGCAATTATGGGAGAACCCTGGCTGAGCCATCGAGCTTTCGGAAACAGATTGCCAAGTACTGGGTAAACCAAGGTAGTGAGGTAGGTAACCAAGAGATTGAGTAGGCAGGCCTCCGTAGAGGCAGAGAGGTCGGAAGGCAGAGGGATGGACAACTAGAGACTTCTTCGTGATAAGTTCCTGAACTGAGACGTACCTAACGAATTGCGTACTCCTCGTAGTCTGCACGTCTCTGAGGGGTTCAGGAGAGGGACGTTGTCCGACGAGAGAGGCCAAAACATGCGTTTTTAAGGGCCTCGGTCGGAGGTGCAAGCGGCACCAATTTACGGTCTGTGTGCAAAATAGTAACGTGTGCAAACGTTGCACGAAGACCGTAAGGTCAGAGGTTGAGCATGCGTGGAGATCTAAAAAGTACCTAGGGCGGAGCCCGAGGGGGACCAGTATCCTGAAAAGAAAGATTATTGGCTTTGCACACGGTTCGGGTGCTCAAGGAGCTCGGAAGAGTTCCACTCTGAGGGGTGGAGCGTCTAGCTATTGGAACGAGCCATGCCATTAACATCTAGATTGGCTAGAACAAGGTGCCTTGGGCGGAGCCAGGCAAAAGATAAGATTGTGTGTGCGCGCATGCGTGTGCGTGTGATGTGTAGTCCTTGAGTTTAGGTGTGTGAGCCCCTTTCTCTGGAAGAATGATATTACATCGAGATATTACAGAGAATTGTACAAATAGTATCTTAAACTATAAACATATACTAAACATAAAAGATTTCAAGTAGTAAACTTGAAAGGTTTTATACATAATGAACTCAAGACCCTTCAACAGTTTATCTTACTTGTTTTCGACCAAAGACATACATATATATTTAATGCTTCGAAGAACGAAAAAGAATCTTCTTTTTAGAAGCAAAAATGACATTTAAAAAGATACACAATCTATATGGGTTTTCTTAACAGATTCTACCAATAAGAATAATAATAATAATAATAATAATCTAACTTGTTAAAAGACTACATAGATATAGAAAAAAAACTAAGCTTCTGTATCGAACCAGAAGGGGAGAATGTTTATCTAAACTGCGGTTGACCTATAGGTCAGAAAGGGGGAACTCGGTGAAGGCAGACAGGATGTCTGGTTTCCAGCTAGGAAAAAAAAGAACACTCAACACGAATTTGTATTTTAAAAGAAGTAAATGAAATACGAATTCTGTTGCAGTTTTAAAAATGTAAAACAAAAGAAATAATTATTCGCAAAAAATAGTTTGCGAATTTGCGGCACTACAGTAGATTTGTTTAACAGACTCATTACCTTATCGGCATCATCCTTGTTTTCCATGCTGCAATAGATTATTGACAGTAAGTTGCATTACTACTTCGACTATGTCTTCTCTCTTCACTTTCTTTCTTTTCAAGTCTGTTCTAAAGATAAATGTTCTGTATTCAAGTTATTCGTTGCATGTCAGAAAAAGAACTCTGAATAACGCTCGTTAGTGTGAAAGCCCATCACATTTATTACACTTCTATATCAATTTTTTTCAGCCAAAATGCTTCAAAGGGAACTTTTAAGCATAGAGCGAAGTTCAACATTAGTCCCCATCATTCGACTACACAGTATTTTAATTCGCTATACTGGTTCGATCCCAGCTCGCGCTGTGTGAACTTTGTGGTGGACAAACACCGAACTCGTGGGTTTTCTCGGGATTATCCCGCTTTCTCCCACTTTTTCATTCCACCATTTTATTCATCTCTCATCATCATCATTTTTGCCTAACCATCATATCCGTGGGACGTAAAACTGAAAGATCTCATTTTCATTTAATTCGCTATACGTTACAGGGAATAGCCAATTTTCTCTCGAAAATAAATTACAGGTTTCTGAGATCCAATTTTGGTCCATTAATTTTAAATTACTCGGATGTTCCGTATAGCAACAGTTAACTTGGATTCACGGTACCATCTCGACATTTAGTCCATGGTTGGGAAGATCATTATTGAAGTAAGATTTTTTCCAAACTCTGTAAACAACTAATACTGCACTCACTGACATAGAACACTGTATCATTTTGTTATGCATAGATGAAGAATTTTTTACTTTTTTTGGATTCGAATGAAACTGCAGACTAACCATTAAATCACATTTATTTGTTTATTGATTGAAGAGAACCTTACAAAATTAAAATATTGAGGAGGAATTTATTGAAGTAAGATTTTTTTAGCAGTCCTTCTAAAAACCAACTAACACTAACTCAGTGATATAAAATTCTCTCTCTCTCGGGTTCCCCCGTAGACGTCGTTACGGTTACAGCGCTCGCCTTCAGTGCGCGTGGTCGCAGGTTCAAATTCACCTGGGAACCTAATGCCTCGGATAGCAACTCGAGAAGTGGTTCAGATCCCACCTTAAAGTTTAGGTTCTGTCTCTATATAGCCTCGCTGCTGAAAAGGGACGCGAAACTCCCACCAAACAGACAAAAACATTATGTCTTACGTTATTCATGGATGAAATCTTCCATCCATAAATAGCAAGAGAGAATGTGTTTATGTCAGTGACTGTAGTGTTGATTGATGTTTGTAGGGACTGGAAAAATCTTACATCATTAATATCCTCCACAACCATGGAGCAAACGTCGAGATGGTACAATGAATACAGGCTAGTTGGTATAGGAAATATCCGAGTGATTGCAAGCGTATGGACCGAAATCGGATCTGGTAACAAGGATCGGAACATTAACACGTCATTTGTGTTTGCGACCATTTAGTACTGTTTATAGGAGAATGGCAGTAAAACTTTTACTTCCTACGTCGAAGGTCAGGATACCAATGTCGGTAATCATCCTGACTGAGTTTTTCGGCGGGTTTTCTCAGTCCCAAAGAGGCAAGTGATATTGCATCTGAATGGCAAGGGACGTCAGATCTCAGGTGTGACGACCTTCGACCGTAATGTTCACTTGGCTACAAAATATTAAAATTAAATTCTCTTCAGAATATTCCGAGTAATTTAACAGTGAACGATTGTACTTTTTAATTCATAAGTGTTCTATACATTGCGTTATACATGTTAATTACATTGAAACTTTGTAATCATTCCAGATGGCGTTCGGCGGGTAATACCATCAGCAACCGATGATCAAATAGAAATGCACGTAAGGAATTGGTTTAAATACTCCATCGACAGAGACGGTGGGCGGGAACGAAGACGACCATCCTCTGCGAGTGGGGAATCTTAAGAAACAACTAATACATTTTTAAAAAAGACAGAAAAAGAAGCATTTTTTCGGTAAGTTATTTCGATGTAAAGTAATTGTATTTAAGATGGATAGATTTAAGTTAATATTATTTAAGTCATAATTTTAGTGCGTTTAACATTAACCTGCCGCTAATTTCACCGTTTTTCTGTAATGTCTTCACAATAGATAAATGAATCGAAAATTTCTTTGTGGGAAGGCATGACAATATTGTCTGAAAATATTCGAACACTATATTATCCTTTGCACTATAGAATACGCTTCAAACTTCAGTCTTGATTATTTTCTCACGTGCAGAACTCAGAAAGGACGTTACTTTCACCTTTTTGCTTTTTTGTTTTCCGTGTCTAATTTTAACCCTAGAAATGCTGCAATAGAAATTACAGAACGCTGATCAAACAAAAATTCGTTTTTATGCGCGTCTGTTTGTTTCCAGATGATCCGACCCACTATCCCCGAAATTCGTGTATTTTGCATAACTTTAGGCGAAATTTATGTATTTTGTGTGTCTTTTGTGCCGTAAGCTAATCGTAGCCGTTCGATTTTGTAAAATACGTCTTTGCCAGTTATCATAATCTTTTGTGGAAAAAAAAAGTGTAAAGTTACGTTGGTGTAACTTTAATTCTTAAGAAACATTGTTACGGATTCAGGATTTATTAAAGATTGAGTGTTCATTAAAAGTTTTCATCCTGAACCACGGTTTAAACCATTTTTCTTTTTTCAGTTGGTTTAAACAAAAACAGCAACTAAAATAAAATAAAGTAAAAAAAAAATTAAAAGCCGAAGTGCCACAAATTGTATGAATTTGGTGACGGTTTTTCCACATATATCAATTAATCTCCGTTAATTCTACTCAAGGTTCCACCAGCGAGACAACTCCCCTCCCCTCCCCCAATGAAAACATAAAAATACCAGTTTTAAAACCCAGAATTTTCTGTTTTTTACATTATATGATTTTCTGAACTTTCTGAAATGATGAAACTTCAAAGAAAAGGATAATATAAACTTTCGCATTTTAGTGTTAGTAATCGGAATAAAATTGTTTTCTTCATAGTTCATAGACCTGGTCTGTCTTTTGACACGTGTTTTTGTGAAATGGCACTTTTCCGCAGCATAAGGTACAAACTGTGATGTTTTTATTTGATGTACTTTCTTAAAATTGTCGTGCTTTCACACAAAACATCAGTATTTTCTCAGGGAAACCACTTGAGGAAGATATTTTTACATTTTCGAAATCCCGAGGGAGGAGGTAGAAAGAAGGTATACTACCAATTAGGAGATGACTTTTTTCTCAGCCATATCACGCCCTATTGATGCCTAAATATTTGTTATTATTCCTAAGAATGTGATGTACTAAATTCCTTCGGACATAAAATGTTTTAATTTAGGAGATGTGACCTAAATTGTCATAAATTATACAGGGTAAATATGACGCCAAAAAATGTTACTTTCAAACGTAGTTTTTAACATTTTTTATGTTTCTAAGACATTTGTAGATTTTATAGACACACGAAGTAATTTATCAGTCTTGCTTGAAGATAAAGCAGATTGGAATATTTTTTGCCGCTAAAAGGAAAAGAACTCCAATTGTGAAAATAAATCACATCTGTCCAAGTTCTTTTTAATTACCTAATTTTTTCAAATCATGATTGTATATTTTGTTGGGATCATAATAATGTAGAAGTAATGTTAAGTAAATAAAGGTAATTTGTTGCTGTTCAATGCTTTTTCACACTGTAATAGACTGTGAACTTTTTTAAAAGAATATATGATGACATTTAAATACCAATGCCTAATGAAGAAGATCGAGGGCAAGCTCTAGAAGTTAAAAGTAACTTGAAAGCCCCAAAGAATGTAGATATAGGATTCGGGCAGAAAAAAATTGCATTGGGAAGCTTAAAGATGTCAAGGAAGTAAACAAGTGCAGTTTCTTCACTGATTGTCGAAAATTTTTGATAGGCACTACTGAAAGAAATACTCGAAAAATATCCTCTTACTCGTGCTATTTCATGCTTTGATCCTGAGGTATTCTTGTATAAACCTAAAATTGCCCGGATAAGGATGACGAAGTGCTTGGTAATACTCCATCAGTCGTTTCGTCTCGATGATGTTAAAACAGGTAGTTCAGAAAGTGTTCGAATCTTTTCTTTTTTTTTTAAACCGTCTAAAAGCGTCTGATTTTAATTCAAATCTTGATGAATTTTATAAATCAGTTCTAAGTGGGAAAAGTGAATTCTAACACTTGTGGAGTCTTGTGAAAATGACATTGATTATTTCACATTGCAATTCAAGTGTAGAGTCTGGTATTTCTATTAAGAAAAGTTTATTGGTAGACAACTTGTAAGTGGCTTCTTCATTAGCCCAACGACAACTAGTAGATTGGCCTACGCACGTGGAACTTCAGAACTCTTAACTTCTGTGAAATGTGCGAGAAGAAGACAATTCGGCTTTGGAAGAAACGGGAAAAGAAAGAGAAAATTATCACTTAACTCTGTATGTGCTTATTCCGTAAAAAATACGAAAATTTGATTTAGGTGCCGTTAAAA